>NC_081409.1:603565101-604823444 GCF_030272615.1 Cryptomeria japonica
AGAGTCAGAAGAAACTAGCAAAAAAGGGAGGAATAGGGCAGGAAGAGGAGGATTATTGTGGAATCTGAAATGTCAAATTCTAAAACTAAATCCCTTGACTAAAAATCTGTTAAAAAGAGGAAAGGGAAAGCCACTGGAAAGAAGGCTCAGAAAAAGAATACTAAAAAGGGTAGCAATTCTGATTTCAATTATATTCTGGTTGAATATGAGAGGGAGGTTGAAGAAAACAAGAGGGTTGATAGTCAGGACAAAGAAGGGGAGGGTAACCCGGTTAAGGACAATTTGGAGGCCGTGAATACCACAAGTCTGCATAAGGAGGAAAAAGGGGATAAAAGTGACTGTGGTGACAAAGATACTGTTAAGGCCTTCTGTGAGACCATGGCTACTATGGTGAAGGATATTAATAGTCTGAAAACCAATACACAGGCCATTGCAAGAATTACAGTTGGTGACAAGCCCTCGACGGATCATGTTAAAGAGTTAGTGGTCGTTCTGCATAATGTGGAAGCTATTGAATGTATGGTTGGAAAAATCATAGCAACAGAAAAAAAAGGTCAATGAGATGGGAGATAGAAAGGAAATGGAAAACAAAATGAAATATTTTGGCAGTAGAATTGACAGGTTGGAGCTCAACGTCAAGAACGTTGCTGATCAAAATTTCCAAATCCTCAAATCTTCAGTGGACAACATGAACATCCTTATCAATAGGTTCGAGAATAATGTAGAAAAGGATGGTGATAAAGAGAAGTTGAACAAGAAGGGTCATGAAAGGAGGACCAAAGCTAACACAAAGAATAAGGGCGACATCAAAGATCGTGAGCTAGAGGATCTGAAGACCTCAACGAACAACATGAAACAAATGGTTGTTCATGCTGAGGAAATTATGAATAGTATTTAGTTTCAGTTGCTATCCTTGGTTTTGTCTCTTTGCTGTCTTTGTGCTTTCCTTTTGCTGTCTATTCTGAGTTTTTAATGTAATGTTGTGTTAAGTTGATCCCTTTTGGTGGGTTCATTTTGTCTTTTTGAAGTGATCAGACACTTTTTAGCAGTTTTGTTTTCCTGGCTTGTAAAAGGTTCAGGTACCTTTCAAATACCTGCTTTTACTTAATCAAAACAAGAGATTGCAGAGAATTGTGGAGAGTGCTAATGTCAAGGTGAATGAGCTGAATAGAAGTCAAATAAGAGTTTATGAGCAAGAACCAACACTGAAAATGACTATATCTGAACCGGTGGCATCTTTACCCAAACAAAGTGTTGAACCAATTACTACAGCAGTATCAGAAAATTCAATAGTAACTGAAGAATCGGGAAGAGGAACAGAGAGTCAGAAGACTCCTAGGTATGTGAGATTGAATTATTCATAAGATTAGATCATTGGGGATAAGAACAATGGAGTGATGACAAGAAGAATACTGGCAACTAATGAGGTATGTTTAATTTCTCAAGTTGAACCGGTATCAGTAATTGAAGCATGTAAAGATGAATATTGGTTAAAAGTTATGGAAGAAGAAAGATCAGATTGAGAAGAATAACACATGGACTTTAGTTCCCCGACCTAAAAATAAGAATGTTATTGAAACTAAATGGGTTTTTAGGAATAAATTGAATGAGGCCGGTCAATTTGTAAGGAATAAGGCTAGATTGGTTTGTAAAGGATATTCTCAGAAGGAAGGAATTGATTATGGTGAGACTTTTGCACCTGTAGCTAGGATTGAAGCTATAAGATTATTTCTTGCCTATGTTGCCCATAAGAACTACAAGGTTTATCAGATGGATCTTAAGTGTGCATTTTTGAATGGGGATCTTGATGAGGAAGTTTATATTGAGCAACTTGGTGGGTTTTCATTTTCAAATGAAACAAACATGCTATGCAGGTTAAGGAAAGATTTATATGGATTGAAACAGGCACCTAGAGCTTGGTATGTAAGGTTGGATAAATATCTTTTGAAGCTTGGTTTTACTAAGGGTAATGCTGAAAGTAATTTATATTATAAGATCACTGATGATGATATACTGATTATTGAAGTATTTGTTGATGACATCATTTTTGGAGGTGAAGATAAGCTATGCATGAAATTTTCTAAGAATATGGAAAAAGAATTTGAAATGTCCATGATTGGGGAAATGAAATTTTTCTTAGATTTATAGATTACTCAGACTGATAAATGTATTTTCATTTGTCAAACTAAGTATGCTAGGGAATTTTTGAAGAAATTTGGTATGGAAGATTCTAAATCGGTAAGTACTCCTATGGTTAGAAGTGAGAATTGACAAAGAAAGATGTTTCTACACCGATAAATCCTACAAGATACAAATCTATGATTGGAGGTCTGCTTTATTTGACTCAAACTAGGCCTGACATAATGAATTTTGTTTGTATTACATCTAGATTTCAGAGTGATCCTAGAGAAAATCATGAGAGTGCGGTGGAAAGGATTTTTAGATATTTTCAAGGTACATCTGAATACGGTTTATGGTACCCTAAGGATGATGACTTTACTTTATGTGCATATATAGATGTTGATGATGGAAAATGTACTTCCAATTGAGCTTTGTTTCTTGGAAAGAAGTTGGTTTCATGGATCAACAACAAATAGTCATGTACTTCTTTATCTACTGATGAAGCTGAGTATGTTGCTGCTACTACTAACTACACACAGGTTCTATAGATGAAGCAAATGTTGAAGGATATCAAAGTGCATTCCACTAGACCGGTATTTATTCACTATGATAACTCTATTTCTATTGGCATATCAAAGAATCTCGTATTTCATTATAAGACAAAGCACATATTTATCAAGTATAGCTTTTTTAAGGAGAATGTGGAAGAAAATGAAGTTAGACTGGTTTATGTGAACACTAAAGAGAAGATTGTAGATATTTTCACTAAACCTTTTCCTAAAGAACCATTTGAGTACCTGAGAGATAGGTTAGGGGTTTCTATTCCTCCGAAATAGAACTAATTGATGTGTTTTGGCATCAATCCGGTATGCATTATCAGAGACATCATTCATTATGGCATTGATGTGGGTATGCTACTACTCAAGGGGAGTAGTTGGCTTTGTGTTTCAGTGGTTTGTACTTTTTCTTTAATATTTATGTTTGATTCCTATCATTGATGTCAGAGGGGGAGAGATATTGATGTGAAAAAGAAAAACTTAAAGAATTCTATACATTAGGGGGATAGATATATGTATATTTCAGAGCTTTATAGAGATATCATTCACAAGGGAAGTTTGGTCTTTATTTAAGAACTTAATTGCTATATCTTTAAGTGGGAGATTGTTGGTTGTCTTCCGTTTGGGGAGACTTATTTGGCATTTATTGGCACTTAGATATTTTCGTTGCCATCAATGCCAAAGGGGGAGATTGTTTCTCATTTGGAGGAATTGATTATGTGTTTCATTGATGTTTTGTCATTGATGTCAACACTAGCTATTTTGGATTCTTTATCGGCACCCTTCTGGTCCCAGTAGGTTGAGTGGTTTCTGGTTGGTTTGGATCTGGCATGATCTGGTATACTCTGGTATGAATTGGTTATGGAATTGGCTTATTCATGATACTCATGTTCATATTCAGTCAGTTGGTTTTGGTTTGGTGACCGGATGTTATCCTTCTTGCTTGGAAGCTTGGTTTGTGGTTCTGGTGAGGGTTTCATCGATAGAGCTTTTGATGAAGATCTTTGATGAATTGCATAAGTAGTGTTGGTGCAGCTTCTGGTGGAGATTATAGATGCTGATGGTGATCATGTTTGAGACTTGGTGGATGGAGATTATTGCTTTAGTGTGTGGACCTATATTGGGTGCCGGCTGATCTAGGTTATGGACCAGCTTAATGTAATGTGTGGATTGGACCTCTTGATGTGTTGGGATGTTTAATGAGTTGGATATTATTTGGTTGGTCTAAGCCCGACATGTTTTGTAATTATGTAATTGGTTTATTGTCTGGTGGCCGACCTGATTGTTTATGGCCGAGGGTTTCTATATATATGATGTAAGATCTCATTGTAGATCATCATGGTATAAGGTTAGGGAATGGAATATGTATATGTAATGTGTAAATAATGTAATATCATTCAGGCTGAGGATTTGATCAATCATTGGAGATCAAATTGGGTTTATGTAAGAGGATTTAGTCCTCTGGTATTGAGCTTAACTAAAACTGTACTCAGGCATAGGAGATGATATCTTTGCAGTTCATTCATTCTTCCAAATTGTAGTCTATATTTCTATGTAGTCAGTGAGACTCCTTTTATGATGAGCAGTACACTCTAGGTTGTTGGCCTTCTTGCAAGTGCAGGCCCCTCAATTGTAATTCACATACTTATTGCAAAAGTATTATTTGACTATGGGTAGGCTTCCCATCGTGGTTTTTCCCTTTACTGGGTTTTCCATGAATAAATATTGGTGTCATGTGGATGGTATTTATTCTCTGATTATTGTTTATGCTTAATTGGTTTAACTGCTACTCCAATATCTGCTTTAAGCATTCCGGTATTAATGTTTTGGGTTCTGGTATTAAATTTTTAATTGCTAAACATTCGGGTAATCTGTTACAACTGATTCATCCCCCCCCCCCTATCAGTTGTATTTCATTTATTTGAATGTTCTAACAAGAGTGTCACTGACAAACTTACACTATAACTTACTCAAAACATCCTCAGGACATCCAGATGTCCAAAAATATATACCAGATAAGATCAGTAGGCCAAGTTTCCATCAATGACAACTCCTAAGAAATATCATGCACCAGACATCACCAATCTTCACCAAAGCATCACTAGAATAGTGTCTTATGCCAACATGGATATCAAAATTTTACTCCAATCATGTATCTATTCTAGAATTTAGTTTGCAAGTTTTCAATCTATACAATAAGGCTACCATCTAAGTACTTCATTGCACCATTGGAGGTTGATGCCTACATAATTAATTTTTAAGAGTCTAATTAAATTTTTTTTATTTTGTGGATGCCAACCTAAGAAAGACTAATTAACGATCCAAAAAAATGAAATTTTTTTTTTAATGTGCAATAGTTGTGTTTGTAAAACTTATGACAATGATTTCTCTTTACTGATTAATATCCAAATATTATTTCATTAGTTCAACCCTTATAGTTTTGTGCATGTGGTGTCTCCTATTTGAAATTTCTAGATAGGTGAGATTCTTATTACATTGACATGTGGTAAAAAAGATGATACTTAAATGGTTTTGGTGGGAGGGTACCCATAAGTTGCAACTACTTATGTTAGTCTAAGAGATCTTTAATTTCTACAATTAGGCATGGATCTAGAGAAATTAGTGGAGATGTCTGAATATAGATTTCTAGAGATTTCTTTGTACTAGATTTAGTCATTATATTTTCCCTTTATATCTCTTCATTTATTCTTTTTTGTGGATTCTCATGTTCTTTCTCTTTTATTTCCATCTCCTCACTGATTTTATCATTTATTCCTTTATTGTGTAGTGTCAATATGTAAACTTGTACCTAACTCGTTGAATCTTATTTCCTCTATTTCTTCAAATGTATTTGTTTTTCTTGTTTTTCTATCAGTGTGTTTATAGGTATTTTTTGTCATCTCAATAGTTTCTTATGTAACCCTGTTGGTGTAAATAATTATTCATCATGGATATTATTACACTTACTTAAGTTTACTTAGGATAATGCATTTCATAGTAGTTTGGATATGAGACACTTGGGTGTTTGTGCCACATTGGGATAGTGTGTGTAGGAGAAATTCCACCTCTTATGGTGTTGATCTTGTTATTACACTATCATATCCACTTATTGTGGAGTGATAATTCCACCTTCGGTGGGTGATCCACCTCATGTGGAATATTATATTATTTCTCCTACCTACCCACACCTATTTCCTACCTACCCTTGTTTCTTATTGAGCCACATGTCATATTTGTGTGCTCATACATATCCCTAGCCTTGCCTATATAAGCAGGCTCATCTACATTGTATGTAACAACATTTTATTGATCATTTTCTATTGATGAGAATACAGTTTATTCTTATCCCATATTATGTCTCTTTCATGTACATTTCAATGACTTCTTGATCTTGGCAAAATCCAACTTGGTATCAGAGCTATTGGAGTCTCATTGATTCGTCTTGAAGAGGCATTATTGTGATGTCACGAGGCAGATCTGAGGAGCATCATCATTTGGAGGCGTCCTAGACCAGATCCGACCTCGCCATTGTGTCCGGAAGGCCGTTTCCATGAATTTTGGTTATAAAGTTGGCCTATTTTGGTGAGAAATTTTTTTTTCCCCAATTTTACTTATCGTACGGATTTTTCGAATATTCATTATTTTTTTCAAAAAAAAAATATTTTTTTCTCTGAAAATTGTTTTCGAAAAAAAAATCAAAAAAAAATCAAAAATTTTGAAAAAATCGAAAAAATTGAAAAGCAAAAGTGAAAAATCAAAAAAAAAATCAAAAATTTGATTGGGGGGTCCGCAGACCCCCCCCGTGCTCCGTACCCCCCTGCCTGCGCAGATACCAGTCTGCAGATTCCGTCTGCCGCGCTGGCTGTACCTCCCGCGTCCTCGCAGACCACACCGTCGCTCGTTCTCCGCGCCGAAGTAGCTCCGCCCGAGCTCCTGTCTGCAGACGCTCCCTTCGCCCGACACCTGGCACAGGCTCACGTCGCTCCGGACTCCGCAGCGCGGCCCCCGCAGCGCCGCCCAGCAGCGCCTCTCCGGCAACGCTCCCTCTCCCTGCTCCTCCCGTCCGGCGGCCTCGGCTCCTCCTCTGGCTCCGCCGTTCCCTCCGCTCCGCAGCTCAGGCACCGGGAAGGCCCTCGGCTCTGCCACGTCAGCACAGCCACTCATCCACCACGCAGTACGTTCAGAGAGACACATCAGCATCCGTACAGTACGGATCACACGCCAGCTCTGCCGTACTGTGACATGCAGATCAAACCGTATGCCACGCAGACAGTACGGACTACCACATCAACAGCTTAGTCAGCTTTGCGCAGTCATCATTCCGTACAGTACGGACGGTACAGTCAGCAGCTGAGTCATCTGTCCGTACGGTACGGATGCCCAGTCAGCTAGGTAGCGAAGTTTTGGTGACGGTCATACGGCCGTCAAATTTAACACATTGTTTTGATGACATCAGCACCACATCAGCAGGGTTTGAAAATTTTTTGACCCCCTCTCATTTGCATTCTTGATTTTGCAGTTCAACTTCAAATGGCCATAACTTGCTCATTTTTGCTCCTTTTTGGGTGCAATTTTTTTTGAAATGGGCTAGAATTTCGTGCTCTCTGTAGTGGTGAAAGAATTTTTTGATTTTGAATCACGGATTTTTAATAAAATGCAGTTTTTGGTGACTGTCCCTGAGTAATCCCAGTTTTTGCAACTTCAGAGGCTTCGTTTGGGGTCATCCGACCTCCTTTTTAGGTGCCGTTTTTTTTGAAAGTGCGTATTTTTTTGTCTACTTTCACATGATGCTATCAGATTGATGTCATTGTAAGTAGAAATTGTACTTTCAGATCTAGGCCATTTTTGGCTCTTTTGGTACTTGTATATTTGCTTGAATCTCAGTTAGATTCATTGCACTATTGATTGAAGTCTCTTGTATCTCATTTGAGAAGTTGTAAAATCTACATCATAAACCCACTTTGCCTTGTTTTGCAAGTGGCTCATTGTAATCGCACTAAGTATAAAGTGCCAAAATCATCACTTTTGGGGGGGTACTTTGATTGATTGAATTTGGGGGGTGTCTCTTGTGCTTTTGTGCTCTTGTTTTCTTTCCTTTTTGCTGCTTTGGGTTCTTCTAAGTTTCCTCTCTTAACTCCACATAATTATGCTACTTGGAAAATTGATGCATGGAGTAAACTTATGGAAAAAGGACTCACTCATTACATTGATGGAACTATTGTTGCTCCAGCTGATCCTAAGGCTGATCTAGTTGGTCACTTAGATTGGCTCACTAAAAATATCATGGCAATTGGTACCTTAAGAAAGTATGTATCAAAGGATCTCATTTTTCATATTGAGAAATGCACTCTAATCAAGGATGCTTGGCAAAAGTTTCAAGACTTGTATGGTCAAGTTGATGAGATTAGGGGATATCAAATTGATAGTGATCTCACCATGTTAGATCCCAAGAACTTTGATACTATACAAGATTATGTCACTAAGGCAAATGAGTTGAGGGCACAACTCAAAGATTGTGGCATTGATAAGAAGGATACTCAATTGATATTCAACTTGATAGGGAAGCTTCCACAAGAATATGCAGCATTTGTTTCTAGTTTCCAAACTCAAAGAATGACAATGGGTTCAAGCTACAAAATGCCTACATTTGATGCTTTCAATGAAATGTTGATGATGGAACAAACTAAGTTGATAAGTATGGGCATTCTTAAGGCTTCTTCTAAATCTCAAGCATTAGTGGAAAACCAAGGAAACAAAGGAAATCAAGGAAAGGACAACTCAAACAAGAAGAAATGGCAATCAAAGCCTAAGGATAAAGCACAATCTTCTCCACAACAAGGAGATTCATCTTCTTCCAAGAAAGATAATTCACCAAAGAGAGAGAGACCTACTTGTGCTTATTGTAAAAAGATTGGTCATGAGGAACATCGTTGCCATACTAAGAAGATTGATGAGCTCACACATATCATCAAAAAGCATAACATTGATTTGCCTAAAGTCTACAAGAAGGATGATTCATCAACTTCCACTTCCTCACATTCAAAAGGAAAAGGGCAAGCATTCATGGCTTCTACAAGTGGAAAGACTCACTCTTTTGGAACAAGAAAAGGACAAGCTCTATGTGCTACAACAAATCATACTTCAGAGAGATGGCTTCTAGATTCAGGGGCTTCTCATCATATGGCATCTTCACAGTCTATGTTCTCTACATTTGAGCCTTGCACCATGCCACAGATTTTGATGGGCAATCATACATACATGAATGTGATTGGGAAAGGATCTATTGACATTGGGGATAACTCCTTCAATGATGTGTTGTGTGTACCCCACTTGACAAACAATCTCCTTTCTATCTATCAAATCACACATGGCGCAACTAAGAGAGTTGTGGAGTTCACACTTGACTCAGTTTTTATTAGAGACATGGAGACAAGAGCTATAATTGCAACTGGGGTGGTTGATCATGCATCTCGGTTATACTCCTTTTCAGATTTTGTTGATAATGATGATTTCACATTTGATGATTCTACACATGATGATCACACTTATTGTGATAGTTCAGATTTTGAGGAGAACTTTGGACACTTGAACATGGGGATTCTCACATGTAACCCAGTTCTTGAGTCTTGTACTTCATCTTCTCATATTGATATCACATCACCTATTGCACCTGATGATGCAGATAGTGCGACAGTTTTGCCTTCATGTGATTCAGTGCAGCAGGATATACATTGTCTTCCAGCTTCAGATTCATGGGATGATTACATGACAGATATTGCAGGTTTGTTTGTGGAATCCTACATTGCAGATTTGGGAGACATCATTGATGACATACATCTTCTCTTTGATGAAGATGATCCTTCTTCGATTGTTGCGAGGGCACACTCTGACCCTCTTGTTCATTCTCTACATGATCATTCTTTCGAGGTTGACATGATTGTGGATACTTATGTACAGCAGTTGGAGGAGGTCTCTTTATTCTTTGAGGAGACACATGAGTCTTTGGATATCGTTCTACATCCATCTCCACTAGATGTTGGAGTTCCTTTTTCAGCAGTATGGCACAGTTTACCATCTTTGGAAGGGGTATCTTTCAGCATCGACATGGGGACACTTGAGCAGTTTTCAGAGATTCCTTTCATCATGAGTTTTCTTCATACATCTTCCCTTCATGATTGGGGAGACTTCATGGATACACCTTTGGTTTTGTTTCTTCCTAAGGGGAGGAATGTTGTTCGACGTTCGTGGAGCAGTTTCTTCATACATCGAGCTTCTATCATTGGTGCAGATTCTTCATTGAGGGATGATCACAGTTTGACTTCTCTTCTTCTCTCATATGGGGGGGACCTTTTCCTCACATGGGGTTTTGTTCCTCACATACTTCTTTGAGAGTTCTCTTGTATAGCTTTCATCTCTCTTTTGGGGGAGGGTTTTTTCCCATTGGGTTTTTCTCTCTTTCCCCACTTTGTGAGAGATTTTATTGCATTGGTTTGCATGCATTTGGATTTGTGCATGGGTACCTAACATGGCCTCGTAGCCGGGACCCATCTTGCATTGCTTAGTTGCATTGTAGACTTAAGTGCATTCCCCTAAGTTGCACTTAAGGGGGGGTGTTGGTGTAAATAATTATTCATCATGGATATTATTACACTTACTTAAGTTTACTTAGGATAATGCATTTCATAGTAGTTTGGATATGAGACACTTGGGTGTTTGTGCCACATTGGGATAGTGTGTGTAGGAGAAATTCCACCTCTTATGGTGTTGATCTTGTTATTACACTATCATATCCACTTATTGTGGAGTGATAATTCCACCTTCAGTGGGTGATCCACCTCATGTGGAATATTATATTATTTCTCCTACCTACCCACACCTATTTCCTACCTACCCTTGTTTCTTATTGAGCCACATGTCATATTTGTGTGCTCATACATATCCCTAGCCTTGCCTATATAAGCAGGCTCATCTACATTGTATGTAACAACATTTTATTGATCATTTTCTATTGATGAGAATACAGTTTATTCTTATCCCATATTATGTCTCTTTCATGTACATTTCAATGACTTCTTGATCTTGGCAAAATCCAACTAACCCCCTTTGCTTTGGTGACTCTACCTATGGTAGGATATTTACAACTCTTTGCTTTGATCTTAATTAAATAGATTGTATGTGTGCTAATATGTCCCTTCTAGTGGAGAAATCTTTATCGCCACTTGTTTTAATTCTACCTTCCTAATATATTCTATTTGTAGTGCTTGTTCTCCTTCCCTTTTTATCCTTCTACTATTTCTTCAAGGAATTCCTTTATTAAAACCCCCATTGAATTAAGACTTACTATGATATAATCTAATATTTCTTCTAGAATGTTTTGTTTGTTCTTGTCAAATATCTTCAAATAAATTTGTATTATTTGTAGAGTGTGCACAGTGTAAATAGTGATCTATATAATAGTTGGATGTGTTTGTAGAACACAAGATATCACTGAGAGGGGGGTGAATCATTGATTATAAAAAATTTCAAACAATATGTGCAACCAGTAGGATAATGGAAATACTAACAAGAAAATACACACAAGAGCACATCACATAACACCGGATATACGAGGAAAATCTAATGTGGGGAAAACCTCGGTGATAAATGTTGTTGGAGATCTACTCCTCTAATCCAGCCTCACAATGAAATAACAGTTTTACAATGTTTAGGGCACCAACCCAAGGAGCATTAACCACTAGCAATTTTATGGGCACCTACCGAAAGGAGCACCAACCCTATTCTATTTTGAGCAACAACCCAAGGAGCACTAACCCCTAATCTATTTTGAGCACCAACTTAAGGAGAACCAACCCCTAATCTATTCTGAGCATGAACTCAAGGAGCACCAACCCCTACACCGAGCACCCACTCAGTGAAATACAATGATAAACACTTGTTACAAAAGAGTTTTTTAACCCCTGCAAATAATTCTCTGTCGGTTAAACTCCTTTCTATCACACTACTTCTTCTCTACCGGTCCTCTATTCTTACTATTTTAATCCTCTACAACTCAGTTTCTTCTTTGCCAGATCTTCTTTGAAACTCACTTTTGTCTCCTTCACTCTCTGTTGCTATCTTACCGGTTCAGACTCTGCCGGTTTAAGAGACTGTTATACTCTGTAACAATTTATCGATTATTTTAGACACTTCAACTTGCATCCACTTTCCCTCTCAACCATCTTCCAGAATATTTTGAATCTCTCATATGCTTGTGATTTGTCATGTAGGAAAGTGACCCATATAATTCTTGAGAAATCATCAATGAACAACATGAAGTATCTTTCACCGGCTAACGCTCTTGTTCTGGTTGGACCACATAGATCTGTATGGACATGTTCTAAGGGCCTTGAGGTATTATGTTGTTTGGTTTTGAAGGTTACCTTAGTTTGCTTGCATCTTAGACATTCATCACAAAAACTACTTGTCGGTTTGATAATTGGTGGTATATGTCTCACATAACCTTTCTTGCTTACTTTGACCAAATTATGAAAATTTATATGGCCTAATCTTTTTTACCACAACTAGCTCTCATCTACTTCTCCCATCATGCATTAGGACTCAAAGCATTCCTTCAGATTGTACATATTTCCATTTATCCTTTTACCTTCTACAAAAATCTATCTGGTACTATCCTTCCTTATCTGACAACCGGTAGAGTTAAATGTGAATTTGTATCCTTTATCACACATCTGACTCACACTTAGCTAATTATGCTTTATTCCTTCCACATAGTATACATCTTGTGCTTTTACTTTTCCATCTATGTTCAGAGTACCTTTGCCTTTTATCTTGATGGAAGAATTGTCTCTAGACCTCACCGAACCTCCATTCCAATCATCAAACTTGATGAACTAATTTTTGTCTCCGATCATGTGATTGGAACAACCACTATAAACTGCCCATAAATTTCTTCTTTCTACATGTAGGCCAGTCTAGATAATCAGACTTGATTCAACCTTATTCTTATCCTTTTCAATCCAAACCGAGTTGGCTTCCTTCTTCTTGATTAGTTGCACTTTTCTACTCCAGTTTTGCTTCTGGTATCTAATTCGGTACTAACTTCTTTTTCTTAGATGTCCTGAGTTTGAAGTTCTTTGCAATGTGGCCAACATTTTGACTGATAGAATTTCACATTGACATTGAATGATGAACTTGAAAACCTATTGTAGGATATTGGCTGACTTCTCCTACATACATAACTCTTTTGACCATAGCCATTACATTGATAACAAGTGATATTGATCTCTCAAATTGCACCAAATGAATTTATACTTTCAAAACTAGTAGGGGGATTATGCAACAAACTACAATCAACAATTCTATGACCAAACTTACTACACCGATAACCGTAACCATAAAATTTGGGTACATACCAATCTTGTTACTTTGGACTAGAAAACCTTTGTCTCACTGGATGCTTTCCTCTCATGCTATTGAATTTAGTGAACCCCTCTTCATCAATATTGAACTTTCCTTTATGGTTTGCATTATGGTATTATGTGTGAGCCTTCTAGTTCTGAGCATTTTGGTTCACAGGCAGATTTCTTGTGTCTTTGGCATAGGTCTTCTTCCCAGTAGCCTTGCTGACAATAAAGGTTTCGTTTTCCTTACTTTCACTTGAAGAGGTAAACTATATTTCCTTGTCGGATGTGTCTTTTCTATTTGAACTTTGTCCCTCTTCAAACCCTATACCTCTGGTATCTTTTGAGTGCTTCTAATTACTCAACATCTTGTCCAAGGCTTCAATGTTGATCTCATATTTGCTTCTCATATTCAATTCATTCTTGCTCTTTTTGAGCTCTTTTCTGAGCCTTACAATTTCTTCTTCTAGATTCTGATGATCCTTCTCCTTCTTTACCAAATTAGAGGATGTAACTTCATAAATCCTCTTGGCCTCTTCCAACTGGAGTTTCAAATCAAAAATTGTTTTCTTGGACTTATCCAAGGATTTCTTCAAACGGTCTTGTTCTTCAACAGAAGAAAACTTAACCTTCTTGAGATCTCTTCTTGTTTTACTTAAATCCTCAAGAGAACTTATGAGCTCACCTTCCAGGTCCACTTCAGCTTCAATATCTTCATCTTCATTATCTTCATCAACCGGTTCATCTAGTGCCATAAAGAGATTGCTTTCCTTTTAATCCTTACAACAGTCATTTTTTGAGGCACTTTCTTCATTTGTAGCATCATCTTCAAAAGTATACAGGCTTTTCTTCTCATGGTAGCATCTTCTTTCTTGTCAGTAAGCTCTCTTCTTTTTATCCTTACCAAAAGATCTATTGGTGCTTTATTTCTCCTCTCCAGCTTTCTCACCATAGGGACATTTTGAATCAAAGTGTCCTATTTTACCACAGAAAATATTTGAGAGGTAATTTTCATTTGTATTTACCGGATCCTCTTCTAAGCTTCCTTACAAATTTTTCTACCACTATGTCTGAGTATTCACTAGATTCTCCATGAGTAATTTCTTCCTTACCCTTTTTGATGGAGTTGAAAGCAACCTCTTTCTTTGAAGTTCCTTCACCAGTTGTTGTCATCTCATAAGCGGTTAGGGATCCAAATAACTCATCCATTGAAAAGGTTTTTAGATCCTTGGCTTCTTCTATTGTAGAGACTTGTGTATCGTACTTAGATGTGAGAGATCTAAGAACCTTTTTAACAATTACTTCATCAGCTATATCATGTTCAAGTCCTCTAATAGTTTTCACCATTTCATCAATTCTTTTAACATAATCAACAATCTTCTCTTCGTCTTTCATCTTCAAGCCTTCAAGATGACCTATTAGTGTTTGCAGTTTAGCCTCCTTGACCTTGCTATCTCCTTCAAACAATCTTTTCAAATTATCCCAAGATTCCTTGGTGGATGAGAAGTGCATAACCTTAACAAACTCATTATCAGATAGTCCACTAAGAATAGCATGTTTGGCCTTGGCATTGTTTTCATACTCCTATAAATGTTTACTAAATTTAGCAAACTGGACTTTGTTCATCAGTCTTGATTTTGTTAATTACAATAAATGATCTAACTCTTTCTTTCTCCAGATCAACAAGATGATCAAATATCCTGCTTTGATCATAAAGTCAAAGAATAAAATCTCTGCCCTTCGATCTTCTTTGAGCTGCAATCCTCTACGACTGATCTATGTTTTTTGCAGTTGACATTTAATACCAACCTAGTTGGTAACTACCTCGTTGATGTGTCATTCACCTACCACTACTTGTTTTCCACCTAGAGTCCATGTGACATCTTTGTCAGCATCCATCTCACTTGATTGTATCGATTCAAACTCAGTCACCAATCGAACATGTTACCGGTATACATAAATTGGTTAACCTTCAAATCATGCACTTTTATGTTCTATCAGTTAGAACATGTTATGACGGACCACACTTACTTATCGGGCTGAACATGCTATACTGATTGACATCAACATGCCAACAATCTCCAATGTTGGTAGCAACATCTTGCATACCGATTGACATACTTACTAGTTGACATCAATGACAATACAATGCCAACAATATCCCCCTTTGGCATTGATGTCAACACACATATTATCGGGTTAACCTTCACAAACTGGACTCACAATATGCACTATCTCCAATTGCGTTCTTTCTCCTCCTTTGACAACAATGAAAAAGAGCTTACACAACAATTTCTAGTAGGCCATACCACTTTACCCTATCTCCCATCAGCCCAATTGTGACTTTTGTAGATAGATAAATTAAATAGAAAGCTATAAAACTCACAAATGAGGATCGATGATCAAATTCTCCCCCTGTGAAATTACTCTCTCAATCAAGTTGATGGCAACTTTGGTAGATAAAAAAATTGAATAGACAACTTCCCAAAGCTCCAAACTAGCTAGTACTACCATACAAACATCTGATCTCCCCCTATGTCCAACATATGGTGCTTCTCTCAGTTCACTTTCTTACTGAACTTTATCTTTATCATATGAATCATTATACTGGTTTACTTGTGCATGTTTTCCTTTATGCAGATCTTCATCAACTCTTATATGCACACTTTCAATGACTCTTCTTAGTCTTTTATTGTAGCATTTGTAGGCCTTGTTGTGAGTAGAGTAACCCAAGAAAATACCTTCATCACTCCTAGAATCAAAACCACCTAAACTATATTCATCTCTCTTGATGAAGCATTTACTTTCAAAAACTTTGAAATATATAACTGATGGCTTCCAGTCATACCATAGTTCATAAGGTGACATCCTGTTGTTTGTTCTTAGTTGAACCCAATTTAGTGTATATACAATAGTATTAATTGCTTCCTTCAAGTACATATTCGGTATGTTTCCTTCATTCAACATAGTTCTTGCTATCTCCTTAACAGTCTGGTTTTTCATTTCTACAACACCATTTTGTTGTGGTGTTCTTGGGGCTAAATATTGTCTTCTGATTCCATGTCTCTCACAGTAGTCTACAAACTCATTTGATGTGAACTCACCACCTCGGTCTGATCTCAGACACTTCAGCTTACATCCACTTTCCCTCTCAACCATCTTTCAAAATATTTTGAATCTCTCATATGCTTGTGATTTGTCATGTAGGAAAGTGACCCATGTCATTATTGATAAATCATCAATGAACAACATGAAGTATCTTTCACTGGCTAACGCTCTTGTACTAGTTGGACCACAAAGATCTATATGCACAATTTCTAAGTGCCTTGAGGTATTATTTTCTTTATTTTTTAAGGTTACCTTATTTTTCTTGCCTCTTAGACATTCATCACAAAAATTACTTGCCCATTTGATAATTGGTGGTATATGTCTCACATAACCTTTTTTTCTTACTTTGACCAAATTATCAAAATTTATATGGCCTAATATTTTGTGCCACATCCAACTCTCATCTACTTGTCCCATCATTCTTTGGGACTCAAAGCATTCTTTCATATTGTACATATTTCCATATATCCTTTTACCTTTCGTAACAATCTTTCTGGTACTATCCTTCCTTATTTGACAACCGGTAGAGTTAAATGTGAATTTGTATCCTTTATCACACATATGACTCACACTTGAAAATTATGCTTTAGTCCTTCCACATAGTATACATCATGTGCTTTTAGTTGGCCATCTATGATCAGAGTACCTTTGCCTTTTATCTTGATGGAAGAATTGTCTCCAAACCTCACCGAACCTCCATTCCAATCATCAAACTTGATGAACTTCTTTTTGTCTCCAGTCATGTGATTGGAATAGCCACTATAAACTACCCATAAATTTCTTCTTTCTGCATGTAGGTCAGTCTGGACAGTCGGACTTTATTTAGCCTTATTCTTATCCTTTTCAACCCAAACCGGGTTGGCTTCCTTCTTCTTCTTAGATGCACTTTTCTGCTCTGGTTTTTCTTTCGGTCTCTGATCTAGTACTGACTTCTTTTTCTTAGATGTCCTGAGTTTGCAGTGCTTTGCAATGTGACCAACATTTTAACAATGATATCATTTCACATCGACATTGAGGGACGAACTTGAAAACCTATTGTAGGATACCGACTGACTTCTCCTACATTCATAACTCTTATGAAAAAACCATTACATTGATAACAAGTGATATTCATCTCCAAGAGTGCAGCAAACAAATTTCTACTTTCAAAACTAGTAGGGGGCTTATGCAACAAACTACAATCAGCAATTCTATGACTAAACTTATTACACCAACAATAACCATGAAATTTGGGTACATAGCAATCTTGTTGCTTTGGACCGGCAAACCTTTGTCTCACCAGATGTTTTCCTCTCATGTTATTGATTTTAGTGAACCCCTCTTCATCAATCTTGAACTTTCCTCTATAGTTTGCATTATGGTATGATGTGTGAGCCTTACGGTTCTGAGCATTTTGGTTCACAAGCAAATTTCTTGTGGCTTCAGCATAGCTCTTCTTCTCAGTAGCCTTGCTGATAGTAAAGGTTTTTTTTTACTTACTTTCACTTAAAGAGCTAAACTGTATTTCCTTGTTAGATGTTTCTTTTCAATTTGAACTATGTCCCTCTTCAAATCCTATACCTCTAGTATCTTTTGAGTTCTTTTGATACTCAACATCTTGTCCAAGGCTTCAATGTTGCTCTCATATTTGCTTCCCATCTTCAATTCATTCTTTCTCTTTCCGATCTCTTTTCTGAGCCTTACAATTTCTTTTTCCATATTTTGATGCTCCTTCTTTATCAAATTAGAGGATGTAACTTCACATATCCTATTGGCCTCTTCCAATTGGAGTTTCAAATCAGAATTTTTTTTCTTGGACTCATCTAGGGATTTCTTCAAATGGTCTTATTCTTTAGCAACAAAAAACTTAACCTTCTTGAGATCTCTTCTTGTTTTACTTAACTCCTCAAGAGCACTTAGGAGCTCACCTTCCAGGTCCACTTCATCTTCAATGTCTTCATCTTCATTATCTTCATCAACTGGTTCATCTAGTGCCACAAAGAGATTGGTTTCTTGTTTATCCTCACAACAGTCATTTTCTGAGTCACTTTCTTCATCTATAGCATCATCTTCAAAAGTATATAGGTTATTCTGCTCATGGTAACCTCTTCTTTCTTGTAGGTAAGCTCTCTTCTTTATATCCTTACCAAAAGATCTGTTGGTGCTTTGTTGTTCTTCTCCAACATTCTCACCATAGGGACATTTTGAAGAAAAGTTTCATATTTTACCACAATTAAACATTTGAGAGGTAATTTTCCTTTGTACTTACCAGATCCTCTTTTAAGCTTCCTTACAAAGTTTTCTACCACTATGTCCGAGTCTTCACTAGATTCTCCTTGAGTAATTTCTTCCTTCCCCTTTTTATGTAATTGAAAACAACCTCTTTCCTTGGAGTTACTTCAGCGGTTGTTCTCATCTCATAAGAAGTTAGGGATCCAAATACCTCACCCATTGAAAAGGTTTTCAGATCCTTGGCTTCTTCTATTGCAGAGACCTTTGTATCATACTTATATGTGAGAGATCTAAGCACCTTTTTAACAATGACTTCATCAGCTATATCCTCTCCAAGTCCTCTAATAGTGTTCACCATTTCATTATATCTTTGAAGATAATTAGCAATCTTCTCTTCATCTTTCATCTTCAAGCCTTCAAGCTGACCTCTTATTGTTTGCAATTTAGCCTCCTTGACCTTGACATCTCCTTCAAACAATATTTCAACTTATCCCAAGTTTCCTTGGTGGATGAGCAATGCATAACCTTAACAAATGCATTATCAAACAGTTCACTAAGGATAGCATGCTTGGCCTTGGCATTGTTTTCATACTCCTTCTTAGCATCTAGATCTATCGGAATAGAATTATGGAAAGTATACCCATTGTTCACAGACATCCAAACATCAAAACCTGGGGAGGATAGATAGGTTTCCATTCTTTTGCTCCAGAAGGCATAGTTGGTACCATCAAACATGGGAGCTTTGGAGGAGGAGGATTCATTCCTTGTCATTATGTTCTTAAACCAAAATCTATCCAAGCTAGAGAAATCTTTGACAAATAGGGAACCTAACACTCTGATACCAATTGTAGAACACAACATATCATTGAGAGGGGGGGTGAATCAGTGATTATAAACAATTTCAAACAATCTGTGCAACTGGTAGGATAATGGAAATACTAACAAGCAACTACACACAAGAACACATCACATAACACCAGATATATGAGGAAAACCCAATGTGGGAAAAACCTCTGTGATAAATGTCACTAGAGATCTACTGCTCCAATCCAACGTCACAATTTAATAACAATTTTGTAATGTTTAGGGAACCAACCCAAGGAGTATCAACCCCTACCAATTTTATGGGCACCTACCCAAAGGAGCACCAACCCCTATTCTATCCTGAGCACCAACTCAAGGAGCACCAACCCCTGCACCAAGCACTCACTTAGTGAAATATAATGAGATATAAATCAATACAATGATAAACACTTGTTACAACTGATTTTTGTAACCCTTGCAAATAATTCTCTTTGTCGGTTAAACTCCTTTCTCTCACATTGCTTCTTCTCTACTGGTCCTCTATTCTTACTATCTGAATCCTCTACAACTCAGTTTCTACCTTGCTGGATCTTCTCTGAAACTCTCTCTTCTCTCCTTCACTCTCTGCTGCTATCTTATTGGTTCAAACACAGTCAGTTTAACAGACTGTTATACTCTATAACAATTTACCGGTTACCTTAAACCTTGTTGGTTAAACCTTTGTTACCAGTTCTTCAACTAACACTCAGTCACTTCAATATTTTGTATCACACTCAGACTGATCAACTCTTGCCTTGCAAAGTTTCTCTTTTTTCATAAATCTCTCATCCAACATCTAAAAAACTTAGATCTACGATCTGCACATTTATACTCTTTCTTTCTCGCCAAAACAAAAACTCAAACTTTATGCACTTAGGGTTTTTGTCACCAACCTTGATCTGTATCAAAATGGATCTCATCTTCTTAAATCGAAAACTTGCAACAGTTCAGAAAAAAGCTCTATCCTCTTTTTTATTCTTCCTATAAATGTTTACTAAATTTAGCAAACTGGACTCTGTTCAACAGTCTTGATTTTTTTGATTACAATAAATGATCTGAATGTTTTTTTCTCCAAATAAAGAAGATGATCAAATATCTTGCTTTGATCATAATGTCAAAGAATTAAATCTCTTCTCTTCTATCTTCTTTGAGCCGCAATCCTCTGCAAATGATCTGTGTTTTTTGTAGTCAACATTTACTACCGACCTAGTCGACAACTACCTCGCTAACACACCATTCACCTACCACTGCATGTTCACCACCTACATTCCATGTGACATCTCTGTTAGCATCCATCTCACTTGATTGTGTCAGTTCAAACTTAGTCACCAACCAAAAATGTTACTAGTATACATTAATCAGTTAACCTTCATATCATTCACTTTTCTGTTATGTCGGTTAGAACATGTTATATCAGACTGCACTTACTTACCAGGTCAAACATGCTAGCAATCTCCAATGTTGATAACAACATCTTGCATACCAGTTGACATACTTACCAATTTACATCAATGACAATACAATGCCAACAGTGTTAGTAGCCACAGAAGAAAACTAAAAAGGGGGGCGGGTGAATCAATTTTCACTGGATTATAAACTTAACCACAAAAATCAATTTGATAAACTACAGAAATAACACAGATAAGAAAAATGACAACACAACACACAACACCAATATTTTGACATAGAAAACCCGATTAAGGGAAAAACCACGATGGGAACCTACCCACAATAAGATGATACTCTATAGTAGTAGGTAAAAATATTACAATGTGGAATGCACGTGTATTCAGACACACTACCTAGAGCTCACTACTCAAAGATAGTGACTCAGAAGGCTACAACCCTTAGGGAAGTCTCATTGACTTACAACAAGATTCTGACTACAATCTAGAAGAAATGAACTGCAGTAATAGCATCTCCAAATGCCTGAGGACAACTCTGGGTAAGTACAATTGTCTACTCTACAACATCAATTTCTCCTTAATGCACTACACCAAAAGATGAATCCTTGCTCACACATACACCACTCTCTGATAATGTAGACACAACCTTGATACACAAATTAAATGACAATATCATCTATTTATACAATTCATCAACCTTGACAACAAGGTCGGCTAAACCCTCAACTCACAATTACAAAATTACATCACACGATACAAAGACTGACCACCAGACCAATATAATGATTTCCATGACATAACATGGACCTAATTCAATTTCCCAAATTCTCATCACCATTGGAAATTATGCCAAGACCAACTGCAACATGCTACACCACTAAGAAAACCACATAAAATGAAGAACATCACTGGATCACCAAAAAATCACACAATGATCAATGCGGATCATCTGGAAAAGTAGGACATGATTTGGAAACACTGGCAAGCATGTTCAAATCATTAGTAACAGCTGCACCAACACCACTTGTCAATTCTTCATCTATCAATGTCTACAACTCAAGAACACTCAAACAACAGAAACTATCATGAAGAAAGATGACTTGTGGAGAACCTAATAAAAAACCATCTAAAATGAAGATACACAAGACCATCCCAAGCAATATCTCGAAAACTCAAATCAAGATCTGATCACACCAGAATATACTAGAGGAAAAACTGAACTCTGCAAAGCACTGATCAGGTAAACAAATTGTAAAACCGGATCATATGATATGATCAATTAAGCTTCACGGATCACCAACAACAGTTTAAAAGAATATAATGATACTAAGGATACTCAATACACCAAGCCATAATCACAATGAGCCAATCTACAAATACTAAAGCAATAATATGTTGACATCAATGACAACAACATATCCTAGTAGTAGCAATGTCCAACAATCTCCCCCTTTGGCATTGATGGAAACATATGAATGTGAAAAAAAATCAAAGCAAAGAAAGAAATGTCTCCCGCAAACTCCCCCTAAGATCAGGAAGATAAAATAGTTTTTCACTTGCATCTCTCTTCCTTTGACAACAATGCCAAAGATAAGAAAACCAAACTCTCCCCCTTAACCAGACTACTCCACTAGAGCAGCACCAACTCATCAATCTAGATAAAGAGATAACACTATGAAGTCTGCCAGATTGATGCAACTCAATGCATCTAGTTCTTATCAGGAGGTGTGGATACCCTCAACTTGTCTCTCAAATAGACAAATGTATATGTAAGCAAAGGCTTAGTGAAAATATCAGCAATTTGTTCCTTTGTAGACACATACTCCAACTTTATTTCCTCTTCATTGACTTTCTCCCTCAAGTAATGATATTTGATTGACACATGTTTAGTCTTTGAATGTTGAACCAGACTCTTTGACATGTTCATAGCACTATAATTATCATAGTATATGATTGTAGGCTCATCATAGATAACTATTATATCCTTTAACATTTTCTTCATCCAAACCACCTAAGTGCAGCTACCAGTAGTAGAAATGTACTCAGCTTCAGTAGTAGATAAAGACACTGAGTCTTATTTCTTACTAGCCCATGAAACCAATTTCTTACCCAAAAAAAAAGCGCCACCGGATGTACTCTTCTAGTCATCAATATAGCCAACCCAATCAGAATCAATGTAAGCACATAACATGAAATCATCATTCCTCAGATACCACAAATGATAATCAATAGTTCCCTTCAAATATCTGAATATCCTCTTCACAACAATGACATGACTTTCTTTCAAATCAGCTTGATATCTAGAAACCATACACACAACATGCATAATGTTCAGCCTATTCTAAGTAAGATTCATCATTCTTAGATAATTTGCAGCCAGTCACCATAGGAGTTCCAACTAGTTTGGAGTCATCTAACCCAAACTTCAACAATTCCTTTACATATTTAATTTGAGATATAAAGATACCTTTTCCAATCTATGAAATCTGCAAACCTAAGAAAAATTTCATCTCACCTATCATAGACATCTCAAATTCCTTTTGCATATCATCGGAAAACTTCATTCTCAAGTCATCATCACCTCCAAAGATAATATCATCAACCAAGACTTCAACAATTAAGATGTTATCATTTTCAATCTTAAAGTACAGATTACTATTAACAGTCCCTTTATTTAATCCTAATTTCAACAAGTACTTATCCAATATAGCATACCAAGCTCTAGGGGATTATTTCAATCCATAAAGAGATTTCTTCAGTTTACATACCATGTTTCCATCATTTGATAATGAAAATCCATTAGGTTGCTCAATGTAGACTTCTTCCTCAAGATCACCATTCAAAAAGGCAAATTTGACATCCATCTAATATACCTTGAAATCTTTATATGCAGCATATGCAAGCAACAGTCTAACAGCTTCAAGTCTAGCCACTAGAGAAAAAGTCTCCTCATAATCAATTCCTTCTTTCTGTGAATATCCTTTACATACTAATATTGCTTTATTTCTCACAACTTCCCTTGCTTCATTAAATTTACTCATGAATACCCATTTAGTACCAATCACGTTCTTATTTTTAGGTCTATGCACAAGCTCCCATGTGTTATTCTTCTCAATTTGATCAAATTCTTCTTCCATATCTCTCATCCAATTTTCATCTTTGCAAGCTTCAGCAACATCTTTAGGTTCAATTTTAGAAATCAAACATACCTCTTCAGGAGATAACCTTCTTCTAGTCATCAAACCTTTATCTTTATCTCCAATAATCTGATTTTATGAATGATTCAATCTTACATACCTCAGAATCTTCTGATTGTTCTGATTTTCAGCTTCCTGCACCTCTCCAACGACAGCAGTAACATCCGGATTAATAGTTTCTACCAGATCAATCTTCTTCAATTCTTCGGTTTGAATAGGGCTCAAAACAATATGTTGATCATCATCATATCCACATGCTTTGATCTCTTTCCCATATTTTTTGTCCACCTTCACATTTGCACTTTCCACTATCTTTCTCAGTCTCTTATTGTTAGTCCCAATATAGAAAGCTAATGTACTGAGAGGGCAGAGGTGAATTAGTACTCCAAAACTTTTCTTTGATAGTAACCTTACTGTTATGCATAAACAGAATAGTGTAGTAACATAAAATAAAACTATAATCAACAAATAACAATCATACATGATTCACTCCATAACACATATATTTTGGTCATGTAGAAACTCTTGGTTAGAGAGAAAAACTGCGGTGGGGATGGCACCCACAACTTCACTACTGCAATAATAAAGAATGTTTGGTTAGAGCTACATTTAGCTATTTTTGATAGCTTACCCTGTTAGGAGTATCAAGATCAGTTAGATCTACCTTACTAAAGGATTTTTATAACCCTATATAAGTGTAGCACCTGGTTAAAGGATTTACAATTTATAGACTTGGTTAGAGTCTTTTACCCTGTTAAAGGTTTCTCTTACAACTTCAAAATGTTACAATAAAATCATTACAAATATCTGCAGCTTTACATTTGAAATGCTAAAGCAGATTCTATGTGCTCTGAATAAGATTACCTAGCTTGTAGCATACCTTGGTAACCCATAATGAAACTTGGTAAACCCTTATGTTTACTCTATTCTTCGACTGTTCACTAATAACCTTCTCGGTGACCTCTCTGTATCTCTGTAACAGTCTTCCTTCATGCATACACACTGTTATCTCTTATTGCATGTCTTGTTGCATATCATATGTCTAACCCTAGAATCATGTTGTATAAATAGATCTCTTACAATGGTGATCTGATTCATTGCTTTGATCTTACAAAAGATTCTTCGAATGAATAACTAATCAAAATATTTCATTGGTTAGATTGATCTTGTAATCATACACAATCTCCTAATGCAATCTCCAATGCAAAAACAGTTAGATGTGCCTCGATGTTGTAACATGTTTTCCATGTGCATGTCTAGGTTCAATGTATCTGGTAAAACATTTCACTCGGTGAATATCAACTTGGTGAGTTAACTTTACCACTCAGTAGCCATGAAACTTTACTTGGTAAACAGCTCGGTGAATACTACGTTCTGTGACTACTTTCTTCTGTAACCGACTAGACTGTTCATACCGACTTCTCTATGTGTACCGACTGCATGATTCGGTAATACTAACCGACTAGAATATAATATGACTTTGGATATGAAACTAATGGCAATTTGATAAGTAGTAACACTTATTGTAGCACCAGTAGGCTTTTCTCTTTTTTGAATATCCCAAGTGTTGGCTTGATGATGATGTTTTTATTGTAATAGGTTGATTGATGACTTGTTTTGTGTTTTCATTGATGGTAACCATGTTTTGTCAGTCATCTAAGTCACTTAGTCCAACCGGTAAAGCCTAACTAGTAGTAGAAGCAGTTAAACAATGAACTGGTAAAGAAGTACAATGTTATAATCAAGCGACCGGTATGGGAAATCGGTGAAGAGTCAAGTGTTGCGGTTTGGAGTGAATGTTTATGACAATGGCATGAATCTATGTCTAGAACCGCATCGGTAGATTCAAAGTTTGGAGTGAGTTATGATGTATTGTATAGTCAATTAGGAAGAATAGTTAACCAGTAGAGAAGAATCACTTAAATCAGTAAAACTGGTAGATATAATGTTTAATTTTTGTTTGTGGCCGACATAAGTAAAGCATGTTAAGCAAGATTGACCAGATATAATAAATCTAGGAAATTGTTCCAAGGTTGTTTGTCGACTTAGTAGAGCTATTTATAAAAGGATGAATATTGTGTGATGATGTATCAGAAAAAGAATTAGGATTGAAGATTTGATTGTGTGGTGGAAGGTGAAGCTTTGTATTGATGTTTAGTCAGTGTTAGTTGCAGAACAAAAGCAGATCTTATCAGGTACATAGGTGCTATATGCAAATGAATTACTTATTATTTCCTAACAGTTGCAACAGTCTAAATCCCTTAACCGGGTATGTCCTCCTAAATGTGTAAATCTCTTAATCGGGTAGCTCATTAATTTGGGTTTCAATCCTCCAGTGAGGTTGCTCTTAACAGAGGTTATATTGTAAACCCATGACCGGGTGACTCCTAATAGGGTCTTCTCTTAACCAGGCATCATTATTTTATGTGGTGCATACTTTATTGGGTGTTAGCTTATGTGGTTATTTTCCTTGCATGCTTGTTAAGTTTCAAATTGATTAAAGTGGTGATCAGATTTATATTGTTGTTTTTGCTTGCACTGATTTACCCCGCCTCTCAATGCCTTATAAGTTTATCACCAAGAAAATTCCTTCATCACTTCTTGCATCAAACTTTCTTATATTGTCATCTCTCTTGATATAACATTTTCTACCAAATACTCTAAAATATCGAGCACAATAGGAATATGACCAAACCATAACTCATAAGGAGTCTTACTAGTATCACCTTTGATATGAACTTGATTGAATGTGTAAACAATAGTGCTACTACCTTCTCTCCAATAGATATTTGAAACATTCCCTTCAATTAGTATAGTTATTGTAACATCCAAAACAATCATGTTCTTCCTTTCAACAACTCCATTCTGATGAGGGGCTCTAGGAGCAGATAATTATCTTTTAATCCCTGCTTCTCATAGAATGAATCAAACTCACTAGAACAAAATTCTCCACCTCTATCAAATCTCAGACATTTCACCTTCAATCCTGACTCGATCTAAACATTTTCTTTCAATATCTTGAACTTGTCGAATGCTTCTGATTTTTCTTTCAAAAAGACAACCCACATCATCCTAGAATAATCATCAATTAGCAACATAAAATATCTATCTCCCTGTACACTTCTAACATTTGTAGGTCCACATAGGTCAGCATGCACAAGATCTAGCAATCCATCAAATTTATACTGCTTTCTCTTGAAACAAATTTTTTTTTGCTTACCTAATTGACATTCTTTACACACTGGATTAACAGGATTAACAATTTTAGGCAAATCTCTAATAGCTTGAATAGAATTGATCTTAATCATTGAATCAAAGTTAACATGACACATTATCCTATGCCACAACCAACTTTCATCAATCTAACCAATCAAACAACTTTTCTCACTGGCATTCAAATGAAAAATATTACCTTCAGTCTTAGTCCCAGATGCAATCTCTATACCGGAGGCATTTAGGATCTTGCATTTACCATTCTTGAATTGTAAATAATAACCTTTGTCAACCATCTCTCCAATACTCAAAAGATTATGCTTCAAACCTTCAACATACAAAACATCATCAGTATTATTCTTACCATCAAAGGATATAGAACCTCTACCATGGATCACACAGGCTTTTGTTGGCAATATGTTGAAATTATATATGTTTTGTCATTGATGTCAACACTAAGCTTCGGTTGGATATGGTTCTTTACCAGTTGGTTACTGTTATCCTAGTTGGTTCCTATACTAGTTGGACTTGGTTATCAGTTATTTTGATCTGGTATGATTTGATTGGTCATTTTGGTTTTGGATGGTTATTCGAGATGGTTATATGCTTGTCATATTCAATTGGTTCATGATTTTGTGCTCCGAAAGCTATTGCTTATGTTCAGGATTACCGTTTGGCTTTGTCGGTTGGTGATATTCGATGATTTGGTTAAGTGATTTTGGTCTGGCTTATAAAAATGGTTACTAATGTCCTGAAGGTGTTCTTGATCATTTCCCATTTGTTTGCTGGCTTCATATTGGCTGGCATGTTGATTTGGCGATCTTATTTGGATCTGGTTGGTTATTCTATGTTATTTGCACTGAGGGTTTCTACTGGTTGGTGAAACGTGTTGATATAGGTCTTAGTAGAATTTTTGGCAGATATAATTGTTTGGGAATTTTAATTAGGTCCATGTTATGTAATGTAAATCATAATATTGGTATGGTGGTATCGTGCGATGAAATTTTTGTAATTATGGTTTATGAGTTCAGGGTTTAGCCGACCTTGTTGTCAAGGTTGATGATCTGTATTTATCGGTGGCTTATTCATATAATTTGGATGTCAGTATGGTTATGTATGCATTACCAAAGAGAGGTAATTGTGAAAACAAGGTTATATCATTCAGGGAAGGGTTTCAAAAGTTTTTGGTATTGCAGGGAAGACATTTGTGCTTAACTGGAACTGTATCAAGCATTAGGAGATGCTATTCTCATAGTTCATTTTCTCTGAATTGTAGTCCAATGTTTATGTAAGTCAGTGAGACTTCCCTTTTGTGATGAGTAGTGAGCTCTAGGAGATTGGCATGATTGCAAGTACAATCCCCATTGTAATTATTTCACATATTGTTGCAGAAGTATTATCTAACTATGGGTAGGGTTTCCCATCGTGGTTTTTCCCTTTACCGGGTTTTCCACATTAAAATATTGGTGTTGTGTGTTATGTGATTTCATACTTTATCTTTCACTGTGTTGTTTATATTGTGCTCTAGTAAATGGTTTATAATCTGCATTAATTATTTAATTTGTAGAAAACTGATTCACCCCCCCTCCCAGTTTTCCTCAGGTATCTGAGATTCTAACAATTGGTGTCAAAGAGATGTCCTCTCTATAGAAGCTTAACTGCTTGAGGAGATACGATGGCATCAACTTCTATATTTAATCCCTACCGGAAGGAGAGTCCCAGATTTGATGGTATCAACTTAGAGATGCAGGGATGCATCAATCCGGTGAGCTTATCAGAAATATCTTCTGATCCGGGTTGATGGGATGATGATACTTCTCAAGGGGAGTAGTCAGTTTTTTGGTTTGGCATCAGCCCTTTGTCATTAATTTTAAAGGGGGAGATAGTGTTCATGTGAAAAATGAAAAATCTTAGGGGGAGAGATATTTTATTGGTTCTTGATTATTTGGGGAGATTGCTGGTATTCCTTGGCACTTGGATGTTTTTCACATTTAGTGGTGCCATCAATGCTAAAGGGGGGATATTGTTGGCAATATTCCAAAATTGTTTATGTGTTGTCATTGATGTCAACACAGTGTTCTGGTTGGATATGGGTCTTTACTGGTTGGTTACTTCTATCCTAGTTGGTTCTTGTATTGATTGGACTTGGTTATCAGTGATTTTGATCTGCTATGATCTGATTGGTCATTTTGGTTTTGGATGGTTATTCAGGATGGTTATATGCTTGTCACGTTCAGTTGGTTCATGATTTGGTGTTTCAGAAGCTATTGCTTATGTTCTCGATTACCGATTGATATTTCCTAGTACTAATTGGCATTATCGGTTGGTGATATTCGATGATTTGGTTAAGTGATTTTGGTTCAGCTTATAGAAATAGTTCCTAACATGGTGAAGGTGTTATTTATCATGTCCTAATTATTTCGTTGCTTCACATTGGCTAGCATGGTGATTTGGTGGTCCTATTTGGACCTAGTTGGTTATTCTGTGTTATTTGCACTGAGGGTTTCTACCAGTTAGTTAAACATGTTGATATAGGTCTTAGCAGAATTTTCGATAGATATAATTATTTGGGAATTTGAATTAGGTCCATGCTATGTAATGTAAATCATAATATTGGTCCAGTGGTATTGTCTGATGATTTTTTTGTAATTATGGTTTATGGGTTTAGGGTTTAGCCGACCTTGTTATCAAGGTTGATGATCTGTATTTATAGGCAATTTATTCATGTAATTTGGATATCCATATGGTTATGTCTACATTATCAGAGAGAGGTAATTGTGTGAACAAGGTTATATCATTCAGTGAAGGGTTGCAAAGGTTTTTGTATTGCAGGGCAGACAACTGTGCTTAACCAAAACTGTATCAAGCGTTAGGAGATGTTATTCTCACAGTTCATTTTCTCTAGATTGTAGTTCGATGTTATGTAGGTCAATGAGACTTCCCTTTTGTGATGAGGAGTGAGATCTACATGGTTGGCCTGATTACAAGTGTAATCCCTATTGTAATTATTTCACATATTGTTGCAGAAGTATTAGCTGACTTTGGTTAGGGTTTCCCACCATGGTTTTTCCCTTTACTAGGTTTCCCACATCAAAATATTGGTGTTGTGTGTTATGTACTTTCATGATTTATCTTTCACTATGTTGCTTATATTGTGCTCTAGTAAATGGTTTATAATCTGCATTAATTGTTTAATATGTGGAAAACTGATTCACCCCCCCTCTCAGTTTTCCTTCGGTATCTAAGATTCTAACAGCTTTGTCATCTCCAAATATCACTATTCCACCATCTACCTTTCAATACTCATAAATTTGATTTATCATCGGTCATATAATGTGAACAACCACTTTCTATCACCCATTCATCTCTTTCCTTAACTTTAGTAGCTAAAGCTTTTTCCTCAATAGTGTAGCTAGTGGGATGAACAGGTATCAGTCCATCTTCCTTAATGGAAAGAAATACAACTTCATCTCCTTCAGATTCTTCATCTGTAACACCTTCATCAACAACATAATAGAAGTTCTTTTAATTCCTATACTTTTGGTTTGACTTTTAAGGCTTGTCATACTTCTCATGCTCCTCATATCTATCATTTATGTCATGCTTATCAAATTTATCATGCTTGTCATATTTAGCCATTCTCTTCGGGCACCTAGAAGCAAAATGTCCTGCCTTATTGCAAGAGAAACATTTCAAAGGTGATTTTCCATCATAATTACCGGCTCCCTTAGGCAATATTCAAGCAATCAATGATTCAATCTCATCAATCTCTCTTTCTTACCCTTCCATCTCTCCCCTTTCTCTCTCATATCTGTATATTTTGCATTCTTCGGGTTCATACTTCTGCTTACTAGATACAAATTCTCTAAATTTTGTCTCAGACTTTCCATGTGATTCACCAAATTCACTCAACTCAAGTGCAGCAATCTTTCCAACCAACATATATGTTGTCACTATAGTCACACTCCAGATCTCATCAATAGCAGCTACCTTATGTTTATAAGAAGAAGGCAAAGATCTCAACATGTTTGCAACAATTTCATCTTCTTCAAGGGTTCCATCGACATATCTGATGCCTAGGACAAGGTCATTCACCTTAGCCATAAAGGTATTTAAGTTCTCATCTTCTCCCATCTTCAGCGTCTCATATTTCCCTTTCAAATTCTGCAATTTAGCAACTTTGACTTATTTATCTCCTTCATACAGGGTCTCAATCTTCTCACGGATCTCATGTGTGGTCTGAAGTCCCATTGCATTTGTCATTTCAAAATTAGTCAAAGCACTCAACAATTCTTCCTTCAGTCTAATGTTGTGTTCATCTTCCTTGATCTCATTTGCAATAACTAGTCCATTCAGAGGAGCAGAATGGGCATTCTTTGTAATCTTCCAGTAATATTCTCCAAGACATCTCAAATGCACTTCTATCCGATTCTTCCATATAGCATAGTTACTGCCATCAAATCTCAGACTCTCCTTCTTAAAATAGCACCTCAGGTTCTAGATGCCATCTCAGATCTCCTCAAGCAATTAAGCTTCTTCTAGAGGATCTAGCTCTGATACCAATTGTTAGTAGCAATGGAGGAAAAATGAGAGGGGGGGTGAATCAGTTTTCACCGGATTATAAACTTAACTATGAAAATAGATCTGATAAACTGCAATAATAACAAAGATAAGAAAAATGATAGCACATCAGACAACACCAAGATTTTAACATGGAAAACCTAGTTAAGGGAAAAACCACGGTGGGAACCTACCCACAATAAGATGATACTTTGCAATAGTATGTGAAAATATTACAATGAGGAATGCACATGCATTCAGGAACACTTCCTAGAGCTCACTTCTTAATGATAGTGACCCAAAAGGATACAACCCTCAAGGAAGTCTCACTCGCTTACAACAAGATTCAGACTACAATCTAGAATAAATAAACTACAATAATAGAATCTCCAAATGTCTGATGACAGTTTCTAGTTAAGTAAAATTGTTTGCTCTGGAAAACCAATTTCTCCTTGATTCACTACACTGAAAGATGAACCCTTTCTCACACATACACCACTCTATGATAATGCAAACACAACCTCAATTACATGAAAATATCATCTATTTATATAATTCATCAACCTTGACAACAAGGTCAACTAAACCCTCAACTCACAATTACAAAATTACATCACACGATACAAAGATCAACCACCGGACCAATATAATGATTTCCATGACATAACATGGACCTAATTAAAATTCCCAAATTCTCATCACCACCAGAAATCATGCCAAGATCAACCGCAACACGCTACACCACCAAGAAAACAACATAACATGAAGAATGTCACCAGTTCACTAAAATCACCAAAAACTTGCACAATGATTAATACGGATCATCAGGACAAATAGGAAACAATTAGGAAACACCAGCAAGCATGTTAGAATCATCAGTAACAGCTGCACCAACACCACTTGTCAAATCTTCATTTGTCAACATCTGCAACTCAAGAACACTCAAACAACAACAATTGTCATGAAGAAAGATAACTTATGGAGCACCAAATCAGGAATGATCTGAAAGAAAGATACATAAGACCATAGCAAGAAATATCCCAAAAACTCAAATCAAGTTTTGATCACGCCGAAATATACCAGAGGAAATATTGAACTCTACAAAGCACTGATCAGATAAACAAACTGCAAAACTGGATCATATGATATGATGAATTAAGATTCTCGGATCACAACACTAGTCCAAAAGAATATAATGATCCTAAGGATACTCCATGCACCAAACTATAATCACAATGAGCCAATCTAGAATCATGGGAGTAGGAATATGTTGACATCAATGACAACAACATATCCTAGCAGCAGCAATGTCCAACAGGATGTTCATTTTCTCATCTTCCTTCTCCATTTTATTCTATTTACAATAGAAAATACACTTTTATTTTCTTATTTTTGGGTACTTTCTCCTTCATCCTTTTTTTTTTTTTTTCTAGTTGAGCCCTTATTATTCATTTTGGTACTTCTATAATATGAATTTAAGTTGTAGGCTCTTTTTCTTCTTCCTTTGTCTCCTATGTAATTTCTTTTTATCTTCTTATTTTGGCCTTTCCCTTGGTTTTGAGTGATGCACCTATAAATTTTCCTATTTCTTTCATTATTTATGTCATATTTATCCTTATTTATAATGTCATTCCAATACATTTCCATACTTTACCTTATTTCCATGAAGCATCGATTGTGATAAATGATAATTAATTAACATTTGTATGTTTAGTTAGTTGATGACTAAATAATAGTAAAATATTACATGAATGGTGATTATAAAATGTAAAGTATTAAAATGTTTGTGAGAGATTTGAGTCATTCATGTAACTAGCAAGAAGAAGAAACAAGTTAACAATTGTCACAATTGATTGGAAGTGTAGAAAAATTCAAAAACCCAATTTCAGTAAAACAGACATATGTCCCTCATTTCTTAATCAAGTTTAGATTTTAAAAATTATCTGGAAAGATAAAAAGGAGGCACAAAAACTCATTAAATTGTTTGAAGATATTTATAGTAATAAAGGAGAACCATTCACTAGAAGTTGACTGAGACAAAACTAGTGTGGCGGTAGGAAAGACAACAAACTTAGTCAACCCTATTTCATTTATTATAATTTGATTTTCAACTTGAAAGGAGCTTGTATATGAATTTTAATATATTTAAGTACACCAAAAAATCTCCAACAAATCAAATTTGTCATTAAAAAGAGTCCAAACAAACTCTTTTCCAATTAGTTAAAAGACAAGTTGTAATAGGACTCTATTTCTTAGTCATTGTTTTGTTGTCGCTTAGAAGAATAATTATCTTCCTTGTTTAAAGGAATGAAGGGACACATATTATATGATTTTTGGAGATTCAATTAGCTTATATATTTGAATTTGTAATCAACCAAAGAGTATTAGAGATTAATTAAGATTAGTGAGTCGTCATTCTATAGCAACAAATTTTTTTAATAAAAATAGTAGATTGTATTTCCTAAATGAAGTTACTTGTGTATGAAGCCTTGAGCACTTGACCAAGACCATAAATTATCTAAGAAAGGGCCACTTATGGTATTTTGGACCTTTGTTAGTTATTCTAGCAATATCCACAACAAACTATTATGTTAATACATAGTTTTTTGTAGCCACTACCGTATAGTTAGATTTATTTTTAGCATTGTTATGTTTCTAGTTTTGTTTATTGCTTTCACCTAATATTCTATATACATCGAAAGAATAGCTTACAGAATATCATAGTGCATATACAATGCTGACCCATTTCAAGTACATGTCCCTACATTTACAATTAAATGTAGCTTATAATCCATGGAGGGTTGCTTAGGTTGGATAAATATCCCCTAGTTAGGAAAGTTATTAGACCAACATCGAATTTGATGTAGGAGCATCTAGTGGTGTAAGGGCAATCCTACATCACCAATTTTTTTAATTTTTTTTTAGGTTTTCTTTAAATGTTTTAGCCTTTCTAGATAACCATTTGGATGAATAAGAAATTCCAAATTTTTATAATTGTCTAGCTGCTTTTTCTAGCCAACCTGCTTTTTTTAGAAATTTTTAATTTGAAGGCGAATGCAGATAGAAATTTGCAGGAAGCTTCAAAATAGAAAAATAAGCACTTTGGCAAAAGAATCATGTAAAAATCATTTAAAGTTTGAAAGTTATTCAAGTTTCAATTTCCTAAAAATTGCTTGAAAATTCTTATGAGTCAGATTTGAGGCACTAAACAGACCCAAAAATGTCAAGAATTAGCAGAGCAGATTCCTACCATATTCTTTACTCAAAGAGGTTTTTGACGCTTCAAACGACACACCAATCTGACCACCAGATCAAAAGTTATGGTTGGCAAAAGTTGGACAATTTTTCGGATAGTTTCCAGTTTTCGAACTTGGCTCAAATTCAAAATTTCCAATTTCAAGTTTTGGCACCAGACCACCAAATTTTAAATTTTAAATTATAATTTTCGTTCCAAACCATAGGAAGGCTATTTAAGACTCATTTGAGGAAACTTGTAATAGTTTTTGGGTTGGAAAATTTTAGATTGTAGTAAAGGGTATTCTCCAAAAAATTCTATAAGTTGTAATGTGTTGTAGCCTATGAGGATTTATTCCTTCTGTTTGTAATTGTATGTAATGAAAATATATTTCAATCAGTAAAAAAATAATCTTTTGTTGTCTATTGTTGTTTTTTTTTGTGTCTTGGGTTCTGCCCTCATCAAAATCTTAATTGGGATTAGGAGCCTCAATGGTGAGAAGCCCACTTCTCATTTTCCCTTCTCTATGCACATTTGAAGGAGAACCTTTATTGCTTTTTTGATTAGAAATTTTTCTATACCAAATCCTAATTTTCCTTTTTTAAATGCTATTGTAACACATTTTCTTCTTGTGGATATATTTTGTCCAACTCCACCTCTCCTAATTTAACAAAAAAATTTATTCTCATTTAGAACAATAGGGATATATATTTTAACTTATCTAACTACTTCTTGCAATTCCCCCATCAGTAGTGAATTAAATATCTTTGTTATTATTAAAAGTTGTGGATGAATGCCCCATTGTTCATGTGGTTTTTTATTTTCATTTTCTAATTAATATTGAGATTCTTCTTCATGTTTTTTTTTTCTACAATTTCATTATATAAGTGGAAAACATTCCTAAGTTTGCATCCTTGGGTAATGAAAATAATGTTTTTTATGTGTGTCTCAACTAATTTATTTGAAATTTCATATGGAAAACATGATAACTAACATATATGTAGCTCTATATTTGAAATCTAAGTTATGTTGTCATTGATGTCAAACTTGTTTTTGATTAGGATAAATAGGTTTTGAGGGGACCCAAAACCCCTTACAACAGGTTTTGAAGGGACCCAAAACCCTCAAATTTTACCAGAATTTGAAACCCAAAACAAATAGCTACAAAAGATACATCAAAGATAAGCAACAACCAAAAACTTGCCTAGCAGAAAAGAGATAACAATGAAACCTAGCTAAAAAGGAACAAGGCCAAAGTCTCTCACAAGAACAAGGGTTTTAACAAGGCTCCCTCAACCTTAAACAGAAACCAAGGGTTTTTTCCAGACACCCATAACCTGATTAATGGGTTTTACAAGGCTCCCACAACCTAGTAACAAGAGCTCCTGACCACAAAAGACAACACAGTTCATTCCTAAACAAAAACAAACAATGGCTAGACTGGGCCCTTGAAAAATTCTAGCAACTAGCCAGTCCCAAAAATAAACTAAAAATAGAGGGTTTTTCCAGGCTCCCTCAACCTTGATGAATCCTGATAGAAGCATGTTGGAAACCAAGAACACTGAGAGGGGGGGGTGAATCAGTGTTCTACCAGAATGGAAAAATTTAACCTTATTAATACAAGCATAAAAGCATATAATAATAAGCAATAATGTAATAAAAAAGATGAACACCATAACACCAAATATTTATACGTGGAAAACCTCAAAGAGGAAAAACCATGGTGGGATTGGAGACCCACAATATCTATCCATTGATCAAATGAATAAATATTACAATAAGGGGCCTGCACATACAAGAAGGCCAACAGCCTAGAGCACATTGCTCATCATAAAAGAAGTCTCACTGACTACATAAAACATCAAACAACAATCCAGAATGAAGATGGAACTACAAGTGTAACATCTCCCATGCCTGAGTATGTTGGTATTTTGATGTTGTTTAGTTGAGATTGCCATTGATAGACACACACTTACTTATTGTATGAGTTACTCTTAACGGGTAATTGTTTTAACCGGTATTGTATGTCATTAATTTGTATAGTCTTTGTTTGCTGAAGAATATTGGTGTTTTGTAGAAGATGTTTACCGGTCAAAGCATGACCAAAGACCTCAAGCGGTATGAAGATCTCAAGTGAAATGAAGACCCCGAGCGATAGTTGATCGTTTGATCGGAACACTATGTTCTAGTTTTCTAGTATTTACTTGACAACCAGTAATCGGTATACTTTGTTAACCAGTATAATTGTAATGTGTGATGAGTTATCATCCACCGACACTATGGTGGTGTTTCTATGTCATGTTACCAAATATGTCTAGATGCACTGTACCTAGGAAATTGTAGTCTAATCTTATTGGACCGACATGAAATCAGATTCCTATATGAGGACATCATGTCTAGGGTTTTAGAAGTGGATTTGTGTGTGAGTATTAGAGAGAAGATTAAAGTCTATGTGAAATATGTATCTCACTACAGAGATTGTGAATGAAAATGATAGAAGACTGAAGTAATGTTGCAATGCATTAAGAGAGAACTATCAAGGATCTAATCAAGCATTATGTGCTACTTTCTAGATCATTCACTTGTCGATTACTAATCTCTTCAAGAAGTTTGAAACCCCTAACCGGGTAGGCCCATCCAAGCTTATCGTAAATCCTCTAACAAGGTGGTTCACAATTGTGGATCTAAAATCCTTTAACAGGGTAGTCTTTAACAGGAATTATCTCCTAACAGAGATCTAGATTCCTAACAGGACCTGTTCTGGTGAAGAACATTGTAAGGCCTTAACTGGTCTGACCTTAACCAGTCTAGTTATTATTTTGCAGATAGTTGATTTGTGAGTTTTACTCACTGTGGTTTTTCCCATTTGGGTTTCCACATCAAAATATCTTGTGTTATGGTGATTGTGCTTCTATGGGTAAATTCTTTATTGGCTATTTGGCTTGTTTATGTTTTAACTGGTTTATTGTTTAAACTACTACACCGGTGTGCAATAAAATACAGCATGAGGGAACTCACTCACTGTCTTACTAAGTCTGAGAGAACTTATGATGACCTCAAAATCAAGTACAAAGCCTTTTTAGCCAAGAGAAGAAAACTTGTTGTGCAACTGATGGAATTTACTGAAAATGGCTCTTTAGATGAAGCAGATATGGAGGACTTAGTCGAAGAAGTGGAAAAACTAAATGAATCCAAAAATAACCTAAGGAGGGAGTTGGAAGGACTGACTATCAGGATGAGTCAAGAGCTAGAAAATAGAATAAAATCTGACGATTTAGTGAAGGACAAGGAGCATGAGATCTCTAAGTTGAAACAAGAGATTGGAACCATCACCACTCATTTGCAAGAGGGTAATGTAGAGAAAGAAGAAATACAAGAAGACCTAAATGCAACTATCTCTCAAAATGAAACCTTGATGAAAACCAATGATGCTCTTTCCAAGGAACTTGCTGAATCAAAGGAGATACTTGCAAAGTTCAACCGAAGTGTTACTAAGTTGGAACAAAAGCTGGAATCGGTGAAGCCATCAAAGGATACCACTAAACTTGGTTTCTCTGGATACGAGGAAGGTGAGACCTCTGGAACCAAGTGTGATGCACTAAAGAAGGAATCGGCACCTAAGAATAACAGCAAGAATAAAGGTAAGGAAAAGTTTAAACTTGTTTTCTTTAATTATCTTAAAGAAGGACATACTGCCAATGTATGTAAGAGAAAGGCTTACAATAACTATCCTTACTTTCAAAACAATGTGGCTAGATCTAGTAGATTTAATGGTCACTATTATGCATGCAACAAGTTTGGGCATAGAGCTTATGAACAACTCTAGAATTTATCCACCAAGATCTAAAGGAGTTGCCCCAGAACCTCCTATGAACCAGAACCCAAACCGGTACAAAACCTATGACCACTGGTCAAATGGTTATGAAGTGGCAACCAGTTGGAGAGCAACCTATTTTATCTATCGTGGTAGCGGTCACACTGCTGCAACATGCAGAAGGAAGAATGGAAATGTGAACACCAGACCATGGAGAACACCTGGTATGATATGCTATCATTGCAATAAACTAGGACACACTGCCAGAGCATGCAAACTGAGAAAGAATCCATCGGGAGACATACCAATCAACCCAGAAGAGAAGATTGATGTTGAAACCGTTCGAGTGGATATGGATAAAACTTGGAAAAATAAATCTAAAGAGAAGCCACAAGATGCACCAGTTTCCGCACCTAGTGTGGAGGCCCCTGAACTGGAAAATTGAGCTTCGAAAAGATTAGGGGAACATATTGATAAAATGTTTCGAACCCCCGGAGTGTATTGGTAAAGTGCCTTTATCAGTATTTGTTACGTGTCAACTGATAAAAGAAATGAAGTGGTAAAAGGTAATGTTATCACTGTTTAAAATTGGGTTCTTCTTTTCCCATAATTGGCTATGGTTCATTTAATTTTTTTCAAATAGGGTGTAATCCCAAGTGCTTCAGCTTTGTTCTAAACCTTAGGGGTTTAAGGGTTTTTAATTTTTTATCCTTTTGTGTTAAACCCTCTGGTTTCTAATCTTTTGTTACTTTGTTCACTTAAGATATGGGTCATGGGGTCGTGGGAGGTGTCCCCCCTTATTATTTGCCTAGGCGGTTACGTTGATTATTTGAAAATTTTATGCCTTGTATGCTGTTCTTCTAAAGTTGTCGGGCCCAGTAATTAGTGATCAATTTGAGAGATGATCCAACGGCCCGCGCTATTTCGCAAGGGTAAAATGCTCACCCTTTAGGCCCGCGAAATAGCGAGAATTAATGAGGACCGTCCATGTGTCATGATGGAGGAAGTAAAGGGTGTAGCTGTCAAAGGTGGTTGGAGCCCCGTGGTTTTCTTCTGGCGTGTTAAAAGGTAGCACGTGGCACAAGTCACCACAGTCGGCGGGTTAGGATTAAAGGTTCAAAGTGGACCCCAGAAATGACCTGGCAGGTATAGCTGTTAACAATCTATTAAAACCCCATGGTTTCCTTCTGGCAAATGACAGAGTGACAAGTCAGATCCGAAAGTGACAAGGTGCCAAGTGTCCATGATGAGTCCACGGGCCCACCTCTCCTGAAAGCCTTCTCAAAGGATTAAATGCCAATTAATTTGAGAGATGATCCAACGGCTCGCGCTATTTTGCAACGGTAAAATGCTCACCCTTTAGGCCTGCGAAATAGCGAGAATTAACGAGGACCGTCCACATGTCATGATGATGACGTGAGGGATAGACCTGTTGAGATGAAAGTGGGGCCCCTCGTAGTTTCCTTTTGGTGAATGACAGAGTGACAAATCAGCGCCGTAGGTGACTGGATGCCAGGTGTTAGTGACGAGTCCGCGGGCCCACCATTCCTGAGAACCTTTTCAAAAGATTAATTAGTGATCAACTTGAGGGATGATCCAACGGCTCGCGCTATTTCACAAGGGTAAAGTGCTCACTCCTTATGCCCGCAAAATAGCGAGAATGAACAAGAACCGTCCATGTGTCATGATGACACGTGGTCAAAGAAGAAAGTGTGGGCCCGCCAAGGTGGAAACGTCGTTGTAAAAAAAAAGACACGCGGCCAGTATCAAATAGAATGCGAAGGGAATTTTAAGGCCAATGATTCGATGCCACATGGTATTATGTAGCCAATAGAAAAGCGGGACCCAGACTAAAGACAAAGCCGTCAGTAACGAAAAGGTAACAGTGAAACACTTGCAGGAATGTTATGACTCATTGGAGCGAAAAATATGAATTCTCGTATGAATTCAATTTTGAACGGATAGCCGAAGCATGCGGAATCAGTGTCATAGTTAAGGCCCTGAGTACAAGTATTTGATTTCCTAACAACCAAGTGAAGATATCTTTCAAAAGATTTTGCAGAAGAGCAGACGTAGAGTTATCCTTTTCAGATACAGAGTAGGCGGTTCAGTTGCAGAGCAAATTCCTTCAAGCAAGCATCAGGTTCTCTCATATTTTGTAGCAATTCTTGTGTGGTGTTTTAAGTAAAATCATTCTCGTGTTGCAGGATTGTTTAAGAGTGATATTCATTTTCTTGCATTTTCAAATGGCTCCTAAAAGGGAATTTTCTGGCAAGGTTAATTATTTAGAAAGAAGTGTATGTGATGATTTTTTAGAACAGTTGACATTGTCAACTAACCAGGCATCAAAGGCCAAAGAGTTAGTGCCCAGGGCTCCCCGTCTGAAGATAGGAGAAGGATTGTATGACAAGGGTAATTGGCTGAGAGACCCACAGGTGAGCCTATCCGGGTTGGGGTTATTTAAAGTCGGATTTGGAATGAGAAATTCTCCTGCCCCTCAAAACAGTATTTGGGAGCTAGATGTTGGGAAGTTAGTAGTCCCAAGGGTATTCATGGATACAGACTTGTTAACCCAGATGGCATTAAATTATGATCCAGTAACAAGATGCATCCGGGATATAAATGGGAAAACCCTTGTGGAAATTAATGCTAAGGAATTTAGGATAGAATTCGGACTCAATGAGTTCACAAACTTCCTAGAACCCATAATTTTCACATCATTAGCCCAAGTGTACAGTGCACAGAGGAGTCATCTCAGGAATGGGCCTCTTAAAGAACTTTTTCTGAAAATAGGAGGGTTAGCAGTTGTAGGACCCAATACGCAAGATCCTTTCTCATTGAGTATGTTTACCTTGAGGGCTAAAGGAATGTATTGGGCACTTTGCCAAGTTCTAGGGGAGGATGCTGAAGCAAATATGCCAAATCACTACTTGCTAATGATTGTTCAGATTTTGAATCCTTCTCTTGCTATCACATTTGATTATGCTTCTTTTATTGCCGATGCTATCCATGGAGGGTTGATAGGAATAAAGAATGGAAAGGTGGATAGATCTTTTGGATGGTATTCGCTCTTAATGCACCTTTTTCTCTTCAAAGGTGGTGATTATTTTGCTAGTGGACTGGACTTAGTTAAAGAGAAGGAAGGAGAGAAAATGCCAGTACAATTATGGAGTACTGTGTTGTCATGGGACAGAGAGGATGCTAGTTTCCTAAAGTTTGATAAATATTTTGCATCTAAAATAAGGACTCTCCTTTGCTCTGATAACCCAAGAGTCCCCAAAGTTCTTCTGGAATTCATAAGGCCAAAAGAATTCGCAAAGAACATCAAAATTGTTCATAACTGGGGCGACATGTATTTATATCCAGTCTCCACAGTTTTCAGAGTTTTTGGTTTCAGGGGTACTCCATTTTTGTTACCTTACCAGGTCCCTCTCAAAGTGGGAATAGCGGAGATCCTTAGGCAAATTGGTGGCCTACAAGAAGCAGAGTTAACAGGCAGAGGCAAAGGGACTATTTTCCCTGCAGCTACCATAGCCCACCAATTCGTAATTACAAAGGGAGGCTGGAATTGCTTTGAGGATTTCCTCAAACCTTACCATTTATCCACTACAGTGTCTAGGTGTGCTGACCCAGAGGACTTCTTCAACGGTGTGTTCAGGAAGAAGGTAGCATGCAGAGGTAGGCCTCATCAATTCCAATTTCCTGAAGACCTCATCAGAAATGAATTTGATCTAGATGAGCAGGAATTAAGGAAAGAAAAGTGGGTGGCTTACAAGAAAGCCTTGGATTTTGTGCATCAATTTGATGCTAGCTATGACCCATTGTCTAGCTTCTTCCCATTGGAAGAAAAAATAAAATTTTTGATTGTTTGTTTTGAAGATGTAATGCAAACACTGAAGGAGAAGAGGGAAGCTGTGATTAAGAGTAACCCTGAAAAGGCTAGAATGATCCTGAGCAAATCAGCTTCCACCAAAGCAATTCCTCCTGGTGATTACACATTGCACAAGAAATCAGGTTATAGTATGCTAGTGCCTACAACAGGGGAGCCCTCCACATCCAAAGGAAAGAGGAAGGTACAAGATGTCATTCACATCCAGGATAGCCCAAAGAAGCAAAGGGTGGGGAAGGAAGTGCAATCAGATACACCTTTGTATTCCCCATCCCAATCCCCTATCCATATAGGAGATGAACAAGCAGCAACCGAATACCTCTTGCAATTGGGTAGCTTGGGTGAAATCGCATACACTTATGATGAAGTGGAGGAGGGAATGCTAGAAGATCCCATTGATGCTGAAATGGACATCACCTCTACTGAACTTAAAGGCCAGGAGTGGGATCCTGAGATAAAAAAGGCAAGTAATGCCTTTTTAGCTGATGACAACTTTGTTACATCAGAAGCATTCATGCAGTTCATTTGGAAACAGCATATAAATAGATATAATACTAGATGTGAGACAAGGAAGGCTGAGCAGCGTGATAAAGACCCAGCCTTGGTGGATGAAGAAATAAAACAGGAGATGATGGAAGAATTCAAAACCATCACTCCTGAATAGGGAAGAGATCTAGTAGCACAAGCTGGAGTGCTCATCTTACCAGAGTGGGATATTGTTGATGCTCTGGTGCTAGATGCAGTAAGAAAAGAAACTAAACCCATGGAAGGGGTTACATTAAGTAAGGATAATGCTGTACTAGTTATGTGGTCCCTCAAGAGAAATGATGGCAAGAAAAGTAAAGACACCCCAGGGTCAAGTCACCTTGGTGGATTGATGGTAAAAAGAGTGCAGAGTACAGGGGTAGTAGAGGCTGCTAGCACTATGCTAGAAACTGCAAAATTCAGTGTTGCAGTGGCTGAAAAGGAAGCCAAAGAAAAGGAGGCCCTCCAAATTAAGTTGGAAATAGTTTTGAAGGCTTACAATAATGCCAAGGAGGAGGTGAGAGGTAAAGATAGCATCATTGCTAGATTCCAAATCCAGTTGATGGGACAACACCAACAAGGTGAGCCTTCAACATTGATGATTTCCTCCTCTCCTGCAAGACCTCCACCTACAAGCCCTATCATCGAATTTCCACTATCCCCAGCACCTTCCAGCTCCCAAATGATTGAGATTACTCCTCAAGAACTAGAAAACCTGAAGCAGGCTTAGGCCTTGTATGCAGGGAAATATGAGGAGAAAGTAAGGGCCACAATCTCTAGTTTTGCAGAGACAATAAATGCCTCATTGCTCTACAACAATGTGGGGAAGATTATGGAGATACGGAATGAGCTGAGAAGAGATAAGGCAATTTTGACACCCATTTTTGACAAATGGAGACCTAGGGAGCAAGATCTAGAGTTCATGTGTGTATCTTGTGATGAAGCAAGAGCTAATCCCATTATCAAATCCACTTCTGATGTCGCTAAGGTCTTAATGAAATTGGCAACAGAGGTGGATAATGTGGATAGAAGGGTTAAATTGCTTAAGAAGGAATACACTGATCAAGTTTGTGAGTTGCTCCCAGGAATTTTTGATAATCCGGATCAGTTGAAAGATAAGCAAATATGGCTTAAAGAGATAGAAGTCAAATTGTCAACAAGGGTTAAGGGAATCATTGATCTTGATGATACCTCTTTCTTTGTTATAACAATATAGGAAATAGAAAAAATTAAATCACATTATAGTTTTCTTAATTCAGAAGTCAACAAACTGAGGAATTCTTGGAAAAGGTTGACTAAAAATAAAGATGATGTGATTAATTTTTCATGGCCGACAGAAGAGACATATAATGAGTGGGAAGTTAAATATTTCACCCATGATCAGGAGCAGTTGGAGAGCACCCCTAAAAAGATAGAAGACGTTGCAACCGAATAGCCCATTGAACAAACTGCAAAGGCTGAAAAGAGCGCATAACTGCTTTTACGCAAAAATTGTAATCTCTTCAATTTTTGAAATAATTGTAACAAACTCTCCTCGAGAAGTTCAAAGCTTTGTGCATCCATGTTGTTATAAATGGATACCAGGACTATAGGAAAAGGGGATCACAAAATTTTGTAAGAAAACGCTGCAGAAATTTATCTGAGCTTTTCTAAGTCTAATGAAGAATCAGAATTCCTTGTAATATTTCTTGAAATGAATATCAATATACAGGCCATTGGTTTTGAGTAAATCTATGTGTTGTCTTCAAGTTTGTTCACAAATTTATTTACTGTTTTTATTCTGAATAATCCAGGGTTGTTTAGTTTGAATGGAATTGCAAAGCAATCTCAGTATAAGTGTTTGTTAGCTTTTCTCTTTAGGAGGGAAATTAAATACGCGGGATCACTCATACCAGTAAATTCTTTGGAAGGAACTTTGAATTTTGAGGACCATAGCTTAGTCTAGAATGATTGAATTCTTGTATGTGTCAGGCATATATCAGGATTAGTGGAAACCAAGCCGACGGGAAGCATAAAGATATATTGTTTCAGGAGTTTTATTTGAGTTTAGGTGAGTCTGTAACTTTGGATAAGGCACTGGTATTAATCGAGGTTGTTTATTGCATATTTGGATAAGGCACTAGTATTAATCGAGGTTGTTTATTGCATACTTTGTTGATCAAAAATGCTGAAGTTAAGTACAGTTTCTATTTTTTGTCTTCAGTTGATTTCAAGGTGAATAAATCCACTGGTTTTCTAGACTGGTTTGCTGTGGGTTTATTGTTTAAAAGTGTGAAATTAATTCACAAAGGTATACCCACCTGGGCTCTAAGGAAGCCCAAAGTGTAGAAGGTCTAATCAAACCTTGTCATATGTTGTCTTTGGAATTTCCTTATCTTTGATTTTTTCTCTGCACCCAGTTTAGATCATATTATCCTAAGGACATTGAAGGGAATCAAATTTTGAGGACAACAGGTAAAATTAGGGTTTGAGCCCTAATGGTGATGCATTTATTATGGTAGGTGGGATCATGTTCAAAAGTGACTTTTGTCGTCATTTTTACTTACCTATTTTCAAAGAAGAATTTTTCTAAGCTTGAGCAGTGCAACCAGAGCGATTTATCTTGAATTTGAGAGAATTCTGAAATGAATCTTGCACAAGATCTTGTAGCCACTTCAAACTATCAGTGTGGAAGTCAAAGTGGTAAACAAGCTTCTGAAGAGGTGTGTTGTGCTCGACAATGACAAACCCTAGTTCAGAGTGTGAAGGTATTTCTCGTTGAAGCATTCTTGTTATTTGGAATCTTCTAGATATGGCTTATGTATCTAAAATTCCTTCTAGTTCTACTAAACCTGAGGATGCACCTAAGTTTCTTAAAAAGAAGATGAAATATAATGCCCTATCTCAAATACCCGATGGAGTTATTATCGAAGGCGATGTTTTAGGATATATTGATTGCAAACTAGAAGATATAGGGTCCCTAGTAATTCACTCCCAAGTGAGTTTGTTTTGTGGAGATGATAAAAAGATTAAACCTGAATACAACATAATAGAGAAGAAGAAATTACATAATGCAGTATATTTTCTTGAAGAATTTATAGAAGAACACATCCGGATTATCCTTAGTAGGGTTCATGGTGATAAGATGTACCTTGAGAGAACCCATGATATTACTGTTGGTATCTGTGCAGAGCATGATGACATGATGATATTGTATGTTATCATTAGTGTCAATATGCTGACGTATGAACCAGTATGTTGTAGTAAGGGAACTGGCAAGAGAACAGGTATGATGATGTAAACCGGTATTTGTGAAAAAAAGTGAAGTAGTATGATTGTTCAAGGTGAACCAGTATGTTGGAATAAGAACCGGCAAATGGATGCTTTGTATTAGGGTTTTATTTCACATGACTATCGGTTGGTAGTCTCAGCTTCAGGGTTTCCAGTTGATGCATTCCAAGCTTGTGTGATTCAACTGATGACATCTTGTGATTAGTTAGCATTGTATGAAGACCAAATAAGTGTTTCCACGTCAGTCTTGTGCGCATGAAGGATTTCCTTGAGGATCTTGCATGGAGATTAATCCTATCTACCTCGAGAATGTGTGAAGTCTCTGTAAACGGTGGAGAGCGCGTGATGAGTTATCAGCTTCCTGAAGCGACAAAGAATGAACGTTGGAGAACATCTTGAAATCTATTCAAGACTATTGTATTCAATGCAGTGTGATTAACGGTCAGGATTGAACTGACTGGATTGTAAAACCTAAATTTTTAGGGTTTATGCTACCGACCTATCTGTTTCCTATAAGGTCGATGATGTTTTTCATGTTGAAGTTGTTGGCAAATGGTATGTGTGTATCCCAGTGAGTGATACTTTATTCTTGCTAGATTGGAGAAGTGTGTTGATACCTGCAAAGTGTGATTGCAGAAGAAAAGGAGCTAAAGTGGATCTACCTTAGCACTGAGTGATGTTATCAGATCAGTGTATTACTTGTTGACTTCTAACCATTTCAGTAGTTGGAAAATCCCTTAACCGGGTAGCTTTAACAGGATTTTGCGTAAATCCTTTAACAGGGTGACTCAATTCAGTGAGTTCTTCAAATCCTCTTGCGAGGTAACCTTTAACAGGGTTCTAACCTTTAACTAGGTATTTAGCCATCCCTTAACCAGGTGATCCCTAGAAGAATCGGTTCCTAGTAGAACCTATTGTAAAAGTCTCTAACCAGACTAGGCTCCTAACAGAGCGGACTTCAAAAAAGTTCAAGAACATTTTGTGGGCATTCATCCCCACTGTGGTTTTTCCTAGTTGGGTTTCCACGTGAAAAATAAGTGTGTCATGTGTGATGCCTTTCATGTGATGGTTTAGTGTTTTATGTCAAACTGGTAAAATATGTTGGACTAGCAGTCATTATATTTCTGATGATAGATTACTTGTTTATGCATAAGGGTGAAGTGGAAATGAGGTATTAGATTGTATGGAAAGCTAAGGGTTACCGGTTTATATCTTTCACATTTTCACTGTGTTTTACCAGTAGTAATCTGATTTAGACCCAGTGTTAGTGCTTGCCAGTCAAAGTGCAATGTTTGTAGTCAAACCAGTTCAGGAAAAGTTTTTTTGCCTGTACTGATTCACCCCCCCTCTCAATACTGGTTAGGTACTAACTATTCATCATTTATTCATCAATTGGTATCAGAGCATCCTCCAGGTCCTCTATGTTGTAAGCTTAACCGCTTGAGGAAAAGATCCTACTCTAATGATGAAGAGGGAAGGTCCAAATCTCAACAAAGACAACTTTAAAATATGGAAGGATCGAATGAAGATATACATCAGAAGCATGGGTGCTCAACACTGGAGCTATGTTGAGAATGCTTATGTTATCCCTATCGGTACTCTCACCGATGATCAAAAGAGAGAGATTCAGGAGAATGCGCAATTCATGGAAGCCCTAATTAGTAGTTTATCTGACATTGAGTTTATTGATGTTCAGGATAAAGACAATCGCAAAGAAGTATGGGATGCTCTTGAGAATATCTATGGCGGTGATGAGCATGTGAAATAGGCTAAGGAAGAGAGCCTTAGGGGAAAGTTTGAAGACATGCAGATGGTTGAAGGAGAGACCATTCAACAATATGGAATAAGAATCAAAACTTTTTTTGGGGACATCAAGAGTGCAGGTGGTATAATAGATGATTCCACTATTGTTAGCAAAGTCTTGAGATCCTTATTACCAGTCTATGCAATAAGGGTTGTTGCTATTCAGGATTTGAGGTCTATAGACAAGACAAAGGTATCCCTAGACTCCATCATTGCTAAGTTGATAGCTTATGAGCTAAATAATTATGATGGCAGTATTCAGAAGACTGAATAAGCCTTTAGAGCATCTGCTGCACCATCTAGAAAGGGCAAAGAAGCTAGTACCAGTGGTGAACCAAGACAAAGCAGAGAAATGGATGATGAGGAGATCCTGATGGAATTTGATCTCTTCTTGCCAAGAGACTTCCTAAGGGAACCAGTAAATATAGAGGTAAGCTCCCTTTGAAATGCTTTTCTTGCAATAGAATTGAACACATTGTTGTAAACTATCATAATGGTGATAAAAAGGACAAACTAGAGAAGTTCAAGAAGTTCAAAGGAGGAAACAGAAGAAACTGTTTTGTAGCAGTTGATGAAGGTGTCACTGATGAGGAATCAGAAGATGAAGATAGTGAAGACATTGTGTTTGTAGTAGTTAAGGAAGATGTGTCAGACAAGAAGGCTATTGTCTCCCGCTTTGATAATTCCAATTAATGGATTATTGACAGTGGCTATTCTCACCATACGATTGGTGGCCAGAGTAAGTTTATGTCTCTGGAAGAGTATGATGGTGGTGTGGTTTGTTTTGGTAATGATGCACCATGTATGGTAAAAGGAAGAGGGTCCATCTCTCTGAATGGAGAAAGGAGTGCTGACAATGTGTATTGGGTAGAAGGTCTCAGACACAACCTTTTGAGTGTTTCCTAGCTAAATGATAATGGACTCAGGTCTGGAATTCAAAGATGGAGTGTGTAAAATAAAAGGTAAGAGTGGTGAACTGATGGCCACTAGTATGTAGACCAAAGGTAACCTATTTCAGCTAAATGCAAATATCAGTACATGTTTAATGGCTAACTTTGATGATAGCTAGATATGGCATAGGAGACTCTACCATGCAAACTTTGATAATATTGTGAAGGCCAGTGAGATCAAGGCAGTTAGAGGATTGCCTATACTGAGCAAACTAGAGAATCCTTTGTGTAGAGAGTGTCAACTGGGGAGAATGTCTTCCTCAACCTTCAAAGGTAAATCTTTCACTGCAGACAATTTACTTGATCTTATGCATACTGATTTGTGTGGTCCTATGAAAACTAGGAGTGTGCAGGGAGATAGGTACTTTATGATTCTTACTAATGATTTCTCAAGAATGATGTGAGTCACATTCTTTAAGGACAAGTCTGAAGCTTTTGGAAAGTTCAAAGCCTTCAGAGCACTGGTTGAAAAAGAAAGTGGTAAGAGGATTAAGTGCCTAAGAACTGATCAAGGAGGAGAATTCACTTCCGGTGAATTCAACAAGTACTGTGAAGAGAACGACATCAAGAGGTAACTGTCTACCCCTAGACTCCATAGCAGAATGGCCTAGCAGAGAGAAACAACCAGACTATAGTTGAAGTAGCCAGAAGAATGCTGATCCAAGGAAAAGTTGCTCACACTTTTTGGAGAGAAGTAGTGAGCATCGTAGTCTACATAATGAACTGGGTACTCATCAAGAAAGGGAAGGATAAAACTCCTTATGAGTATTGGACTGGTAAGACACCAATGGTAAGCTACTTTAGAGTGTTTGGTAGCAAATGTTATATCAAGAGGAGTGAACATCAGAGCAAATTTGATGCAAAATGTGATGAGGGAATACTCCTAGGGTATTCCACAAAAAGAAAAGCTCTCAAATGTTTCAACAATAGGAATCAGATAATGTTAGAGTTGATGAAACCTCTGAGAAACCTAAGGAAACTGGTAGTGAGCAAGTAGGAGATGAACCAGTAGTAACCTTCTGGGAACCGATTGCAAAATAGCCTAGCACCAGCAGTAGTGCTCCTACACTGGTAGATGTTGATGTTGATGAAGATGAGGATGAAGAAGAAAAGCAAGAGGAAACAACAAAGAGCATTCCTAGGTATGTAAAGTTGAATCATGATCCAAAGCAGATCATGTTAGTATTTTGGTATGGTTTTGTCATTGATGTCAATACCTACTAAAACAATACCACTTTGGAGATCCAGTAGCATTCACCGGCAAGCAATTAACTATTGTACAGTTACTGGTATATGGTTCACCGGCAGGATATAATGATCACTAGAACTTGAAATGATATGGAAGACACTTGGTAATATCGAAGACATCATGTGGAAATCTTATCTTAATGAATTAATCATTAGTATATTCATATTTATATATTTTCTTTTACCAGCAGATAGGTCCAGGGTTACCTAGGGTTACACCGGCAAGTTTATCTTTTCTAGATCAGCATGGCACACTATGGAAATGATTAATTATTGTTGTAAATACATTAAGACGACATGTTCAATTGGTTATTTTATCGGATATTATATTATTTGTAAAAAAAATTTATTGTAATATCTTGTAGAGCCGACCTACTAAAATTGGTCTTAGGTTATGGTATAAAGGTAAGATCTTATTTGTGAGATCAAGTGTGGAATGTGAAAAAGAATTGTGCGAAGGTATATGCAAGATTAAGCAGTGCAATACATGCAGACATCATTTGAAGGTGAAGCTAGGTTTTTGTGAAAGCATATCAACATTACACCAGTACTGAATCTAGCATATGAAGATGCTATTTTGTGCAGTACATTCTTATTGGATTTAACCATCCAACTGTAGTCAGTGTGACTCCCATTTTGTGATTGAGCAGTGAGCTCTAAGTTGTTGGCCTTTCTGCATGTGTAGTACCCATTCATGTACACTTACTATCTATAGTAGTATCATCTGATTGTGGGTAAGGTTTCCCACCATGGTTTTTCCCCTTACAGGGTTTCCACGTACAAATATTGGTATCATGTGTTGTGGATAAATTTGTGTTTATGTTTCATGCATTAATCTTTACTGGTATAGCAATTACTCTTAAAACTATCTACTGGCATACTTAACTGGTTTACCGGTATTAAGCATTAAGTTGGTTAAGTTGCTTTTGGTTTGAATTTATTTGACAATTGATTCACCCCCCCCTCTTAGTTGTCTCTGGGACCTAACAATTGGTATCAGAGCTTAGTCCTCTTTTGCAGAAGTTTAATAGCTTGAGGAGATCCAATGTCTACTAATTATTTCAGGAAGGACAGTCCTAAACTTGATGGAACCAACTATGGTATATGGAAGATTAGAATGGAGACACATCTAAGTTGCATTGGTAAAGACATCTGGGAAGTTAAATAGAAAGGTTACACTGTTGTTGTACCTGGTCAACCCAGTCCAACTAACTTGGCTAAAGATGAGGAAAATGATTGCAAAGCAAGAGAAGCACTTTTGAGCACATTATCAGATCAACAAATCATGTGATTATCAGATAGGTCTACTGCTAAATCTATTTGGAATCATTTGGAAACACTGAATGAAGGAGATTCCATAGTCAAAATGGAAGAAGATGAAAGGATTTCTGCTTTTATGGAAAGAGTAAATGAAATTATTTTGGGTATTTAATGTTGTAGAGGAACCTTAAGTGAGGATGAAATTGTTTCAAAAGTTTTAACAGGATTGCCACCGGCATATAAAATGAAGGTTACTGCTATAAATGAGTTAAGAACAATGCTTAATACATCAGTAACTAGAGATACATTTATTGGGAAACTTTTAGCTTTTGAAATTGAAGAATTTGGTCTTGTTGCTACTATTAAGACAAATTTAGCCTTTAAAGCATCAACATCATCTGCTCCATCATTTGACAAATCTAATTGGAAATCCTTTTATGCAAGAGAACTTGAAGAAAGCGGGAAAGAAAATGAAGAACTTGAAAAACTTGAAGCACTATTTGCAAGGAAAATGCCTAAAGGTCCAATTGGAAGTAAGTATGAAGGTAAAGCACCCTTTAAATGTTTTAACTGCAATAAGATTAGTCATATGGCTTCAAGATGCCCTGATAGACATGCTAGACTAAGAGAAGAAGCTAGAAGAACATACAAGCCTAATCCTGAATATCAGAGATACAGATTTAAAAAGAACAAAGACAAATCTTGTTACATTGCTGATGAAGGTGTGACTGATGATTCTAATGAGGATCCAGTAGACAATGGATGGGTTTTTGTTTCTATAATAGAAGATCAACCGGAACTTACTACTCAACCAGTAGAACAAGCCCTAGTAGCTAAAGTTGAAGTAAAGGATGAATGGATCATTGAATCAGGATGCTCACATCATATGATAGGAGACGAAGGTAAATTCTCGAACTTTCAAGAATACAATAGCGGTTTAGTAAGATTTGGAGATGACAAAGCTTGTTCAATCAAAGGTAAGGGTACAATGTCTCTTGATGGTAAGCATAACACTGACAATGTTTACTATGTTGAAGGATTAAAGAATAATCTTTTAAGTGTTGGTCAATTAATTGAGAAAGGATTTTAGTTGCAATTTAAAAATGGAAAATGCAAAATCATGAATAGAACTAGTTTGGAAATTGCAACCGGTAATCAGACTAGAGGTAATATCTTTCATTTGAATAACAGTGAAAAGACATGCTTGATTGCACATATAGATGAAAGTTGGTTATGGCATAAGAGACTTTGTCATGTAAACTTTGATTACATGGTAAAGATCAGTACTACTAAGGCAGTTAGAGATCTACCTAAAATTGTCAAACCTCATAATACAATATGTAAGGAATGTCAATTTGGAAAACAAGTTAGAGCTATTTTCAAAAGTATTTCAGAAAAATCCAATAATGCTCTTGATTTGATTCACACTGATTTATGTGGTCTAGCTAGAACTAAAAGCTTACAAGGTGATAGATATTTCATGCTAATCATTGATGACTATTCTAGAATGTGTTGGGTTACTTATCTTAGAGAAAAATCAGAAGCACTTGGAAAGTTCAAACTATTCAAAGCAATGGTTGAAAATGAAACCGGTAAGAAAATCAAATGCTTAAGATCAGATCAAGGAGGAGAATTCACATCTAAGGACTTTAATACATTCTGTGAAGTGAATGGAATCAGAAGATAGCTATCAGCACCTCGGACACCACAGCAGAATGGAGATGTTGAAAGGAAAAATAGAACTATCTTGGATGCAACAAGAAGTATGTTATTAGAAGAAAATTTACCACATGTATTGGAGAGAAGCAGTTAGCACAGTGGTCTATACATTCAATAAAGTTCACATCAAAGGTGAAACCGGTAAGACCCCTCATGAACTATGGTTTGGTAATACTCCTACTCTTAAGTATTTCAAAATTTTTGGAAGTAAATGTTATATTAGAAGAGATCAGTATATTAGAAAATTTGATCCTAGAAGTGATGAAGGAATATTTCTTGGTTATTCATCTAAGAGCAAGGCATATAGATGTTTTAATAAGAGATTGCAGAAAATTGTTGAGAGTACAAATGTAAAAATTGATGAACAATTCAGAGGATCTTCAAGGTATATAGACTCTGAACCAGCAACAGAAATTATGGCAAATGAACCTACACTAAATCCACCAGTACAGAATGAAGATCCAGTTACCCCGGTACCATCTGAGGATTCCACAATAATTGAAGAACAACAGCAAACAAAGACACCCTGGTATGTAAGATTGAATCATTCTGAAGACCAGATAATTGGAAATAAATTTAAAGGAGTTATGACAAGAGGAAGATTGGCAAATGAAGAGGTATGTCTTATTTCTCAAATTAAACCATCATCTGTTAATGAGGCATGTGAAGATAAATTTTGGATTAAAGCTATGGAAGAAGAATTAGAACAAATTGAGAAAAATAACACTTGGACATTAGTTTCTCGGCCTAAAGATAAAAATGTAATTGGAACCAAATGGGTATTCAGAAACAAACTTAATGAAGATGGTAAGGTTGTTAGAAATAAAGAAAGACTAGTGTGTAAGGGATATTCTTAGAAAGAAGGAGTTGATTACAATGAAACCTTTGCACCGGTAGCTAGAATTGAGGTAGTCAGATTATTCCTGGCTTTTGTAGCACACAAGAACTACAAAGTTTATCAAATGGATATTAAATGTGCATTTTTGAATGGAGATCTTGAAGAGGAAGTATACATTGAACAACCTGATGGATTTTCTTTGATAGATGACAATGATATGGTTTGCAGGTTAAGAAAATCTCTGTATGGATTAAAACAAGCTCCAAGAGCTTGGTATGCAAGATTGGATAATTATCTTTTAAAGATTGGTTTTACTAAAGGAAATGCAGACATCAATTTATATTACAAAATAACTAATGATGACATCTTGATTATAGAAGTATTTGTTGATGATATAATCTTTGGAGGAGAAGATGGTTTATGTAAGGAATTTTCTACTAAAATGCAGCAAGAATTTGAAATGTCTATGATTGGAGAAATAATATTCTTTTTAGGATTACAAATTTCATAGACTGATAAAGGTATATTCTTGAGTCAATCCAAATACTTGAAAGAGTTATTAAAGAAATTTGGGATGGAGAACTCTAAACCGGTAAGCACACCTATGAGTACAAATGACAAATTATCTCGAAGGGATGAATCTACACCTGTTAATCCAACTAGATACAAATCTATGATAGGAGGTTTACTGTATTTGACACAAACTAGACCTGATATTATGAATGCAGTATGTATTGTTTCTAGATTTCAAAGTAATCCTAGAGAAAATCATGAATCAACAGTAAAAAGGATTTTCCGGTACTTACAAGGCACTGCAAATCTTGGATTATGGTATCCTAGAGATGAAAATTTTGATCTATGTGCATACACAGATGCAAATTGGGCAAGAGATGTGGATGATAGAAAAAGAACCACCAGCAGAGCATTCTTTCTTGGAAACAGACTAGTTTCTTGGTTGAGTAAGAAACAGCGTTGCACATCTTTATCAACAACAGAATCAGAATATGTTGCAGCAGCAACTAACTATACACAGGTACTATGGCTTAAGCAAATGTTGAAAGACATAAAGGTAAAATGCCAGGAACCTATTACCATATATTGTGATAGCACTACAGCAATTGATATATCTAAGAATCTCATACTACATTCTAAAACAAAACATGTTTCTATCAAACTGAATTTTCTAAGGGAAAAAGTTGAAGAAAAGGAGATAAAACTGGTTTATGTGAATACTAAAGAACAACTTGCAGATATTTTCACAAAACCTTTGCCTAAGGAGACTTTTGAGTATCTCAGAGATCAGCTTAGAGTCATACCACCACTGGTAGAGACTTAGATAGTTGATGATTGTCATCAACCGATATAATTAAAAGACAAATCTTTTACTCTAGTCTTTGATGAGGAAGCTTCTTCTCAGGTGGAGTAGTTGGTATATTGAATTGATTGGTATTTTGTATATGAACTTGGTTTATTATAACTCTGGCATTTGATGTCAAAGGGGAAGAGATATATATGGAAAAACACATTATCTATTGGAGAGATTGGTATGGAAACTTTGAAAACACATGTTTCTCCTAGGGGGGGAGATTGTTGTATGTGAGAGACTATTACTCTCTGTATTCTGGTTATGATCTTTTTGGAGATTGTTGGTTTTTGGCATTTCTGTTTTGGCACTTTGTTGGTTTTTCCATCTTGTGTTGCCATCAATGCCAAAGTGGGAGATTGTTGGTATTTTGGTATGGTTTTGTCATTGATGTCAACACCTACTAAAACAATACCACTTTGCAAATCCAGCAGAATTCACCGGCAAGCAAGTAACTATTGCACAGTTATTGGTATATGGTTCACCGGTAGGATATAATGATCATCGACACTTGAAATGATATGGAAGACACTTGGTAATATCAAAGACATCATGTGGACATCTTATCTAAATGAATTAATCATTGGTATATTCATATTTACATATTTGCTTTTACCAGCAAATAGGTCCAGGGTTACCTAGGGTTACACTGACAGGTTTATCTTTTCCAGATCAGCATGGCACGCTATTGAAACGATTAATTATTGTTGTAAATGCATTAAGCCGACATGTTCAATTGGTTATTGCATCGGATATTATATTATTTGTAAAAAAAATTTATTGTAATATCTTGTAGAGCCGACCTACTAAAATTGGTCTTAGGTTATAGTATAAAGGTAAGATCTTATTTGTAAGATCAAGTGTGGAATGCAAAAAAGAATTGTGTGAAGGTATATGTGAGATTAAGTAGTGCAATACACGAAAACATCATTTGAAGGTGAAGCTAGGTTTTTGTGAAAGCATATCAGCATTACACCAGTACTAAATACATCATATGAAGATGTTATTTTGTGCAGTACATCTATTGGATTTAACCATCCAACTGTAGTCAGTGTGACTCCCATTTTGTGATTGAGCAGTGAGCTCTAGGATGTTGGCCTTTCTGCATGTGCAGACCCCATTCATGTACACTTACTATCTACAGTAGTATCATCTAATTGTGGGTAAGGTTTCCCACCGTGGTTTTTCCCCTTACAGGGTTTCCACGTACAAATATTGGTGTCATGTGTTGTGGATGACTTTGTGTTTATGTTTCATGCATTAATCTTTACCGGTATAGTAATTAACTCTTAAAACTGTCTACCAACATACTTAACTGGTTTACCGGTATTAAGCATTAAGTTGGTTAAGTTGTTTTTGGTTTGAATTTATTTGACAACTGATTCACCCCCCCCCCCCCCCCTCTTAGTTGTCTTCGGGACCTAATAGATCATAGGAGATAAGGATGCAGGAATTATTACAAGAAGAAAGGTTGAAGAAAACTCTTGTATGATCTCTGAATTTGAGCCTAAAACATTCAAAGAGGCACATAAAGATGAAGATTGGATCAAGGAAATGGAAGAGGAACTTGACCAGATAGAAAAGAATGGTACATGGTCTTTGGTACCCAGACCTAAGCATAAAAATGTCATTGGCACCAAATGGGTTTTCAGAAATAAGCTAAATGAAGATGGCATATTGGTAAGAAACAAAGCTAGACTGGTGTGCAAAGGATATGCTCAAGAAGAAGGAGAAGACTATGGAGAAACCTTTGCTCCAGTGGCCAAGTTGGAAGGAGTTTGTATGCTTCTTGTATATGCAGCCTTCAAGGGATTCAAAGTATATCAAATGGATGTAAAATCTACATTCCTGAATGGAATACTAGAAGAGGAGGTGTATATAGAGAAACCAGATGGGTTTGCCCTATCAGAAGATAGTGACATGGTGTGTAGGCTACATAAAGCCTTGTATGGACTAAAGTAGGCACCTAGAGCATGGTATGAATGTTTGCACTCCCATCTTGTGAAGATTGGATTTTAGAGAACAAGTGAAGATAGAAATATCTATCTGAAGTCGAAAGGAGATCAAATTCTAATCTATGAGGTATTTGTTGATGACATAATTTTTGGAGGAGATGACAAGATGAGTCATGATTTTTCAGATGAGATGAAAAAGGAATTTGAGATGTCACTTATAGGGGAGATTAAGTTCTTCATTGGACTATAGATTCAACAAATGAAAGATGGAATATTTATCACTCAGTCCAAGTATGTCAAATAGGTGTTGAAGACCTTTGGCATGGAAGACAACAAACCATTTGGTACACTGATGGTGACCGACTATAAACTATCAAAAGAGGATGACTCGGTGTTGGTAAATGAGAAGGAATAATGATCAATCATTAGTAAGTTTCACTATGTAGTACATAGCAGACTGGACATTGCACATGCAATGGGAATTACTACACAGTTCTAGAAAAGCCCAAGAGAATCCCACTTGGTAGCAGTCAAGCAGATTCTTAGATATCTAAAGGGAACTATTGACTATGGATTATGGTATCCATATAGTAATTATTTTAACCTGAAAGTGTTTACAGATGCTAATTGGGCTAGTAATGTGGATGATGGGAAGAGCAAAACTAGTGGTGCATTGTTTCTTGGTGGTAGACTAGTCTCATGGATGAGTAAGAGGTAGAGTTGTATCTCTCAGTCTACAACAAAAGCAGAGTATGTTGCAGCATTTATGAACTGCACCCAGACAATTTGGATGAAGCATGTATTAAATGGCTTCAAAGTTCCTATATCTGAACTGGTAAGTATATTTTGTGACAACACAAGTGCAATTAACATCTCCAAGAATCCGATTTTACATGCTAGAACCAAGCACTTCGAGCTCAAGTATCATTTCTTGAGGGAGAAGGTTCAGAACAAAGAGGTTGTACTGAAACATGTTTATAATAAGGAGCAATTAGCAAACATATTCACCAAGCCTCTATCGAAGGATACCTTTACCTATTTGAGAGGTGAATTAGGGTTGTTTCCCCTTGAAGAGGTGAAATAAAGGTGTGTGCTCCACATCAGTCAGGTCTTACATTGATATATCTTTTTCAGGATTGGTGTGTTGAAGGATGCTACTCCTTAGGGGGAGCAGCATAGTGGAACATAGATGTCTATGCCTCCACTTTGGCATTGTTGTCAAAGGGGGAGAAGATGTGAAGCAGAGAAGATATCTGTAGTATTGGGGAGAAGATGTGAAGAAGAAGCAAAAAGACATCTTTGTATACTGCCATTAATTCCAAAGGGGGAGATTGATGGCATTTGTGCAGAGCATGATGACATGATGATATTGTATGTTGTCATTGGTGTCAATATGTTGAAGTATGAACCGGTATGTTGTAGTAAGCGAATTGGTAAGAGAACCGGTATGATGATGTAAACCGGTATCTATGAAAAAAAGTGAAGTGGTATGATTGTTCAAGGTGAACCGGTATGTTGGAATAAGAACTGGTAAATGGAAGTTTTGTATTGGGGTTTCATTTGGCATGACTAGCAGTTGGTAGTCTCAGCTTCAGGGTTTCCGATTGATGCATTCAAAGCTTATGCGATTCAACCGATGACATCTTGTGATGAGTTAGCATTGTATGAAGACCTAATAAGTGTTGCCACATTAGTCTTGTGCGTGTGAAGGATTTCCTTTGAGGATCTTGCATGGAGAATGATCCTATCTACCTCGGGAATGTGCGAAGTCTCTGTAAACGGTGGAGAGTGCATGATGAGTTATCAGCTTCCTGAAGCAGAAAAGAATGAATGTTGGAGAACATCTTGAGATTTGTTCAAGACTTTTGTATTTGATGCAGTGTGATTAACGGTCATGATTGAACCGACTGGATTGTAAAACCTAAATGTTTAGCATTTAGGGTTTATGCTACCAACCTATCTGTTTCCTATAAGGTCGATGATTTTTTTCATGTTGAAGTTGTTGGCAAATGGTATGTGTGTATCCCAGTGAGTGATACTTGATTCTTGCCAGACCAGAGAAGTGTGTTGATACCTATAGAGTGTGATTGCAGAAGAAAAGGAGCTAAAGTGGATCTACCTTGGCATTGAGTGTTGTTATCAGATCAGTGTATTACCTACTGACTTCTAACCATTTCAGCAATTGGAAAATCCCTTAACCAGGTAGTTTTAATAGGCTTTTGTGTAAATATTTTAACAGGGTGACTCAATTCAATGAGTTCTTCAAATCCTCTTGCGAGGTAACCTTTAATAGGGTTGTAACCTTTAACAGGGTATTTAGCCATCCCTTAACAGGTGACCCCTAGTAGGATCGGTTCCTAGCAGAACCTATTGTAAAAGTCTCTAACTGAACTAGGCTCCTAATAGAGCGGGCTTCAAAAGAGTTCAAGAAAAACTTGTGGGTATTCATCCCCATCGTGGTTTTTCCCAATTGGGTTTCCACATGAAAAATCAGTGTTTCATGTGTGATGCCTTTCATGTGATGGTTTAGTGTTTTATGTCAAACTGGTAAAATATGTTGAACTAGCAGTCATTATATTTTTTATGATAGATTACTTGTTTATGCATAAGTGTGAAGTGGAAATGAGGTATTAGATTGTATGGAAAACTAATGGTTACCGGTTTATGTCTTTCACATTCTCACTGTGTTTTACCGGTAGTAATCTGATTTAGACTGGTGTTAGTGCTTGCCAGTCAAAGTGTAGTGTTTGCAGTCAAACCGGTTCAAGAAAAGTTTTTTTTGCCTGTACTGATTCATTCCCCCTCTCAGTACCGGTTAGGTACTAACTGTTCATCATTTTTTCATCAATTACACCAGAGGCAATTCATGCCATGACCGGATTCTGCAATGTTGGGGAAGTCCCTGTTCTTTGAAAGATCACCAAAACCAAAGTGACAGAGCTCACCGGCTCTGTGAGTGACCAACGGGCAATGACTGTGAACACCATTAAAGATGATTTGGTGAAATATGCATGTATGGTAATTGGGTATAGAATATTCTATGCTAGCAGAATGAATTTTGTTCCTACAGTTGTGGTGCATGCTACTTATAGAATGATCAAGGAGAATGCAAACTATGACCTATGTACCTATTTGCAGAAAAAACTCATAGATAACCTGAAGGCTATCAAATTGGAAAAAACTCTAAGGTTTAAGTTTGGTCAACTACTTGTTGGTTTATTTTTCTACTTTAAAGGATATTTTTCTGGAGTCGGCGATGTTCAATGGTCAAGTGACCTACCAGTTTCTAGACAAATAAAGGAGAGGCTACAAGTAGTGGGAACTTCATATCTGGAGACTCTGAACATATATTTTGATGAGTTCAAACTCAAGATGAATCAAAGAATGAGAATATATGGTGATCTAGTTAAGAAATATGAAGATGACATTTGTTTCACAATCAAAACAAATCACTGCATAATGGAAGCGGTTGAACTCAGAAAAGATGTAGTTGAGCCTATGGGGTACGAAGTGGTAAATGATATACTGACAAGGTATGCCTCTACCCTACATGCTTCACCACTAGATCTCAAGATGAAGAGGACCGATACTTACTTAGAGAGGATCAAATCTATTGAGGTACTAAAGCAAAAAAAGAGTAAAGTTGTGCCATCAGCATCGACACCAATTACATCTGCTGTCAGCTCTAAAGTGACCAAGAGGTCACCAGCCAAAAAGAAATAGGAGGCTATTCCACCAAAGGTATTTGAAAGGAAAGGAAAAACCAGGAATAACTCACTGGAATCAGAAGACACTAAACTGAAGGTAGAAATGAAGAAGACAAGGCAATCAAGCAAGAACATGAAGGCAGCCGGTAATGTACCAGCAACCTTTGCACCCATAAATTTGGACATTTCCTCTTACAAACCTATGACACATTGTCAAAGAACCATAAAGAATATTAGAAGAAAAGTTCTTGATGATTTAAAAGAATATTTTGATGATTTCAATGATAGTGAAAAGGAGGATGTTGAACAAGAACTTATTAAGTATTTATGTGTTAATGATCAGTCACCTTCTGATATTAACTCAGTTACTTCTAAATCCTTGTATGATTCTTTGGACAATAAATGGTGCATTGCCATTGAAAAGGAACAAGACATCAGGGAGAAAGTTTTCACTCAATATTTTCCAGATGTCTCTAATTCAAAATTGTTTGAGATTATTGATAAGTACAAAGAAGACTTCAGTTACTCGGAGGCAAAACTTCTGAAGTGGAAAAAGACACCCATATGTAGGTTAAGGCAGTTGAAAAAATGCAAAAAGTATCTGAAGCTAATCGACTGGCTCAGCAAGAGCCTGACCTATCCACCACCAAACCGAATGAAGTTTTTGACATTCTAGGTGAGAGAATGGTAGAACAAAATGAACCCATTGATGTTGATGCACTGGATATTGAGGATATCACTCCTGACAAGGATGAGATAGCGGAGAAAGAAAAACAGGAAAAAGAGAAAGTGGAGAAAGAAAAGAAAAAGAAAGAGAAAGCGGAGAAAGTGAGTCAAGAAGAGAAAAGGAAGGAAGAAGAAAAGAAGAAGGAAGAAGAAAAGAAGAAGTAAGAAGAGAAAAGGAAGGAAGAAGAGAAGAAATAGGAAGAGGAGAAAAAGAAAGAAGAAGAGTGGAAGAAAGAAGAGGAGAATAGGAGAGTGGAAGAGGAGAAAGTAAAGGCCACCGAGGTAGCCCAAGAAAAAGAAGAAGAGGAGAAGAAAAGACAAGAGAAGGTCAAGGCAAAGGAAGGAGGACGGACTCTTAAGGCAACTGAAGATCAAGCCAAGCAGGTTGATCCCACCGGTCCCACCGATTTGACTCTTGCCTATCTAACTCAATCAGTTGATGAGACTGAGCTACTGAGGAGCATTCAACTAGTGTAGGAGAGATTGGAAGAACTAAGGAAAAAGAAAGAACAAGATGTCATTTAGTTTGTTATTGACACCCTTTCCAATCTAATCCCTAGTACTAACCTCTCAAGTATCGATTCCTCACTGGCCAAGCTCAAAATTCTTTGCACAGTAGTGGATGATCAAGTACAATGTTTCCCAGGCCACTAAAAACAAAAACCATGAAAAGGAACTCAAAGTTGCCTTAGTAAAGCAAATGGATGAAAACAGGACGCGACTGCTTAAGCAAAAAGGTGATATAAATTTAGCTATGAGTGAAGGTAACCCACTCTTGAGTAAAATCTATCAACCTCACCTATTTTGTGAAGATGCTCTGAAACAGAAGACTCAACTCCAATCAGAGTTATAGAAATATATCGACAAGTTCAAACTGCCCTATGATTTGTTCACAGTATATGGACAAACTGTTCATACTCACCAGCATCAGATTGTGAAGCTTGACTCAGAGATCCACCATCGAACTCAAGAAATCCAAGAGCTCTAGTTGCTCCTATTACCAAAATTGTAGGTTCTTCAGAAGTTCTTCTTGAACTTGGAGGCTACTATTGTTACATAGGAGCTGAGCACCATCGATGCAATGGAAGAATTAGCCTTCCAGATGAAGACCAAAAGTGAAATTGTTGCCTCATATCTTGAGTCATGGTCTTCAGACATGAAATTTTTTATGCAAAACTTTAAATCTCTTTTTGAGAAGTTTTACTCCTTATTGTCATGAACATATACTTTTTTTTAATGTTATGCAAAATGGGCATATTTTGCATCACTTTGTCATTGTTGGCAAAGGGGGAGTAGTATACAATGACAATTTTGGGAGTAGTATTGAAAATCTCATGCACATACCTATAACTTTTGCAAAAGGAAGTAGTGTATATGATTAGGGGGAGAAATTTTGATTATGGCATCTGTTTTCATTTGTAAGCACTTAGATGTCAAAATTTTCCTAAGTGTTGCCATCAATGCCAAAGGGGGAGATTGTTGGTATTTTGATGTTGTTTAGTTGAGATTGTTATTGATAGACACACACTTACTTATTGTATGAGTTACTCTTAACCGGTAATTGTTTCAACCGGTATTGTATGTCATTGATTTGTATAGTCTTTGTTTGTTGAAGACTATCGGTGTTTTGCAGAAGATGTTTACCGGTAAAAGCATGACCGAAGACCTCAAGCGGTATGAAGATCTCAAGCAGAATGAAAACCCCGAGCGGTACTTGATCATTTGATTAGAACACTATGTTCTAGTTTTCCAATCTTTACTTGACAACCGGTAATTAGTATACTTTGTTAACCAGTATAATTGTAATGTGTGATGAGTTATCATCCACCAACACTATGGCAGTGTTTCTGTGTTGTGTTACCAAATATGTCTAGATGCACTATACCTAGGAAATTGTAGTTTAATCTTATTGGACCGACATGAAAATAAATTCCTATATGAGGACATCATGTCTAGGGTTTTAGAAGTGGATTTGTGTGCAAGTATTGGAGAGAAGATTAAAGTCTATGTGAAATACGTATCTCACTACAAAGATTGTGAATGCAAATGATAGAAGACTGAAGTAATGCTGCGATGCATTAAGAGAGAACTATCAAGGATCTAATCAAGCATTCTGTGCTACTTTCTAGATCATTCACTTCTTGATTACTAATCTCTTCAAAAATTCTGAAACCCCTAACCAGGTAGGCCCATCTAGGCTTATCATAAATCCTCTAACAAGGTGGTTCACAATTGTGGATCTAAAATCCTTGAACAAGGTAGTCTTTAATAGCAATTATCTCCTAACAGAGATCTAGATTCCTAACAGGATCTGTTCTGGTGAAGAACATTGTAAGGCCTTAACTGGTCTTACCTTAACCAGTCTAGTTACTATTCTGTAGATAGTTGACTTGTGAGTTTTACTCACCGTGGTTTTTCCCATTTGGGTTTCCACGTCAAAATATCTTGTGTTATGGTGATTGTGTTTTTGTGGGTGAATTCTTTATTGGCTATTTGGCTTGTTTATGTTTTAACTGGTTTATTGTTTAAACTACTACATCGGTCTACAGTAAATTTGTTTAAGAGTTTGGTTAATTTTTTAGGCATACTAATTCACCCCCCTCTTAGTATTCATCAAAGTACAGTTATGGTTAAGCTCAATACTGGAGGCCTAAAACCTCTTCCACAAATCCAACTTGATCACCTATGTTCAACCAAATCCTCTCCATGAATGATTATTACATTATTCACTTGCATACAATATCCCATGTACTCCATACCATGATCTACAATGAGATCTTACATCATATATATACCAACTTGGGACCTAAACAATTAGGTCAACCACCTAAAAGATAATACAATAAATTCATAACTTAAAACCATAATCAAATGATTAATCAAGTCAGCTTAGGCCAAAAAAAAAGGTAAATCAATCCTTAAATCTCGTCGGTAATGCATCAGGAACATCCTCCAACACATTACAGAAACTGGTCCATAACCTACATGACACATGACCCAATTTAGGTCCACACACCCTAAAGAAATGATCCCAATCAACCAAGTCTTGAATATGATCACCATCAGCATCCTGAATCTCCACTAGAAGCCACACCAACACCACTTATGTATAACATCAAAGATCTTCAAAAAAGCTCTGTCGGTGAAACCCTCACCAATAACCAAAAGGCTTACTAGAACAAGTGATAGCTTCTGGATCAACAAATCTCAAACCAACTGAATGTGATATACATTAGGAACACATCAATCTAGAATGAATGATAGCTCTGATAATGCATACCAGACTGATGCCAAATAGTATCAATCAGTTCTCTATCAGAGGGGTAGAAAACCTCAACCTATCTCACAAATTCTCAAATGATTCCTCAAACCAATCTAACTTCATTTGCTTCCACCAACTCCTTCAGAAAATTATACTTCATAGAAATACTGGATGGAAATAGTAGCAGAGTTATTACAGTGAATAACTACTAGTACATTACAATCCTGCAATAAATCCCTCAACATATGCTTCACCCATGGAACTTGTGCAAAGTTATTAGCAGAAGCAACATACTCAGCTTTAGCACTAGATAAAGAAGTACATGAATGTTCCTTGTTGATCCATGAAACAATTTTCTTTCCAAGAAAGAAAGCTTCACCGGATGAACCTATTCAGTTACATGTATCTCTAGTCCAATCCGCATTTGAACATACTCAAAGTGTAAAGTCATCATAAAACAAAATCCATACTAGATAATCCTTGAAAATATCTAAGAATCCTAGCTACCAGAGCAAGGATTCAATATAATCAATTCTTTCTTTCTAAGAATATCCATTGCAAACCAATCAAGCCAAGTTCCAATAAAATCCAAGTCTATGTGTTGTCCATTTCTAACTGATCCAATTCCTCTTCCATAGCTTTCATCTAACGTTCATCCTTACAAGCTTCAATTTCTTATGCCAGTATAATTAAAGAAATTAAGCATACCACATCAGCTGCCAACCTTCTTCTTGTCCAAATATCTGATCTTTTGAATGATTTAGCCTTTCATACCTAAGAATCTTCTAACTCTCTGTACCTCTTCCCTGATCTTCAGTTATTGTAGAATTTTTTGATACTATCGGAGTAACTAAATCCACATTCTATTCCGGTAAAGGTATTACTAGTTCAGTTAAGATCATTTCCACTACCGGTTCTTGCTCATAAATTCTTATTTGACTTCAATTATGCTCATCCACCTTGACATCAACACTCTCCACAATTCTCTACAATCTCTTGTTATAACATCTATATGCTTTGCTCCCATTAGAATAACCGATAAATATTCCTCCATCACATTTAGGATCAATCTTCCAATGAAATCATCTCTCTTGATATAACATTTACTACCAAAGATACTGAAATACTTAACTGTTGATCTATGACCAAACCATAACTCATAAAGTGAGTTAGCGGTAAACCAAACTAGATCCAAGATCCAACAAATCTTTGTCGGTTAACCTCCAAAATAACTTCCAAATATCTAAAACAAGCTTTCAGATCACTATCAAGGGCAATACAAGATTTTTTATCAATTTTCCTCCCCCTAAGGAATATGCCTTAGTTACCAGATGATTTTCCTATCGATGCAGGAATAGTCTGCTATGTCGATTGAGTAACTGAGTTACATCCTTCAACCAAATGAACATCTGGGGTAATTGATTCTATGAGATGAGCCTCAGAATTCCTAACCCACTTCTTCTCATGCTCCTTTTGAGTGCCATCAACCTTCTTCTTTCCCTTCTCATTAGATTTATCACTTCTTGTTAGTGGTTTCATGCTTCTGCAAAATTTAGCAATATGTCCCACTTTGTTGTATGCATAACAAGTGACATTGCTCTTCTGAATTGCCTTACTATAACCTTGACCATTCCTTGACTTGCATTGATTAGCCATATGTCCAAAATTTCCACATGCATGACATTTTACATTTATTCTACAATCTTATGTCCTATGACCATACTTCTTGCAATTTGTACATTCATCAGTAACTGCATTATTATTTTGATTTTCTCTATTTCTACAATGCCTAGACATATGACCAAATATATTGCAAACAAATAATCTACCATTAAATTTATATGCATTGGGTTGCCTTATCAGTGACCACTGATTTCAGTTGACTTTTTGATCTTCATTTGTAGTACTAGAGCTCTCTCCATGCTCAAATCCAATACCTCTAGTGTCTCCAGTGTCCCTCTGATCCTTCAATAATTCATCAAGCTTAGCAGAACTAACCTTGAACTTATTTTTGTATTCATTTGCAATAGTCAGATCATCTCTTAGGATTGTTACCATTATTTCCAATTCTTACTTATTGTTCTATGATTGCATCAATTCAGTTCTCAACATATCATTCTCATGAACCAACCTAATATATTCCTCAAATCTGTCTTTCAGAGATATAGCAAGATTCTCTTCATTCCTCTTTCTGTCTTGAATCTCCTTTGACATCCTCATAGTTAGGGCTTGCATTTCATTCCTCATGACCATATTATCCTCACTCATCTTTTGACCTCTTTCATTAAGGGCATCTTTCTCTTCATCATCCTGATTTTGTAAAAGTTCCTTCCTTTTAACTTGGGCAGTTGACAATCTCTCCTGCAAGGTGAAAATGAATTCCTTCATAGATCTCAACTCATCTGGCATCTTCAGGTTCCTCAATCTTTCAACATCATAGTCTTCAAGTGCTACTTGAAGTTCCTTCCTTAAACTTATCTCCATAGATTCCGGAAATAGGATCTTCCTCAAGCTGTTAAACTTCCTCTGAGGCACCAGGCTCGGATACCAATTGTTGGAAACCAAGAACACTGAGAGGGGGGGGTGAATCAATTTTCTACTAGAATGGAGAAATTTAACCTTATTAATACAACAACTGGTCAATTGTTAAATATAAAAGCATATAATAATATGAAATAATGTAATCACAAAGATGAACACCATACAACCAAAGATTTATACATGGAAAACCTCAAAGAGGAAAAACCACAGTGGGACTGCAGACCCACAATATCTATCCACTGATCAGATGAATAAATATTACACTAAGGGGCCTGCACATGTAGAAAGGCCAACAACCTACAGCACACTGCTCATCACAAAAGGATTCTCATTGACTACATAAAACATTGGACACCAATCCGGAATGAAGATTGAACTGCAAGTATAACATCTCCCATGCTTGAGTATAGTTCTGATTAAGCTCAATATCAGAGGCCTAAAACCTCTTCCACAAATCCAACTCGATCACCTATGATCGACCAAATCCTCTCCATGAATGATTATTGTTTATGGTGAAAATGGATAACAACAATATTGAAAGACTAAATGAATTCAACCATAAAACCCTAGCCTAACAACAACAAAGATCCACCATAACATATGAAGATTACCTAAGACAATGCAAATCAAATGAAATCACAAAGATTATACCATCACATGTCCAATAGGGTTTTGATATCCATTCTTCCTATCTCCATTGATCTTGCTTGATATATTTCCTCTCAGATTTTATGTGCACAAGAGCTCAACAAAGAATGGAATGTGGTTGCAAGTAGGATTGCCTATGTTCAAAAGCGTACTCTAGTCAAGTAGTCAATGGGGGGCTTGATAATGAAGGAAGCATCTCCTTATATAGAAGACACTATATGAAATGGAGGGATAAGATTAGGGCAAACACCCTCAATTACAATATCAACCTAGGCTACAAACGATGATGCCACCACAAGAAGCACAGCAACAAGGTCAATATCAAGGCATGGCACAACCACAACAACAAGAGGTGTACCAAGAACATTATATGCCAGAGACACCAAAGATGGCAATTTCAGAGCATCAACAATCGATCGAAAACACGATGTATCGACAAAGAGTACCCACCAAGATTAATGATGGACCTCCAAAATCTGATACAATTGCGCAACAACTTGAGAAGTTGCAACGACAAGTCGATGCATTAGAAACCAAAGGAACAAAGAAGTTGTACACAGATCAAGATTTATGTCCTAATCCATTTGACAAGAGCTTATACATGCCTCCATTCCCTAAGCATTTTGAGGCACCTAATTTTGAGAAATATAAAGGGAATGGTAGTCCAAAAGATCACATTCGAGCATTTTTTGCAGCATGTACTAAAGTAAGTTATGAGGAAACATATTTAATGTACTTATTTGCTCGAAGTCTCACGGGACAAGCCATGGATTGGTATTCGCATCTACCAGGAAATATAAAGACTTGGTCGGAATTGGCTCAAAAGTTTATATCTCACTTCACATTCAACATTGACAGTGACGTGACCATGTCAGATTTATGCAATACCAAGCAAAAGCAAGGTGAACCATTAGTGACTTTCTTAGAATGATGGCAAAGCTTGTATAGTCATTCTTCCCTAGATATACCTGAAGAACAACAAGTGAATTTGTTTATCCAAAATTTGGTCCCGAAAATGATGTATGAACTAAAATTGAAAAGTCCCAGTACTATTGAGAAACTCAATAAGAAAGGGATGAACATTGAAACTGCTCTTGTAGCCAAGGGAATCATTAAGCTCAATAAAGACAGTGACAACACAAACAATTCAAGGGACAGAAATAGATTTGGGTACAAAAACAAGAATGTCACTAATGATGGAGTTGTTGATGCAAGAACGGTGAATGCAAATCAACCCCCATTCACAATCAAGAAATTGAGTGTTCCTAATATGTCAACTGTGGAACAAAATCAAACACCAGTGAGCAATGTTACTCAATAGCCACAATACCAATAGAATACTCAATAATACACTCAACAATATAATCAACAACAAGGCCAGCAACAAAACTAGCAACGCAAACCTTTCCAATCAGGGGATGGACCTCCTCGACAGTTTACGCCATTGGGAGAGCCTATTGAGTCAGTAATGAAACAATTAATACAAGCAAAATTTATCAAGTTACCAAATATCAAGGCAGAACTAGTGGTAAAGCCACATTGGTGGAATGATAATGCATATGTGAGTACCATCAGTCAAAAGGACATAAAACCGCGTCATGTTTTCAATTGAAACATATGATTCAAGACTTGTTAGAGCAAGGAGTAATTGAGGTAGATCTGCCCAACGCGACCTCTAACACTGATCATACAATTTTCAAAAGTCCTTTGCTTGATCATGACAAGGGTAAAGCATCTTCTTCAAACTCTACCCAAATAGCAAATTATGCAAATACTGGTTATAACAATTTCATCAATTGTTTTCGAGCGTCAAATGAGTATGTTTCCACCCTAAGAATAAAGGGACAAGATCCTTCTTGCGCAGTCACCACTCGTCGATCCAAAATAGTCCTGAAAGGAGCTCCTGTGGTTCCTCCCAAATCAACTCCTGTGAGTCAGTATAATCTCCTAGATCATCTAGGAAAGACACCTGCACAAATATCAATCCTTGAATTGTTGAAAATGTCCCCCATGCATCGCGCAATCCTAGATAAAGCTTTAATTGAGTCCACTATCCCGATAGACATTGATGTTGACCAGTTTCAAGCCCGAATTGGACATCTAGCTATTTCCCAAAATGTTGCATTTTCTGATAATGATCCTTTACATCTTGAATTCTTTGTCCATAATTGTAAAATCTGACGAGTCTTGATAGATGGCAAAGTGGGTCTTAATATTTGTACCTTGAGAGTGGTCATTGGCCTTGGTTATACAGAAAATGACATTGATGCTTCTAGAAGAATAAAAATCAAAGCATATGATGATGTTGAGCGCCCATCTAAAGGGATAATTACATTACCTATCAGAGTCGGTCCAGTGACAAAAAACACTTTCTTGCAGGTCTTAGACCTTGATCTCCCTTCCAATATGATTCTTGGCCGTCCATGGATCCACGCAATGAAAGCAGTTCCATCCACCTATCATCAATGTTTAAAATATCCTTACAATGGAACTGAGATAACAATTCCCGGAGATCCTAATCTATTTCAATTTTGTGCTACTCTAAAGGATTCCCCTCAGCAGCAAGTCCCAGTCAATAGAGAGGCCCACTCACATAGTTATGTGGATCCTAATGAATTGTTAGATGCTGTCAAAGGAAAATTGAAGATACAAGACCAAGGATGTGGAGAATATTCAATGGGTCAAACATTCCTCATTGGGAATTTACCAATATCTCCAAAATCATATGGCAAACCACATTTTTTGCAAAAGGAACCTAAGGTAGTTATTCAATATCAGCCTCCCACTACGTTTACAAGATGGGGTGAACTTGACAAAGAAACTTTAGATGATGATGTCATAGATTGGCTTTATAAGGATCTAACTGAGACCCCACTTGTCAAGTTGCCGGTGGAATGATATGGCAAAGGATTTACTATGTTGCAGAAGAAAGGATATGATGGTTGCAGTGGCTTAGGCCCGAACAAGAATGGAAGGCTAGAACCTGTTATACCCAAGATGCGACCTCCAACTTTAGGGTTAGGTTTTGTACCATTTTGAATTGGATCCTCATCTACCAAAGTGACCACGTATGGAAAAGGGTGTGACTCTGATGATGAAATAACACCTGAGGATACCTGACCTGAAATTGATTGAAATGAATGGGAGTGGAGTTCTTTTTCTTCTAGCTCCTATGCCCTTGACAATGTTTTCGTTGACCCTGATGATTTGCCTATGGAAGACAAACATGAAATAACTCCCCCTCCTAAAACATGTCCTAATGCTTGGATAGAGTCATTCTAGGACCCAAGCTCTAAATCAGATATGAGCAGTTCAGACAGTGATACCACAGATGTTTACATCTTTACCATCTTAGTCATCTCTCTCCTTAAAACCGATGATGACATGCCCTTCATCTCTCCCCAGCTTATCCAACATGACCAACAAGAACCACTCACATTGGATTGTTTTCAAAATGATGAAGCAATTGCAGAATTCCTTGGACTATGAGAAGGCATACCACAAGGTGATCATAAGGCAGGATTTGCTATTGATCTGGATTCCACAGCATATTTTGGGGAGTCAACTCCATCTTCTAGTCATCAAAATGAAAAAAGAAAAGAAAAAGTAAAAAATCAAAAGAATAGGTCTTTGAGTGAAAACCATAAGGCACTCTCTGATCAGGAAAAAGTAAAAATAAAAGACGTACCTACAGGTGAAAACCTCTCTGAGGCACCCAAAGGTGGAAGATTGGACATACCCCTATCAAGTTAGGATAAATCAACATTGCTTGTGGAAATGACCGAAGAGATAAATTTGGGTACACTTGACAACCCTAAGGTCATTCATTTTGCTGCTTCTCTATCAAAATAGGAAAAGATAGATTTTGTCAATTTCTTTCTTGAGAAGAAGATCAGCTTTGCATGGTCCTATGTAGATATGCCTGGCCTCGATCTGGAATTAGTCCTTCATCACTTGCCATTAAAAGTAGATGCCAAGCCTATCAAACAAAAACTTAGAAAGATGCATCCCTAGGTGGCTCTCTTGGTCAAGATAGAACTAAAAAAATTACTAGATGTGGGCTTTATCAGACCCATTGATTATGCAGACTGGATTTCAAATTTGGTACCAGCTAGCAAAGTAACTGGGGGCATCAGAATCTGTACAGATTTTAGGGATCTCAATAAAGCATGCCCTAAAGATGACTTTCCACTGCCAAATATAGACATCATAGTTGACATGACTGCTGGATATGAGATGCTCTCATTGATGGATGGTTTCTTCGGCTATAACCAGATTTGCATTGCTCCTGAAGATCGGCATAAGACTGCATTCACATGTGCTTGGGGTACTTACTGCTGGAATGTGATGCCCTTTGGTCTTAAAAATGCAGGTGCAACATATCAAAGAGCGATGACGACAATTTTCCATGATTTCATGCATACTTTGATGGAGGACTATGTTGATGACTTATTATGCAAATCTGTCACAAGAGATAGTCATCTAGCCATCTTGGGCCCAATCTTTGAATGAATGGAAACTTACAAGCTTAGACTCAATCCAAAGAAGTGTGTCTTTGGTGTCACAGCTAGCAAATTACTAGGGTACATTGATTCTCACTGAGGCATCGAAGTTGACCCTGCCAAGGTTAAAGCAATAATGGATATGCCTCCTCATTCTAATCTCCGTCAACTACGAAGACTGCAAGGAAAGCTCCAGTCAATCCACCAGTTTATAGCTCAGTTGGCAGACAAATGTCATCCATTCCAACATCTATTACATAAAGGAGTCACTTTTAAATGGACTGAGCAATGTCAATCAGCATTTCAAGCTTTCAAGGACTATTTTCTATCGCCGCCTATTCTAATGCCTCCTATAGAAGGAAATCCATTTATATTGTATATTTTTGCAACTAAAACGGCACTAGGAGTTCTCTTGGCCCAAAAGGATGAGAATGGTAAAGAGCGAGCTATTTATTATATCAGCCAGACACTAGTAGGCTATGAGCTGAATTATTCAACTATTGAATGAGCATCCTTAGCAGTGGTCTTTGCAACACAAAAACTCTGACACTATATGTTAAATCAATAAACATTGCTGGTTGGAAAAATTGATCCCTTGAAATACTTTCTTAGCAGAGCAGCTTTGATAGGTCGCCTAGCAATGTGGGTTATGATCCTCAGTGAATTTGATATTGAGTACATGGAGCGAAAGGCAATAAAAGAACAAGTCATAGCAGATACACTTGCAGAGGCTCCTATTTATGATGATCATCCCATATTGACAGATTTTTTGGATGAATCAGTCTATGCTCTTACGTCTTCTAATGAATGGAAGTTATACTTTGATGGATCCCATACCAAGTTCGGGTCCGGAGTAGGTATATTGTTTGTCACCCCTCAAGGTGATGCTATTCCCAAATCCTATAGAATAACTTTCCATTGTAACAATAACATTGCAGAATATGAAGCTCTGGTCACAGGACTCCGAGTAGCGGTCCACTGGAACATCACACATTTACAAGTCTATGGAGATTCTCAATTAGTCATCCGACAAGTGAATGATGACTACGAAACAAAAGATGAAAAGCTTAATCCCTACAAGCATATGGTAGATTTTTTCAAGACAAAATTCATGGCTATCCATTTCAGTCAAGTTCCAAGAATGCAAAACAAGTCGACAGATGCGATGGCTACAATCGCTTCCATGTTAAATATGCCCCACAATATGGACAAATGTGAATTTTTGGTCAAACAGTTGCTTGTCCCTTCTTTTGACATTCTGACAACAGATGTGATGTGCGTTATTGTTGGTCCTAACTCCCCATGGTACAATTATGTATATCAATATTTGAAATCCCAAACCTTACCACCAAACCTTTCCGCTAACCAACGCCGAGCCTTCATCTGATAGATGGCCAAATATGTCATCATTGTCGATACCCTTTACCGTCATTCCTTTGACCATACCCTCCTTAGGTGTTTGGATTCTGATGAAGCACAAATGGCTTTACACAAGGTTCATGATGGTATATGTGGGGGCCATTTCAATGGTCTGAGCTTAGCCAAAAAGTTGATTCGTGCTGGGTATTATTGGCCCACTTTGGAAAAAGATGTTCATGATTTTGTTAAGAAGTGCTACAAATGCCAGATCCATGGAAATTACATTCATGCACCAACCCAAGAGCTTCATTCTATTATATCTCCATGGCCCTTTTCTCAATGGGGATTGGATCTTATTGGCAAGATTCACCCGACCTCTGCAAATGGACACAAGTTAATCATTACAGCCACAGAGTATTTTACAAAATGGATCAAGGCTATCCCCATGACCTATATCACTGGTGTGCAAATTTCAAAATTCCTATTGAATTATATCATATGCAGATATGGGGTTCCCCTTGCCATAGTCACAGATAATGGTCGTCCCTTCAAGAATAAAGATGTCAAGGAACTCTGTGAAAAGTTTCATATCCAACACCATTTCTCCAATCCATACTATCCACAGGGTAATGGTCAAGATGAAGCATCAAATAAAACCATTATCAAGATCCTGAAAAAGGTTGTCAATGATGCTGGTCGAGATTGGCATGTACAGTTGAATCCAGCACTATGGGCTTATCGCACTTCTATCCGCACACCTACTGGCGCAACACCTTATTCCTTGGTGTATGGTGTGGAAGCCATTTTACCCTTGGAAGTGGAGATTCCTTCTTTGCGTGTTTCCTTGCAAAATCTGATTGATGATGAGATGCACAGAGTCTCTCGGTTGCATCAGCGTGAGATGTTAGATGAGAAATGTCAGATAGCCCTGACACATTTGCAAGCATATCAAAACCGTCTCCGTCGCTCTTATAACAAGAAGGTCAAAGGGTGACACTTCAAAGTGGGATATTTGGTTTTAAAGGCAAACGCCAAGAATGCACAATGTACTGACATCATCAAAGGCAAGTTTGAACCTAATTGGGTTGGGCCTTTCATAGTGACTATAGCCTATGGCTCAGGGGCATATCAGTTTGCCACCCTAGAAGGTGAACCTTTGTCCGATCCTGTAAATAGCATGTACCTTCGCAAGTACTGGGCATAATTTTCTATCATCAGTTCTTCAAGTATGATCCTGAAAAAAATACAAAAAAATCAAAAAAAGTCAATACAAAAAAATCAAATAAAAAAAGAAAAGTGAAAAACAAAGAAAAAGAACAAAAAAGTAAAGAAAAATGATTCGCCCTCTAGTGAAAACCTGGCAAACAAGCGCTTTGGGCAAGTACCATGGTGAAAACCTAGCAAACAGGCACCATGTGTAAGAATGATCATTGCTCTGTCATCTATCATGACCTCTAGCTATGCTTTCTCTCTAAAAATTTATCGTGTATATCCTTGTCCTGACCCAATGTTCTATTTCAGGCTCGTGATTGGTCAACATCATTGTCTTGCATACTCCATTTCTTGTGCATATGTTTCGGTCCTGGTCACTCTATATGTCTTTTAGATGTGCATTTGGTGCATTCCCCTTGTCATGATCAATCACTGGAACTTTCGAATTGAAAAATGTCCTGAAATAATCCAAAAAAATTGAAAAATGTCCTGAAATAATCCAAAAAAAAAAATTGAAAAATGTCCTAAAATAATCCAAAAAAATTGAAAAATGTCCTGAAATAATCCAAAAAAATTGAAAAATGTCCTGAAATAATCCAAAAAAAATTGAAAAATGTCCTGAAATAATCCAAAAAAAATTGAAAAATGTCCTGAAAAAATCATAAAAAATTGAAAATGGTCCTGAAATAATCCAAAAAAAATTGAAAAATGTCTTGAAATAATCCAAAAAAATCAAATAAATGTCCTAAAAAAAATCCCTAAAAAGTCAAATAAAGTCCTGAAAAAATGAACACAAAAAAATTGTAAAATCTTGAAACACAAAACAAAAAAATATCCCTTTTGTGCATAAGACAAATCACTGAGCATCCCTCCAATGACACGCAATCACACATTGTGCTTTAATGGAATCATGCATTAATAGATAAACTGTTTCAATCAAACCAGACATTCAAACTGATCACAATTGTCATATCAATCACTCAACATTAATATCGTTCGTCCTTGGCATCTTATCATGAGTCTTATACAGGGTGTGGTATGCTCGAAACCAGACTATGTCCTATCTTAGATGGGGTACCGCATTCCCTGAAACCAGACAGCATGATCGTCCTATCAACACTTTCAACTTTTGACAATGAAGATCAAGATGTTTGTTTGACTTGTTGGAATTTGTGCATCTTATCTTTTTACTGATTTATCTTTGGCTTCGATCATGTTCCTATGTTGCTCGATGATGTCACTGAGTGATTTAGAGTGATTGGGATGGTTCATGGTCCCTTTCTTTTTTGTTGTGATTGTTGTTTGTCTGCGATGTGTCTGTCTTTTGCAAATAGGGTTGCATTTTAGCTCTGGCCTTCAATGCCATGATGCTACGCGTCCATTTTGCTACATTAAAATAAAGGTTCTCACCTACAAAGTGCATTACTAAAAGCAAGTTTTTCTTCGTCTCTAACTGTCCTCTGTCTCATTTTCTTCTTACTAACCTTTCTTCCATCAGTTTCGGCAGTCAGTTTAGTCTAGTCCTCCGATCTCCACACAAAAACACATAAGCTGCATCCTGCATCCTGCATCCATTTGGTTAGTACATTTGCATCACATCAAGCATTTTATCCATTTCATATTATAAATGCATCAAAAACACAATGTATCCATACATGTTCCATAATAAACAGTGCATACGCCATCCATACATGGGAAATAACATAAGTCATAACACATTGCATCCCATCATATCGATGCATATCATATCATATGTCAAAATAATATCGGAGTAGAAAATTGGACTGTCTGTCCTAAGTATGGCCCATAGGCTGACTATATAATATCAAACTACATCTATCTCTATCATAGGGAGTACGTGCCTCTGTCACTGGGTGCTCCCTCTGTCCTCCTCATCCCTGCCATGTCTCAAGAATGATGTCCCTCCTGTCCCGGGTCCTAGCTATGGTGGTCTCATAGGTCCACTCACCCCCATGCTGCTCACTAACCTCCGAAAGCGTGCCCTACTCTCTGTCCTCGATTGTGCCCGATATGACGCTGCTCTTTGCTCTGGTGGAACTGCACTCTCATATAGTGTCCTCCAATGGCATATCTCCTCTCCAGTTTCTACCAACATCTGTGCCATCTCCCGTGCACTGGCATCCCTAGTTGACCCAATATACTTGGTGACTCTCTGTTCTTCTTGTTGTGCCTGAGCTATTGTTGTATCTCGAGCCGCTATAAGTCTGGCTATCTCCACTCTGAACTGATCTTGCTCTATCCTCAAGATAGCATTCTGTCTCTCTAATGTCGGAATATGATCATGCTGACTCACTATGGTAGCCCTGCACATCTCCATCTCTTCTATCCTAGTTGTCTCCGGCTCTATGGGTATATCCTGCAATGACTCCTGATCGACTGAGTCTAGCTCATAATCGTCATCCCCCTCATCATCTCCATCCTCATCATCCCCCTCATCCTCATCACAGCCCTCATCCTCCTCATCCTCATCATCTCCCTCCTCCTCTCCTGTGAGTGGGAAGTCCTCCTGTCTCCTTGGTACTGGAATATCAGGATTTGTCAATGGCACTGGTCGTCATCGTGCAAACCATCGCTCATACTCCTCTGTCATCCTGGCATCCACCACATCCAATCTCCAATCCCACTGTCTCTGCTATAGCTATGTGAAGTCGACATATGCTATGTGTGGTTGAATCATCCTCCCCCACTAACTTGTCTCTCTATGAGATCGGGCAAAGTGTGCAGTCCCTCTGGGTACATCGTGCCTCTCTCCAAACTATCATCTGACTCTCTCCGGTAGGTACATCTCAATCACTCTCTGGCAATTCACTGGTTTCCCAATCAGGTATCTCTCCTGTCTGCAATATGGTAGCTCATCACTATCATCTGACCATCCAGGGCAATCAAGATATGGCCTCCATGTGAACTCTCTCAATCTGTCTAGCTCATGTCACCAATACAATATGTATCCAAAAGGACCCTGTCTCAGTGCTCCCCCATAGTAGTACACATATGGTTGGTGTGGTAATACCTATCTCTCTACAATCGGTCGACATATGGCTATGTGCTCAAATGCCCATACCTATAACAATGTGACTCCACAGCTCAAAGTCTGCACTCCTTGATATGCTATCTGATGCAACTGAAAATATAGCATAGCCAGCACACATGGTCCCCATGCGTACACCATCCCCTCTATCGCCATCTGCTCTAGCACTCTTCCCCATCCAATAGGGAATCCATGTCCTCATCTGTCCCCTACTAATAGGCATGCTATCACCACTGCTATCACCACATATCGTCGATCATACTCTGATGCCATGGTCTCCCAGCCAATCTCCCTCTCTACGATATCCAAATCATTTGCGTCGCACTTAAATAATCTATACAAAGTGTCTCTCCCTATCACCAGGTCATACTCTATCATCTCCCCATGAATCAAAATGCAGAGGATACGCCATACATCCTCTAGTGTCACAGTCGCCTCTCCAGTTGTCAGATGGAATGAGGAGGTCTCCGAATCCCATTGCTTTGCCAATGCAGTAAGTAATCCTGTGTTTGCCCTAATCTCGGGCATGAATGTGATATAATATATTCCAAGTCCTACTAATGTATCTCTATTTGTGCTCCTGAGTCTATGTCATAACATGAAGCAGTCTGGTCGGTTCTCCCGCGTGATCAATGGATACTGTCGACTCTGCATCACAATTGGGGCACATTTTGTCAGTTTTAGGGTTTGCTCCTATGGGCTGCATTTCCTTGTTTCATGTCCCAATCAGGGTGTTTTTAATCTATTTTGACCTATCCTATCCTTATCCCCCCTTTTTGGATCATTTGCATGTTGTTTTTGACCAAAATTGGGTTCCCAGTGAACAACTGCACCTGTGTTCTATATCCTGCACCTGTGTTGCATTGATCTACGTCTGTGTACCCTACACAAGCGCAGAATACCCTACACAAGTGCAGGATGCACTCACACAAGCGCAAAAGTCAATTTTTGCATTCCCTGTGGGCCCCGCAATGTCCTGCAAGCAAGTCAAATTCATAAAATTGACAATATGGGTTTTCGAGATACATACCGTTGCTCCCACGTCATTTGGTCATCTGTACATGCGTACATGTTCTCCGAGGTGATCTTCCATTGGAATGTTTGCCATCTCTCTGCAAGTGTCCTTTTCTAGAGCAACAAATTCTCCTCTTTGGCTAGTGTAAATGAGCAATTTTCCTTCTCCTTGTCTCATTTATAGATCTTTTTCAGTGCATAGATGGATGTGCACTCTCTCCATCTCATGCTAGTCATGGTCTTTTGCACCATCATTTTCTTGTCCTTCATGCATCCGATCTCCAATTGTCGGTCTGTTTGATCCTATCATCTTCTATCATTCTTATCGATAAATTGGCCTCTTTTCTGGATGTTTCCAGCCAATTCCTCAAGGGGGCGTGCATATGTCATTGTCAGTGTCTGGGGCATTTTCATTATCATTCTTTGAAACAACGCTTAAAATCACATTGTCTCAAAGAGGGGCAAAATGTAGACGTCTAAAAATGGTCAATGCTTGCGGAGTCGTGCTTTAACATTTGCGCATTGCCTTATTTTAGGGTTTTTGCATCGCATTAACATTTCTCCTATGATTCGCACTTGGTCTTTATCATTTGTGAGCATCGATTCCTTCTTCTGCATTCTTCATTCGTCTCGCTTTCGAATTTGGTCTTGTCAATAATAATCTTCAGTCATGATTTTGGTCGATCTTATCCTGTCGCATCAATGTGCATGCTCATTTGTCATCATTTTGGACATCATCAATCCTAATTAGGGTTTTGTCCTCTTATCAATCTTATCATCATGCGATCAATTTGTCATCGATCGTTCTCATTTTCAATCTTGTCATCTTGCGATCAATTTGTCATCGATCGTGGTCATTTTCATTCTTGTCGTTTTGCAATCTATTTTGTCATCGATCCTTGTCCTCTTGTCAATTTTGTCATTTTGCGATCGATTTGACATCGATCGTCGTCCTTCTCAATCATGTCAATTTGGATCAATTAGTCATTGTTCCTCATCAATTGGTGCATTTATCAATCAAATCAAATCAGCATTGGTCTTTTATCAAGTCAGAATCATGATCAAATCGATCCTTCAATAACGACCTAATTGTCATCCTTACATTTCTAAATAATCTTCTAGGGTTTCATGATTTATTCGTTTAACTTTGTTTGTCATTTCTTCCTCTAGGATAAATAGTTTATTTATCCTAAGTCTTCTTGTCACAATTAAATGTTTATTTAATTGGCTAACTAATTCTTCCCTCTTTGTGAATTAATTAATAAATGAAAAATTGTTAATTAATTCACTTAATTCCTAATTTCCTCATTTTCTAATTTCCTAATTTCTAATTCATCTAATTTAAATTCTCTCCTAATTTTCTCCTAATTTCATGGGAATGACATTTCAATTTGTCATAATTTGTCATAATTGACAATCAATTAATTTTGACATAGAAATTTGTCATAATTTTGTCAAAATTATCAATCAATCAATCTTGCATAGAAAGTGCAAATTTGTCATAATTTGTCATATTTGTCATTTTTGATTTGAAATTTCCTTTCAAATCTCCTCATGCTAATCTTGTCTTTTCTCCAATTTGTCTATAAATTGGATGAAATTCTTCAATCAAGGTCCATGATCCCTGGTTGAATCAATCACGCTTCTAGTATTCTTGCACTACCATCTTGTCTACTTGCTTTCACATCATGCTTATGCACTAGTAGGTGAGATCCACAAACAAAGCTATTTGAAGGAGAAATAAGGAAAATGGATCCACATGAAGGAGACATTCATGCTTACGATGGTTTGCCTCTGATTTGAATGTTTCATTTTCATAACTCTATTGAATGTTTGTAGGTTTTGTTATCATTGCATTCTGGTTTTGTGATTGAACTAGTTTAATTCTCTTTGCTTTGATGATTTCCAAATTCCTACTTACATTAATTGGTGAACCCGATGTGAAACTAACCCCCTAATCATGCTTTTGAGTGCTTTTGAGTTGATTTGCAAGTGAAAAACCCAAGAAACAGGGTAATGCAGGGCTTTCTGAGAACTTCTGCACCTGTGTATGAGCAATTTGCGCTTGTGTCAAGCAATTTGTGCCTATGTTAAGGACTTCTGCACCTGTGTCAAAGGGATTTGCACCTGTGTTACATCATTATGTGCCTGTGTTACATCATTCTGCGCCTGTGTAAGACATTCTACGCCTGTGTAGGGCTAGAAACAGAGGTAAAAAGCAGTGTTTTTTACTTGCAAATTGTTTTGTTTTGCATTATGTTTCTGCTTTTTGGTTTTTTGGTACTAATTCTCTGTGCAGCACCTTGGCATTACGCATGACAAAGACAACAAATGAAACTACTAACACATTTTATGCAGATTCGCTAGTCAAAGATCAAACATATCAAACTTCTAACTTGGTGGTTTTGCAGGTTGCCTTGTACTCCAACTAAACTTTGTGTTTGTAATTCATAATTAGGCACCTAGTATGATTTCTAAATAGGATGGAATGAACATTTGTTTGCTTTGATTGTTGAGTTTGACATTGGAGTAGGAGAGTATGCTCTCATCCTTCTTAGGGTGATCAGAAATCTAGATCTTCGATACCATTCTCTTGGTTCAGATTGTTTGTTACCTTTAGAGGGCCTGCCTTCCCGACCATTTGCTTTCTTTTGCAAGCAAGTGATAATTGTGAGAGGGGAACAACCCAAAGTGAGTACAGCTAGAATACCTTGGCATTCTAACTCACTATAAACAAATACCTGATGGGCGAAAGCTTTGAAGGAAGGGTTATGTGGGAATTGTAGTTACTTGGGAAGTGATGACCCTTGGACTCTTTCTCATATCAACATCTAAGTAGGGCCTCAAGGTCTAAATCATGCTTGCGCAACTACAATTTTTTGGTATCTTGGTGGGCTTAATGTCTCAATCATGCTTGCGTGACACCAAGGAGTAACACTTAATAGAAATCCTTACTAAACACCTTGTATTTAGAGGCCAAAAATCCTTCTAGTTGCTTGAGAAGGACAAGTTTAGATACTTGGAAGAGATACTAAGTTCACCATGGGGAGATTTCCATGGGGACTGATGCTTGGCTACCCTGAGAAGTGAGTGCCATGGAGGGGAGCCCGTGGGGTCAAGCATCTATGTATTCTCCTTGAATCTCATAACGAGTCTACCTCTCAAGTACCTACTGTCCTTGCCTACCATAAGAAATGTGTGAATGAGCATGATTGTCTTGAGTCTAAGTTAAAATATCTTGTCTTCTCTATTTGTCAAAAGTTGAGTTGTGTCTCATTTCAAAAACAAGACAAATTTATTCAAAACAAAGTCAAACACAAGAGCATTTCATCCAACAAAGTTCAAAAACATCTTCAAACATGGTTGTCAAACATTTTTCAAAATCTTGTCTCAACATTCATGTCACTTAGATTTAGGTTCATCTTAGGTTTTCATTTTGCAAATTCATTGTCAATTACCAAGGTTAAGTTTCACCTAGGTCATACTCCTTTGCATATCAATAAGGGTCATCCATTTGCATGTGTCCTCTTGCATTAGAGTAATACCATTTCATAATTCAAACTTAGGTTGACATTGTCATACATTTGCATTTCCATACCCTAGGTCTCTTCATTAAGCTTAGGTCATTATCATATCATATTAGGGTCATTTGCATAGTAATTGTCCCTTTGCATATAGTGTCAAAACTAGGTTTTGTCATACTTCAGTAATCCAAATCTTTGATAAACCCTAAGCCATTGTTAGGAAGTCTAGACCTTATCAAACCTTTTCTCTTTTTGTCATTATTGTCATTTGGTCAAACCTAGCTTAGTATCCAAGCATATAGGGGAGCCATTGTCATTTTGTCCTTTTGTCACTTGGTCCTTTTGTCCTTTGAGGTCTCTTTTTAGATTTGCATTCCAAAATGTTTGTCAAAATATTGAAAAACAACCAAAAAGCATAGGTTGCATTCTTGCCATAGATTTGCATCTTCATTTATTTAGTTTGCATTTAGCTGCATATCATACATTATCCTTGAAAAATTCCAAAAATATTGCATTTGCATAGTGACATGCTTGTTGAAACAAGGTCAAAATCTAAGAAGATGGGCGAACCAACGTATCAACCCATTGACAGCATATCAAATTCACAATTTCAAACTAGTCAAATAGTACAAATTGAAGGTTTGTCAAACACATCATTACCACCATATGGAATGGTTCAACTTGGACCACCTCCATTATATGAACTAGTGTTTGTACCCATGAAACCAGGACATGGGAGTGTTCCACCAACACCAAGAGGAAATGCCCCTTTTGATTGGAATCAACCAAATCTGCAACATGACATTCAAACTCAAACATTATATGAGGAACAAACTCTTTCACAAGGATTTGGTTCAGATCAAGGCATTCAACAAGAAACAAATCCAAACACTTTACCAGATTCCTCATCAGATTCTGATGCTTCTAATGATGTTGACATGTTCTTTCAAGATCCAAAGTTGACGAAAAAGATGGATAAATTCTTGAACAAAGTCTTTAAGATGTTCCCACAGAAATACCTTGACATAATGAGTAATGTGACCTCCTCAAGCGAGCAAATTAATGTGCAAAAACAACAAGGCAGTGAGCTGTTAAGTTTCTCTCCGCATCCAAATGAAGAAAATGTGCAACAAGAAATTCAACCTACCTTGATGAGTAAACGTGCTTCAAAGGCATTGACAGTGACTATTCCTCAAAAGTCACCATTTGAGACAGTAAATAATCCATTATTTAACACAACACCTGTAACACAAGATCAAATGAAGACCACACAAATATTGACAGTTGTCCCTCAACAAGAAGTGGTTCCTCACATGCATAAAATTGGATCAATATCTAAGATGCAAGAAAGCTTCACGACTGGGATGCCTGATATCACCAATGTCCAAAACAATTCCACAATGCAACAAAGTTCTTGTGTCCCATTAAGCTCAATATATTTGGCAAACACTATTGTGACAGATCCTTCGATAATGGTGACACAAAGAGCTACAGATAGTGGTTTGCACCAACAACAAATGTTGCAACAATTGAGTAATACACAAAAGGTACTGTAGACGTATAAAAATGACCATATTCCTAAATGAATATTTTATGTTCATTTCCCTATTTAATTAAATCCAATTTAATTAAATTATCCACATTCTTCTATTTTATTAAATAAATTATTCAATTTATTTAAATAAAATTCACTATACCATTTAATGAATAAATCATTTTATTCAATTAAATCCCCCTAGCCACTTTAAATTAAATTCAAATTTAATTAAATAGTTATCCTAAATTGAATAAATCTAATTTATTTAATTTCTCCAAATTGCAACCAAATTGAATGAAATTCTTTATTTCAATTAAATCTTATTATCTCTCCATCCACTTGCAAAATCCCAAACCCCTTCCTAATCCCTTCTAGAATCTTCTAAACGCTTCTAATTAACCTAACCCTCCTCTAAACTTTTTTACATCCCTAAGCAAAGGGAAGTCACTTCTCAAATGACCCAAAGTCTCAGATAACCATTGAAGGTTTTCAACCTTCAACCACCAAAACCCTTAAAGTCTTTGAAAACCATTGAAGGCTACCAACCTTCAACCACTTAATCCCCAAAGTCTCCAATAACCATTAATGGTTATTTCAAACCCTCCCACATGGTTAAAACATTTGTTTTGACTCAACCTCTACCCAACCCAAGGGTCTCATCAGGCCTTTAATGCTTTGACCATGATTATCTCTTAATCATTTGCACAAAGGTTTATCCTTGGATTAACTCTTAATCCAGTGGGTAATCCTAATTTAAACTTGACCCTTAGCCTTTAGATAACCATGAGGTCTTCTCAGGCCTTTAATGCCTCCAACCTCTTCTTTCAACCCAACCCTATGTTGACACTTGTCACCATTTCATTGGTACAAATTGTGCACATGGATCCCCAACTTTCAAACCTAGCCCTTGATTAAACCTTTCAATCCTGACCATCCATTGCCCTGTTTTTGCTATAAATAGAGCCCTCATTCCTCCATTCTTAACAATCATCTTTCAAATTTGAAGCATCACACTTATGCTCAAATTCTTTCAAAGCTCTCATTTCATATATGCTCCCCATTTAGGCTCTTTTAGAATAGAAATTAGACTAAATATGCATGCTAGAGTACTTTATTTATCATTTTAGCTCAATCGTAGACTAAATATAGTATGCTAGGATAGTATTCATACTAACCTCGTCATCTTATCATCTAGTTTATTACATTTTAGAATCATACATAGCTTAATCTCCATTTCATACTAAAATCAATCAAAAGCATCTCTCGTTCTCATATTTGCCATCCCTAAACCATTTTGCTCAGTGATCTGAGAGCAAAAACGTTGGTTTGAGGGACATTGTGAGATAGAGAACCATGGGACCCTCCTTGGGAAGCTGAGTAACACTACGTTACTCCATAGCTTGCATCAAGAAGTCCTGTGTGTGTGTGTGGACTAGTTTTCTATAATATTTTCACATATTAAGTTTTATCAACCCACTTTTCCCGCATACAGGTACAATCAAATGTGCAAACAAACAATGTACAACAACAACAATACCGCATTTGACAACAAGTTGCAGCGCCTTCTGCCCCATTACAAGTTAATGCAAACTTGCAACCACCACAATGGATTGGACAAACAACACAGCAAGTCAATGCAAGTGCCATACCCCATCTTAAGGAGAAACAACAAAAACCACCCAAACAAATTTTTTTGCAAATGATGGGATTTACACCGCGACAACAACCATTGGCACAAAATCAGCAAATTCTGATTTGTCAGCATCAACAACAACATGTGTCTCAATATGTGCCAAGACAAACAAGCTATCATACTTCACAACAGCAATTGATGCCTGTGCAATATCAACAACACCCTCAATTGCAATATCAACCTAGGCTACAAACGATGATGCCACCACAAGAAGCATAGCAACAAGGTCAATATCAAGGCATGGCACAACCACAACAACAAGAGGTGTACCAAGAACATTATATGCCAGAGACACCAAAGACGGCAATTTCAGAGCATCAACAACTGATCGGAAACATGGTGTATCAACAAAGAGTACCCACCAGGATTAATGATGGACCTCCAAAATCTGATACAATTGCGCAATAGCTTGAGAAGTTGCAACGACAAGTCGACACATTGGAAACCAAAGGAACAAAGAAGTTGTACACAGATCAAGATTTATGTCCTAATCCATTTGACAAGAGCTTATACATGCCTCCATTCCCTAAGCATTTTGAGGCACCTAATTTTGAGAAATATAAAGGGAATGGTAATCCAAAAGATCACATTCGAGCATTTTTCACGACATGTACTGAAGCAAGTTATGAGGAAACATATTTAATGCGCTTATTTGCTCGAAGTCTCATGGGACAAGCCATGGATTGGTATTTGCATCTGCCAGGAAATATAAAGACTTGGTCGGAATTGGCTCAAAAGTTTATATCTCACTTCACATTAAACATCGACAGTGACGTGACCATGTCAGATTTATGCAACACCAAGCAAAAGCAAGGTGAACCATTAGTGACTTTCTTGCAATGATGGCGAAGCTTGTATAGTTGTTCTTCCCTAGATATACCTGAAGAACAACAAGTGAATTTGTTTATCCAAAATTTGGTACCGGAAATGATGTATGAACTAAAATTGAAAAGTCCCAGTACTATTGAGAAACTCATTAAGAAAGGCATGAACATTGAAACTGCTCTTGTAGCCAAGGGAATCATTAAGCTCAATAAAGACAGTGACAACACAAACAATTCAGGGGACAGAAATAGATTTTGGTACAAAAACAAGAATGTCACTAATGATGGAGTTGTTGATGCAAGAAAGGTGAATGCAAATCAACCCCCATTCACAATCAAGAAATTGAGTGTTCCCAATATGTCAACTGTGGAACAAAATCAAACACCAGTGAGCAATGTTACTCAACAGCCGTAATACCAATAGCATACTCAACAATACACTCAACAATATAATCAACAACAAGGCCAGCAACAAAACCAGCAACGCAAACCTTTCTGATCAAGGGATGGACCTCATTGACAGGTTATGCCATTGGGAGAGCCTATTGAGTCAATAATGAAACAATTAATACAAGCAAAATTTATCAAGTTACCAGATATCAAGGCAGAACCAGTGGTAAAGCCACATTGGTGGAATGATAATGCATATTGTGAGTACCATCAGTCAAAAGGACATAAAACCGCATCATGTTTTCAATTGACATACATTTTCTCCTAGGTTAAATCGATAGTTTTGTGATGAACATACATTGTCGATTGGATAAGCTGCTGAGAGGATACACTCAAGTAGGTCCTCTAGGGAAGACTAGGATAGATTGAGGCACTTTGTGATGAACAGTGAGTACCAAGACATAGTACTTTGTGATGAACAAGGAGTACCAATAGGAGCAACACTTTGTGATGAACAGGGAGTGCAAATATGAGCAGCACTTTGTGATGAACAGAGAGTACCACTAGTATAGAAGCAACACTTTGTGATGAATAGTGAGTGTCACTAGGACTGAAATGATTGATTTGTGTGACCACAGGAGGATCTACCTATGTTGGAGTCATAGGAGAGATTCCCATCGACTCAAAGGTTGCGACCTGAGTTGACAGCTGAGGACTGAGCTGCGATTGAGGCTATGGGATTGAGACATATTCTGTAAGTGCCTGAGTTTTGTGCGAACATGGGATTGTTGACTACACTGGCAGAGAGGTGGCACTCTAAGACTTGCACTTTTCATTTGCAGATGGGTGAGATGATAGTCACCTTAGAGGATGTATATAGGATTCTGAGGATACCGATCGATGGGGAGCTGATTCCATATGATCGAGATGGAGATAGGGATGCCCTTAGATGAGTGTTCTAGGATTTGGGACTAGAGATGAGGGTGGGACATGTGGCATGGGATACCATGACATGGACAGGATTAGCACTACCAACAGTGCTGGTAGGAGTTATCAGTGGGTTCCTCTATCCGGATAGGGCGACACGAGGGGTGGCTACAGAGGACATAGGGGCTAGGAGAGATGATCTTGGGGTGGGTCCTTCTAGGGCTCAGACTCTGTTGAGGCTAGCCAGCTCTGAGGTAGGGAGTTCATCATAGCCATAGAGGGTTCCCTATGTATCAGTATTGTACCATTTTTGTATGATGATATAGACACCTGCGGGTGATTTTAGCCATATGACTTTGACATCATTGTCTCATGACACTTATGATTATATATATGAGATGATTCATCTTTGCGGCAGCTATATGCATGTGTACCTATGTGTTGAGACGTTTCTATGTGATGCTTATTATATGGATGCAAATATGTACATGAGGAAATGTGATTTTTTTTTCTTTTATGTTTTTAATATGTTATGCAAATGCAAATGTGAATGTATGAAATGCAGATGAATATGATAATGCAAATGACTATTTTCATGATGAAAATGTAAGATTGCTAATATGTGTTGTGTGCAGGATGTGGTGCAATTGTGATATCCATATGTATGTATGAAATGCTAACATGTGATAATGCAGATGCAACTACATGAAATGCAAATATGTTTGGCGTGTCATTATACTCAGTCATGTGATAGCAGGCTACAAGGACTCAAGAAGGACAATGGAAGTCAATCAAGAAAGGGGGATGAAAGATAGAAGATATGAAAGTGAAAGAGCTTCTTGTGTGTTATCATCATTGAGCTTCATTATGGCAAGATAGGTTATGACAATCAAGGCATATGTTCGACCCAGAAAGTCATTGTACTTGTTTGCATGGAGATAAGACAATCAGAAACAAGGAATGCCCTAGTTCACACTAGACTCACAATGTCCTCATATCCTTGGAAAAGTCATAGCATTACTAAAAGACAATCCACAGACAGCAAATACAAATAGGTGACGATACCCCATCCTCGCCTTTCTAGTCAAAGACATCCTGGAGATAAAATCTCTAGTCAGAGACATCCTAGAAAAGCTAAAAGATATGTCACCAAAAGATAAAATCAAAAGAAAACCAAGACTCGACACCAACATCCACTGTAGTCCTCAAATTTAGTATCTCTTGTCACTTGTATAAGTCTTATTTGATTGTGTTCCCAATGTTTACTTTCATAGAAAGGATAGATAGCACTGAACCATATGTTGTCTAAGTCTGTTGAAAGATTTGATTTGTTGAAGCCCATTGTTGCTATTGTGTCTCATCTAAAACTGACTGAATCCATGAAACTGATACTTTATTATGGAGAAGATGAAACTTTACTGTGGATCTATGATGCAAATGTTTCTTTATTGCGAATTGTGCGTGGATAGACTGAAGGAAGCTGGAAGAAACTGTACTCCTTGAAACATGTGATGTTCTCAGTTCCACACCCATTACTAGATGTAGGATTTGCCTTAGCCATAGATAGGATCTGATTTATTATGGATGGAAAGGGAGATGAAAAGGGAGGTTTATTACGAATGGCTAACCAATCTTGGGTAGATCAATAACAAGCCATGATGGGAATGGGTAAGTTTATTATGAATGAATAGGTTGTGAATGTGTGCAAAGTGAAAGGATGAAAGTGAATCCTAAAGGAGGGAGGAGCAATGTCTCTACGCATGGCGCTGGTGACCTAGTTTTCACCATGGTACTTGCCCAGGGCGCCACCGAAGTGGTTTTCACCGTTGGATGAAATTATTTCTCTTTACTTTTTTTGATTTTTCAATGTTTTTTTTTTTTGTGTCACAAGGTGCCTGTTTGTTAGGTTTTCACCAAGTAACGATTTTTTTGTTTTAGAATTTTTTTTGTATTTTTGAAATTTTTGAATTTTTTTGTATTTTTTGAATTAGGATACTCTGAAGAGCTATGTGTAAAACCTGCAAAGGTGCATGTTGTTGATAGGATCCTCCAAAGGTTCACCTTCTGTAGTTGAGAGCTGATATGCCCTAGATCCATATGCTATTGTAATGATGTAAGGACCAAGCCAATTTGGTTCAAACTTGCCCTTCTTCTCTCTGTCTTGCTGATTTTTGGGATTTTCTCTGAGAACTAAGTCCCCTACCTCAAATGTGCGAGGCTTGACTTTGTGATTGTAACTGCAATGTTCCTTGACTGAATGATATGTTTCTCGAGTGACTATCTTCCTTGATAAAGGAACTGAGATAGAATTACTAGTGTGTGGACTACACAGGCTCGTATGCATGTCACCTGAAGAAGTTTGGGCATCCCTGATAACAAAGTCCCTTGAGGAAGCTCCATTAAAGGTCCATGATGTATCGCCAGAAGGGAAAGGATGTGTGGAACAAGTAGATGAGTGATGAAGGCTTATGATTGTGAAAAGAAGTGAAAGTAGGATGGCATGATGGAGACTTAGGATCAACAAGTATGCTTTCTAATTTAAAATTTTAGAACTTTTGCCCCCAGCTATTTTGATATTAGGGGAGATCATCTCTTGCTCTTTTTGCTTCATAGGAGTTTTATCCTTGACTTTGATTTTTGCAGAGTCCAATAGCTTTTGATTTTGATATGGACTAAAGGACTTTTCTTTATTTTTGACTTTTAGATTTTTGATTTCAAAGCTTGATTTTTGATCCCCAATAAGTAAGGGCTTTTGTGATTCTTGTTGATCCAAGTCTGGAAGTGGAGTGGAAATGGAATGAGCGGATGATATGGTAAAGCTATGTGAGTTCTTAAGAGGGTTGGCGATATGCTCAATAAATTCTTCGTTGGAATCACTCTTAGGACTATTAATATCAATAGTTGCTTGCACCGCTAGAGGAGATTTGCATTCGGACTTAGTAACCACAACACTAGGTGGTTCACACCCAGTTCCTTGGCATTGTAATTTTTTTGTAGGTTGTTCTTGTCGACTGAATACCTTAGGAGATAACGGGAGTTGATCAACATGAAAGATATACTCACCACATCCTAGGTCTTTAATCTTGAATTTTTCTTTGAGCTCTACTTGTTTGGATGTAGAAGCTTTCAATGATTCTGGATCCACATAGGCTGATGAAGGAATAGCCTCTTGATTAGCTGGAATTGTTATTTCTGATTTAGGTCACAGATTATTGCAATATATGAATGGATTTGGGTCAGCTTTGACGCTCACTTCAACTCCATTGTGTGGAAACTTGATGCATTGATGATATGTTGATGGTACTGCCCTCATTTCATGAATCCAAGGACGTCCTAGTAATATATTGTATGTGAGATCTAGGTCTAGGACTTGACAAACCACATCCTTCGTAACTGGCCCAACTCTGAGAGGCAAGGTGACTGTGCCTTTGGATGAATGCTCTTCATCATCATATGCCTTGATGGTAATTTTGTTTGTAGAATTCATAGCTTTATCAGAATATCCCAATTGTTTAATAGTGCTCAATGTACAAATGTTTAGACCTGCTCCTCCATCTATTAGGACTCGTTTGATTCTATGTTTGTGTATGAAGGCTTCAATGTGTAATGGCACACTATGTGGCTGACTTATGGAGGCATCATCGGCTTCTATGAATGGTATAGTTGGTTTGGTCATCTATGGCTGCAGCTTTTCCCTTGTCATGCTTTGGGAATGGTTCCTTAAACATTTCATGTTCTTGGTTGGATGAGTGTCCTTCAATTTCAATGTCACCTCTATCAATGAGATCTTGTATGATGTTCTTCAGTTGATGACAATTTCCTATCTTATGACCCTTGCTCTTATGAAATTCACAATACTCATCGTCATTCCACCAATTTGGTTTAACCTTTGGTTCATATGGAGGAAAATCTGGAATAGTGATTACCTTGTTTGCCACTAGCTTTTTGAAAACTGACTCAAGTGGTTCTCCCAATGGAGTGTACTTCCTTTGTGATTTAGAAGTTGGTTGAGTATTCACCTGATTTGATCTAGAAAAAATGAATTTGGGTTGCACTGTATTGGCATCAACAATACCATCATTGACTGTGTTCTTATTTTTATTCCAAAATCTTGGCTTGTCTTTTCCTTTAAAGTCATCTTTGTTTTCCTTGAATATCTTAATGACTCCTTGTTCAATTAGGACCTTCTCTATTGCTAAGCCTTTTTCAATGATGTCCTTGAAGGTGGACAAACAAGCTTTCCTTAAGTCATAACCAATCTCTTTGTTAACATTTTGGGTGAACTTTTCTACCATTTGTTTTTGTGGAATTTCACAAGAGCGCCTGTAGGCTAGATTCCTCCATCTTTGTAAAAATGATGCAAAAGACTCTCCCTCTTTTTGCCTGGTGTTGCACAAAGTAGTGACTAATATGTTTGTCTCTATATTGTAGGAGAAATGTTGAATAAATGCCTCTACTAAGTCACCCCATGACTTAATTCCAGGTGGAAGTTGGGAGAACCATTCCATAGCTTGATCGCCTAGGCTCTATGGGAATAATCTCATCAAATATGTCTCTTCTACTGCTATCTCAATGTAAGCTATGAAAAATTGTCTTATGTGTGCCTTAGGATCCCCTTTTCCTCCATACTTATCAAATTTAGGCATCACAAAGTGTGTAGGAAAAGGAGGCATTGGAATGCTCTTGTCAAATGGATAAGGACATATGTCTCTCATTGTGTATGTTGGCTTCGGTGTATTTATGTCCTCCATTTTCTTTTGTAAGTCCCTGATTTGTTTCTCCAAATTGCTCTTAGGTGGAGATCGACTTCTTGGACCATACCCCATGCTTGAGGCACCAATTGGAGGAGGAGCATGTTGCATATATGGATGATATTGATCATACACATGTTCATATGGAGGAGGTCTATAGTGATGCTGCATATATGGACCACTTGGTATAGATTCATGTTGAGGAACGAAATATCTATTTTGTCCATGTATACCATACTCTACAGGCATGTCATGTTCTAATGTGTTTCCCCCAAATTTGACACGGGGTTTCCTTGTGTCCAAATTTTGAGCATGCCTTTGAATATCCAATTGCTTTGGTGGTTGATCCTTAGCATTGATATGTGATTGAGCATATTTCTCTACATAAGACTTCCATAATGGTCTGCGAAGGTGAGTATCATATGCTTGACCATGTGTATGTGGGACCTCTGGTTTTTGAAACAAAGATGATGGTGATTCAAGCACAAGATGTGGTCTTCTATTGCCTCCACTATTAGGCCTCCTTTGATCCATGTTGGAGTGAGGTTGTTGCAAAGGTCGATTTTCCATTATTTGAGACATGTCAAAATCATGAGGTATCTTGGCTCCACTTTGTGCCATCATTTGTAAGAAGTATTGTCTATCCCTCCTCATTATTTCCTCAACCAATCGATTGAAACAGGGATCCATAATGGATTCTTCCACATCTACTGAATGTACTGAAAAGTTGTCCATATCATCATTGTGTGTATCATTGTTGTTTGTAGTGTCCATGTGCTCAACATTTGGAACATTTCTATAAGCATCCATGTCAGGTAATGTAGTATGATCAGAATTGAAAAAGATATCATTGTCATACTCATAAGAACTCATGTTTGTGGACTCTTGAGACTCTTTAGTTTCTCTCCTAGATTTTTGAAGATGGGTTTCGACCATGAACTAGGTATTGACCGAGATGTGTGAGACTAGATGAAAATGGAAAAAGTATGGAAGACCAAGAGTTGGATGGAATGTAAATGAATATGAGGTGTACTTGCAATGTCGAAAGTGTAAGACCAAGTATATATGTAGTAGAGTAGGTGTGACTTCCAAAGAGATGATAGTTTCTCTTGATGAGTTAAGTTGACCTTGACTCTAAGTAAGACCAAATGAGACCCAAAGGTGATAGACCTTGATGAGGGACCACTTAGCAAAATGTTGTATGTATGTAGTGTGTTGACAAAGTATGATGAGGACAAGCAAGTGACCTTTTGACTCAGGTTTAGACAAATATGAATGTAATGTAAGGTGTAAAGTAATGATGGACTTTGTGAGACCCAAAGACAAGTTGAATGCTAGATGAAAACCTGGAGAAATAACCTAGGAAGCTCAAGAATTCCGAAACTGATTGCTCTTGTTTGCTGGACTATAAAATTTTTCCAATTTGTGAAGTTGTTGGTTGTGATCAAATCTGAATGTTTGACTATTTTTTGTGACAAGAGGACACAATGTTGATGAGGACTCAATGTTTACAAGTGTTTAGACTCAAAATGACTCCAAGAAAAGTGTGTTGTTTGATGTAAAAATGTTTTGCATACACTTGAAGACACAAAAGACACAATGTTTTGCTGTTTGGTCTTGAATGTTTTGAATGTTTAAAATAAGTCAAGCACAATTCTTATGGTTGGCCAAGACAATAGTTGTTGATCCCACATGAGGTTTTACCCCCGAGGCTACACTATTCAGAGTGGATACTTAGATGCTTGACCTCACTGGCTCCACCCTCGACACTCACTTCTTGGGTTAGCCAAGCATCAATCCCCACGAAAACTCCCCATGGCGAACTTTGTATCTCTACTAAGAACCGTATGTGTGTCGGCCGCTACTAGAGGTTCGACCTCCTGCCTCAACAACTAGAAGGATTTTGGCTTCTAAAACAAAAAGGTGCTAGTAAGGGCATCCGCTCGTGTGGCCATACATGCGACACTTTCAGCTCTGTAAATACAGAAGGCTCCCAGCCGGTAGGGGTTACGCCCTACAACTGATCAAATAAATTTGATCAAACGGGTTTATGGGGAGACATAGTGTCGGTATGAACTAATCAGCACACGTTATCCATAGTTTTCACTATGAATACAGTTGTTTATAGTGGTTCAGAAGAGGTGGGTTTTCCTCACTACCACTTGGGTCATTCTCTTCTCACTAGTAGTCCTAATGACCACATGGGAAGACAGGCCCTCTAAAGATTAAACAAAAAGAGCCTATTGCTCAAGACACAAAAAACAATGATTCAATTTTAGTGCACCAATTGAAGTGTTTTCTAGTCTATGAAAACAAGGCACACAATAAAAATCCAAAAACCCTTGCCAAGGACCTACAACAAAGATTTATTAGTAGTTTGGATTGTTTGAAATAATCACCCCTTCTTGCAAGCACACAAGTTAGGTAAATTTTAGATCCAAAAGACTTTGTGAAATAGGGGCCTTCAACAATGCATTTTGTTGACCAATTCAAATATCTGATTCATCATAAAAAAAAGACCACCTGTAAAATTTCAAGAGATTTCCAGAAATGTAAGAAAATCCAAAAAATTTGCTAATTTGCTCCAAAAAGTAACTTTTTATGAAAAATCATAAAAAATTCATATAAAATTCAAAATCGATCCAACTAATCTAAAATTTTTACTGGACAGTCTTAATGGTCTTCCAAACCTGCATAAAAAAATTTCTGCAACAAATCCAAGTAGTTTGTGAGATATGAGTAAAATAATGCAAAACCCTAATTTTCAAAGATCTGATTTTTGAGGAATGATTTTGCATCAAATTTAAAATCACAAAGAATAGATCCTGTGTATAATTCTGAGAGATTTCCAAAAATGTAAGAAAATCCAAAAAATTCACTAATTTTCTCTCAAAATTATTTTTTTATGAAAACTCATAAAAAATTCATATAAATTGAACAAGTGATCCAAAAAATCTAAAAATTTTATTGAATCCTTCTGATACTTTTCCTGACCTGCACTAAAAATTTGATGCCAAAATTCAAATTCGTCTATGAGATCTGATTGAAATAAGGAAAAACCCTAATTTTTAAAGATCTAATTTTTAGGGAAATATTTTTTATCAAAATTAAAATCACAAAGAATAGATCATATGTATAATTATGAGATATTTCCAAAAATGTAAGAAAATCTAAAAAATTCTCTCATTTTCTCTCAAAATTAATTTTTTATGAAAAATCATAAACAATTCATAGAAAATGAAAATGTGCTCCAAAAATTCCGAATTTTGTATTGAGAGCTCCTAATACTTTCTTCAACCTACAAAAACAATTTGGTGCAAAATTTCCCAACGTTTTGTGAGATATGATCAAATCTCTCCAAGATCTTGATTTTGTGTCCAAAACCCTAGCTGCACAAAATTATTCTCCAAATTGTTTTACAAAACAACAATATAGGGTTAGAAAAATCTACAAAAAACACAGATCTAACAAAAATACATATCCCACGGGGCATGCCAAAATGTATATGGTGAAAATGGATAACAACAATATTGAAAGACTAAATGAATTCAACCACAAAACCCTAGCCTAACAACAACAAAGATCCACCATAACATATGAAGATTACCTAAGACAATGCAAATCAAATGAAATCACAAAGATTATACCATCACATGTACAATAGGGTTTTGATCTCCATTCTTCCTATCTCCATTGATCTTGCTTGATATATTTGTTCTCAGATTTTATGTGCACAAGAGCTCAACAAAGAACGGAATGTGGTTGCAAGTAGGATCGCCTATGTTCAAAAGCATAGTGTAGTCAAGTAGTCAATGGGGGGCTTGATAATGAAGGAAGCATCTCCTTATATAGAAGACACTATATGAAATGGAGGGATAAGATTGAGAGGTGTAAAAGGAGGTCGGCTATGATTAGAGGGTAGGTAAAAGAAATAATAAAATAATGAAAGGGGTAGGTAGTGTATGAATTAAGAGATGAATGACATGTGTCATGGGTAGAAAAGGTTAATGAATTAATTAAATAAATAAAGATTTATTTAATTAATAGAAGAAGTGGGATAATTAAATAGATAAGATATTTATTTAATTTAGGAAAAGGATAATTTAAATAAATAAATGTATTTATTTAAATGAGAAATAAGGCTAGAAGAGGATAAATGAATTAATTAAATAAATAAAGATTTATTTAATTAATAGAAGAATTATGCTAAAGATAATTTATTTAATTAGACTGGACAATTTTAGGTGTCTACAATTATTACACTATTTGCTCACATACAATATCCCATATGTTAGGTCCCGGAGAGAACTGAAAGGGGGGGGGGGGGGCGTGAATCAGTTGTCTAATAAATTCAAACAAAAAACAACTTAACCAACCTTAATGCTTAATACCAGTAAACCAAACTTTATGTCAGTAGACAGTTTATCAGTTAATTGCAGTACCCGTAAAGATTAATGCATGAAACAGAAAGACAATAACATCCACAACACATAACACCAATATTTGTACGTGGAAACCCTGTAAGGGGAAAAACCACGGTGGGAAACCTTACCCATAATCAGATGATACTACTACAGATAGTATGTGTATACAAATGGGGTTTCTACATGCAGAAAGGCCAAGCGCCTAGAGCTCACTGCTCAAACACAAATAGGAGTCACACTGACTATAATTGGATGGTTAAATCCAATAAAAATGTACTGCTTAAAATAACATCTTCATATGTTGGATTCAGTATCGGTGTAGTTCTGATTATCTTCACAAAAACCTTGCTTCACCTTCAAATGATGTCTGCGTGTATAGCTCTTCTTATTCTCGCATATACCTTCTCACAATTCATTTTCCTAATCGTATATCGATCTTACAAATAAGATCTTACATATATACCATAACTTAAAACAATTTTTAGTAGGTCGGCTCTAAAAGATATTATAATAAAACAATTACAAGTAAATCAATAACCGATGCAATATTTGATTTAACATGTTGGCTTAATACATTTACAATAACAACAAAATCATTTCCAAAGCATGTTGTGCTGATCTAGAATAGATAAGCCTGCGGGTGCTTATTCTGGACCTATTTGCCAGTAACAGTAAATATGCAAATACGAATATGCCAATGAACAAATCTCCAAGACAAAGTGTCCAAATGATGTCTTCAACATAACCAAGTATTTTCCATGTCATTCCAAGTGTCGGTGAATAATATATCATGTCGGTGTACCAAATACCGGTGACTGTGCATAAAGTCACTTGTTTGCCGGTGAACATTGTCAATCCTTCAAAGTGCTAGAGTTGATAAGTGTTAATACGTGTGTTGATATCAATGACAAAACCATATCAACATAACCAAAATACCAACAATCTCCCCCTTTGGCATTGATGGCAACACAAGATGGAAAAACCATCAAAGTGCCAAAATAGAAATGCCAAATACCAAAAACCAACAATCTCCCCAAAAGAGATCATAACCAGAAATCAAAATTCAGATACAGAGAGTAATCAATCTCTCCCAAAGTAACAATCTCTCCCCCCGAGAGTAACATGTGTTTTCCTTGTGTTTTTCCATATCAATCTCTCCCCCTTTGACATCAAATGCCAAAGCCAATACAAAAGCCAGGTTCAAATACAAAATACCAACCAATTCAATATGCCAACTACTCCCCCTGAGAAGTAGCTCTTCTCATCAAAGCTAGAGTAAAATATTTCTCTACTAATTCTGCCAGTTGATAACAAAAATCAACTATCTAAGTCTCTACTGGTGGGGGTATGACCCCAAGCTGAGCTCTAAGATATTCAAAAGTCTCCTTGAGCAAAGGTTTAGTGAAAATATCTGCAATCTGTTCTTTAGTATTCACATAAACTAGTTTTACTTCTTTTGCTTCAACATTCTCTTTTAGAAAATTTAGTTTGATAGAAACATGTTTAGTTTTAGAATGTAGTACCGGATTCATAGATATATCAATTGTTGTAGTGTTATCACAATAGATAGTTATAGGTTCCTTGCATTTTACCTTTATGTCCTTCAACATTTGCTTGAGCCATAATACCTGTGTACAGTTAGTTGTTGCTACAACATATTCTGATTATGTTGTTGATAAATATGTGCAACTTTGTTTCTTACTTAACCAAGAAATTAATCTGCTTCCAAGAAAAAATGCTCCGTTGGTGGTGCTTTTTCTGTCATCCACATCTTCTGCCCAATTTGCATCTGTGTATGCACATAATTCAAAGTTTTCATCTCTAGGATACCATAAGCCAATATTTTTAGTGCCTTGTAAATACCAGAAAATCTTTTTTACTGTTGATTCATGATTTTCTTTAAGATTACTCTGAAATCTTGAAACAATACATACTGCATTCATAATATCAGGTCTTGTTTGTGTCAAATACAGTAGGCCTCCTATCATAGATTTGTATCTAGTCGGATTAACAGGTGTAGATTCATCCCTTAGTGATAATTTGTCATTTGTAGTCATAGGTGTGCTTACTGGTTTAGAGTTCTCCATCCCAAATTTCTTTAGTAAATCCTTCAAGTACTTGGATTGACTCAAGAATATACCTTTATCAGTCTATGAAATCCACAATCCTAAAAAATTTTTTATCTCTCCAATCATAGACAGTTCAAATTCTTGTTGCATTTCAATAGAAAAGTCTTTACATAATCCATCATCTCCTTCAAAGATTATATCATCAACAAAAATTTCTATAACCAAGATGTCATCATTAGTCACTTTATAGTATAAGTTGCTGTCAGCATTACCTTTAGAGAATCCAATCTTTAAAATATATTTATCCAATCTAGCATACCAAGCTCTTGGAGCTTGCTTCAACCCATACAAAGCTTTCCTTAACTTGCAAACCATATCTTTGTTATCTGTCAAAGAAAATCCATCAGGTTGCTCAATGTAAACTTCTTCTTCAAGATCTCCATTCAGAAATGCACATTTAGTATCCATTTGATATAATTTGTAGTTCTTATGTGCTGCAAAAGCCAAGAATAATCCAACTGCCTCAATTCTAGCTACCGGTGCAAAGGTCTCATTATAATCAATTCCTTCTTTCTGAGAATATTCCTTACACACTAATCTTTCTTTATTTTTGATTACCTTACCATCTTCATTAATTTTGTTTCTGAATACCCATTTTGTTCCAATCACATTTTTGTCTTTAGGCCGGGGAACTAATGTCCATGTGTTATTCTTCTCAATTTGTTCTAGTTCCTCTTCCATATCTTTAATCCAGTGCTTATCTTCACATGCCTCATTAATTGATGATGGTTCAATTTGAGAAATAAGACATACCTCTTCATTTTCTAGTCTTCCTCTTGTCATAACTCCTTGATACTTGTTCCCAATTATTTGATTTTCTGAATGATTCAGTCTTACATACCGGGGTGTCTTCATTTGTTGTTGTTCCTTAGTTATAGTGGAATTTTCAGATGATACTGGTGTAATTGGATCTTCATTTTGTACCTATGGGTTCAATGTAGGTTCATTTGTTAGTATCTCTATTGCCGGTTCAGAGTCTATATACCTCGAAGTTCCTCTAAAGTGTTCATCAATCTTCACATTTGTACTCTCAACAATTTTCTGCAATCTTTTGTTAAAACATCTATATGCTAACGAAGAAATGTTCCTTCATCACTTCTAGGATCAAATTTGCCAATATACTCATCTCTTCTAATATAGCATTTACTTTCAAATATTCTGAAATATTTAAGAGTAGGAGTAATACCAAACCATAGTTCATGAGGGGTCTTACCAGTTTCACCTTTGATGTGAACTTTGTTGAATGTATAGACTATTGTGCTTACTACCTCTCTCCAATATACATGTGGTAGATTTGCTTCAGATAACATACTTCTAGTTGCATCCAAGATAGTTTTGTTCTTCCTTTCTACAACTTCATTTTGTTGTGGCGTCTAGGGTACAGATAATTGTCATCTGATTCCATTCACTTCACAGAATGCATTAAATTCCTTAGATGTGAATTAACCTCCTTGATCTGATCTCAGACATAAGATTTTCTTACCGGTTTCATTTTCTACCATTGCCTTGAATAGTTTGAATTTTCCAAGTTCTTTTGATTTTTCTCTGAGAAAAGTAACCCAACACATTCTAGAATAGTCATCAATGATTAGCATGAAATATCTATCACCTTGTAAGCTTTTAGTTCTAGTTGGACCACATAAATCAGTGTGAATTAAGTCAAGAGCATTATTGGATTTTTTTGGAATGCTTTTAAAAGGTGCTCTAACTTTTTTTCCAAATTGACATTCCTTACATACCAGATTGTGAGGTTTAACAATCTTAGGTAAGTCTCTAACTGCCTTAGTAGTACTGATTTTTATCATACAATCAAAATTTACATGACAAAGTCTCTTATGCCATAACCAACTTTCATCAATGTGTGCAATCAAGCATGTCTTTTCATTGTTACTCAAATGAAAGATATTACCTCTAGTTTGATTACCGGTTGCAATTTCCAAACCAGTTCTACTCATAATATTGCATTTTCCATTCTTGAATTGTAACTGAAATCCTTTTTCAACTAATTGACCAACACTCAAAATATTATGCTTTAAACCTTCTACATAGTAAACATTGTCAGTATTATGCTTACCATCAAGAGATATAGTACCTTTCCTTTGATCAAACAAGATTTATGATCTCCATATCTTACCAGACCTCCATTATACTCTTGAAAGTTCAAGAATTTACCTTTATCACCAGTCATATGATGTGAACATCCTGAATCAATGATCCATTCATCTTTAACTTCAACTTTAGCTACCAGAGCCTTCTCTGCCGGTTGAATAGTAGGTTCCGGTTGATCTTCTTTTATAGCAACAAAAACCCATCCATTCTTTGTCGGATCCTCATCAGAATCATCAATGACTCCTTCATCAGCAAGATAACAAGATTTATCTTTATTCTTCTTAAATCTGTATCTCTGATATTCAAGGTTAGGCTTGTATGTTCTTCTAGTTTCTTCTCTTGGTCTAGCATGTCTATCAGGGCATCTTGAAGCCATATGACCAATCTTATTACAGTTAAAACATTTAAAGGGTGCTTTACCTTCATACTTACTTCCAACTGGACCTTTAGACATTTTCCTTGCAAATAGTGCTTCAAGTTCTTCAAGTTCTTCAAGTTCTTCAAGTTCTTCAAGTTCTTCATTTTTTCTCCTACTTTCCTCAAGTTTTCTTGCATAAAAGGCTTTCCAATCAGATTTGTCAAATGATGGTGCAGATGATGTTGATGCCTTAAAAGATAAATCTGTCTTTATAGTAGCAACATGACCAAATTCCTCAATTTCAAAAGCTGAAAGTTTTCCAATCAATGTATCCCTAGTTACTGATGTATTAGGCATTGTTCTCAACTCATTTATAGTAGTAGCTTTCATTTTACATGCCGGTGCCAATCCTCTTAAAACTTTTGAAACAATTTCGTCTTCACTTAAGGTTCCTCCACAACATTTAATACCCAAAATAATTTCATTTACTCTTTCCATAAAAGCAGAAATCCTTTCATCTTCTTCCATTTTCAGATTTTCATATTTGACCCGAAAGCTTTCAATTTTTGCGATTTTGACTGTGGAATCTCCTTCATTCAATGTTTCCAAATGATCCCAAATAGCTTTAGCAGTAGACCTATCTAATAATCCCATGATTTGTTGATCCGATAATGCGCTCAAAAGTGCTTCCCTTGCTTTGCAATCATTTTCATCTTTTCCTAAGCTAGGTGGATTAGGCTGACTTTGAGTAGGAGCAATATAGCCATTCTTTGTAACATCCCAGATGTCCTTTCCAATTCAATTTAGATGTGTCTCCATTCTGATCTTCCATTTGCCATAGTTGGTTCCATCAAGTTTAGGACTCTCCTTCCTAAAATAGTTAGTAGACATTGGATCTCCTCAAGTTGTTAAACTTCTACAAAAAGAGGACTAAGCTTTGATACCAATTGTTAGGTCCCGGAGACAACTGAGAGGGGGGGTGAATCAGTTGTTTAATAAATTCAAACCAAAAATAACTTAACCAACCTTAATGCTTAATACCGATAAACCAAACATTATGTCGGTAGATAGTTTATCAATTAATTGTAGTACCCGTAAAGATTAATGCATGAAACAAAAAGATAATAACATCCACAACACATAACACCAATATTTGTACGTGGAAACCCTGTAAGGGGAAAAACCGCATTGGGAAACCTTACCCACAAGCAGATGATACTACTACAGATAGTATGTGTATACAAATGGGGTCTGCACATGCAGAAAGGCCAAGCACCTAGAGCTCACTACTCAAACACAAATAAGAGTCACACTCACTACAATTGGATGGTTAAATCCAATAAAGATGTACTGCTCAAAATAGTATCTTCATATGTTGGATTCAGTACCGATGTAGTTTTGATTGTCTTCACAAAAACCTTGCTTCACCTTCAAATGATGTCTATCTATATAGCTCTTCTTATTCTCGCATATACCTTCTCACAATTCCTTTTCCTAATTGCATATCGATCTTTCAAATAAGACCTTACATATATACCATAACCTATGACCATTTTTAGTAGGTCGGCTCTAAAAGATATTAAAATAAAAAAATTATAAATCAATAACTGATGCAATATTCGATTCAACATGTTGGATTATTACATTTACAATAACAACAAAATCATTTCCAAAGCGTGTTGTGTTGATTTGGAATAGATAAGCATGTCGGGGCTTATTCTGGACCTATTTGCCGGTAACAACAAATACGCAAATACGAATATGCCAATGAAAAAATCTCTAAGACAAAGTGTCCAAATGATGTCTTCAACATAACCAAGTGTTTTCCATGTCATTCCAAGTGTCGGTGAACAATATATCTTGTCGGTGTACCAGATATCGGTGACTGTGCATAAAGTCACTTGTTTGTCGGTGAACATTGTCAATCCTTCAAAGTTCTAGAGCTGATAAGTGTTAATAGGTGTTGACATCAATGACAAAACTATATCAACATAACCAAAATACCAACACCATATATTTCATACCATGATCTACAATGAGATCTTACATCATATATATACCAACCCGGGACCTATACAATTCGGTCGGCCACCAAAAAGATAATACAATAAATTCATAAATTAAACCCATAATCAAATGATCAATCAAGTCGGCTTAGGCAGAAAAAAATTTAAATCACTCTTTAAATCCTATCGATAACACATCAGGAACATCCTACAACATATCTCAAGACTCTCAAAAATGGAGGGAACAGCGAATGCAGTTGGAAATTTGAAATCAGGAAATGGAGGGAATAGCGAGGCTGGATCCTCTGGTTCTGAATCCACTATAGCTCAAGGACAAGCAATGGATGATGAGGATGGAAGATAGGATGGGGACCCATGGCTACGGGACCCTCCTCCTGACCATAAAAAGATGAAAGATTATCAAGAATCGAGCCCCGAGGCAGTGAAAGTTGACCCAGAAAACAACAAGGAGGGACAAGTATCCAAACCCTGGAGCAGTCTTTTTGCAAGGAAAGCATCTTGAAAATTGACTGGTAAATCATCATTCCCCTTTGTGAAAGATATATCAGATATTAAAATGGGTAAACTTTCTATTGAGATTCCTGATTTAGTTATCGATCATAGTATTTCTTTAATGGCTTTTTCTCTGGTGGGGAAGTTTGTTGGACCTTGACCTAATATTGAGGATGTTAGGTCTTTTGTTAAGAGAAAATGGAGAATGAAAGGTCAGGTTGATGTCTCTTCCCTATCTAGAGGTTTTTTTGTATTCTCTTTCTCTTGTGGGGAAGATATGGAAGCTGCATTAAGTGGTGGCCCCTAGATGTTTGGTAAATCATCTTTATCTGTTAGAAAATGGTCTCCTAACATGGAACACAATGACTCTTTCTTTGAATCTGCTCCGATTTGGGTAAGGCTGCTAGGGTTGCCATTGGAATACTGGGTGGAGGATGTTTTCTCAGGAATCGCTAACTCCTTTGGGGAGCTTGTTGCGATAGATCCAATAATAGCAGCTCGCAAGAGATTGGTTTATGTGTGAATCTGTGTCAACATTTCGCAGAATATGGACCTTCCTAGCACTATTGATATAAGCTCCAAACTTGGATTATGGGAACAGTCAACAGAGTTTGAATCACTCCCCTTTGTGTGCTTTTCTAGCAAAAAAGTTGGCCATTGGGCTAAGGCTTGCCCCAGCAACCCTAAAAAACCTGTGATGACAAACATCCACAAATAGGTTTGGAAAGAAAAGAATAATAACAAAGAAGGTAATAAGTTAGAAGGAAAAAATGAAAGCTCTGTCAATATATCAAAACCATTAGAAGGAGATATAAATGATCTTCCTAAGAATCCCCCTATGAAGGAGATCAAAAAGAATGAAATCAGGGAGTTCGAGATCAAAACAGTCAATACCTTTGAGGCTCTACAGACACAAGAGAAGGAAAATGAAATCAATGAAGAGACACTTGAAGAGGGTGAGATTGAGAATATCACTGATTCTCATCATGAGGTCCCTCAAGACTCTATATCCAAAATAGATAAACAGTGCCTAGATGAATTTGAAGAACATGAAATTAAAATTGGAAGGAGTAACAAGTTTGGATCGCCTCAGGTAAATTTAAATGCTTTGTTCCATAATATTGGAGTTGATACACCCACATCATCCCAGAAAAGAGGAGAACTATGGAGTAATATGCAAGATGAGCCTAGTAAAGAACAAGAAGAAAACATAACAAGAAATGGAAAGAAAATAAAAACCAAGAAGGTAGGAGGCCTTAATGGGGTGAAAACCAGAACCAGGTCCAAGGTTGATTTTGGTGCCTCAAAATCTCCACTGAAATGTAAAACTATGAAATGGCATAGGGACCAGGAGAGCAAGCAAAACATAGCTGATGGAAGGCAGTGAACTATAAAGGAATCTTTCCCTTAGGCTTCCAAATGAAGGTAATATCTTGGAATATTAGGGGCCTAAATGGTCTCAATAAATAGGATATATTATGAAACCTCACTCAAGATCAAAATATGGATATAATCCTGGTACAGGAAACCAAAATGAGTAAAGAGAAAGTGGAGAAATTAAACTTCTTTAAAAATGGTGGAGTTTATGGCAGTAGCTCGAATGGAGCATCTAGAGGGGTAGCAATTTTCTGGAACAAGAAAACCATCTCTGGAGAAATGATTGATGAAGATGGCAATATTTTATCCCTGAAAGCTAAAAGCATCTATGATGGAAAGGAATGTGTCATTACTAATATCTATGCCCCTAACTCCAAATCTGCTAAAAGCAAATTCTAGGATAAAATCTGGCAAAAAAGAAATTCTTTCCCTTCGAACAACTGGGTTGTGATGGGAGATTTCAATACTCCTCTGCAAGACATTGATAAATATGGGGGTAATCAAACTCAACCAGACAGTAGATCTAACTTGATGGACTTTGTTAATCACAATGCTCTCATTGATATGGATCTTAATGGGGCATCCTACACTTGGTCTAACCGAAGGGATGGTGAAGATCTCATTCAAGAAGACTTGATAGATCCCTTGTTAGTAATGATTGGATTCTTTCTCATAGATGCTCCCTTTCTGTTATTAATAGAATTGGTTCGGACCATTATCCCATCTCTTTTGTTGCTGATAATTTTAAGAATAATCAAAGTTTCCCTTTTCGGTTCGAAAAGATGTGGATTTCCCACCCTAATCTTGAAAAATCTATTGCCAACTGGTGGAATATTGATGTAAATGGAACTGCCATGTATAAAGTGGCCAAAAAACTTTAAAATATCAAAGTCAACATTAAGATATGTAACAAGAAGGTCTTTGGTGATATTTTTGATGCAAAGAAAAAGCTAAAGGACGATCTGGTTCAGATCCAAAATTCTATACAGAAAGATGGCTACAAAAAATACTCCAAAGCCATGGAAGATGATGTTTTAGTCAAACTTCACAACATTATTTCTAGGGAAGAAATCTATTGGAGGTAGAGATCCAGGGCGATCTAGCTAGACGCTGGGGACAGAAACACTAAATTTTTCCACATGACATCTTTAAAACATAAAGCTGTGAATAGAATTTCAAGACTTATTATCGAGGACAAAACTCTTCTCAATAAGGATGAAATTAAGGATGAAGTTGTCAACTTCTTCAATCAGCTCCTCACTAGTAACAAGGACATTGATCATACCCATCAACACAATCTGGTTAATATCATTTCCAAGATCATTAACCCTTTTCAGAAAATAAGGCCCTATCTGTTATCCTGTCTGCTGGAGAAATTAATAAAGTTGTCTTTTCATTTCAAGGGGATAAAGCTCTGGGTCCTGATGGCTTCCCTATGTTTTTCTTCCACTAATTTTGGCATATTGTGGAAGAAGACACGGTTAATACGGTCAAAGAATTTTTTGGATCTAGAAGAATTCTTAAGGAACTCAATTCCATGTTTATTGCCCTAATCCCTAAAGTTGCTGGGGCGGATTCTATGGGAAAATTTAGGCCAATAAGTCTATGTAACTCTTTCTATAAGATCATATCCAAAGTTTTGACCACTAGAATTTTGGCTATTCTCCCCTTCATCATCTCTGAGGAGCAGAAAGGTTTTGTTCCTGGCAGGCAGATATTGGACTCTATCATTCTTGTGCATGAGAACATTCATTCACTCAATGCTTCTAAAAAAGAAGGCTTCTTGATAAAATTGGATTTGGCGAAGGCTTATGACAGAGTGGATTGGCATGTTCTTTTCAGAATCATGGAAGCTTTTCGATTTGATGAAAAGATAACAAAAATTATCAGAGAGTTGATCACCACTCCTATGTTTTCTCTTCTGATTAATGGATCTTCTACAAAATTATTCAAATCGTCAAGGGGGATTAGACAAGGAGATCCCATATCTCCTATTCTTTTCAACATTTTGGCTGAGAGCATGAGCAGATTGATTTACAAACTGAAATTGAGTAAAACCATCAAAGGCCTTCAACCTTCCTCTGCTAATGTTTTTTGCTCTCATCAATAGTTTGTTGATGACACTATCCTCATGGGATATTCCTCTATTAGGGAGGTTGAGGCCTTCAAAACTACTCTTAATTCCTATGCTTTGGCTACTGGTCAGCAAGTCAATTGGGACAAATCGGCTATATATTTCATGAATACTCTAATCATAAGACAACAGAAGATTGCTAAAATTATTGGTTGTGAGGTGGAAATTCTCCCTTCCACCTATCTGGGTCTGCCCTTGGGTTTAACTCCCCCAGATTCCTTTTGGAACATGCTTATTAATAAATTCAACAAAAAACTAGTTGGGTGGAAAGGTTCCATGTTATCTGAGGTTGGGAAATTGCAGCTCCTTCAAGCTACACTCCAGAACCTCCCTATTTATGCCCTCAACTTATTTGGCATCCCGGCTAAATTTGCTGAAGCATTGGAAAGAATCCAAAAGAGATTTTTTTGGTCAAAAGTTGAAGAAAAAAGAGGATATCCTTGGTTTCTTGGGACAAAGTTTGTAGACCAAAAAAAAAGGAGGGTTGGGGATTAAAGCTCTAAAAACCTTCAATAAAGCTCTTCTGGAAAAAAAATTATGGAGAGCTTATGATACCAAGAAAGATTGGAATCAAATATGGTTTGATAAATATATTCAGAATCAGCCAATCCAAGGGATCCTTAATTCTGAAGACATTCCTGTTGGATCCTTTATTTGGAACAGTATTATCAAATCCATAAAAGTGGCCAAAGCTGGAGCTGGATGGGTCCTAGGAAAAGGTGATAGAATAAGGTTTTGGGAGGACCCTTGGATGAAGAATGAAGCTCTTTATGATCAAGACAATAGTCAAGTTATTGAGGAATGTAAAAGGAGGTTTGGGCTTATGGTGTGTGACTACTGGAAGGAGGACAAATGGGTGAGGCTTGATGTTATTTACTCTGATTTTGCCTTACTCCAGAAGGAGTTACTGTCCTTTTCCCTTAACAAAGACTATGATGATGTTTTTTTATGGAAAAGTAATCCTAGAGGTGAATTTACGGTTGCCTCTGCCTACAAAAACACTTTTTCTCAGATCAGTAATCCCATTTGGAGTAAAGTTTGGAACAACATTCTGATCCCTAAAGTCAATATTTTCTTTTGGCTTGCATCTCATAATAGTATCCTTACTCTTGACAACTTGGTCCAAAGAGGTTTCAAATTCCCTAATAGATGCGAGCTATGCCAGAAAGAGGAAGAATCAGTTGATCATCTCTTTTTTCACTGTTCCTTTACCTGGGAAATTTGGTGTAAGATGTGGGAGAAATGGAAAGTTAATTGGGTTATGAATAAGAGTATCAAGGATATTATTTGGCAATGGAACTTCCCCACCAAATGCCAGCTTATCAGGAACCTTTGTTCTTTGACCCTCCCAATGATTTGCTAGGGCATTTGGAAAGAAATAAATAATAGAATATTTAGGGAAGCTAAGTGTAACTCTCAAGTGGTTTTTGAAAAAATCTACAGGGCTATAAAAGAGAACATCAATATTCCTCACAAGAATAATAAGCAATGGTTTGTTACTGATGTGAATGATATGGAAAAAGAAATCCTCACTGAATGGAATCTAATACATAAATTCTATAGATCTGACAATAAGAATAGGAGAGATAATATTGTTTGGTGCTTTCTTGATCATGATTGGATAAAGGTGAATTTTGATGGGGTGGCTAAGGGCAACCCTGGAAAGTCTGGTGGTGGAGGAGTTATTAGAAATTCTCAAGGAGTCTGCATTGCAGCTTTTGCCTCTCCTTTTGGGATCCAAAATAATCATGTGGCCAAAGCTTTGGCCATGTTAAAAAGCCTCTAGCTTGCCCAGGGATTCAAATTCAAAAAAATCTAGCTCAAAGGGGACTCCTTCAACATCATCCAAGCCCTCAAAGGTACAAGCTTTGTCTCTTGGAATATTACTTAGTTAAAAGTGTTAAATATTTGTTAAATAACTATGTTAGTATAAGCATAACTCATACTCTAAGAGAAGGCAATAAGGTTGCAGATCTCTTAGCAAATGAAGGAGTCAATTTAGAGAATGATGTTAAATATATTGGAGAAACCCATTGTAAAAGGGAGGTTAAAGAGAAATTATATTTTGATCGTATCAATGGGTCAAGTTAATATCATGATTATATTTTGGGGAACGAACTCCAAAGACAGATTTTGGGGGCAGATTAGTTTCCAGTTAATGAGTGCTTTTTGGAATCATTCCCATGATCATATGCGTGAGGAAGATTATAATCATAATTGTTGGGTTTGTGCGGCCATTAACATAAGTTTCAAAACAACAAAAGAGTCTCTGTTCTGTAACTCCAAAATTTACAAGCATTTGGAGTTTCATCTGCGGACTGTGAATTATAGTTGTTGGTACTTCTACCTAGAGCTCAAAATGGGTGTAATTTAAACAGGAACGAGCCCCCAGGATCTGAAAATTGGAAGAGTGAATAAAAAAGTGTGGAGAAGACTTCACATATATGGCTTTACTAACTATATGGAAAAGCTTCACGGAAGCAGAAATTCTATATCTCACAGTTTTGCTAGAGGCTGGAGTAACAACAAAGTCATCCTGTTCGGGGAGATATGGCAAATTGATGAAAACCTGGTCGCAGAGGTCACGGGTCTTCAGACAGAGGGCACCAAATTTTACAAAGATTAGAAGTATGTAGTTGAAGCATTCAAAATCTTCCCAAAATCGAAGGATGAGAAGGGCAAGCTTGTGAAGAAAGACAACATTTCCTATTACATTCCCCAGCAGGTAAAGCCCTTTTGGCAAAATTTTTTAAGGGTTTTAATGGAGTATTTAACTGTTGATGGTAGATTTACAAAAATCTATAACTATCACTTTGCTATTTTGAACCACTTCCATCATGGGGCCAAAATATCCCTGCCTTTTTATTTAGCTTCCTCTCTGAATGAGAGTCTTGCTAACCATGCTAAAAAGCCTAACTCTTACCCTATAGTCCATCAGGGGCTTATATTACTCATTTATGAACTTCTGAAGGACAAGGCTAGGGTGACCAAAGATGACCCTCTGATCATGAATGCTCATATCTCTGAGAGCGGCAAAGACTCAGATTCGGATGAGGAATAGCCTAATGCATCTACCCACAAAAAAAGGAGAGCAGACATAGATAATGTGGAAATGGAGGTGCACTGTGATGTGGAGGAGGAAAAGGGTAAGGATTTTGAAACTGATATGGAGTATGAAAAGGATGAGTACATTGGTGAAGAGAATGAGGTGGGTAACTCTGAAAACCCTCACTCTAACCCTATGGGCTCAGACAACAGGAATGTTGCTCTAAATTCTAAGGAGGATGAAAATCCTAACTCTATGGGCACTGAACAGGGTAGGGATTCTATGAACACCATCTTGAATACCACTCGTAACTGTACTCTAGAGTCCTTCAACTTCCAGAAATGGGTTGTCGACAACATTACTAGCATGCGAAGTAAACAGATGGAGTTGGAAAACAAGATTAATAAGTTGATTAAGGACTCTGGGAAAAAGAATGATGAGACAGAAACTAGTGAAGCTGAAGAGGAAATCGAGATGGAGGATTGGCTAGAAAAAGATTTGATCAAAGGGGATTTGAAACACCTAGAGGATGTTATAAGAACCTGGAAAGAATAGGCTGGAGAGGATAAAGACAACATCAACACCTGGGTTGGCTGTACCAAGAAGGCTCTAAAAAACCTCATGAACCATAGTCTCCAGGTCCTCAAAGTCTCATCACAGAACATGAATGCTCTGGTGGATCATCTAGAAAGGAAAAAATCAAGAAAAGAATCTGGTTATCATTGATGATATTCCAACTTCCAGCACCACCCACTAGACTCCTAGGCATAGAACAAGGCAGAACACTACTGGGATGGAGATCAATATGAAAGATAGCCAACTAAGAGAGGAAAGAAATGACCTGAAGGAAGCTGCCAAGGTGATGATGCTCTTGGTTCAGAATGCTAAGTAATCTATTAAAGTTTTCAATTAATTTGTAATGCTGGGTTTGGAGCCAACTTCTTGTTGGCTTCTTGCTGTCTTTTTCTTAGTTGTTGGGTTTTGTGCTGGTGTTTTGCAGCTATTTTTTTTCATCTCTTTAATGCTCATCTTTCGAATTGTAATCGAGTTTTGGGTCCCCTAAAACCTATTTTTACTTAATCAAAAACATCCTCCAACATGTTACAGAAACTGGTCCATAACTTAGACAGCACAGGACCCAATTTAGGTCTACACACGCTAAAGAAATGATCCCAATCAACCAAGTCTTGAACATAATCACCATCAACATCTTGAATATCTATTAGAAGCCACACCAACACCACTTATGCATAACATCAAATATCTTCAAAAAAGCTCTGTCGATGAAACCCTCACCGATAACCAAAAGGCTTACTTGAACAAGTGATAGCTTCTGCATCAACAAATCCCGAACCAATTAAATGTGATACACATCAGAAACACATGAATAACAAATCCAAACAAATTCCTTAGACCAAGGCATACCGGATCATAATCCAACCAAAAACCAAACAACCTATCAGGACCAGCCAGATACCGATAAACAACCAAACCAGCTAGTGTAGCCAGTGTTGCCATTAATGACAAACATCAATACAACACATAATCAATTCCTCTAAATTGCCAACAAAGTAGCATACATAGAACAACATTCACTTAACGAGCTCCCTCATGGCTAAACAAAAGGGCATCCACAACCTCCCAACCACAGTTTGAGGCAAGACAAGTACAAAGAAAACTACTAACAACCAGAAAGTACCATAGAAAGCTACATGAAATAGGGTTTTTCCAGGCTCCCTCAACCTTAAGGGTGGATTTAACAAGGGTCCCACTACCCACAACAATGGGTTTTTGAAAGGCTCCCATAACCTTGTCCTTGAGAGATAATAGATTAGAGCAAATAGTTCCCTCCAAAATCACCACATCAATAGATGATAAAGGAGTGAGGATGAGAAAAAGAACAACCTCTATTCCCACATAGTCCAATAGCAAGGTACCAATAGACTCCCACCAGCAAAATCAAGCCTTCACCACCAAGCCAAAATCCACCTCAATAGCATAAAGGTTAATTCCAACAATATCTATCTTCACCTCAAAAGAAGATAGAGCCACATCAATAAGGCAATCCAGAAAAAACAAGAGTTGCACGGAGAAGGCCAACCGAAAAATAATACAAGCATAACCATAGCTGAAGCAGAGATGGAAACCCATCAATGAATTAATAACATAGACCAAAAGATACAAAAGGCTTTGTCTAAGACCATAAAAGGTCAGCAAAAAAATTAATTTGAGCGAACCAGCAATAGAGCTTCCAAGATAAGAACAATCCCCAGCACAACATCTCAAAAAATAGGCCATAAAGCACAGACCGGGGGGAAAAAACAAAAACCTCTGCCTCAAAAGAAAAAAAAAACATTAAAAAGATGGGGAAGTAGGGAACAAAGAGCACCCAAACCACACCCATCAATAGATATAAGGGCCAAGATCCAAAATAAACCACCATCACCCCAAAGGAGAACAAATTCAACGCAGCAACACCAAAATCAACAACAGGAGCCTGCAGCCACAACAACAACTCCACATAAAACACCACCTCATCCAAAGCAACCAAATCTACCACTGCAACACCAGCCCCCAAGACCCCAAAAATAACCATGACACTAACCAAGCAAACCCACACCTTGGCCCAGCACCACACCCACCACAACCGAAAGCCACAAAGGGCGAAGCAAAACTGTTGGGCATAAAACCCTCAACCGGAAGCCAGGGCGAAAGAAAAACCCTCACAAAATATGAAGTGAGGAGATAGACGAGGGGTTGCATACACCTAGAGCCTACAACTCCCACCAAAAATAACCCTAGAAACCTGATGCTCAGCCAAGCCTTGCTCCCTGGACTCAAAGAAGGTAGAAAGCACCCAGCGACTGCCAAGAAAAGGGAAGAGCAAGATGAGGGAAAAAGAAAGGCAGAGGTTTCCATCTTCGGCATCATCAAACTCTATCTCCACAAGCATAGCAGAGCAACCCATCACTGGCCTCTTCCACACCAACCATAGCATGGAATAGAGCACAGGCCTCAAGTAGGTCAAGGCATTGAGCATCGATCTCTAGACCATCACTATCACCACCATCCTCCCCATCACCTGCATCCTCATCCTCTGTTGAAACCCCAGTTCAGCTGCTCCCAAATGCACGCCTGCTCTGGTTCCCACCCATTGCTCCCAACAAGTTATTGATGTCAAACTTACTGGTCTGGGTATAGTCTTGTATTTTGTCATTGATATCAAACTTGTTGGTCCAGATGCATTCTGGTTCAAATATAGTCTTGTGCTAATGTAAACTATTGTTGGTGATAGGTGAGTTTTCATTATGTTGTCATGCAAGTATATGAAGGTTTCTCTATTTTGTTGTTGGTGATAGGTGAGTTCTTATTGTGTTGCCATGCACGTATATGTAGGTTTCTCTATTTTGCACTATTGATTAAGGGTGTCATATTTTGGTGTTGCTATTGAGTTTATTGGTGTCTTAATCGAGGTTTTTGTGGAAGATGATAAAAGACGTATGATGTCAATATGTGATTCTTGGTGTTTCTATTGAGTTTAATTGGTATCTTAGTTGAGGTTGTGTTGTCATTGATGTTATAGTAAGTTTAATAAAGTTGTAGCAGATGTTTAGTGGTATATTTGGTCTGGTATTGAGTGTTCATGTGTTGTCATATTGTTTGGTGATGATGGTGTGCTTACATGATGAGTTTCCAGAAGATCAATGTAGTAGAAGTTTCGATATGCAGGAAAGAATATTTAATGCCCCAGTGGAAATTTTTTTTGTTCTGGATTGTGAAGATTATGGTGTGTAGACTTGGATATAATGTTAGTGTTTTGTGAATGGTTTACTATCAAGATTGCAAGTCCTCTAATTTCTTAGATGATGAGATTACTTGGTGGTGTTCTCTAATAGCCAGAGTGTTTGTTAGACTAGAATAGTCTGGAATTTTCTTGGTGGCTTCTAGATATGTGAATTCAAGTTTTATAGTTTGGAGGACATGCTTACTTAATTTTTGTAGCTGAAGTTTTAATATGTAGGAAAGAATATTTAATGACCCAGTGAAAGAATTTTTTGTTCGGGATTGTGAAGAGTAGGGTGTGTGGACTTGGATATAATGTTAGTGTTCTATGAATGGTTTACTATCAATATTGAAAGTCCTTTCATTTCTTAGATGATGAGATTTGTTGTTGTTGTTCTCTAACAATGAGAGTGTCTATCAGACTAGTCTATAATTTACTTGGTGGCTTCCAGATATGTGAATTCAAGTGTTACAGTTTGGAGAACATGCTTATTTGGTTTTTGTAGTGTTCCAATTCGAATATCTGGTGGTGTTTTTGTTCAACATGTGAGTCATGTTGGTCTGTGTGTGGTATGGTCAGTTGTAATGGGTCTTACTATACCCCAATGGATTATCCTATTTGGATCATGCTTTTTTGGTACAAATATGAATTGGAGGTTGAGTTAGAATATTGTTTTAGGTCTTACCATGGTGTGTGGAGATCCACATCAGATAAATTATATTGGAAGATGCTTTTGGGCCAACTAGTTGTTGAGTTGTATTGTTTATCTACACATTTCATTTGTAACTGGCTTTGGAAGATATGTTAGGGTATACGGTTCATTGAAATAAATTTAGAAGGATGTGTGGTACTGATTTCAGGTCCACTCTTTCTCCTATAGTGGACTACATTTGATAGTATTCATCTGGATGGCCAAGTTTATATAATTTTATAAACTTTGTTTTGGGCCAACCTAGTTGGCAGTTTTAATGACTATCTTTGTATATACAAATGAGTATATGTTAGTGTTGAAGTAAATAGAAGAGTGGGATGTGTTTTGAATGATATGATGTGGATGTGAATGATATGAAAATAGATTTGATAGAAAAGGTGTGTGAAAGTTAGTTGAGAAGACCTTTGATAGTGTTTAGTAATAGAGTTTGTGATCAAATATATTTGCCATGATATTGGACACTTGACATAGAGGTTGAAGATCAATTTCATGATTAGGATATCATATTCACTTTTAGTTCAACTATTTCTGCTAAAAGACAATGTGTCTCTCTTAGCAACTCTCTATATATTACTCTGAAGCAATGAGTTTTAGTTGTGCAAGTCCTTTGTATATTTCCCTAAGGTTGTGTGCCTTAGCTAGCATGTCTGGAGCAATGATCTCATTGGCCTGTGGCCAAATCATTGTAATTATTTATATCTATATTGTGAGTGTGATTCTTACCATCAGATCAATCCATCTAATATGTTTCTCTCTTTTTTGTAACCTAACCCTAGCTGGTTAGGGTTTCGAAACCGAGAATTCCATTTGAGTTATGCCCGATCTATAAACAAAAAATTTATAGCTCTTTCAAAGGGTCCTCTCCCTATTTCTCTTATGGAAACTCATACTTTCTACAACTATAAACTTTTCCTTGCATTTATATCAATAAAATTATCTGTCTTGCCTCTTTTTAGTTCAAATATTCTGTGTAATGCATTTTACCTCTTTATCTGCATACATTCTTTTCTAATTCTTAGTTTATGTGATTGTGTAACACCCCTATAGATGTTATTTGTGAATTGATTTTAGTTCCTCTCTTCATCTTATAGGATTATAACCTTTTCATGTTCTTAGGGAGTTGATTAGGATAGGAAATTGTGTGTATCCTTGGGTAGTTTTCATTGATGTCTTGTGCAGTCATGGGCGGCGAGTATCAACTTTCAATCTATGTAATGCCTGCAAAAATACCCTAGACAAAATAAATAGTCTAACTATCAAATAGAGAATTTTTTTTAGAACATCTACCAATGCAACATATTAATCTATAATTTCTCATATGCATTAACCATAACATTGCATGAATAAATAAACAACTTAAACATGATCATATTCTTAACAACATAATAAGCAAGCGAAATAACATTACACTACTATCATTTTCCTAGGGTATCTCAATGCCTTTACTTAATAACAATAACACATAAACACATCCATATGCCTTGATACTATTCACATTCATTACAATAATTTGTTGGCATTTTCATGAAGTTTGAATTGATGAACTATTTGTTGGCCATTTGATGGAATTGATTATGTGTTGCATTGATGTTTTGTCATTGATGCCAACACTATCTGTTTGGATGCTTTACCGACACCCTTCTAGTCCTGGTAGGTTGAGTGGTTTGTGGTTAACTTGGATCCTATAGGCTCTGGTATATTTTGATGATGGAATCAATTTGTTCATAATACTTATACTCATATTTGGTTAATTGGTTTTGGTCTCGTGATTGGATGCTATCCTGCTTGCTTAGAAGATTGGTTTCTATTTTTAGCGAGGGTTTCACCAACAGAGATTTTAATGGAGATATTTGATTAATTGCATAAGTGGTGTTGGTGTAGCTTCCGATGGATTTCCATGATGTTGTTGGTGATCATGTTCGAGACTTGGCGGTTGGAGATCATTGCTGAAGCATGTGGACCTATACTTAGTCCCAATTGATCTAGGCTACGGATTGGCTTTAATGTAACATGTGGATAGGACCTATTAATGTATTTTCATGATGTCTTATGTGTTGATATTATTTGTTTGGTCTAAGGCCAACATGGTTTGTAATTATGTAATCGGTTTATTGTCTGGTGGTCGACCTAATTGTTTATGGTCGAGGGTTTTGTATAAATAGATGTAAGATCTCATTGTAGATCATCATGGTTATATGTAAGAGATCATGGTCAAGAAATGTAATGTGCGAATAATGTATTATCATTAAGGCAGATGAGTTGGTTGATCATCAGAGATTGAATTGGGTTTATGTAAGAGGATTTAGTCCTCTGATATTGAGCTTAATCAGAACTATACTCAAGCATAGGAGATGCTATCTTTTGCAGTTCAACACTTTTCTGGATTGTAGTCTGGATTTATATGTATTCAATGAGACTCCTTTTGTGATAAGCAATGTGCTCTAGGTTGTTGGCCTTCCTGCAAGTGCAGGCCCCTTCATTGTAATTCACATACTTACTGCAAAAGTATTATCTAACCGTGGGTAGGCTTCCCACCATGGTTTTTCCCAGGTTTTCCACATACAAATCTTGGTGTTATATCTTTTACTCTATTATTATTGTTTATGCTTAATTGGTTTATCTGCTATTCTGGTATTAATGTTTTGGGTTCTGGTATTAAAGTTTAAATTGCTAATGGTTCTTGTAATCTGTGACAACTGATTCCCCCCCCCCTCTCAGTTGTCTTCTGGTTATTTGAACTGTCTAACAATTGGTATTAAAGCCTCGGTCCTCTCTGCAAAAATCTTAACCACTTGAGGAAGATCCTATGGTTACTAACAGTTCAAGTTCATTCAGTTCTTTTGGAGATGTCTTTTGAAGGGATATTCTGAGGCTTGATAGAACAAATTACACTGTATGGAAGATTCAGATGGAGACTCATCTGAGATGTATTGGCAAGGAGATTTGGGAGATCACACAGAATGGTGTCACACCCTATAATCTAGGTTCTCACAATTCTCCTCCAGCAAACCTGGACAAGGAGCTTGAGAATGATTGTAGAGCAAGAGAAGACCTCTTGTGTGCACTTTGTGATCAGCAAAAAATGGGATTAACCGACAAATCATCTAGGAAGGCTATATGGATAAGTTTGAGACTCTTAATGAAGGTGACGCCATAGTGAAGATTGCTAAACTTGATGGTTATCGGGTGAGGTATGAAAACCTGAAGATGGAAGAAGATGAAAGGATTACTAAATTCATGGAAAGGGTAAATGAGATTGTTATGGGAATTCAATGTTGTGGTGGAACTCTGAGTGAAGATAAAATTATTTCTAAAGTCCTGAGAGCCCTAAAACCGGCTTACAAAATGAAGGCTACTACTATTAATGAGTTGAGAACAATGGCTAATACATCTACCAACCGAGATACTTTGTTTGGGAAAATATCTTCTTTTGAGCTTGCGGAATTTGGACCTTCTGGACCTATGAAGACTAAACCTTCTTTTCATGCATCTACATCTACAACGGTAAGCAAGACTGGAAAGCTCTATATTCAAAGGAATTGGAAGATATGAAGAGAGAAGATAAGGAGTTTGAGAAACTTGAAGCACTATTTTCTAGAAGAGTACCTAAAGGACCAGTAGGAAGTAAGTATGGAGGAAAAGCACCTTTAAAATGTTTTGCATGTAATAAGATTGGTCATTTTGCATCTAGATGTTCTGAAAGGAATTCAAGATTTAAAGAAAGAGTTAGAAGATCATTTAAGCCTAACTCTGGATATTAGAACAAGTATAAATACAAGAGAAATAGAGACAAATCATGCTACATAGCAGATGAGGAAGAATTACTAATTCAGATGATGAACTGGTAGAAGACTCTGCTAGTGGATCCGGCAATGGGAAGGAATGGGTATTCCTAGCTATCAAGGAAGAAGATCCGGCACTGGAAGAGAATGTAGCTAAAGAGAAGGCACTTGCTTCTAAAATTGAAGACAAGAAAGAATGAGTAATTGACAATGGTTGTTCACATCATATGACTAGAGATAAAGGGAAGTTTCTATCTTTGTAACAATTTGATGGTGGTCTAGTTAGATTTGGAGATGACAAGGCATGTATGATAAAAGAAAAAGGAACTATACCACTAGATGGTAAGAACAATACTGACAATTTGTATTATGATGAAGGTTTGAAGCATAATCTTTTGAGTGTAGGAAAACTGGTAGATAAGGGAATTCAATTACAATTCAAGGATGGAAAATGCAAAATCATTAATAGATCTGGCTTGGAGATTGCAACCGGTACACAAACAAAAGGTGATATATTTCACTTAAACTCCAGTGAGAAGATATGTTTGATTACATAGATTGATGAGAGTTGGCTATGGCATAAAAGACCATGTCGTGTGAATTTTGATTGCATTGTGAAGATCAGTTCAACTAAGGTAGTTAGGGATATACCTAAGATTATGAAGCCCTATAATCCTATATGTAAAGAATGTCAAATGGGTAAATAGGTCAAAACCTCTTTTAGGAGTATACAAGATAAATCAAATAATGTTCTTGATCTTATTCATACTAATTTGTGTGGCCCTGCTAGAGTTAAAAGTTTTCAAGGTGATATATATTTCATACTAATCATTGATGATTATTCTAGAATGATGTGGATTACTTTTCTGAGAGAGAAAAACTAAAGCATTTGAAAAGTTTAAAATCATTAAGGCTAAAGTGGAAACTGAGACAAGATTGAAGATTAAATATTCTAGATCAGGTCATGGTGGATAATTCACATCTGGTGAGTTTTATAACTTTTGTGACAAGCATGGTATAAGAAGACAATTTTTTGCTCCCCAAACACCTCAATAAAATGGAGTTGTGGAAAGGAAGAACATAACTACCTTGGATGCTTCTAGAATAATGATGATGGAAGCTAGTCTACCTCATATCTACTATAGAGAAGTAGTGAGTACAGAGGTTTATAAATTCAACATAGTACATATCAAAGGAGAAACCGGTAAGACACCTTATGAATTATGGTTTGGCAATACACCTATAGTTAAGTATTTCAAAAAATTTGGTAGTAAATGTTATATCAGGAGAGATGATGTTATTGGGAAATTTGATCCTAGATGTGATGAAGGCATATTTCTTGGTTATTCTAATGAAAGAAAAGCATATAGATGTTATAGCCAGAGATTGTAGAGAATTGTGGAGAGTGCTAATGTCAAAGTAGATGAGCTAAACAGAAGTCAAATCAGAGTTTATGAGAAGGAACTGACAGTGGAAATGATTATATCTGAACTGGTGGCACCTTTACCAGAATAGAGAGTTGAACTAGTTACTTTGGAAACATCAGAGAATTATACAATAATTGAAGAACATGGAAGAGGAATAGAAAGTCAGAATACTCCTAGGTATGTGAGATTGAATCATTCAGAAGATCAAATCATTGGGGATAAGAGCATTGGAGTGATGAAAAAAAGAAGACTAGAAACTAATGAGGTATGTTTAATTTCACAAGTTGAATCGGTATCAGTAATTGAGGCATGTAAAGATGAATATTGGTTGAAAGCTATGGAAGAAGAATTATATCAGATTGAGAAAAATAACACATGAACCTTGGTTCCCCAACCTAAAAATAAAAATGTTATTGGAACTAAATGGGTTTTTAGGAATAAATTGAATGAGGATGGTCAAGTTATAAGGAATTAGGATAGATTGATTTATAAAGGATATTCTGAGAAGGAAGGAATTGATTATGGAGAGACTTTTGCACCTATAGGTAGGATTGAAGCTGTAAGATTATTTCTTGCCTATGCTGCTTATAAAAACTACAAGGTTTATCAGATGGATGTTAAATGTGCATTCTTGAATGGGGATCTTGATGAGAAAGTTTATATTGAGAAACCTGATGGTTTTTCACTATCAGATGATACAGATATGGTTTGCAGGTTAAGGAAAGCTTTATATGGATTGAAACAAGCACCTAGAGCTTCGTATGCAAGGTTGGATAAATATATTTTGAAGCTTGGTTTTACTAAGGGCAGTGCTGACAGTAATTTATATTATAAAATCACTGATGATAATATACTAATTATTGAAATATTTGTTGATGACATTATTTTTGGAGGTGAAGATAAGTTATGCATAGAATTTTCTAAGAATATGGAAAAAGAATTTGAGATGTCTATGATTGGTGAGATGAAATTTTTCTTAGGTTTACAGATTACTCAGACTAACAAAGGTATTTTTATCTATCAAACTAAATATGCTAAGGAATTATCAAAGAAATTTGGTATGGGAGATTCTAAACCGGTAAGTACTCCTATGGTTACAAGAGAGAAATTGCCAAGAAAAGATGTTTCTGCATCTGTAAATCCTACAAGATACAAATCTATGATTGGAGGTTTGCTTTATTTGACTTAGACTAGGCCTGACATTATGAATGTTGTTTGTATTGTTTCAAGATTTCAGAGTGATCCTACAGAAAATCATGAGATGGCGGTGAAAAGTATTTTTAGATACTTGCAAGGTACATCAGAATATTGCTTGTGGTACCCTAAGGATGATAACTTTACTTTATGTGCATATACAGATGTTGATTGGGTTGGAGATGTTGATGACTAGAAAAGTACTTCTGATGGAGCTTTCTTTCTTGGAAAGAAGTTGGTTTCATGGATCAATGAGAAACAGTCATGTACTTCTTTATCTATTGTTGTAGCTAAGTATGTTGTTGCTGCTACTAACTATACACAAGCTTTATGGATGAAGCAAATGTTAAAGGATATAAAGGTGGATTGTGATGCATCAGTAGTTATTCACTATGATAACTTTGCTGCTATTGATATATCAAAGAATCCGATATTTCATTCTTAAAAAAAAACACATATCTATCAAGTATAACTTTTTGAAGGAAAAGGTAGAATCAAATGAAGTTAGATTGGTTTATGTGAACACTAAAGAGAAGATTGCAGATATTTTCACTAAACCTTTATCCAAGGAATCATTTGAGTACCTAAGAGATAGATTAGGATTTTATTCCCCTTCGGTAGAGACTTGATTGATGCGGTTTGGCATCAGTCTGGAATGCACTATCAGAGATACTATTCATTCTGGTACTGATGTGGAATGCTACTGCTCAGGGGGAGTAGTCAGCTTTGTGATTCAGAGGCTTATGTTTTTGTTTTGATATTTCTGTCAGATTTATGCCATTGATGTCAAAGGGGGAGTGATATTGATGTGAAAAAGAAAAAGGGGGAGAGATATTATTCACAAGGGGAGATATTGATATTCAGAGCTATATGTGGGAGACTGTTGGTTTTCTTCCACAGGGGGAGACTTGTTTGGCATTTCTTTGTACTTAGATGTTTTTCACATCTAGTATTGCCATCAATGCCAAAGGGGGAGATTGTTGGCCATTTGATGGAATTTATTATGTGTTGCATTGATGCCAACACTAGTTGTTTGGATGCTTTACCAGCACCCTTATGGTCCCGGTAGGTTGAGTGGTTTGTGGTTAACTTGGATTTGGCATTATCCAGTAGGCTCCGGTATAGTCTGATGATGGAATCAGCTTGTTCATAATACTTATACTCATATTTGGTTAGCTGGTTTTGGTCTGGTGATTGGATACTATCCTTCTTGCTTAGAAGATTGGTTTCTGGTTCCGGCAAGGGTTTCACCGGCAAATCTTTTGATGGAGATCTTTGATGAATTGCATAAGTGGTGTTTGTGAAGCTTCTGATGGAGTTTCAGGATGTTGTTGGTGATCATATTCGAGACTTGGCTATTGGAGATCATTGCTAAAGTGTGTGGACCTATACTTGGTCCCGGTTGATCTAGGTTATGGACCGACTTTAATGTAATGTGTGGATAGGGCCTATTGATATATTTTCAGGATGTCTTATGTGTTGATATTGTTTGTTTGGTCTAAGGCCGACATGGTTTGTAATTATGTAATCAGTTTATTGTCTGGTGGCTGATCTGATTGTTTATGGTTGAGGGTTTTGTATAAATAGATGTAAGATCTCATTGTAGATCATCATGGTTATATGTAAGAGGTCATGGTCAAGAAATGTAATGTGAAAATAATGTAATATCATTCAGGCAGAGGAGTTGGTTGATCATTGGAGATCAAAATGGGTTTATGTAAGAGGATTTAGTCCTCTGGTATTGAGCTTAACCCGAACTATACTCAAGCATAGGAGATGCTATCTTTTGTAGTTCAACACATCTCCAGATTGTAGTCTAGATTTATATGTAGTCAATGAGACTCCTTTTGTGATGAGCAGTGCACTCTAGGTTGTTGGCCTTCCTGCAAGTGCAAGTGCAGGCCCCTTCATTGTAATTCACATACTTACTGCAAAAGTATTATCTGACTGTGGGTAGGCTTCCCACCATGGTTTTTCTCTTTACTGAGTTTTCCACATACAAATCTTGGTGTTATGTGGATAGATTTTACTCTGTGATTATTTTATGCTTAATTGGTTTATCTGCTATTTTGGTATTAATGTTTTGGGTTCCGGTATTAAATTTTAAATTGCTAATGGTTCCTGTAATCTACGACAACTATTATGTTGTCATTGATGTCAATTATAAACAGTAATGATGTTGTTATGATGTTGTTTTGCAATCGGTAGGTGAGATAGTGAAGAAAACTGGTATTACTTGAGAAGAAGTGAGATCAACCGGTAACCCTACCTATTGATGTGCTAAACCCTAACCGATGGAGCTTGGTGAATCGGTTGTATTGATTTATGATCAAATGATGAACGATAATGATTATGCCACGTATGCATATTGTATGTGAAGAGTTTCAAATGGTTTTTGGTGTGTAGAGATAATGGTTTTATCTTGGTAATGAGTGAGTACATTGCATGCAATGGAAACCGCGTGATGAGTTACAAGAATCGATGAAGTGATGATCAAGGAGCCATTGAGGTTGTCTTGAATAATGTGCAATGATTTTTATGTAATCCAACGGTCATACTTGAACCGATTTGTTTGTAATCTCTATGAGATCTTAGGTTTGTGATGTGTTACTGACCTATTGTTTTGCTTATAAGGTCGATGAGTTATTTTGTTGTGGTGTTGGGAATTTTAATTAAGTGTAAATTTGATTGGTTGCTAAACTAGAAGGTGTATCTGCAATATGTGTGAAGGTAGATAGAAGCATGAAAAGGATCTGAGCAAGCAGAGTAGTGCTATTCAGTAGATCAGCAAACCCCTGTTGTTCTTTAACAATTACAATAATCAAATCCCTTCACTGGGTAAGCTTTAACAGACTTAGTGCTATCTAAATCCTCTATCCAGGTGATCCATTAGCTTGGATTTCAAATCCTCTACTGAGGTTACTCCTAACAAGGTATTGCTTCTAATAGGGCATTATAGTCAATTCCTTAACTGGGTGGTCCCTAACAGGATTTGTTCTTAACAGAACTTTTTGTAAAGCTTTAACAAGCTTGGCTCCTAACAGGGCGAACTTCAAAAGAGTTCAGAATACTTGTGGGTATTCATCCCCACCATGGTTTTTCCCATTTTGGTTTCCACATCAAAATCATTGTGTCAAGTGGTGAATGATTTTTGTGGTTATGTTTGATATGGATAATTTGCTTAACTGTTAAATCCACACAGATATGATAAGATGACCAGCAGTAATCTAAAATGTGCTTTTAATTTTGTCAATAAAGTATTGGATGTTTTGGTTAAATGGTTTGAGAGTTTCAAAGTTGTTATATTGTTATTTTGATATGCCAGTCAAACCGGTATACTATCCAATGCTATTGAAGTTTGTAGTTTAGTGTTTGAACCAGATAGTTTTGAGATTGACTTGTGAGATTGTTATTGAGTTTGGTGAAAGTTTAGTCAGGTTTCCATCTACTGATTCCCCCCCCCACTCTCAGTAGTTGTCTGGGTCCTTGTTAATTCATCATACCATCACAATTACATTCATTTCCCAATAAATTACTATCTTTCTTATCATGAGAATTATTAACTATCAATGCAAATCCTACATATTCCCATTAACTCTTGATTCATTTAAGGTACCATATATCAATGTTCCTAATTCCCTTTAAAAAACTTTTAACATGATAATATCATCTTGTTTACACATAGAATATCACCTAATGCAAGCTAGTTCATTCCATTAAAATTAACCATACAATCTATAAGCTACTCATAAACATACATGAATCACTTAGCATTCCCACTACTAACCATAGATATACATAAGAAATTCCAACCATATTACTTAATCGTTAAATTTCATTCAAATCTAGAATTACATACACAATGAATATCCAATTGCAACTATCATAATCCACTACAACTCATCATGAATTCATCCTACTACAAGTCTTAATACATATGTTTACAAGGTACTAGCCACATAGTCTTCTTTACAATAACATCTTTCTCATGATACATATATATGATTTCAATCTCAACTACATAGTGATGGTATGATAAATCAATAAGGATCCAGTCAACTACTGAGAGGCGGGGGTGAATCAGTGGAAAGAAAACTGATATAAAATTTTCAAAAAACAAAAACAATCTCTCAAGTCAAACTCAAAACTGACAAATTGCAATATCACTGTCAAGTAAACTGGTTAACTGTCATAACAGAATAATAGTAAAACAACTCTAAAACTCACAAAACCTTTAAACCAAAACATCCAAATACTTTACTGACAAAAGTAAAAGCTCATTTAAGATTGTTGTCAGTCATCATATCATATCTAAGTGGATTTAAAAGTTAAGAAAATTAACCATATCAAACATAACCACAAAAACATTCACCACTTGACATAATGATTTTGACGTGGAAACCCAAATGGGAAAAACCACAGTGGGGATGAATACCCACAAGTATTCTGAAATCTTATGAAGTTTGCCTTGTTAGGAGACAAGCTTGTTAAAGCTTTACAATAAGTCTTGTTAAGAACAGATCCTGTTAGGGACCACCCGATTAAGGGATTGACTATAATGCCCTATTAGAAGCAATACCCCATTAGGAGTAACCTCGGTAGAGGATTTGAAATCCAAGCTAATGGACCACTTGGTTAGAGGATTTAGATAACACTAAGCTTGTTAGAGCTTACCCGGTTAAGGGATTTGACTATTGTAATTGTTAGAAAATAATAGGGGTTTGCTGATTTGTTTGAATAGCGCTACACTTGCTTGTTCAGATCCTTTTCATGCTCCTATCTTCCTTTACACATACTCTAGATACATCTCCTAGTTTGGTAACCAATCACTCTTACATTCAACCAAAATTTCCAACACTACAACAAAATAATAGGTTGGTGACACATCACAAACCTAATTATCTCATAGATATTACAAACAAATCGGTTCAATTATGACTGTTGGATTGCATAACAAACACTACACATTATTCAAGACAACCTTGACCACCCCTTCATCATCACTTCATCGAACACTATAACTCATCACATAGTTTCCATTACATGCAATGAACTTTCTCATTCCCAAGATAAAAACCATTATCTCTATGCGCCAAAATTATTTTGAAACTCTTCTCATACAACATGCATACATGTTATAATCATTACCGCTCACCATTAGATTATAAACCAATACAACTGATTCACCAGACTCTGTCGATTAGGGTTTAGCATATCAATGGGTAGGGTTTAGTGGTTGATCTTACTTCTTCTCTAGTAATATTGGTTTCATTCACAATCTCACTTACCGGTTACAATTCCCTTCACTAGTTCTTCCTACCGGTTACAAAACAACATTATGACAACATCATTACCATTTATAATTGACATCAATGACAACATAGAAGTTCATCAATACAATCTTCATGCAAATGCCAACAATCTCCCCCTTTGTCATTGATGGTAATACAAGTATCAATACCCTTGGTTGCTATGATTGTGAATAGGAATCCTGGTTTACATTTTACCAAGTACTCCTTCAATTTACATTTTACCATGTACTCTCCTTCAACTAAGTCTTCATGATTTCAGTTGGTAACTGGCTATAGATCTTCTCTATGTCAATCATATAGATTATCTCCCCAATCATATAGTTCTTCTCCCCCTTTGACAACAATGCTAAAGTGAAAATAAAACATGTAGTTTCATACTTCACTATTCTGCAACATCAATCTGCAACTTGATGCTCCCCCGATGGAATAACTCCACTCTACACCAATCCTGCTTCAAGATTTTCCAATTTGCTCTGGGACTGATGTATTTCACATCATTCTCAATTGACCTCGTGTAGGGGCACAACCCCTAGCTGACATCTAAGACACTCAAAATTAGTCTTAGCCAGAGGTTTTGTAAAGATATATGCTAGCTCCTCCTTGGTAGATACATGCTCCAATAATACATCTTTACTCTGCACTTTTTCTCTCAAGAAATGATATTTCAGCTCAATATGCTTGGTTCTAGCATGCAAAAAAAGGTTCTTTGAAATATTAATTGCATTGGTCTTGTCACATAAAATATTTACCATTTTTGTAATCTTCATCTTGAATCCTCCCAGAATGTGTTTCATCCAAATTGCCCAGGTACAATTCATATATACTGCAACATACTTAGCTTTAGCAGTGGACTGTGATATACAACTCTGCTTCTTGTTGCTCCATGAAACAAGTCTTCCTCCAAGAAAGAATACACCACTGGTTGTGCTCTTCCTATCATCAATATTACCTGCCCAATCTACATCCATATAAACCTTCAAATCAAAGTTACCTGCATATGGATACCATAATCCATAGTCAATAGTACCTTCAAATATCTGAATATCCTCTTGGTTGCTATTACATGTGTCTCCTTTGGATTCTTCTGAAATCTGGCAACTAAACCAACTGCATGAGCAATATTCGGTCTATTGTGAACAACATAATGCAATTTCCCTTTCATTGACCTGTACTCCTTTTCATCAACAGGTGTGGCTTCATCCTCCTTAGACAATTTACAACCTGTAACCATTGCTGTCCCGACTGGTTTATAGTCACTCATTCCAAATGTCTTCAATAGCTCTTTCACATACTTAGACTATGTGATAAAAATACCACTCTTCATCTATTGAATTTGCAAACCTATGAAGAATTTTATCTCTCCCACTAGAGACATTTGAAAATCACTTTTCATCTCTTTTGTAAAGTCATCACTCATGTCATCATTGCCTCCAAATATGATATCATCAACAAACACTTCACTAACCAGTATCTTGTCTCCTTCAGATTTGAGATATATGTTATTGTCTTCATTGGTTGTCTAAAAACCTATCTTCATCAGTTGTGAATGTAACCTTTCATACCATTCTCTCGGTGCTTGCTTTAAACAATATAGTGTCTTGTGCAATTTACACACCTTATCCTTTGCATCAATCAAAGCATAACCATCTAGTTGCTCAATGTATACTTCTTCTTCTAGTATTCCATTTAGAAATGTTGACTTCACATCCATCTGATATACTTTGAATCCCTTATATGTTGCAAATGCAAGTAGAGTCCTAACACCTTCCAATCTAGCAACTGGTGCAAAAGTTTCACCGTAGTCTTCTCCCTATTCCTATGCATAACCTTTGCAAACTAATCTAGCTTTGTTTTGGAATACTACTCCATCTTCATTCAGTTTATTCCTGAATACCCATTTAGTACCTATCACATTTTTTATTCAACGGTCTGGGTACTAGGGTCCATGTGTTGTTGTTCTTAATTTGGTCAAGCTCCTCCTCCGTAGCTTTAATCCAGTGATCATCTCCAAATTCTTCCTTAGTAGTTCTAGGCTCAATAGTGGTGATCTATTGAAATGTGGTGAGTGATCAGCAAAGTACTGTACATTCAGCATGTATCCTTGGTGGGGTCTAGGGCTGGGCCGGGCCTCGGGCAGGGGTTCGGGGGTCGGAGCCCTTGAGAAAAAAAATTTGGGTTTTTTTTTTTTTTGTTGATGAAAACCGACATTGTAATAAAACCCTAAAAAGGCTGATTTTGTTTTTTCCCTAAAAACTCATGTTATAAGTGGATGGGATGTTTAAGGCATTGTAAGGTTGATGTACTATTTTTGCTAGATAATAAGAAAGATTGGACGGTTGTGTATGGTGGACATAACCCATTCTGGGTGAACCACGTTAAATCTTTGTGTTATCTGTGTCCTATTTTATTTCTTTATCTTTTGTATTTAAATCTGCATATAATTGTTAGTTCATATTTGTTTCGGATCTGCTTGAAACCCTAACAATTGGTATCAAAGCGAGGTTTTCTGTAAATTGGCAGGACTTTCAGATTTGAGTGGGAGCAAATGGAGGGTTCCAAATTCACGGTTGAAAAGTTTAACAACCAGAATTATCAGTTATGGAAAATGCACATGGAGGATTACCTGTATCAAAAGGATTTGTGGCGATCGTTGGAAGGAAAGGCAAAGAAAGCGACCACAATGTTAGATGAAGAGTGGGACATTTTAGATAGAAAGGCACTGGGATCCATTCGATTGTGCCTTGCACCATCTATATCATTCAATATAATAGAAGTAAAAATGATTATATATTTGATGGCGACATTGGCTAAGTTGTATGAGAAACCCTCGGCTTCGAATAAGGTATTTCTTATGAAGCGTTTGTTTAATTTGAAAATGAGTGAGGGAGGATCTGTAGGGGAGCACTTAAATGAATTTAATACAATTACCAGTCAATTGTCTTCAGTAAAAATTACCTTTTCAGAAGAGGTTAGGGCTCTCTTGATTTTATGTTCTTTGCCAGAAAGCTGGAATAGCTTGGTTATGGCTGTAAGTAACTCTGTCTCTAGTAAAAATACTTTGGTATTTGATGATATTGTTGGTGTTATCCTAAGCAAGGAAATGTGAAGGAAAAGCACAGGTGAGACTCCAACATCATTGGGTAGTGTTTTGAATATGGAGAACAGAGGAAGATCAAAGGAAAGAGGAAAAGGCCCTGAGAATGAGAAGTAATGAGGGAAGTCAAAGAAAGGATGCTCTCAATCTAGAGGAAAGAAAGATTGTTGGTACTGCGGAAAGCCTGTTCATCTAAAGAAAGACTGTTGGTCTTGAAAAAACAAAGAAGGATACAAAAATGAAAATGATAGTAAGGAAGCTAATATTGCAAGTAATACTTTACAAGATGATTTAATCTTATGTTTGGATAATGTTAATGATTCCTGGGTAATAGATTCTGGGGCTTCATTTCATGCTACACCCCATAGAAAATATTTTCTAGATTATGGTCAAGGTGATTTTGGACAGGTATATTTGGGTGATGATGAGCCCTGTCAAATTGTTGGAAAAGGAAAGATAAAGATCAAGTTGTAGAATGGAAATGACTGGTTTCTGCAGGAGGTAAGACATGTTCCTAATTTAAGAAGAAATTTAATTTCTACAAGGCAACTAGGTAGTGAAGGTTGCATAGTTACCTTCTCAGACAATATGTGGAAGGTCACTAAAGGATCATTAGTAGTAACTAAAGGTGCAAAGGTAGGCACATTATATCTATGTACTGGTAACACTTATTCTACCCTAGCTGGTATAGATAAAGTTACTACAGGGACAGCAACAATAGATGTTGCAAGAATAGATTCGATAATGTGGCACCATAGGCTTGGGCACATGAGTGAGAAAGGGATGAAAACCCTTCACTCCAAAAATCTATTGCCAGGACTAAAGAAGATTGATTTAGAGTTCTGTGAAAACTATGTTTATGGTAAACAGAAAAGAGTCAAATTTCTCAAGGTTGGGAAAGAGAAGAAGAGTGAGAAGTTAGAGCTTGTGCATTCAGATGTATGGGGACCAACTCAAGTATCATCTCTTGGTGGCTCTTGTCATTATGTTATTTTTATTGATGACTCAACTAGAAAAACATGGGTATATTTCCTAAAACAAAAATCAAATGTTTTTGAAACTTTTAAGAAATGGAAAGCTTTGGTTGAGAATGAGACAGGAAAAAAGTTGAAGTGTCTCGGATCGGATAATGGAGGTGAGTATTGCAGCAAAGAATTTGAAGATTATTGCTCCTTAAATGGGATTTGAAAGTAGAAGATAGTTCCAAGAACTCCATAGGAAAATGGTGTGTCAGAGAGAATGAATAGGACTATCATGGAACGCGCGAGGAGCATGAGATTGCATGTTGGATTGCCCTTACATTTTTGGGCAGATGTTGTACATACTACTGTCTATTTGATAAATAGAGGACCTTCAACCCCTTTGGATGGTGGTATTCCAGAGGAGGCATGGATTGGTAAAAAGGTAAATTATTCTTTTCTAAAAACCTTTGGTTGTGAAGCTTTTGTCCATATTGATAAAGAAAACAGAACCAAGCTTGATGCTAAATCTCATAAATGTACCTTCATTGGATATGGGATAGATGAATATGGCTATCAGTTATGAGATTTTGAAGATAAGAAAATAATTAGAAGTAGAGATGTTATATTCAATGAGAAGGTTATGTATAAATAATAGATGTAGGAAAAGAAGCATGAATAGGACAAACAAGAATATGTGGTGTTGGATGAGATTCCTGAAAATAAAATGCCACAAGTACCTGATGCTCAGCAACAACAGATTGTCCCACAAACACTTGCAAGTGTTAGATGTTCTACGAGGTCAAGTAGACCCCCTGAAATATTTTCTCCTTCTTTGTATTCTATTTCATTAACCGATTCTGCAGAACCCAAAGAATATGAAGAAGTAATGCAGGTGGATGCCAAACAACAGTGGGAGCTAGGCATGAAAGAGGAGATGGACTCCTTGATGAAAAATAAGACTTGGGACTTAGTCCCTTTACCTACAGAAAAAAGAGCTTTCCCTAACAAATGGGTTTATAGACTGAAGGAGGAGGAAGGAGGTCAGAAAAGATATAAGGCCAGACTTGTGGTAAAAGGTTTTGCACAGAAAAAGGGTATAGATTATGATGAAATATTTTCTCCAATTGTAAAAATGACTTCAATTAGAACAATACTTAGTCTTGTGGCTGCAGATGATTTACATCTTGAACAATTAGATGTCAAAACAACTTTTCTCCATGGAGATTTGGAGGAGGAAATTTACATGTTGCAACCACAGGGATATCAGGTCAAAGGTAAGGAGAACTTGGTGTGCAAGTTGAAGACAAGTTTGTATGGCCTAAAACAAGCACCCCGACAATGGTATTTAAAATTTGATAGTTTCATGGCTAAACACGGTTATCATAGATGTCATTCTGATCATTGTGTATATTTTAAGAGATTGGATCATGGCAGTTATATTATCCTGTTGCTTTATGTTGATGACATGCTTGTTGTTGGGTCTAACATGCAACATATAAATGATCTTAAACAGAAATTAGCCAGGTCATTTGCTATGAAGGATTTGGGTGCAGCTAAGAAAATTCTCAGTATGAGAATTACACGAGATAGGAAAAATAGAACCTTGAATTTGTCCCAAAGTGAGTATATAAAGAAGGTGTTGAAAAGATTTAACATGCAGGATGCAAAAGTAGTTAGTACACCTTTGGCTAGCCATTTCAAATTGACTAAGGAGATGTGCCCAAAGGCATAGGAAGAGGTTAACAAAATGTCTAACATCCCATATTCATCAGTTGCTGGCAGTCTGATGTATGTAATGGTATGCACAAAGCCAGATATTGCACATACAGTGGGAGTTGTGAGCAGGTTTATGAGTAATCTAGGTATGGAACATTGGAATATTGTGAAATGGATCCTTCGGTATTTGAAAGGAACCACTACGAAGGCATTATGTTTCAAAGGATCTAATGCTACTTTGAGTGGATTTGTTGACTCTGATCTGGCAGGTGATATTGATTCATGGAGGAGTACTACCGGGTATGCTTTTACTATAGGGGGAACTGAACTCAGTTGGATTTCTAGGCTGCAAAAGGTTGTTGCACTTTCAACCACTGAAGCTGAGTATGTTGCTGCTATAGAAGCCAGCAAGGAGATGATTTGGTTACAATGTTTTCTAGAGGAATTGGGTCAGACACGGGAGGATCACCCATTGTATACTGATAGCCAAAGTGTCATTCATCTTGTGAAGAACTATGCTTTTCATTCAAGGACAAAGCACATTCAGCTCAGGTACCACTTCATCCGGACTATTTTGGAGGAGGGTTAGTTACGGCTTGAGAAGATTCACACAAGTGAGAACCCTGCCGATATGTTCATGAAGGCAGTTTCATAGGAGAAGCTGATTTCTTCATCAGTTTCTATTGGTGTTCTTGATTGATAATTGTAGAATTTATACCATTCGAGTCCTAGTGTTTTATCCAATAGATGTTGCATGTACAGTGGTGTTGTGTAGTATCAGTCTCCAAGTGGGAGATTGTTCTGCGTGGAGCCTGATCAGTCTCCAAGTGGGAGACTGTTGAAATGTGGTGAGTGATCAGCAAAGTACTGTACACTCAGCACGTATCCTTGGCGGGGTTTGGGGCCAAGTTGGGCCCCGTGAAAGGGTTTGGGGGTGGCAACCCTCGAGAAAAGCGGGGGTTCAGGGGCAGGAGCCCCCGGGAAAAAAATTTTGCGGTATTTTTTTTTTGTTGATGAAAACCGACTTTGTTTTTGCCCTAAAAATGCATGTTATAAGCGGTTGGGATGCTTAAGGCATTGTAAGGTTGATGTACTATTTTTGCTGGATAATAAGAAAGATTGGACGGCTGTGTATGGTGGACGTAACCCATTCTGGGTGAACCACGTTAAATCTCTGTGTTACCTGTGTCTTGTTTTATTTATTTATCTTTTGTATTTAAATCTGCATATAATTGTTAGTTCATATTTGCTTCAGATCTGCTTGAAACCCTAACATGATCATGCAAGAATTATCTCTTATTCTTCTTCTGGTTAACACTCCAACATCTTTATCTCCAATAATCTGGTCAAGATTATGATTGAGTCTCACATACCTTGGAATAATATGATCATTATCTTCAAGTTCTTCTTCTTCATTATCATCATCTTCTTTTGAATCTACCTGTTCTGGTTGAACTGGTATAACAACATTCACTTCACTAGCTTCTGGCTTCATCGGTTCTGGATCCAAAATCAGAATGCAAGGATCTTCATCCTTCTTCTCACTGGTTTCTCCTAAGACTTTAGGATACTCATCCACTCAAACATCAGCACTTTCAATATTCTCTGTGTCCAATTGTTGTAACATTTGTAGGCCTTACTATATGCCTTCATCACTTTTAGCCTCAAACTTACTAACATAGTCACCTCTCTTGATAAAACATTTACTACCAAAAATCTTAAAATAACTGACATTAGGTGACCTACCATATCAGCATTCATAAGGAGTTTTATCCTTAGTTCTCTTTACCAATATCCAGTTCATAGTGTAGACAGTTGTGCTGACAACTTCTCTCTAGAAATTTTTGGCTACTCCTCCTTGTATAAGCATCGTTCTAGTGGCTTCAACAATTGAACGATTGTTCCTCTCTGCAATATCATTCTATTGTGGTATCCTCAATGCAGAAAGTTGCCTCTTTATTCCATTGTCTTCACAATATCTAGTGAATTCCTCTTAAGTAAATTCAACACCCTGATCAGTCCTCAAACACTTTATCTTCTTGCCACTTTCATTTTCAACTAAGGCCCTAAATGCCTTGAACTTACTAAAGGCTTTTGTTTTATCCTTCAAGAACATTACCCACATCATTCTTGAGCAATCATCAGTGAAGATCATAAAATATATGTCACTTTGAATACTTTTAGTGCTTATAGGTCCACGGAGGTCTATATGAACCAAATCTAACAGATATTCTGCTGAAAAAGATTTTCTCTTAAAAGTTGAGGATGTCATCTTTCCTAACTGACATTCCTTACACAAAGCATTCACCAGTTTGTCCAACTGAGGCAAACCTCTTACCGACTTGGACTTAATGACCTTAACAATGTAATCAAAATTTATATGACAAAATCTTCAATGCCAAAGCCAACTATCATCTACTTTAAAAATTAAGCAGTTGTTGACTTTAGGATTTAGGTGAAACAGGTTACCTTTTTTCTACTTGCCGGTTGCAATCAGTTCACCTTTTCTCCCATAGATTTTGCACATTTCATCCTTAAATTCCATTGGATGACCTCTATCACTGAGTTGAACTACACTCAAAAGATTATGCTTTAATCCTTCAACCTAGTAGACATCATCTGCACTTCTCTTTCCATTAAGAGAAATGGTTTCCTTTCCTTTTACCATGCAGGGTGAGTCATTTACAAATCTCACAACTCCTCCATCAAATTCCTTCAAAGTAAGAAATTTACTCTGATCATCGGTCATGTGGTGTGAACAACCACTATCAATGATCTAATCATTAGAATTATCCATGCGATAAACTAATGCCTTATGATCAGATGTCTCCTCTTTAATGGCTACAAAAACAATGTCTTCATTAGCATCTCCCTCAGATTACTCATCGATGATACCACCATTAACTACAATGAGACAATCTCTTTTGCCTTTTCCTTTGTACTTCTTGTACTTCTCATGCTTATGTTCATTATCACCATTACGACAGTTAGTTGCAATGTATCCAAACTTGTTGCATGCAAAACATTTCAAAGGTAATTTACCTCTTTACTTACTGATACCTCTGGGAAACTGCTTGGCCAACAATGCTTCAAGCTCAATCAAGTTGTCTTCATCATCAACTTCTCTGCTAGATCTAGATTCACAGTTGTGACTGACATCTCTACTTTTCCTCATAGGAGGGTTAGAAACTAAATCTCTAAATGCAGATTTAGATTTTTGAACACTACCATCATAACCATTTAATCAAAATTCAGTAAGCTTACCAATGATAGAGTCAAGGGTTACCTTAGTTTTGTCAATAGATTTTAGCTCCTGAATGGTTGCAACTCGGATAGTTTAGACTAGTAGAAGGGTTTTCAACACTTGGCTAACCACTATTGTGTATTCCACTTTACCACCAGCACTCTTGATCTCACCAACTATCTCTTTGATCCTCTGACCATACTATTGTATATTCTCACCTTCAGTCATTTGCATGTCATCAAATTTTCCTCTCAGACTCTCTTCTTTGGCAATCTTCACATGCTCATCACCACTATAGATCTCTTCAATTTTCTTTCATACCTCATAAGCAGACTCCAGACCATGGTTATCTATATACTTTGCATTAGACAAAGAATTGATAATGGCCTCCAATGCTTGATTATTTTCTTGTTGCTCTTTCTTCTGATCATCAGCCATAATCCCACTAGGTGTAACATATTGGGTACCAACATGTTCCCAGTATTGACTTCCTAGACTCTTGATATAGATTTTCATTCTATCACTCCATATCTTGTAGTTTTCTCTATTAAACTTTGGACCTTCTTTCTTCATCATGTTCTTCAAGATCTTTACCTCAAGCTATTAGGCTTAGACCTTAGAGGACCTGAAATGCTCTTATACCAATTGATGGTATGATGAATTAATAAGTATATGGTTAACTACTGAGAGAGGGGGTGAATCCATAGATAGAAAACTGATATAAACTTTTCACCAAACAAGAACAACCTCTTGAGTTAAACTCAGAACTGACAAATTGCAATATCACTGTCAAGTAAACCGGTTAACTGTCATAACAGAATAACAGTAAAGCAACTCTGAAACTCACAAAACCTTTCAACCAAAACATCCAAATACTTTGCTGACAAAATTAAAAGCTCATTTCAGATTGTTGTCAATCATCATACCATATCTAAGTAGATTTAGCAGTTAAGCAAATTAACCATATCAAACATAACCACAAAAATATTCACCATTTGACAAAATGATTTTGACGTGGAAACCCAAATGGAAAAAAACACAGTGGGGATGAATACCCACAAGTATTCTGAACTCTTCTGAAGTTTGCCCTGTTAGGAGTCAAGCCTGTTAAAGCTTTAAAATAAGTCTTGTTAAGAACAGATCCTGTTAGGGACCACCCAGTTAAGGGATTGACTATATTGCCCTATTAGAAGCAATACCCTGTTAGGAGTAACCTCGGTAGAGGATTTGAAATCCAAGCTAATGGACCACCTAGTTAGAGGATTTAGATAACACTAAGCTTGTTAGAGCTTACCCAGTTAAGGGATTTGACTGTTCTAATTGTTAGAGAACAACAGGGGTTTGTTGATCTGTTTGAATAGCACTACACTTGCTTGTTCAAATCCTTTTGATGCTCCTATCTTCCTTTACACATACTACAGATACATCTCCTGGTTCGGCAACCAATCACTCTTACATACAACCAAAATTGCCAACACTGCAACAAAACATCTCATCGACCTTATAAACAAAACAATAGATCGGTAACACATCACAAACCTAATTATCTCATAGATATTACAAACAAATCGGTTCAAGTATGACCATTGGATTGCATAACAATCACTACACATCATTTAAGATAACATCGACCACTCCTTGATCACCACTTCATCAAACACTTTAACTCATCTCACATTTTCCATTACATGCAATGAACTTGCTCATTCCCAAGATAAAAACCATTATCTCTACGCGCCAAAAAAAAAATTGAAACTCTTCTCATACAACATGCATACACGTCATAATCATTACCGCTCACCATTAAATCATAAACCAATACAACCGATTCACCAGACTTCATCGGCTAGGTTTTAGCATATCAATAGGTAGGGTTTACCGATTGATTTCACTTCTTCTCTAGTAATACCGGTTTCCTTCACAAGCTCACTTACCGGTTACAATTCCCTTCAGTAGTTCTTCCTACCAGTTACAAAACAACATTATTACAACAACATTACTGGTTATAATTGACATCAATGACAACATAGAAGTTCATCAATGCAATCTTCATACAAATGCCAATATATAGTTTATACTCCAAAGATATCCATCCACATGAAGAGAAGATATAAATTAACATCCACACATGCTAGAAACCAACGAAGAACATCCCAATGGAAGAAGGCATCACACCACCTGACCATATGGAACCAATGAGGAACCACTCCTCATGCTACGAGATGACACAAGGTTCCAACTAATACTCTAGCTCGAGGCTAACACCTAACAACGAAACAACCCGACATGACATTCACAAAAGATGAACAACCAAATAGCAATAAATCAAATCACATCACAAGGCTAATCATAAATCAATAAACTCCCAGAGGCAAACCAATAATCAAGGCATAAGGATCATGAACATATGTAGGGAAAGAGTGTCATCACATGATATCCTCGTAGAGAAGGGTCCAAGCCACACCCTGATAGACATGCGGAGTTGTCTCAACCTATGATCAATCAAGGGAGTTTGGATTACCATCACAATGGTCTTCCCAAGCTCATCTTGAGTCTCTCCTCAAAGTCTATTGGGTGGGGCCACAAAAACTCTTCATTATCTTGATTGATTGAATCCTAATTACCCAACCCACTAATCAAATTATTATAGTTATCACTTGCAATTAATCATAAACTATTCATGTGGTTCCATGATAGGTCTAGACCCTAAGCATCCTCTCTAGGAACCTCTTAGAGCCTATTGCTCATGAATTTGATCCTACACATGCAAGATCCCACTCCCTCTATCCATGGACCAAAAAGTTAGGGTGAAACAAAAACCACAACAACATCACAATAACATCATGAAGTCTCAACATGAACAAAATCCAAAATCTCAATATCACTGATATAAAACTGGTGCATAGTATGAACCATAAATCCAACATATAAAATGAGAGCCTTCATTATCAAAAACATGACAATAAGAAAGAGTAAGACACACATTCATCTTACTCAAACATATAAAAAAATATCCTCAACAGTGAGGCACAATCCTCTCACTGGAGCTCACATAAATCATTCCTCAATAGTAAGGCATTTTTCCTCTTGCTGGAGCTATACAACTTATAAGCACAACCCTCAACAATAAGGCACAAACCATCTTAATGGAGCCAAAATCAAATATTAAATTATCAATACTAAATTACAAGACATCTCTAAGTACTCAAAACAAACACAAAAGCCTCTGGTACAATCCTGAAATCCAAAAAAGTGACCTCATTAAGCAAAACTAGCAAAACCAACAAAGTGGGGCAATTTAGCGCATACAAGGACTGAATTAGCACATATGGGGCATTCTCTAGTAGATACATGGCATAATTTAGCACATCTGAGGCACACATTAGCACATCCAAGATAGAGTGCAAAAATGAAACAAAACGAGGAAATAAAGTGACGATAAAGACCAGTCTTGCACATAGGCTCACAAAATTGACACATAACACTCCATAAGGTGCAGAAGGCCAAAATAAAGCTAAGAAAACATATAAACATGACAATAAGATCATACATAGATAATTTGACATCAATTCCTAGCACCTTCTTTGTACAGTCTCACATAGACTTGCACAGAACTCAAGAGACAACATCATAAGATTTAATAAGGCAGAGGGAGAACTTATACAATATTTTAAAAGGGAAAACAAAGACTCTACAAGCCTGCAAGGAAAAATACAAAAAAATCAATATAGAGAGAGCAAAATAAATTCTATCGGCAACCCTCCCTTCACCCAATTCCACCAACATTTCACATACATATACATATACAATTTAATCAATTCCCAAAATATAGTTATAATCTTTAAAACACTATATTTCCCCCTTGGATATCAATCTTTCAACAACCACAAGGAGAACAATCTTTTGCAAACACATAAACAGAAAATCATCTTACGAAAATCAAAACTGTAAAGAAGTAAAAATCCTCCAACCTAGATGAATAGAAGTTATGGAAATGTGATTTGTAGAAGAGAAAAATCCAAAATCCAAATCCAAAAGCTTTCTCCATTCCAAAATCCAATAAAATTCTCCAAAACTGCAAAAAACTAGTTCAGATGCTAACCTGGCAACATTCTCAGAAAACTCTATAAATAAAAATTTGAATTTAAAACTATTGAAGAATTCCATCCAATCAAAATATTCCAATAAACTTTACAATATACCTTCCATGCATAAAATCGAGGTAAATATTATAAAATAGTATTATTTACTTATCCCCACAAAATCAACCAATAGGATAAAAGGGTAGGTAGCAAATATATTATATCAATTAACCATATAGTAACAAGAGAAATAATAAATCAAAGCTATTAAATAAAATAGCCTCATGGACAAAATAAAATACAAAAGCCCAATAATCTAATAATCAAAATCAATATAAAATAATAATCAAAAGGCCCAATAAATAAATAAAATAACCAAGAGCAATAAATAAATAATAAACCATTTAAATAATACAAATAAATATTAAATCCCAATAATAAATTATACAAACAATAATTAAACACCCACACTACAATATAAATTAATTTTAACATTAATAAATTATCAATTAATTAAATAATCAAATGCTTACAACACCACGTGACAACCTGACACAAGGGTCGAACAACATACTATAAGGTTCCACAAGTCAACTCAACTAAAATACTAGACTGACTAGGATATCAACTAAGACCTAGAGTATAAGGAAGGAAACTTATGTCATCTCCAACAACTTGCCATTGGGATTGAGACATGCTCAGACCTGTGAGACCAAGTGGAGTCGATGTCTAATACCTGCAAATCCTGTAACCACCAATAACCACGATACAATGTATACAATAACATATACATATCATTAATGATCAAGAAAGTGATAGAGAATCACAATGTCATATCATGCTCGCAATGAGTGGTATGACATCATCCCTATCATGAAGACACTAGAAGACAATCACAATCATTAAATCATTAATTCCATCATCATAACCTTGAAATGAGCTTAGCATAACCATAATATCATTGAAATCCCATAAGAATACAAATCCATCATGAACCATGAGAACATATAAGATCATCAAGTAAATCCATCATCATCATAATCCAAAATAAGTCAATCATCCATAAGAGCCATCATATAACATATATAAATATAAAAGGTCTATCATCATCCATAGCATCTACTCATATAGATAGAGTCATAAACATAAATCAAATCATCATATAAGAGTCAACTCAAGTCTATCGATGCATAAATCAAAAGACAAGTCTAGGAGGGACACTACAATATAGGTGCATCACCTTTTTTCCCTTTCAACATTCCTTCCCATTTTCCCCTCAAATCATTAGAATGGGTTTTACAAGTGTTGGGTTGGTCCAACACCACACCCTGATTGATAAGAAAGTCAGACTTCTCTGGAGACTCAACCTCACATGCGCAAGGTCCTACACTTGGAGGTTGTTTCCATGTTTCAAAAGGTTGTTGAGCACGAGTGTTCAAGGGTGCAAACTTTTGTGACAAGTACTATTTGTCACAATTATTGTGTACCACACATTAGGGTTTGTAATGCTATTTATTGCTAGGATGAAACCATCAAAAGTTGTGCTAGTCAACTATGTCACCCACTTGTTTTCCACCTTCTCTTTTGTTGGTTTTTCCTCCATCGCACAATCCTATTAGTGTATTAATTTCTTGTTCATAATTTACTTTGGTTACTTGAAATAAATTAAGTCCATGTAAATTTATCTCATAATAAGTCTCCCCTATGCTAGTTCTTCAAAAAAATTGGATAAATATTCTCAATTATCTAATTTTAACTATTTTTTTTATAGTATGGAAGACAGTATATGGATCTTGTGGGTATATGCACAAAGATGGTGGTCAGAAAAGTGGACACCACCCAAAAAAAATATGGAAAAACAAGCAGCGCATATGCGGTTATAAAATTTGAAATCACCATGTACGCGCTCAGGTATGTTGTTCTTAAGCCTAGAAAAAGTAGCGCGTATGTGTTGCTTTTAGGAAAAGGAGTGTGTATGCACTACCTCTAGGAAAATGAGCGCGTACGTGCTACTTATAGAAAAATGAGTGCATACGTGCTAATAAGCCCTAAAGGACCGCATACACGGTACCTATCAAAAAAAGTTTTTTTAAAAGAAACTGGGTCTTATTTTCCTGTGACAGTCACGTTTTTTCCCCATTTTCTCCACCAAACCGTGAATGGGATACCTCATTTATCCTCCAAACCGTGAACGGGGTGCCTCATTTCTCCTCCAGACACTATGGATCAAGGTTATTTTTTGTTAATTTTTGTCTTTCTTTCCCATTTGTTCAATTTGTTTTACGTTTTGAATTTAATTTCATTAATTTTGATTAGGTTTTTTCTTTTTTTGTTTCAAAAACCATATTATGATAATCTACAACAAGAACAACAACATGCACCTCCTGAAAACCCACAAGATACACCCCCAATTCCTCCTTTTGACCGCACACCTGAAACACAGGAGCAATTAATTAATCAATTAGAGCAAAATACGTCTAAAATCAATAAACTGGTTGATAAATTGAAAACATCTAAACTTGAACATCATAAATCCCTCGCCACTAGCCTAGAAACATTAGCTAGTGGTGCCATAGATGTTTCCATTCAAATTACAAAATGGGGAAACTTTAGGAATAGGTTGATAGTTCTGATACTTAATGTTAAGTATAGATGCCAAGCTGATAAGATGAGAGGGGGGGGTGAATCATACAAACTTAATCTTCCATAAAAACATCAGATTCAACCTTGGTAACATATACTTCAGTGATATAACCAAAATTGTTAAACATGCAAACTCAAAAGCATATAAACATCATAAACCTCATAAACCTCATAACACCAGATTTAACGTGGAAACCCAAATAGGGAAAAACCACTGTGGGATTTCGGACCCACTAAGAAATATACTCTTCTAGAGTATGCTCGGTTAAAAGCAAATCCTGTTAAAGATTACAAACACATTGCTAGATGTGACCCGGTTAAGGGATTTCTCTCAGATTTGTTAGGATCTTCACCTTGTTAGAAGTGACCTTGTTAAAGGATTTCAAACGCTCAATCAGAATGTCACCTTGCTAGAGGGTTTTACAAATAAGACTGTTAAGTCCACTCGGTTAAGAGATTTTCTGTCACTTCACAAAATAACAGTAATAAAAATCTATCTGCAACTTCACATCTAAAATGCTAAAGAAAATTCTTATTTGCTCAATACAATCTAGACATAGAACTAATCTTGTCCATCTGCTGGGCTCTATACTCTGTTATACAAATAGTTCTTCAAGCTTCTATGCTCGGTAATTACTATGTAGCATCCCTATGCATACACTTGCTCGCATACATTGTTTATCAACAGTTCCCTATTTATAAACAATTGCCAACTGCTTAATCTCCTTGATCACATTTCCCATGATCAATCATAGCCATCAGATCTTCAAACTTTGACCGGGTTCAATGTATTCTTCGATTTGAAAAACATTTTACCCCACCTTGGAACTTGCATACATTTCTTGGAACTTGTGCTAGGGTATGCGGTTCAATCTGTGTTGTAGATCTTCATGCCAATTTTCCTTTGCCATAGATTCTTTAACAAACTTTATGCACGGCATACCAATCATTTAACAAGTTCCAGCTCATCAGCTTCCTTCATTAAATAATGCATGTAACCATTTGATGCATTCTATTACAGCTCGGTTACAACTCGGTAAATACTAAACTTTACTCGGTAGACACTCTATCTTCATTAACCGATAGCGATAACCTTAGGGTTTACCAACTAAGTTCTTTAGAATTTAGCGACTAGGTTCTTTGCTCGGTAACATAGTATAGTATTAACCTTACAATAAATAACATATGTATGATATCAAAACAATCTAAACATCATGATCTCATCATTGTCTAACTCGGTAATAGTTGCCCATTGAATAACTTATTCATCCCCTTATTCATCATATTATTTCTGTGTCTTTTACCGACATCTTTATACTCATCAAATCATACTTCTCAAGATATGGCAACATCATACTGATTTAGAAAATCAATTTCTTGACATTAATGACAAAATAATAATATTAAGACAGTAAATCATCCTTAATCAGTTATATCGATAATCATCAACAACCTTCTCAATATCCTTATTGAAATGCCAACAATCTCTCCTTGTTTGTTATAATGCCAAATGCCAACATAGGTGTCGTCAATACTATGCTAATGAGTTATCATAAGAGGGAGTCAAAAATAAAAATATTAGTAAACAACAAATATGTGCCCTTTTTGTTTATCCTAAAACTGGTCAGTCGTGACCTCTTAATGCAAAGAGGTTTCTCATATATTGGTGTACCAATGTGCAGATGAAGAATCTTTTTTGGCAAAGGTGGTGGATGGTCTTTGATGATCCACCTTGTAATAATTATGAGGTGCCATTGTATTTTTTGAGAAAAGTATACTATGAGTTTGTGCTCAATGTGCAGCCAAACTATTTTGACATGAGAGAGTTCCATGGTATAGGTGGCGGCTCTACCCAAGATAGACCTAGAGCCCGTAGGCGAGTAGCCCTAGAGATTCGTCACCCCCTAGCACCCAAACCCAAGGTGCATCAAGTTGTCCTAGTAGAGCTAAAAGAGTCAATGGAGCTACAGACTCTTCAGGTGGCCATAGCATTGACTGGTGCCATCATCCAGCATGGGAAGTCGTTAGCACACCCTATTATACTGGATGATGAGTCATTAGTTGCTCCAGGTGGTGACAAAGAGCCCATTCAGCATATGTGTGTTAGTTGCTCAAGAATATGCTCGGAGATAGATGATGCAGTCAGTGCAGATGGATCCACATCTCATCCATGCATGATTTGTGGGAGTATATTTCAGGCCTACATGACTGAGGATTTCACGTTGACAGATGAGTTGATGGACATGGTGTTTGCCCATCAGCGACAGACACAGGTGTGTTGATTTGAATTCATAGCATTTTATTTATCAGCCACTTTAAATTTGTAATTACATAAATGAATTTTCATTTATACATCAATTTAAATTGAGACAAATAATATGCATTTCAAGATGCAATAGCGGTATCCCATACTCCTCCCCCAGTCACTACAGCTGCAACTTCGATGCCTAAGGTATAAATTTTGTAACATGTTAAAATAGAATAGTACACTTTGAATTCAAAAATATTACAAGATATACTAACTATCTTTAATGTTTGGTCCATTTTTTGGTTTGTAGGTGTTGACAGGGGGACCAAATGTCCCAGATTGATGACATCATGCTCTCAGCGATCAATGTTGGTCTACAAGCCTATACGGTATCATATTTTGTAAAACCCTTTTTATGTATTGTTTTGATGGAATATGCAAGTCATTTCATTTTAAATTTTTTTAATTATGTTTAATATGTTATCTGTACTAATATCTCATGTTAATTTTATTTTTTTAGGGTACCCCCTCTGCGTCTAGGCCGCATCCTAAGAAAAATAATTCCTCGAAGACGCCAAAATGTGGGAAGAAGGTAATTGAACACATTTTTAGTTGTACAATTGTTTGAAAATGTTGAAATCAAGTATTAATTGGGGTTTGTAGATTGGTTAGTGTTTTTTCTCTATTTTACATGTACAGCGGTCATTGAGCTATGTGGATTTGTTGAATGCACCTGATTCTCCCGTGGATCAAGAATGGGTGGAGGTATGTATCTCTACTTTATTTTCTTGATTTCATGATTGTATGCTCATGTACATGTGAACTTGTGATATATTATAATCTTATATTTTTTTCATACAGGAAATATCCATAGTTGTTTCATCAATGGCAAGCCCTCCTCCGTGCACTGGAGAAGCATCTCAGAATCCGGTACACTTTTGTTTGATATATTACATTCATTATTTTTAACCAACAATACTTATCATTATATTAATTTTATTTAATCTTTGATCATTTTTTGTATAGGTAATAGCAATAGTTTCTCCATTGATGGTGAGCCATCCTTGGTCCATTAGAGAAACATCTCAGGCACGGGTATGCCATTGTTCTCTATATTATAACTTTTAAGTGTTTTTGATATATTTATGTTAGTGCATTGTATTAATTGTACATTTAATCTACAAGACCCCTTCGCGGTACGTCCATAACGTGGATCCTTTTAAGTATGTCTTCAAGAAAACTCCTAAGAGTGACAAGGAGAGGAGAGCGAAGACACTATCTCCTAGATCAGCCGATGAGGTAATATACATTTCAATTGGAAAGGAATTATAGTTAAATGCATAGTTATGTTGTTAATTATGAACTATTTTCTACAAAATAATTCTAACTTGGCTTTTGAATTGTGGTTTTACAGCCATCTACAAAGTCGCGTACTGCATCGAAGAGGCTTGATTTTGATGATCCACCACAAGTTTAGGATCATATAGTGTTATTTTTGGTCATAGAATGACCAATACATGTAGATATATTCTATATTTTTATTTTATATCGATTTGAACATGGCATATGCCACATTTTTGTAATACTTGTATTGACTTGGCAGACATGCCTTTTTTTAATATACATAAATGTTGATATTTGATCCAATAAATGTGTACTGAGTTCATTATTTTCTATTCATTGTATTTTGTGGTTGTCCTTTTATAAATTTAATTGATCATTTGCCTATGTAATCAACAATATGAATATAAACAACAAAAAATTATGATATTAAACATTGCAATCGTGGAATATGATTTGATAAAATTTCTAAAATGTTGAATTAACCCTACAAAACTCCTTGTATTTAGTTCATTATTGTGTATTCATTGTATTTGGTGGCTGCCCTTTTATAAATTTAAATTAATATTTGCCTATGTAATCAATAATACGAATATAAACAACAAAATTCGACAATATGAATATAAACAACAATATGTGTTTGGTGCGAGAGCACCCTCATGCTCACAATGGTCAAATTTTGGTTGTCGTGTGCACAAACCCACGTTACGAGTGCATCTGGGTGGGTAGGTTTTCACTAGGCATGCTCCTCTCGTGCATCCCAAAGAAGCGGAACATCGAGAGTCATACCCTACCGATGTGATCTCTAAAGTGCCTTGAGTCCAAAAAATTGTCAAACTTTGACGAACTATTTCTTCCAATCCAGGACACATATGATCAATCCCTTTGAACCCGTGGGGTTGTGTGAGGCTCCTCTATAATGGCCTATCTCATTTTTTGACGACTCTGAGTTATTTTCAATTGGTAACATTTTTTCGCCTGCTGCAAAAATCATCAGTTGCATGCAATGCAAAGTTGCAGGATTGGATAGAATTGATTCGATTCGTTGTGTGCACAAATTGATGTCACGAGCGCATCCAGGTGGACAGGTTTATGCTAGGCATGCTCCTCTCGTGCATCCCAAAGAGTCAGAACATCGAGAGTCATACCCTACCAGAACGATCTCTCAAGTGCCTTGAGTCTAAAAAATTGTCAAACTTGGACAGATTGTTTCTTCCAATCCATTATCTCAGTTTTTGATGACTCCGAGCCATTTTCAATTCATAGCATTTTTTCACCTGCTGTAAAAATCGTCAATTGCATGCAATGCAAAGTTGTAGGATTGGCTAGAATTGATTTGGTTCATCGTGTGCACAAACTGACATCACGAGCATGTCTGGGTGGGCAGGTTTACACTTTGCATGCTTCTCTTGTGCATCCCAAAGCGTCGAAACATCGAGAGTCATACCCTACCGGCATGATCTCTCAAGTGCCCTGAGTCCAAAACATTGTCAAACTTTGACAAACTGTTTCTTCCAATGCATGACACATATGATCAATCCGTTTGAACCCATGGGGTCACATGAGGCTCCTCTACAATGGTATCTTGGTTTTTGATGACTTCGAGCCATTTTTAATTGGTAGCATTTTTTCGCCTGCTGCAAAAACCGTCAGTTGTATGCAATGCAAAGTTGCAGGATTGGGTAAATTGATTCGGTTTGTCATGTGCACAAACCAACGTCATGAGCATGTATGAGTGGGCAGTTTTACACTAGGCATGCTCCTCTCGTGCATCCCAAAGCATCGGAATGTCGAGAGTCATACCATACCGGCGTGATCTCTCAAGTGCCCTAAGTCCAAAAAATTGTCAAATTTTGATGGACTATTTCTTCCAATTTAGAACACATATGATCAATCCATTTGAACCTGTGGGGTTGCATGAGGCTCTTCTACAATGGCCTATCTCAGTTTTTGACGACTCCAAGCCATTTTCAATTGGTAGCAATTTTTTGCCTGCTGCAAAAATTGTCAGTTGCATGCAATGAAAAGTTGCAGGATTGGCTAGAATTGAAGGGGTTCGTCATGTGCACAAACCGACATCACGATCACATCTGGGTGGGCAGGTTTACTCTAGGTTGCTCCTCTTGTGCATCCCAAAGCGTCAGAACGTCAAGAGTCATACCCTACTGGCATGATCTCTACTCAATCTATGACCCCCATGACCCGATAATGACTCAAATAATTCTCCATGATTATACAAGAATCAAGAATTCTCATGATTCACCATATCACATTAGATAAACTCAAAACATAGTCACAAAACATAGACACAAAAAATTGTCCCAAAACATTATCACATATTATTCAAAAATTTGCCTCTAAATATGGTCAAATCAATTCTTGCCTATTTGAATATACAAAAAATATCTTACAAACCATCTCATGGGATTTTATACAAAATTTGGCATTACAATCGACTCATCACCATTTTAATATACAAAATTTGGCATCTACATATGTACAAATCAGCTCATTGCCATTTAAATATACAAAATTATGCCCCTAAACATGTAAAAATCAGCTCATGGGCATTTATATATACAAAAAATGAATATAGAACAATTTGTCGATGATTTATAAAAAATTATCAAAATCATTCTACTATGAACCATAGAATCAATCAAGTGAGCCTTTAGGATCGACTCTAACTCGTATTGTATCAAGTATTGCCTCATGGTCAGATTCACAAACTTTCCATAAAATCTTGTTCTGAGGTCTACCACGATACTTCATCAAATGAATATTTGTTGCAACAAGAAGGTTAGAGAAATGAAGAATATTTTTGTGTGTTTCAAAGTCCTTGAACAACCAAGCATCAGAATTCTTGATAGGGTATCTTCTAAGCCATGTTCTTGTCATGACAACAGACCTTATTGGGTGCTCAATATCCTCTCCATCAATGATTATGGTTGTCAATTTTCTTTTTGGCTCAACACAATGACACAAATATTAATTCATTCCTTCTTCATTGTTGATGCAGAGGATGGAGGATCTAATTGCAAACTTGTAGATTTAAGTATATTATGGACCCAAACCCCAACACTCCTATGGTGTTTCAAATGCTCAAAGTGCCTCAATAGGCTCAAAACTTGTCTTCACCTTAATCAGGTGTTTCCTCCACCTCCACATACATAAAATAACTTCAAATAACATGTCTCTAAGGTTTTCAAACCCTCAACTCATCAACTAATACAAAAACCCAAATCTAGCCCTTCACTAGGCCTAGTCTCCTAGTAGCCTGCTGGACTGTTTTTGGCTCATTTCACACACATTTCCCAAAACATGGACCAATTTTATGACTGATTTAGATACCCAATATCAACCCCTATCTACACCCAAAATATTTCCTATGGTTGTTTTGGAACAAATCACTCAAAAAACTGTTGTCCCTAGTCACCGTGAGGGCTAATTAGGTCACTTTTGTGAAGGAAGTACCCTCCAAACTCACTTCCAAACTTAACCCTTACATACAGTCTCTTTTTATCATCTCAATCCAATTATTTTCTAGGTTTTAAGTCTTGGTTGCACTCCTAGATACCCAAACTCCAAAAACCTCACTAAATCCACCTTACAACTAGGGCTTTCTCAAAATCCCACCTCTAGTCACTTCTAAGGCTCAACCAAAGTTAAAAAACCTTCACAATGGTGTTTCTAGACACTTCAATGCATAAAATACCCTCCTTTTTCAATTAGATTCTCTGTTGCTACACTCTAGCCTTCATTTTCACTCATTTTTAGTCACTTTTCTTGTATTTTCAGTCACTTTCCATGGTGTACACTTGCACTCTTCATTCCTTCCTATCAATAAAAGGTTAGGAAATTATTTTACATGTTATTAGGCATCCAACCTATGAGAATCAGACCTTTACATTCATAGGATGGATCCATACATGCTTGGAAACTCACAAAATTAGTGAGAAATCACTGGTTTTCCTGGGACAATCAGCAATAAAACAAAAATGATATCTTTTCAGAACTTCAAAACATTTTAGTCATGTAAATAACAGTCTATGGAGTCCCTAAAACACAATAATATCAATCCCTTCACTTAGCAATGCAAGAAAGCATGAATAACACAAGGTTTTGACAGCAAATAAAGAGATTTTTATTGATTTTCTGGAACAGTCCGTACAAATCCGTACCAGCATCATCCAACCACACAAAAATGACTTTAGAGACCTTATAAGACCTTCCCTAACCAACTCCAACCAATCCCCAACTGATTAGAATGATTAAAGTGCTTAAACAAGTCATAATCTACTTTCCCTCCAAAACTCGAACTAACCATTGGAAATCAAGTTTTTAAATCTAAACTTCATTTCTAATGCTTCAATCAACTAAAACCTATAAAATAAATGTTTTTTAATCATGATATGATCATTTAAAGCATATTAGACCCTTAGTCAACCTATCTAGACTCCTAGGCATCATTAACCCAATTACATAGCATTTTGGTCCTAGGGCCTTTATCAGGACCTTTAGGACTTTTACACATTACATATGATTTATTGCTTTCAAAAGCCATTATTGGCTATAAAACTCTCCAATCAACTTGATTTTCTTCATAAAACCTTCCTGGTATCTTCATTGTCTTCATGGTTTTGTAGGTTGGCCTGGGTGCTCCTGCACCAATTGTTCTCTTCTGCAACAACTGCATACACATGACCTGCATTTTATAAAGTGTTAATTAATACCAAAAATAAAGTATGATGTACAACAAAATGAACCAAAAAGAATATTTGCAAAAAAATTAACTCAAAAAATTACCTGAATCCACTAGGTCGGATACATGGTCAAAATCCACTGATGTCTCCATCTGGCTCAATTGTAGTGCTTTGGGAATTTGATATGTATCAATGGGAACCAACGTTATACAAGACCATTTGTCAACCCAGTCTCGTGATTCACATTATTCCCACAAACAATACATGCATGAAGAGAAAAATTATACCATCTGTCTCGTATAAATTACCAGTGAACTTGAATTTGAACTCATAAATGAGTGCATGTCACTCGATCCTACAACTGTACAACAAACTAGATAGTTTTCAATGTTAGATTCAGTAACCAACCAAAAATATCTATGAACCATTGATGTACCTAAATTACTTGGACCCATTGTAGACTTACACCATTGCACAATTGTTTCTGCATCTATCAACTCAGCACCACCTTCGTACTTCAATTCTTCTCTAGCTAGGGCTGTTTTTACACATGCTCGTGCACCATCGTGCTCTCCCTTACCATGTCCAGCCTCAGTGAAATTCCAAAAATATTGTACACCACTTGTCATATACATCCTTGTCAACCAATAAAACATCCTTGCATTCTTGAATTGTGCGGTGCAATTATCTAACCATATTAAGTGTCAGTTTTATCGTATGTTCTTTTCCCTTAAACTATCATAGAAAACTTTAAAGAATCCTTGTACAAACTCCGATGAATGAGTATGATCATCACTTATGTAGAAGTGATACTCTCTTACAACCTTTCTATCCTCCTTTGTGCTATCACCTGCATGCATGAATGCTATGTGTACAAAAATAGAAACTTGTGTAGAATGATAATACATAGATTGCACTTCATTTTGAGGTTGTAGTGTATAATTTTCAGCAAAATAAATGATAGAGACAATGGTGCCAAGAGGAAATGTGTCCTTACATAACTTGAATTTCTCTTCTAACCATCGAGCTCTATATGTATGCATTATGTACTCATAAACTAGTTTCTCTTGAAAACTTTTCATAAATTCAACTACACATATATCATTTTTCACTAGCTCACATCTCTTCAAATCTTTTCCATCTTTAACTCCATATGTGATTGTCTTGTATTTTCTAGAAGAAACTAGTTTCCTACCAATTTCATGTGTGCTCTCCAAATGTATGCATCTTGGTAAATGTTGCAAACCACCACATATAGCACAAAAACTTTCCAAACAAGGCATCTTATAATAAATGCAACCATCATGTCTATTACATAGCACACTTGAAATAAATTCTCTTACCGACTTAGGAGGTGCTTGTATATTGCATTCCTACAAAACATCGTTAGTGTGCAAAGTAGAACAAATCTGACGAAAAATATCATAGTGCATGGAAAATTCAATATGCATCCTACAACAACACGTGGTGCATACATTCTTAATCTTAATATAAAAAGGTTTTGCCATTTCAAAAACTCTTTGAGAAATTCTTATTTGAGGAAATTTTTGAAGGAGTCTTTCATAAAATTTAGTTTGAGTCATATCCAAATAGTGTTTGGCATGTGGCTCACGATCTGTAGACCCGATTCACCTTCTAACAACATCTCTTTGGTTGGGCGAAACTCTTGTGTTGTCATGCCAAAAAAATTCAATTAATGTTCTTAGTGCATCAACAACAACCTTATCTTTGCGTGGTAGTCTACCCAAGAATGCCCAAAGAGAGTTATTGTATGGTTCCTCTATTTTTTCTCGCCTCTTTAATGCTTTGGTTAATGTTGTTCTACTAACGTTTGATGACTTACTTGTTTTGCTTATCAAACGATATTTTTTTATTTTCTTGCTCATTATGGTTGATGTAATGACACGTCAACTAGCATTAGAATCTTTAGTATGTGATTTTGAACCAATAGCTTGATATGCATCAAATAGATTTCTCACAATAGTTCTTTCACTGTTACTTTCAGATGATCTTAGGCCTAGAATTTTCATTGTCTCTCTAAAATTCAAATTTTTAATCATTTGAACAATTAATTGACATCTTGCGGTTTGATTTAAGTTTTCAAAATAGTCTTGCCATATTCTTTTAACCATTCTCCTATAAGTTTGTTCATTCATTTTATCGGGCATTGGCTTCAATATATTCTCATCAATGTCAATTAGATACTCTAGTTTTCTACGAATGATTCTAGGAGGTGTTAACATCGGTGCATTATGTGCATTCAATTCATCAAATAGAGAAGGTGTATGTTCATCATTTAATTAATTATTCAATGTGGTATCTTCTTCAATTGCATTAGGTTCATACGGTAAATAAAATATCTCTTCTTCAATTGCATTAGGTGCATTATTCTCATTTGGTAAATCAAATTGAGATGTTGAGAATGACATACCTTCTCCTCCCATTGTTCTTATGTCACCTAATTTCTTCATACGTTGCCTTTGTCTTTCATTTTCAGCCTCTCATTGTTCCATCGTTCCTCACTTGTTCTTTCTCATGGTTGATATCAGTTGTCCTAAATAAAATCATATTACATATATATGTAAACAAAAGTTCATAAAAAAAAAATAACCATAAATATGCATCTTATCATTATTTTTTTGAATCAAAACTATTAAACAATCACAACAATATTGACAAAACTAATAAGAACAATTCAATCATTTGAAATCATGTAAAAACAAAAACTCACTTACTTCTATGTATAAAAAAATGATAGAAGTGCAGACATTGTTGCAGTGGAGCCATCAACGGCCTCAAAAACTTCTTTTGAGGTCATTGAGGCTCTTGGGCAAATAAAAACTATGTCTAAGAACCCCGTACGTGCTATATTAATAATCGAGTGCGCATTGTTAGTCCATAAAATGTTGGCAAGCCCAACGGTATTTGTTTTTCCACTCTGTACTAATAAGTAGCGTGTATGTGCTCCTAAGCCTTAAAAATGTTATGGTAGGGCAGCGAACTAATAGGCTCAGTACCCCGTACATGCTTACAAATAATAAGTATCGTGTACGCACTCCTATGCCTTAAAAATGTATGGCAGGGCAATGAACTAATAGGTTTGGTACCCCGTATGCGCTATTTGTAGTAGAGAAAATGTGAAGGAAAATGGAGAGAGGGAGGGAGAGAGAGAGAGAGGGAGGGAGGGAGAGGGGGGAGAGTAGGGGAGGGAGAGAGAAGGGGGGAGGGAGGGAGGGAGAGAGGGAGAGAAGAAGGGGTATGGAGGAAGGGAGAAGGGGAGAGAGGAAGCGAGAGAGAGAGAGAGAGAGAGAGAGAGAGAGAGAGAGAGAGGAGAAGGGGTATGAGGAAGAGAGAAGGGGAGAGAATCAAGTCTCTCTCCCTCTCTCCCTCTCTCCCTCTCTCCCTCTCTTTGCACCTCTCTCTCTAGTCTCTTGTACTCTCATTCCATCCCTTCCTCCCTCTCACTCAGACTCTATCTATCTCTCACCCTCTCTCTCCTTCCCTCCCTCCACCTCTTAGGTCTCTCTTTCTCTCCCAATCCCTCTATCCACCTCTTAAATCTCTTTATATCTCCCCCACTCCCTATCTCTCTCACACATTCTCTTAGGTATCTCTATCCCACTCTCTCTCTCTCTCTTTGAGTCCCCTTCACTATGTCACTCTGTATCTCTCCCTCTATTTCCCTCTCTCTCCATCACTCTCTCCCCCTCCCTTTCCCTTTCTCTATCTATGTCTCCCCTTCTCTCTCTCTCCATCTCTCTTTCTCTCATTTATCTCTTGTGTCTCCCTCTCAGTCTCTATCTATCTATCTATCTCCTCCTCTCTTAGTTGTATCTCTCTCCCATTCCATCCCTCTCCTCCCCCTCTCTCCCTCTCTAGGGTCATATGGTATTCTTAGGGGTCATATGGTATCCTAGGGATCCATGCATGTGTCCTAAGGGGTCATAGGACACCATATGACTCCTTAGGACACCATATGACTCCTCAGGACACCATATGACCCATAATGACATATAAGAGGTCATATGGAGTCTTAAGGGGTCCTATGACCCCTTAGCACACCATACGACGCATAATGACACCAAACGATGTCCTAAGGGGTCATAGAACATTATATGACCTTTTAGGACACCATACGACCCATAACGGCACTATATGGAGTCCTAAGGGGTCAAATGGTGTCCTAAGGGGTCGTTGGAGACCATGTGACCCCTTAGGACACTATATGGTTTCCTAAGGGGTCATAAGGTGTCCTAGGGGTCATAGGACACCATAAGACACATAATGACACCACATGGTGTTGTAAGGGCTCATAGGACACCATATGACCCTTAGAATACAATATGACCCCTAACAACATCTAAAGGGTCATAGGGTGTCCTAAGGGGTCATAGGACACTATATGATCCCTTAGCACACCATAGGACCTTTAACGACACCAAATAGTGTCCTAAGGGGTCATAGAACACCTTATGACCCTTTAGGACACCATATGGTGTTGTTATGGGTCGTATGGTGTCCTGAGGGGTCATATGACATCCTACAATAGAACATTGGTAGCTTAGTTTTGATATAGCTAGGTTAGACCATTATCAGCATAAGAGAGACTCCAAGCGAACAAACAACGAGGCTTCGTTAAAAAGAAAGTGTAAGGGCTTTACCTAACCCTAAGAGTACTGCCTTTCTAAAACATATGATGTTATTAAATTTGCAAGGTTATAGGACTGATCTCGATTGTGACTATAGGAATTACACACTTGATTGATTTCATGGGTATGTGCCCTTCCAGGCCTTTTGACAAGTGATGATCATCATATACTACCATTGCCATGCTTACAACAAACTTTAATTTCTTTAGGTGATAGACATTGTGTAATAGCATGGGAACTCTCGCATACCAACCACTATCATTCTCTTTGACATCATCTATGTTACTCTCCCTCTTTCTCTTCCTACCGATTGCTTCCTTCTGAAAAACATATTGCAGGTAGTTTGAATCATCATTTTGCTTTGTTGACACTGTTTTCCACATCTTCTCTACTCATTAAAAACACATTCGAGAAGGATATTGTTGCATGCTTCCTTGTTTGTCATGGTAATGCACACGTGGTTCAATTTCAGATCCTTCTTCCTCCTATTCAATATACACACACAAATCCATCAATCAATTTTCTTAGGAGAGCATACATGATAAAAATCAAAGAGGAAGTTGCAAACAAGAAATAAATTCAGTTACTTCTATAGAAGTGCAAACACAGTTGCAGTGGGGTATGGAGGGAGGGAGGGAGAGAAGAAGAGAGAGAGAGGGATGGGGTATGGAGGAAAGGAGAGAGAGAGAGAGAGAGAGAGAGAGAGAGAGAGAGAGAGAGAGGGAGACAATACACTTATATGTGTGTATATATATACTTAATATATTATATATTATTATATACATGTATATATATAAATATTATATATTATATATAAAAATTATATATTATATGTATATACAAATATTATATACAATATCATATTATACACACACCCAAAATTAAAAAAACGTAGCGCATACGCGTTTCTTACACCATAAGTACCCCGTACATGCTTTTTATACCATAAGTACCCCGTACGCATTTTTTACTATTTAAGCTTGGAAATAGGCCTGGATGACAAAGCTATGGTTTGGAAGTTTGATTTCCCTCCATTTCCCTCCTTTTTGATGTGTTTTATTTTATCAACTTGGTTTATCGACTTTGTCATCATCAGGTTTACACTTCATCAAGTGGGTATTTCTAAAATTGCCACCATATTTTCACCCATCTTCTGAGTTTTCTAACCATATAATTTTTTAAAAATTTGAACAACAATAACATATTATTATTGAATTTATTTTACCAATGTCTCCATAGTTCTCACAGACATAGGTGCACCATTTTTTTAATAACTTTTGATATACTTATCCAAATTTTAAAAACTTTATATATTATTGTAGTGCACTTGATTCTTTACAATTTAAAAAAAAAATTGTATTTTCGATTTGTTTAGTGCAACTTATGCTTCGCACACGAACAGGTACCTAATTTTCATGATGTGCTCGATTGGAAAAATCATAAAAAAACAAATACTCAATAAAAAATTACAAAAAAATACACAACTTCTAGTGCTCACTCTTAACTATCTTTCTGCCAAAGGATTTGTCAAAATACTAATCTAACTATGACTTTTTTGATGCACACGTCAGACACTATGTTATGTTTTCCAGAAAAAATCAGGGTCTGTTTTTTGTGCACGAAGGATTTGACCCCCTTAATCTTATCCAATTTTTTAGTAGTTTGGAAACTAGATTCAGAGTACTACAATATATGTTCTTTGATTATCTTCATATCTTGAGTGGATGACTTTCAAATTTTGCCTTCAAGTTCAGGTTCACCTGATTTCAGAATAAAAGTGTTCACTTATACCCCCCTTTTTGACCACCATCTTTGTGCACTTACCCTTGTTTTTTTTACTTCATCAATATTAGTCTAGTATCTTTAAAATTTTCTTAGTCTATCTCTTACAAAATTGTGTGTATATATAATTTTACACATGTTCTAAATTCAACACACATGCTAGGACATTAGGGAAGGCCCCTTAGTTTCCACGTCCATTTCCTTCTAAGGGTATTTTGTGTGTGTTATGTGTAGCTTATGTTTTGCATCAACTAATATCGAAGTTGTCATATTTAACTAGGGCTTTTGTTTTGGTCATCGTTAATTTTTATTTTACTCTTCTTTTCACAATATATTAATCTTCAAAATTTACTTTTACACACTCACATAAACTATTCTTCAATACTTTACCACATCATTTCACCTCACCCTATTCAATTCACATTTTCCTTTTATTAGCAATAGGTAATGATGAATAGGTGAAGAAATAGATTAGGGGATGGTGATGAATTTTATTGGTTAGGCCTAGGGAAAAATTTAGGTGTCTATACTAATGATTTGCCTATTCCTTTCATCTATTATTTTCATTAGCTTATGCTCATTATTTGACATTTTTGTAGCCATTATATTACAATATTTTTTACTTTTTTGATAGTATACACCAATGTACATAGCTTATTATTGTATTTTAATCAATTTCTTCTAAATTATTCATCAACAATCTTTTGTACAATTGGTTGTTCCTCTTTCCATAGTCTTACTTCCATGTCTTCTTTAGATCCCTCAACTAAATTTCTAGTGTTCATATGCATTATTCCAAGTCCCTTATTGTAGGGTGTGGTGTTGCATAGTATTAATATGCATCTTTATGGGATGTTGAATTCTTCTTTATGGTTTTATAAACTATTTACGACAATAATGGGGACTATATCTACTATGTCCTTTTATGTTGATACATTATTTATTTCTTACATGCACATCCTTAATTCTTGTCTTCTACATCACCACAACATACACTATATACATAATTTACAATGTAGGAAGTATTTCTCATATATGGTTGTGGGTGATTCTTTTCCTTATACATTCATCATGGAGTAATTTATATGATACAAATTTTATAGATATTTGATCTAGATACATAAATTAATTTTCATGCTTAATGAGCTATGGATAAAATTTGAAAGTGTATCTCACTAATCTTTCATCCCTCACTTTATAGATATCTAAATGTTCTTGAAGTTTGTTTGGCAAGGTGACCATGGTTAAGGTATCAAGTGAAATTAATGCTATAGTGTTATAAAATAATTGATTGTCATAGTGGACCCGAATCTAGAGGTAGACTTTGATGTTTAGAAGATGAGGAAATAAAAAATGAAAATAAACGAAAATAAAATTTAGCACCTCATTCATTCTAGGCGACATGGGTAACTATAACAAGGCTATGGATGCCTAATTAGGAATACATATATTCCTAGAATGGATCTATAGTCATCTTTGTTAGGGTTATAGATTCTCAGCCAACAACAAAGCAATTCCCATGTAGTCAAATAAAGGTGTATCTTATGATACACGCTTTCATATGTAAAGATGGTATATGCATGTACATAAATATAAAAGTTATAAAGACTTGATATTTGATATTATGTTAACTAAACTATATAGATTAAAGAAATGGAATAAATCACATGCATACACTTAGGTGATGATATGAGATACCATCATAAAGAAACTGAACATTATTCTATTTGTTTGAAAGAATTAAAATATTAAGTTTATGTTTTCAATAATTTATATATTGTGAATTTATTAGGATTTGATCAAATGTAACTATATCAATTGAAGTGATATCAATGATTGAGTTGAAAAGGTTAGTGACTCTAAAATTAATGAGGATTGTTCTTATTGTAGTTCATTTTAATCCATCACAACTTTCCTCTAAAATATTAGGGCCCTAATATTCTATTAGATGATTAGCATTTTCACATTGTAGAGGAACATTTGCTTTATGTCTTATTTTATTTTTATTTCTTTTAGACCAAATGTCGAAGCATATATATATATATATATATATATATATATATATATATATATATATATATATTATAATATTGAAGAAATTTTAACTAGAATTCTACAAATGGAATTATTTAGTGCAGAACAAAATAGGAGACCATGTCAACTGGCCATCGCCACCAAAATCTCCTACAGACCAGCAATGATAACATGTTGTTGCTCGAATACAACTTTATAGACATTCTTACAAAGAGGCATATGACAATATAGACTATGTAACCCAAAGAGTATTATGTCACATAATTTACTACTCAAAGACTTCAATACGGACAAGGCATATCGCACATCAAAACTTGATGAAGAGTTACAGAGAGGAAGCCACCTCCCCGAACAAAAAATGAAGTAGCCCATGAAGGAAATATTTTAGCCCGAATGCTGCAAAAATTGTGCACATAGCCAAAAAGGAACCCCTGAAATTTAAATCTGATATTTACCTCCCATTATCAGATTCATGTGAAGAGGCAACATCAGCAGGGAGAGGGAACAAAGAAGGAAATCTGTAAGGGTCAATTTGAGCATGCATGATAAGCTCCCTCAATGCATTGAATTTTTCCAAAGCAATCAAGAATAGTGGCTTCCCAATTGGAGCTCCATGCATATAAATCCATGAGTGAAATGGTGCAGAAGAATCATACCTTAAACCATTAATGAAGGAAATTAACACATACCTTGAGACAAGATCCACAAGAATTTTAGCCCTATTTAGGAAATAGCCAATCCATATATCACTCATAAAAAGGTTGTAATTTTCCAACTGTGCATTTACCTCCTCCCATGTGAACAACGATAGATGAACCAGAGCCCCAATATACATTTTTGTTAGCTCCCCTGACCATCACAATGGAAGCCAGTCTTGGCATAGCTAAAGATGGAGTGGCAAAATGATTTGCCATTACTAGTCCATGCCTATATCCTTACACAGTTCCCAGTCAACATTCACACAAGGAATGGTGAAAGCCTAACTAAGCAAGACCTGGTGATTATTTCCTTACGGCTGCGGCTCTGTTTGCCATTTGAGAGTAGAAGAAAACACTACAAGTTTAGATGAAGAAAGCATAATGAAGAAAAAATTGGAAGAGACAATGCATTCAACTAAAGCCCACACATGTGAATGAATTTTGAAGAGAAAGTAAAGCATCACAATTCGTGTGGGTGTGTAGAAACACAAAAGAGAGATGGACGGAAAACACCAAGTGTCCATGTGTCGTATCATAGAAGAGCATCCATCCACCAAGCCAGCTGAGCGAAAGTCTTATTTACTTGTGTGATGTTTGGTCAATACACCAAGTGTCCATATGTTGTATCACAGAGGTGCATCCATCCATCAAACCAGAGGAGCAAAGTATTGTAAGCTTGTGTGAACACATGCTAAATAAATGCACATTGTCCTGAATGAGAGACCCCCAATGTGACACCCACAAGAAAGTACATTTTTTGCATGATGGCCAATTACAACATACAAAGAGGTGGTGAATCATGACTTAACCCGTTTGAAATGATGCATAATAATAAATAAATCTTCCCAAATTGAAATAGAACCCTATTGATAGCTCTGCAATCTGCACCAAAACACAAGTGTTAGCATAAAAAACAGGGGCATTATCCCTTTTGGATGCCCTTTTAAATCCAAGTTAATTATTGCTCCTAAATCCAATTAACGAGCATGTCAGCCCATGAAAGGAATTTTCTCCCCTTGAGGTAGTAGACAACCTTGATTTGCCAACTGATCAACAACATTATTCGCTTTTCTATTACAATGACAAATTGAATATTCCTCTAGTTGTGTTAGGAGCATTTCGACCTCTTGCATTATGTATTCAATCTTCCAATTCAAACCTGTTGGGTTCCTAAATGACAAAATTGTGTTCATGGAATCTCCTTCTATGATTAAATTTTTCATTTTCTGGGATATTACCAACCTTATACCAGAAAGAAGGGCCTAAGCTTCCGCCAAATTGTTAGTGCCATTAGGAATTCTAGCCATGCCACCTACAACACATGACCCCTGATGATTTATAATAACATACCCCTCTCTTGAAACCCATGTATTACCCTTTGATGCACCATCTAAGTTCAACTAGTGATAATCCAACATAGGTGTCTCCCACCTAATCCTCCTTTCTACTAATAGGTTTGCTTGTGTTTGCCATAAGACTGCCTTTAAATGGTAGTCTCAGATTTTTCCATTCAGATAGTAATCAATTATCCCATGAAGACAAAAGCGATTTTAATTTCTTATTTATCGTAACATGTGCATTGACAGCCTCTGAAATTGAAGATTCAATATTTGAAAGAACCACAATGACATCATCACATTCATTTTTGAAGATTACCTTGTTTCTCTCCCACCATAAGTTCCAAAGGAGAATAATTGGGGCAACATTCCAAATGCATGCAAAGAAAGAGTCCACAAATAGCGAAGGCCAAGAATCAAACACTAACTTAAGGTCTGATTGAAGTGGGGCTTACCACCTTGATTTTGTTTGGAGCCATTTCCAATAGTCATGTGCAAACGAGCAATTTAGCAATAAATGATCCATGATCTCAATAACCTCATTACATAGCACACAATTAAAAGGTTGATCAATGCCTAAAGAAACCAATCTTTCACTCGGCAATATTCTACCTCTGAGAGAAAGCTAGGTAAAATACCCCACCTTTTGAAGGCCCTCACCAGCCCAACAAAATGGAAACCTTCTTAAAGGAGAAGTGTCATCCATATGATTTACTGTTTTATATCCTTGCTTGACTGAGTAAGAACTAGATTTAGAAGGCAACCAAATGAGATTGTCCTCGTCATCCTTAAAATAAAATTGTCTCATTTCCAACTCTCTAACAAGCCTCTATTGTTAAAAAAGTGGGGTAGAAACACTGAAAATCTTTCCAAGATGCACTAACAATCTCGTCCATTGAGGAAAGTAAAAAATAATCTCTTACATTTATGCACCAAGCTATTTTTAGCATCCTTATGATATCCTCTAATTCAGCTATGTCAATAAGATGTGGAAATTTGTTCCATGTGTCCTCCCAAAAGGAAGATTTCTTACCATTATGAACTAGCCAGGATAAGTTCAGAAGAAACAATTGTCTGCAAGATAGCATGAAATTCCTCATTTGTGACCCCCTAGGAGGATCCAAAACTATGAAAATTATTTCCGGCTCCTCTGAATCTAAATACTTTTCTCTTATGATAGAAGCCCACACCAAACTTCTATTGGTGTAGAGTTTCCACAATAGCTTAGCACCTAGTGCTTTATTTATCAATGTAATATTATGGATTCCTGCACCACCAAAACACTTGCCAGAGCCTACTTTATCCCATGCTAGAAGATGAATCTTATTTTGTGAAGTCTTGTTACCCTTCCACAAGAAATTATTGAAGATTGATTCAATTTCCACTTTCACCATCTTTGGCATTGGTTTGACTGGCATAATATAATTGGGAATTGCTACCAACACAACTCAAATTTGTCCTGCCAATGAAAGTCGAGTATTTTTCCAAGCTGCAATTCTATTTTGATAGAGGAAATAATGTTTGACCAAAATAATCTTTTATTGGCCCCTAGAAAAAGGGGAATGCCCAAGTACTTACAAGGGAGAGTCTCCCATTTGAAGCCCAATTCATTTGATAATCTACTTGACAAAAAAGACACATAATTTAAGAATAATTTTTTTGACTTTGATGCATTGATCCATTGGCCTGACACTTGACAATATAGATCTAATGTGGTCTTTATAACCTTAGTCTCCCTCATGGATGATTCTCCAAATAATATTGTATCATCTGCAAACAAAGTATGTGTGACCTCAATATGTGAATGTGGAATAGTAACACCATGCCAAATCTTATTGATATGTTGTGTTGAGATCATTCTCCTTAAGGCCTTTGCCATAATGATAAATAGAAAATGAGAGAGAGGGTCCTCCTGCCTAACTCCTTGAGAAGAAGAGAAGAACCCTAAGGGGGTGCCATTGATAAGAACTAATAATTTTGCCCCGAATAGGCAATAAAAAATCTACTTGCACCATTTCGAACTAAAGCCAAACTTGATAATCACTTTATAAAGGAAATCCCAACAAACTATGTTTTATGCTTCATCATATCCAATTTGATAATGATGGCTTTCATACTATACTCAGTTGTTGAATGAAATATTTCATGAGCCACCAAAGCTCCTTCAAAAGTTTCTTTCCCAGGCACAAAACCTCCTTGTTGCTGACAAATGATCTTGGGAATCATTTTCCTCGACCTCACTGAGATAGCCTTGGTAATGATTTTATAAATGGCGTTGCAAAGAGAAATAGGTCTAAAATCTGCAAATGAAAGTGGTGTTGCCAACTTTGGAATTAACACAATATGAGTAGTATTGAATTGTTTTAATATATTACAATTCCTTCTAGCATCCTCAACCATTCTCCAAACCTCATCCCCCACAAAATCTTATCCCTTTTGAAAAAACAATGTTGTGAAGCCATCAAGGCCCAGAGCCTTATTTGGGTGCATGACAAAAACCACTTGTCTAATTTCTTCAATAGAAATAGGCTTCAAAAGATTCAAGTTATCTTGATTAGTTACTAATTGTGGAATATGTTGTAAAACTTGTGAAGTTTTAAGAGACCAATCAACATCTTTTGAAATATCATCAACAAACAAGAAAGAGAAGAAACGAACACCCTCATTTTGAATGCCCTCCATATCTGACATAATTTCCCTAGAAGAAAAATTAATTTGAGTTAGTAAATTGGAAACTCTTTTCATTTTTGTTGAAGAATAAAAATACTTGGTATTTATATCACTCTCATGCAACCATGATCATGAGACTTTTGTCTCCAATATATCTCCTCCTTGTGCAGGATTTATTCCAATTGAAGGTTTAATTGCTCTAATGTTTATATGACTGCTCATTGATACCATTCTGAATAATCTCCTTGTTAAGATCTTTGATTTTTGATTCAACTTCTGATTTTTGAGAAGAAAATGTTCTTCAAAACTTTAGCATTCCAATGTTTGATATTTGATTTGATCCATTTCAACTTTTTGCAAAGCTGATACATTCTAGAACCATGAAAGAAAGGAGATTATCTCCACCATTGTTGAAGTAAAGGTAAGAAAGTGACACCCTAAAACCACATCTGCTCAAATTTGAAGTTACTCGCACATTTTTTAACCCAAGGGACCAGGGGGCATCCAATTGAATAGAAAAATGGTCTGAACCAGTTAACAATAAGATCTGAGTTGGAGGGGGACCAAATTTAGCAAGCTAGATTGGATTTATCAAAAATATATCCAATCTCTCCTCAATGTGAAGAAAACCCTTACACTTATTTATCCAAGTAAAATTTCCACTTGCTAGTATGCAACCTTTTAGAGCATTGTTACTAACAAAGTCATTGAAATATTGCATTCTTTTAATAGGTGGTATGATCCCCCTTGACTTATCTCCCATGGACAAGAGCACATTAAAATATCTAGCAATTATAGCTGGCATATCAAGGAAATTTGCTAAACTCCATGATAAAGAATCCCAAAGGAGCTTCTTCCTCATTTTAGAGTTGGGGCCATAAATTGAAAACAATTGGAATGAAGCATTTGGAGAGGAAACTTCCACCCGAATGAAATTGGCTTTAATGAGAAAAGGAGTAATTTGAACACTTCTTTCTTTCCACAATATTGCAATGCCACTCGAAGCACCTATTGACTGAGAAGCTATGCACTTCCAAATTTTCCATACCTTGAAAGGTTGATCCTGAGTCCCATCTAATAATTTTGTCTCTTGAATCAAGACAATGTCCACCCCACAATTATCAATCTAATTCTTGATGAGGTGTCTCTTGTTAGGGGCATTCAAGCCCCTAACATTCTAAGAGATGATTTTCATATCTAGCTTCGAGAGCCACACACTCTCCTAGGGATTAATATATCATCCAAAGTAGATTGAAAGCCAACCTAAACTTCATCTTTAGTTCTTCCTCTTCATTTTTGGGGGCTTGCCCACTTTACCCTTAGGCTTTTTGACCACACACTCCTTCTTAGACTGGGTATGATAAAAAGAAGCTTTTGAAGGAGTCTTGTCAAAGGTAGGTGATTCTTCATAAGGTAGAAGGAGAAAATTCTCAGAATTTGCCATTGGCTGAGATCTCATAGAATTGAATTCTAACTTTAGGAGAGAAACTGGTGATGCCCAAAACTGTAAGGGAACAATAATAACATGTGCGGCATGGTGAAAGGATTGAGCATGTCCCAGTCCATGTAGCAATCTCTTTGAGTTTAGAAAAAAAACATCTAAAACCAGCTTGCTAACAACCTCCCACCCCAACATATTAGCTTCATCATTAATGATATTCATAGATACAAAAGGAACCGAACTCCTGCGGTCCATTAAGAAGGATGTGTCCTTCACTATAACAAGCCAATTTTTATCAAACTCTTCATCAATGTTTTGTGAGCAAATTTTAAACAAAAGGTCCTCTACAATGTTGTCAAGTTCCTCAACCAAAAAAGAAGTTTTGAAATCCCTTGAAACTTTCATAAAGGTTATCAAAGGAGGAGATTGAGTTAGATTGTCAGCTTTCCCTTGAGAATATAAAATAACTTGGTTGCCCACAACATGTTGAGGAAAGAGAAAAACATTTGAACATTACAACCAGACACAAGTGGTATGGACACCATATTAGACAATGAGCCATCCACTTGAAGAACCTTAGAAGGAGCCTAAGAAGAAACATCAGATGGATGGAGAGATCTAGCCCTACACAAGAGAGGATTTGAAATATAGTCCTTAGAAAGATTAACTTCAGTATGAGCAGTGCCCGAGCATTGTGATGTACCCCAACTCGTCGATTTGTTGATTGACTGTGAGAGGATCATCAACCCAAACTTTTTGTGAGCAAAGACCCAAACTTTGAATTAATGACCAACTGTTGTGGAGTAGGTAAAATAAATCAAGCAACAGACAAACATTAATTGGGTGATATGTGAGATCAAAGGGAATTAAATCATGCTTAATAAAAATGCCCAATTGATTGGCAAAACTCTCAATCAAATCCAAAACCCTATATTCAAGTGGCAGAGAAGGAAAAGTAACCCAGAAAGGAGAAAATTTCATATTTGTTGAAAGGGGGTTAAAATTTCTCACCCACAATAGCATGGATAAATTGATACCTTCACAAAACCAATCCTTCCTTTTATGGACCTTACCTCAAGCTCCTTTGGATGACAAAATGGCTATAAAGAAACCCTCCCCATGATCAATATAGAAAATATCATTAACCCTACACCAGTAATCAAAAGCCCAATTTCGCAGCAAGGAGATTCAAAAAGACTTGTTAGCTAACTTACCAATCAAAGCTTTATCTCTCAAGAGAGATATCTAGGAGTCCAAAGCACCATCTAGAAGGACAATTTTAAAACTCCCTGCAATGTCTCCTCTCCCGACATTTGATAGGATCGACCAAGGCTTGAAAGCGAGCATCACTACTGGCTTCTTACAAACCCAAGTCTTAATATTCTCCTATTTACACTATGAAGGAAACACTTTGAAACTTGTATTGCCTCTCTTTTGACACCATGAGTGCATAGGAGGCCTTATTTTATTCGAGGTCTATATGTCAAAGTTGTAAGTTTTGATAGCTTAGTGAGGTCATTTACTTTAATTTTTGTAAAGTTCATTAGTTTTATTAGTTCCTCCCAAGGCAGGATACTATTGCATTCATTCAATCTAATTTTTTAATTAGATTAAGCAATCAGAACATAGAATTAAAATTTTTGAACAAAAAATCAATAGTTTAAGTTTAATTTTTCTTTTAACTAATTATAAAAATGACAATTATCTTTATTTCTATTGATGACAGTAAGCAGAAAAACAAAAATTCTTAAAAAAATCACATTTTTCTCCATCCATTTTTGTTCGGTAGCCCACCAATTGTATAGATAATAATAATAATATTTTTGATTTGGGACAAAATTAAATACAATTTAATTTATAACAGGGATTGCATTAAATGCACAATATTAATCTCAATGTAAAGTAGCATATACAAAAACATCTAATAGCCAAATTGTCAATGATGAAAGCATACGTGACATGCCCGCACTGACAATTTTTTTCACATGTTTCAAGATAATTAAAAAAATTCCTAGATATTATTAAAATAAAAATAATAACAAATTTTAAGTTACCAAATTTTCTTTGGAAGAGTGCTTATGTGATATGTGGGATATATTTTCCTGAGTGAGCTTACCCCACCAAAAATTAAATTAAATTAATTAATAAAAAATTCAAATGGGAAAGAATATTCAAAGGGTTTACTCTGCTTAAAATTTTTGGACACCTATATTCAATTGGTGGAAAGCACCACAAAAAAAATTATATCTATTTTTTTTATTACTGCATAGAATTTTTACAAAAATTACATTATGAATGCTTTAATGCACTAGCTCTCAAGTGGTGGGCACGGATTTGTAGCCATTATTTAATAATTAATTTGTTTAAGAAATAATTTATTAAAATAAAAAATTAAATCTTTTAAATTTAAATTTTTAAATTTCTTTTAATTATAAAATTATATTTAATTATATAATATTTGGAGGGGTCAAAATTTATTTTAAAAAAAAAAAAATCTTTTAAACTTATATTTTTAGATTGCTTTTAATTACAACATTATATTTCTTTATATATAATATTTGGAGGAGGCGATTTATTAAGTAATTTAATTAAAAAACTATTTTAAACCTTTTAAATTACAATTTTGTATTTCCTTTAATTATAACATTATATTTATAAATATTTTATTATATAATAAAAAATTTAAATATATTTTTTATTTTAGAGATTTTAATAATTATTATATTATAAAATATATAATGTATAGTATATAATTAACATTCATATCTCTCTCCCCCCTTCCTCTTTCTAGATCTTACATCTATATCTCTTTTCCTCTCCATATTTATTTTATTTCTTCTATATCTCTATAAGGTTATCTACATCTCTATGTAGCATTTCATATCTCTATCTTTATGTCTCTCTCTCCCTCCATCTTATTCTCTATCTCCATCTCCATCTACAATGAATTTATTTGTCGTACGAAGGATGAATTTAATCGTTGTAGATAGGATGCAGCAAAAACGTTAAAAAGTGTACTCTTAAGCTAACAATTGGCAAGAATAATCTCATTGATATCTCTCTATCTATTTCTCTCTCTTCCTCTCTCCCTCTATCTTCAACTCTCCTTTTATCTACTCTAGAATAACTAGGCTAATGGCAGGAACATGATGCTTTGCATCCCTTGTTTTAGAAAGTATAAATCTTCTTCATTCCTCGAAGCTTTTCAAAACCAAAGAGTAAGTTGCTTCAATTATCTAAAACCCAAAGTAACAACATATGCATATCCTTATTGTGTGGCTTGGGAGTTTTGTTGTCTCCCACTAGATTTTGGTGGGCTTGGACTTCTCTCTACTCAAAGACAAGGTTTAGCCCTCTATGTCAAATGGATTATTCATGCCATTTCTAGGAACAAGGCTTGAAAGATTATTCTTAGACACTACATTTCCTCTAGCTTCCTGACTCGTAGGTCAGTCTAGAAGGGGATTAACTTTCAAACCCTTCTTGTTATGCCATAGGTTGCTCAAATAGAAGGCACTTTTATTGTCAAAAGTATATGACATATGTAAGAAGTCATTAAGCCCTAGCTTTGGTGGGCTAGCTTCAGCTTTCGAGATGGGTTATCTTTTAATCAGCATAACCTTTTGTTGTCTCCTCTCATTCATGTTCAGGGCCTCCCCTTCATTTGTCTACCTTGGGTTCGTGATTTTATCTTTCATAAGAAGGGTATCTCCATTTCCTAGGTTTATTTTCCAGAGCTACTATGAATTTTCGCACTTGGGAATATTTAAGAGTCCGGTACCGTCTCATATGGCTAGATCGATGGACATTTGACATATTTGTGTTGTCTCTACCTCTAAATATGCTACACAAGCTTATCATTCATTATATCAAGCCCTAGTGGAAGGATTGGCATTGGCATCCCAACAAAATTTTTTGCAATTATAGGCCTCCATTAGGCTACTGTTGGCTTTCTCCTCACCTTCCTTTGGTCTTGGTGCATAATTTGTAGTGGCATTTATTATCACCTTTGTTTGTTTGGAAGAGGCATTTAACACAGTTTGGTCTATAATCATAGAACCCAAGCTTGCCCATTTTGTTTGGTGTATTCTTTTCCAAGGTTTGCCCATGGGTTCTCGTCTCAAACACATGGGGGGTTTCAACCCATAGTACCCATTTTGCACCCAACTAGAGACATTTAAACATCTTTCTATTTTTGTCATTATGCCCAATAGTTATGGAGTTGGATTAATGATTTTTTCTATCCCTTTTGCCCAAAACCCTTTTCTTGCCATATGGTTCTTTTGTGGGACTAGTCATGCATCTCTTTCAAACATACCCAGATTTGGGATACTTTCAAGGTGAAGATCCTCTTTGATTTATGGAAGGATAGAAATGCTATTATTTTTCTCAAAGCTCCATTAATTCTTCTTTTTACTTTATACTAAAGCCACTATTTGTAATAATGTCATGATACGGATTCAAGTTCAAGTGGACAAAGTGGCTTTGGAGGTTTCTCACTTTCAAGAGCTACTTGCACATTGGGGTAATGCTTCATGCACTATGGCCAAGGTGCCCCCATATATTTCTACCTCCCATAGTCTGTCTCTATCTCATGGCCAACGACATTAGAGTTTATTTGCTTGACACTCTTGCTCACCAAGATCTTGGGCCCCTCATCGTCACTTTGGTGGCAATAGTGTATTGTCTCAACAACACTCTACTTCTCCTTCATACAGAGGGTACACCTCCTGGTGGCCTTTGGGTGGTGCAGGGCCATCTACTAGTGGTGGCAGTGGATGCCTTTTGACTAGTGGTGGTGGTGGGTGGGCAAAGCCCTCAAAGTGTCTCCCTCGAGTGGATTTGGCTATCTTATCAAAATGGACTAAAGATAAAGAAGAGGGAGAGACAAATGTTGATGAGGGGTGGTCCTTACTTGACGTCAACCCAAACCTTGCTAATGTATGGAGAAATCTGGATGAAGGGATCCTCCTTTGTTGCCCTCTGGGATTACTTTTGTTGTATAGATGGTTATGGTTTTATTCTTCCTAGGCTTAACCCTCATGACTGTTATTTTGTTTCATTGTTTCCTTGCTTTCTAGGCTCTACTTGTGTGACTTTGGTTCTATTTTTGGGGCACTGCCCATATAAATTAGAAGGGTCATTGCATGTCCCCCTATATCTTTTGTGGATATGTGTAACATAACTTTAATCTAATAGATTTTGATGCACGTATTCGTCAAAATTTATGTTTGTCAATTATGTCTTCCTTATCATAATGAATACCAAATTTATTAGCTACCATATGAACTCTGGTTCTTGTAAAAGGATTTTTTTGTTTCATCTACTCCTTTTGGCAGTTTATGTTCTTTTGTTGTTGGATAACATAATTGTAAGTTTGTATTGCCTTCTCCATGTTGCTAAAAAATTACTCTTGCATTGATATTATCTATTATCACCTCCTTATTCAACTCTTAAGTAGAGATTGTTATGTTGCAAGGAAGAAATTATTTATTCTTCAAAGATTGAGTTATACTCATACATCTTTAAACAATAACAATGATTGGAAATATTCTCTAACACCAAAATCATGTTTAATTTCCTCAAATAGTCTATAAAATTTTAGAAAAAACACAATCTAACTACATTTTACTTAAATTAATAAATGAAAATTCATAAAGATTGAATGTTGTACGTGAAAGGAAATGTTCACACAAGTAGAACTTCAACTCTAATAATCATATTTTTATCCTTGAAAAACCCAAAGTAGGAAAAAAGTAATTGGTAGTGACAATTGTACATCTATAATTCTTATTAGATAAAAATAATCAAAGTACAAAGAATGGATAAAAAAATTCATTGTTACCATGTTAACTTTCAAGTGATTTTGAAATCATCATGACACTTGCATAGCTAGAAGAGGTGGTTACAAAATCACCCTTCTAGAAGAAGTTATTTTGATCCAACATTTCAACTAGGTGCTTTCTATTGTTATTGAAGAAAATTTCTCTCCACGTTCTTATAGGACATTTGGGATCTTAAAAAATGCCAATGACTATTTTCTGTACAAAACAACACCTAATCAAAAACACAAATTTGCATAACACAATTTTTTTCAACGAATTTTTGCATTTTTACAACATTGAGAAGGTAAATTAAGAGAATCAAACTAGTAGAAATCGCATAAACATTTGTTGTGATTTGCAATTTTTTTGTTTTCAATCAAATGTTGTTTTGTATGAAGAATAGACGACTCCTTAAAAAATGAAGCAAATAAATAAAAAATAATAAAAAGTTATGAATTAAAGATTTATTTTCTAGATTTAGAAAATATTAAATTTAATTTGTTTTCCATTACTTTTTAATGAAATTAAACCTTTAGTCAAATATAATAGTAACTAAAATATAATAGTATATATGGCATAGTAAAAAAAAAAAAAATTTAAAAAATTAAAAATGTTTCAGAATTATATCAAACAATAATGATCAACAAAGGATTTGTTTGATATATTTTTGGATTTTATAGATATATCTTGTGATGAGTCAAGTGTAATTCATAAAATTTAAAATTTAAAATATTTTTTCATGATTAGTTCATAAAGACTTATACTTTTTATCAAAAATGTCTCTTGAAAATAATGTTTTTATTTTGTTAAGAAAAATTATTCTACCTATTGATTAATGAATTTTTAATAGTAAAAGAAAACATTAAAAAGAAAAATACAAAATTAATTTTTTTAAGTTAACATTAATATAAATTTTTAAGAAAAAATATTAAATGAAACATTTGTAATTAATGTTCTTAAAACATAAATGGAATGTAAAAATTGAAGATTCTTTAGAGATTTTTTTGTGATAAATTAATAAAAAAATTATTGATTGTTTTTTTCTTTTTCTTATCAAGAGTCACTCTCCAAAATCTTAGCACGAAGAATCATTTTTTTCTTTTTCTCCAATAAATAAGATAAACATTCTTCAATACCTTTAAAGTCCAAAAATTATGCTACATTATATCTCTTCATCAAATAATTGGGCCTTATAACCTTTGTTGGCATAATGTGTGTCTCCTAAAAGTAGTAGCTTTCTCATGGCCTACCCTACATAGCAGAATCTTAATTACAAAAAGATTGGAAAAACTAGTCATTTCACCATCTTTTAATTATGTGCTTTGTGGGATATAGAAGGAAGACTTTGATCATTTATTGTTGAACAAGCTATTTTAAGGGTCAATTCCATTTGACACCCAAATCCTTTTTAATATCTAAGGGTAGAACATGATATCCACACAATCATGAGAGAGGATATGTTGATGAAAAATCTCATGCGTTTTCTTATATACTAAGATAGTATTTGTCTTTTTGTCTCATGTCATGCATATTGTTTTCTAAATTTTTGGAGGCAACTAGATATGGATATGTTCAATATTATCTTTTCTAAAATGAGAAGTTTTGTTAGGCAATATTATATTATGATTTGTTCGAAGGTCATTTGTTGATTTGTGGCTTCTTCTCCACCAAACAATTAAATGAAGCCTTTGTTGTACAATTGCGGCTAAACTAGCTCCAAAATGATACGGAAAGTCAATAACACAAAAATTGTCAAAAATTACAGATCATTGATCGTGATTAGTAGAATTAATTGCGGTTTTGATTTTTCGAAAATTTTCGAAAAAGTCTAACAACACGAATTTTATAACCCCGTTTTGAAACTAGTTTAGCTGCGTCCTTGTTGTATATGCATCTTTCAAGTCATGCAAGTAGCTCCATTAATGACGGTAGCCTAGAATTGAAGAATGCCCTCAAAGACCATAAGTCTCAGCTAGACTATGCATTGCATCCAAAAGAAAAAGAGGTTTTTAATGTAGTCAAGCTCTTTCCTTGCTACACCTTAGATTGTTCTTCCCTAATTGTTGCGCTTTTTGTTGGTATTGTAATGAAGGTGGTGTGAGCTCCTTTTTAAGTGTATAAAAAGATGTTAATTTTGTAGTTCTTTATGTCTTTTTAATTTATTAAGCTTTTGTATATATGTAATAAATGTTCATCTAATCAATATGACAATCTATTTTTTGTATCATTGCTTTTATTTTTACTATATAAAGAAAAATTAAATTATCACATAAAATATTATTTTACTATAATAAAATAAGTCACATAATTACATAAGATAAAATTTAGAATGTCCTAACTCCAATTATTGATAAGATTCTTTGTAAATTTCTAAGACCGCATAACATTTTCCATTATAATCTCTTTAAATTTTATTTTAAAAACTCACACTTGTTCATATCAAAACTTACAGTCTATTCTCTCCATCCTTACAAACACCAACCAACTGCAGTAACATCTCAGTATTAATTCTAGATTGAATCCTATTAATTGATTCCTTAAGGAAATTGAGGTTGCTTAGGATAAGAGTAGTGTACAAGGAAAATCCCTTATGAATTATGAATAATGAATAATGGGTATTCTTGAAACTGAAAACTCTGTAGGTAAGGGGAGATTTTTTTAAGTAGTTATATAAAAGAAAAAAAATTCTTGGTGTTGTTTTAAAATTTGATTGATATCCCAACAAACAAATCATAGAAAATTTAAGAAACTCGAATTGTTCACATCCAATATTGAAAAATAGATTACTCATTAATCATTCAGCTCCATAATCAGAAGCATCAGTCACAATACTGATTAGAAGAGAGAAACAAAATGAATCTTCTATGCCATTGGTGTAAGATCTTTCAGCCATGGATCTTGAGACTTACCAATGGAGTAAACAATGAAACCAATCTCCCTGAGCTTCTGTACATCCACACTGTTGGGGCCATCAAAAACGAAAGCAGGTTTCTGCATACTATCATAGATCTTCTGGTAGTTTAGAATGTTAAACTCATCCCTCTTTGTTAGAATGCACACTCCATGAGCATCCTTTGTAGCTTCATAGGCATCCCAAACAACTTGAACTTGTTCCACAGCTGAAGGGTTCATTGGTTGCAAATGGGGAGAATGATCCCCAACAAATTTGTTCATGGAGAGGACTCTCTGAATCTGCTCCTCTGTTACTTGTGGGTCATAAATGCTAATATATGCTCGGTCTTCAACAAGACCCCTGCATACATCAATTGCAGGATTGTCAGCCATACTAACCCTGTTGAATCTAAAACCAAGAATGGCAACCTTCTTTCCCACAAGTGTATTAAACATTGAAGAAATCACACGGTTCACAAATCTTCTTTTCTGAAATTCATTCATCTTCATAACATGTTTCCAGTAGTTTGCTACCTCAATTAGCCCATTGCACTCACAGATGTAAACCAAGTTCAAAATATCCCTCTGAAAACATGACCCACCAAAACCAACACTGGAATTCAACAAACTTGATCCAATTCTTGAATCCCTACCTATGGCATTAGTAACTTCTGTGACATCTGCGCCAGCTGCTTCACAAAGGGCCGAAATTGCATTCACTGATGCAATTTTCTGGGCCAAAAAAGCATTTGCAGCAACTTTGGAGATTTCTGCAGACCACAAATTTGCAGTAATTATCTTGTTCTGAGGAACCCAGTTTGCATACACTGCTCTCAAAGCTTCAACTGCTTTCTGCCCTTGAGGAGTCTCCCTACCTCCAATGACCACAAGTTCTGGATTAAAAAGGTCCTGAATAGCACTCCCTTCTGCAACAAAATCTGGATTTGAAAGAACCTGAAAGCTTAATCCCTTCTTGTTATGCATGAGAAGTTTTTCAATAATCACTGCTGTTTTCACTGGTACTGTAGATTTTTCCACAACAATTTTGTCTGACATTGAGATATCTGCAATCATTCTTGCAGCACTTTCCCAATAGGTCAGATCTGTGGCTTTTCCAACCCCAAAACCTGCAACTTTTATTGGAGTATTGACTGAAATGAATACAATGTCTGCTTCAATGATATGCTTTTCTAAATCAGTACTAAAAACCAAGTTTTTTCCCCTGCAACTTTTTACAACCTCATGAAGCCCAACCTCATAAATGGGCAACTGGTCACTGTTCCAGGCAGCAATTCGAGCTGCTGAGATGTCTAAAACTGCTACTTCAATATCTGGGCATTTTAGTGCAATGACAGCCATTGTTGGACCCCCTACATATCCAGCTCCAAGGCAGCATATTTTCACCATTTTCACCTGGTCTGATATGGCAGCAAAATAAATTTCCTTTCTCGTGTATAATATGGAGTACCGGGTCTACTGTCTATATACCGAAAGTTGACTCCCGTTGGATTGAAAGCTAGGTTAGTGCAAATCAGACCACCTGGCATACAAATATCTTCACAAAACAAATTTTTCTCGACGTAAACTCCACATTACTCAAATAGAGTGAAAGTTCTATCCAAAGTTCTATCCACTCTACCTGTAGTAAAAAAAGGTCACAAGTTCAAGTCTTTTGAGAGTAAAGTATTTATGTATGTTTGTTACAAGAAGTACAAACTAGTAAGTAGACCCATAAACAACTTTACATTTTTGTTCATGTTTTTATATTTTAATAGTTTATTTTTTAATTTTTTAGCTTAACTCTTATAAAAAAATTTACATTTTTTTTTCATGTTAGAACTAGATAGAAAGTTAAATTGAAATTATGATTTTGTATTTAAAATAACATTATATTAAACATTTAATTTTTTATTCAGAAATGAATTGATAAATTGGAATATGCTTAAATTTGAAATATTAAAATTTGTTTTTTAAAATGTATTGTATTATTATGAAAATAGTAGTTATAAATGTTATTCAAAAAGTTCAATAAACATATATGTTTTAAGTGTTAAAAGTTAACGTTAGGTATTTTCAATGGTTGCTATCGAATTGAATTTTGATGGTCTATCAAAATGTTCTAAAATTGTCTCATATGATGGATCATTTAGTGGATAAAGACAAGGTTGTGTAGTGTTTCTTTCTTTGTTGGGCGATTGACCCTTCTTACTTTGTATCTCTCTTTGTGTTGAATAAATTTTTACCTTTTAGTGAAAAGATGATGTTTTGGTGTAGTAAGTTTAGAGCATTTGTTGCATGATGGGGGGAGAATTGTTTTTACCAGAGTTGTTTCAAAACTAATAATGAAATTGAATGGAAGGCTCTCATAGTAGGTGTAATAAAGGCTCATAAGGTGGGATTTAGAAAGACGGAGATTGAAGGTGACTCTTAGGTGGTGATAAATGCTTTGCAAAAAGGTCATAGCCATAATGTACATATGAGTGCTTAACTTGAAGAAGCAATTTTATGGACAAGAAATTTTACATTGGTGAAATGTTGTTGTCACAAAAAAAGACAAGGCTATCAATTGTTTAGCTAATAAAGGGATAGATTTGTTAGGATTTGGTTTTTGTATACTATTGCATAAATTAATTTATTATATTGTTATAATTAAATGATTATTTTGTTGTAGTACATCTAGGAGATGTGGTTAGGCTACCCTAGCTAATTATTTGGGGTTCACTTGTAAGTTGTATTGTAACATTGGGTTAATTATATTATTGTAGTGTCATAAAATTGCGCCTCCTGCAATTTTAACCATATTTTAGGTCCCCACCTTGGCGACATCATCTCCTTCCTAATCGAGACCTATTTCTGCATTTTCATCCCTTCACCCTTTCTCCTTCAAGACCTGTGGTTGCTCTAGATCCTGTCTGGGGCCCAAAATAGGGAAGGACAAGGGTGTGGCACCCTTGTCCCCACCCCTTAGGGTGGCCCTATGTCAGGTATGCCTGGTCTCCCATGCATAAATTGTCTTTGGGGTTTGCAATTCCTTTTTGTCGGCCTTCAGTGGTTGAAAATGAATCCTTGAGGCATGTATAAAAAGGAATTCAATTCCCTCATTCAAGAATAGAGGATAAGGGATAAGAAGAATAAGAAAACGATACAAGATTTCAAGGTCATCATCAAGCATTCAAGCATTCAAGTCTTCTTCATTCATCCATTGGAGCAACATTACAACATTCATTTGCAAGCATGTGTGTGTGTTAGGGTTTTGTCATGTTACATGCCATTTCATACAACATTTGTGGTTGCATTCAAGAAGCAAAGCAATCATCATCAACAAGTTGCAGATCTACAAGGTATACATTTCTATTGTTTACATTCAAGCATTTTCAATTACTTTCTTTCAAGGTTGATTCCTCAACCGGGGTTTGACTGAGGCAAACCCCTATCCACAACCATTCTCCCTCTCTTTTATGTGTGTAGGTTGCAGGTGTGCAACTGTAATTGCAGGTTTGGGCTTTATTTGCAGAGACGAAAGAACTCTTTTCTTTTCACAGATTTTATGGAGGACCGTGTGCGTTCCCACCACGGTCCCGACGACTTTTCTCCAAATTTGCACGGCATATCTGTATCAATCTAATTAGCTCATATCCGAAGGTACAACATGATCCCAAACTGGTAGCTCCTCATTTCACTCATTTCCTCTCTCTTTTCCACATAGTCAACAAGTCAACTTTCTCATTTACAAAAGAGGGTAAATCACACTCCAACACTTGTAATCCATTTGGAATTCACATCCTTGTTTCCCTCGGATTTGGATCTAGTGGATTCAAGCCCCTCTTTTGAATGCAAAGTTCCTTCCAAGTGAAAATCATCCTAGTGGCTTCCTTTCTCTCTCCTAGGTGGGGAGTCACTAGGATCCAATTTTCCACTTTACAATTATGTGTGGGAGACATAAGATAATTGTTTAATATATTCGAAAAGATATTTAATAATTATTTAACATATTCAAAAAGATATTTAATAAAGTAAAAAATTAGTACCCAATATTAAATTAGGGGTCAATGGTTTTGTGTTTTCATTGTTTTAAGACACATGGTTTTATCATACCACTTGGTTGCATTTGTGTGAGTTTGAGTCTATAAAAGCAAGCATATGTTTAGTGGTTAAGATTGGTTGGGTGAGTTGGTTATCGTATTATTGTGTCAAGAGTGCATATGTGAATCATGACATGGGACACATGGATTCATGCTTGGACACATGAAGGATGCATTGGAGAGGCTTGATGTTTCATTGTAATTCTATAAATCCATGTATTGTTTATTTGCTAAATAATGTACATGAAGTATGGATGTAGGCTAGGTTTTCCCTCTTGAGGGTTTTTCCAAGGCATATATTATGTTAATTTGTGGCTTGTCTATTTGATCTATGCATTATGATTATTTTGTAAGTTTGTATGCACAATTTTCCTCTGTGGGTTTATGTAGGAAATAGATTAAATGAACAAGGTATTGATGCATTATTTCCTAACAAGTGATATTAGAGCTTTCATGATTGTGAGAGGTGTGAACTCCCATTTTTTTAAAGATTTAACCTTAGTTTAGTTAGATCTAGTGCAAAGTTGAATTTATGGATATACAGAAAAGATTTGAGACACTACTAGATATGGAACACATTTGCAAGTTGTTATTTTGCAGATTTGCACTTTTGGGCTCGTAGATTTGTTGGGTTTATTGCAAATCTGGGGATTGAAAAAAAATGGTCAAAATGATTTCTTGAAATGGGCTTTCAGATGAGGGTTTAATAAGGAAAATTTCATAGATGACCTCTTGAAATAAAATGAACCTTACCATTAGATTGAGGTTGGCCAAGATATGAAGATGGATATGAAATTTTCCCTATTTTGACCAAGTTGTAAAAAGAGGAAAAAAAAAACAAAGAAAAAAGAAAAAGGAAAAAATGTTGAATCCGCTAGACCTTTTAGTCAAACGTTTGTACGAAACTGCAAAGGTGTTGTCAAAAAAATTAAAATAGAAAAAAATAAAAACAATGTTGCCAAAATTATTGGCCTTATCTATAGAAATTAAAAATTAAAACAATAAATAATAAATCAACCTTTAAAAAAATCTAAACCTATAAAGTTTTAATAAACAAAAAAAATTAAAGGTTGATTAGGGGATCTATAGACCTCCCATGACTGTTGTACTGATAATCTTGTCAGTGATCGACCCACTCACCCACCTACTACTTAAATCTAAAAAAAATTGAAATAAATATTTTTCAAAACATTTAAATAAAAAAACTAAACTAGTTACTTTAAACTTTAAAACCACCCAAGTTTATTAAAAATATTTTAAAATTAAAATTAATTTAAACCACCACCACCTCTTTCTAAATAAAATATAATAAATTAAAATCATAAATGAAAGAGACACCCATTTGTTTTTGGAAATTATTTTTTGAGTGGGGTCTACCAAAGTTGTCCCTATAGGCAAACTAGACATTTTTTTAATGAGCATAACTTTCATTCAAGAAGTCAATTTTTTGACTTCTTATAGTTGATGGAAAGCTCTCTCTGAGCAATACACAATAGTATAGGTTTAATTCCTTGATTTTGTCATTTTAGTCAATTTTGGAGTCTATAAGTTAGATATTCTATGTTATTGGGTGTTGAGTGAAATTTTTGCATATGGAGTTAGATTTTCGATTTGGAATGGGCATTGGAGAGAATTTGAGGTGTACTGTATAATGGATAAGGTAAATTTTCAAGTTTTGGGGTAGGGAGAGGTTAGTACCTATTTTATCACTTATAGGTGCCTAAGATTTAGGGTCTAAGTGTGAGTGTATTTAAATGAATCTATAAGTGAAACCTTGATATAAAACATGTATTTATGTGATATTCATGATGGTAAAACTGATTACGGAAAACTAACCCTTTCCCTCAATAGAGATGAGAGTTTCACTATGGATTATCCTTCAAGCACTTTTCACCATTACATTCACTATGAGTCATGAAAGCAAGGATAAAAATATTACAAAGCAAAGAAAAGTTCACTAAGTAATTCTAAGTATCACAAGAAGGAAAGAATGAGCGGGGTGTATGCCCCCACATTAAAGCGATCACATGCACTTTATTGGGAGCGATTGCTTTAAGGTAGGATACACCCAAGAGAGAGAAGGAAGGGAGCACGTTATCACAAGGATTTAGCTCCCAATCGAGGAATAAACCCAAGGATAATGAACACAAAACATGAGGTAGTGTCTCTTTCCGCAAGGTCAGTATGTTGCATGATAACTCATGTATATCTTGTATGTATATGCATATAATAATTTTCATTCCCCAAAGAAGGACACTACCTTAGAAGAAAGGGAAGAGAGGATGTCTTTTGAGTCAACATTAAAGAGACCAAGAAAAGATCTCAATGCTTTGCATCATCTCCAAGTAGACATTAAGGGAACAATAGAAGAATAGGGATACGCATAGAAGAATGGTCACAAAAGAGAAAGAAAGGAGAGAGAGAGGATCTACAGTGCTAATCTAGCATGACATCCGCCTCCTGATCTTGCTGATCACTATTTCGGGAAGGCGAGAAACATGCCAGAGGAGCGATATCGAGCACAACAGATGGAGCTATCACAAGATCCAAACAAGGACTATGCTCATGTTGTAAGTCACTTTGCTCGATTCGAGGAGGTAGGATTAGGGTTTGTGAAAACTCATCCAAGAAAGGTTTGTCCACATCAACATACTCATATTCACTATCAGAAGCATTAGGAGTTGTATTGCCATTATGTAACATTTTCACTCATTTCTTCATCAAAGTTTAAAGCAAGTGGAGAAAGAACATGAATAGGAGTAAAACCATCACATGTTTTATGCAACTTATGATTTGGAGATGTTGGTTGAATATCTTTCTTAGGAGAAAAGGGAATCATGTCAACTGTTGGAGTCTGAGGAGATTGAGTATTTTGAGGGATAGTTTCACGAGTTCGAACATGGCGTCTTCGTCGGTGTTCTCTCGCACAATGATTTCATCGAGTCTTAGTGGAAGGATGAGAAGGAGGATGAACATTTGAAGAAGTAGGAATGTTTTTCTCCTTGATAGTGGAAGGTTTAGGTTGAGGTCTTTTTGGCTGAACAATAGGAGGAGCATGCATCTTTTCTCGATAAGAGGAAGGAGGTAGAACTATGCCATAGAAAGGAGGAATATTAGGTGTAGGGAGGTGACCAAGTCCATCATGGGGAGGAGGGATAGGTCTAACCTTAGGAAGAATATTGATGTTCTCCTTAAGAGATGGTAAAGTCACATCCATAGGGGTAGGTGGACAATTTTCCTTAGGAGGCAGATTAGTTCTATCCAAGAGGAGAAGAACCTCGTCTTGAAGAATAATAGGAATGCCAATTATTGGCAATCTAGGTTGACTTAAGGATAAGATCATATCATTCTTCCATTTTTAATAAGATTGAAAAAGAGCATCGCTCCTTGATGGAAGAGATTGAAATTGTTTAGGCCAAAAGAGATCAATAGGAATACCAGGGCTGCTTTCGGATGGACGGAATAAGCTATGGTTCATGGTTATGATTTCTCCATTGTGAGGAAATTTAAGACACTTGTGGATCAGAGAAGCAATAGCCTTCATGGAAGATAGCCAAGGATATCCCAAATTCACACGGAATTGCTCAGAAGAAGGTATGATAACAAAGTCAACATTCATGGACATAGTATGGAATTCAACAGGAAGGGTGATAGAACCAATGGTAGGACAAGAGAAACCATTGAATAACTTCACAACTACATTAGAATCATCATATAGTGGTTTGTGCAATCATAAAGTGAAAAGATACTCTTCGGCTATGACATTAACCATGCAAGAGGGATCAATCAAGGCACCACGACAAGTGATATTCTTAACCTTTGCAACTATGTATAAAGGGCCATCAGGTGCTCTAATGGTCTCACTAGGGTCAAATGTAATACATGGATCCTTAGGAAAATCTTGTGTTTATACCATGTTAACCAAGTTTGGAGCCATAGAGGTGAATTCTTCAGAAGAGAGAGAATTAGGCACAATCTCAGATTTTAATTAGGAGGAGCAACTGATTTATTCCCTATATCATTCACACCTACCACAGATATAGTATTATTATCAATCAAGTCTTGAACCTTATTTTTCAATGCAAAACATTTCTCGGTATCATGACTAGGTTGATGATGAAATTGGCAAAAGGATTTTTTATAGAAATAAGGAGATGCAAGTTTGGAAGGATCAACTTGTTTTATAGGAGGAAGTTTGATAACATTTCTATGCAACAATTAAGACATAATACTATGGAAAGATTCATTCAAAGGAGTAAATTGTCTTTCTCTTTGGAAAAAAATAGAAATAGAAGGCACACTTGTTGTAGCATTCACATGGTTGTTGTTGATTGGATCATTGAACTTGATGAAGCTTTTTGTTGGTTTGAACTTCGCAAATGATTGTTGAACACTTTGCCCCTTATCACTCGGAGCCATAGGAGTAGATTGCTCCATTTGACTCACAACTAGTTGATAATTGTGGAGTGTTGCATACAACTGTGGAAAGGAAGTAAACTCAAACAAAAGAAGCTTTATCCTGATATCTTTTTGTAAATTAGAAATGAAAATTCTTTGAATATCATTATCAGGCACATGAAAATAAATTTGAGCACACAAATGCCTATATCTACCAATGAAATCAGTCACTTTTTCTTTAACACCTTGTTTACAATGCATTAAATTAGTCAAAGTGATTTTAGGACCAATGTTGTTTTGAAATTGTTGGATGAAAGCATTTGCTAGTTGTTGAAAGGAAGTAATAGAATAAGAAGGTAGAGAGCAATACCATTGTAAAGCTTTATCTCTTAGTGTTCTTGTAAAGTGTTTTGCAAGCAATCGTTGATCATAAGCAAATTTAGTACACAAGGTTTGAAATGTTTTGACATGTGTAAGAGGATCACCTTTTCCATTATAGAGTTCCAATTGCGAGATCTCAACATGTTTAGGTGGAACGACTTTAACAATATCAAGAGAAAGTGGGCTCGCAACATCAAAGGTGGGCACACTAAACTTGGATTGACTCATGGAAGCAATTTATTGTTGCAATGAAGACACAATTTGGGCAAGATTGTTGATTATCATTTTGGTGGAAGAATTCATGTTAGACATAGGTGATTGAGAAGGTGGTGTGATGTTGTTGAAAGAAGGCATGGACTGAGAATAAGGTGGTGGGACACTATGATAAGTAGGCATTGGTGATGATTGGGTAGGAAAAGGGACACTTAAAGGAGGAATAAAGTTGTTGAAGGAATTACCCCCTTGTGTCACACTAATTGGTTGAGGAATAATAGGAACACTCATGGAAGACATAGGCAAACGTGGACAATTAAATGAAGAAGAGGGATTGCCCCCATGACCTATGGTTTTAGGGATGACATTTTGACTTGAAGTAGCCATGATGTTAGATGTAAAAGTATGAATACTAGTCATAGGAGTACTCAAAGGAATAGAGGAATTAACTTGTGTTGAATGTTGTGAATAACCTAGGGTTTCAGCACAACTCTTGATAGGCATGACATTAGAATCAACAATATGTGCAATGCCACATAATATATCAATTCCATTCTTATCACTTTGAAGCATGCGCTTAAGACCTACAATTAATGAAAGAGATTCACTATTAGGGTACTCTTGAGACATCCATTGTTGAAATCTATCAAATTGACTATCCAATGTAGAAAGTTGATCTAAAGAAACCCTAGTTAAAGCTTCTTCTTCATCATGGGATCCATCAATGGGGTGAATAGGCACATGATTAGGATGGGAAGGATTAGCATGATCCTCATTAAAGAAGTTACTCAAATTAGGCTCCATCTCCTTAATAATTAAACCTTGGGAAGCCTTAATTCTAATGCTTCATCTAACAGGGATAGGATAGGTAGGACTAATAGTGGTAAAACTCATGCACTAGAGGAAAAATTTGAATTTTGAATTGTAGAACAAAGCTTACAAAATTGAGTAATGCAAAATTTAAGAAGATAATGATTACACAATTCAAACTTTGTTGGGGGAAGAGGATGACACAATTCCCAAAAATGAAAGGAAATTGTAATTTTAAAATTAGGGCCAAGTGAAGACCACTTAATTTTAAAATCAATTTTTTTAAAATCAGGGCAAACTATAATTAACCTCTTAATTTTGAAAAATTTCTTGAAAGTTGCAATGTTGAATTTTGAAGGTATTTCTTATTCTAGAGGGATCAAAAATCAATAAAATTAGCCAATCTTCTGGATTTGGGCTAATAAATACAGCCATAATAGTCTCTCGAAATTTTGGAAAAAAGTCGAGGACTGTGGTAGGAATGCACATGGTCTGACCAACTTTTTTTGAAATTTTCAGGGATGGATATTCCTAGGATTTTAAAGCTAACCCCCCAAAATTGGCGAATTTTATAATTTATAGATGGGCGAAATGAAGACACAAATGTGAAAAGAGGACCCTATAAGGGTTTTGAAGAAAAAGAGGAATTGAAGTGAAATTTTGAAAAGGGTCAAACCTAATGGATAGGGACACCTTGGAAAATGTTTAGAAATCTGAATGTAACTTAAATTGATTTGAAATTCACACAAAATCCAATTAATTTTTAAAATTAGGGTTTTATGACCTAACCACTTAATTTTGAAATTTGAATTTTGGGAAAAAGGGGGGAAATTGAAAATTTTAATTGTAGAATTGAAAACAAATCCAAGAACAGTAAGAAGTCTAAAAATTAAATGGAAATTTAATTTTTGCACAAGTTCAAGATGATTTTTGAAAATTAGGGTTTTTACAAGTAACCTCTTAGCTTTGTAAATTTTAATTGGAAATTGAACAAGACAATGAGGAAAGTGAATTTGACAAACAAAGCAATTTTCAGATCTAAGATAACCACAAGTAATTTTTACAAATCACAAGTTCACTTTTAATTTTAAAAACAAGGGTTTTTAATGATTTAACCACTAAGTTTACATAAATTTGAAACTTGTAAATGAAAAATATGCAATGTTTTTCAAAGGAAAGCATGCAAGATGTTGGGTTCACCAAAATGTAATGGTGGGAAAATGATGAGTGATAGATCAAGAGGAAAACTAACCCTTTCCCTCAAAGAGAGATGAGAGTTTCACTATTGATTATCCTTCAAGAACTTTTCACCATTACATTAGGAAGCTAAGGGATAATTCACTAGATCCAATCTCCACACAAAGATGATAGATTGGATTCTGAATGAATCAATAATGTTGGGATGATCCCTTCTTCCTTGTTTGAGATAAAAAGGAAATTGATTAAGTTTATGTAGTGCAGAAGTGACAAAGAATCGATTATAACTTGAGGTCAAAAAATGAGATGAAGTTGTGCACCTGGATTTGGCAATAGAATATTGAGATGAAGTCGCCCTACATATTTCATGAAAAGTTGTCTAGACCGTGACAAGAATGTACACGGTCCTCTGAAAAATCCGCGAAACGAAAATGGTTTTTCCGCCTTTGCAAATGAAGCCTGAATCCTAAAGTATAGTTGTGCACCTCCAACCTACACATAGAAAAGAGAGGGAAATGTGTTGGGATTAGGGGTTTGCCTTTAGGTCAAACCCTAGTTTTGGAATTAACCAAGTAATGAAAGAAAGTACTTGCAAGTAGATATAAATGAAAGAGTAAATTGTAAATCACCTCAAGGGAGGTTGTGGTAGCAATGTTGATAGAAATTCTTGTGTGGAATTTGAATGTTGTAATCAATCTACTCTTCAATGGTTGAATCCTTGACTTGAATGCAACACCTAGCCTTGAAGGGAGACTTGATAATGCTCAATGTTGGAAAAGAATTCTTGAATGCTTGAATGTTCTTGAATGCTTGATCACTTATGCATACTCCAATCTTATCCCACTTCAACTTATGCAAATGAGAGGATGAATGCCCCTTAAATACATGTTAGTGGATTTGATTTTCATCACGGGCTGACATCGGGAGATTTTTCCTTCTCACTAAACAACCCACAATGCATACTCTAGGAAGGTCCTACCCCAAAATAGGGTAGGGAAAGGGGCACCATAAACCTATCCTGGGAGGACAAGGGTGACACACCCTTGTCCAAGGGGGACAAGGGAGCCATACCCTTGCCCTACCCCTTTCTCTAGGGCAGAGTGTGGATAGAGTGATGTAGAGGCCAAGGAAGAAGTTGTTTATGCAAGAGGAGCAATCTCCGGTCTCCGATTAGGATAGAGGATTCGAGTTGGCATGCGTGAGGACCCTAATGTAGTCAAAAATTGCTACGGTCACAATTTTACGACACTACTGTAGACACCTAAAAATGGTCAACGCTTGCGGAATCATACTTTAACATTTGCGCATTGCCTCATTTTAGGTTTTTGCGTCGCATTAACATTTCTCCTATGTCACGCACTTGGTCTTTATCATTTGCGAGCACCGAGTCATTCTTATACATTCTTCATTCATCTCACTCTCAAATTTGGTCTTGTCGACAACACTCTCCAGTCATGATTTTGATCGATCTTATCCTATCGCATCAATGTGCGTGCTCATTTGTCATCATTTTGGACATCGTCAATCCTAATTAGGGTTTTGTCCTCTTATCAATCTTGTCATTTTGCGATCGATTGGTCATTGATGGTGGTCATTTTCAATCCTGTCATCTTGCAATCTATTTTGTCATCGATACTTGATCTTGTCGTTTTGCGTTATCATTTTCAATCTTGTCATTTTGCGATTAATTTGCCATCGAACATTGTCTATCTCAATTAGGTCAATTTGGATCAATTTGTCATTGTTCCTCGTCAATTGGTGCATTTATCAATCAAATCATTTATTAAATTGGTCCTTTGTTAATCAGAATCATGATCGATATCAATTATCTTCAATCAAGACCTAATTGTCATTCTCGCATTTCTAATTCATCTTCTAGGGTTTTGTGATTTAATCATTTAACCTTGTTTGTCATTTCCTCCTTTAGGATTAATAAATTATTTATTTATCCTAAGTCTTCTTGTCACAATTAAATGTTCATTTAATTGGCTAATTATTCCTCTTTGTGAATTAATTAATAAATGAAAGATTATTAATTAATTTACCAATTTTCTAATTTTCATCAATTTCTTAATTCCTAATTCTTAATTCCTCTTTTTGTAATTTTCTAATTTTCTAAATTCTTAATTTCAATTTCCTCCTATTTCTCTCCTAAATTCATGGGAATGACATAGAAATTTGTCATAATTTTTCATAATTGACAATCAATCAATTCTTGACATAGAAATTTGTCATAAATTGTCATAAATCATCAATCAACAAATTTTGCATAGAAAGTGCATAATTTGTCATAAATTTGTCATAATTGACATAATTGATTTGCAATTTCCATTTGAATTGAATCATGCTAATTTGATCATCTCTCCAATTCTTCTATAAATTGGATGAATTTCTTCAATCAAATCCCCTAATCAGACTATCGAATTTCTAATCACTTTGTCAAATCACGCTTCGAGTATTCTTGTGTCAATGTCAATCTTGCTTTCACAATTAGGTTTATGCACTTGAAGGTGAGATCTACAATAAAACTATTTGGAGAAGAAAGAAGGACAATGGAGCCGCATGAAGGAAACATTTGGATTTACATCTGGTTTGCATAATCTTTTTGAATGTTTTATCTTTATGTCTCTATTGAATGTGTTTAGGATAGATCATTGCAATTTGCTTTCGTGATTGGGCTATGATTAGTTTTTATACTTGCTTGTGATGATTCCCTATTTCCTATGCTACATTAATTGGTGAACCCGACGTGAACACTAACCATCTAATCCCTTTATTGTGTTTTTGAGTGCTTTCAAGTTGATTTGCAGGCCAAAAAGACCAAAAACAGGGTAGTGCAGGGTTTTCTAGGGACTTCTGCGCCTGTGTAAGACAACTTGTGCCTGTGTCAAGAAACTTACGCCTGTGTTGAAGACATTCTGTGCCTGTGTCATGCATTCTGCACCTGTGTCCTGAGTTCTGCGCCTGTGTAAAGTCCAGAATAGAGGTAAAAATGCAGTGTTTTACTTGAAATTTGTTTTGTTTTTGCATTCTGTTTTCTGTGTTTTGGTTTTTGGTACTAATTATTTGTGCAGAATCTTGGCATATGCATGGCAAAGACAACAAATCAAACTAATAACATGTTTTATGCAGAATCGATAGTCAAAGAATAAACACCTCAAACTTTTAACTTGGGTTTTTGCAGGTTGCCTTGGAGAAACAACTAAACTTGGTGTTTGTCTTTAATGTTTTAGGCACCTAGTGATTTCTAAATAGGTTGGAATGAACATGTTTCTGCTTTGATTGTTGAGTGTGACATTGGAGTAGGAGAGTATGCTCTCATCCTTCTTAGGGTGATCAGAAATCCAGATCTTCGATACCATGCTCGTGTCTTTGATTGTGTGTCACCTTTAGAGGGCCTGCCTTCCCGACCACTTTGCTTTTGCAAGAAAGTGATAATCATGAGAAGGGAACGACCCAAAGTGAGTATGGCTAGAATACCTTAGCATTCTAACTCACTATAAACAAATACCTGATGGGCGAAAGCTTTGAAGGAAGGGTTACATGGGAATTGCAGTTACTTGGGAAGTGATGACACTTGAACTCTTTCTCATATCAACATCTAAGTAGGGCCTCTTGGTCTAAATTGTGCTTGCATGACTACATTTGTTTGGTATCTTGATGGGCTTAATGTCTCAATCACACTTGCGTGACATCAAGGAGTAATGCTTAATAGAAATCCTTACTAAACACCTTGTTTTTAGAGGCCAAAAACCCTTCTAGTTGCTTGAGAAGGACAAGTTCGGATACTTGGAAGAGATACTAAGTTTTCCATGGGGAGATTTCCATGGGGACTGATGCTTGGCTGCCCTAAGAAGTGAGTGCCGTGGAGGGGAGCCCGTGGGGTCAAGCATCTATGTATTCTCCTTGAATCCCATAATGAGTCTACCTCTCAAGTACCTAATGTCCTTGCCTACCATAGGAAATGTGGGAATGAGCATGATTGTCTTGAGTCTAAGTTGAAATATCTTGTATTCTTTGCTTGTTAAAAGTTGAATTGTATCTCATTTCAAGAACAAGGCAAATTGATCCAACATAAGATTTAACACAAGAGACATTCATCCAACAAAAGTTCAACAAGGTTCAAAACACATCTTCCAACATGATTATCAAACATTATTCAAAATCTTGTCTTAACATTCATGTCACTTGCATTTAGGTTCATCCTAGGTTGCATTTTGCAAAATTCATTGTTAAGTACCAAGGTTAGGTTTCACCTAAGTCATACTCCTTTGCATATCAATAAGGGTCATCCATTTTCATGTGTCCTCTTGCATTAGAGTAATACCATTATCATACATTCATATTTGCATACCTTAGGTCTCTTCATTAAGCTTAAGTCATTATCATATCATATTAGTCATTTGCATATTAATTATCCTTTTGCATATAGTCTCAAACTAGGTTTTGTCATACTTGAGTAATCCAAATCTTTGATAAACCCTAAGTCATTGTTAGGAGGTCTAGACCTTATCAAACCCTTTGTCCTTTTGTCATCCATGTCATTTCGTCAAACCTAGCTTAGTATCCAAGCATATAGGGGAGACATTGTCATCTTGTCCTTTGTCACTTAAGTCCTTTTGTCCTTTGAGGTCTAGATATCATTCCAATTTCCTAAGGGTCCCTCTCTTAGATTTGCATTCATAAGTTTGTCAAAATCTCCAAAAACAACCAAAAACATAGATTGCATTTTCATCTATTTAAGTTGGCATTTAGTTGCATACCATGTATTGTCCTTGAAAAATTCCAAAAAACATTACATTTTGCATAAGTGACATGCCTGTTGAGACAAGATCAAAATCTAAAAAGATGGGTGAACCAATGTATCAACCCATGGACAACATAGCAAATTCGCAGTTTCAAACTAGTCAAACAGTGCAAATCAAAGGTTCATCAAACACATCTCTACCACCATATGGAATGGTTCAACTTGGACCACTTGCATTATATGAACCAGTGTTTGTACCTATGAAACCAGGACATGGGAGTGTCCCACCAACTCCCAGAGGAAGTGCACCTTTCAATTGGAATCAACCAAACTTGCAACATGACATTCAAACTCAAACATTATATGAAGAACAAACTCTTTCACAAGGATTTGGTTCAGATCAAGGCATCCAACAAGAAACGAATCCAAATGTCCAACCAGATTCTTCATCCGATTCTGACGCTTCTGATGATGTTGATATGTTCCTTCAAGATCCAAAGATAACAAAAAAGATGGATAAGTTCTTGAACAAGGTCTTTAAGATGTTTCCACAAAAGTATCTTAACATGATGAGTAATGTGACCTCTTCAAGTGAACAAATCAATGTGCAAGAACAACAAGGTGGTGAGTTGTTAAGTTTCTCTCTGCATCCAAATGAAGAAAATGCACAACAAGCAACTCAACCTACCTTGATGAGCAAACGTGCTTCAAAGGCATTGACAGTGACTATTCCTCAAAAGTCACCATTTGAGACAATAAATAATCCATTATTCAACACAACACCTGTAACACAAGATCAAATGAAGAACACGCAAGTATTCGCAGCTGTCCCTCAATAAGAAGTGGTTCCTTACATGCATAAAGTTGGATCAAAATCTAAGATGTAGGAAAGCTTCACAACTGGAATGCCTGATATCACTAATGTCCAAGGCAATTCCATGATGCAACAAAGTTCTTATGTCCCATTAAGTTCAATATCTTTGCCAAACACTATTGCGACAAATCCTTCGATAATGGCGACACAAAGAGCTACGGATAGTGGTTTGCACCAACAACAATTGTTGCAACAATTGAGTAATACACAAAAGGTGCAATCGAATGTGCAAACTAGCAATGTGCAACAACAACAATTTCGCATTCGACAACAAATTACAGCACCTTCGGCACCATTACAAGTTAATGCAAACTTGCAACCATCACAATGGATTGGACAAACAACACAACAAGTTAATGCAAGTGCCATACCCCATCCTAAGGAGAAGCAACAAAAACCACCTAAACAAAGTTTTTTACAAATGATGGGATATACACTGTGACAACAATTGGCACAAAGTCAACAAATTCCGATTCGTCAACATCAACAACATGTGCCTCAATATGTGCCAAGGCAAACAAGCTATCCTACTTCACAACTGCAATTGGCGCCCGTACAATATCAACAACATACTCAATTGCAATATCAACCCAGGCTACAAGAAGCACAACAACAAGGTCGATATCAAGGCATAGCACAACTGCAACAACAAGAGATGTACCAAGAAGTTTATATGCTGGAGACACCAAAAACGGCCATTTCAGAATATCAACAACCGATTGGAAACATGATGTATCGACAAAGACTACCCACTGGGATTAATGATGGACCTCTAAAATCTGATACAGTTGCGCAACAACTTGAGAAGTTGCAATGAAAAGTTGACGCATTAGAAACCAAAGGAACAAAGAAGTTGTATACAGATCAAGATTTATGTCCTAATCCATTTGACAAGAGCGTATACATGCCTCCATTCCCTAAGCATTTTGAGGCACCTAATTTTGAGAAATATAAAGGGAATGGCAATCCAAAAGATCATATTCGAGCATTTTTCATGGCATGTATGGAAGTAAGCGATGAGGAGACATATTTAATGTGATTATTTGCACGAAGTCTCACAGGACAAGCCATGGATTGGTATTCACATCTGCCAGGAAATATAAAGACTTGGTCGGAATTGGCTCAAAAGTTTTTATCTCATTTCGCATTCAATATCGACAGTGACGTGACTATGTCAGATTTATGCAATACCAAGCAAAAGCAAGGTGAACCATTAGTGACTTTTTTGCAACAATGGCGAAGCTTGTATAGTCGTTCTTCTCTCGATATACCTGAAGAACAACAAGTGAATCTGTTTATCCAAAATTTGGTCCCAGAAATGATGTATGAGCTAAAATTGAAAAGTCCCAGTACTATAGAGAAACTCATTAAGAAAGGAATGAGCATTGAAATGACTCTTGTAGCTAAAGGAATTATCAAGCTCAATAAAGACAGTGACAACACAAATTATTCAGGGGACAAAAATAGATTTTGTATAAGAACAAGAATGTCACTAATGATGGAGTTGTTGATGCAAGAGCGGTGAATGAAAATCAACCCCCATTCATGATCAAGAAATTGAGTGTTCCTAATATGTCAACTATGGAACAAAATCAAGCACCAATGAGCAATGTTACTCAACAGGCGCAATACCAACAGCATGCTCAACAATAGCATACTCAACAATATAATCAACAACAAGGCCAACAACAAAACCAGCAGCACAAACCCTTCCGATCGCGGGATGGGCCTCCTCGACAATTTACGCCATTGGGAGAGCCTATTGAATCAGTAATGAGACAATTGATACAAGAAAAATTTATTAAGCTACCAGATATCAAGGCAGAACCAGCGGTAAAACCGCATTGGTGGAATGATAATGCGTACTGTGAGTATCATCGGTCCAAAGGACATAAAACTACATCATGTTTTCAATTGAAACATATGATCCAAGACTTGTTAGAGCAAGGAGTAATTGAGGTAGATCCACCCCATCCGACCTCTAACACTTATCATACTATTTTCAAAACTCCTTTGCTTGATCATGACAAGGGTAAAGCGTCTTCTTCCAACTCTGCCCAAATGACCAATTATGCAAATACCGATTATAACAATGTCATTAATTGTTTTCGTGCGTCAAGTGAGTATGTTTCCACCCTGAAAATAAAGGAACAAGATCCTTCTTGTGCGGTCACCACTCGTCGATCCAAAATAGTCTTGAAAGGAGCTCCTGCAGCTCCTTCCAAACCAACTCTTGCAAGTCAGTACAATCTTTTGGACCATCTAGGAAAGACACCTGCACAAATATCAATCCTTGAGTTGTTGAAAATGTCTCCCATGCATCGTGCAGTCCTAGATAAAGCTTTAGTTGAGTCCACTGTCCCGACAGATATTGATGTTGACCAGTTTCAAGCCCGGATTGGACATCTAGTTGTTTCCCAAAATGTCGCATTTTCTGATAATGATATCTCATCTGATAAGCTCCCTCATAATGATCCTTTACACCTTGAAGTCTTTGTCCATAATTGCAAAATCCGATGAGTCTTGATAGATGGCGGAGCAGGTCTTAATATTTGTACCTTGAGAGTGGTCATTGGCCTCGGATATATAGAAAATGACATTGATGCTTCCAAAAGAATAACAATCAAAGCATATGATGATGCTGAGCGCCCATCCAAAGGGATAATTACATTGCCTATCAGAGTCGGTCCAGTGACAGAAAACACTTTCCTACAGGTCCTAGACCTTGATCTCCCTTATAATATGATTCTTGGCCGTCCATGGATCTATGCAATGAAAGAAGTTCCATCCACCTATCATCAATGTTTAAAATATCCTTACAATGGAACTGAGATAACAATTCTGGGAGATCCTAATCCATTTCAATTTTGTGCTACTCTAAAGGATACCCCTCAGCAACAAGTCCTAGTCAATAGAGAGGCCAAGTCACATAGCTATGTGGATCCTAATGAATTGTTAGATGCTGTTAAAGGAAAATTGAAGATACAGGACCAAGGATGTGGAGAATATTCAATGGATCAAACATTCCTCATCGGGAATTTACCAATATCTCCAAAATCATTTGGCAAACCGCATTTATTGCAAAAGGAACCTAAGGTCATTATTCAATATCAACCTCCCACTACATTTACAAGATGGGGAGAACTTGACAAAGAAACTGTAGATGATGATGTCATAGATTTGCTTTACAAAGATCCAACTGAGACCCCACCTGTCAGGTTGCCAGTGGAAGGCTACGGCAAAGGATTTACTATGCTGCAAAAGAAAGGATATGACGGTTGCAGTGGCTTAGGCCTGAATAAGAATGGAAGGCTAGAACCTGTTATACCCAAGAGGCGACCTCCAACTTTAGGGTTAGGATTTGTACCATTACGAATTGGATCCACATCTACCAAAGTGCCCACGTGTTGAAAAGGACGTGATTCTGATGATGAAATAACACGTGGGGATACCCGACCCGAAACTGATTCTAATGAATGGGAGTGGAGTTCTTTTTCTTCTAGCTCCTATGCCCTCGACAATATCTTCATTGACCCTGATAATTTGCCTATGGAAGACAAACATGAAATAACTCCTCTTCCTAAAACATGTCCTCATGCTTGGATAGAGTCATTTTGGGATCCAAGCTCCGAATCCGATACAAGCAGTTCAGATAGTGACACCCCAGATATTCACATCTTTACCCTATCAACCTTCTCTCTCCTTACAACTGATGATGACATGCCCCTCATCTATCCCCAGCTTATCCAACAAGACCAGCAAGAACCGCTCACATTGGACTGTTTTCAAAATGACAAAGCAATTGCAGAATTCCTTGGACTACGGGAAGGCATACCACAAGGTGATCATAAGGCAAGATTTGCTATTGACCTAGATTCCACAACATATTTTGGGGAGTCAACTCCCTCTTCCAGTCATCAAAATGAAAAAAGAAAAGAAACAGTAAAAAATCAAAAGAATAGATCTTTGAGTGAAAACCGTAAGGCACTCTTTGATCATACAAAAGTAAAAATAAAAGATGTACCTGCAGGTGGAAACCTCTCTGAGGCGCCCAAAGGTGGAAGAGTGGCCATACCTCTATCAAGTCAGGACAAATCAACATTGCTTGTGGAAATGACCGAGGAAATCAATTTGGGTACACCTGACAACCCTAAGGTCATTCATTTTGCTGATTCTCTATCACAACAGGAAAAGGTAGATTTTGTCAATTTCTTTCTTGAGAAGAAGATCAGCTTTGCATGGTCCTATGCAGATATGCCTAGCCTCGATCCAGAATTAGTCCTTCATCATTTGCCATTAAAAGTAGATGCCAAACCTGTCAAATAGAAACTTAGAAAGATGCATCCTCAGGTGGCTCTTTTGGTCAAAGTGGAACTAAAAAAATTACTAGATGTGGGCTTCATTAGACCCATTGATTATGCAGACTGGATTTCAAATTTAGTACCAATTAGCAAAGTAACTGGGGGCATCAGAATCTGCACAGATTTTAGGGACCTCAATAAAGCATGCCCTAAAGATGATTTTCCATTGCCAAACATAGACATCATAGTGGACATGACGACTGGATATGAGATGCTTTCATTAATGGATGGTTTCTCCGGCTATAACCAAATTCGCATTGCTCCTGAAGATCAGCATAAGACAACATTCACCTATGCTTGGGGTACCTACTGTTGGAATGTGATGCCCTTCGGTCTTAAAAATGTAGGCGCAACATATCAAAGAGAAATGACGACAATTTTTCATGATTTCATGCATACTTTGATGGAGGACTATGTTGATGACTTGTTATGCAAATCTGTCACCAGAGATAGTCATCTAGCCATCCTGGGCCCAATCTTTGACCGAATGGAGACCTACAAACTCAGGCTCAATCCAAAGAAGTGTGTCTTTGGTGTCACAGCTGGCAAATTACTAGGATACATTGTTTCTCACCAAGGCATTGAGGTCGACCCTGCCAAAGTCAAAGCAATAATGGATATGCCTCCACCTTCAAACCTCTGGCAATTAAGAAGTCTGCAAGGAAAGCTCCAGTCAATTTGCCGCTTCATAGCTCAGTTGGCTGACAAATGTCATCCATTCCAGCATCTATTGCATAAAGGTGTCACTTTCAAATGGACTGAGCAATGTCAATCAGCCTTTCAAGCTCTCAAAGAATATTTGCTGTCGCTGCCTATTCTAATGCCTCCAATAGAAGGAAAGCCCTTTTTATTGTATATTTCTACAACTGAAACGACATTAGGAGTTCTCTTGGCCCAACAAGATGAGAATAGCAAAGAGCGATCCATTTACTATATCAGCTGGACACTGGTAGGCTATGAGCTAAATTATTCAACTATTGAAAGGGCATGCTTAGCAGTGGTATTTGCGATGCAGAAACTTCGACATTATATGCTAAGCCACCACACATTGTTGGTTGCAAAAATTGATCCCTTAAAATATTTGCTTAGCCGAGCAGCTTTGACGGGTTGCCTAGCAAAATGGGTCATGATTCTCAGTGAATTTGACATTGAGTATATGGAGTGAAAGGCGATAAAAGGACAAATCATAGCAGATCAACTTGCAGAGGTTCCTATTTCTGATGATCATCCCATGTTGACTGATTTTCCAGATGAATCAGTCTTTGCTCTCACATCCTCTAATGAATGGAAGTTATACTTTGATGGGTCCCATACCAAGTTTGGATCCGGAGCCGACATCTTGTTTGTCACCCCTCAAGGTGATGCTATTCCAAAGTCCTACAGAATAACTTTTCATTGTACCAATAACATTGCAGAGTATGAAGCACTAGTTACAGGACTCCGAGTAGCAGTCCACTGGAATATCACGCATTTGCAAGTCTATGGAGATTCTCAATTATTCATCTGACAAGTGAATGATGACTACGAAACAAAAGATGAAAAGCTTATTCCCTATAAGCACATGGTAGATTTCTTCAAGACAAAATTCACGGCTATCCATTTTAGTCAAGTTCCAAGAATGCAAAATAAGTCGGCAGATGCAATGGCTACGATTGCCTCCATGTTAAATATGCCAAACAATATGGACAAATGTGAATTTTTAGTTGAACAATTGCTGGTTCCTTCTTTTGACATTCCGACAGCAGATGTGATGTGCGTTCTTGTTGGTCCCAATTCCCCATGGTACAATGACGTATATCAATATTTGAAATCTCAAACCTTACCACCTAACCTTTCCGCTAACCAATGCCGAGCCTTTATTCGACAGACAGCCAAATATGTCATCATTGCCGACACCCTTTATCGACATTCCTTTGACCATACCCTCCTCAGGTGTTTGGATTCTGATGAAGCACAAACGGCTTTACACGAGGTTAACGATGGTATATGTGTGGGCCATTTCAATGGTCTAAGCTTAGCCAAAAAATTGATTCGTGCTGGGTATTATTGGCCCACTCTTGAAAAAGATGTTCATGATTTTGTTAAGAAGTGCTACAAATGCCAGATTCATGGAAACTATATTCATGCACCAGCCCAAGAGCTTCATTCTATCATATCTCCATGGCCCTTTTCTCAATGGGGATTGGATCTCATTGGCAAGATTCACCCGACATCTGCAAATGGGCACAAGTTCATCATTATAGCCACAAAATATTTTACAAAATGGATCGAGGCTATCCCCATGACCTATATCATAGGTGTCCAAATTTCAAAATTCTTGCTGAATTATATCATATGCCGGTATGGGGTTCCCCTTGCCATAGTCACAGATAATGGTCGTCCCTTCAAGAATAAAGATGTTAAAGAGCTCTGTGAAAAGTTTCATATCCAACACCATTTCTCCAGTCCATACTATCCACAGGGGAATGGTCAAGCTGAAGTATCAAATAAAACCATTATCAAGATCCTAAAGAAGGTTGTCAATGATGTTGGTCGAGATTGGCATGTACAGTTGAATCCAGCACTATGGGCCTATCGCACTTCTATCCGCACACCTACTGGCGCAACACCTTATTCCTTGGTGTATGGTGCGGAAGCTATTTTACCTTTGGAGGTGGAGATTCCTTCCTTGCGAGTCTCCTTGCAACATCTGATTGATGATGAGACACACAGAGTCTCTCGGTTGCATCAGCTTGAGATGTTAGATGAAAAGCGTCAAACAACTTTGACACATTTGCAAGCATATCAAAACCGTCTTCGTCGCTCTTATAATAAAAAGGTCAAAGGGTGACACTTCGAAGTGGGAGATCTGGTTTTAAAGGAAAACCCTAAGAATGCACAGTCTCCTAACATCATCAAAGGTAAGTTTGAACCTAATTGGGTTGGGCCTTTCATAGTCACTGCAGCCTATGGCTCGGGGGCATATCAGCTTGCCACTCTAGAAGGTGAACCTTTGTCTGATCCTGTCAATAGCATGCATCTTCGCAAGTACTGGGAATAATTTTCTATCAGCATTTCTTCAAGTATGATCCTGAAAAAATACAAAAAAATTGAAACAGCAAAAAAATACAAAAAATTTGAAAAAGCAAAAAAATACAAAAAAAAAAAAAAAAAAAAGCAAAAGAGAAAAAGAACAAAAAAAAAGTAAAGAAAAAAATGATTCGCCCTCTAGTGAAAACCTGGTAAACAGGCGCTTGGGGCAAGTACCTTGGTGAAAACCTGGCAAACAGGCGCCATGTGTAAAATGAGATCGTTGCTCCGTCATCTGTCATGACCTCTAAGCTATGCTTTCTCTCGGCCGGTTTATCATGTCTATCTTAGTCTTAACCCAATGTTCTATTCCAGGCCTGTTATTGGTCAACATCATTATCTTGCATACCCCAGTTTCTTGTACATATGTTTTGGTCCCGATCTATGTATGTCTTTCAGATGCGCATTGGGTGTGTTTCCCTTGTCATGATCGATCACTGGAACTTTTGCATTTTTTAAAATGTCCTGAAAAAAGATCATAAAAATCAAATAATGTCTCGGAAAAAATCCAAAAAAATCAAATAATGTCCTGGAAAAAAACCAAAAAAATCAAATAATGTCTTGAAAAAATCCTTAAAAAAATCAAATAACGTCCTGAAAAAAATCCCTAAAAAATCAAATAAAGTCCTGAAAAAATGAACAAATTTTTTTCAAAAACATTAAAATCCAAAAAAACTCAAAAAGTATTTTGCAATAAATAACCCCTCTGTGCATAAGACATCTCACTGAGTATACATCCAACGACTCGCAATCTAATGCTGTGCTTTAATGAAATCATGCATAAACAGATGAACTCTTTCAATCAAATCAGGCATTCAAACGGATCAACATTGTCATATCAATCAACCTCAATATCATTTGTCCTTGGCACACTATCATGGGTCTTATACAGGGTGTGGTATACTCGAAACCAGACTGTGTCCTGTCTTAGACGGGGTACCGCATGTCCTAAAACCAGACAACATGATCGTCCTATCAATGCTTTCAACTTTTGACAATGAAGATCAAGATGTTTGTTTGATTTGTTGGAATTTGTGCATCTTATCTTTTTATTTATTTATCTTCAATCATGCTCCTATGTTGCTCGATGATGTCACTGAGTGATTTAGAGTGACCGGGATGGATCATGATCCTTTTTCTTTTTTTTGTGATTGTTGTTTGTCTATGATGTGTCTGTCTTTTGCAAAAAGGGTTGCATTTTAGCTTTGGCCTTCAATGCCATGGTGCTACGCATCCATTTTGCTACATTAAAATAAAGGTTCTCACCTACAATGTGCAATACTGAAAGCAAGTTTTTCTTCGTCTCTAACTGTCCTCTATTTCATTTTCTTCTTACTAACATTTCTTCCGTCTGTTCGGATAGTCAGTTCGGTCTAGTGCTCCGATCTCCAAACACATATGCTGCATCCTGCATCCATTTGGTTAGTACATTTGTATTACATCAAGCATAGCATCAAACATTTTATCCATTTCATATTATAAATGCATCAAAAACACATAAAAAATACATCCATACATGTTCCACAATGGTCCATAAACAATGCATAAGTCATCCATACATGGAAAATAACATAAGTCATAACATATTGCATCCCATCATATCAATGCATATCATATCATCTATCACAAAAATATCGGAGTACAAAATTGGACTATCTGTCCTAAGTATGGCCCGTGGGCTGACTACAAAATGTCAAACTACATAATGTCCATTGTCTGTCCTAAGGAGCATGTGCCTCTGTCATTGGGTTCTCCCTCTGTCCTCCTCATCCTTGCAATGTCTTATGGATGATGTCCCTCCTGGTCCTAGCTGTGATAGTCTCATAGGTCCACTCACCCCCATGCTACTTAATGACCTCCGAGAGCGTGCCCTGCTCTCTGTCCTCGATCGTGCCCGATATGAAGGTGCTCTCTGCTCTGGTGGAACTACACTCTCATATAATGTCCTCGAATGGCGTATCTCCTCTCCAGTCTCTACCAACATCTGTGCTAGCTCCCGTACACTAGCATCCCGAATCGACCCAATATACTCAGTGACTCTCTGTCCTTCTCGCTGTGCCTGCGCTACTATTGTATCTCGAGCCGCTGTGAGTCTGGCTATCTCTGCTCTGAACTGTTCATGCTCTCTCTCTAAAGTCACAATGTGATCTTGCTGACTCGCTATGGTAGCCCTGAATATCTCCATCTCCTCTGTCCTAGCTGTCTCCGACTCTATGGGTATATCTTGCAATGCCTCCTGATCGCCTGAATCTGGGTCATCCTCTTCATCCCCATCCTCATCTCCATCCTTACCATCCTCCTCATCCTCATCCCCACCCTCATCCTCCTCATCCTCATCCCCACCCTCATGCTCCTCATCCTCATCATCTCCCTCCTCCTCTCCTGTGAGTGGGAAGTCCTCCTGTCACCTAGGTACTGGAATGTCTGGATCTATCAATGGCACTGGCCGCTGTCGTGCAAACCATCTCTCATACTCCTCTGTTGTCCCAGCGTCTGCCACATCTAATCTCCAATCCCACTATCTTTGCTGTAGCTATGAAAAGTCAGCATATGCTATGTGTGGCTGGATCATACTCCCCCACTGACTCGTCTCTCTGTGAGATCGGGCAAAGTGTGCAGTCCTCCTAGGTACATCCTGCCTCTCTCCAAACTATCATCTGACCCTCTCTGGTAGGTACAACTCAATCACTCTTTGGCGATTCACTAGTCACCCAATCAAGTACCTCTCCTATCTACAATACGGAAGCTCATCACTATCATCTGACCATCCAGGGCAATCACGATATGGCCTCCTTGTGAACTCTCTTAGTCTGTCTAGCTCATGTTGCCAGTACAATATGTATCCAAAAGGACCCTGTCTCAGTGCTCCACCATAGCAATACACATATGGTCGGTGTGGTATTACTTATCTCTCTGTAATCGGTCAACATATGGCTATGTGCTCAAATGCCCATACCTGTAGCAGTGTAACCCCACAGCTCAAAGTCTGAACTCTCTGATATGCTATCTGATGCAACTGAAAATATAGCATAGCCAGTACACATGGTCCCCATGCATACACTGTCCCCTCTGTCACCATCCACTCTAGCACTCTTCCCCATCCAATAGGGAATCCATGTCCTCATCTATCTCCTGCTAGTAGACATGCTATAACCACTGCTATCACCACATATCGTCGATCATACTCTAATGCCATGGTCTCCCAGCCAATCTCCCTCTCGACAATATCCAAATCATTTGCGTCACACTCAAACAATCTGCACAAAGCATCTCTCCCTATCACTAGGTCGTACTCTATCATCTCTCCATGTATCGAAATGCAGAGGATATGCCATACATCCTCCAGTGTCACCGTCACCTCTCCAGTCGCTAGATGGAATGAAGAGGTCTCTGAATGCCATCGCTCTGCCAATGCAGTAAGCAGTCCTATGTTTTCCTTAATCTTGGGCATGAATGTGACATAGTATATCCCAAGTCCTGCTAATGTATCTCTATCTGTGCTCCTGAGTCTATGTCGTAGCATGAAGTAGTCAGGTCGATTCTCCCGTGTGATCAATGGATACTATCGCCTCTGCATCATAATTGGGGCACATTTTGTTAGTTTTAGGGTTTGCTCCTACGGGTTGCATTTCCTCATTTTCATGTCCAAATCAGGGTGTTTTTCATCTAATCTGACCTATCCTACCCTTATCCCCCCTTTCCGGATCATTTGAATGCTGTTTTGACCAAAATTAGGGTTTCCAATGCACAACTGTGCCTGTGTCAAAGAACCTGCACCTGTGTCTTGTAACCTACGCCTATGTCTCCCTACACAAGTGCAAAAGACCCTACACAAGCGCAGGATTCACCCTACACAAGCGTAGGAGTCCTTTTCTGCATCCTCTGTGGGCCCCGCAATGTCCCGCAAGCAATCAAAATTCATCAAATTGCAAACATGGGTTTTTGAGATACATACCGCTGCTCCTGCATCATTCGATCATCTGAATGTGCATACATGTTCCCCGAGGTGATCCACCATTGGAATGTTCACCATCTCTTTGCAAGTGTCCTTGTCCAGAACAACAAATTCTCCTCTTTGTCTAGTGCAAATGAGCAATTTTCACTCTCTTGGTCCCATTTATAGATCTTTGTCAGTGCATCGATGGGCGTGCATCCTCTCCATCTTATGTTGGTCGTGTTCTTCTGCACCTTAAATTGCTTGTCCTTCATGCATCCGGTATCCGATTGTCAGTCCGTTCGATCCTATCATTTTTATCGATCAATTGGCCGCTTTTCTGCATGTTTCTGGCCAATTCCTCGAGGGGGCATGCATATGTCATTGTTATTGTCTGGGGCATTTTCATTATTGTTCTTTGAAACAACACTTAAAATCGCATTGTCTCAAAGAGGGGCAAAATGTAGACACCTAAAAATGGTCAACGCTTGCAGAATCATACTTTAACATTTGCGCATTGCCTCATTTTAGGTTTTTGCGTCGCATTAACATTTCTCCTATGTCACGCACTTTGTCTTTATCATTTGCGAGCATCGAGTCATTCTTCTAAATTCTTCATTCGTCTTGGTCTCAAATTTGGTCTTGTAGACAACACTCTCCAGTCATGATTTTGATCGATCTTATCCTATCTCATCAATGTGCATGCTCATTTGTCATCATTTTGGACATCGTCAATCCTAATTAGGGTTTTGTCCTCTTATCAATCTTGTCACTTTGCGATCGATTGGTCATTGATCATGGTCATTTTCAATCCTGTCATCTTGCAATCTATTTTGTCATCGATATTTGTCCTCTTGTCAATCTTGTCGTTTTGCGTTATCATTTTCAATCTTGTCATTTTGCGATTAATTTGCCATCGAATGTTGTCTATCTCAATTATGTCAATTTGGATCAATTTGTCATTGTTCCTCATCAATTGGCGCATTTATCAATCAAATCATTTATTAAATTGGTCCTTTGTTAATCAGAATCATGATCGATATCAATTATCTTCAATCAAGACCTAATTGTCATTCTCGCATTTCTAATTCATCTTCTAGGGTTTTGTGATTTAATCATTTAACCTTGTTTGTCATTTCCTCCTTTAGGATTAATAAATTATTTATTTATCCTAAGTCTTCTTGTCACAATTAAATGTTCATTTAATTGGCTAATTATTCCTCTTTGTGAATTAATTAATAAATGAAAGATTATTAATTAATTTACCTATTTTCTAATTTTCATCAATTTCTTAATTCCTCTTTTTCTAATTTTCTAATTTTCTAAATTCTTAATATCAATTTCCTCCTATTTCTCTCCTAAATTCATGGGAATGACATAGAAATTTGTCATAATTTTTCATAATTGACAATCAATCAATTCTTGACATAGAAATTTGTCATAAATTGTCATAAATCATCAATCAACAAATTTTGCATAGAAAGTGCATAATTTGTCATAAATTTGTCATAATTGACATAATTGATTTGCAATTTCCATTTGAATTGAATCATGCTAATTTGATCATCTCTCCAATTCTTCTATAAATTGGATGAATTTCTTCAATCAAATCCCCTAATCAGACTATCGAATTTCTAATCACTTTGTCAAATCACGCTTCGAGTATTCTTGTGTCAATGTCAATCTTGCTTTCACAATTAGGTTTATGCACTTGAAGGTGAGATCTACAATAAAACTATTTGGAGAAGAAAGAAGGACAATGGAGCCGCATGAAGGAAACATTTGGATTTACATCTGGTTTGCATAATCTTTTTGAATGTTTTATCTTTATGTCTCTATTGAATGTGTTTAGGATAGATCATTGCAATTTGCTTTCGTGATTGGGCTATGATTAGTTTTTATACTTGCTTGTGATGATTCCCTATTTCCTATGCTACAACTACATTCTTGTTATAGGTCTACATGTGTTTTTTCAAAGTTGGATTTTGATGGTGGTAGGTACTAAGGCTGTCTATAGATTGGAGGATATGGGTTGACATGTGAGGAGACTTCAATTTTTGTGTAGGTAAAAAATTGGTAGTGATTATGGTACCATGATTATGTGAGTACATTTATGCATTGGCACAACATGGTCCAGTTTATGGTGGGTTGGTTTGATGTTAGGAGGTTGTTTCTTATTTCCTAATTGCTTGTTTGGATCCTTGATATTAGTTACTTACCGTAGACATGTTTAGAAAATCAAATATGTGGTTGATTTGGTGTTTGAGTCTTGGTGTTTATAGGATTATATTTTTTGATATCTCAGTTTTCAAGTTACTAATGTGATGATGAGTTTTCATGTTTTAGTTGTTGTGATCTACAAGTTGCACAATGATGTAATCTATCTATACTTACAAGCTGCATAGATTCTCAAATGTGGACTTTCTATATTCACATGATTGATTTAGTGTTGATGCAGACTTTGTTAGTTAGCATTGTTTGTTGTCATTTATTTATTGGTATGCGATCTTTAGGATGAGAAGTTGGATGATTTGATTACTTGGATAGTTAGTAATTGGACCTAGTAGTACATTGTTTATCATGATGTCATAATATCTTGGTTACATTTTATGGGTCACACATTTTAGTGGGAGATTTTGAAAATGATATATTGGCATGTAAAATTGATTCTTTGATGGTGGTTGTATCTTCTTGTTTTGGAGATGTTGGTTCTAATTAGTTTTATTGATGTTTCATTTGTGTGTGTAGACCTAGTAGGAGATGGTTGTCATGATGTCATATTTTGCCTAGTATCACAATTTAGTGGAATCTTTGGCAGTGATGTGGATTCATCATTAGTGATAGATGATCTTATTCAATATTTGTGGATGTTTTGGATATCTTAGATCCTATTGTTATACGAGAGTTATTTCATCTCTATAGGCTCACAAGAATGAGATGATTATCTTCATGTGATTGGAGACGTTGATTCTTCATTTAGATTTTGTTTCTTATTGTGTCACGATTTGAGTGTTGACATGATACAGGCTCTCTTAAGATAAAGATGTATGAATTTTTGCAAGTTATCTCCTAGGAGGAGATGATTAGATCATGATGTCATGTTTGGGTTCTTGATTTTTTTGGTTCAAACTTTGATAGTTAGCCTTATTGGTTCTCTTTGTATTGAGTACATTAATCATTTTCTTGGAGCTTCATGATAATGTGGTGTTATATTTGGAGTTTAACATAAATTGATCAATTTTCTAGGTTCTCATGGATATGTGAAGACTTAGGTAAGGCTAGAGTTATATTGATATTAGAGACATCTATTGAGACAATTACTCTATGATGAGGTTTCAATAGAAAGATTGAGGACATTTCACTTGAATAGGGATGTGAATTCATGATGGACCTATAGTGGAGATTGTTCTTGGAGTGATTCATGATTACTTGGTTATCTTGGAAGGGCATTCTCATTCCCCACTCTTGGTTACTCAATGATTTGACTTTTGAAAGGTATTTGTTGATTCTTGTTTCCAAACGTGTTATCTTTTTTTCTTTATCTTTCATAGATATGGATCTTGAGCTATGGATAGATGTTTCTAGAGGCTTCATTTTGAGGGATGCTTAGCATGGTCATATCCTTGTGAATATGAGTTGATATTATGATGTCATTCATGAGGATATTAAGAGATGGTTACTGTGTTGATTTATTTATTTGGGAAGAATTAATTTGAGTTTTATTTTCTTGGTTAGAGAGGCCTATATATCCATGTTGATATTGCATGACATATGTTGCATTCGATCTATGAGATAAAATGGTTGGGTTTTGTTAAGGATTTTGGGTTATAAGAAAATCATACTTGACACAACATAACACTTTAAGGTGTTGGTAGAAGGATATGTTATGTTTAATAGGTTTTCTATATTCATTTATCACACCTTGATATAATTATTGATTGGTAGACTTGATATGCATTGTTTATTTTAAGATTTAATATTACTCATAGTGGGAGTTCCTAGATATATGTACTTCATTGACAAGTTTGATATCTAGGAGGCTTGGGATTGTGGTTTATGGGTTGCACTTATTGTTTGCATGATTTTATTAGTATACTAATACCTAGGAGTTATGGATTGTTAGATGTATTATCATGTGTTGAAGATTCTATTTTTTTATAATGTGATCTTTTTGCCTCATGGAAATGGCTTGGACCCTTTGTTATAAGTTGGATCTTATGCTTGTGTTCTTGGATTGATACATCTTCACCTCGAGTTTTTCCTTTTCTTTCATAGGTAGCATGTTAGAGGATGAGAATCATTATTGATTGAGATGGCGGTCACTTTGGTTTTAGTGTAGGTTCCTTGATGGAGCATGAGACATGATAAAAATTTATGTGGTTTCATGTATGGCTATGATGGTGTATTCCATTGATTGATGCATATGTAATATTTACAATTAGGATTTATTTTTGTACACCATTGCATCAATTTATTTATTATAATGTTGTAATTAAATGATTATTTAGTTGTAGTACATCTAGGATATGTGGTTAGGCCACACTAGGTAATTATGGTGTCCACTTGTAATTTATATTGTAACATTGGACTAATTATTTTATGTGTAGGAGACATAGGATATTTATTTAATATATGAGAAAATATATCTAATAAAGTGAACATATTACCCAATATTAAATGAGGGGTCAATGGTTTGTCTTCCCATGGTTTTGAGACACGTGTTTTTATCTTACCACTCTGTTTTTTCTGTGTGAGCTTGAGTCTATACAAATGTTAGTTAACATATTATGCTTCTTTGATCTTTATTCAATTAAACTCCACGCCCTTACGAAGTCACAATTGTGCACTAACAATTTGGGAAAACACAGTTGTTCTTTTCCCTTTGAATTTTAAAACAAGTACAGCTCCCTTATATGATATTCAATAAATTACTCAATATAACTTTGTGCCCACTTTTAACCAGAAAGCATTTAAGGTGATACATTCATCCATAAACATGCAATGAACATAGCATATGTAAATATTTATGTTAATCATGGAAAACACAGTTTCATAGATTTCTGAACAAACATAAATAAGGAATTGGCAAATTAGTATTGCTAGATAATGCCCTTTCTCAGGTAAATCATTTGCATAAACATATATGATTCAACAATAATTTAACCCACAAAGAGGCAAATGCTCAAGATTCAATGCATAGATTCAAATCTTTCAGTAAATATCTTCTTTCTTCATTCATTCAAAGATAAATATTAATAACACATGACTATCCTTTCAAAAGAAACATATAGCAAAACCATATTAAACCCCCCAAAAAACCCTCTGAATTTCTCCAAAAAATCGAACCCTTCTTTAGTTCCAAACATCCCTTAAATAACATCCATTGTTTGTTTACCCATGTGGAGTAATTTTATGTGGTAAGCAAATACCAATAGAAACAGTTGGAAAACATAATTGTAAAAGAAAAATAACAAAAAAGTCTATTGAGCAAGATCAAAGAGGACACGTCCTTAGAAATGAAAACAAATCCTAATTAGGCATTGGGGATCCTTGAGTTATGCCATCCTCGACATCCACATTTAGCGCCACCTTCCATTCCTTGTATGTCGCGGTGAACTCCTATAAATATGGAACACTGGGAACTTTAACGGATGCCATCCTCTGTTTCCATGCCTCTACCTCTAGCCGGATATTTTTGATTTCATCCACGTAGTTAGGTAACTGATCTGCATAAATGTATAATACAACCTCAACCCTGACAACCTTTGTGAAATTAGTTGTCATGGGTGTTGCATTCTCCTTAACCTCATTCATGGCATCACAAAAAAGTTTTACAACTGCATTCATGCTCTTTTCGACTTGACCATCACCCCAGACATAAGTGGTATGAATATGTCTCAATTTAGTCACTAAATTCTGACATATCCCCTTTAATTCTTTCTCCCACTTGATGAATTCTACGCATCCTATCTTGAGTGTTGCATTCCTCCAATCAATATTGCGCTTGCCAGTGAACATGAGTGATTCATCCACTGTTTTAAGTGGTTTTTTAGTAAGGAACTTAGTGACCCCATACTTTTGAATTTCATAAATTTGTAAAGAGGCAGACATCCATTTGCTTTCTTGACTTTCCCATGTTTTAACCTGTGACTGAATGTTCATTATTAACACTGAGGTTTCATCAAACACTTTTCTAGATTCTCGAATGAATTTGCATCCGTCATTAATGACTCCATTCACCCAATCATCGAAAACAACTGCGATGGCCTTTCCCTTTTGGATCTGACTTAGTAACTTCCGATTGGCAGGTGATGTGGGATCAAAAGATTGGGAAGCTTGAGCTAACGGCTTAGGAGAAAAAGATACACCACTAATCGCATCGAAGTAATCCGTTAGCACTCTGATTGTCTATTTTAGCTCTTTCTTATCCTTCCCATCCTTTTGCGATCGAGTTAGCATGTGTTTTGCAGAAACCTCAAAGTGATGGTTATCTGTATCCCTGGCAATGACTCCAAGCTCTACTTTCTCTGTGTGGTAACTATTGGCAAAAAGCTTCGATGCTTCTCCATCAACCTTTGGCTTCACAACCTCCACCATCTATTTACCTGTTTTATCATCAATCTCTAACCTTGTCATTGCTTTTGCCCTTTTTGGCTGAGGTGTTTTCATTACATACTTACTCACAACATCACCTATTGGCAAAGCGATGGGAACAATATTTTTCCTTTTGTTTATAGAAGACACTAGCCATTGGGGAGAACTAACGGTAGAATCTTTTAGGATTAAAGACTTCTCCTGAGTCTATTCCTTAAAACCAAGAGAAGTCTCAAGGTTTTCAACAAAATCTAGATCAATGTCATCTTCAAGGTGATCCATCTTTGACAAATTTCTTACTTCTGGTAACTTATCCTTCACACCTTCCTCGCTTGGATATAGATCAATAAAGTGTTCTGCAACTTGTAATTTTCTCCTACCGGTTTTGGCCCTTGATCTAGTCACACGAATGGAAATAGGTGATATGATAGCCTCTTTAGCTGTAGAGGTGGGTTTCTTATGGTGAGAAGATCTCTTGGTTTTGGTTTTTGTTCCTGCAAGACAAATATTTTTCAGATATGTTAGCATCAGGAGCCCTAAAAACAACTTGCTTAATCATTTGTGATTCTGAACTCTGAGCATCCAATTGCCTTATTCTAGAAAGCCAATATATGGTTCTTTGAATCACAGTTATTGCCCTGACATTGATGTCATCCCTTTCATACTCAAACCAACTTATCTCATCTAAAGGCTTTGATTTTAATCTATCAAATTCAGGATCAAGGATGCCTTCATCATGATTTGTAACCCCTTCAACATTCACCTCCAGCTTCCAATCAATAATCTGTTGGATCCTCAATCTGCTATAGTCTCTTAACCGGACTTCAAGCTCATCTTTACAGTCCTCCCAAAATCTTCCAAATGAGTAGAAGGAGCATAACTCTTTCCTAATTTGTAGGTCTGAACAACAAAGAGTTTATTATCAAAACTATTCCTAGCTTGATAGAAACCAAAATTATAATTCTTTAAATCATCTCCAACACTGGCTGCATCTGCAAATGACTTGCAAGAAAAAGAACCTAATTCTATGGGAAAGAGGGCTCCACAATCACTCAAATCTGCATACTTTTTAATCACATGAGCCAATTGCCTACAAAGCTCTGCTAGCACAAAACAATCAAAAGCATATCGAGGCAATTTCATGGGTTCCTCTTCAAAACCACCCACCCAAAGGTAAGTGAAGTGGGGATACTGAATATACTAGCTCCCATATACTCTGATTTGTTGAGCCTCTTCAGAAATCCTTCATTCTAGGTTCTCTGTCAATTCTGCAACATTCTTCTAGTAAAAATGTCATGAACCCACCTATAGTTTCCCACAACCTTCTCACTCTGAAAATAGGGGTAGAATTCAAAAACCCAAATTCCTTCAAACACTGGGGCTCGAGGAACTCCTTTCCATTCTTTTGTGATGCTAGACAATATATAAGATATAAAGACATGTAGAAATCTGTATCCCCAAATTGTGCTTGTTTCAATTGATCTTGAAGCTCTTCTATAATAACTTCTCCCCAATCTATGTAACAAGTTTCGTCTAAGATTACTTGAATGAAATGATACATCCATTCCACGAATAGGTATGAATTAGCCACTCCTTTAACCTTATGCAACATAATTATCAAATCCCTAATGTAGGGTTTCACATGATCTCTATTCAAGGATTTTAGTAAACGAGAACCCCTTCTCTGAGGTTTAATCAACTAGCTTCTAGCAATAACATTTCTATACTTGTCGGCCTTCTCATGAAATCTTGTAATAGAGAGAGAAGGGGTAAATTTAGAGTATGCATCCCTCTCAGGAATTTAAAAAATGGAGACAATTGTTTCTTGGTTCACTGTTAACAAAACCCGACCATCATCTTTCCTTATACACTGGTGTCTAATATCAAACCTGTTAATGCATTCTCTCACCAATTCTAGACAAGCAACTACTAAAGGGAAGGTTGCTGCTTCCACAAAACCACTATTTTCTATCTCAGTCATGAACGGTTTTGACATTTGACTTTTTAACCTCTCTAAGAGGTCGCCCATGTCAAAGTCTCTTAGGGAAATGTCACTGAATTCAGGATGCACACATTCTAAACTAGCAGCATTACTGAATAAATGAAATGCAGACTTCACTTTCACCAACTTAGCCATTAAAATACGATTCCCCAAGCAGGAAAATAAAACCAGAAGTAAAGCCAACAGGAAAACGGCAAAACTAAACTCACCTTGTGTCAACAAATTCCTGAAATCCCTATGCTTGCAGAAAAAGTTTACCTCTCACCGCCTCCAATGCCTTCCAAAAACTGACTGAGTTGTTGATAAAATCATCACTTGTAATAGTGTCGTATATCAACTTTAAATTTATGAGAAACAAATCTGCCTCACACATGCCAGAGATTTTGATATGACAAGCATTAAATGCAATCTCTTAACTTTCGTCACCTCACTCATTCCACTCATGCAAGTGTTTTGATGCATGTCATGAACTTAACTTTCCATGATTACAAACATCCAATCACGTGCCTCGGGAAAATCGGCGCCAGTTGTTATCTTTGAAAGAAGAGTCCTGGGCATTCAAAATGAATCATAATATTTCCTTATTGAACCTTGTGAACCCATTGAACACAAAGGTTCTAGTTAGTTCACACATGTTCGAGCATGTTTATGTATTTATCAAGAAAGACTCCCGACTATATCAAAAAGAAAGGAAACGTGACCGAATCGAACGAAAACAAAAAGTACAAGGCACTTCATGCTAGTTCAGCTAAGTTCACATAAGTTCAATAAGGTACACATTTTACAAACTGCCAACCTTAATTTTAAAAACAAAGATACAAATCACCATAGAACTAACCTACCTAAAATAAACCTTGATCATGACATAAATTAGGACACAAAAATTTAAAGATGACGAAAAAACCTAGGATATAAGCAAACCCTTGCCAACAACAAGCAAGCACATGTTTAGTGGTTAAGGTTGGATTAGTGAGTGAGTTACCCTATTATTGTCTTTTTGAGGATTGCATATGTGAAGTATGGCATGGGATGTGTGGATTGATGCTTGGACTCATGGAGGATGCAATGGAGAGGCTTGACATTTCAAAAGTATTCACTATAACTTTATAAATGCATGTATTGTTTATTTGTTAAATAAAAGATGAAGTGTGGATAATTTTGGATGTTGGGTAACTTTTCCCTCTTGAGGGTTTTCCCAAGGTATCCTTGTATTGTATTATGGCTTTCATTATGGTTATTTTGTAAGCTTGTATGCACATGTTTCTCTCATAGAGCTATATAGGATATGAAATAAATGAACTGGATATTGATGCATTACTTTCTAACAAGATGGTACAATTTTATTTGCAATATAAATTGTTGATATCAAGCATTTAAAGGTTATAATATCACTATTTCATTTGATAGATATGGAAGTATTATTTTGTTGTCCTAAACTCTATTCATTAGAAGTACTCTAAAATGGAGGTAATAGGAATCAATGAGTATTTATGACTATTTTGAGTGTTTTTTTATTTTGCATGAATGTGATCATGTGAAAGATTTGTTTCAAGGTGTATGTCATAATGAGGATTCATGATGTTATATGCTAGAGGATGAATTAATTTAGATGGTTGTTATGCTAGTATGGTGTGTTGGTCAGTGTTTTTTTTATAGTGGAGAACTGGGTGGTTTTCCATGGTCCTATTTAGGTGTCTTGTTAATGGCTAGTTAAGGTGTTCAATCCCTTGGGTACCCTTTAAGGAAGGTATAAGTCTCTAATTTTAGGGTCAAGAGTATTTTTAACTATATAAATGTATAAGATTTTAATCTACTAAATATGGTGTGGCTTCCATATGAAATGGTAGATACATGAATATTCTATCAAGGATGATGTAGGAGCATCCCTGGTTCTTGGCAATCTTGCATCAACCAAAAAAATTTCTTTTCTAGTTTGTTTTCTATTTTACATTTTTAACATTTCTTTCTGCATTTTCTTGCATTGGCTCACTAGATCTTGCAGAGCTGCATTTTTCTTGAGAAAATGATCATCTTCCTTATTCCTAAACTATGAAGTGTTTGGATAATTTACCGATAAGTTATCGATTCCAAATTTCAAGATAGTTTTCTGGCCCCAGAACCACTTGGATCTATTTGCATTGGTGAATCTTACAAACCCTATTTGTAGCTTGTGGAGCCTCATTTCCTTGATCCCTATGTTCCTTGGCATGTGGGCGACCTTCCCTTTGATCCACACTTCATGCTTTGGATTTTCTAAAGGGATCTCTTTGGCAGAGGCCAGCCTATTAGTTTTACACATTTGATATTATTCTTTGACATTTGATTCCTTTTGGGCCACCAAATCCCCCTGGATCATATAAATCATTGTAATTGAGCATTAGACTTAATCCAAAGAAGTTAGAAAAGAATATAGAAGATAGAACTTAAGAATTAGAGGTCTGGAGATGACCAATTCTATAATTGAACAGGTATAAAGCAGGCTATGAGTCGAATCTTGTATCCTAGATGTTACCGATTATCTGTAATTAGTTTTCATGATCTAATTCATTCAGTTTTGCATTGCCTCCATCATATCCTCTTATTTTTGTTGTGTTTACTCTTGTTGCCCGGCTTGGATTGATTGATTTGAGGTCCCTCCTAACCAGTGACTGCACCAAGTGGTATCAGAGTGAGATTTTGTTCCAAAGATTGCATTGTGTTGAGATTTTTTTGTGGGGTGCCGGATTGTGGATCTGACTTGCAGCTACAAAGGACTGGTGTGAAGATGGAGTGAAGAGGAAATAGGAATTGTGGAGCATGTGGGAATGGAGACCCTGCTGTGACGGAAATGTTGAGAGGAGTTGCAACCTAGTTGGAAGCCGTTGAGACAGCCTAGAGAAGAGGTAGACCTATCAAATATGTGAGCAAAGATGATGAAGAAGAAGCACCGATAGAACAAGTAGAAAATCCACCAATGATCGATCCAGATGAAGAGAGGTTCTTGAGGGTTTTTAGTAGGGAAAACACTAAACCACATTTTACCTCACCAAAGTATGATGGTAAGCTGGATTCAGATAAATTAATAGATTGGATCTCAGAGATGGAGAAGTATTTTGATTTTGAGAACACCGTAGAGGAAAGGAAGGTGAAATATGTCTGTACTCGGTTGAAAGGTCATGCATCTCTTTGTTGGGAACATTTGCAGGTTGATAGATAGAGAATAGGTAAAGAGAAGATCAAATCATGGGAGCAGATGGTTGCTAAGTTGAAATCAAAGTTTATGCTAGTTGATTATCAAGTTTGTCTCTTATAGAAGTTATAGAACTTGAAGCAGAAAGAATCTAGTGTGAAGGAGTATCCCAAAGCATTCTATAAGTTGAATATCATATCCGAAAATGTTGATGATGAAGTTGAACAAGTTGTGAGATATTTCAATGGATTGTGGATGTCTATATAGGATGAACTTAGCTTGATCAAGTTGTAGAGTGTTGAAGAAGCTTATCAATATGCCCTGAAAGCAGAAGAAAAGTTGAACAAAAGACATGAGCAGAGACAAAGAGGTAGAGGTGGATGGTTTTCTGGAGGAATATTTCAAGGAGGAAGAGGATATTTTAGAGGAAGAGGAATCTATATAGATTAGAACAAGGACAAGGAAGTAAGTAAAGATGACAGTTCATACTGGAAGGATGACAAAAATTTCTACCAAAGAAGAGAACCTGATCGTTATCAGAATGAGGGTTTTGGAAAAGATGATAGAAGACAAGATAAGAGAGTGTTTAGAGGAACTTGATATAAGTGTGGAGGAGAAGGACATCATGATTTTGAATGTAAGAAGATAGAGAACACTGGGAGAACAACATTGGTAGAAGAAAGCCTCACCGGATCAGCTAACAAACCAAAAGATTGAGAACTTTTGATGATGAGGAGAGCTTTGTATCATACCGGAGAGGATGAGGAGCCCTTGCAGAGGCAGAATTTGTTCAAGACTAGATGTAAGGTATCTGGTAAGTGTTGTAATGTAGTTATTGATAGTGGTCATTTGGATAATCTTATTTTAGAAGAAATGGTGAATAAATTGAAGTTGGAAAGATTGAAACACCCTAAGCCTTATCAGATGGCATGGATTTAGGACAATCATAAGTTGTTAGTAAGCGAGCAATATTTGGTAAAATTGAAAATTGGGAATTATCATGATAAAGTTTTGCGTGATATTATGCCTATGGATATTTGTCACCTTTTGTTGGGTAGACCTTGGCAATTTGATAGATAGGCAATACATGATGGGAGAAATAACATAAACACTATTGTAGCAAATGGGATGAAACAAACCTTGTTACCCTTGGAGGAGCCTTTGAAGAGTGAAGTCAGTATGAATGCTAGAATCTATTTTGGTGGATGGAAGGAGATTCCTGGATGGAATGAGACATGAGAATGTGTGCTTTTATTTAGTTCCTAAGAAGACTAAGAACCTAGAACATGAAGGAGAACAACAAGAGGAGATAAAAGAATTGCTAACATAATATGAAGACACCATTTCAGATATTGTGCTTGATGGATTACCACATGTGAGGAGTATCAGTCATTGCATGGACCTGATTTCCTAACAAAGTTGCACACCGGATGACATCTATAGAGAATTAAGAATTGAATAGACAAGTGCAAGATCTATTGAAGAAAGGTTTGATTAGAGAAAGTTTGAGTCTTTGTGCATTACCAATAGTGTTAGCACCTAAGAAGAATGGATAATGGAGGATGTGTACCAATTCCATAGCAATAAACAAGATCATAGTGAAGTATTGGTTTCCTTTACCTTGAATGGATGACATAATGGATTATTTGAGTGGAGCCAAATACTACACAAAGATAGACCTGAAGAGTGGATATCATCAAATTAGAATTAGAGAAGGAGATGAATGGAAGACAACATTCAAGACAAATGAAGGATTGTATGAATGGTTGGTGATGCCTTTTTGATTGACTAATGAACCAAGTACTTTCATGAGATTGATGATTGAGGTATTGAAGAAATTCTTGGGTAAGTTTGTTATTATATATTTGGATGACATTCTGATTTTTAGTAAGAGAAAAGAGGAGCATTTGTTGCATTTAAGACAAGTTTTGCAGAGGTTGGGAGAAGAAAAGTTGCTGATAAACATTAAGAAGTGTATTTTCACGAAGGAAGAGTTAGTCTATTTGGGATTTGTAATATCTGCAGATGGATTGAAGATGGACCCTGAGAAGGTAAGAGCAATTGTTGAATGGCCTACACCAGAAAGCATTGGAGAGGTAAGATCATTTCATGGATTGGCTAGTTTATACCGGAAGTTTATCAGAAATTTCAATTCAATTTGTAGTCCTATGACTAAGAAAATGAGAGGAGATAGGAAGGAATTCAAGTAGACCATCGAAGCAAATAAAAGTTTTGAATTGCTGAAGCAGAAGGTCACTGAACAACTTGTGTTAGCTTTACCAGATTTCAACAAAGTATTTCAAGTGGACTGTGATGCAAGCAGGAATGCAATTGGAGCAATATTGAGTCAAGAAGAGAGAGCGGTAGCTTATTTCAGTGAAAATTTGAAATTAGATGTCAAGAGAAGATATTGAGTGTATGATCAGGAATTTTATGCCATAGTTCAAGATTTGAAGAAATGGAGACATTACTTGTTGTCCAAGGAATTTGTGTTGTATACTAATCATAAAGCCTTGCAGTATTTGAATAGTCAAAGTAAGTTGAATTAGACATATGAGATGAGTAAAATTTTTGTAGAGTTACACCTTTGTGTTGAAGCATAGGAGTGGAAAGTCAAACAAATTTGTTGATGCATTAAGTAGAAAGAGGAATTTTTTGACAAAGATGAGAGTGATAGTATTAGGATTTGAAGAGTTGAAGACCTTGTTTGATGATGACCCATATTTTGCAGAACCTTGGAAAGCATGTAGAGAACCGGTTATGGTGCATAGAAGCAAATGGTTGGGTTATTTCATTTAAGGTGGGATGTTATTCAGAGGAGTTCAGTTGTGTATACCTAAGAGTTCTATGAGGAAGGATATGATAAAGGAGAAGCATAGTGGATGATTAGCTAGACACTTTGGTGTTGACAAAACATAAGCATTGGTGAGTGAACATTACTTTTGGCCTCAAATTCATATGGATGTTAGGAAATTTGTGTAGAGGTGTAGAATTTGTCAACTTGCAAAAGGTAGTAGTCAAAATGTGGGATTGTATAAATCTTTGACAGTACCAGAGAGAACTTGGGAGGATATAAACATGGATTTCATACTTGGATTGCCTAAGACATAGAGATAAAATGATTCTATATTGTGGTGGTGGATAGATTCTCGAAGATGGCTCATTTCATACCTTGTAAGAAAACATCAGATGCATTACATGTAGCTGACTTATTTTTCAAGGAGGTAGTGAGATTGCATGGATTACCTAAGAGAATAGTTTCAGACATAGACACTAAGTTGGTTATTTTTGGAGAACACTTTCGAAGAAGATGAAGACAGACTTGAAGTTTTGTTCTACTTTTCACCCATAGACTGATGAATAGACAGAGGTAGTAAATAGGAGCTTGGGAAATTTATTGAGATGCTTAGTTGGAGAGAAAATGAGAAGTTGGGATTTTATTCTTGCACAAGAGGAGTTTGCCTACAATAATTCAGTGAACAAGAGAACCAGAAGAACACCTTTTGAGATTGTTACCGGAGCACACCCTAGAGGTATATCAGAATTGAGAGATATCAGTGTTGAAGACAAGAGGAGTGCAAAAGAAGAAGAATTTGTAGATCACATGAAGGATTTGCATATTTAGGTTAAGCAACATTTGGAGGATATGAATAGTAAGTATAAGGAGAAAGAAGATGAAAAGAGGAGAGATAAGGAATTTGAAGTTGGCAATGAAGTGATGGTGTGTCATGCCCAAACTTTGGGGCAAAAATGCAACAACAATTTTTTTTTAAACAATCACTAAATTACTTGATGTTCTAAGTTCAAATGATGAGATAACTTAATTTGTTTACACTAAAGGTTAACTCATATGTTAATAAGAATGGTTTCCTAGAGGGAACGATGATTTATTTAGCTTAACAATTACCAAGATTACATTTCTGAAACTGATTTATTTAACCCTAAGAAGTCATCACAATTTTATTAATTAATTATTTCATTTGCCCAAATAAATCCTCAATCTTTGGTTAAGAGATAATATTAATCCCTAATAGTATTAAATACTTCCAATATTTATAAAATTAATATTAATACAATTCCATTGTATTAATAATAGTTAATTGAGCCAATAAGAATAATGTTTTCAAATTCGTCTTTTAAAATTAAGTAACTCAATAATAATATTTCCTAACAAATAACCTTCCATTATTGTTGCAATAAATCCCCCTCAAATATTTAATATTCATAATAAATTACCCCTTTGGATTAAAATAGTCATTATACTTAACAATACTTGTTAATAAATATTTAATAAAATTAAACACACACACACACACACACACACACACACACACACACACACACACACACACATATATATAATAATCTAAATAAGAAAATAAACCCCAATATTCTTTTGTAACAACAATTAACCTTTAAATTAAATAATAAACCCCTTTAACATTACAAATTTAACTTTATTCAAAATGGGGTTTCCCCATTCACTTTATTTCAAAATTTAAAATGAACCCCTCTATTATTATTTTATTCTTTTTTTTGCTAGCCCTAACCCTAAGTCGGGTTGGGGTTTTCTCCTTATTTGGATAACATACATTCTCCCTTTCATTAACCCCTAACTGAAGTTAGGGTTAATGTATTTTTTGTTTTGTTTATGTTTGTCCCTAATACCTTTCGCAGTGTCAAACTAAAGGTAGGGCACGATGAAGAAAGGGGCAGCGAAACTAGGATAAACGTGATGGATATTGCAATGTGCAAGGGGAGACTGTGGATCTCGACCCACAGTGCGGTCGAGGCCGCTCTTGTGGGTCACGACCCACAATGGCGGTCGAAGCTGCCACTATTGGTCATGACCCACAATAGTGACCGAAGCCACCGTTGTAGGTCATGGCCCACAATGGCGATCGAAGCTGCCGTTGTGGGTCGCAACCCATAGTGCGATTGAAGCCGCCCTATGGGTTTGCCCCACAGTGCCACGAAAACCCTTACTATTATATTTTTATAAATTTGCACATACTTTTTTTTTAATATTTCCTTTTTATTTAAACTTAAAGTATATATATATATATATGACTGTGTATATATATATATATATTATATGAACCAAAAGTAATAAATAAATGTATATACATATACATGCTTAAATTTTAGCCTCATTGTATATTTTTTAAATCCAACATTTATATATATATATCTATTTTTTTTTAAAGCAACAACTTAGTTTAAAGGTATATATATATATATATATATATATATATATTCAATAATACGTTTACTGAGCAAGCAGGTTATTTAATTAATTAGTTGAATTTGTTATAACAACATGCTTGTCTACATGAAATGTGAAGGCATAAATATTTAAATATTTCCCGAGCAATGTATTTTCTAGATTAGCATATATAACAATAATGTTTTATTTTACAACAACATTTACATTTCTAATCTATATATATATATATATATGTAATGATGTATAATAAAAATGAGTATATATATATTTAATGAAAATTTACATTCATGTATCTAGATCTATTTGTCCTATCCAACAGGATATTATTTTCTTATTTATCCAACATTACAACTAGATGCAAATAATGAGTAAATTTAAGTCTAAACTTAAGAAGCATATTTTCTGTTTAATCTACATTCTAAAATAAAATTCCTTTCTATCAATAGCTATATAGATAATATAATACACTTCAAAAAATGATTAGCTTAAATAAATGAAGTGCGGGTAGCTTTATTCTACATTGCATACTAGATTTTTATACTAAGAAAGTTTACACATAAAACTAAATAAGAGATAAAGCTGCATTTTATTTTAATGTTTATCTACCCCTTTATTTTTACATGCATTTCTTTTCTTTCAATAGACATTAAAGCAGAAAATAAGATTACATTTCCTACTCCATTTCAAGGTAATAAATAACTATATTGGAATACTATTCAAATGCTTATTTGATTTCTTGGAATGAATATACAACAAAGTAAACATACACTATTTTCCTTTTGAATCCTTAATACAATAATAACAAGGTTACAATCTCAAGCCCCTTCATTTCTACAAAAATGAGGGCTTGCAAATGAATCTTAAGAGGAGACCTTGCACATGAACTTGGTTTTTCTCCATTCTTTATCCCAAAGAAAACCTACAAATAAAGCTTATAGGTTGTGACCATGGAGTATCACCTTCCAACCTAGGCTTACATGAAGCCACCCCTGAGATAGGAGAACCAAGGCTAAATGGGATACAAACAAACTCAACCACTAAAGCAAGAAGACTCATCAACACATGAACTCCCAACCCAAGGACTGAAAATGTCACCAAGTGACTAATTTTTGTGGGGTGAAGGTGGACCAAGTACCTAGAGGCGATCTGCAAGAAGGAGGAACCAATGCCTTTACAAGGCTACCAAAATATAATCATCACAAGTCACATACTTGTCCCAAAACACCCTTATGTCCCCCATGGCATACAAGCCCATATCTCCTCTTATGACCCCCTTTGTATAAGCATAAAAATAATGCAGCAAGGGTCCCATAACCCTTGTGTATCTCTCTCTTCTAAGAAGAGAGTCTCTACACTCTTAGGCTATCAAGAAGCCCTTCACCCCCAAGGCTACTCTACCCTCCCAAGGGTGAGTATGGCGTTGAAACACCCAAAATACATATAACCATACAACACATAAAAATAAGCACAAAGAAAGAACTCCAACATTGAACTTCACAAACCACATAAATAACAAAGCAAAATGCACAAACATTCTTTCCTTCACAATAACAATGGAATTCATTTTGCATGGAAGAACACTACGAACCTTTGATCCTACTAATGGAATGAGGAATGGTTTAAGTAGAGCTGCCCAGTCCACTAATCTTTTCTTCCCAAAACTTAGAAATGCAACATCTAAGACCAAATTTCCAACAATAACTCTAAGTCTCCAAGATTGGAGAGTGGGTGATCAAAATCTTAAGTTTTAATCCCTTCCCTAAGTAGACTGTTCTCACATCTTCGAACCTCTTGGAAAGGATGTGAGATCTTATCAGTTGGTTTTCCCAACCTCTTACATGCTTACTAAAAATGGAAACTGAAAAAGGTAAGAGAAAGTGGGAAAGAACAACTATCACTCAAATGGAAGGTTGTCTAACCAAGGAGAAATCCTCAAAAGTTGAATTTCATCCATCTTGGAAAAATCAACTTTTGAGGTTACTTGACAGTCACATGTGAGTGGTCACATGGTTAAAATTGACCTTTACCCATAGGTATAACATATGGGCCTTCAAAAATGCCCTAGACCTAACCTTAGGAGTTAGTTTGACCCTCTAGAAACTCACCTAATGTTTACCTACGGGTCAAACTTTAGTTGACCATTCTAGTGGCTCTCTATCCAAGACCTTATTGGGACCAAACTAAAATATTTCTGAATAATACATTGTTTTTACAAATTCCCTCCAAGGGACATGTCATCACCAACTCACTTCACAACACAAGTGTCAAGTGACACCATAAAAATACATAATACTTTAATACGCATGGCAATGTCCCTTTTTAGAATTAACAAATTTAACAAATACAAATTAAACACACATTCAAACATTCACATTTATAAATAAAACACATTACACACGAGGTGTTGTCTCTCCAAATAGACAACCCTTGGCTTCAAAAACGTACATAGGTTTAGCTTGATTCTCCGAATAGTTTCCATGGTCAAATGGATTAGTTTTCCTGTAAATCTCACTTTGCACATTAGTAATTTAAAATAACCACATGCAATATCAATATATGAAAAGAGTACAATTCAGACACTTTGCATACAATTTAAATCATAACAAAATCAAATTATCAATTATCCAATAAAATCCACATGAAATAATTTACTCAATGGCATCATCGTAATCATCATGAAATTCAATCATTTGTAAGGCATGCATCCATGTTTTCTATAAATGACATACACCATATCAATGTTATCCAATCACTGGACCATATAGAATCTATATCCATAATGCATCAAAATAATGTATCAATAATAGATCCTGTTAGCACATATTTTTACAAAATATTTTGGTGCTATATATGGATGCTTTTTCATATAGTTTCATCATAGGAGCATTTATTGCTGGATTGAATGTGCAGGTGATATGTTGCAGTGTCTTCATGAAAAGGCATCACTTGGGCATATTCAAGGGAAGTGTTGAGTATGATGGCATTCTGGCAATCCTCATCTTCAAAATTAGTTTCATTACAAAAGCACTTTTTGGAAGGTCGGCATAGAGCAGGGTTGAGAGCATGTTTAGAGATGCAAATGGTGTGGGATATATCTTTTAGTATGGTTATTAAAAGTTGCATCCATGGAGAGGGGCTTCTTTTGTAAAAAAGGCAAAATTTTGCTTATCGACATAAGTTACCCCGATGAGATCACACAAGGAGAACGGGGTATGTTGATCGGAGTAACTCATGATGATGGTGTTTCCTAAAGCGTGAGTAGTGGGAAAAGGTGCAACTAAGTGGAAATCCATCGAGGCAAGTTACGATGATGATATGATAGGAAGTTGGAGTCATTAGAGTAACATACACAATCGGCAACGAGGAAAAAAATGTTATCTCGATACCCGATGGGGTTATCGGTGGAGCTCTTGCCGACAACCGATGGGATGATGTATTCATAGCGATGACATTGGGCTATCGGGAGGTCCTAATTTATGTTACCCTGATACCCGATGCACTAAATGGAGAAGGAAACTCTATCGAAGAGACTTTCTCTGTAAAGTGGTACCAAGCAAGAAAGGGAGCAAGACTCATCAGGATAACATACATTATCGGGGAGATGCATTTTGAGTTATCCTGATGTCTGATAAGGAAGATGATCTTGTCACAAATGAAGTGACTACATTGGGAAAATCTACGCCGATAGACCGAAGCAACCTAGTAAGGAGAGTAAGGTGCAAGAAGACTCATCGGGATAGCTTACGCTACCGGATAATTCTTTTTAAAGTTGTGTCGATGCCTGATGGACAGAATGCCATAGAGGGTGGATCTATCAAGGAGACTATAACTATCAAAAGCAAGGAAAATATGTTATGCTGATGCTCAATGAAGCAACAGTGAAAGTTACACCGATAAAAAAGAAAGTTAGATGTCATGGGACAATTAGATGAAGTATTAAGTGACTTCATTCCGAAGTCCAATGGAGCAACTAGAGGGATAAACAGAAGGAGGTTTCATCAAAGAGACATACCCAGATTTAACATAAAGTAAAGATGACTAATAGAAAGGAAAGGAGGATCCATCAGGATAAGTCAAGCCTTGAGGAAAAAAGGGAAATGGTCGAGGTGAGATCCGATGGACTAGTCAAAGTGACCTATGCCGATAGACAAGACAAAATGGTAATTGAAGGAACAAAAAATTTGGGTGGCGCCAAGTAATTGAATTATCAGTTAGGGTTGCACCAATTATCCATTAGAATGTCTGATACAACAACCATTATTTAATGCTCAGGATCAGGTGGGTTGGATCCGCACGAAGAAAATCTGATGAGGTTTTGATCATTACAGACTCTAGCCATTGCATATCCAACATAAAGAAAGAGTTTTCATGCCATAATTATTCACAATATTTTCATCCATTAACATTGAAGTTGTAGACAAGAAGCACAGGTAATTTGAGAATTCAAGCATTTAATCATGGAGGCTTCTGGTTCACAAGGGAAAAGAAAGGTCATAGAGATTTTAGATACACAGTCTACTAAATCAAAAAAGACAAAGTCGGTGGAGGGTGTACAAAAGCGAAAGTTGAACCTAGACATGATTGACCAAATGGATTCATCTGGTGCTAAGTTGAGGATGTCTAAAACCTATTTGCCACCCAGTGATCAATTGGAAGATAAGTACAAAGGGGTTGGAGATATCTAGACAACCATAAGGGGCCATGAATTGTTTATATATCACTACTTAAGGTGGGACAAGGAGATACCATTGTCAAACCCTTGAACAACAAATTTGGGCAGACTGGTGGTCCCAAATGTTGTTCTAAATCTCAGATTATTGGAATTACTTACCAGGAAGTACAACAAAGAAAAAAGACGCATCCAATTGCCCAATGGGGATCCATTCATACGGATATCTATCGAGTCTATTCAGGAGGTTTTTGGTGTGTCTTATGAGCCCTACATGCCCCTATCCTTTACAAACCTAGAAGGAGAGTATACCCAAATGGACACTACTCACACAGTGCGGAAGTTAGCAATTCACAAAAAGGAGAAGGGACGACTCACAGAGAAAGATGGTCCTCCTTTCGAAATTACTCTGTTTGGGAAATATTTGCAGTACACATATTGGGCATGTGGCTAGGTCTGCAGGGAAAAAGTTCCTAATGTTACAAGGATAGGCCCACTGGTGTTGGCTGCAGACATTCAAATGCATGAGCCAAGGCCATTTGATTATGCAACATACTTGGCAGAGATGCTGCATGAAGGATTCTTGAGTTTGCAAACAGAGCCTAACCCTACTTTCAAATTTTACTCATTGCTAATGCATATGGTTTTGTTTCATGGGAAGATGAAAGGTTTGTGGCTAGAAGAATTAAGGGTGACTCCTAGGAACAAAGATGGACAGGATCAACCAGTTCAATTATGGGTATCCCTGTGGGACTTGAGGTTTGACAAGTCACATTATGTGTTGTTTGAAGAATATTTTGTTAAGCCTCTATATAGATTGTTTGGAGTGGAATGTGATGGGTCTATCTCACCTGAGATCAAGATATTATTGAGATCCCATGCATTTGGAGACACTAGGGTCAACCACAATTGGGGTGACTAGTTTGTATGTCAGAATTTTACATTTTTCAGGGTTTATGGTTTTGAGGGTGTTCCATATATGTTGCCTAGATTAGTTCCTGATAGGACTGCCTATTTAGAGATTGTTAGGAAACTTAGTATGTCAAATGCAAAACATTTCAGTGGCACACACAAGCAGGTATTTATGCCTACCACTTTGCATTTTGAAGACTTTACCATTGTATCTACCAAGGCTTATGAGATGATAGAAAAGAATCTAGTAGAGGAGTACAATTTGTATGGACACCAGGCTTAGAAAAATTATGATCCAGAGGGATATATCCACCAATGTAGGAAGAGCCATAATCTGGGAGAATATCTGCATATACCCATGGAGGCTGAAGATTTATTTAGAAACAAGGAACGGGATGAGGTTGTTGTGCTTTTAAAAGAATTGAACCAAAAATTGGAAGAGCAGAAGCAGAGGCTTCAGGAACCAAAAGAAGAAGGAAATTCTGAGAGTGGGTCTGATGAAAATATAGTTGTATCAACCCTCTGTGCACCTAAATTAGAAGAAGTGGCAGAGAGCCAGGAGCAAGCCATGGTGAGAATAAATGCCAACACAAATGTGAGAATGGAAGAGCATGCAAATTTTTTTGGAGGTGAAGTTTTTGTACAGTCCAAAGAGTTTAAGTCATTCTTGTACCATTACAAATGGAAAAAGTTGAGCGAAAGCATCCCAAATGTCACCCCAGAAAATGAAGTAGAGATTCTTAAAAAATTGAAAAAAGACATTGATGCAAAAGTGGCCACAATGACACCATAGAGAGGGAGACAACTTCTCAGTGAGGCAGGCATCATTTTGTTCCCAGGATGGGACTTAAGTGCTTCTTTCATTTTTGATAGCTTGTTGCATTCTGATAGAAAGGATGTAAAGTTAGACATATAGGGTGTTAATGACATTTTTATTGGATCGAGATATGATCCAAATGAAGAGGAAATGTTGCTTTGGGCCCTATACCCTCCAAATAAAAGACCCAAGATCATAGATGTAGATAAGGAATTTGGGCACATAATGAAGCTGAAAGTGGGAGAAGTTAAACCAATTGTCACCATAGATTTGAAGATTGACATTGCAAAACTAAATAAGGACCAAATGCAGTGGGTGTTAAAAGAGGGTAAAAAATATAAGAATTTATATGAAGACCTATTGAGAAGTCATGGTCATGAAGTACCACAGATAACTGATACAGGTGTGCAATGGAAAAATAAATATGAAGACCAAATGAAAGAAAACATTAAGTTAAGAAGGAAAATTAGGACTACCAGGGTAGATGCTGCTTGTGTTTTGTTGACAAACAAGTTTGAGCATTTGTTGGAAGTTCTCAAAGAATTTAGGACAAATTGTTAGAAGACCCAAGATAATATGGTTTCTCATGAAAGAACTTTGAAAAGGCTGAAGGCATTGTTGAAAGAGAAGAGTGCTGATGAGAAAATTGTTGAGAAGATCCAGAGAAGGTTGAACAAGCATAAGGAATTTGGTGTAAACATTAAGCAAGAATTTACCAATTGTAAAGATATTGTTAGGTATGGTGTACCAGATATTGTGGCTGACATAGAGAAGTTAAAGGACAAAGGGATTTAGATTGCAGAATGCCAGAATGTACTTAACACATCCCTTAATGTTTTCGGGGCAGATGTTTTGGATATGAAGGAGACAGGTGAGCAGATGGAGAGATTGGTTACCATGGAGATCACTATCAGGGATACTGTATTCAACACCAACACTCACAAGGACAACAAGTATTTGGAGCACGTACAAAAGTGTGATACAATACTGGACGACCAGAACTAATTTTTATTATATTTTGTGTCTAGTAGTTAATCAGTTAGGTGTTAGGTTTTAGTTAAGTTTAGCTTAACAAGATGAAAGGGTGTGTCCTTTCATTTGAATCCTTTGGCTCACATATATGTAGTGAGTCATTTTTGTATCATAAGGGAGATAGAAAAATTATGCCACTAGCTGGGTTGCAAGTGTTATGTTTTAGAAGGGTCTAATAGGAATGAGGATTTTATTCTGTGCAAATTGAATATACTAGAGTATTTGTAAGTGCAGTTTTTGTGTACATTCTTATTCTAGAAGTTAATGTACAAGGTTTCATATTTTTATCTTCAGATCATTGTGTGTAATTTTGTGTTTGATAAAATCATATGTCCTCTTGATAAATCTTTTGGATTTGTTGTGATGTGCCATCACATGATGTTGTATTGAATGTAAAATTGGGTTTTATTGTTCATGCAACAATAATGAAGCCTTCACAGTGATGGTCTTATAACTGTCTCTTGAGTTGATAGTGATTCTTGTCCACAAAGTTATTCATTAACTATCAGATAAAGGCACTGGTCTATTATTAATCTTTATTGAATAAGTTTGTATGCATTAGGTCCTTATCAAAGAAACAAATCTTCTAATTTCTATAAGTATTGCTCTTATTCATAATGGCTTAAAGTCCTAACAGTAATCTTTTACATAACACAACTATATTCACACTTATTTTATCAGTTTTAAAGGCATTCAATAAAAAGCACTTTTGTTAGCATAGTTGCAGGAAAACCTTTTTTGCCATCCCTACAATTGCTAGTTCCCATAATTTAAATTCACTCAAAATAAACCTTTTTTGTGCTTGAGAGTGTAAGGTACACCCACGTAGGTTTAGTGGTGCCTAAAGTGCAGAGTAATTTGGTCTTCAACCATCCCTATTCGTTGGACAAGGCTTATTGGATCAACTGAGGATTAGGTAAGTCTTTGGTTTCCCAATCTGTGGTTTTGGGCACCAACAAGTCCAACATGAAAAATAACTGCAATGCTATGATGGCTCATGGTAGGGCCTCACACCCTCCCCCTCTAGGCATAAAATTCCTCCTGGAGTTCATCAAAAAGATGGGGGTACTGAGATCTCATCTGTGTTGCATCCTCCCATGATGTTGTAACCTCGTCATAACAATCCCACTAGACCCTAACTTGGTCCAGCTCTTGGCCTTGAAGAGACCATGTTGGGGGAGCCAAAATGCGAATGGGCTCCAAAGCCAACTACCTGTCCAACTCCACCTGTAAGGCATCCCAATCTAGAATATGAGACTCATCATAAATATACTTGCTCAGTACAGACACATGAAACACATCATGGATGCATGATAGGCTAGGTGGAAAAGCTAGATGATATGCAATTGGTCCTATCCTCTCAAGGATCTCAAATGGTCCAACAAATCAAGGTGCAAGCTTAGAACCCTTTCCATAATGGATTGGACTCTTATGCGGTCGCACCGTCAAGAAGACTTTGTCCCCAACCATGAAGCTATGATCTATCATCTTTGTATCTGTATACTTCTTTTGTCTATCATGTACCTCTCTAAGGCGATGTCTAGTCAAATCCACATGCTGCTCCATATCTCAAACTATCTCAGGACCAATAGCTACTCTATCCTCAATGCGGTCCCAACTAAAGGGTGTCCTACAAGGTTTGTCATACAAAGCCTGATAAGGTGGCATCCCTAAAGAAGTGTAATGCCCATTATTATAGGCAAACTCTACCAAAGGAAGGTACTCTTCCCATCTGGTCTGATGATCCATGGAATACATACGTAGCATATCTTCTAACACCTGATTCACCCTCTCTATCTGTCCATCCATTTCTAGATGATAGGTTGTGCTAAAGTTGATTTTGGTACCCATTGCTGCCTGTAACGCCTTCCAAAAGAAAGAAGTAAAGAGGGAATCTCTATCTGAAATAATCTTACGTGGAATGCCATGAAGTTTGACAATATCCCGTAAGAATACCTGTGCCACTACTGGTGTTGTGAAAGTAGTCCAAACTGGTGAGAAGGGGGCCACTTTGGTCAACTTGTCAATTGTCACCATGATGGCATCATGACGATGCGATGACATGGGAAGATCAATGATGAAATCCATCGATATAGTATTCCACTTCCACTCTGGTATCACATGAGATTGGAGTAACCCACCTAGATGGTGGTGCTCTACCTTGATCCTCTGGCACTCAATGCATCGGGCTACTAGTTCAACAATGAGTTGCCACATACCTGGCCAATGATACAATTGCCTGAAATCTGCATGCATCTTCTTAACTCCGGGATGTGCTGTATAAGGAGCTCTATGAGCCTCCATCACAATAAAATCATACAAATTTCTAGAAGAAGGTGCATAGATGCACCCTCTATGGCGTAGTAGTCCATCAAACTCTAAAGAATAGTCTGTATACTTCCCTTCTAGGGTCTCCTGAGATCACACTACCTGAAATACCTCTAAATACCACTCATCCTCAGGCAACTGCTACAATATGTGATCTCCCAAATTTGTGTCTATAGACATGGAGTATATCTCATGACCTCTCCTACTCAAGGCATCCGCAACTACATTTTCTTTCCCCTTGATGTAGTGAACATAAAAATCATACTCACATAAAAATTCCATCCATCTTCTCTGACGAGCATTAAGATTATGCTAAGTAAATATAATTTGCAAGCTTTGATGATCTGAATGAAGCTCAAAATGATGACCTAAAAGGAAGTGTCTCCACCTCACAAGTGCATGCACTACTGCTGCAATCTCAAGGTCATGCATAGGGTAGTTAAGCTCGTGAGTCTTAAGTTTCCTAGACTCATACACTATATCTCGACCATCTTGCATAAGGACTACTCCTAAACCATCCAAGGAAGCATCTGCACATACCATGAAATTGGCGGAGGGATTTGGCACAACAAGAATAGGTGCACTAGTAAGTGCTCTTTTGAGTTCTCGAAAGCCCCTCTCACACTTTTTTGTCCACTCAAATTTCTTTCCCTTTCGCTAAAGAGATGTAATAGGATGTGCAACCCTAGGGAACCCCTCAATGAAGCATCTGTAATAACTTGCTATACCCATGAAACTCCTTACCTCTGTCACACTAGCTGGTGCTGGCCAGTCCATAATAGATCTGATCTTCGATGGGTCAATAAAGATCCCATCATCGGATATGACATGTCCTAAATATCTAACCTCTTATCTAAAGAATGCACACATTGACAAACTGCCATACAATTGATTATCTCTCATGCACTGTAATACCTATCTCAAATGCTCCTCATGCTCCTTCTCATTCTGTGAATATATCAATATATCATCAAGGAACACAGTCACAAATCGGTCAAGAAAAGTGCAGAATACCCTATTCATGAGACTCATGAATATAGCTAGAGCATTTGTAAGACCAAATGGAAACACAGTGAACTCATAGTGGCCATACCTAGTACGGAAAGCGGTCTTGTGGATATTGCTTTCCACTATCCTCAACTGATGGTACCTTGACTTCAATCTACCTTAGAAAATAATGTGGCACCTTGAAGCTAGTCAAATAGGTCATTGATCCTGGGAAAAGGGTATCGGTTCTTAATGGTCACTTTATTCAAATGTCGGTAATCCATACATAACCGAAGGGATTTCCCCTTCTTCTTTACAAAGATGATTGGTGCACCCCAAGGGGAGATGCTAGGATGAATATGACCTTTCTCTAAAAGTTCCTCAAGATACATCTTGAGCTTATTAAGCTCATCAGTGGTCATCCTATATGGTTCTCTCAAAACTGGCTCAGCTCTTGGTACAAGATCTATGTGAAAATCAATCTCTCTATGAGGTGGCATACCAGGTAGCTCAAAAGGAAACATATCTGCAGCTCCCTTAAGGATAGGATGCTCATCAAGTGATGGTTCCTTCTCATCCTCTTCTTCTCTATCACTAATGGTGATGGCAAATAACTGGCATCCCTTTTGCATGCTTTTCTTAAGCTACATAGTGGAAATCATATGAAGTGATACGGGTCTCTGAATCCTTGAAATTACTATGGAAGTACCATGATCATCCACACACTCAATCTTTTTCTGGCGACAATCCATCTTGGCTTTGTGGGCGTATAGCCAATCCATGCCAAAAATAATGCCATAAGAACCTAGTAGTGTGATTCGAAGTTCTACTATGGTGGTTGTATTTCCAATCTGAAGCTGACAATCCCTAACCACTGATTCTATGGGCACTCTAGCTCCTAAAGCTAGCTCCACTTCCCAACTAGCATCTTGCCTAGTTGCCACTAGCCCAAAATGCTCCACAACCAATGAAGATATAAAAGAATCTTTAGCTCCTAAATAAAAAGGATAGTAACACTACTACCTCTAATCATACCTATGGCCTCTATGACTGTGGCTTGATTCTTAGCTTGGCCATTGTCAACCATTGTGAAGACTCTGTGGGACTTACCCATGTCCCCAACTGTAGGTTCCGAACCAACCATCCGCTGAATACCTACCATATGACCCTGTGGGCACTCTCTCGCCATGTGTCCCATGGCCCCACAAGTTAAAGAAGCACCATGTGTCTGAAACTAAACACCTTATGGCCTATAGTATGCCTGTCCTCCTGTCTTGCTCGATCCACTATAACTACCCCTGGAGGACCGCTGAGTCCAATCCAGAGGTGTGTATGGTACCTGTGGTCACTGATCGCACCTAGGACCCTCTGTTTGCCACTGATTAGGCTTAAAGCCCTGCTAACCCTATGGAGGCCTTTGCCTTTGATTCTACTGTGGCTGTTGTGGAGAAGGGGGTTTGAAGGACCCTAATGAATGTCTGTGATTACCCTTCCAGTGGGGTTTCTAAAACCCAAAAGATTGGAGTATAGGGTTTTGGTTCTGACACCGTTCCCATGTGTCCTGAGGTTTACCCTGAATCTCCTCTGATAACAAGGCCTTCTCCATGGCAACCCGAAGGCTTTCTGGAGCTCCCATCTAAACTAGTCCTTCTATATCGGCATTCAATCCTCTAATAAACCAGTTGATGAGTAGCTTCTCATCCTTGTTAGGCCCAATATGGAAAGCTAATGTACTGAGAGGGGAGGGGTGAATCAGTACTCCAAAAATTTTCTTCAATAATAACTTTACTGTTATGCATAAACCAAATAGTGCAGTAACATAATATAAAGCTAAAGCAAATAGATAACAATCATACATGATTCACTCCATAGCACATATATTTTGGTTATGCAAAAACTCTTGGTTAGAGAGAAAAACTGCGATGGGGATGGCACCCACAACTTCACTACTGCAATAATAAAGAGTGCTCGGTTAGAGCTACATGTTTAGCTATTTCTGATAGCTTACCCTATTAGGAGTAACAAGATCTATTAGATCTACCTTTCTAAAGGATTTCACAACACTTAAACTAAATGTTGCACTTGGTTAGAGGCTTTACAATTTATAGACTTGATTAGAGTTTTTTACCCTGTTAAAGGTTTCTCTTACAACTTCTAAATATTACAATAAAATCATTACAAATATCTACAACTTTACATCTGAAATGTTATAGTAGATTCTATGTGCTCAGAATAAGTTACCTTGCTTATAGCATACCTCGGTAAACCCTTTTGTTTACTCTGTTCTTTGACTGTTCTCTGAAAACCTTCTCGGTGACCTCTCTGTCTCTGTAATAGTCTTCTTACACTCATGCACACACCTGTTATGCTATATAAATAGACCTCTTATGACGGTGATCCATTCATTGCTTCGATCTTACAAATATGATTTATTGAATGAATAACCATGCAAATTATTTCATTGGTTATATGACCTCAAAATCATACACAATCTTTAAGTGCAATTTCCAATATGATAACGGTTAGATGTTCCTTGATCTTGTAACACGTTTTCATATGTATGTCCAGGTTCAATGAACTTGGTAACACGTTTCACTCGGTGTATATCAACTCGGTGTGTCATCTTTGTTGCTCGATAGACATGAAATGATACTCGGTAGATAGCTCAGTGTATACTACGTTTTGAGACTACTCTCTTCTATTAACCGACTAGACTGTTCATATTGACTGAATGTCTCGGTAGAGATAACCGACTAGAGTATATAGAATAACTTTGACATGAAACTAATGGCAACTTGATAAGTAGTAACAATTTCCCCTTTTGACATTAGTTGAGATGTTTGACAAAAACTACTTTCAAAGTTATAACTCAAAAATCTATATACTTGCAAAATTTGACTATGCTGACAGTATATACAATAGTCAATAAAATAATAAATCCAGATATACTCCCCTTATCGATATACTATAAAAAAAACTTTGATTTTGCATGCTCGATGATTTGTCCTTGATCTTAGCTTACTGTTCTGTACACTACTCGGTTCACTGCTCTTGGATACTCTTCTTGCTCTACTTGGTATACTCCCCCTATATACTATACTCTTGTTGTTTGATTTTATACTTTGATGCTTTGAATGCTACACTCCCCCAATACTGTATCACTCCTCTAATACTATATCATATCACTCCCCCTTTTTGACAAACATCAAAACTTAATTACCATTCGGGGGTGGTAACTGATCAAAAATGGATTTGTACTTGATCCGGGCATCGGTGAGAGTGACAGAGAGTGCATTCTTGACACTGTCCATTAAAGAATTATGTTCTTGAATATCAGCCAATAATGATATTAAGCCATCTAGAGTGCTTCCCTCTTGTGTAGTAGATAAGGAGGTGGCTTGGTTGATCTGTTCTTGGATGGATGAAAGATGGGGAAAGAATAATGTCTGAAGTGTCATTATGTCCGTCCAAATCTTGTGTTCATCATTTCTTAGGTCCAATTATTGAGCCATGAGTTGTTTTAGCTTTGTATAAAAATTCTGAACTAAATTTGGTTCTATGGTCAACTTGCGTGAGAGATCGGCGATCTCTTTCTCAATTGCCTCTGTTTTATTCTTAATGTCTTTAATGAATAAAGAAAATGTGCAGAGTTTCTGAAATAAATAAAGAATGTGCTTGAGTTGAGGAGTCAACTCAGCAATAAATTTGACAAGTTTAACTTTGCCAAGAGCTATAGCTTTCTGTACCTCTTCTGTCATTTTTGCAGTGAGCTCTTTGTCTTTTAGCTTGCTCAAATACTCCGATGTATCTACTCCAGATGTCTCTATCTTTGTTAGGAGTTCATCCAGTTGAATGTGGATGGTTGCATCAGTTGATACTGTAGCTTCAGGTAGCATATCTATTAAGAGTGCTTTCACCTTCTGAAGTACCTTATTTTTCTTTTGAATGGCCATTTGCTTCTCTTGTTCGGCCTTTGCTTTGTATAGTTCACTGAAATCAATGAGTGCTTGCCCCTTTAATTTTGATATGTCTACATTGGGAAACACTATTGGTTTTGACAAATCAACTTTAAAACTATGCTTTTTCATCTTCTTTTCTTTACCTTTCACCAATAGAACTAAGACAATGGCTTGTGAGGCTTGATGACCCTCGGTAGGTTGCTCGGTAGAGGCAACACTTTGATCGGTTTCTTTAGCCTCTATAGAGTCCTTTGGTGTCTCGGTACTCAGTGTCTCAGTTGCAACATTCTCAGTGTTAGAAGGTGCTTGAGATGTCTGTTCTTGAGTAGTACCTTCTCCTGTTGTAGACTTGTGACCTTCGGTGCCTTGATCCGTACCATGAGGGGTTTTAGTTGAGATAGATTGCTTGACCGGTGGATAAGGTTGAACTTGTTACAAGATGGATTCACTAGATACAAGTTTTGCATATGCATTGCCTTCTATCATTTCCTATTTCAGTGCCTCTATAGCCATGACATCTTCATCTATTTGAATGGTGTCAGCAGGGTCTTTCTTGGTAACATTAGGATCTTGCTCGGTGACATCAACAATTTCAAATGTAGCTTGCTCAACGGCATCCTTGACTTTAAAGATTTCCTGCCACTTTGCTTTTGTCTCATTTTCCACTTCAATATATAGCCCATTCATCAGTTTCCTTTCTTTGATTTGTTTCTCTGAATCCATTGCATACTTCCATCTATTATCAATATGCAAGTAAAGTTCATTCGGAAGTGACTTAGCTAGTTCCAATGGAGCCAATCAAAATTTTAGAAGTGTGCAGATGATAGCTTCTTCAATTTGTCTCTTTTCATCTACATTTCTGGTTTCATACTTAAAAAATCTGAATGATCTAAATCCACCATATTCCTTCAGATTAGCACAGAAGTTTTCAACACTATGTATATTTACCTTCTTGCTCTTGACAATCTGGAATTTGCTTGCATCCTCTGATTCGGTATCACTAGACTCTTTTGCCAAAATGAGTCTCCGAGTAGATTTCTTGTAGGTCTTTGTTACCTTGGGAGTAGTAACACTTTTTGTTTTCTTACTTGGTGAGGCTACAGATGCTCTTGTGTTAGGTCGCTTTGGAAGTAGAGTCGGTGAGGCCTTTGATGAATCTAGTTTCTTTCTTTTCAACACTTTACCCTTAGGCAATTTAGTGCTTAGTGTTATTGCTGCCTCTTGGGATTCATATTCCTCTTCGGTAATGGCAATGGTGCCTTTGATAGGTGTAGAGGAAGAGTCTTCTCCGAATTTCTCTGACAATGCCTTTATCATTTTTGTTGCCTTTCTTGTAGCTTTGGGTACTACAATGTTCATCTTTACCTTTTCTTTTAATTCCTCATAGGTTCCATACCTCAGCTCGATAGCATGTCTTGGTAATGTAAGAAATGCATCAATTTGTTGTTGTGTGATCTCAAAGTCAATCTCATAACCCATCGGTGACAAAGATTGAGTCCTTGGTTCCACAACATTCACATAACAGTAATCGGTGTCAACTTCAAAACATATATCATTTTTGTATTTCTCCACTAGCTAGGGTGGAATCCTATATCTGTTATGCATTTTCTCTTGAAATTTACTGAAGTAATCATCCATAATATCATTGAAATTATCTCCTAAATTCTTAATGAAGTCATTAATCTGATGGGTGATTGGTCAATGTAGTTCCCAAACAACTTTACCAACTGATGGAAAAAAAATTTCAAAATAGAAAAACATGCATACCAGTAATGATCCAAACTTTAGTGTATTAGCCGAGTTGTTCTTCTTCGACTTCTTGATGGTGTTCAGATTTTCAAATAGGTTCTTCAACAACACATTACATAGATCAATTTTCATCCCCTTTTTCACAATTTTGTAAGCCAGGTCTACTGCTGCATAGGGTACATTGTTTTCCCTTGCCGATTGGAAGAAACAGTAACCTAAAACTCTAATGGCAAATTTTAGTTCTTCATTTGTGACATTGTTCAATTTCAATCCTCTGCAATTAGATTCTACTCCAGTTAAATTGATCAATTCCTTCTGTGATATCATCTTTTGGGCTTGAGCATGATCATAAATGGGGTAACTGGTAATCAAATGAATGATTTCCTTGGTAATCTTAAATGGTTGCTCTTCTAGCCACATGAAATCATCATGAACTCTGCTTAGAACAAACTTGACCCACTGGGGTTTGAACACTCGGGGATAGGTTAGGGCTTCAGTTAATCCCTTGATCTTGATGTGCTCATACTTGCTGTTTAATTTACCATCTATGCACAACTCATCATAGGTGTCTTTAATTTCAACATGACCGAGTTCTTCAACACGACATTTGGTGAAGAATCTCACATCCTCGACTAACAACACTCTGTCTGGGATGAGTGAAAAGGCGGTTTTGTCATCCAATTCAGAAGCAACTTTGGGAGTCAAAGAGTATTTTAGTGAGGGCTTCTCTACATTCTTGACAACTATGGGATCTTAGATCTTGGGTGCCATTGCAGATTTCAGATAAAGGCTAACAAAGAATCCTTAGGGTTTCAGGATTTTCAAACGACTGACGCTTTATACTTAGCAGATAATGGCAACTAGATAAGATCGGTAAACTAGCTTAACAATGTGTTGAGATTGATGTAAATACCTTGAATTTGCTTTGTAGGAGGTTTGATCGCCTTTGATTCACTTTGCTCTGCTCTCTCGAAAACTTGGTAAGTGTAAATGATTGTGAAAATGCTTTTAAGTACACAATATGTCTTATTAGGCTCCATGTGAGTTAGGTCAAAAACATTAAATGCACTTGGTTCCACTAAACCTTCTTTCCTTTTTGCGCTTTAACTGAGTAACCAAACTTCCTTCATTCATCGACTAGACAGGTTTCCTGTATTCATCGACTTGCCAGTTTTCCTGTATAGTGCTTCAAAAGACTTTGATAGAATTTCAATCTCACCAATACATCTTAATTATGCAGATTTTGAATTAAGTACATAATAGAATAGGAACTGTTAAGATTTAAGCTTGAGAGAATGCAGTCCCTTCATACCTTTACCGATTAATTTGTAATAGGTGCACCTAACTTGGTAGGTAAGGTGCTTTCTTCATTTGACACAATTTCCTTCTTTTTCTAAATCATCATTAATTTTTCTTTTATTTCTTCAGTGTCTTTTCTAGGTTGATCTCTACAATCTCCAGCTAAATGTCCAACTTTGTGACAACAAAAACATGCCATACCAGGATTTCTCCATGATCTTCGGTTGTTCATTCCAAACCTTATAAAACAGTTGGCACTTATATGTCCATATCTTCCACAACATTCACACCATATCCTTGTATTGTAATCCCATGGTACTGAAAAATATTGTCGCTAAGGATGTGTGTGAGTTCGGTAACCTGTAGCATTTGCTTAGTGTGCAGACCACATATAGTTCTTTTGCTTAAGCTAGCACTTCTTGGTACTATGTCCATATCTATTGCAGTTTTTACAAAACCCTTTGAATTTTGCCTTCTGATAATTGTTAACAGACTTTGTCCTACATTGATTAGATGTGTGACCATATTTATTGCAGTTGTAACAATAACCTTTGGACGTAGTGACATTCGGTTGCTTACCTTTTCTGATTTGGCACATGTTGGCAGTATGACCTTGATTTCCACAGTAGTTGCAAATAGGCTTCTTTCTTTTGATGTTATTCTTGTTTCCAGCTTGCTTTGATGATTCTCCTCTCTCAGTAGTATGAATTCCCTTCTCAGTAGAGTCTTTTCCTTTGTAACCAAGTCCTGCATCTTTGTTGGGTCTTCTTGTATTCAGTTGCTCATCCAACATCTTTGATGCTTCATAACTCTTCTTGAGTGTTTCTTTGGATTTATTCTCTGATTCAAGTTCATCGGTTAACCATGATACTTCAAGTTTCAATGCTTGATTCTCATCATTTTTTAGAATTGCTTCATGATGTGCATAACCTAGTTGATCTGACAGATTTTGTTGAATTCCAGTCAACCTTGTGATTTCATCATTCTTATCAGATACTAAGACTTCAAGTTGTTGTTTCTCCCTTTCTAGATCTCTTACTTTATCCTCGGTTGTCCTCAATGCATCAAGATTTTCAGTCATCTGTGTGCTGAAATGTTCATGTTCTCTTTTCATTGCTTTTAGTTGATCAGCCAATGCTTTGTTCTTTTGTTTCAATACTCCAATAATTTCTTCAATTTCTTCAGATATACTATTCTTAGATGATGTCTCAATTTGTTCCACTAACTATTGAGAGTCTTGCAAATCATCAGATAATCTTCTTCTTACTTTCAGAGATTTTTGCATTTGTCTTTGCATGTCTGCAATCACTTAATTAGCATGATCTAGCTCTTCTTACAGATACACAATCCTCTGAGATTTTTTATAGCCTTCCATTGATAAGATCTTTCTCTTTAGGTAGTTAAACCCTTTTCCAAGATTCAAGCTCTGATACCAATTGTTAGGCCCAATATGGAAAGCTAATGTACTGAGAGGGGAGGGGTGAATCAGTACTCCAAAAATTTTCTTCAATAATAACTTTACTGTTATGCATAAACCAAATAGTGCAATAACATAATATAAAGCTAAAGCAACTAGATAACAATCATACATGATTCACTCCATAACACATATATTTTGGTTACGCAGAAACTCTTGGTTAGAGAGAAAAACTATGGTGGGGATGGCACCCACAACTTCACTACTGCAATAATAAAAAGTGCTCGGTTAGAGCTACATGTTTAGCTATTTCTAATAGCTTACCCTGTTAGGAGTAACAAGATCTGTTAGATCTACCTTTCTAAAGGATTTCACAACACTTAAACTAAATGCTGCACCTGGTTAGAGGCTTTACAATTTATAGACTTGATTAGAGTCTTTTACCTTGTTAAAGGTTTCTCTTAAAACTTCTAAATATTACAATAAAATCATTACAAATATCTGCAACTTTACATCTAAAATGTTATAGCAGATTCTATTTGCTCAGAATAAGTTACCTTGCTTATAGAATACCTCGGTAACCCATATAGTAACTCGGTAAACCCTTTTGTTTACTCTGTTCTTTGATTGTTCTCTGAAAACCTTCTCGGTGACCTCTGTGTCTCTGTAACAATCTTCTTACACTCATGCACACACCTGTTATGCTGTATAAATAGATCTCTTATGATGGTGATCCATTCATTGCTTCGATCTTACAAATATGATTTATCAAATGAATAACCATGCAAATTATTTCATTGGTTAGATGACCTCAAAATCATACACAATCTTTAAGTGCAATTTCCAATGTGATAACGGTTAGATGTTCCTCAATCTTGTAACATGTTTTCATATGTATGTCCAGGTTCAATGAATCTGGTGACACGTTTCACTCAGTGTATATCAACTCGGTGTGTCATCTTTGCTGCTCGGTAGACATGAAATGATACTTGGTAGACAGCTCAATGTATACTACATTTTGAGACTACTCTCTTTTGTTAACCAACTAGACTGCTCATACCGACTGAATGTCTCGGTAGAGATAACCGAATAGAGTATATAGAATAACTTTGACATGAAACTAATGGCAACTTGATAAGTAGTAACAATCCTTCATGTAGTCAACATAGGGTAAGAGCTCAAAGAATTTTCTCTCATACTGTGATACTAAAAGCCCCTTTTTCTAAAGGTCATGAAACTCATCAATTTTGTGTTTCCTTAAGTGCTCTGATAGGTATCTGTCTCTAAATCTCTCCATAAAGGTATCCCAAGTGACGGTGTCTACAACTATGTCATTCTTATACTCCTCCCGCCTCCACCATGTGGAAGTTATCCCTCTCAAAAGGTGAATAGAAAATCGTGTCTTCAAATTTTTCTCATAGGGATGCAATCTGAAGCACCTTTCCAGACTCAATAATCAAGACTCAACCTCTACCCCATCGGTAAATCTTGCAAATGATGGTGGCTAAAGATGTAAAAGTTCTCTGATTTGATCCCCAGGATCACGGGGTGCTCTCTAAAAACACGGGTGCCACAACTGGAGGTGCCTCAGGTTGATGGGCTGACTCAGGCTCATGCTCAGCCTGATCCTCTATATGGCTAGGAGGTGGACTCCTACTCTTCAACCTAGTTGTTGATCTATGACACTCAGAAATCTGATGTTTTGCCTGATGATCTACTGCTGGAAGCCTATCTTGAACTATTCCTATCAGGTTCTGAAGTGCAACCAAAATGTCTCAGTTAGGGTCAATCGATTGTTCAGGAGGAGCTTCGCGATTCCCTTCTGGAACTGACTCTTCCCGCACAACATCTTTGCATGCCATGCGAGCATGTCTAGGACCTCTATCGCACCTACGAGCTTTTCGCATAGTCAGAGGCATCCTTCATGAGCAATAAAATAAAATAAATAATTTTTAAAAAAAATGAATTTAAAAAAAACAAACAAATATATATATATAATAATAATAATTAAAGCGAAACGTAATGGAGAAAGGTTCATAGTGTTGGAAACCTTCCTTTGATACCAAAATGTCATGCCCAAACTTTTGGGCAAAAATGCAACAACAAATTTTTTTAAAACAATCATTTATTTACTTGATGTTCTAAGTTCAAACGATGAGATAACTTAATTTGTTTACACTAAAGGTTAACTCATGCGTTAATAAGAATGGTTTCGTAGAGGGAACGATGATTTATTTATCTTAACAAATACCAAGATTACATTTTTGAAACTGAATTATTTAACCCTAAGAAGTCATCACAACTTTATTAATTAATTATTTAATTTGCCCAAATAAATCTTCAATCTTTCATTAAGAGATAATATTAATCCCTAATAGTATTAAATACTTCCAATATTTATAAAATTAATACTAATAAAATTCCATTGTATTAAATAATAGTTAATTGAGCCAATAAGAATAATGTGTTCAAATTCGTCTTTTAAAATTAACTAACTCAATAATAATATTTCCTAAAAAATAACCTTCCATTATTGTTGCAATAAATCCCCCTCAAATATTTAATATTCATAATAAATTACCCCTTTGGATTAAAATAATCATTATACTTAACAATACTCATTAATAAATATTTAATAAAATTAAACATATATATTATAAGCTAACCAAGAAAATAAACCCCAATATTCTTTTGTAACAACACCTGACCTTTAAAATAAATAATAAACCCCTTTAACATTACAAATTTAACTTTATTCAAAATGGGGTTTCCCCATTCACTTTATTTCAAAATTTAAAATGAACCCCTCTATTATTATTTTATTCTCTTTTTTTTTTTGCTAGCCCTAACCCTAAGTAGGGTTAGGGTTTTCTCCTTATTTGGATAACATACATTCTCCCTTTCATTAACCCCTAACCGAAGTTAGGGTTAATGTATTTTTTTTTGTCTATGTTTGTCACTAATACCTTTCGCAAGGCTGAACTGAAGGCAGGGTGCGATGAAGAAAGGGGCGGCAAAACCGGGATGATTGCGATGGATATTGCAATGCGTAGGGGGGAGACTGTGGGTCTCAACCCATAGTGCGGCCGAGGTCGCTCCTGTAGGTCGCGACCCATAATGGTGGCCAAAGCTTCCACTGTGGGTCACGGCCCACAGTGGTGACTGAAGTTGCCGCCCACAGTGGCGACCGAAGTCGGATATTGCAATGCGCAAGGGGGAGACTATGGGTCTCAACCCACAGTGTGGCCGAGGTCGCTCCTGTAGGTCGCGGCCCATAATGGCGGCCAAAGCTTCCGCTGTGGGTCGCGGCCCACAGTGGCGACCAAAGTCGCCAATGTGGGTCGCGACCCACAGTACGACCGAGACCGACCTATGGGTCGCAACCCACAGTGGCAGCCAAAGCCACCCCTGTGGGTCGCAACCCACAGTGCAACCGAGGGTGACCTATGGGTCATAGCCTACAGTGGCGGCCGAAGATGCCCCTGTGGGTCGTGGCCCACAATGCGACCGAAGCCGCCCTGTGGGTTCGGCTTACAATGCCATGAAAACCCTTATTGTTATATTTTTATATATTTGCACATACTTTTTTTTTATATTTCTTTTTTATTTAATCTTAAAGTGTATACATATATATAAGTATATATGTATATATATATATTATATGAACCAGAAGTAATAAATAAATGTATATACATGTATATATATGCATGTGTATATATATATACATGTATGTATATGTATATGTATATGTATATGTATATGTATATGTGTATATATGTATATATGTATATGTGTATATATGTATATATACATGTATATATATACATACATATATAGACACACAAACACACACACACATATATATGTATGTATGTATGTATGTATGTATGCAATAATACGTTTACTGGGCAAGTAGGTTATTTCATTAATTAGTTTAATTTGTTATAACAACATGCTTGTCTATATGAAATGTGAAGGCATACATATTTAAACATCTCCTAAGCAATGTATTTTCCAGATTAGCATATATAATGTGTGTGTGTGTGTGTGTAATGATGTATAATAAAAATGAGTATATATATATTTAATGAAAATTTACATTCATGTATCTAGATCTGTTTGTCCTATCCAGCAGGATATTATTTTTTTATTTATCCAGCATTACAACTATATGCAAATAATGAGTAAATTTAAGTCTAAACTTAAGAAGCATATTTTCTGTTTAATCTACATTCTGAAATAAAATTCCTTTCTATCAACAGTTATATAAATAACATAATACACTTCAGAAAATGATTAGATTAAATAAATGAAGTGCAGGTAGCTTTATTCTACATTGCATACTAGATTTTTATACTAAGCAAGATTACACATAAAACTAAATAACAAATAAAGCTGCATTTTATTTTAATGTTTATCTACCCCTTTATTCTTACATGCATTTCTTTTCTTTCAATAGACATTAAAGCAAAAAATAAGATTACATTTCCTACTCCATTTCAAGGTAATAAATAACTATATAGGAATACTATTCAAATGCTTCTTTGATTTCTTGGAATGAATATACAACAAAGTAAACAAATATTCTTTTCCTTTTGAATCCTTAATACAATAAAAACATGGTTACAATCTCAAGCCCTTCATTTCTACAAAAATGAGGGATTGTTACAATAAATATTTTTCAGAATTCTAAATGAATCTTAAGAGGAGACCTTGCGCATGAACTTTTCTTTTCTCCATTCTTTATCCCAAAGAAAACCTGCAAATAAAGCTTATAGGTTGTGACCATGGAGGCTCACCTCCCAACCTAGGCTTACATGAAGCCACCCTTGAGCTAAGAGAACCAAGGCTAAACGGGCTACAAACAAACTCAACCACGAAAGCAAGAAGACTCATCAACACATGAACTCCCAACCCAAGGACTTACAATGCCACCAAGTGACTAATTTTTGTGGGGTGAGGGTGGACCAAGTACCTAGAGGAGATATGCAAGAAGGAGGAAACAATGCCTTTACAAGGCTACCAAAATATAACCATCACAAGTCACATACTTGTCCCAAAACACCCTTATGTCCCCCATGGAATACAAGACCATATCTCCCCTTATGACCCCATTTGCATAAGCATAAAAATAATGCAGCAAGGGTCCCATAACCCTTGTGTATCTCTCTCTTCTAAGAAGAGAGTATCTACACTCTTATGTTGTCAAGCAACCCTTCACCCCCAAGGCTACTCTACCCTCCCAAGGGTGAGTATGGCCTTGAAACACCAAAAACACATATAACCATACAACACATAAAAATAAACACAAAGAAAGAACTCCAACATTAAACTTCACAAACCACATAAACAACAAAGCAAAATGCACAAACAATCTTTCCTTCACAATAACAATGAAATTCATTTTCCTTGGAAGAACACTACGAACCTTTGATCCTACAAATGGAATGAGGAATGGTTGAATTAGAGCTGCCCAATCCACTAATCTTTTCTTCCCAAAACTTAGAAATGCAACATCTAAGACCAAATTTCCAACAATAACTCTAAGTCTCCAAGATTGGAGAGTGGGTGATCAAAATCTTAAGTTTGAATCCCTTCCCTAAGTAGACTCTTCTCACACCTTCCAACATCTTGGAAAGGATGTGAGATCTCATAGGTTGGTCTTCCCAACCTCTTACATGCTTACTAAAAATGGAAACTTAAAAAGGTAAGAGAAAGTGGGGAAGAATAACTATCACTCAAATGGAAGGTTGTCTAACCAAGGAGAAATCCTCAAAAGTTGAATTTCGTTCATCTTGGAAAACTCAACTTTTGAGGTGACTTGACAGTCGCATATGAGTGGTCACATGGTTAAAATCATCCTTTATCCATAGGCATAACATATGGGCCTTCAAAAATGCCCTAAGCCTAACCTTAGGAGTTAGTTTGACCCACTAGAAACTCACCTAATGTTTACCTACGGGTCAAACTTTAGTTGACCATTGTAGTGGTTGTCTATCCAAGACCCTATTGGGATCACACTAAGATATTTTTGAATAATGCATTGGTTGTACAAATTCCCTCGAAGGGACATGTCATTGCCAACTCACTTCACAACACAAGTATCAAGTGACACCATAAAAATACACAATACTTTAATACACATGGCAATGTCCCTTTTTGGAATTAACAAATACAAATTAAACACAAGTTCAAACATTCACATTTACAAATAAAACACATTACACACGAGGTGTTGTCTCTCCAAATAGACAACCCTTGGCTTCACAAATGCACATAGGTTTAGCTTGATTCTCAGAATAGTTTCCATGGTCACATGGATTAGTTTTCCTACACATACCACTTTGCACATTAGTAATCTCAAATAACCACATGCAATATTAATAAATTAAAAGAATACAATTCAGACACTTTGCATACAATTTAAATCATAACAATCAAATTATCAATTATCCAATAAAATCCATATGAAATAATTTACTCAATGGCATCATCATAATCATCATGAAATTCAATCATTCGTAAGGCATGCATCCATGTTTTATAACATCATAAATAAGGTACTGCGAATCAAAAATAAATGACATACACCATATCAATGTTATCCAATCACTGGATCATATAGAATCTCTATCAATAATGCATCAAAATAAAGTATCAATAATAGGTCCAACATGAAAAATAACTGCAATGTTATGACGGCTCGGGGTAGGGCCTCACATGGTGTATCTAGGAAAAGAGAGATTTTCGGTTGGAACCTATAACAAGTTGAAGATGAGGAATTTTGGACCTTGTAAGATCTTGAGGAAGTTCAGTTTTGGAAATGCATATGAAGTGGAGTTACTGGATAGTTTGAGTATTTCACCAATATTTAACATTGCAGATCTACATCACTATCATGAACCAGAATTCAGTGAAGACAATATTGTAGACTTGGATAAACAGTTGCCCCTGAAGGAACCAAAGCAGATTGAAGACATTTTGGATAGTAGGATTGGGCGTACTACCCAGAGCAGTCAATATAAGGAGTACCTTGTGAAGTGGAAGGACATACCAGTTGAAGATTCATCATGGATTTCTCAGGAAGAGGTAGACCGCCTTGGTTTTCCTCTGACCCCAACAAAGTGAGAGACTCACTTTTTCAACAACCCCGGATGTCTGATGCAAGAGCATCCCCGGTTCTTGGCAATCTTGCATCAACCAAAAATATTTCTTTTGTAGTTTGTTTTCTATTTTGCAGTTTCAACATTTCTTTCTGCATTTTCTTGCATTGGCTCACCGGATGTTGCGGAGTTGGATTTTTGTTGAGGACATGATCATCCTCCTTATTCCTAAACTATGGAGCATTTGGATCATTTATCAACAAGTTATCAATTCCAAATTTTGAGATAATTTTCTAGCCCCAGAACCGTTTGGACCTATTTGCATTGGCGAATCTTTCTGATCTTAGATGTAGCTTGTGGAGCCTCAGTTCGTTGACCCGATGTTCCTTGGCATGTGGCCAACCTTCCTTTTGATCTGCACGTCATCCTTTGGATTTTTCAGAGGAATCTCTTTGGTGGACGTTGAACTATTGGTTTTACACATTTGATCTTGTTCTTCAGCATTTGATTCCTTTTGGATTGAATGGAACCCCCTGGATCATATAAATCATTGTAATTGAGCATTAAAATTCATCTAGAGAACTTAGAAAATAATATAGAAGATAGATCTTAAGAGTTAGACGTCTGGTGTTGACCAATTATGTAATTGAGTATGTATATGGCAGGCCAGTGAGTCGAATCGTGTATCCTGGATGTTACCAATTATCTGTAATCAGTTTTCATGATCTTTCATGATCTAATTCATTTAGTTTTGCATTGCCTCCATCATATCCTCTTGTTTCCGTTGTGTTTACTCTGCTACCCAGTCCAAATTGATCTCTTTGAGGTCCCTCCTAACTGGTGAATGCACCAAAGGGAAATAATTTCAGATAATTTTCACAACATGCTAGAGGAAGTAGTGAGGAATATATAGTTGTGTGATAGAATATTATAGAGATTCAATCATTTAATGTGGTTGGTAATGAAGGCTTGGTGGTGTTGGACCTAGTGGTTCCTACTCTTGGTTTGTTCATTCCTTTGGAGGCTGAGGGAAATGCATATGTTGATGCAAATTTTCACACACCAACATACTTGAAAGATGGCTAGTCTCAAGAGTCTTCATCAAATAATATAAAAAATACATGGCTTACCAAAACCCCTTAGATGGAGAGCACTTTAGTTGATCCATTCACAAGGGGTTATATGATTTAATATAATAAGTAGTATGAAAAATAATCACTTAATGAAAATATAACATTATTAGCCAACACAAATCTTTATTTTATTTAAAACCACAACACAAATCTTTATTTTATTAAAAACCACAAATGTGTAAATAAATATGAACAACCATACACAAAAATCATTAAAGGTATTATCGTTTAAGATTTCAAATTTATCATTAAAAGCCTAAGCTAACACAATGATTAAAAAATAAAAAGAAGAAGGGATTGAAAAACTAAAGATGAATTTAATCCATCTTCAATCCTTCTATACATCATTAGACAAATACAACTTGTAACCAATCCCCATTAGATCCTTATTAATAATCCCAATGTCAGATACTATATATCTCTATAGGATATTTTCTTGCTTGATAAATTCCTGCACAAAATGAATAGGTGTTCACTAACCACACAAGATTGCCTCAACATTAGTTAGGCTTCTACAGATTAAAAACTCATTCAATTAATCATTTTATGAGTTAAATATGTAAAAACTTGAAAAGAATACATATTTAACATTCAAAACAAAAAGTATGAAAACCCATATAGATGTAAGAAGATTTTATGTATCCTCTATTCATTTCATATTCATTGGTTTCCGACAAAAATCTCATAAGAAAACATTCTATCTTTGAAAAACAAGGAGTCCCAAAAGGATAAGCTAAGAGAACCCCAAAAAGATAAAACCTTTTATAATGAACCTTTCACGAGTATTTATAGGTTGCTTTGGGAATAGGAAATATAAATTATCTTCCCCTCCAAAAGTCACATGAGACAAGTACAAAGAATGTGAAGTTTTTTTTACTTTTCTCTTGCACATTCAACTATTACAATAATATACAAACAAGGAAAATATGCTGCATCTTTGCTTATACGATTGAAATTTATCAATGAAAGGCTTCATTGTGTTAGTATCTAGCTTGAACAAAATTATTCAAAAAAAATTAATCTATTCGTTTCTCAAATTCCACATAAATTCCACATAAGTGATATATATTCTTATCAATCTAGTAATTGAAAACTAATTAAATTGGCTTATAAAATATTATCAAGCTATACTTTCACAGTCCAAAATATATTGAGATCATCCTAGACATTAAACGTATGATATTCAAGATTTCTTGTAAAATCATTTATATATTTTGGATCATTACTATATGATAACTAAAATCTAGTTTTACACCCTTTCATAATTCTTTATTTGAACTTGTAATTTTCAATCCATCTCTTATGTACCAATTCATGAACTCCATCCAATATCTTCTTATTACTCAAGATCTAATAATATGTACTGACAAGTTCCAAAATAATAGGAAGATCATTATCAATTTCTTTGATCTCCTAAGTAGCTCCAAGCTCTAACATTGTCATTGCATTCTCATTTATTCTATCTTTTAAATATTTTTCAACCATTTCTCAATAGTTTCATAACATAATATCATTGGTTTATTACTTTACACAATTATATTGGTTACATTATTTTCTAACTTCATTGTTATGTGGAATTCATGTTCCTTGTAGTATGAATCAAACCAACAAAATTTTCAATATAACAAATCAAATAAATTACCTTTTCTTGTAGCTCTTATTTTGTACCTTTCTATTATTTTCATTTTCTTCAATATCCATTCAACTAAATTTTTTCCAATTATTACTCCTTTCTTTCCTTATTGGTTTCCAATGTGATAGTAATAATAAAATAATCAAAAGGTTGCATTTATATACCTAGAGCATCCTTCAATGGGGTCACTACTTATGCTTGTTGAGATCCTTGTGAATCTATAGTGATAGTGTATCTAACCTATGATTTATCTGTAATAATTGGCCTTGTAACTATGTATACAAGCTATGTAAAATCATTTTTATGAGGATGAAATTCTCTCTTGTTTCTCTCCATAATTTGATTAATAAATTGAAGAGGATTTACATGATGTTGTCTTTGTTTTTATATCAAACCCTAATCTTATTCACCATATGTTTGAACTTGTTGCTACTACTAATTATCCATTTTTATTCATTGATCATCAGACTATTGCACTCATGGACGACTAGGAGATGGAGTAGGATTTCTAATAGGAGCAATATAGTTAGAAGGGGGTCTCCTTGATAATGGAGGGGTTATTTCTTGAGGAGTTCTCTTTGGAGATACTAAAGGTTTCCCAAGAGGACGGAAATTTGTACTCTTAGAGGAGGATAAATATTTTTCAAGTAAACAAATTGTATGTGGCATGGGAGATGGATTTTTATTGAGACAAGAAACTATTTACTCTAAAATTTGGGAAATAGTGGGCCCTTGTCAAGAGTTGGCCTATAGATGGCTAGAATGAGAAGGTGGATATGGAACAATACATGGAGAAGATGGAAAAGGAGTATAAATTATCTACATATCTTTAATGACTTGATTGTTAAAACTTTTGGTTCTTCTATTGGAAACCCATATTTTAACTTCATATCATTTGGCCACTTTTATGCTCTCTTTCATACTCCTTTAGTTATTTTCTCCATTCTCTTCACTTTTTTTGGCCCTCAATCTATTACTCAAAATAGATTAGAAGAAAAATCTATTCTAGTTCTATAAACAAGACCCACAACATCTCCATCACCTTTTAACACTTATGGTATTGTGGCTATTGAATACATTTTTAATTGAAGAGAACACATTCTAGAATAATCCTTTTTTCTTGATTTTATAGTCATCTCCACAATTTTCTTAGAAGTCTTTTGATATTTCCTTATTCTTGAAGGAATTTTTGAATCCTTCAATGACATATGTTACATTAAATGATAATATTTTCTCATATAATTTTAAATAAATTTTCAACAATTCTACCTTTGCATTCCTTGAGACTTGACCAATCAAATAATAGTATGTATTAATAACAATGTGAAATTCATCACTCTTAATGTTATTTTTAAAATATAATTTATGCACTTCTAATGATATCTATAAGTATATATTAATACCAATTTGTCACTAACATTTCTCAAAAGCATGTAAGGGTCTTTGGTACATCCTCTAACTCTTATAAGTGAAAGTAGGAAACTAAATGTACTAGCTATCAAATATTTGTATTTCATTTTGGACTTATGTAGAAATTCTTTTACCCAAATTCCCTTTTTGTGAAATCATCATTCATTCTAATTAATTATATATATTTGTACCTTTATTTCTTATTGAAGGGTAATATTCATAAACCTTTTATTGTCTTAACCCCATAACATCTACTATTTGAAAACTTGAGAATTATCGTCTCTTGGCTAAGGCATAAAATAAATAAGAAGTCATATAGAATTTATTTATTAAAAATATATTTAAAATTTTATCATTCAAAAAATCACTTATTATAGTGGCCTATCAAATGAAATCCTTTCTAGAAAACACCTTGAAAAAAATGGATATATCCATAGTTAAAAAAATTGAGCTAACTCATGACCAATAATTTATATAGTGTGATACAATCATTAACTTCTTCAATAAAATCACTCTTAAATAGATTATTTATCATCTTAAAAAGGAAAAAATATGTTTTAGAGCTAATTATTACTTATTGATTCAAACCACTTAGTTGTGCGGCCATTAGAGTAGGTTTGTGGATATTCCACCAAAATGTGTATATGCATCCTCAGTGGGTAAAGAAAATATCTCTTTAATATATTACATGGCTAGATTAATGACAACATATTAAATTGGAATATTTAATTTCTATTTGACTTGGATCCTAGTTTTGAGCATGGATCACAACCAAATCAAATAGTTACATTAACACTAGAAATTAATACCTTGGACCAATCTACTAGCCTTGATATCCTTGTTTATTGATGTTTTTATTCCTACTGAGGCTCTTGTTTTATATGTTGGCATTATGGAATTTTGGCTATTGTTTCTTATTGCTTATGTAAATGTGCATGTTATTTGAGATGTACATTTGTATGAGCCTCTTTGTTGATGTTGTTATATGTGATTACCCTAAGGTCTTGGAACATGATTAGGGGGAGTGGTCTTCCATGTGATGGAAAGGATCATGAGAGAATAGGCTACCAAGAGGTTCCTTGTAAGGATTCTTGGAATCTAGTCCACTAGAAATACATTGGAAGTTTTCTTGATTTAAATAAGTGATAACCATAATAATTATTTAGTTGGGTTGGGTAATTAGGACTCACCTAAATAAGATAATTAAATGTATTTGGTGCCCCACCTCATAGCCCTTGAGTGGAGACTCGGGATGAGCTTGAGAAGACTATGGAGATGGTAAACCAAAATCCCTTGATTCTCTCATAGGTTGAGACAGTTCCACATGTCTATCAGGGGGACGGGTAGAGATCCTGTAGTGTAGGGTGGATATCCCAATGTTCATATATTACTCCCTTCTTTGTGAGGATAGCATGTGATGACACTCTTCCCTACATGTGTCCTTGTTTCTTATGCCATGGTTGTTGATATGTCTCTGGGAGTTTATTCTTTTGATTCAACAACGTGATGTAATTGTATTATTGTTCTTGTGGTTTTTTTTTTCTATTGTGGTTGTTGTCTTGTTGAGTTCTTTGGGTTGTTAGGTGTCAACCTATGTCTAGAGTGTGTGTGGGACCTTTTTTCATCTCCTAGCATGGGGGGTGGTTCCTTATGGTTCCACATGGTCGGGTGGTTTGATGCCTTCTTCCATTGGGATGTTCTTCATTGGATGCTCTTGTGCATGGATATGGATTCCTCATCTCTTCAACTTATGGATGGATTTTTGGAGCAAATTAATGTAATATGATTCATATGACATTCATGTAGTAGAATACATGAGATAGTTGCATTTGTGGATGGAGTATCATGTATCTTGATGTAAAGAATATTGTATTCTTACGTAATGGACATAATGTAGTAGGTAGAGATCATGGTATTTGTAAATTAGAATATGTTATTGTAATCCTAGTTGATTCTATGTTGTATCTTGGATCATGTTGTTCATTTATGAAAATATGTATTTAGATTTATGATGGATTAAATTTCCAATGGAATTATGGTTGAATAAGAAGATGTTGGACAATCCTAATGGAATTAGAGTCTATGATTTTAGTAGGAAGTATTTCATCCTCTTATTGTATTATCTCTTGAAGGATTATGTATTTGGTATCATGTGAGATGGATAATTATTCTAAAGAGGAAAAAGATTAAATAGGAGGTATATGATATTAGAAATGGTTTAATGATGGTATGGTAGTAACTAAGGGAATGAGAATTAGGAACACTTGAATTGATGCTATTAAAATGAATCTAAGGGATTTTAATGGCATTTGTATGGTAATTAGATGTGTTCATGTCAGCTAAATGAATGAATGATTCTTTATATAATTGTGATAAGTAAATTTAGGAAAAGTTAGAATGTGATTGATTATGGAAATGAATATGATATTATGTTCTTAATTTTAATTTAAGTAATGGCATTGAGATGCCCTAGGGAATATCAATTGATGAGTTGTATTATTTTTGCTTGTGTATTTTTCTCTAATGATCATACTTAAAAGTTGAATATATACATACCTTGTTAGAATATTTAATCTTTACTTAGCTTAGGTTTATTTTTATTTAGTTTAGGATATTCATTTGGAATTCCTACATGTAATTTGTCCTCTAGTACATGTGTGAGGACAAGTCATTTCTTTTATTTTCCTTTATTAAGGAATATCAGATTTCCTCCATAAGAGGATGTGAACACATGGCACACACATTTTATGAATGGTGGCATTCATAGATTTGGAGTTACTTTGTAACTCCTCTCCTCATCTCTATTTAAGAGATGCCTCCTCTCTCATTTCTTCTTAATGACAATATTGTAAAGAGCTTCTTGCTCTCTCTCTCTCTCTCTCATTTTTAGGCATTGCCTCATTCATAATATCACAAGGGGTTTTTCTTTGCTTTTCCCCTTTCAAAAGTTCTTGTGCCTCCTTCTTCACATTTGGGTGATGCTCCAAGGTCTTTGCTTTTCTCATGGTAACAATTACTTCATCATAAACTTTCTTGGATTAAATTTCCTTTCCTTGCTCTTTTATTTCCTTTCAATGATCATACTTAAAAGTTGAATATATACATACCTTGTAATTGGTTGTTTAATGCATATGAGTACATTAGTATATGTGTTGCATTAGTAGATGATATAAAAAAAAAAATTATCTCTATTTGTATGTTAGTTAGTTATATTTCTCTAGGGTATTTTGGCGAGCACTACATCTAGTATCAGAGCCCATGTTCATACACTCGGTACTCTAATTTCATGATTGAGCCCATTGTGTGTAGTAGCACTATAGTTTGGGTTAGTCATGTGGTTATCTGTGCTAGCTATTTCCTTGCATTAGTTGCCCTATATTTTATCTCATAGATCCTTTGTGTCTTGGTTAGACAAGATTCCTCCTAGAGGTAGAGGTCATGGATGTGGTGGTCATGTGGGTAATCGATGGAATCCTCATCCCAAGGTTTTTGAAGAGTCATGCCATGAGGAGTAGCAACATGACCAGAAGGAAGAAGGAGGCCAGGGTGATGCATTCCCACAGTGGATTAATGTACTTTAGGAACTTCTTAGACATTTAGGACCGCGATAGGAGTAGAATCAACAAGAGGATTCTTGTCATTCTGGTCATTAGGAGAGAGAATGTTTGTGTTCACCTCAGAGGAGAATTGATGCAGATCAAGATGTGATTGTAGTAGGTCACATGAGAGATCATTTGAGGTCTCATCCTCCTACTTTTGATGGCTCTAGTAGTGGTATGGAGGTGGAGACTTGGCTATTGTATATGGGTAGGTGTTTTTCTATGCACCTGTATAGCAGTAACACCAAGGCTAGGTGTGCAATCATGCATCTTCATGATTTTGCATCTACTTGGTGGTGCATGAGGAGCAAAAGTTGCATTTGGATATTGTGACAATTTCATGGGAGTTGTTTCTCGAGTGGTTTCATGTGTATTTCTTATTAGATCTTTGGATGCAAAGGAAGGAAGATGTGTTTCATGATTTGAGGCAGCAGAATATGATAGTTGAGCATGATGAGCATAAGTTCTTTGAACTTAAGCAATACGTTAGTGTATACACCTAAAAATGGTCTAAAGATAGTTAATTAAATACACAGTTAGAGATATTTTCTCCTTGAGACACATGGCACTTTTTCCACATGTCTCCTCCCTTGGACACTTGCCCTCTCATGAGAAAGGCTTCTTGACACTTGTCACCACAGAGATGACAAGTGTCTCTTCCTCCAACCTCTTCTCCAACTTCCTCAATCTTGCCCCTTGATATCTTAAGATTAGATCTGGACTGTCGATTCTTGCCACCTCAACTTTGGACTTGGAATTCCTATAAATATCCCCCATTTTGAAGCAATAAGGATCCCTTGCATTCATAGCTTTAGCATCATTACTATAGGCAATTTTCATTTCAATCATCTAGTAATTAGCATTTTGGATTAACCATAGCATTGCATATTATATCATTTGCATAATCAATCATGATCAAGTAGCTACTCAACTCTTGAGTTGACACTTTGGAGGTCATTGCTCTGCTGAGAGCCAATCAATTAAACACCTTCAAGGTTCTCAAGAATAGAGGAAAATGGGACATTGCAAGGAAGGCTTATGGTTTGCATTTTTAATCTAGTTTTTAATTAAGATTTTCAATTATGTTTTATTGTCTCATTATATGTGTATGCCTTCTTATATACTACATTTTTAGCATCACATTAATTGGCACCCACCGTGGGGCCTAGCCCCTTTGATCTTTAACAAGTTTTCTTGCAAGAAATTCAATTGACAAGTTGATTAGCTCTTTCGGTGTGCAGATTAGCTCTCTTAGGCTCTTGAATCACATTCTTGGCCTCTTTTATAGCATTCTGACACCTCAAATGACATTTTTGGGAGACTTCTCAGCATTGTTTTCATATTTTTTTGTACTTTAGCACTTTCAGTCTGTACTTCAACATTTTTGGTACATTTGTCAGTGTTTGTAGTCAGTTTGACAACATTTTTGGTGTGCAGAGTAGTGTTTCTAGTGTGCAAAGTAGCGTTTTGGGTCCATTTGGCAGCGTTCTTGGCACATATGATGGCATTCTTGGTCAATTTACTGGTGTTTTCAGTTTTTTATTGATTTTACAAATATTGTATGTTGTATTCCTTATTTCTGCTTCTGGACTGTCATTTTTCAGAACCTAATTTGTAGATTATTGGTTTTGCAAGTACTTATTTTGCTGTGAAAGACTAGATTCATTAACCATTTCTCCGTCAAAGAATTCAAAAATAAACTACTAACTTTGTTTGCAGCCGCAAGATTTTGCATTTTTTTTTGTTAAATTAGGCACATAGACTAATTACAATGGAAATGAACAAACATGTCTTATGTGTTTTGATGATAGGCGAGTATGATCTCACCTTTCTTAGGTGATTAGAAAGCCAGACACATCTTTTTCTTTCAATAGTGCATATCTTTAGCAGGCTTGCCCTCCCGAGGAGCCTATAAGGCCAAAGCCATTAAGGCGGGTGAGAGGGGAACGATCCAAGTGGGAATGGCTAGCGCCAAGTACTCCAACCCACTATAAAATAAATGTGATTTGATGAAAATCAAGTCAATGATAGTGCTCGAGAATAGCTCTCCTTCATACCTTCGGGTATATCAAACCTTGGTTTTCAAGGCTGGGAGACCTCTTAATTGAGTTTATACCCCGACACGCTAAATGGATCCCTCTCTAGTTCCAATTAAAATTAGAAGGTACCTGGTTTACCTCCGAACATTATTAAATTCTCAGTGCATGGAGGGGGAAGAATCTCTCCTTAAGATACTCACCATATGTCCCTCTTGAGCATATGTGCGAACTCCCCTTTTGAGACCTTATTGCTAGGCTCATAATGGGACTCCACTAGCTCTCACAAAGGAAAAAACATAGGCACCCTTTAGGGGGTGACAAGGCTATGTGAGATGACAGGGTACCAAGTTGTGGGCTAAGAACTAGTAATGAAGCCAATCTCCTTAGGATAGACTGATTGATGTGTTTTCAATTATTCAAAATCCATGAAAACTTGTGCTTTCTTTAAAGCTTCTTGAACATACACTTTATATGTCCTTTGTGACAAAAATACAATCTGATTTATGTGTTTGTAAGTCAGGTCAAGATATCATCTATTGAAATACAACAAACATTGAAAACTCAAACTTCAAATTGTCAAATTTATAAGTTTCACAACAGATTAGCTCTTTTAGTCCAAATATTAGCTCTTTTGGTCCAAACAGTCACACCTACAGTCCAAACAATCACATTCATAGTCCAAACAATCGCATTTACAGTCCAAACAGTAGCTCTGTTGGTCCAAAAAGTTCCATTAATAGTCCAAACAGTAGCTCTATTGGTCCAAACAGTCACATTCACAGTCCAAACATTAGCTCTTTCAGTCCAAACAGTCGCACTTGCAGTCCAAGCAATCACACTTTCAGTCCAAACGTCAGCTCTCTTAGTATGAATCTTAACTTTCTCATATTTCAACATTAACTCTCCAAGGTTGAGCACATCAGAGTTTCTGGTCTAAACAAAGAGTTTTTGGTCTAAACAGCAGAGTTCCTGGTCTAAATATTTATGCCTATAAAATTCATCTTAATAACAAGTATTCAATTAGAAATCAAGGGAAATCACGAATCCATATCTAATCAAAAAATCTAAAAAACAAGACAATGAAATAATGCAATATCAAATAGGAATTAAAATAATTCAATGAAAATCCCTATTCCAAGATTGCATATTGCTTCCATTGATCTTCTCTTCTCTGTGGTATGATGGCTCTCAGATATTGCGTTGGTAACCTGCAAGTGACACAAAGATTCGAAGTTCGTGATTATTGAAAATGGAGATTGAATGCTCAATTTATAGAAAATTGGAGAAGATTGATTGAAAGCTGGAACATATTGATCAAGAGGTGGAACTCAGGTGAGCTCACATGAAAATTGATAGTTGAGCTGCTGATTGTAAGAGTGGAACTCAATAGATGGAATAGATTAATTGAGTCAACCGATTGAGAAAAAGTTGATTGAAGGAAGAAAAAGAATGATTGGTGGAAATAAAGAAGATGACACAGAAAGCTTAATTTAGAAAAAGCTAACTGAAAGAAGGAAATAAAGATTGGAGAGATAAATGATTTAATTAATTAATTGATATAATTAATTAATTGATTTAATTAATTAATTGATATAATTAATTAATTGATTTAATTAATTAATTTAGCATGTGCTTGCATTTAGATTTAGATTTTCAATTTAATCTTTGCATGATATTTATTCAAATAATTGAATCTATTTAATTCAATTTAGTATTTGAATATATTTAGAACTTGACTTTGATTTTCAATTTGGTTTTTGAAATCATGCACATGTAATTGAATTTGGAAGAAATTAGAAGAATATGAAATTAGAATTTGGGGATTTGGAAATGGAAGAATTAATTAGTTAATTAAATAATTTAAAGAAACTATTTAATTATTTGGAAATGGAATTTTATTAAATAATAAAGATTATTTGATTTAAAGGATTAAATCATAATTAATTAAATAATAAATATTTAATTAATATTTAGAATAGGGTTGAATGATTAGATGATTAGAGATAGAAATTAAGAATTAATTTATTTAAATAATAAAGATTATTTAAAGTGGGGAATTAATCATAATTAATTAAATAATTAATATTTAATTAATATTTAGAAAATGGTTAAAATGATTAAATGATGATAGAATAGGAAATAGAATAATTAGTAAGATGATGACGAAATATGAAATTAGAAGAATAAGATTAATTAACTTAATTAAATAATAAAGATTATTTAATCAATTAGAAGAATAATTAGTACATGATCAATGAGACATTTTTAGGTGTCTATATTTGCCCCTCTTTAAGACAATGTCAAAACGACATTGTTTCAAACAAAACGAAAAATTTCTGCCCTAGTATGCCTTAGTGACACTTAGGGTGTAAATATGTCCCCTCGAGAGATTGTTTGTGCATTAAAGACATGAATGATCTCTCAAAAAAAAAAAGAATGTGAGATGAAAGATAGAAGAATGGTTAGTTGATTAGAGATAGAGATAGGTGATGTGAATATGATATTGAGATAGAATATAAGAGAATGAACCTTAGAATGAAATAGAACAATGTTAGATGATAGAAAATGATTAAGAAAGAGAGAACGAGAGAAGAATCAACAAACTAGCAATAAGCAAATGAGATGAGAATGAAATTGAATGAATCACGAACCTGTGTCATATATTTTATTGCGCAATATATATTCATCACTGAGCCTTATTATTGAACAATGAAGCTTAGCACATTAGGGTATAAGGAACCAGGATGTAAATATATCTCATTGTAGAAACAAACACATAGCAAACAAGCAGAAAAAAAAGAAAAAGATAATGCCCATCATGGCTCCTCTAGTCACTTATAGACATCCTTAAGTAGCATAGGAACATAATCTGTCGCCAAATGATAAAAGATAAAGACTGACCCAGACAAAATTCAACAACTATACTGACATTTGTGCCTTCATTCTCAATTGCTTAATGTGATGGTTGATAATGTCTGATCTCAGAAAGTTGCGGACCCCATTTAAGACTGACCTGTCTGATTTTGAGTGTATCCTCTTCTGTTTAAGACAAGATAATGATCATGTTGATATGGATATGATACGATTGATAAGACAGTTTGATCAGTTGATTGCAGATGTTTGACTAGATAGTCATATCCTTTGTTAACATCATGCAAAGTGTTTGTTGGATATCTGCTAGGGTATTTGTTTCTCACAAGACATTTTATTGCAAGTTTTTTGATTGATTGATTTTCGATTTTAGTTCTTTTCCAAGAGCTTTTTTGATGTTTTTGGATTTTGTGGATCGATATTTGAATGTTTTTAAATTTTTTCAAGACTTTATATGATTTTTTGGTATTCTTTATGGTTTTCAATGTTTTTGGATTTTGAGTTTTTTCACTGTTTTTTTTATTTTTTCAAGACTTTATCTGATTTTTAGGATTTTTTTAGTTATGCCCCTAGTGTGCAGACCTGTATGACATGATGATCTATAGAATGTATGTGGAGACAAATGAATTTTTGACATAACCTATGTGAATGCAATATGTAGAATGAAAATGCATTTCCTATTCGAACAAGGTTGACTGTGTTTGTTTTAGCATTTGTAATACACCAATTGAAATGAAGGTGCAAAACATTTCATAGATAAGCAGCCAATTGATCTCTAAGGTCCCTAGGAACATTCATCTCAACACACTTAGTGACTAGGATTTACAAATGGAGACGTGAAAAACTTCCCCATTGGTTCTTGAAACTTTGATCTTCTTTTGCCAATGTGTGTGCAGATGAGTTAATTCCTTCTCTTGTGTTCACTAAAGATCCTTAGCATCCTATATGGCTAGCTACATGGATTATTCTAACTTCAAAAGCATCTCAAATAGAGCCTTGCTACCAACAAGCCTTGAGAGCTCTGACGAGGTTATAGACTGTAATTTCTCAAATATTACTCCATTGCCAATAGGTGTTCATAGCCTTGATGGAGTTAATTGTATGTTTCCATAGTCAAGTTTTTTATTGCATTTGCATGAGTGATATTTCAATTATATATCATTGCTCTTTTTGCCTTTAGATGGATATTTGGCATAGCTCTTTTTTATTTTTATTTTCTTGCCTTGACTTGTAAGTAATGAAACCTACTTGGGTGTGACAATTACAATGGCACTAAAGTAGAATTTTAGATTTTTCACTAGTCATATGATCAACTAGGTGTCTCGAGTAAATTAGAGATCTTTTAAATATGTTTGAGATATAGAAATTGATAGATTTTAGGTTAACAAGTCTCAAATAGTGAAATCACTACCCAACCATAAGTAAGGTGCCATCATAGGGTAATGTTGAATGACCTTAGGATCTCAAAGACTTCATGTCTGAATATCTAAGAAAGGAGATGACCCTTGCTTCTCTTGAATGCAAACAGATGATAAAATTGGACAGTTGCCTTGTTTTATTGATGCTGCTATATTCTAATGCATAAACTTTTGCAAATGTGACTTCTAAATATGATGGTGCTTGGAAAGAAACTGTATGCAATGCAGTGTTGTGAATAAAATGATATGCAATGCGGAAAGTAAAACCTAAACTAACCCAACCTTTAGGTATAATATTTGTGTAGGTAGTTCATTGGCCTTTGTTTGAAAAGTCGGATAAAGATGCCTTTTCCAATAGGATATAAGGACTCAACTAAGTGTATATGTTCAGCATCTCCAATGTTGTTTTTCTTATTTTTTGGATTTTGTGGATCATCAGATGAAAATCCAACTCTAGAACCCATGAATTCAGGTACAGACTTATCATTTTCAAAGAAATCAAATCATGGTAGGTTCTCTTGTCCCCAGTCTATCAAGTGTGGGTGTATGAGGCAAATTGATTCTAGTTCTGACATTGTGACATGAGCAGGTGTTATGCCTATTTTTTTTATGCACATGAAGAGGATGATGAAGTCAACCAGGTGTTGATCTCATTAATTGGTGTTACGATTGTGCTTGAACAAGATGATGAAACAATTGTTGACAAGCTATTTTGTGTAGTATGATCTACATTAGTGATTTCATTAATAAGGGGTTCATGAACAACTTGTGTAGAGGTATTGGGATCACTAGGAGAAATGACAAGTTCGTTTGAGAGGGAATCTTGTGAGGAACATGGAGGAATATGACATGGAGATGAAGGGATGGAGGGACCTTGATTAAGATTTGGAGAAATAATGGGATCTTGTTTAGGACATGAAGGTAAAGGTATGATTTGATCTTGGTTCGTAAAGAGATTACTATGAAGGATAGAAGGGATGTCTTGATCTTTCTTAGGAGGTGGATGTTGAATGGGACTTGAAAGGACACTCTGTTCTTGAGATGGAAGAGTATAATTATGAATGGAATAGAAAAGAGCGAGGGGATCATCATAAGGTTCTTGGTTAGTGGGATCTTGATCAAAAATTGGGTAGGATGGAAGTGGTTGTTCTTGATCTTTATTTGTTTCAAGGTTTATTTCTTATGATTTTGGATCATCCTCTTGACATAGGGAAGGAGTTTGGAAATGCATGGGAGATTGTTGGAATGTTTCAACATTTTGGCTTGATGAAGAAGGATTTAGAATGAGATCCTCTGAATAATGACATGAAATAGATTGGATTTGTATGATGGATAGAATTTGGGAGGTTGTGTTATTAGATAAAGATGGCATGGATTGGTCTTGCATGACTTTAGGGGATGATGAAATGTTGGATAGATATGGTTGATTTGGGCTTTGGTTGAGAGGGATTTGATTTTGGTTGAAAGGAGTCTAATTTTGGGTGAAAGATTTTTTATTTTGGTTGAATGAATTTTGATTTGGACTTTGGTTGAATGGGGTTTGATTTTGGTTGAAAGAGGTTTGAATGTTGGGTTGGTGTGAATTTTCATTTGGACTTTGGTTGAATAGGGTTTGATTTTGGTTGAAAGAGGTACTTTGAATGTTGGGTTGATGTGATTGGTATGATTGATATAGTGGGTTGAAAGAAAAAGAAGGTTTGCATGACTCTAATGTTGGTTGAAGAATGAAGGTTGGCATGTTTGAATGGTCTTACAAGAAGAAGAAGGTTGGCCTGATACTGATCCCCTCGTGGCCATTACTTCTGTCATCATTTTTTCTAACCAGCCCCTATGGTTGTCAGGACTAGCCATGTCTGTCACTTGGTGTTGCAAAGTTCTGATTTGTTGAGCTAAGGTTTCTATGGATGGTGATGGAATAGGAATTGAAGGGATGAATCCTCCCCCTTCCCTACGAAATGTATAATTCCAATCCATGATGTTTGCTTGTTTGGTTTGGACCTAGGATCACAACATGTAAGATGTTTTCTCCATTTCTTTGAATCTGTCAATGTTTGATTGAACTTGACCAACTTGTTTGAGTTGAGATTGAGTTTGATTGATCCTCTGATTGTGTTTTGGACATTTGGGGTATGACTTTCTTGGATGATTATGCAAATGATGATGAACTCAGATAGACGTATATGAGATCTAGAAAAGGACGTATATAAGGATGATAATGTAGACTCAAAATTATGACTATGCAACAACTATGGATGATAATGAAGACGTGAATGAGGATTATGCAAGGACTATGTAAAAGACTGCCTAGGATCACAAGTATGTAAGGACTTTTGAGTTTTGGTTTCAAAATGGACTTTGTTTTTTGTAACTTCGTGTATGGGACAATGTTTTGTAGTTTTTCAAATTTGAGAACAATGGCTGGTAGGTATGTATAGCTGACTGACTCAATTTTCATACAATATCAGAAAATTTGGAGATATGTGGGATAGGGCCTGAAATAGCCCAAGGGACTGACTCAATACTGGTCTAGCACAACGATGCATAAAAAATAATGGAATACAATCTTAGGCTAGATAGTGGATACCATTCAATGAGGCCCTTACGAAATACCGAGATAAAATGAACATATAGAGAGTCTGGCAGCACTGGCTCCACTCCACGACACACACTTCTCGGGCATGCCAGTCTCTCTTACCCTGAAGATCCAAAGATCTTATAGCTGAGGGATTCCTATATCATAGTGTAAGGTACATGAAGGGTATCTATGGGGTACGATCCGCACTCCCGGAATCACTGAATGTAGGTTTTTTGGCAACTAAATTGGTTTTTAGTATTAGGTTGTGAGGGGTCCCGATCCAACAATGGATTCTTAAAGCAAGCCACTTAAGACTTTAGTTGAGCTTATCGGTGCAGGGAATGCCCCCACATACATCGAATTCACTCAACACTCTAGCCGCTTGACCAATATATTTATATAGTGGCTCAAAAAACTCGCTGGAGAGTACGCTAGGAGAGATGATATCCCCAACGCATCCCAATTCAAAGTACCTCTGTGGGGTGATGAAATCCCCAGTCAAAGATACCCCTCACTACGTAGAATAAAAGAAAATTTGGATGTCATTGTAACCTTCCTTCTTTATCCCAAGACTCCGAAGGCGGGTGGAAAGTCAGTTAGTGCAACAGTAGGTCCATCCCAGACACAATAAAAAAATTTTACCTTAAGAAAAAGACAAATGATTTAATCTAATGCAACCTGATTCACGTTCATTTTATAGCCCAAATTTAGGTGTTAGATACGCATATGCATGTCTATTTTAAACATCAAGTCGAAATATGAAGGCATACATGTCAATTTTTAACCATTTGTTGATTTTAAGCACCAAAACCAAGTGTGAGATACATGCATGTTAATTTTAGCCCATGTTCATTTTAAGCACCAACAATGAAGTGTGAGATTATCCATGCATGTCCATTTTAACTATTGTTGATTTTAAGCACCAAAAATGAAGTGTAAAGTTATCCATGCATGTCCATTTTAACTGTTGTTGATTTTAAGCACCAAAAATGAAGTGTAAAGTGTGCATGCAAAAATACTAATCTAATCCTCTCTGCAAATCTACCACAGGCTGTAAATAAAAGATTAGTAGTAAAGTCCAAACAATAGAAAATAGAAACTCAAAATTTGACATAAACTAATGTGTAATCATACTTGCGCTATTGCGTGATACTTGCAGACCGAATGCATGAACCTGATAGAACTAATGCGTAATTCTGACAGACTGAATGCATGATGAAGACTAATCGATTGCGTAGCACCAATGGGGTGATTGCGTGATAGAAGGCAGACAACAACAAAAGTTAAAAACTAGAAAAAAACAAAAGGAAACTAAACCCGATTAGGAACCTACAAAACCAATTGTAAAGCCCTAGCCAAATCTCTCATCATCCATTCAATATTGATTAGATCATATTTAACTATATAAGAAAGAACTAGGCTATTATATCTATCTAAGGCCAATTTCACTTCTGAATCCTATATCAATTTTTCTGCTTGGAGAACCTTTCGATAGCATTTGGCTTCTCTTCTTTGTTGTTTCGTTCTTCTTGCACCTAAAATCCTGAACTATACTTTTCTTGCCATAAACTATTATAATCAAATCATGAAATAAAAGCAATTTGATCCTCGATTAACCCAATTTGAGACAGAATTAGACAGACGAAATAACAGATGGAAGAAAAATTTAAACAACAATTAACCCTACGGATGTGTGATGCAGAAAGGGCGATTGCGCGATTTGGACAAGGTGATTGCATGACCCTATCAGAATGAATGCGTGATTCTATCTATGCGATTGTGTGATGATGTAAGCTCGATTGCATGATGAAGAATCTATTCTCAAAATTCGTGCAACCTGCAAAAAAAGATAAAAAAATCCATACGATCTGCAAAAATCACACATAACACAGAAAAGGTTAAATTGCTGTTAGTTCACACTAGGTTCACCAAAATGTATATGCCTGTAAAATTCATCTTAATAACAAGTATTCAATTAGAAATCAAGGGAAATCATGAATCCATATCTAATCAAAGAATCTAACAAACAAGATAATGAAATAATGCAATATCAAATAGGAATTAAAATAATTCAATGAAACTCGCTATTCCAAGATTGCATATCGCTTACATTGCTCTTCTCTTCTCTGTGGTATGATGGCTCTCAGATATTGCGCTGGTAACTTGCAAGTGACACAAAGATTTGAAGTTCATAATTATTGAAAATGGAGATTGAATGCTTAATTTATAAAAAATTGGAGAAGATTGATTGAAAGGTGGAACAGATTGATCAAGAGGTGGAACTCTGATGAGCTCACATGAAAATTGATAGTTGTACTGCTGATTGTAGGAGTGGAACTCAATAGATGGAATAGATTAATTGAGTCAACTGATTGAGAAAAAGCTGATTGAAGGAAGAAAAAGAATGATTGGTGGAAATAAAGAAGATGACACAGAAAGCTTAATTTAGAAAAAGCTAACTGAAATATGGAAATATAGATTGGAGAGATAAATTATTTAATTAATTAATTTAGCATGTGCTTCCATTTAGATTTAGATTTTCAATTTAATCTTTGCATGATATTTATTCAAATAATTGAATTTATTTAATTCAATTTAGTATTTGAATATATTTAGAACTTGACTTTGATTTTCAATTTGGTTTTTGAAACCATGCACATGTAATTGAATTTGGAAGAAATTAGAAGAATATGAAATCAAATGAAATTAGAATTTGGGGATTTGGAAATGGAAGAATTAATTAGTTAATTAAATAATTTAAAGAAACTATTTAATTATTTAGAAATGAAATTTAATTAAATAATAAAGATTATTTAATTTAAAGGATTAAATCATAATTAATTAAATAATAAATATTTAATTAATATTTAGAAGAGGGTTGAATGATTAGATGATTAGAGGTAGAAATTAAGAATTAATTTATTTAAATAATAAAGATTATTTAAATTGGGGAATTAATCATAATTAATTAAATAATTAATATTTAATTAATATTTAAAAAATGGTTTAAATGATTAAATAATGATAGAATAGGAAATAGAATAATTAGTAAGATGATGAGGAAGTATGAAATTATAAGAATAAGATTAATTAACTTAATTAAATAATAAAGATTATTTAATCAATTAGAAGAATAATTAGTACATGATCAATGAGACATTTTTAGGTGTCTACACTAAACATCAGAGTTCTTAGTCTAAACAATAGCTCTCTTGGTCTAATCAATAACTCTTTTGAGTTGAATGTCAAATTGGTCATGTTGTAGCATTAGATCTCCTAGATTGTACTTGTTAGGTCTAAATATCAGCTCTCTGAGTCTGAAAATCACAAAGTTGGGTCAAAAGTGCAATCTCCTAAGTTCAAACACTTAATTTGCTGAGTATACACATCATTATTTTGAACTTTAGAGTCACTACATTGCAGAATAGCATTTCTGGTCTATTTCTCAGTGTTTATGGTAAGTTTGTCAGCGTTTCTGGTTAGTATAGCAGTGTTTCTAGTAAGTTTGTCAGCGTTTCTTGTCAGTATCACAGAGTTCCTAGTCATTTTGTTAGCGTTTCTGGTAAACTGCACCAAATCCAAAAAACAAAAACAACCCGTTTCTCAAATAGTCAAACATAGAGACTAGGTCATCTTCTTGGGTCATTCAATCGGGTTATTTTCTATCAAAACAGATTCAAGTCTAGGCACGTTAAAGGTTCTCAAGTATTCACCTTAAACAAGATTAAAGATCTAACACCTTAAAGTGCCACATCACATTTTATTTGATAAACTGATCGTTCAAACATAGTTTCTCATCAGGATCTATCATCCTTTATCATGAAACTACAACGCTTGATTAGAATAACCTCATTCTTTATCATAGGATATATTGTTCCTATTGAACTTGGTCATATCAAAAATCACAAAGTTTGCACTCCAAAACTAAGATCGAAAAACTTGCAAACAAACAAATACTTGAAAAGATCATTTCCTCAACAATTGATCACTTATTACGACACATTATTCAAGATTTAAATCTCGCAAAACATTCAAAACACGTGTATGCCCATTTTAACTAGGGCTCAGAGATGAAAGTTTGCATAAACAAAAATAGAAACATTTGAAATAACTAAAGATTATAGAAACATGGAACACAAAGATGAAATACAAGTTGAAGAGGATATAATAGAACAACATGTCAGAGACATCAAAAAAGATCCTCAATTCAATAAATTTATGAAGAAAATATTGGAGGGAGAAAAAGAAAAATATTTCCTAATATTAGCAAAATCTAGTGCTACACTCTCCCAAGATTTTGATGTGAACAAATTGACACAAAAGAGAAGTGACCCCCCCTTAATAATGAACAATATGAGGATATTTTTGGTCTCAAAATTAATGACACGCCAATTCCTACTAACACCAGAACCAATGAGGAAACTTACATTCCCGAAAGGGATGACATAGAAATTCTAAATAACGTTCAATCCAATAAGGATACAAGAAGGGGTAGAGATGATACAAGAAGAGATCAATATCCTCCTAGAATGCAAAATCATGGTTATACAAGAACAAATCATGTTGATATTCCTATCACAACTCTCACACAACAAATACAAACACTACAAACACAAATTCAAGATATTTAGAGAGGAAATGTAAGAAGATACTCGCTTCAAGAAATATGTTCGTATCCATTTGATAGAAATCTAAACATGATACCATTTCCTATAGGTTTTGAAACTCCTAGATATGAAAAAATATAATGGAAGCATTGACCCCCAAGATCATATATGAGAATTTTGCACAATGATTATGGAGTTTGCACATGACGATACCTACTTGATGAGATTATTTCCAAAAAGCTTAACTGGACTAGCTATGGAATGGCTCTCCAAAATTCCACCTGGAATCAGATTATTCTCAGAATTGGTGGATAAGTTTGTTTCACAATACTCTTACAATATACAACATGAAGTAACAATGCTAGACCTATGTAATGCTAAACAAAAGAGTGGAGAACCTTTCATGATATTTTTACAGAGATGGAGATGGTTAGCTTCACGATATCCTTGTACAGTGCTAGAGTATAAAAGAATGAACATATTCATCAACAACCTAAATGATCAAATGAGTTATCATCTAAAAATGCAAGGACATCAAAGTTTTGGAAAGATGATTGATAATGAAATCAAAATGAAGGAAGCCATGATAAAGAAGGGTGAGTTGAAAATATACATAGAAGGAGTTCACCCTCCTAACAACAACAACAATGATAAGCCAAAGTTTTGGAATATAAATCATAGTGTCGTCAACGATGGGATAGTAGATAACAACAATGTGAAACCAAAATATCCGATTTTTAATTTATCTAATCATTCAGTAGTGGCTCAGCAAAACAACAATCACCAAAAAACAACTATCAAAAATTTCTTTCGAAGGCACTTTACAAACAATGGTGAACCCCTTGGATCCACATTATAAACCCTTCTCACAAAAAAAATGATTAGTTTACTAAAAGCAAGAAGCTTTGAACCCAAGGTAAAACCTGCTCGGTGGAATGACAACCATTATTGTGATTTCCATCAAAACAAAGGACACTAAATAGATGCTTGTCAATGATTAGAATATGTCATCCAAGATTTGATTGATAATGGAGTGATAACTCTGGATGGACATACAACAAATGAATCTCACATAGCTTTCAAAACTCCGCTTCCTAACTATGAGAAGGGTGAATCATCAATAGGGCAGAATGGTAAATGTAAAGAAAAGGTAAACTATGCTCATGCATATGACAGTGTGGTAAATGTGATCATGGTTAAAGAGAAACAACATCAAGAACACACTCATGTTATCACACGAAGCAAAGCCAAAGTGGTATTTCCAGGTCCTACAACAAACACGTCATCCCCTACCAAACAATATAGTCTAGTGGATCAATTACAAAAAACACCCACACAAATATCCATCTTAGAACTTTTAAAGCTTTTACCTGCACACAAAGAAATTCTAGAAAGAGCATTAGTCGATACAAAAGTGTCCAAAGATCTTGATATAGATCAATTCCAAACCATGGTGGGACACCTCACAACCTCTCATTGCTTATCATTTACTGAAGAAGATGACATGTCCTTGCAACATCCCCATAGTGCTCCCTTTCATATTGAAGTCCTCATTGACAAGACATGTGTTAAACGTGTCCTAATAGATGGTGGAGCTGGCTTAAATATTTGCTCATTGAGTCTTGTCTACGCTCTAGGTTATTCAGAAGATGCAGTTGATCCTTGAAAAAAGATCACCATCAAAGCATATGATGAAGAAGAGCGTTCCTCTAAAGAAATTGTGATATTACCCATCAGAGTGGGACCTTTGCAGAAAGACACAACATGCCAAGTTCTAGACATGGACTTATCATACAACATACTCCTAGGAAGACCTTGGATACATGACATACAAGTTGTTCCATCAACATATCATCAATGCCTAAAATTTCCCTACAATGGACAAGAAATCATGATCTCAGTAGATTCAAATCCATTTTAGTATTGTAGTAATCTCAAACCATCTCAAGAAGTCATTGTTCCTCATAATAGGGAGGCATCATCTTCAAACACACAAACTAAAGAAAAATCATTTGCCTCAATTTTGTCAAGTATGGAAAAACAAATGCAGCTAAGAGATTGAGGGAATGGAGAATATTATATATCCCAATTACCACTTTCTCCTAAATCCTATGGAAAACCATCAAACTCTAAACAACAACCAACTGTGAAACATCTTCCAATATTTGATGGAGCATTTGTTAGTGCTGGAACCTTATCAGAGGAAACAAAAGACAAATATGTGCTACAGTGGATATACAAAGATGAAGAAGTCCAACAAAAGATCAATAATGTCAGAATACCCACTGAAAAGTATGGAAAAGGATTTAACATTCTTCAAAAAATGGGATACACTGGAATAGGTCCTATAGGAAAAATAAAAGAAGGTATCTTAGAAGCTATCCAACCTCATACTCAACAGGCTACAGACAAAGCAAGCTTAGGGTATGGACAAGTTACTCTACCAGAAGACACATCACCTAACCAACAACAACAAGAATATGAAGACATACAAAAACAACTTGCAATTGAAAGGGAAGAAGCATCTGCCAAGAAACAAGCACAAGCAAACATGAAATGGAAAAAGAAGCAAGCCTCAAATCAACAGGAGAAACAAACCAATGATACCTCCCAAGAAGCCTTAAATCTCAATCAAAACAAGCACAAACCTAGTACTAATCAAGGAGAGCTCATAGAGAAGTTGACAGAACTCAATATTAGTCCAGAAGAAGTTGAATATGAAAGAAGAAAAGATATAGCAAGAAAAATAGAAGAAAAACATCAAAAGCTATATGAACAAATTTGTTGATTGCAAGTTGCAAGTGACACATATTCTGATGAATGGGAATGGGATTCTTATCATTCTGAAGAATCAGCTAAAGAAAATTGTTTTGAAGAAGATGTAGGAGTCGATGTAGTTCACACATATGCAAGGAAAACGTTAGGAACTAGCCCACTTGAATTAGAATCAGATTCGACTGACTTGGACTTAACTGAGGACGATCAAGAACTCCTTGTGCGAGGTCATTCTAATGAGGGTACCATTCTAGACATTGACATACATATCAAAAACTTTGACATATCTATCATGACCCTTGATACCCTCGAAACATCTCAACCTGAGGACCCCTTACCTCTAATCCACCCCAAAATTATTGATTGGGAAAATGAAGGACATACTGTCATTGATACCTTTCTGAATGACCATGCCATATTCGTATATCTTAATGCAATTGAACCCGCAATGACTTTCACTAGGAATTTTAGCAATGCATCTTCCAATCAAGTGGGTGCCAAATCTCCCAGTCGCAAAAAGGAAAATAAAGAAAACAATATCAGGTCTAATGTTGAAAATCATTTCTTCGCAACATTAGATCAGGAAAAAGTAAAAAGAGAGGACACATCTAGCGGTGAAAACTTCCTTGAGGCGCCAAAAGATGGAAGATTTGACACTTTACCTTAGTACTATCAAGAAAGGTCATCAATTTTGATCGAACCAACAAAGGTAGTTAACATTGGGACAACAGAGCAACCATAGATCCTACATCCAATGACTTCTCTATCAAAAGAAGAAATGCAACAATATATGGAATTCTTCAAAAGATGACAAATCAATTTTGTTTGGTCATATGCAGACATGCCAGGATTGAATCCAAAGCTTATTATGCATCACTTAAATGTCAGTCAGGGAGCCAAACCAGTTAAACAAAAATTAAGGAAGATGCATCCACATATCGCTCTCCTGGTCAAAGTAGAACTAAATAAATTATTGGATGTAGGATTCATCAGACCTATAGCATATCCTCAATGGGTATCAAACATTGTTCCTATTTCAAAACTAGAAAAAAGTATTAGAGTATGCACAGACTTCAAAGATCTTAATAATGCATGTCCAAAGGATGACTTTCCTTTGCCTAACATTGACATCATTGTAGATTTAATGATTGGACACTCCATGTTTTCTCTAATAGATGGTTTCTCTGGATACAATCAGATTAAAATAGCACCTGAAGATCAAGAAAAGACAACTTTCACATGTCCATGGGGTACTTTCTACTGGAACGTCATGCCTTTTGGACTAAAGAATGCATGTGCCACATATCAGAGAGCTATGACAACAATATTCCATGACATGATGCATACATTCATGGAAGACTATGTGGATGACATCTTGACCAAATCATACAAAAGAGAAGAACATATAGGGATACTGGAAAATATCTTTGATTGGTTAGAATAGTACAAGCTACGGCTAAATTCTAAGAAATGTGCCTTTGGTGTCACTTCAGATAAGTTATTGGGATACATTGTTTCAGCTAGAGGTATCGAAGTAGATCCAGCTAAGGTCAAAGAAATCATGCAAATGGCATCTCCTAAGAATATAAGTCAAATAGGATCACTCCAAGGAAGACTTTAGTCAATCAGAATATTTGTTGCTCAACTAGCAGATAAATATCAACCATTTACTCATCTATTGCACAAAAATGTTCATTTCAAGTGGGACCATCAATGTGAGGATGCATTCAACAAGATCAAGGCAAATATCATGCAATCGCCTATCCTAATGTTGCGAATTCTAGGAAATCCATTATTACTCTATGTATCGACCACCGAAGTATCATTAGGAGTTCTGCTCGCACAACAGGATAATGAAGGAAAAGAACAAGCCATCTACTACATCAGTAGAACACTAGTGGGATATAAGCTCAACTATTACCCAACAGAAAAAAGCATGCTTAGCAGTAGTTTTTGCTTCTAAAAAATTAAGACACTATCTACTATCTCACTCCATCAAGTTGACAGCTAAAATCGACCCATTGAAGTATTTTCTCAGCAAGGAAACATTAATAGGATGATTAGCAAAATGGATCATGATCCCGAGTGAGTTTGATATTGAGTATGTGGACAAAAAATCTATCAAGGGACAAGTCATTGTAGACCAACTAGCTAAGGCACCAAGATGATTGTCCTTTACACATTGAGTTTCTTGATGCTGATATCCTAACGGTTACCACCAAAACATGGCAATTATACTTTGATGGTTCATATACACAACATGGATCAGGAGCAGGTATTCTATTCATCACACCACAAGGTCATACAATTCTGAAAGAATACAAATTAAGCTTCCCATGCACCAACAACACATTAGAATATGAAGCTTTGGTTACAAGTATCAAAATGGCTATAAAATGGAACATTACACAACTCCAAGTATTTAGAGACTCTCTGCTCATCATCAATCAAATTAATGATGATTACCAAATAAAGGATGACAAATTAATGCCTTATAAAAAGATGGTAGATGATTTCAAGAAATATTTTGTAGAAATAACTTTTGAGAAAATTCCAAGGAATGACAACAAAGAAGAAGATGTCATGGCAACACTTGCTTCTCTACTTCAGACACAGGAAAATCAAGAGTGTTATGAATTCCTGGTGGAAGAGTTGTTTTACCCTGCTCATAATTGTTCTGATTCCCAAACTATCTGTCACCTTATTGGACATGATTCCTCCCGCTATGGTCAAACTTATACATAGCTGAAAGATAACACCCTACCTCTTGATTTATCAAAGAACCAAAAGCAAAACTATATTTTTGCCAATCTTCCCATTTTACTCTTGTCGCAGATACCCTGTTTAAACGAGGTCTAAACAATACTCTTTTAAGATGTCTTGAACAAGAAGAATATAAGAAGGCCTTACATGAAGTCCATAATGACATTTGTGGCACTCATTCAAGTGGTCTTACCCTTTAAAAAAAACTCATTCGCTTGGGCTATTATTGGCCAACTATGGAACAAGATTCTTTTCAGATAGCTAGAACATGCAAACAATGTCAGATCCATGGGAATTTGATTCATGCACCAGCACAAGAACTTCATGCTTTGGCAACATCTTCGCCTTTCTACCAATGGGGTCTTGATCTAGTAGGAAAGATAAATCCTTCTTCATCCAATGGTCACAAATTCATCCTTGTAGCTACAAAATATTTCACAAAATGGATTGAGGTAGTACCTCTCACAAATATCATAGGAAAACAAATTGTTGCATTTATCTTGAACTACATCATCTGTCGCTATGGAAAACCCATGACCATTATCACTGATAATGGGCGATTGTTCAAGAATCAGGATGTCTAAGAACTATGTGAGAAATTCAAGATCCAACACATATTTTCCATGCCCCACTATCCACAAGGGAATGGGCAAGTAGAAGTATCAAACAAAACTATTTTGAAAATCCTCAAAAAGATAGTGAATGATGCTAGCAGAGATTGGCATATTCAATTGAACCCTACTCTATGGGCCTACCATACTAGTATCCGCACATCAATAGGTGCCACACCTTTCTCTCTCCTTTATGGATTAGAAGCAATACAACCAATAGAAGTAGAGATACCTTCTCTACGAGTATCATTAAAAGGTCATATCCCAAATGAATAACAACGAGTATCTAGATTGTAGGAGTTAGAATTGATCCATGAATGAAGAAAAAATTCCTTTGATCAGTTAAAGGTATATCAGCAAAGAATGTGCCGAAGTTATAATCACAAGGTCAAACCACAAGTCTTTCAAGTTGGGGAACTAGTACTAAAGGAAAATCCACGAAACCAGTCAGATCGAGAAAAGAAAGGAAAGTTTGAACCAAACTGGTTAGGTCCGTTTGTGATCACAATAGTATTTGGGTCAGGAGCATATCAGCTATCAACACAAGTTGGGGATTAGCTTGAGGAATCCATCAATAGCATGCATCTAAAGGAGTTTTATGTCTGAAAAAGAAGAAAAATCCAAGAATAGTGAAAAAGTAGAAAAATTCAAAAACAATGAAAAAGAAGAAAATACCAAAATAGTGAAAAACAATAAATAAATACAAAAAAATCAAATATGAGAAAAAGTGCAATAAAAACATATGGTGAAAACCTGGCAAACAGGCGCTATGTGTTAGCTAGGTCTTCCATCTATTGCTTCATGCATCCTTCCGCTTGCATTCCTTTCCATCAACGTTGTTCATATCCATAATAAAGCCTTTGTACATACGCAGGCATCCCAAGTGATTTCTTGTCATGGTTTGGATTGTTGAATATATCATAATAAAGTTTGTTTCTAGACTGGGGGCAAAATCCTGAACCTAGTCGAGGGCAAAAATTTTCATCATTTTGAGCTTAATCGAACAGGTCAAACAACAGTTAGACAACACTTGTCAAGAAAAAAACTAAGACACATCCAACGTTGAACATAAGATCACATTGTCAATCCATCAACTATCACATATAGGTTTAAACATGACAAACACATATCAATGGATGATATATCTTGACTCATGATTTTAACACTTTGACAATAATGGTTCAACTAATTTATCTTGATTTGCGCTATCATGATTTCCGAGTGATTCCAGGATGTCTCTGACTAGAGTAACAAGGAATGAACATGATATTTTTCTTGTCTACTATCTGTAAATTAATCATTAACATGTGCAAAGTTGTCTCTGGACATGATCATCGGAGTATCATGGAAGATATTTCGGACTTGCATATAGAAATGGTTAATACTGCATGTTTTATGTAAGCAACACTCAGGTCATCTTGGTTTAGTTATACCTTGATGCTTGTGCTAACTTACAATATCAAAACCCAATAAAGTAGTGCTCAGGTCATCATGGTTCAATTATACCATTGATGTTTGCACTCACTTCCCACATTTAAAAGGCTCAATGATGAAACAAAGAAATGACTCCATGACCGGTCCGATCGCTACATTGCATTTCATTTTGCATTTGCATTTTTAAGGTAGATTTATATTTCATTTTGCATTTGCATTTTTCAAGTAGATTAGCATTTCATTTTGCATGGGATCACAACACTCATCTTTTCCAAGGTTAAAGACTAACATGGTGTTATCTCTCTTATTACATGATTGAGTACATTGGACAATAACAAAAATATTCAATTCATTCATCCTGCATGATAGGTTAGTTCATCTCATGAAACCATTGCATACTAATACATCATTCATATAAAGCATCCAATCATTCATTCATCTAGTTAGATTATTGTATTGCATCTATTTTATCTCAAATCATATAAAGTAGCATCATTGCATTGAATTGCATCCATCTCATATTAACATCCATGAGAAAATCATAAAAATATAATAAACATAGAAAGCATTGCATTGCGCATACATCACATAATACTTATAAACATCACCATACATATTCTTATTCGCATAACATCATGTAAATACTACATCATCATATATCCATCATCTAGAATCCATAACGCATATAGAAAATAAAGCATACATCATGAAAGTAACTGCACAACATAATCATATATCAAATAGAATGCATCCATCATCTCATAGGTCATGTAGAGTGAATAGGATCATCAAAAAGGTTAATGTCCAAGGTACAATGATATCATAAAAATATATGAGATACATCACGCATATGCATCACGGGAATAATCAATATCTTATCACAAAAAGGTGTGTACATGAATGGATCAATGTCCCATCTCAGTGTGACCACTAGGAGGCAAAGAGAAACTTTGTCCTGGTGCGACAGGTATAGTAGCACCAGCTGATACCCTTGTACTTGGGTCCCCACTTGGGGGTTCTCTCTGAAGTGGCCCTGTCACTCCTTGACTCTTGGTCTAGCTTTGTCCCGATCTCCTGCTCAGCTGTGAAAATCTGGGAGCCCTTTGATCAACTAAAACAACAGGTAAAGTATAAGGTCCTATAATACTTAGCCTCTCAGATCCCCTGGCGCATCATCTTCAGGGAAGTCTTCCCTGAACTAGACTCTACTGACAATTGTACCTATGCCTCGTCCTGCCAACACCTATCCCTAGCTACATCTCTCTCGACCATGAGAAAATTCATCTAAACCTCTAGCTGGGCCATCTAAGAGTCCCTCTCTGCTAGTCGGCTCTCTAGCTACTGAACCTGAGCCTATAGGTCCATAATCTGAACCTATTGCTGATGAGATGATATCCTAATGAGGATCCATCAAGGTGCCTCTGCTTGTGGCTGATCAACCTATGATACTGTCATAGGTACTTGCTCAACCTAGGGAACCTCCTGCTCTAGGATCTGATGCACCTGATCCACTGGACCCGATCTCCTCCATCTAACCATCTGGGTCATCCAAACTGTATATACATCTCTACCAGATATAGAACTGCTAGCTCCCGGTGTGCCTGCGCCTACCACTGCCATTGCTCGGCCATCTCCCTCATCATCATCTCCTCCATCATCATCTCCAACACCATGATCTCCTGCATTTGCTCCATATCCATCTCTATCATCCAATCCATCTCTGCCACCATCTTTGCCTCCACCTCCTCTCTCCCCACCATCCCTTGGTAATCTAGGAGCTCTGCGTCGTAGCCTCTCATCATCCTCATCTAAAATTGGCTCTAGCTCATCCGGACATGTCAGCCTCAGAAACCTATGTATAGTACAATGCACGGCGTACTCATTTGTCATCCCGCTATCCATCACACCTGGAAGATAATCCCACTCCAATGGCCCCAATAATCGATACTCTGCACATGCCTGGTCATATGAAATAGAGGGCCCCCAAGTAGCCACATCCAGTCTCCTGTGAGCATAATGAGTTATACCTTGTGGTATCCCCTGTATCCTGCCATACTGTCTCAACATCCTCATACAAAGGAATCGCTCGATGACATAGGGTGTCGATCCAATCAAGTATCGCGACACAAATACATACAACATCTCCAATACATCCTCGAGCCAGATCTTGCAATCCCTGTATGGTCTCCATATCATAGTATCCAAATCATCCATTGTCCGTTGCCTATACTCCAATTTGCCTAGCTTTCGCTAGACAATGATACCTGGATACCCGTCAGCATAAGGCCTGCCTACAGTTCTATCTCTATCAGCCAATGGTCATGTAATAGTTAGGTGCTCCTAGGCTCATATATGAAGAACGATCACCCCTGCTGATAATGCAGCCGATCTCTGGTACACAACTCAATGCAGGCCATGATACAAGTGCACCAGCATGCATGACCCCCATGAAAATTGGGTCCCCTGTGTCACCATCTGCTCAAGAAGATGACCCCATCCAACAGATAATCCCTTTGACCTATGATTAGAACAAAGGAAACCTCCAATGAATCTGGCGAGAATAGTGGGTAATGTGGTATAACTTAGCTCTAGCATCTCCTGCCATGCCTATCTCATCATCCTCGAACACTCGACAAAGTGCATCTATCCCACACCTCTCACTGAGATCGTAGTACACTAGCTCGCCCATCACAAGGATGCGCAGTATCTAGTATACATCCTCGGGTGTCACCGTCATCTCGCCCGTCGGTAAGTGAAAAGTGTTGTGCTCGCTATGCCAATGCTCTACTAAGGCTGTCAATAATCCCCAGTTTATCAAGGGTCAGGGTATGTTGAGAAGGGAAGATAAACCGCACCTGTCAATGTGGTCTCGCTCCGCCTGACTAAGGCGGGGTATCAACATCCATGTCTTCAAGAAGCGCTCTCAAGACTGGAGGACACTAAAGTGCTCCTACAATTAAATCATCTCATCATATCAGTCTCTTGATTTATCTATCTATCAAATCAATCTATCTATCAGTCTATCTTGCTCAATTAAGATTTTTATCAAATCTTGTTGGGCCCCTATCAATGACGCTCATCTATCATGAGGTCATTATCAATCCTATCTCATCTCACACGTACATCGAGATAATCAAAACTAATCATCAAATTTCATCAATCAAGAGTGTCTAATTTCATCAATTAGATAGCTAATCACATCTTACCCTATCGAAATCAAATCGACAACAATCCAACCTCTAAACGGAAAATTCAATATATGACAAAAATTGACAAATCAAATCATTTTCTTCAAAAATCGACACATCAAATCATAATCGGAAAATCACCCAAATCAAAAAAATGCAAAAATTCTCAATAATCAAAAAGTCATCAAATAATCACAAAAATCAAATCAAATCATCAAAAAATCAAAAAAGCATCGAAAATTGGCAAAAAGCACCGAAAAATCATCATAAAAATCAAAAACTCATCGGTAAATAGTCAAAAAATAAAAATAAAAACCAAAACCAAAAAACCAAAAAATAAAAATTTGTCAGGCTTGGGCCCCCGTGGATGCCGCCTTGTGGTGGTGACGCCATGGCCCCACTACCCCCCAAAAAATGACATCTTTTTTTTATTATTATTCAAAAATAAAATTCTTCAAAAAGCACAATAAAAACGTGATTTTTTGGTATGCGAGAATTTTTTTTTTCAAAAAATCATACAAACCCATTTTGTAATTCAAAAAACCCATCTCGAAAATGTAATTGTTTTACAAAGCCACATGACGAAAATCCTTAAGAAATGATTTTTTCTAGAAATAGCTAAATTTTTCAAAAATCAACTAAAAATAGACAAAGATGGGTTTTATCAAAGTGCGTACTAGTGGACCGTAGGCTGGAGGACACTCGTATCACCAAGGTCACTCGAACCTATGCTGGTGATACGGGATTGTCATTACTTCCTCCAGAGCAAATTTTCCAAATAACTAGACTGCACAAATGAAGAGTGGTAAAAAGGAATTCACCTTTTTAATCTCCCAATGGGGCATTTAAGTGGGATTTTTATTCCACTAATTTTTAATCATCTAATCAACTAATCAACCTGGCAGGGCAACATTTTCAAATTTCATATCGAGAAATGAATCGGATCGACTCTAAAAATCTCTAAAAATAAAAAAATCACTAAATATCTAAAAATCGTAAAAATTTCAAAAAAATAAAAAAATTGTGAAAAATTCAAAAATTATCTGATTCATCTCCTAAGGGGACATCCTCGCATCAATATCTATCAATCAGCATCTGGGACATCATATCGAGATTTATCATCTCAAAGATCGAAACTGCATCAAATCTGCATCATATCAAGATTTATCATCTCAAAATCGAATCAGTATCATATCGAAACCAAATCCGCATCAAATCAAGATCAAATCTGCTTCTTATCAAAATCAATATCAACAACATCATCAATCGAGTTTTCTTTGAACCAATGCGTCGTCACACATTGCTTCAAAGAGGGGCAATATGTATACACCTAAAAATGGTCTGAAGATAGTTAATTAAATACGCAGTTATTTGATTAATTCCCCCTCCCAATTAATTGAATTCACAAGCAATTTGATTAATTTCTCTATTAATTTACTAGTAAATAAATCTACATGATTTATTTATATAGTTCATTTCATATTCCCCTTGGATTAATTAATTCTAAATTAATTAATGTCCCCTCATATCAATCAATTCTTCTAATCCCTAATTAAGATTAACAAACTCAAGTTTGTTGAGATTAATTATCATTTTCCAATTATTTGAATTTCTAAATTCAAATGAGCATATTTCTCCTAACTTTTAACCACCTAACCTAACCATCCCCTAGCCTAACCCATTCCACCTAACCCTAGGTTTAACTAACCCTATCATATCTTGCACATTCTAACCTCCTTATCCTAACCTCCCATGGTGTGGATATTTTCCCCTTGAGACACATGGCACTTTTGGTACATGTCTCCTCCCTTGGACATTTTCCCTCTCATGAGCAAGGCTTCTTGACACTTGTCACCACAAAGATGACAAGTGTCTCTTCCTCCAACCTCTTCTCCAACTTCCTCAATCTTGGCCCTCCATATCTTTAGATCAGATCTGGACCATCGATTCCTGCCACCTCAACTTTGGCCTTGGAATTCCTATAAATATCCTCCATTTTGGAGCAATAAGGATCCCTTGCATTCATAGCTTTAGCATCATTACTATAGGAAATTTTCATTTCAATCATCTAGTAATTAGGATTTTGGATTAATCATAACATTGCATTTTATATCATCTATATAATCAATCATGATCAAGTAGCTACTCAACTCTTGATTTGCCACTTTGGAGGTCATTGCTCCACTAAAAGCCAATCAATTCAACACCTTCAAGCTCCTCAAGAATAGTGTTAAATGGGACATTTTAAGGAAGCCTTATGGTTTGCATTTTTAATCTAGTTTTTAATTAAGCTTTTCATTTATATTTTATTTTTCTCATTATATGTGTATGCCTTCTTATAGACTACATTTTTAGCATCACAGATAGGATAGTGGATGATGAGGCTATGTTGGTGTAGCATTTTGTTAGGGATCTTAGCAACCACATCAGTGGTGGAGTTTGCGTTCTTGAACCCAAGACTATGGAGGTAGTTGTGGAGAAGGTGCGCTTGGTTGAGGAGAATCTAACATTGGCATTAGGAGGTATGCCAGGTGTGCAGACGATTAGTGCTCCAACTTCAAGATCAGTTTCGAGAGTTGCACAACCGTAGTCTTCATTTTTTTGGTAGGAGTTATCCTTCTTCTTTTCAGAGTGGTCACTGGCTTTGAAAGAAGTATCCTCAGAGTCAAATTTTTACTCATGGTGCCAAACCACGGGCTGATAGGAATCACATCAAACAGTGAGATAGGTGATCTTTTCTTTCTCATCGGTAGGGGATGTAGGGATGTCTCATCATGTTTTTGCAGCAGTTGATAACCATCAGGATGAACACTAGGCTACAGTTGTTGATACCACAGGTGATATAGGTGGTACATCTCTTGCTCAGTATTGTTTGATTCATGTTCTTTTGATTCTTTTATTTTTGCATCTTTAGTAGAGTGATGTGAGCTTGCGGTAGCAAATCAAGTCGATAGGTGGAAGGTAGAGTTGGCTACAAAGTTCAAGGTGGTTGTGGATTCCTTTCTATGTGATTATGTGTTGGATTTGGGAGTATGTACCACCTCAGTGGATCTTCACATGTTCTTTCTTTAGGGTCCTATGGTGTTGTTTTGGGTATGGATTGGCTTGAGGATCATCAAGCCAAGATTGATTGTCATGGTAAGAGGGTGTAGTGCCTTGATGATAGTGGTAAGAATCTGGAGATAGTGGGTGTACAATGACTTATTTCTCTTTCAATGATTTTCGCTATGCAGGTGAAGCAATGTGTGTGATAGGGTTGTCAATTGTTTGCAGTGAGGGTGAATGATTTTGTTCTCAGAGAAAAGCCTATATCTAAGGCTCCTTATCAGATGACTACTCAAGGGTTGAGTGAGTTACGGTTGCAGTTGGAGGAGTTTCTAGCTAAGGTATTCATTTGTCCTAGTGTCTCTCCTTGGGGAGAACCCATGTTGTTTGTCAAGAAGAAGGACAGATCTCTTCGCTTATTTATTGATTATCGACAACTGGATAAGGTAACAGTGAAGAATTGTTATCCTTTGTCGAGGACTAATGACCTCTTTGATCAGATTAAGGATGCCAAGGTCTTCTCTAAAATAGATCTTAAGTCACGGTATCACTAGTTGCAGATCCATGAGGTGGATATTCATCGTACAACTTTGGTCATTACGAGTATACAGTGGTACCTTTTGGGCTTACTAATGCACCCTACATGTTCATGAGCTTGATGAATGGAGTTTTTAGGACCTATTTGGAAAGGTTTGTGCTTGTGTTCCTTGAAGATATATTGGTCTACTTGAGGACTATAGAGGAGCATGAGGAGCATATGAGGTAGGTTTTGCAGTGCCTTCATTAGAAGGATTGAGACAATTTCTCCAATAAAGATAATTAAAAGGGTAGGAAAATACTCTATTTGTGCACTAGCTTAACGATCTAAAAAATAATTATAATCAATGCATCATTGATGGACATATTGATGTTAAGTGTTAGAATTTTAATCTTGAGTTACACCCAAAGAACAAGGCCTAAAAACTCCATAATTACTCTTCAAGAAGAGGTGAAACTAAGGAAAATTTGAAAATAGATGAGAGGCTAAGATGCATAGCCACCAAGGCCATTAATATAGAGAAAAAGCATGGAAATGTGAACACAATTTTCCTTCTAAGTTTTTAGGTCAAGAAAAAGGGATGATTATACACATGTATATCAGCTCTAATAGCATTATTTTCAAATGACATTGTTAAAAATATTGGTTTGAAAATTATAAATCCATCAATTAACACATAAAAATATACATTGAATCTTTTGAAACCAAATAACTTATTATAAATAATTGATTGTCTCTAATAAACCAAATTAGTTGCTTTATGACTTCATCTAGAAATTAGTTCCTTTAAACTAATATAATATATTGAAACATTCTCTAACTCACAAACATGTATCTAAAAATTCGCATATACAACACCTAAATCTTCTTACTAATAATTTATCTTAATACTCTAGGAATTCAATCTTTATACAACTATATTGTAAACTATATTCTAGTTTACATGTTACTTCGATTTTTAAATAACTAATCTCTAACCATCATTACTGGAGCTAGATCATATCTCACTTCTTTTGACCTAAATTTATCTCTAAGGTACTTCATGTTAAGATTAATCTTAAGTTAATGCACTTGGTTTTAGTTGTGGGATAATTTTTTTTTTTTTTTTAAGGAATTATACACCTTGCATACAACTATTCTTCTAATTTATTACTTAAAAGAAAAATCTTCATTTGATTTTCTAAATTAACATTTTGTAACAATATAAAATGATAATTCGTCATGTGGATTTGGGTGCTCCAATTAGATAGACCAGTTTCAAGATACTAGACATAATGTGTGGAGTATTGACCTTCCCACTTGTATGGATAAGTTTGTTGAGATGTATTTTAGTGGGTTGTTGAGATGTGTAAGAAACAACATTATTACATCTCATAATAGAATAAATCAAGCATTTATAAATTTAATGCATCTTGGAGAAATTTTTTGATGATGTGTCATAATAGCCCATGGTTTTGTATATGAGTAACAATTTCTAAGTTTTCCTTTTCATATATGAACAAGCCTTGGGTGAGTTATTTGGGCATGATCTTGATCTTAGAGCATTGCAGGCTTGAATTTTAGAGAAAAAATATATTTTAAAATAAACTTAAAAGGGTAGACCCATAATAGTGTGTCTCACTTGTAGGACATTCAAAATTTTCATGGTTGAAGAGAAAAAAATTAGACAAACACCTTTATTTAAAAATTTTCATTGAATAAAGGTTTATTTGAAGGTGTTTGCATATAAACATTTGATCAAAACTGTTTCTTTGTCTGAAGGTCACATAAATTTAAAATATTTTAGTTTTTTTTCTAAACATGAAAGAGACCTTAATTTGAAGGTACCTTCATTTAAGGTCCTTTGAATGAAGGCCCTTTCTTTGTGTTTAGATTTTTTTTTAAATGTTTTTGTTTCAAATCTTGGGTTGGAATTGTAAATGGAATCAACATGATACGATGTCATTACAAGATCATAGCCCTTATACTAAGCTTTTCAATAAATATAATTTTTAATATATTTAATTTAAAATTATTATATTTATTTTCTATTTTCTCATGAATATAGACTTTTCACTAACTAAAAAAGTTTATATTCCTCACATTTGTAATACTAGATAAATGGAGAAAAAATTTAAAAATGTTTATACCCTACGTCCGTATGTCCTTGATTCAATAAAAAAAGTTAATATGGATAGTACAAAAATAAGAACTGATGTAATATGGAATAAATCCATATCTTAATTGTAATTAATTTTATTTTTAAAATTAATAAATAATAGAATATATAGCAAAAAAAAAATTTAAAATATTTATGCATTGGATATTGGTGTTACCAATCTATGTTTAAAAAGTTATAATTTTATCTTTAAAAATAAATAAAAATCATATGATATGAAACAAACTTCAAGTGCTTTTTAAAATATAAAAAATGAATTATTAAAAATTACATTAAAAAATTCATAAATATTTTGTTAAATAAATAAATACATTTTAAATATGCACATACAATATCAAAAATCATTATATCATATACAAACATTAATGGTTTAGTTGCAATTATGGGTGATAGAAGGTGAGAATTTGATTTAAAAAGTTGTTCAATATATACCACTTTGGAAAGAGTGGGAGACACTATTATTATATTGGATTACCACCTACCAATTGGATCCCAAAAATCTCTACTTTAGTGTTTATCTAGAAAAGTGTATTGTAAACTTCGTGTTATTGATATATCTTATTCTTAAGTTTTTCTCAAGTTATATCTTATATTTCTATATATCATAGCTTAAATAAATATAGATTTGGTTTAGTTTTATTACTTTCCTCAAAGGAATAAGTAGAATTTTTTTAAAGTCAATGGACTTTATATTCTTTCATTTGATATTAAATTTTGGCCATCTCATTTGATCCATGGAGAAGTAGGGTTTTTTTCATATTAGTCTTTGTTTTAGTGAAAGTTGTGCAATAGTACTATAGGATGACAAAATGATAGTGTCCTATGATCAACATTCACCAAAATCAATATTTTTTAGCTTTTTAAAATTATGTCACTTATACTATACAAATAGTCAACAATTTAAGGATGATGTAAAACAATGAGTTGTGACATTTTTCATGTAGATTCAATTTATATTTTTTTAGAAAAATCTTAAATAAATACTTGTATCAATTTTTTCTTTATCAATTAGTTTTTATTGCTTTCACTATTTTATTTTTTTAATATATAATGGCATTTTACCTTAATCCATAACTTTCACTAGATGTATAATATTTCTGCAATTTCTTAGAATTAGATTTTTAATTCTAATGTCTAGTGCATGAATATTTTTTGGTACGTCAAAACTAATTAATTATTTTTCATTAAAATAAGAACATCGATGTATAGTGTAGTGCATTTTTATATTTTTTTACAAGGTTTTTATTTTTCCTAATGTCTAAAATATAGGCTCTAATTTTTCATATTGGATCTACATTCATTATAAAATTAAGAATTATAATACACATTCTGCCTTTTATGAAGTTGATTGGATTACATACATGAAAAATGACATGTTTAGATGAATTCATTTGATCCCTCAATAGGTAAAGAAAAAATTCATTTTGTTCTATAAATTTGATAGGTGTGAAGGAGGGTTCAATAATATTTTGATTTAGGAATTTCATGGTTTGATCTAACCCTTCCACCATGCTTAAACCATGCATTTTTTAAATGTGATTTCAACTAAAATATGGCATACAAGTGGGACATGTTTATGTGCTTCAACCTAGTAACTTTCAATTATGGAAGATCAAGATGAAGGACCTCCTTATTGATTAAAATATTCATATAATGGTATCTAGTCAAAATCCCTAACAAAATGTTGGGATGCGATGGATTGAAAGGTAAGAGGTATTTTAGGCTTGTCTTTTTAGATTAAGTCCTTAATGTTTCAAGACCAAGGAGCTCTAGATAAAGTTAGGGACTCTATATGGTGTAGCTATTCTTAGAGAAACTACTGATCATTTAAACACACACAAATCACATAAATGGAAGTGAAATTAGCATTAAATAATAGAACAAAAAATTAATAAAAATACATTAAAAAAAGTGGTCACCAATATGTGAAACCTAGTTGCGTTATGAACTATTAAATCCTAGAGATTCATGTGTAGACTCTCTACAACTACAATTAATATTTGACCTCTATCCTAAAAAATTAAACAACTTAAATTTTAACAACTAATAATCAACTCTACAAATCTATATAAATGACTAAAAATTCTCTTTATATAAAATATTCTAGTTTTACTACCACAAAGAATAGAATTGGTCATTAAAATAAATACGTACTAAAAAGTGAGTAAACCAATAGAGGGTTGTACAAAAAGGATCAATCTATCTATTCTTTAATAAACTAGAATTGGCATGCTATTTTAACTCTAGAATTAATATTTTATCAAATGATCTAATAATTCATCTAATGAAAGAATTCTAATGGAATGACCAATGCCTTGATATTTTACATTAGTTAATCACTTTGAATTACACGCATGGTAAATAAGTTTAAATTATTCTCAATAAAAATGTGTGAGTATAAACCAATAGGAAATATAACACACAAGAAAACAAAATCCACCCAACACAATATGATTCACGCAATTAATCCAATACATGACAAACTACCACAACATAGGCCACACTCAAGATAAGCTTTCATCAAGGAAGATAAACATCTATGTATGGGTAATAGAAAAATACACAAACCTAGGGATGTTCTTGTATTAGACACCCATGATGAAAATATTTTGAGAATGGTGATCACAATATGACTATATGGACAACTAATTTGGCCACCCAAGTTATCTAACTTTAGCTTTGAAATCTATAAGTCATCCTTAATCCCTTTACCATTACAACAAATAAGATATTATTTTGGCTTACTCCATGTGACTTTATTATTTAAATGCATGTTGAATATTTCTATAATTTTTTATTCATATTTTATTGGTATCTCCTATCTCCAATTAGGAACTTCTACTAATTGCACATCTAAAACTTTAGGTGTATGGTAAGAATACAAATCATAAACACTAAATATCAATGAGATGCCTCATTGTTTTAGTAGCTTGACTCACCAACATTCTTATGAACTTGTACAAAATGTAACATGGACCAATCTTCTAAAATTTTATCTTGTTATGCATTCATCTAGGGAATTGATCTTTTCTCATATGCATAATGAATAAATTTAGTTCCAACTAATCCTTCTCTCTTTGATTCTAATTCACACATAACTTATACCTTACACTACTCTCTCTAGATACTTTTTTACTTTTACATGAATCTCCTTCATGTATTGTAGGAAGTGATAAAGTTTTGCACTTATACACTTTACTTTTTCTTATACTCCAAATATATCTATAAAACCTCATAGGGATGTCCTATAACCATTTAAAATGGTGTATTCTCTAATGATCTATTCACAAATTGTTGTACACAAACTCTATGTGGAGCGAAATACAACCCCACTATAGAGGCATCTTTCCTACTAAACATCTAATTGGATTTATAGAGCTCTAATTGATAACCTTTATCTATTTATCCATATGTAGGAAATACATAGAGTTATAATTAAGTCACATGCCCAATGTATTCTATAGGGTGTTAGAACAGGGTTAAGGAACTTTCTATTGTGATCTAACATGATACTACACGGAAATCCATGCAATCATATTATCTATCCGAAGAAAAAATCAGCTATACTATAGATGTGATTGGACTACACTAAGAAGTAATTAAATTTTCCATTTTAGAAAATATATCCATGATAGTCTAATTATTAAGTAAATACATCTAATCCTAGATGGCTATGTGAAATCCATTTAAACATACCTTATTACTTTCTTAGTGTCATCTTCTACATGGTCAAGATGAATGTATAGCTTTTAAAACTCCTTTATGTATATCTCTATGAATTTCTAGAATTAGTGTAGTTTTTAAAGCTTCTTGTCTAGATATAGCACATAGTTGGTTATAAAATTAATCCTTTTGAATTTAACACTATGTGATTGCACTATAGAATTTTGTGCTTATCCTCCATAAGATTAATCTTTTGAACTGAGTGCCACCAAAAGTTAGCATACACTTTCAAATCCATGGAAGCATGTTTGAATCTTCCAGGCCCTTAATTGCTTAACTTATGTTATCTCTCTAAGATTTTGACTCTTATGGAGTTAAGATTCATGAATAGATAGGGATATTAAACCTTAGCATGATCCTATATTTTAACAAAGAAATAACATTTTATTTTTGTTAGGACGTTCTCATCACCACTACATCTCTATGAAACCTCCATGCATGTCACAATACTCTCCCTCATCTTTATTGATGTTATCCATTACCATATAACCTCTTTGTTGTGTGGTTTTGATGCTCCCAAGTTGATAATGAAGGGATCTCAATGTATTGGTCATATTTCCTATGCAAGCTAATTAGTTTAACAGAATCTTGTGAGATAATATATAGGACTTAGAGTACAAGCATCTATAAAGTATAGAGTAGTTTACAATTGGTTGAGGTTTAAATAGATAATAGTCAAATTGGTGCATAGAATATAAAACACATAAATATAAGAAAAACAAGGAAGAAATAATAGGGAAATAATGCAAACCAAATTAAATTTTAGAAAATAATAGAAAGAATACAAAGAGAGAAAAATATCTAAAATTATACCTAATAATAAAGATATATGCACAAAGAGTCTCTACAACTGCAATCCACCTAAAACTCAATAGTTCAATGGTTCATCTAAACCAGCCAATAACCAAATTCACAAATCTATTCAATTAACCATAACTTCCCATTGAATGTTGTTGGAATCCAAGAACACTGAGAGGGAGGGGGGGGTGAATCAGTGTTCTACCAGTTATAATATTTGTAGCCTTATTAACAAATCCACTTATTAACCAGTATGCATAAAAGAAAGTAACAACAAGTAATATTAATGCAACCACATAAATCAGCAACATAACACAAATATTTATATGTGGAAAACCTCAAAGAGGAAAAACCATAGCGGGATTGGAAACCCACAATATCTATTCACTAGCGAAATGAATAAATATTACAAGAGGGGCTTGCACATGCAATAAGGCACAATGATCATCACAAAAGGAGCCTCACTGACTACAGATCCAAAGTACTAGATTACAAACAAAAACTAAACTCAGAATGTGCATCTGCTATGATGGATGAGTTCTGGTTTAAGCACTGTCTATACCAGTTTATAATATAACCTCTCTTACCAGTAACTTAGATCGCTTCCCAAACCTCTAGACAAATACCCAAGATCAACTACAAATGTTTACATTCACATTATGTCGATCAAGATCTCACTCGCATAACATCACATAACCTATTGCATCTCTTATCTGTCATATCTTAAATTGACCTAACCCGAACTAACTTATATACCCATTTCCATGAATAAACACAAATGCCTTATGTCGGCTTACAATCATATTTCAAAAGATAAGATACATGTCAGCCCAAACAAAATATAAACATAAAACAATATGATTGTTTCCTCTTCCATGCTTGTCAGATCAATCTCCTATGTCGGTTACATATCTGTTGGCTCCCTAAATGTCAATTAACTTGATTGTTGGATTTCCCATGAAGTGTGTTGCCATCAATGACAATACCTATAACCCGGATGAGTGTCAATTGCCAACAATCTCCCCCTTTGGCATTGATGGCAACACTCATGTGAAAAATTTGACCATCAACGGAGCTGGTCAAAGACTCAGTACCATCAAAATTGACTACAATTCATTCCAACTTGTCCTTATCCACCTTAATTTTATTATCCAGATCTGTTGTTAGTTTGGTTGTCTTAGTGCAAGACTGGTATATACGACTACATTAGTGAAGTGCTTCATCAATCCTTGCAATCTCTTCTGTCAGCTTAGATTTGTTAGATGTGATCATATTATCATAGGTGACCTTCCTAGTTGCATTATATATTTCCACCAGCTGTCGGTTTGAGACTTGTTGAAGAGTTTGTACTCTTTTGCAATGTGCTTAGTCAAACCTTTCAACTTACTAGAGGGACTTGCAACCTGATCTATCTTGCATTCCAGTGCAAGCTGCTGCAAAATTGGAATTGCCTACTCAATAACCTGCTTATCCTCTTATCCTTCCTTCCTCAATTTCTGAGCTGCAACAAACATCAATTCAAAATTGCTCAGCTTCTCAATATTCTTATTCTCAAAATGACCAAAATCTTCTTGACTGGATGAGTCAAGTGCCAACAATGAGGGACCAACAACCGGTGAAGGTGTTGGTACCTTGACTTCATTCTATTTAACTTGACCTTTCTCCTCGACCTTTTGTTCAACTGCATCCTTTACCTTCTCCTTAGCAGTGGTGGCTTCACCACTTGGTGTAGTTATTTCTACCACCTCTACCTCATGAATTTGAATTGTATTGATATCAATTATTGAGGAAATTTGTCCTCAATATTATATATCGGATTATTGATTTCTACATCTTGTACATTTATTACTACCAGAGGAATGTCCTTAGTTATTTTTTGTTCCAAAACTGGTGGATCTCCACCTAGTATACCTTTACCCTTAGCATCAACCGGGATGTCTAGAATGTCAGACTTAGGAGGAGTATCCGGTGATGTAAAGAAAATTGGTTTATCAACAAAGAATTTAACCCAAGCCTCATGATTTTCCTTGACTATCTCATTTAATTTGCCCAGCATAAAACTTATATGCCGGTGTTTACTCCAAAAAATTGTTTTTTTAGCAAAATCTAGACACAGTTGCATCTCATCTCTAATAATAGCACCACAAACAATTAATAATTCCTGAACTTTTATGTGTTTATCTTCCTCAATAGAAGATAACCTCCTAGCATCTAACTTATTATATAAATCTGTCAGTATTTGCTTCTCAATATCAAGTAAGGCTTTCTTATATATGTCTAAGTATAACAAGACTATTTCTTCTATCTCCTTTTTCTCTTTATCATCCATATCGACATAATAATGTTGTATGTTACTCAAAATACCATCCTTTGTAATTTGATCAATTAATTCAGCAATAGAAAGAGTACCAATAACCTTAATACTTTTGCCTGATTCAAGAGTTTTATCTAGATCTGATTTCTTCTTCTTACTGGGGGTGGGAGAAGACTCCTTGACCAGTTTTCTTTTCTCAGTAGCCTTCCTTTCCTTCAAAATTTTCTTTTGAGCTACCAGAGGAGTGACTTTGGTTTACTGCAGCTTCCCTTCCTTGGGCTTCTTCCTCTGAATTCTCATATAGATCTTAGGAATCTTCAGGGGTTTATCCTCAGTCACAAAACCAAATTCAACAGGGGGAATGAAGGTCTTTGATTTCTTCCTCTTCATTACACCTTTGTTGGTTCCTTCTTTCAGAGAAGCTTGTACAACTATCGAAGGATATGCCTCTGTTAAACCAATGATTTGTTTGATCTCAGAGGAAATCTTTTGGACAACCTATCCAGCCTTCTTTATTTATCCTTCCCTTTTCTTCTTGTTGAAACCTATCTTCACTTCAAATTCCTTCTACTTTGCAGTTCCAAAAAATTTCTCCTTCTCATCAACTGGGGCATCTATAAGCATCTTGGCATAAAGTTCCAAGACATGTGCATCAACCTCATAGCCCATTTCAGTAACCCAGATAGTTCTAGGTTGCACTGCCTTCATTAAAGTTTCATCATTTTTTACCATGAAGCATATGTCAGTAGAGTATTTGTCAACTATATGCTTAGGTATCCTTTCCCTCTTCTTCATTGCTTTCTGAAATGCTTTGAAATAACCCCACATAATGGAGTCTCTTTTTGGTCCCAAAATTCCTCAAGGCATCCTTAATCTATTTTCCCACTGGTATATCAAAGGCCCATTGCCTCTTATCGGATCTCGATATCTCATTTAGAAAGAAAAGCATTAAATAGACAATGAGATTTCCATACCAAAATGTACCTTTATTTTCTCCCTTACCCAAATTAGAAATCAATTCATCACATATCCACTAACATAGATCACATTTCTCATTTTCCTTTACCATCTTGTGTGCCCAGTAGATACATAAACTAGAAACAAAGTTCAATCGGTTGGATTGAGTTACCTTGTATCTGATCACCATGCTTGCAAATTAAACATCTTTATCCCTGATGGTTCTAATCCACATCGACCAATTGTCAAAGGTGGCACTGGTTAGCTTGTTCATTTCATTGTTCATAATCTTCATCTTGCCTGATGTCTATTCGACCAGGAGTAAACTGGTGATAACACGAATCACCTCCTTAGGAATTTTGTAGGGTCGGTCAAGCCACATGAACTCCCCATGGACTCGGCTCAGCACATACCGAATCATCTCATCCTCAAACTTGGGAATCTCCTAAATATCAGTGAAACCCTAATCCTTTAGAATTTGAAATTCCAATTTGATTAACCCATCCTTGTTCAACAAAGTGGACAAGTACATTGACTTAATCTTTGATGATCCCAAATCCTCCAGAGTATAGTGAATATAGGCTCTCACATCTTCTAGATAGAGAACTCCATCAGGAACCCTAAAATGTGTTGATTGAGTCATCAACCTTTGCAATTTGGGGGCATTTCTTGAATTCTAGACATGTATGATCTTTAATGTTCACCACAACAGGGGTAGCCACATATTCTAGAGCGGGAGAAGATCCAAAATCCATTTCAATTTCATAAAAATAGCATGAAAACAAAGAAAATACTTCTCAACCTATGCCGGTGAAAAACCTTTGAAAATTTGCTTAGAAAATACTGGAAATTTCTCTTGATCGCCTTGATCGCCTTAAACTTTCTCTACTTCACTTTGAGTGTTGTGTGATCAGAAATGAAGCAATGTTTCCGTTTTAATTTACAAAACCCTAATTTCTTATTGACATTAATGCATGTCGACATATCATACCAGACTCAAAATCCATTATCTCAGCACCGGTTATCCTCCAAACTAACTTCACCAAGATCTAAAACAAGCTTTCAGACTACTACCGGGGGTAATACAAAAATTTTCATTAATTTGCCTCCCCCTAATGCTAATCCCTTAGTTACCAGATGAGTTTCCTATCAATGCAGGAACATTCCTGCTCTGTCGGTTGAGTAATCGGGGAATTTTCCTTTGTTGATTGATCTTCAGACTTCCTGGTGCAGGAGCACCCTTCTAAGGCCTCCCACCATTTGCTTTTGGTCTGTTCTTACTTCTTTAAGAAGCCATTGTATATAAAATAAGAGCCATGTGCTCATTGGTCCTAGTTTGGGTCCTAGGGTCATAAGTCAAAGTGGAGTTTTTCTTGAAAGTAGAGGGTATGTGTGCCTTTGAGTTGTTTAGGTTCCTTCTTAGCATGGTGGTGTCCTTAGGATAGCCCAATGTGGGCCTAGGAGTCAAGAAAAGCAACATTGAGAAAGTTGGTCAAAAGTTGCAAAAGTTGCATGACAACTTTTCAAAGTTGTCAAGCAACTTTTCCACCTAGTAGGTCAAGATGTTTAGTTTAGCATGGAAAACCCTAATATAGGTACATAGATCAAGTAAAGGGTAGTATAAGTAGTTGCAAACCCTAAGATAATGGGTTGGATGTCAGTTGTTGTATGGTCCAAGAAAAGTGACTTGACTGTGACTGCAATTTTGTTACCAGTCAACACAAATGGAGTAAGAAAAGACTGTTAATGGATTTATTTTTGAGAAAACCTATGTTGAAAGTCTTATATGGTGTATTTACTTCCATTTTGAACATTTAGATTAGGTTTTTATTTGCAAGTGTGGTGTGTTTGTAAATATTTTGTAAATTACCTTCTCACTATCCAGTTTTGGACTATTTTGAGAAAATGGGTTGTCAACTCCTTTCCCCATTGTGGAATCATCATAAAACCATGGGGAATAGGAGTAAAAAACTTGTACATTACTTTAGAGAAAGCAGGGCCCTTGAAGATGTAGGGAAGCCAACTAAAGACCCACTCCTAGGCGAGACTAGACAGTGCCTGGCTAGGAAGGGTTAAAGTTGCAGAGGTCCAGGAGAGCAAGGAAGGTCAGAGGAGGCACCCTTTGGAGGAGTTGTATAGGGGTGAGTGGAGCACCATTGGTGAGAAGGAGGAGCTTCCACCAATCTAGAAAAGGTGGTGAAATAAAAAAACCAACACTGTGACCCTAGCAGGCTTAAAAACCCTCTTTAAAACCCTTAAAAACCCCAAAATTCACCTAGGGCAGTGTACGGACACTTGGAAGCCCAAAAATAGAAAAATCCTTGAGCCCTTGCTAAATGAATAGCAGGGCTTTTGGGAAGTTTCACAAGCATATGCATCATTTTCAAGAGGGAACCCTAAAAGACTGGATAGGAGGCCTAATTGGACACAATCCTTGTAGCCCTATTTTGTAGGTAAAAGACAAAATAGTGAAATCGATAAGGGGTTGGAAGCTTGAAACATCTTGGGGGCATATGAATGGGTGGAAAACCATGTCTTAGACTTGACCTATCCTTGCTAGGACCTCAAAAGGTGTGGAACAAGCTAAACCCTTATTAGCCTAAGTAAGGGTTCTTTGGATCTCATGAGTAGGTGAGACCTTAGGAGTAAAAATTCAAGCTGTTGGTGGGCGGATTGGGCAAGTTCAGGGGATTGCACAAGTAGGGGAAGTCCTAGAGACCCTAGGGTGTGGTTAGTACACCTGGTGATCCAAGGAAAGGATCTAAGAGCATAGACTAGGCTAGTCTATCCCAAACCCCATCCCATGAGATTGGTATCAGAGCAAGTTAAAGATTTGGTGGATCGTGCATGTCTTTGTATTCTGGTGAATCAGTAGGGGAAAGCATAATGGTCACTAATGTAGAGCTAGCTAGGGAGGTAAAAGAGCAGAAGGAGAAGAATAGACTCCTTGAAGAAGCTATGAGTGAGATAAGGGACATGCTACAAGAAGTGGTGGATCAGAGGACACATGGACCTTGGGGTGAGGAAACCAAGGATAAAGGCAAGAAAACTATAGGCGTAGATGATATTATACTTGAATCAGATCCCTTGTTCAATGAAGAACCATTTGTAAAGGTTATCAAGGCTTTGAACACCAAAGATTTTGAAGGATTGCCACATTTCAGTGGAAGGATGGACATTGACATTGTCATGGATTGGATTGAGGGTATGGAGAACCACTTTGAGTGTGAAGGAGTGACAAAAGCTCAAAAGGTTAAGGTTGCCAAATCAAGATTAAGGGGAGTAGCTTTGACATGGTAGAAGTATCTGGAAGAAGAGAGAGTTAGCATGGGGAAGCTACCTATTGCCAATTGGAAGGCCATGGTGAGTAAGATCAAGGAGAACTACTTACCAGAGGATTATGAAGTCCAACTTCATAAGAAGAGACAAGGATTGAAGCAAAAAGATCTTGATGTGACCTCCTACACTGAAGAATTTCAAAAGCTTTGTCTTAGATCCAAAGTACAAGAAGATGAATCTATCAAGGTGGCTAGGTATCTAAGCGGCCTAAAGTGGAACATTCAAGAGGAAATAAGCCTATGGACTCCTACCACTATCCAAAAATGTCATCAGCTTGCTGCCAAGGTGGAAGAGAGGAACAAAAGGAAAGAAGACTCTAATAACAGGGGTAGAGGCAGAGGTAGAGATCAAATGAATCACCGAGGTGGTTACCAAAGCAAGGCAAATGAGCAAAGGAACCAAGGAGAATCCAAGTTGACTAAACATAGCAATCAAACCAATCTCAGAGGAGGCCATTCTAGAGGAAGAGGTGCACAAGGGGGTCCAAGTAGGGGTAGAGGTACCGATAGGGGTAACTCCTACTTTGCAACTATGAAATGTTACAATTGTGGTCAATTGGGACACTCGGCCTATAGATGCCCTGACAAGCCTACCTCATCAAACAGTGGAAAGAGGGTTGCTTATGCACATGAAGACACATCAAGCAGCAAGACACCTGAGGTGGACCATATTGAATCAGAGATTGGAGAAAATCTAATGTTCAATAGGGACATGATAAGACAACTAGCTAAGAATGAACCTAAGCATAGGAGAGCATTGTTTAGGGTGAGATGCAAGATCCTTGGTAAATTTTGCAAGGTGATAGTTGATTCAGGGTCAACTGATAACATAATATTAGAGGAGGCAGCCAAGAAGTTGAAACTCACAAGGATACCCCACACTAACCCTTACAAAGTGACATGGTTGAATCAAGAGTAGAGTGTGCTAGTCAATGAACAGACTTGGGTAGAGTTTTCTATTGGAGGATACAAGGATAAGATCCTTTGTGATGTGTTACCCATGGATGCCTATCACCTATTACTAGGTAGACCCTGGAAATTTGACAAGAAGGTGATCTATGATGGAGAGGAGAACTCCATTTCCTTCAAGAAGGATAGCAAAACCTTTAAGATTCAGTCTTTGACAAAGAATGAAGAGGGAACCTCAAGAACACCTAGTGTCTTATTGGCTATCAGTAAAGAGTTCCTACACTTGCTACATGAGGAGGAGATAGTGAGGTGTGCCATCTTTTTGAAGCCAAAGGAGGAGGAAGACAAGTTGCAGGCAAAGGTACCCAAGGAGGTGAAGCAAATGTTGCAAGAGTATAAGGACATAGTGAGTGATGGAGCACCTGCAACACTCCCACCAAGAAGGTCTATAAGCCATCAAATAGACTTTGTTCCCAGTGCATCCCTACCTAAAAAAGCTGCATATAAGCTCAAACCTGACCAAAACAAGGAGGTGGAAAGGCAAGTGTAGGAGTTATTGGAACAAGGACTGATCAAGAAGAGCATCAGCCCATGTACAGTCCCAGTAGTGCTAGCATCAAAGAAGGGAGGCAAGTGGAGACTTTGCACTGATTCAAGGGCAATCAATAGGATTACCATAAGGTATAGGTTTCCTATTCCTAGAATAGAGGATTTGATGGACTGTTTAGGAGGTCCTATGTATTTTACCAAGTTGGACCTTAAATTTGGTTATCACTAGATTAGAATTAAGGAGGGAAATGAGTGGAAGACTGCTTTCAAGACCATAGAAGGGTTGTATGAATGGCTTGTGATGCCATTTGGACTCACTAATGCCCCAAGAACCTTCATGAGGTTGATGAATGAGGTGTTAAAGGACTTCACAGGAAGGTTTGTGGTGGTGTATTTAGATGACATACTCATCTATAGCAGAACCAAAGAGGAGCACATTAAGCATTTGAGGTTAGTCTTAGAGAGGTTGCATGAAGAGAAGTTATCAATAAACCTAGAGAAATGTGACTTCTTTAAGCAAGAGCTGGTCTACTTGGGATTTGTGGTGTCTAAGGGAACTTTGAAGATGGATCCAAGCAAAGTGCAGGCAATCTTGAATTGGCCTGCCGTTAGAATAGGGACTGAAGTTAGCAGTTTCCATGGTTTAGCTCAATTCTATAGGAAGTTTGTGAGAAACTTCAATGGCATATGTGCACCAGTCCTTGACACCATAAAGGGAGGCCTTAAAACCTAGTTCCTATGGACTGAATAGGATGGTAAAGCATTCCAACTATTGAAGCAAGAAGTAGCCACAAAACCCATCCTACTCTTACCTACTTTTGACAAGCTATTCACCTTGGAGTGTGATGCAAGTGGAATTGCAGTAGGGGGTGTATTGAGTCAAGAGGGAAGACCTGTGGCATTTTTCAGTGAGAAGATCAATGAAGCAAAGAAGAAGTACTTAGTCTATGACTTAGAGTTGTATGCATTAGTTCAGTCTCTCAAGAAATGAAGGCATTACCTACTCCCAAAGGAATTTGTGGTGTTCACAGACAACTAGGCTTTGAGTTACATTAACACTCAAGAAAAGCTTAGCAACGGACATTTGAAATGGATGGAATACCTCCAATCCTTCACCTTCACCATCAAGCATAAAAAGGGGCAACTCAACAAGGTGGCAGATGCTTTAAGTAGGAAGTTGTTGACAGTTCAAGAGTTACAGTTGCAGAGCATAGGAATAGAAGGTTTCAAGGACCTCTATGAAGGAGCTGAAGAGTTCTCATCAGCCTACAAGGTTTGTAAGGAGTTTGAGAAACATTTTCATGGTGAGTATACAGATTACACTCTTCAAAATGGTCTCTTGTTCAAAGGTAATCAGTTCTATGTGCCTAGAGGATCCATGAGAGAAAACCTCATCCAAGAGAAACACAATGGTAGTCTCAGTGGACACTTTGGAGTCAACAAAACCTTGGATTTAGTATAGAGGTACTACTATTGGCCCAAGTTGCCAAGAGATGTGAAAAGGCATGTAGAGAAATGTGGTGTGTGTTAAAGGGCAAAAGGAGGATCAAGTAATGCTGGTCTCTATCAACCATTGTCGGTCCCAAATAGGCCTTGGGAATGTATAAGCATGGACTTTGTATTAGGACTCCCCAAGGCAAAGACAGGTGTGGATAGCATCTATGTGGTAGTAGATAGATTTTCCAAGATGAGCCATTTCATTCCATGTAGAACTACACATGATGCTAGCTATATTGCACATCTTTTCTTTAAGGAGATTGTAAGGATTCATGGACTTCCTTTAAGCATTGTGTTAGATAGGGACAACAAGTTCATGGGCCATTTTTGGCAAACATTATGGAGGAGACTAGGAACTAATCTCTCATTTAGCTTAGCTTACCATCCACAAACGGATGGTCAAACTGAAGTCATTAATAGGGTGTTAGGAAACTTGTTGAGGTGTCTAACCAAGGAGTATGGGTAGACATTGGATCTAGTCATTCCAGAAGTAGAGTATGCATATAATGACAGTGTAAATAGGACCACTGGAAGGAGTCCTTTTGAGGTTGTCTATGGTAGACATCTAAGGGGAGTGTGTGAACTCAGGGAACTTGGTTCCATGGAGATGAAGAGTGGCCAAGCAGAGGAATTCACTCAAACCATCAAGGAAGTCCAAGAACAGGTCAAGAAAGCCATCCTAGAATCTACTCACAAACTAAAGGCCAAAATGGATGAAAGAAGGAGGGAGGTTCAGTTCAAAGTGGGTGACTATGTGATGGTCCATCTGAGCAAAGCTAGAATGCAAAGTGGTAAGCCTACTAAACTATAATGAAGAGGGTAGGACCTTGTAGAATTTTGTCAAAGTATGGTGAGAAGGCCTACAAGGTGGATCTTCCTTCAGACTTAGCCATTTCACCAGTCTTCAATGTTGTTGATATGATTATGTACAAGCGTGAGATAGCAGGGCAGATTGAGAATCAAGCCAAGGTACTACAAGACTTGGATGTGAATACCTTACCCCAAGTGAAGTAGCCTATAGCAGAGGAAATCTTGGAGTCAAGGGTGAAGAAGTCTACTAGACACTAGGTCTACATGGAGCACTTGGTGAAATAGGCAGATCAACTTGTGTCTGAAGCTACTTGGGTTGAAGAAAGCAAGTTCAAGAAGTTTGGCATTGATCCAGCTCTTCTCACTCCCTTGGTTCCTTAATTTGTTACAGAGGAGGAGTATGGTGTAGGAGCACCCTTCTACAAGCTCCCACCATTTTCTTTTGGTGTGTTCTTGCTTCTTTAAGAAGCCAATGTATATAAAATAAGAGCCATGTGCTCATTGCTCCTAGTTTGGGTCCTAGGGTCCTAAGTCAAGTGGAGTTTTTCTTGAAAGTAGAGGGTATGTAAGCCTTTGAGGTGTTTAGGGTCCTTCTTAGCATGGTTGTGTCCTTAGGATAGCCCAATGTGGCCCTAGGAGTCAAGAAAAGCAACATTGAGAAAGTTGGTCAAAAGTTGCAAAAGTTGCATGACAACTTTTCAAAGTTGTCAAGCAACTTTTCCACTTAGTAGGTCAAGATGTTTAGTTTAGCATGGAAAACCCTAATATGGGCACACAGACCAAGGAAATGGTAGTATAAGTAGTTGAAAACCCGAAGATAATGGGTTAGATGTCAGTTGTTGTACAGCCCAAGAAAAGTGACTTGACTGTGACTGCAATTTTGTTACCAGTCGGCACAAATGGAGTAAGAAAAGACTGTTAATGGATTGATTATCAAGAAAACCTATGTTGAAAGTCTTATATGGTGTATTTACTTCCATTTTGAACATTTAGATTAGGCTTTTATTTGCATGTGTGGTGTGTTTGTAAATATTTTGTAAATTACCTTCTCATTGTCCAGTTTTGGACTATTTTGAGAAAATGGATTGTTAACTCCTTTCCCCATTGTGGAGTCACCACAAAACCATGGGGAATAGGAGTAAAGACCCTATACATTACTTTAGAGCAATTATGGGCCTTGAAGATGTAGGGAAGCCAACTAAAGACCCACTCCTAGGCGAGACTAGACAGTGCCCGGCTAGGAAGGGTTAAAGTTGCAGAGGTCCAGGGGAGCAAGGAAGGTTAGAGGAGGAGGCACCCTTTGGAAGGGTTGTAGAGGGGTGATTGGAGCACCATTGGTGAGAAGGAGGAGCTTCCACCAATCTAGATAAGGTGGTGAAATCAACAAACCAACACTGTGACCCTGTTAGGCTTAAAAATCCTCTTTAAAACCCTTAAAAACCCCAAAATTCATCTAGGGTAGTGTACGGACACTTGGAGGCCCAAAACTAGAAAAATCCTTGAGCCCTTGCCAAATCAATATCAGGTCTTTTGGGAAGTTTCACAAGCATATGCATCATTTGCAAGAGGGAGCCCTAAAAGACCGAATAGGAGGCCTAATTGGACACAATCCTTGTAGCCCTATTTTGTAGATAAATGACAAAATAGTGCAATCGGTAAGGGGTTGGAAGCCTTAAACCTCTTGGGGGCACATGAATGGGTGGAAAACCATGTCTTAGACCTGACCTATCCTTGCTAGGACCTCAAAAGGTGTGGAACAAGCCGAACCCTTATTAGCCTAAGTAAGGGTTCTTTGGATCTCATGAGTAGGTGAGACCTTAGGAGTAAAAATTCAAGTTGTTGGTGGGTGGATTGGGAAAGTTCAGGGGATTCCACAAGTAGGAGAAGTCCTAGAGACCCTAGGGTGTGGTTAGTACACCTGGTGATCCAAGGAAAGGATCTAAGAGCATAGACTAGGCTAGTCTATCCCAAACCCCATACCATCACTTCCTAACCCACTATTTAGCATGAGCTTGCTAGATTTAATCAACCTTTCTCTTTCCCTTCTCATTGGATGTGTCATTCCTTTCCAGTGTATTCTTGCTTCTACAATATTTGGCAATGTGTCCTATTTTGTTGCATGCATAACAAGTAACATTGTTTTTTCGAATTACCTTGTTCAGTCCTTGATCATTCCTTGACCTACATTGATTAGCCATATGTCCAAATTTTTCACATGCATGACATCTCACATTCATTCTACAATCTTTTGTCCTATGACCATAATTTTTACAATTTGAACACTGAATGGGAACTTATGGATTCTAGATACAGGATCTTCCTCAAGCTATTAGACTTATTTTGAGGCACCAAGCTCTAATACCAATCGTTAGAATCCAAGAACATTGAGAGGGGGGGTGAATCAGTGTTCTACCAATTATAATATTTTTAGCCTTATTAACAAATCCACTTATTAATTAGTATGCATACAAGAAAGTAACACCAAGTAATATTAATGCAACCACATGAATCAATACCATAAAATAGATAGTTATACGTGGAAAACCTCAAAAAGGAAAAACCACGATGGGATTGGAGACCCGCAATATCTATCCATTGGCCAAATGAATAAATATTACAAGAGGTGCCTGCACATGCAGGAAGGCACACTGCTCATCACAAAAGAAGCCTCACTGACTACAGATCCAAAGTACTGGATTACAAACAAAAACTAAACTCAGAATGTGCATCTGTTATGTTGGATGAGTTTCGGTTTAAGCACTGTCTATACTGGTTTATACTGTAACCTCCCTTACTGGTAACTTAGACTACTTCCCAAACCTCTAGACAAATACCCAAGATCGATTGCGGATGTTTACATTCACATTCTGTCGATCAAGATTTTGCTCGCATAACATCACATAACCTATTGCATCTCCTATTTGTCATATCTCAAAATGACCTAACCCAGATTGACTTATATACCCATTTACATGAATAAACACAAATGCCTTGTGTTGGCTTACAATCATATTTCAAAAGATAAGACACATGTTAGCCCAAACAAAATATAAACATAAAACAATATGACCATTCCGCTTCCACACTTGCTGGATCAATCTCCTATGTCGGCCTTAGAATATCGGTTCCAAGTTTGTCAGTTTAATGCTTATCGATTCCCTAAATTCCAGTGAAGTGAATGTCAAGTATCTTGTTTGCTAGATCTCCCATGAAGTGTGTTGCCATCAATGCCAACACCTATAACCCAGATGAGTGTCAATTGCCAATAAAATGTTTCATGTCACTTGTACTATCACATCAATAAAAAGTTGGTCATTGAAATAAATATGTAGTAAAAAATGTATCTTAATCAATAGGGTGTCATATGGCAAAGATCAATTTTGATATTCCCTAATAAATTGGATTGACATTGTTTTAACGTGATAACTAACACACTATCAGAATATTTAAACAAAATAAAATATAGAATCACACTAATGGAATGATCAAATCTATAACATTTGATATTATCTAATCACTATGAATTATGTACACGAGAAATAGACCATGCACAAAAAATCAATGGTAAATCTTCAATATGCAATAACTTGTACTTGACAAAGATGCGCAAATAAGAAACACAATTTGTAGGAAAAAAATACTATCCAATACAACTAAACTACCATAATAAATGGCATGCATAACATGATTTCATGCACTCAAACCTAAACATATACTTTGAGTGATGCAAAATTACACTAACCTAAGTATGCGTTTGCATTACTATACCAATAAGTGTCCTTGTGAATAATTGTTTTTATGAAATAAAATCTACCCATTAATAATTCATGATGATGATTATATTATTTACCACTTAAATAAATTCAATATCTCTACAAGTTATTTGGTATTTATGTACATGATTATAGAAGAGGAAGATCAATCTATAAATTTCCTATATTTTCCTAATTTATAGGACAATGGGTTTATGGAAATTGGTAGCATCATCTCAAGGTTGAAGCTTGATGAGGTCAGGTGCATTACTCTTGGAGGGGATAAGGTAAAAACCTTTGGAATCTATGAGAAAAACTTTAGCAACTAGAGGTCATTTAAAGAAAAATGGAATAGAGAATAAGCACGATAATATGTTATATTAATAGAAATTCCATACTCTATAATTACTTTTGTTGTTATTTTTATTTAGTTTAGCTTATTTCTCATTTATGTGTTTTTTATTTATTTTTTGCCTCTTTCCTCCTTCCCAAGCCTTTTCTTATCCATTCTGTGTAATTATAATCTCTTTCCCTAGTGATTTTTTGGTTCTCTAATGTTTTTTTTTCCTTTTTTCTTGTTCATCTTAAGTATCCCCCTTTTTCATGTTCTCTTATCCGTTCTAGCCACCAATTTACCTTTTTACCTACTTGACCAAATAATTTAATCCATTAGTATCTCCTAATCTATGTGTAATCTATTTTATTAAGCTTCTAAAAATCTCACATCTCAAACCTTACCCTAATCCACAATAACCATATTTAGATGGTCATGTTTCTATCCTATCATAAAAAATGGGTTTCCTTATGCACTAAGACTACAGTGCAACCTGTGTCATTTGGGGATGGCCTAGGAATTAATTTTATCTAACATATTTAAAATTAAATTCAAGATGTGTTTAACTATGGTAATCAATGCCTAAATTTTTTCATTGTGTCTTCCTTTTGAAAAAATAAAATAGTCAAGCTCTCTACCTCATTTTAAGATAAGTACAAACTTTCCACTTAATTTCTATTTTGGATCCATTTTTTGGAATAAGAAAGGATCTCTTAGAGTGTAATATTTTATAGTAGATTCATATTATTTCATTCCAATGTTTGTAAAAATATTTTGGAGCCTCGTGGAATTCTCTATAGTGAATCTCTTCGCGTTAGGTAACTGTTTTTCATGACTTTCTACTATTTGAGGTACGTTTTCTCTAAGATTTATTTGGAAGAATGAAAATACTAATAGAGGAATGCTATGATAGGATGGTCTCTTTTTATCCTTATGCCAATGGAGCCTTAAGGGTTATCTAAAGAGAGATTAATAAACAAAAAGACATGCCAAGTATCATAGTACATGAATCACATTACATACAACAAAACATACAAAACAAAGCATCTACTACACAAATGAGCTAGTCTAACAAATTATCTGCCTCCCAATATTCCTCATCATTGTATATGTATGATGGACAATATGATAATGGAGCTTCAACTAGTATAGTAGACAAATCTATCTCTAGTGCCAAACATGGACCATACTTTAATGATGGATCAAAATGTGTGTCACTAAGAACTAGAGTTGGTGCTTTTGAAAATATTAGATAAATCATCATTATTATTCTCAATAGTTTCAATATTATTATTATAATCATCATCTTAGTTTATCACAATAGGAGATTTGATAGGAGTAGGAGAAGAATCACTTGGAATCAACAAATTCAGCTTTTGACAAGGTTGGACAAGGTAATACTCCTCTTTAGGTGCCGTAGATGGTAAGGAAGGCTAAGAAGATGGATCAAATCAACATTTGATTGCTTATGGGGAGAATCACTTCATGTTTCAAGATCAAAATCCTTGGCATGACACCTTCACCAGCATTCTCTCGCAATGTGTTTTCATCATTTATGATTTAGAGCTTTGTAGGAGGTTGAGTATCACTCAACACTAGTTCCTTTTATTTATTTTCTCTAGGAATAGGAGTAATGGAAGGAAATAGTAGAGGTTGAGAGATAGGAGTGCTAGGTGGTTTTGGACATTTTTATTCTTTGTCCTTTATAGGATTGTTGAGGTGGAATCCTAACATACATTCTAGAAATATTATGAGTAGGGAGGATTCCTAGACCAGGATTTGGTTCACTTGTTACATGTAGGGAAAAAAGAGATACTCCTATATCCATTAACAATCAAAGATCCTTATGGGTAACAGTTGTAGTGGACCCTGAATGATTACTTAAGGATAAGTCAACTATTATCTTGCTTTAAACTTTTGGTAGGATAGGAATATGACATCTTCATGAGGTCTAGTTGGTTGAGGTTTTCGAGGCCAAAAGTAATCAAGTATAAAGTCTCCATGGTTAGCTAAGGGTTGGTAACGATTATGATGCATGGTTATAACTTTTCCTTCAAAAGGAAACTTCAAACACTTGTGAATTATGGAAGGGACTATCTTCATGGATGTGAGCCAAGGATGACCCAACTTCACATTAAATTGGTCTGAGGTAGAAACATTGGTAAAAGGAGCATCTAAGAGTTTAAAACTAAATCCAAGGGAAGGGTGATGGAACCTACGGTAGGAAAAGTGAAACCATCATTCACCTTGATCAAGACTTCAAATTTATTTTAAGTGTATCGATATAATTCATGTGTGTAAATATATACTTTTGTAATCACATTCACCATACATATTGGATCATTAAGCACCACATGTGAGAGTTTTTTATTTGATTCTAGTAGTTGTTGGCATATGTGAAGAATTTGATGACATGATGATATTGTATTTTGTCATAGATGTCAATATATTGATGTAAGCAAGCTGGCAAGAGAACCGATATGATATTGTGAACTAGTATATGTGAGAACGGGTATGATAATGTGAACTGATATATGTGAAAAAGTGAAGCGGTATGTTGTAATGAGAACTGGTATATGGAAAGTTTTGTATTGAGGTTTTCATTTGGCATGACTACTGGTTTGTAGTCTCAACTTCAAGGTTTCCAGTTGATGCATTCCAAGCCTGTGTGATTCAACCGATAGCATCTTGTGATGAGTTAGCATTGTAATGAAGACCAAATAGTGTTGCCACATCAGCCTTGTGCACATGAAGGATTTCCTTGAGGATCTTGCATGGAGATTGATCCTATCTGCCTCAAGAATGTGTGAAGTCTCTGTAAATAGTGGAGAGCACGTGATGAGTTATCAACTTCCTGAAGCGGCAAAGAATGAATGTTTGAGAACGTCTTCAGATATGTTCAAGACTGTTGTATTCAATGTAGTATAATGAATGGTCAGGATTAAAATGTTTGAATTGATAAACCTAAATGTTTAGGGTTTAGGGTTTATGCTACTAACCTATCTATTTCCTATAAGGTCAACAATGTTTTTCATTTTGAGGTTGTTGGAAAATGCTATGTGTGTATCCAAGTGAAGAGATACTTGATTCTTGCCAGACTGGAGAAGTGTATTGATACCTGCAGAGTGTGATTGCAGAAGAAAAGGAGCTAAAGTGGATCTGCCTTGGCATTGAGTGTTGTTATCAAATCAGTGTATTACCTGTTGACTTCTAACCATTTCAGCAGTTGGAAAATCCCTTAACCGGGTAGCTTTAACAGGATATTATGTAAATCCTTTAATAGGGTGACTCAATTCAATGAGTTCTTCAATTTCTCTTGCGAGGTAACCTTTAACAAGGTTCTAACCTTTAACCAGGTATTTAGCCATCCCTTAACCAGGTGATCCCTAGTAGGATCAGTTCCTAGCAGAACCTATTGTAAAATTCTTTAACCAGACTAGGCTCCTAACAGAGTGGACTTCAAAAGAGTTCAAAGAATAGCTTGTGGGTATTCATCCCCACCATGGTTTTTCCTAGTTGGGTTTCCATGTGAAAAATTAGTGTCATGTGTGATGCTTTAATATTTTATGTCAAGTGGTAAAGCATGTTGAACCAGCAATCATTATATTTTTTATGATATATTACTTGTTTATGCATACGGGTGAAGTGGAAATGTGATATTAGATTGTGTAGAGATCTAAGTATTTATCGGTTTATGTCTTTCATACTCTCACTGTGTTTTACTGGTAGTGCCCGAATTTAGACCAGTGTTACTGTTTACCAGTTAAGTGCAGTCTTTGCAGTCAAACTGGTTCTGAGAAAGTTTTTGTCTGTACTGATTCACCCCCCCCCCCCCTCTTAGTACCGGTTGGTACTAATTGATTCATCATTATTCATCAATTGGTATCAGAACATCTTCCGAGTCCTCTGTGTTGTAAGCTTAACCACTTGAGGAAAAGATCCTACTCTAATGATGAAGAGGGAAGGTCCAAAGTTCAACAGAGATAACTTCAAGATATGGAAGGATAGAATGAAGATCTATATTAGAAGCATGGGTGCTCAACACTGGAGCTATGTTGAGAATGCTTATGTTATTCCTACCGGTACTCTCACTGATGATTGAGAAATTCGGGAGAATGGGCAAGTCATGGAAGCCCTAATTAGCAGTCTATCTGACATTGAGTTCATTGATGTTCAGGATAAAGATAATCCCAAAGAAGTATGAGATGCTCTGGAGAATATCTATGGTGGTGATGAGCATGTGAAACAAGCTAAGGAAGAGAGCCTTAGGGGAAAGTTTGAAGACATGTGGATGGTTGAAGAAGAGATAATTCAACAATATGGAGTAAGAATCAAAACTGTTGTTGGAGACATCAAGAGTGCAGGACGTAAAATAGATGATTCCACTATTGTTAGCAAAGTCTTGAGATCCTTATTACTGGTCTATGCAATAAGGGTTGCTTCTATTCAGGAATTGAGGTCTATAGATAAGATAAAGGTATCCCTAGACTCCATCATTGCTAAGTTGACATCTTATGAGCTAAATAATTATGATGGCAGTATTCAGAAGACTGAATCAGCCTTTAGAGCATTTGTAGCACCATCTAGAAAGGGTAAAGAAGCTAGTACCAGTTATGAACCAAGACAAAGCAAAGAAATGGATGATGAGGAGATCTTGATAGAATTTGAAGCTCTTCTTGCCAAGAGACTTCCTAAAGGAATTGGTAAATATAGAGGTAAGCTCCCTTTAAAATGCTTTTTCTTGCAATAGGATAGGACACATTGTTGTAAACTGTCCAAATGGTGATAATAAGGACAAATCGGAGAAGTTCAAGAAGTTTAAAGGAGGAAATGGGAGAAATTGTTTTGTAACAGTTGATGAAAGTGTCACTGATGATGAATCAAAAGATGAAGAAAGTGAAGACTATTAGGATTCCCACAGATACTGAGAGGGGGGGGTGAATCAGTATCTAACCAGTGTACAAAATTTCTTGTCTTAAAACATACAGAATATATTATAATAGTGTACCAGTATGCAAGAAATAATGCAATAAACAGAATCAAAAACATCCACATGAAAAGCACACCATGACACGGGGATTTAACCTCGGTGGGATTTGTGACCCATAATATCCACTTATTGGACAATAACAGAATATTACTTACAATAGGGGCCTGCACATGCAGGAAGGCCAACTGCCTAGAGCTCACTGCTCAATAGGAAGTCTCACTGACTTACAATGTGGATTGTACAAATCCAATATCTTGTACTACTCTACAATAGCATCTATAATGCCTGATTCAGTACCAATTGTTGCTCTGCTTCTTACATAAACCCTTTACCCTATTTTTTGCATAATAGGTCTGCCTTAATATTTCGCATATATTACTTACATGACCTTATTGATTCCTTCATTACAAAATGTCTACAATGATCTCTTTTATATATAAGAGATAATTTACAACATGCCAAGTCAGCTTACAAAGTTTTTACAATAATAAACAAAATATAATATAACAAAATCCTGTTGGCCTCTATGTTGGTATACTTCCTTTCTCTGTGTCGGTGTCGATGTCCTCAGTGTTGGTGTAGAGTCTGATCGTTGATGTTGGTGCACTAACTTGCTGGTGTAATGCCTTGCTGGTGCCATAGGATTGTAAGGTTGCCATCAATGACAAAACCTTCAATCACATACAATGTCTCATTGGAGTGTGTATATGCCAACAATCTCCCCCTTTGGCATTGATGGCAACACTTGTGAGAAATTTCAAAAGTGTATCAAAAAATGTGAAGTCAAAAAATGTTACCAAAAATGTGTGTGCTCCCCCTGAGCATATGATTCCTATGATGTTGAATTTTCTCATCCCACTACTCCCCCTTTGGCATCAATGACAAAGGTTGTCAAGATGTCAGTAGAGTTTGTAGTTTCAACCTTGTAACAGGGTAGTTATAATTTGAAATAGATCTGCCAAAATCAAATTTCTACTCTCCATAAACTTTTTACTATCTCTTATTGTTGTCTTTGTTCTTTTAACTATACCGGTCAGATGCTGCAAATGCTCTGCCGGTGTTTTTTGTCCCTGTATTAGTGCCTCAGATACTTCCTTCCGCAATGATGCTAGATAGTCCAATCTTGGACTCAATTGTAATCTTAGATGCTTTACCTTATTCACTATTCTCTCCTTTTCTCTTTCAAATTTAAGTAATTATTCCTCAAAATTTGTTATCTTCTATTCAAAAACTGATAATGTATCAGGTGAGTGAACAAAATTATATGCAAGTTTGTTGATTTCATCCTGTACCTTGCTCATCTTCTTATCAATATCTACAGTCAAAAAGTTTGTCTTACAGGTCTCTTTGTACAGAGTTTTGTACTCTTTCAATATATTACACAGTTCCGATAGAAGTGTGTCAAAATCTCTAGTACACTTCTTTATCTGCTCATCAAAGAATCTCTACTTTTCAATTTCTACTTTGTCCTTCAATGTCTCTTCCTTTATTTTCTCAATGTTTTCTATGATATATTTACTCAAGGTATCAAGTTTTCCTAAAGAATATTTATTGTCTATATTATAGTTAGGAGCAATTACCTTCAAAATTGGTATTGTGTCATCTATTGCCTTATAAGCTTGTGAGCTACAGTTTGTTATCTTTTTAATTGAATCCAATAGTACCTCAGTCACATTAGTTGATTTGTAGCCTGATGATGAACCTACATTCTGAGTCCCACCAGTGGAAGTAACCAAGCTTATATTGACCTCTGGTAGGTCTGTTTGTGTTCACATTTCCTTAAGCAATGGTTTTTCTACTTCTCCAGTTGCCAATGGCACTGTTTCCTTATGAACCTGTTCCTGTTCTTGTTACTATTCCTGTTCAGGAGCCTTTTGCTCTGTTTGTTTCTTTGTTTGTTGCATTGTCTCAGTCTGAGTCTAATTCTCTACCTTTTTCTCTTTGTCATCTGTTGGTTTCTCCTGTGTGTTATCAGTTTGCTCAACTACCAGAGGCTCACTAGCCATTTCAGTCTTATCAGCTGTATCTTTGTCTACCACAATGTTGATCTTTTGAGTATCAACATCCATAGTATATAAGACTTTAGGATTAGGATTAACATCCTCTACATCCATACTTTCAACTATTGGTTGATCTTTTGTAGCTATTTTTTTTACTGGTGGAGTAATCAAAGGAGGTGGGGGTACATTGTCTTTAACCCTGATACTGGGTGGTCCACCAACTTTACCTTTACGCTTGTCTCTTTCTTTCTGATATACCGTTATACGTTTGTGGCTCATGTATTCTTCTTTTTTTTCTTTTTCCACTAGAAAAATGTCCCATGCATTTTCTGTCTCCTTAGTCACCTCATTAACTCTTCCAACCATCAAAGCAATGTGTCGGTGTGCAGTAGAAAATACTAACCGGTTGGCTTGAGCAATTAAGTCATCAATTTCTTTGGGTGAATTCACCGGATATACAGCAAGTAGCTTTTCTATCTTTATTTTCTTGTCAAGTTCTATTACTGCTTGTCTTCTTGCTTCCAGTCTCTTAAATAGTTCATCTGGAACTTCATTTACTACTTCCATCATAAATTTCTTATACATATCCATATGCAATATAACATTGTTTTCTACTTGTTCTTTTTCATCAGCTGTCAAAGTGTCATATATTTTCTCTATATTCTTCAATTTTCCTTCCTCTATAATTTCATTTAATAGTATATCAAGAGGGGCCAAGTCCTTGTTTGTCCTCTTCTTCTTCTTGGGTGTTAGTTTCTTCTTCTTTGGTGTAGCCTTTCTTACCGGAGATCTCACTGCTTGTTGTTTTTGTCTTGTCCTCCTAGGTGAGGGTGTGGTTGCCGGTGAGGGATCTCTTTTCCTTACAACTCTCTTGAAAGTTGCAGGCATGTCACTCTCTGAAGAAGTTCCTATCGGTGATAGATGAGTCTCAGGTTGTGGAGCTGCTAACTCATCCTCTGTTATAACAGTTTGCTTTAACACATCTTCTTTAATAACCTTTGCCTATTTGGAACCTCTTCTCACAACTGCCTCAACCTTTTTCATTCTTTTCTTAGATTCTATTTGGCTTTCAATAGTTTCTGCACTACCAAATACTTCTTCCTTATGTTCTTTAGGGGCTTCTAGAAGTGCTTTAGCATATGTTTCAATTATATGATCATCTATTTCATAGCCCATCTCTGTTACCCAAATAGTCCTAGGGATGACTGCTTCCATCCAGATCTCATCCTTCTTGATTACAAAGCATATTTCATCCTTATATTTGTCAACAATATTTTGTGATAATCTTATTCTTTTCTTCATTTTGACCTTTAGTGCTTGAAAGAAATCATGGATATTGTTTTTCTTATCTTCTCCCATATTATTGAATAGTTCTATTAGTTGTTTACCAATATATCATATCCAAGTTCTTTGTAGACTATACCGGGAACCTGTTTGGTTATACGTAGCATTAGACATACTAACAGATTTCCAAATTTAAAATTTCCTTTCTTGTCCTTCTTAATCTTGCCTAAGTTGTCAATTAATTCATCCTTCAACCACTCACATACATCAATCTTTGCATTATCCGTGACCATATCATAAGTACTCTTAATGCATAAACTTGAAACTGAATTAAGTCTATTTGCATGAGTAGCTTTATATCCTAATATCATGCTGATAAATCTCACATTAATATTTGTTACATAATTTACTCTTAAGGACCTTCTGTCAGATGTGGCACCAGTTAACTAAGTAACTAGGTCATTGGAAACCTTCTTGGTTTTGTTTGGCCTTTTACCGGTGGTTGGTAACCCTATGACAGCTTCCTTAGTGATTTTGTGAATTGCATCTAACCAAAAAAATTCACCATGTACCCTGCTTAAAACTATCCTAATCACACCCTTGGGAAATTCAGGAATGCTAAGGATCTCTGTAAATCCTAGGGTTTCAATGATCTTGTGTTCATCTTTTACATTGCCGAATTCATCACATATGATAGTTTTAAACATGGTTTTAATCTCTTCATCTCCTAGTTCCTTAATGTTACAGTGAATGTAAATTCTGGGGTCTTCAACATAAACAACTCCTTTAGGAATTTGAGAAAAAGAACCTAAGGTATCATCTTTCTTTGCTACCTTGGGAACTAATTGAAATACGGGCCTAGGTCTTTTTATAACTTCAACAACAGTAGGGTTTGCTATATATTCAATTGCAGAGGTGGATGCCATGATAAAATACCTTTTATTGCCTTTAGGATGGATGATTGATTGAAGTGTTCTTGCCTCTTGGTCGAAATGCCTTAGCTTAGAATCTTCGTGCTCTTCGTAGGTTTGAAATCTCGGTGAAATGAAATGGAGCCAAAACCTCATATTTATAGTGTCTTTTCGCCATCTACCACATTAAATGCATGTCGGTTAAGTATTCACTTAACATTGTCTTCCGGTAATAAGTAATTTCCAACTTCTCATCTCTAACCAAGGGAATAATAACACATGTGTCATTAGATTGCCAAACCCTCAAGGAAACTTTCTTCAAGTAGATGAAAAACTTCCTGCAGGTGGAGTACTACTCTATCCTACCAGTGAAGCATCACTTTGTCCTATCGGTGAAGCATTGACTGGTTCTACCGGTGGAGGAGTATTCCCAATATTTAGATCAGCTTTTCTAATCCATTGTTTTGAGAATTCTTGCTTAACCTCTTCAACCTTTTCTTTACCTTTCAAGCTAGAACTTTTGTTGTCTACCGGTGATCCTTTACTTCTACAGAATTTTGCAATATGCCCAATCTTGTTACATGCATAACAAGTTACATTATTCTTCTAAATAGCTTTCCCATAACCTATGTTGGTTTGTGTTCTACATTGATTGGATAAATGTCCAAATCTTCCACCAACATAACATCTCACATTCATTCTGCAATTTTTAGTGTTGTGAGCAACTTTGTTGCATTTTGAACATTGACCGATGGGTGTGTTGATATTCTGATAATTTCTAGATCTACATTCATTTGCTCTATGACCATACTTATTACAGTTAAAGCATTTTCCATTGAATTTATAAGAATTAGGTTGTCTTATCGGTTTGTTGTGATCCTGAGTATTTGTAGTACCAGAGCTTTCACCAACTTTAAAGCCAATTCCAGAAGTGTCACCTTTAGGTTTCTGATTCTTCAGCAAGGTGCCAAGTTCCTCTGAGCTTTTCTTGAATTTTTCCTTATGTTGATTTGTATTTTCTAGTTCTCTTTCTAAGACCTCTTTCTGTCTCATCAGTTCATTTGAGTCATTTTGAGTGTGCATCAGATCTGTCTTCAACATGTCATTTTCATAGCTAAGTCTTGTGTTCTCATTTGCTGCATCACTTAGTCTTTTGGTCAATTCTTCTTCATTCTTCTTTCTATCCTCAATGTCTTTACAAAATCTCATAGTCATATCCTGCATCTCATTCTTTGTTGTCATGTTCTCTTGTTTTAGCTTGCTTATCTGATCATTAAGTGATTCCTTTTCATCGTTCTCATTTTGCATCTTTTCACAAAGTTCTCTTCTCTTATTTCTTACAATAATAAGATTCTCTTGAAGTGCCTGAATGATATCCTGAGTTGCCCTTAAATCATCTTCTAGTTTGATACTTTTCAATTTCTCTGCATCATAGTCTGAAAGAGATCCTTCAAGTTGCTTCATCAGATTTTCCATCTTTACCAGTGTCAAGATCTTCCTCAAGATGTTAGGCTTCTAAAAATAGAGGACCAGGCTCTGATATCAATTGTTAGGATTCCCACGGATACTGAGAGGGGGGTGTGAATCAGTATCTAATCGGTGTACAAAATTTATTATCTTAAAACATGCAAAATATATTATAACAATGTACCAGTATGCAAGAAATAATGCAATAAACAAAATAAAAAACATCCACATTGAAAGCACACCATGACACAGGGATTTAACGAGGAAACCCGATGTGGGAAAAACCTTAGTGGGATTTGTGACCCACAATATCCACTTACTGGCCAATAAGAGAATATTACTTACAATAGGGGCCTGCACATGCAGGAAGGCCAACTGCCTAGAGCTCACTGCTCAATGGGAAGTCTCACTGACTTACAATATGGATTGTACAAATCTAATATCTTGTACTGCTTTACAATAGCATCTATAATGCCTAATTTAGTACTGGTTGTTGCTCTGCTTCTTACATAAACCCTTTACCCTATTTTTTGCATAATAGGTCTGCCTTAATATTTTGCATATATTTAATTACATGACCTTATTCATTCCTTCATTAAAAAATGTCTACAATGATCTTTTTTATATATAAGAGTCATTTTACAACATGCCAAGTCGGCTTACAAAGTTTTTACAATAATAAACAAAATATAATATAACAAAATCCTGTCGGCCTCTGTGTTGCTATACTTCCTTTCTCTGTGTTGGTGTCGATGTCCTGAGTGCTGGTGTAGAGTCTGATCATTGATGCAGGTGCACTAACTTGCTGGTGTAATGCCTTGTCAGTGCCATAGGATTGTAAGGTAGCCATCAATGACAAAACCTTCCATCACATACAATGTCTCAATGGAGTGTGCATATGCCAACAAAGACATTGTGTTTGTAGTAGTTAAGGAAGATGTGTCGGATAAGAAGGCTCTTGTCTCCCGCTTTGATAATTCCAATGAGTGGATTATTGACAATGGTTGTTCTTACCACATGACCGGTGACCAGAGTAAGTTTTTGTCTCTAGAAGAGTATGATGGTGGTGTGGTCTAATTTGGTAATGATGCATCATGTATGGTAAAAGGTAGAGGGTCCATCTCTCTAAATGGAAAAAGCAATGCTGATAATGTGTATTGGGTAGAAGGTCCCAGACACAACCTTTTGAGTGTTGCCCAACTAAATGACAATGGACTCACTCTGGAATTCAAAGATGGAGTGTGCAAAATAAAAGGAAAGAGTGGTGAATTGATGGCCACCGGTATGCATACCAGAGGTAACATATTTCAACTGAATGCAAATATCAGTACATGTCTAATGGCTAAGTTTGATGATAGCTGGATATGGCATAGGAGACTTTGCCATGTAAACTTTGATAATATTGTGAAGGCTAGTAAGATCAAGCTAGTTAGAGGATTTCCTGTGCTAAGAAAACTAGAGAATCCTTTGTGCAGAGAGTGTCAATTGGGGAAAATGTCTTCCTCAACCTTCAAAGGTAAGCCTTTCACTGTAGGAAATTTACTTGATCTTGTGCATACTGATTTGTGTGGTCCTATGAAAACTAGGAGTGTGCAGGGAGATAGGTACTTTATGATTCTCACTGATGACTTCTCAAGAATGATGTGGGTCACATTCTTGAAAGATAAGTCTGAAGCTTTTGAAAAGTTCAAAGCTTTCAGAGCACTAGTTGAAAAGGAAAGTGATAAGAGGATTAAGTGCCTAAGAACTGATCAAGGAGGAGAATTCACTTCCGGTGAATTCAACAAGTACTATGAAGAGAACGACATCAAGAGGCAATTGTCTACCCCTTGTACTCCACAATAGAATGGCCTAGTAGAGAGGAACAATCAGACTATAGTTGAAGTAGTTAGAACGATGTTGATTCAAGGGAAGGTTGCTCACACCTTCTGGAGAGAAGCAGTGAGCACTGTAGTCTACACTATGAACTAGGTACTCATCAAGAAAGGTAAGGATAAAACACCTTATGAGTATTGGACTGGTAAGACTCCTGTAGTAAGCTACTTTAGAGTTTTTGGTAGCAAATTTTATATCAAGAGGAGTGAACATCAGAGCAAGTTTGATGCAAAATGTGATGAGGAAATATTCCTAGGATATTCCACCAAAAGAAAATCTCTCAAGCCTTTCAACAATAAGACTTAGAGAATTGTTGAAAGTGTTAATGTTAGAGTTGATGAAACCTCAAAGAAACCTGAGGAAACCGGTAGTGAGCAAGTGGTATATGAACTGGTTGTAACCTTCTAGAAACCGGTTGCAAAATAGCCTAGTACTAGTAATAGTGCTCCTACACCGGTAGATGTTGATGCTGATGAAGATGAGGATGGAGAAGAAAAGCAAGAGGAAATAGCTAAGATCATTCCTAGGTATGTAAAGCCGAATTAGGATCCAAAGCAGATCATAGGAGACAAGGATGTAAGAATTCTTACAAGAAGAAAGGTCAGAGAAAATTCTTGCATGATCTTTGAATTTGAACCTAAAACATTTAAAGAGGCACATAACGATGAAGAATGGATCAAGGAAATGGAAGAGGAACTTGACCAGATAGAAAAGAGTGGTACATGGTCTGTGGTACCCAGACCTGAGCATAAAAATGTCATTGGCACGAAATGGGTTTTCAGAAATAAGTTGAATGAAGATGGCATAGTTGTAAGAAACAAAGCCAGACTGGTGTTTAAGGGATATGCTCAAGAAGAAGGAGAAGACTATGGATAAACCTTTGCTCCAGTAGCTAGATTGGAAGGAGTTCGTATGATTCTTGCATATGCAGCCTTCAAAGGATTCAAAGTATATCAAATGGATGTAAAATCTACATTTTTGGATGGAATACTTGAAGAGGAGGTGTATATAGAGCAACCGGTTGGGTTTTCCCTATCAGAAGACAGTGACATGGTGTATAGGCTACATAAATCCTTGTATGGATTGAAGCAGGCACCTAGAGCATGGTATGAACACTTACACTCCCATCTTGTGAAGATTGGATTTGAAAGAATGAGTGAAGATAGCAATATCCATCTTAAGTCAGAAGGAGATCAGATTCTGATCTGTGAGGTATTTGTTGATGACATAATTTTTGGTGGAGATGACAAGATGAGTCATGATTTTGCTGATGAGATGAAGAAGGAATTTGAGATGTCACTTATAGGGGAGATTAAGTTCTTCATTGGACTACAGATTCAACAAATGAAAGATGGTATCTTTATCACTCAGTCCAAGTATGTCAAAGAGGTGTTGAAGACCTTTGGCATGGAAGACAACAAACTAGTTGGTACACCGATGGTGATTGGTTGTAAATTATCAAAAGAGGATGACTCAGGGTTGGTGAATGAGAAGGAATATCGATCAATGATTGGTAAGTTTCACTATGTAGTACATAGAAGATCGGACATTGCACATGCAGTAGGCATTACTGCATGGTTCTAGAAAAGTCCAAGAGAATCACACTTGGTAGCAGTCAAGCAGATTCTTAGATATCTTAAGGGAACTATTGACTATAGATTGTGGTATCCATATCGTAATGATTTCAACCTGAAAGTGTTTACAAATGTTGATTGGGTTGGTAATATGGATGATCGAAAAAGCACAAGCAGAAGCGAAATATGCTGCAGCATTTATGAACTGCACCTAGACAATTTGGATGAAGCATGTATTAAGTGGCTTCAAAGTTCCTATATCTGAACCAATAAGTATAGTTTGTGACAACACAAGTGCAATTAACATTTCCAAGAATCTAGTTTTACATACTAGAACCAAGCACTTCAAGCTCAAGTATCATTTCTTGAGGGAGAAGGTTCAGAACAAAGAGGTTGTATTGGAATATGTTTCCAGTAAGGAGCAGTTAGCAGACATATTCACCAAGCCTCTACCAAAGGCTACATTTACCTATTTAAGAGGTGAATTAGGAGTGCTGCCCCTTCAAGAGGTGAACTAAAGGTGTGTGCCCCACATCAGTCAGGTATTGTATTCATAAATCTTTTTCAGGATTGGTGTGTTGAAGGATGTTACTCCTTAGGGGGACCAACATAATGGAACATAGCTGTTTGTGCCTCCACTTTGGCATTGTTGTCAAAGGGGGAGAAGATGTGAAGTGGAGAAGACATCTACAGCATTGCGAAGAAGATGTGAAGTAGAGAGATATCTTTGTATATTGCCATCAATGCCAAAGGGGGAGATTGTTGGCATATATGCAGAACTTGATGACATGATGATATTGTATGTTGTCATTGATGTCAATATATTGATGTAAGCAAACTAGCAAGAGAACTAGTATGATATTATGAACTGGTATATGTGAGAACTGGTATGATAATGTGAACAAGTATATGTGAAAAAGTGAAGTGGTATGTTGGAATGAGAACTGGTATATGGGAAGTTTTGTATCAGGGTTTTCATTTGGCATGACTACCGGTTGGTAGTCTCAACTTCAGCGTTTTCGGTTGATGCATTCCAAGCCTGTGTGATTCAACCAATGACATCTTGTGATGAGTTAGCATGGTAATGAAGACCAGATAGTGTTTCTGCATCAGCTTTGTGCACATGAAGGATTTCCTTGAGGATCTTGCATGGAGATTGATCCTATCTACCTCGGGAATGTGTGAAGTCTCTGTAAATGGTGGAGAGCGTGTGATGGGTTATCAACTTCCTTAAGCGGCAAAGAATAGACATTGGAGAATGTCTTGAGATATGTTCAAGACTATTGTATTCAATGTAGTATGATGAACGGTCAGGATTGAACCATTTGAATTGATAAACCTAAATGTTTAGGGTTTTGGGCTTATGCTACCAACCTATTTGTTTCCTATAAGGTCGATGATGTTATTAGTTTTGAGGTTGTTGGCAAATGCTATGTATGAATCCAAGTGAAGAGATACTTGATTCTTGCCAGACCGGAGAAGTGTATTGATACCTAAAGAGTGTGATTGCAGAAGAAAAGGAGCTAAAGTGGATCTGCCTCAGCATTGAGTGTTGTTATTAGATCAGTGTATTACTTGTTGACTTCTAACCATTCCAATAGTTGGAAAATCCCTTAATCGGGTAACTTTAACAAGCTTTTGTGTAAATCCTTTAACAAGGTGACTCAATTCAATGAGTTCTTCAAATCCTCGTGAGGTAACCTTTAACAGGGTTCTAACCTTTAACCGGGTATTTAGCCATCCCTTAACTGGGTGATCCCTAGCAGGATCGGTTCCTAGTAGAACCTATTGTAAAAGTCTTTAACTGGACTAGGATCCTAACAGAGTGGACTTTAAAAGAGTTCAAAGAACACCTTGTGGGTATTCATCCCCACCGTGGTTTTTCCCCGTTGGGTTTCCACATGAAAAATCAGTGTATCATGTGTGATGCTTTTCATGTGATGCTTTAATATTTTATGTCAAGTGGTAAAGCATGTTGAACCGATAGTCATTATATTTCTAATGATATATTACTTGTTTATGCATACAGGTGAAGTGGAAATGAGATATTAGATTGTTTAGAGATCTAAGTGTTTACTGGTTTATGTCTTTCATACTCTCACTGTGTTTTACCGATAGTGCCCGGATTTAGACCGGTGTTATTGTTTACCAATTAAGTGCAGTATTTGCAGTCAAACTGGTTTTGAGAAAGTTTTTGTCTGTCCTGATTCATCCCCCCCCCTCTCAGTATCGGTTGGTACTAACTGATTCATCATTATTCATCAACAATAATATATAATGGACTATTAGGTGCATTCTTTAGGATATCATTTGAGGTAAAGATGATATTGGGTTCACATTTAGGCTTAGATTTCTCTTGTTCCATCAAATTGACAATGTTGTTTTGGTTGACCACCTCCTTAGTGGCTATATAACTATTTCCTTTAATCTAAACAACAATAGTGGAATGGGAAGGCAAAGGTTTGGTAAATATTTTCAAGTTTTGATCAGGTGGCACTACAAATTTATTCCCTTTATTGTTAACACCATCAACCACAACAAAGTTAGAGTTAATGAGGTCCTAAATTTTGTTAGATGTTTACATATTTTTGTGTTGTGTTTAGGTTGGAAATGATATTGACAAAAGGTCTTTGAGTTAAAATAGACAAAGTCTTAGAGGGATCTATTTGATGAATAGGAGGAACCTTCATCAAATTCTTATTAATCAATTGAATAATGATAGTATGAAAAGACTCAAAAAGTTATTTGAAGTTTTATTGAATAGTTTAGAGGAAAATTGAGCTACAATTGAGGGTGTTGTGGCTGCAAATTAATTATCAATGTTATTGGAAGAATGGTTATTTATCTTGATAGAGTTTTTGTTTTGTTTTCTAAAGGCTTGGTAAGTTTGAGGAGCATATTCAAAATTATCAACTAGATTCAATGAAGAACATTCATATTGACTAACCTGAAGTTGGAATCTGTGAAGTGTTGTGCACAAGTGTGTGAAAGATGGATATTTCAAAAGAAAATATTTTCTCTAATATGTGTTTTCTCTTTGAATATTAGTATCAGGAAGAGAATAAGAAATTTGTGAATACAAATGTTGATATCTACCAATGAAATTAGTTAAAAAAAAATTTACACCTTGTTTATAATGCACCAAATCAGTCAATGTAACTCGTGGCCCAATGTTGTTTTGAAAATATTGCAAAAATTATCCACCAATTGCTTAAAATTGACAATTGAATTTATAAGCAAGGAGCAAAATCATTCCAAAGTAGTTTCTTGCAAGGATTTAGGGAAAAAATTTGCAAGAATGTTTTGTTCTAAGAAGAAGTCACTGCATAAAGTGATAAATATTTTCACATGAGTGTGGGGGTCACCTTTTTCCATTGTATTTCTAAAAACAAGGTATCTTAATGTTTTGTGGGATTTGGGTTTGAAGGATGAGGATGGTAAGTTGTTTGCTTGTGGTATATGAAGGGATTGTGGATTAGGATTGGGTTATCTTGGCCAATTATTGTTGTAAGGATGGAACATTAGCAACAAATTTTTTATAGAAGCATTGATAGGTGAATTGGCTTGTAAAAAGTTGCAATATGATGAAGTATTTGAAGGGATATTATGGTACGTAGGTGGAACATTGTTGTAAGTGGGTAGAGGAGATGGTTGATGCATGTTTTGAGAAACATAGGGAAGCTTGGTTAAAGGTAGGACATAGGCATATTGATTGATAAGATCAACCCCAATACTAACATGGATAAAATTATGATTTTATGCAATGGTAGTCATATTAGAATATGTGTATGTAGGAACATTGGGTTTTGTAGTAGGCATAGGCATTGGTATCTCAACTTGGGTTTTAGGAGTAGAATATCCAAGCACTTTTAAACAACTACCTATCTTTATAGTGTTTTCATCCACTATGTGAGCTATTCTATTGATGCAAAGCATCTTACAAACCAAATGATCAATAGGATCCTTTATGATCCTTTCAACATTCATTCAATAATATCTTTGAACAAAGGCAACTTATAAAGAAAACCACAACATTGCTGTCTTCAAGACAGTCTTTAAAGATTGAATTATTTGACCAACCAAAACTCCAAACCAAAATTTCTGGAAAATAAAATGTTTGTAGATAACTACATTATCTATCATCTTATAAAATCTTAAGGTCTGATAATCTCATTTGATTCTCCAAACAATTATTTTTCAAACTATAAATTCTGATCCATGTCTCTGTCATAATCCAGATTTAAAACTCCAACCCCTGCCTAGGGCATCATATATCTTTCTCAAAACAATTTCAAATGATACCAAACCAATTCCATCTGAAGAATATATGAATCTAGTTTTTGAATATGTAAACTATTTATTTTTACCAATCATAAATAATTATACCATCACAACTCTTTTCCTACAACTCCATTGAAGAGGGTTTAAAACCAGTCTTCATTAAAAATGTCATAGATTCCACAAATCATCATGAAATTGAACCAAACCAAAAGGAAATTAAATATTACTAAAATATATTTCCAATGAATATAATTATAGTTCTTGAATCTTCCATATGCGTTCTTACCACGCATTTCACTATGACTGTTCTCAGAAATCCTGAATCTGCAAATACTAACTTTCACGAAAAATCTCATAACTTCCTCCATAGTTAATAAAAATTGATCAAACCAAAAGTATAGGAAAGAGGATTCAATATACTATCTAACCATTACTATATTATAGGGTTTCCAGGCCGTACATGGCCGTACAAGGCCTGGAAACAACAACTTAACAAAAAAAACCAATCAAAATAAGAGATTCAAATTCACTCAATTGCTCCAAAATGTTCTCCTCTTTCTCTATTCTCTCCCATATGATTTGGTTCGACCAATACATCATATTTATACATATTTAGGTAGTTAGAAACCACTTAACCACCCTTATGACCTTTCATCTTCCTTTTGACAACTTTTAATGCCTTTTTGCATTGTTTCATGCTTTACAATTTTTATGCATTTTGACAACTTTTATGACACTTAATAAAAATGACTCCACACTTTGTAAAATCACCCTAGACATGTCCAAATAACCTATTTAAGACCTTTTACATGATTTTTAGCCGTTATTAGACATTCTTTCATATTTTTGTCTTCTTGATCAAACTAGGATCTTAACATAACAATATTAACAATGTCATATAAATGGCTTCACATAGCCTTACATTTAGACTCAAATACATCACAAATGAATCAAATATATTTTAATACATGATATAAGGACTCTTAAACTCATTTATCTCTTGTACTTTAGGTGCCTCTGCACCATACTGCCAACCTTGAAAATTTTCCAAGTCTCTTGGAAAGGTGTGCCATAACCTGCAAAAAAAATTGTGACAAAAATCTTCATCTTTACCTTCATTTGCCTTTTCCTCTTCATGCCTTTATCACCATCATCTTCTCCCTTTAGGACACAGGACTGTCCTCAAAATTATCTTCTCAAATACTCCTATCAGTGGAGTATTAATGGCTGCAACTCCATGGTGCCTTATCAGTCAAAGATCCACCTTTTCAATTGCCGCTTCAAACTCACCACAAACAACTCTCCCAAATGCCTCACCTAGGAGTCCTTCTCTATGCCTCTCTCCCTAGTCTCTTGGCAATCAACTGGACCACTCCTTGGCCCTGGACCTTCTCTTGGCCCTTTACACAACCCAACCTTCATATGCAGCAAGATGGATGAGCACCTGCAACCAAAACTCATCAACAAAACAAATACCAAATCTCTAAGGTCCTGGTGTGGATTGCCTCCCTCGGCGCTCTACCCACACACTCAAGATCTTCAAGCTCTGATACCAATTTGATGCAGAGCATCTTACAAACCAAATGATCAATAGGATCCTTTATGATCCTTTCAACATTCATTCAATAATATCTTTGAACAAAGGCAACTTATAAAGAAAACCACAACATTGCTGTCTTCAAGACAGTCTTTAAAGATTGAATTATTTGACCAACCAAAACTCCAAACCAAAATTTCTGGAAAATAAAATGTTTGTAGATAACTACATTATCTATCATCTTATAAAATCTTAAGGTCTGATAATCTCATTTGATTCTCCAAACAATTATTTTTCAAACTATAAATTCTGATCCATGTCTCTGTCATAATCCAGATTTAAAACTCCAACCCCTGCCTAGGGCATCATATATCTTTCTCAAAACAATTTCAAATGATACCAAACCAATTCCATCTGAAGAATATATGAATCTAGTTTTTGAATATGTAAACTATTTATTTTTACCAATCATAAATAATTATACCATCACAACTCTTTTCCTACAACTCCATTGAAGAGGGTTTAAAACCAGTCTTCATTAAAAATGTCATAGATTCCACAAATCATCATGAAATTGAACCAAACCAAAAGGAAATTAAATATTACTAAAATATATTTCCAATGAATATAATTATAGTTCTTGAATCTTCCATATGCGTTCTTACCACGCATTTCACTATGACTGTTCTCAGAAATCCTGAATCTGCAAATACTAACTTTCACGAAAAATCTCATAACTTCCTCCATAGTTAATAAAAATTGATCAAACCAAAATTATAGGAAAGAGGATTCAATATACTATCTAACCATTACTATATTATAGGGTTTCCAGGCCGTACATGGCCGTACAAGGCCTGGAAACAACAACTTAACAAAAAAAACCAATCAAAATAAGAGATTCAAATTCACTCAATTGCTCCAAAATGTTCTCCTCTTTCTCTATTCTCTCCCATATGATTTGGTTCGACCAATACATCATATTTATACATATTTAGGTAGTTAGAAACCACTTAACCACCCTTATGACCTTTCATCTTCCTTTTGACAACTTTTAATGCCTTTTTGCATTGTTTCATGCTTTACAATTTTTATGCATTTTGACAACTTTTATGACACTTAATAAAAATGACTCCACACTTTGTAAAATCACCCTAGACATGTCCAAATAACCTATTTAAGACCTTTTACATGATTTTTAGCCTTTATTAGACATTCTTTCATATTTTTGTCTTCTTGATCAAACTAGGATCTTAACATAACAATATTAACAATGTCATATAAATGGCTTCACATAGCCTTACATTTAGACTCAAATACATCACAAATGAATCAAATATATTTTAATACATGATATAAGGACTCTTAAACTCATTTATCTCTTGTACTTTAGGTGCCTCTGCACCATCTATGTAGAACATCCACACCATGTTTATGACCTTGTATCACATTCACTAGATTCTCAACCAAGGGGACTACTTCTCTAGCCAATTATTCTTGACTCATAAGTTTTTGAAGACCTTCCAAATCCTTGTTCATCCTCATCAATTATTCATTGGACACTTGTATTGAAGGGCCATCCTCATCATGAGAAGCACACAAGGAATGATTTTCAATAATGTTAGGAAGGATAGGTGTTGGATTAAGAGAAGATGATTCTTCCAAGAGTTTAGGTGGAAAAAGGTTAACACTCAACTTGGGCTCAACACCATTAGCATTTAAGGAATGAATCCATGATTCTACTATAACTTCTTCTCACAAGAATATAAAATTCAAAATAATGCGTAATGAATCTTATAAACAAGTACAATCTCTAATAACACACTATTGCTCCTAGGAAACAAAGAAGGAAAGCTAGAGGCAAAGATAGGTGTAGTGTCCCTCCTAGACTTGCATTTTGATTTGCATTTCAATATACTTGTTTGGACATATGATAGATGTTTAGATGGTTACTCATGATTCTACTTGCTATCTTAGATGGTATAGACGATGCTAATTACTCTATGTGGATTTATGTTGTTTGATATGACTCATGATGATTGGTGATTCATATTGTAGACACTCAAAATTGTCATGTCTAATTAAATAAATATTTTATTTATTTAATTATCTAAGCCTAATTCTTCTATTAATTAAATAAATCTTTATTTATTTAATTAATTCATTTATCCTCTTCTAGCCTTATTTCTCATTTAAATAAATACATTTATTTATTTAAATTATCCTCTTTCCTAAATTAAATAAATATTTTTATTTATTTAATTATCCTACTTCTTCTATTAATTAAATAAATCTTTATTTATTTAATTAATTCATTATCTTTTTCTACACATGACACATGTCATTCATCTCTTAATTCATACACTACCTACCTCTTTCATTATTTTGGTATTTCTTTTACCTACCCTCTAATCCTAGCCGACCTCTCTTTTTACACCTCTCAATCTTAACCCTCCATTTCTTATTGTGTCTTCTATTTAAGAAGATGTTTTCTTCATTGTCAAACCCTAATGATTAATGACTGATTTTGGAGGACTTGGCTACACTACGATCCTACTTGCAACCACATTCCATTCTTTGTTGAGCTCTTGTGCATATAAAAATCTGAGAGCAAATATATCAAGCAAGATCAATGGAGATAGGAAGAATGGAGATCAAAACCCTATTGGACATTGTGATGGTATAATCTTTGTGATTTCATGTGATTTGCATTGTCTTAGGTAATCTTCATATGTTATGGTGGATCTTTGTTGATTGTTAGGCTAGGGTTTAGTGGTTAGATTCATTTAGCCTTTCAATATTGTTATTATTGTTATCCATTTTCACCATAAACATTTTGGCACACCCGGTGGGACCCTTGTCCCTTTGCATTTAACATTTTTGTTGCAGATTTTGCATTTTTGAAGTTGCAGATCGGACAATTTTTGATGACATTTTAGGTTTTCCGCGTCTGCGAGCATTCAGATCACGTTTTTGTGTTTCAGAAGCGTCTGTAATATCATGAATCGCGTCTGTGCTTTTGTCAGAATTTATTTTGCAAGTTTCTAGAACCGCGTCTGTGAATTAAAACCACGTCTGTGCTTGATCTTATCGCGTCTGTGTTCGGGAAAAGCGTCTGCGGTATCTGAGCGCGTCTGTGCATCACAGAACCGCATCTGTGTAATAAAGACGCGTCTGTGTCTGGTATAACTGCGTCTGTGCTTTCTGTTTTGCAAATTTTTCAATTTTCTTTGATTCGGGTTTTCGGATGTCATACTTAGGGTTTCAGATCTGGTTTATTTTCGGCTAACCCTTGCAGATCTAGTTAACTAAGTTTGCGCAGCTTGCTTTGGAGGCAAAAAAATGTTTTTGTTGAAGGCCCCTTTTCACAAAGTCTTTTGGGTTTTCTAAAATTTACCTAACTTGTGTGCTTGCAGGAAGGGGTTATCATTTGAAACAACCCAAACTACTAACAATTTTGTTGCAGGGCCTTGGCTAGGGTTTTGTAATTTTGTTGTGTGCCTTTTTTTCATAGATTAGCAAACACTTCCATTGGTGCACTAAAATTGAATCATTGTCTTTTGTGTCTTGAGCAATAGGCTCTTTTTTGTTTAATCTTTAGAGGGCCTGTCTTCCCGTGTGGTCATTAGGACTACTAGTGAGAAGAGAACGACCCAAGTGGTAGCGAGGAAAACCCACCTCTTCCGAACCACTATAATCAAATGTATTCATGGTGAAAACTATGGATAACGTGTGCTGATTAGTTCATACCGACACTATGTCTCCCCATAAACCCGTTTGATCAAATTTATTTGATCATTTGTAGGGCGTAACCCCTACCAGCTGGGAGCCTTCTGTATTTACAGAGCTGAAAGTGCCGCATGTATGGCCACACGAGCGGTTGCCCTTACTAGCACCTTTTTGTTTTAGAAGCCCAAATCCTTCTAGTTGTTGAGGCAGGAGGTCGGACCTCTGGTAGCGGCCCACACACATACGGTTCTTAGTAGAGATACAAAGTTCGCCATGGGGAGTTTTCATGGGGACTGATGCTTGGCTGACCCGAGAAGTGAGTGCCGAGGGTGGAGCCAATGAGGTCAAGCATCTAAGTATCCGCTCTGAATAGCGTAGCCTCGGGGGTAAAACCCTATGTGGGATCAACAACTATTGTCTTGGCCAGCCCTAAGATTTGTGCTTGTCTTATGCTAAACACTCAAACATTCAAGACAAAACAACAAAACATTGTGTCTTTTGTGTCTTCAAGTGTATGCAAAACTTTACATCAAACAACACACTTTTGGAGTCTAAACAGTTTGCAAACATTGAGTCATCAATATTGTGTCCTCTTGTCATGAAAAACAGTCAAACAGTCAGATTTGGTCACAACAAAACAACTTCACATATTGGAAAAATTGCATTAAGGTTACAGAAATGCATCTGTGTCTGTTTTAACCGCGTCTGCATCATATAATCGCGTCTGTGAAGGGCAAAATAGCGTTTGCATTTTTAACAGCGTCTATGTAAAACAGAGAAGCGTTTGTGTATGGGAATCGCATCTGTGAAGTATACAGAGGCGTCTGTGTCAGGAATTGAAAACTTTAACAGTCCAGCAAATAGAGAAAATCAGTTTCGGCATACTTGAGCTTCCTAGGTTGTCTCTTCAAGTTTCATCTAGCATTCAGCCTATTCTAAGGTTTCACACAGTCCATCATTGCTTCACATTTCACTTTACATTCATACTTGTCTAAACTTGAGTCAAAAAGGTCACTTGCTTGTCCTCACTATACTCTTTCAACACACTACATACAACTACACTTTGCTAAGTGGTCCCTCATCAAGGTTTCTTACCTTTGGGTCTCATTTGGTCTTACTTAGAGTCAAGGTCAGCTTACCTCATCAAGAGAAACGATCCTCTCTTTGGAAGTCACACCTACTCTACTACTTACATACATGGTCTTACACTTTGGACATTGCAAGTACACCTCAAGATTCATTTACACTCCATACAACTCTTGGTCTTCCATACTCTTTTCATATTTTTCATCTAGTCTCTCACATCTTGGTCAAACACCTAGTTCATGGTTGAAACCTGCCTTCAAAAATCTAGGAGAATAGCTAAAGAAGCTCAAGAATCCGTAAACATGAGTTCTTATGAGTATGACAATGATCTATTCTACAATCCTAAGCACACTACATTACCAGACATGAATGTTTATAGACACAATCCAAATGTGGAAAGTGCAAATACTATAAACAACAATGCTACACACAATGACAATGTTGACAACTCTTCAATACTATCAGCAGACATAGAAGAATCCATAATGAATCCTCATTTCAATAGATTGGTTGAAGAGATAATGAGGAGAGATCGACAGTACTTTTTACACATGATGGCACAAAGTGGAGCTAAAATACTGCATGATTTTGACTTATCTCAACTTATGGAAAGTCGACCCTCCCAACAAACTCAACCCAACATGGATCAAAGGAGACCAAATAGTGGAGGAAATAGAGGACCGAATAATATGATGCCTGAGTCACCATCAGTTTTGCTTCAAAAGCTAGCAATCCCACATACACAAGCTCAAACATATGATACTTACACTCAAAGACCATCATGGAGGCCTTATGTGGATAGATATGCTCAATCACATGCTCAAGGCATGGATCAATCAAAACAAGTGGACACTCAAGGACATCCTCAAAATTTTGACACAAGGAGACCTCATGTCAAAATTGGGGGCAACACAATGGAAAATGAAAGGCCTATTGAATATGGTATATATGCACAAAATAGATATGGGGTTCCCCAACAAGAAGTTATGCCAAGTGCTCCATATATACCGCAACAATATACACCTCCATATGGACATGTCTACGATCAGTATCATCCATACATGCAACAAGCTCCTCCTCAAATGGGTGTTTCAAACGTGGGGTATGCTACAAGAAATCAATCTCCTCCCAAGAATAATTTGGAGCAACAAATTAGAGATCTACAAAAGAAAATGGAGGACATGAGTACATCAAAACCTACATACACTATGAGAGATATATGTCCTTATCCCTTTGATAAGAGCATTCCAATGCCTCCGTTTCTTGCACACTTTGTGACACCAAAATTTGACAAATATAGAGGGAGAGGAGACCCCAAGGCACATATAAGACAATTCTTCACAGCTTGCATTGAGGTAGCGGCAGAAGAGACATACTTGATGAGGTTGTTTCCACAGAGCTTAGGCGATCAAGCTATGGAATGGTTTTCTCAACTACCTCCTAGTATTAAGTCATGGGGCGACTTAGCAGAGGCATTCATTCAACATTTCTCTTACAACATAGAAACAGATGTCTCAGTTACTACCTTGTGCAATACGAAACAAAAGGAAGGAGAATCTTTCACAACATTTTTACAAAGATGGAGAAATCTAGCTAGCAGATGCTCTTGCGAAATCCCGCAAAAACAAATGGTAGAAATGTTCACTCAAAATGTTAACAAGGCTATTAGATATGATCTCAGGAAAGCTTGTTTGTCTACATTCAAGGATGTTATTGAAAAGGGCCTAGCAACAGAAAAAGTCTTAATTGAACAAGGAGTTATCAAGCTATTCAAAGAAAACAAAGAGGACTTTAAAGGAAAGGACAAACCAAAATTTTGGAACAAGAACAAGAACACAGTTAATGATGGCATTGTTGATGCCAATATAGTGAGACCAAAGTTCATCTTTTCGGGATCAAGTTCTACAAACAATCAAGTGAATACTCAAACAACTTCTAGACCACGAAGGAAGTACACCCCATTGGGAGAACCACTTGAATCAGTATTCAAAAAGCTTGTGGCAAACAAAGTGATCACAGTTCCATATTTTCCTCCATATGAACCAAAGGTTAAGCCGAATTGGTGGAATGATGATGAGTATTGTGAATTTCATAAGAGCAAGGGTCATAAGACAGGAAATTGTCATCGACTAAAGAACATCATACAAGATCTCATTGATAGAGGTGATATTGAGATTGAGAGACATTCATCCAATCAAGAACATGAGATGTTTAAGGAACCATTCCCAAAACATGACAAGGGAAAAGCTAAAGCCACAGATGACCAAGCCAACTATACTAGAGCACCTTACAACTATGATTCAACTATCAATAATATCTCGATGGACAATTACGTCTCTACTATTATCATCAAGAACAAAAACCCTGAGAATCCTCCTCAACGACCTAGGATTGTCCTAAGGGGTGTTGGATCTTCGTCTGAATCTACCTCTGAATGTCATGTTACAACCCGTCGAGGTAAGATCACGTTGCCAGGTGCCTCCACTAAGAATACCAATCCTTTATCAATCAAGCCTGAGTATGACCTTGTACAACAATTAGGGAAGACACCCGCGCTCATCTCCATTCTTGAGCTCTTACGTATATCCCCTGCACATAAAGCCATCCTTGACAAAATCTTGAGAGACACTGCTGTCCCTACTGATCTGAACGTGGACCAGTTTCAAGCCATGGTGGGATACCTATCCATTCCACACTCCCTCACATTCACAGAAGCCGATGACGCCTCCATAAGTCAGCCTCATAATGCACCTTTACACGTTGAAGCCTTCATACATAAACATCGAATAAAGCGAGTCCTGATAGATGGAGGAGCAGGTCTAAATATTTGTACATTGAGCACCATCAGACAATTGGGATATTCTGACAAAGTTGTGAATTCTACAAACCAAATCACCATCAAGGCTTATGATGATGAAGAGCGTTCATCCAAGGGCACAGTTACCTTACCACTAAGAATCGGGCTAGTCACAAAGGATGTGGTTTGTCAAGTCCTAGATCTAGATCTCACATATAACATATTGCTAGGACGTCCTTGGATTCATGAAATGAGGGCAGTCCCATCAACATATCATCAATGCATTAAGTTTCCTCATAATGGAGTCGAGGTAACAGTAAATGGTGATCCAAATCCATTCATATATTGCAATAACTTGAGATCACATACTGAGACTATCATTCCCAGTAACCGTGAGGCTACTCCTTCTTCGGCATACATTGACCCTAAGTCATTAAAACCCTCGACATCCAAACAAGGTGAACGTAGAGGCAAGTTTCAAGACAAAGGTATGGGAGAATACACTTTGAATCAGACGATGTTTTTACGACAAGTCATGAGCTCTCCAAAAGAATATGGGAGGCCACATCCTAACAAGCAAATCTCCATCATGATACTCAAATGGGATCCTACCATCTTTCAAAGATGGGGCGAACTAGAAGAAGAAAATTTATATAAAATGCTCTATAAAGACATTAAAGAGGACACACAAGATCAAATTATTATACCCTGTGAGAACTATGGCAAAGGCTTCAAAATTCTGCAAAGATTCGGGTATGATGGAAAAAGCCCTCTCAGGTTACGCAAAGAAGGTGTCATGGAGCCCTTACAACCTGAGCTAACTACAAGAAGGGAACGCTCAAAGGGACTGGGTTTTCTGAATTCCAAGATTCATAATAAAAGAACAAAAAGAACCTCACAAATCAAAGTCGTCGAAGTTCAACAAGAGGATTATTATTCCACAGATTCTAATGAGTGGGAATGGGGTTCAGACAAATCCTCCAGTGACTATGAACTCATCAAGACATTCAGAGAGCCAAATGAACCTATAGAGGAGGAGGAATTTTATAAAAAATTCAGAGTTGGTCAAGAACAAAACCATAAGGATCCCGCACAGTCTTCGTTTCAAGGTCTCAGGTCAAAACCACATAGGATGAGGACACCTGTCCCAGAAGGCTCTACTAGTGATGACAATTTGGATTCGCTCGCGATCGAAACTGATGAGGAAAGTGCCATCGATGACCTCGACGATTGCCTTGACATATCGGAATATAACCACATCTTCACTATTAGCCCTGCAAATTCCAAAAACACTAAAGATCTTCCCCTTGTTCACCCCCAACTCATTGACTGGGATCATGAAGGACCAGTACAATTTGATACATTTCAAAATGACGAAGCTATTATCGACTATCTTGGCATTCGAGATGATCTTCCCCCTGGGGACCATAAGGCAGGATACACCATAGAGCTCAACAACATGGCATACTTTGGTGTGGGTGTCGGACCTTCCAGTTGCAAAAATGTGAAAATAAAGACAAAACAAGGGTCTTATGGCGAAAACCACACTGTGGCGCTATCTGACTCCAAAAAAGTAAAAAGAAAGGACGTATCTGAGGGCGAAAACCTCTCTGAGGCACCTGAAGATGGAAGGCTTGACATTCTCCCAGCATCATATGAGGAAAAATCATCCATGTTGGTAGAGGAGACTATAAAGACAAACATTGGTACAGAAGAGGTTCCACACAACATATTCTTGGCTCAATCATTGACAGAGTCGGAAAGGGCAAAATTCATAAGCTTCTTCAAGGAACGACAAATCAACTTTGCATGGTCATACGCTGATATGCCTGGACTAGATCCGGATTTGGTAATGCATCATTTGACAGTCAAACTGGGGGCAAAACCAGTAAAACAGAAATTAAGGAAAATGCACCCACAAGTGGCATTACTCGTCAAGACAGAGCTGGAGAAATTATTGGGTGTCGGATTCATACGCCCTATTGATTATCCCAAATGGATCTCCAATTTAGTACCTGTCAGCAAACCAGATCGCAGTATCCGAATATATACAGACTTCAGAAATATCAACAAGGCTTGTCCAAAGGATGATTTCCCATTACCAAACATTGACTTGATCGTTGATCTTACAGCAGGTCATGAAATGTTATCTTTAATGGACGGATTTTCTGGATATAATCAAATCAGGATTGCACCTGAGGATCAACATAAAACATCATTCACTTGTCCATGGGGAACCTTCTGTTGGAATGTCATGCCTTTTGGGCTAAAAAATGCAGGTGCTACGTATCAAAGAGCGATGACCACTATTTTTCATGATCTCATGCATATAACCGTAGAAGATTATGTTGACGATCTTTTGGGAAAATCAATAGACAGAGATACACACTTGGACATACTTTCAGTTGTCTTTGATCGGCTGGAAAAATACAACGTAAGACTAAATCCAAAGAAATGTGTCTTTGGAGTAACCTCCGGGAAGCTCCTAGGATTCATTGTGTCTAAAAGAGGAATAGGAGCCGATCCAGCAAAATTCAAGGCTATCTTGGACATGCCGCCACCCAAAAATATCAGTCAACTTCGGTCCTTACAAGGGAGACTCCAGTCTATACGAAGATTCATAGCACAACTTGCGGATAAGTGTAATCCTTTTCAGCACCTGCTACATAAAAATATCAAGTTCAAATGGGATGAGAACTGTCAACAGGCTTTTCAGGTGCTCAAAGACTATCTTTTGAACCCACCAGTTTTGATGCCACAAATTCCAGATCAACCATTGCTACTTTACATATCAGCTACTCCAACGGCACTGGGGGCACTCCTAGCACAACAAGTTGCCGACGACAAGGAAAAAGCAGTGTACTATATCAGTCACACATTGGTGGGATATGAGTTAAATTACACACCAATCGAGCGTGCATGTCTCGCTGTGGTCTTTGCTTCACTAAAATTACTCCATTATATGCTCACTCACAAGACTAAGTTGATTGCCAGAATTGATCCACTAAAATATCTTCTCAACAAAGCTACACTTACTGGGCGGCTGGCCAAGTGGGTAATGATTCTGAGTGAATTTGACATCGAGTATGTAGACAGAAAAGCAATAAAAGGACAAGCAATTGCAAATCAATTGGCAGATGCTCCCATGATAGATGATGTTCCTCTACAGTCAGAATTTCTAGATGAAGCAATTTTAACAATACCACATGTGAAGCCATGGCAACTATACTTTGATGGCTCATACACACAGCATGGAGCAGGAGCGGGTATTCTCTTTATAACTCCCCAAGGCGATTCTATACCAAAGTCATATCGCTTATCATTTCCTTGCACCAACAATATAGTGGAATATGAGGCATTAACAACTGGATTAAGAATTGCAGTTCAATGGAAGATCCAAGAACTTCGCGTTTTTGGGGATTCTCAACTGGTCATCCATCAAGCAACTGATGATTACCAAACAAAAGATGAAAAGCTAATGCCTTACAAACAACTGGTAGATGATTTGAAACAACACTTCACAAAGATAGATTTTGAGTAGATACCAAGAGAACAGAATCGTGCTGCAGATGCCATGGCTACGATTGCTTCGCTCATTGATCTACCACAAAATGAGACCTGCTATGAGTTCCTGGTAGATAATCTGTTGATTCCTTCATACGAGATCACTCCTACTAAAAGGATATGCGTTGTTGGTCCTGAATCCCAGTTATATGGTTCCATATTCACATACCTTCACGACAATATCTTACCTCCCGATCTATCGAACAACCAACGCTGCACTTTCATTTGCCAATCCTCTCGATACGTCATTCTAGCTGATATCCTATACCGACGAGGTCTAGATGGCACCCTTCTTAGATGTTTAGAGAGTGACAAAGCTCAGATTGCGTTACGAGAAGTGCATGAAGGGATATGTGGTCCGCATACTAGTGGTCCTACCTTGGCCAAGAAACTCATCAGGACTGGATATTACTGGCCTACTATGGAAAAAGACTCATATCAATTTGTCAAGAAGTGTAGGCAGTGTCAAATTCATGGAGACCTCATACATGCACCAGCACAAGAACTACAACCACTTGCATCTCCTTGGCCCTTTTGTCAGTGGGGACTCGATCTCATAGGCAAGATTCACCCTCCTTCTTCCAATGGTCATAAATTCATTATCACAACCACAGAGTATTTCACAAAGTGGATAGAAGCCGTGCCTCTCACACAAGTTACTGGGGAACAAATCGCTACCTTCATCCTGAACTACATCATTTGCCGATACGGGATTCCTACTTCCATTATTACTGATAACGGGCGTCCCTTCAAAAATCAGGATGTTCGTGAACTCTGTGACCACTTCCATATCTCTCATCGTTTCTCCACACCATATTACCCCCAAGGTAATGACCAAGCTGAGGCGTCTAACAAAACAATTCTTAAAATCCTTAAAAAGACAGTCGACGATGCTGGCCGTAACTAGCATATCCAACTTAATCCTGCACTTTGGGCCTACCGCACAAGTGTCCGCACACCTACAGGAGCTACACCCTACTCGCTTGTCTACGGCGTTGAAGCCATCTTGCCTATTGAGGTCGAGTTACCTTCTTTATGGATCTCCTTGAGAAACATAATCAATGATGAAGATTACAGGATCTCTCGCTTACAAGAACTAGAACTGCTGGAGGAACGAAGACACACTGCTTTTAATCATCTCAAGGCTTACCAACAAAGAATGATTCGGAGCTACAATCACAAAGTCAAGCCTCACGCATTTGAGGTAGGTGACTTAGTACTTAGAGAGAACCCCAAGAATCAGCAAGATAGAGATAAGATGGGCAAGTTCGAACCAAACTGGCTTGGTCCTTACATCATCACAGCGGTATATGGATCTGGAGCATATCAGCTCTCAACTACAGATGGTGAACCTTTGGAGGATCCTATCAACAGCATGCACCTTCGCAGGTTCTACACATAGCTCTTCAGAGTATCCTAATTCAAAAATACAAAAAAATCAAAAAAATTCAAAAATACAAAAAAAATTATAAAACAAAAAAATCGTTACTTGGTGAAAACCTGGCAAACAGGCGCCTTGTGACACGAAAAACATTGAAAAATTGAAAAAAGTAAAGAGAAATAATTTCGTCCAACGGTGAAAACCACTTCGGTGGCACCCTGGGCAAGTACCATGGTGAAAAATGGGTCACCAGCGCCATGCGTAGAGACTTTGCTCCTCTCTCCTTCAGGATTCTCTTTCATCTTTCACTTTGCACACACTCACAACCTATTCGTTCACAATAAACTTACCCAGTCCCATCATGGCTTGTTATTGATCTACCTAAGATTGGTTAGCCATTCATAATAAATCTCCCTTTTCACATCCCTTTCCATCCATAATAAATCCAATCCTATCTATGGCTAAGGCAAAATCCTACGTCTAGTGATGGGTGTGGAACTGAGAACATCACATGTTTTGAGGAGTATAGTTTCTTCCAGCTTTCTTCAGTCTATCCGCACACAATTCGCAATAAAGCAACATCTGCATCGCCAGATCCACAATAAAGTTCCATCTTCTCCACAATAAAGTATCAGTTTCATGGATTCAGTTAGTTTCAAATGAGACACAGCAGCAACAGTGAGCTTCAACAAAATCAAATCTTTCAACAGACTCAGACAACATATGGTTCAGTGCTATCTATCCTTTTTGTGAAAGTAAACATTGTGACCTTAATCAAATAAGACTTATACAAGTGACAAGAGACACTAAACTTGAGGACTATAGTGGATGTTGGTGTCGAGTCTTGGTTTTCTTTTGATTTTATCTTTTGGTGACATGTCTTTTAGCTTTTCCAGGATGTCTTTGACTAGAGATTCTATCTCCAGGATGTCTTTGACTAGAAAGGCGAGGATGGGGTATCGTCACCTATTTGCATTTGCTGTCTATGGATTGTCTCTTAGTAATGCTATGACTTGTCCAAGGATATGAGGACACTGTGAGTCTAGTATGAACTGGGGCATTCCTTGTTTGTGACTGTCTTATCTCCATGCAAACAGGTACAATGACTTTCTGGGCCGAACATATGCCTCGATTGTCATAAACCTACTTGCCATAATAAAGCTCAATGATGATAACGCACAAGAAGTTCTTTCACGTTCATATCTTCTGTCTTCCATCCCCCTTTCTTGATTGACTTCCATTGTCCTTCTCGAGTCCGCGTAGCCCACTATCACATGACTGAGTATAATGACACACCAAAAACATTTGCATTTCATATAGTTTGCACCTGCATCACCACATATAAGCATTTCATACATACATATAGATATCACAAGTGCATCACATCCTGCATACAACACATATTAGCACATTTTACATGTAAATAATCATTTGCATTATCATATTCATTTGCATTACATAAATTCACATTTGCATCATGCATCACATATACAACATAAAAGAACAAAAATATATTGCATTGCATCATATACATATTTGCATCCATATCATAAGAACATCTCATCACATAAGGTACACATGCATATAGCTGCCACAAAAATGATGAATCATCTCATATATAATCAAAATGTGTCATGATACAATGATGTCAAAAATTATATGGCTACAAAATCACCCACAGGTGTCTACAATACAAAAATGGTACATATACTGATACAAAGGGGAGCCCTCTATGGCTATGATGAACTCCCTCCCTCGGAGCCGCCTGGCCTCGACGGAGTCTAAGCTCTAGATGGACCCGCTCTAGGATCACCCTGCCTATCTGGTGGTGGTGGAGGACCCATGACCCCACCGCTAGATGCCTGCCTCCTACGACTCCCTCCCATAGCCGTCGCTGTACGTGATGGTCTATGGAAGCTCCTCGCCCGCTGATCCACTGGCACGACACCATAGTACAAGTCCCTCCAATAACCTATCTCCTCTCCGGCTCGCAAGACATATGCGTAGCCTGCCCCTGCGTCCTCTGCCGCCTGCCTCCCTGCCCTCAGAGCTATCTCGGCCTCAGTATATCATTGGATGGCCTGATCCCTCTCTCGCTCTATATCCCGAAGCCTGATCCTGAGGTGATCCCTCTCCCTCTCCAACTCTTGGATCTCGTTTGCCTGGCCCTGGCAGATCTCTCTTAGCTCTAGCAGCTCATCCTCCTTAGGATCTCCACCCTCAGCCTCTGCCTGTGGCTCCTCCTCTACAGGTGCCTACTCTTGTACCTCCCCCTGTACCTGTCTCGGTGCCTGAATAGGTACCTGTCTCTAAACATGCCTGGGAACCTGCACCTGTCTCTGTACATGTGCCTGTCCCTACACCTGTCCCTGTCTAGGTCCCTATGCTCTAGGACCCTGTGCTGCTGGTACCTGTAGGGGCAATCCACTTCGACCCCTCACCACTTGGGCTGCTCCCTCCTGTCCTCCCTCCCTCCGAGGTGCTACCCGCCTCTCCCCCACTACTCCCCTCCGCCTCCGTCGGCCCCTACCTCCATCCTCTCCACCATCATCATCATCATCCCCTCCAACCTCTCCCTCCAGCAGCTCTCCCGGATCTATCAACCATGGAAATGGATGCTCTGCCCAATATGCAGCGTACTCTGCATCCATCCCTGCATCCTCCACCTCCGGCCACATATCCCAAGGTAATGGCATCATCTCTATCATCTGTGTCACGGCCTGATCATATGATAACAGCGGTCTGAACTGTGCCTGATCCCTGACTATACGAGCATACATGCCCGAGCCTCGTGGTATCCTCTGAATCCGGCTGAACTGTCTGCCTACCCTGTCAACCAGCTGCCTCTCTAGTATGTAGGGCGTCCGCCCAATCAGATATCTGCTCCTGAATGTATATGGCAGCTCCACGGCATCGTCCTCCCACTCCTCGCACCCCAAGTACAGCCTCCAGATGACTGTGTCAATATCATCTATAACACGCCTCCAGTGCTCCAGCTGACCAATCTGAGGCTGTGACGTAATCATATCATACAAATGTACAAAGCTCCATCCATGTCCTCTGCCCCTAAAATGAATCGGTCGTGTGATAGGAAGGTGCTCATATGCCCACACCTGTAACAACGTCACTCCGCAGCCCAGTCCTACTGATCCATGATAGACAAACTGATGCAGCTCATAGTATAAATGTGCCAGGACACATGGACCCCAGGCATATCAGGTGTGCTCAGTCACCAGTTTCTCCAGTGCTCCTCCCCAGCCCACTGCCAATCCCCGTGTAGCCCTGTTAGGACACAAGAAACCACTGATGGCTCCTCCAATAACAGCTGGTAACGCTAAACCTGTCACGGTCATGGTATCCCATGCCACGTGCCCTGCTCTCATCTCCAAACTGGGATCCTGGAATACCTGTCTCAGCGCCTCCCTGTCTCCATCTCGATCATATGGAATCAGCTCTCCATCGATCGGTATATGCAGTATCCTATAGACATCCTCGAGCATCACTATCATCTCCCCCATAGGCAAGTGAAACATGCAAGTCTCGGAGTGCCATCTCTCCGCCAGTGCAGTCAGCAAACCCATGTTTGCCCGAAACTCGAGCACATATAGCACATGTCTAAGGCCCATCTCCTCAATAGCAATCCTGTCCTGAATCGACAACTCTGGTCGTAATCTCTGTGTAGACGGGAATCTCTCCCGTGACTCTAGCATAGGCAGATACTCCTGCAGTCAACCAATTGAATCATGTCAGTTATCATGGCATTCACTGTTTATCACAAAATGCTACTTGCTATCTAAATGCATCTGGTTATCTACCCTAGTGACACTCACTATTCATCACAAAGTGTTGCTGATTTATCCTAGTGGTACTCCCTATTCATCACAAAGTACTACGTGTGTGACACTCCCTGTTCATCACAAAGTGTTACTCACATTCGCACTCCCTGTTCATCACAAAGTGTTGCCTATCTTGGTGCTCCCTGTTCATCACAAAGTGCCTTGATCTATCTTAGTCTTCCCTAGAGGACCTGCTTGAGTGTATCCTCTCAGCAACTTATCCAATCGACAGCGTATGTTCATCACAAAACTGTCGATTTGACCTCGAAGACCAAAACCATGCATTTTGACACACAAACGCGCTTTAAACTCATAAACGTGCTTATAGACTGCACAAACGCGCTTCTGCAACACAGACGCGCTTTCTGAACACAAACGTGCCTGTATCATGCACAAACGCGGCTAGGGAACATAGACGTCCCTACATGACACAAACGCCTCTACAATTCACAAACGCGTCTGCATTTATCACAAACGCGGTCCCAGTCATAGACGCGCCTGGACCTGACATAGACGCGCTTGTTGGACACAGACGCGCCTGGCACTAACACAGACGCGGTTCTACGTTTTTGCATTTTTTTTAATACCCTATTTCTAGTGCATTTATTGCTACCTATTGAGCATTAATGACAAAAATTGAAATGCGTGAAAATAGGAGGAGGTTTGGTGGTACTTACCGGCTCTCCTGCCTCTGCTGGCCTCTGGAATCGGCGAACGTGGTCGAATCTATGAACGAAGGCCATCGTTGCTGACTGCTGCTGGTCTTTTTTTTCACTCTGCACTGTGATCTTGTAAGGGTGTGGATGACAATGAGGATGTCTTTTGCCCGTGGTCTATCTTATAGCCTACCCTAGCCCTCGCCTTCATTTGCCGAGTCAGTATTCTTCATCCTGTGACTTTGTCACTTTATTCGGTCAACCCATTCTAGCCTTTCTTTCTTATCGAGAGATTGTCTGCAATCTTTTCAGACATTTTCATCCAATCTCTCAAGGGGGCATATCATTCCCATCTTGGGGCAACTCTGTATAAGTTCATCTTATCTTCTTTGAAACAACGCGACAAGCCGCATTGTCTCAAAGAGGGGCAAAATGTAGACACTCAAAATTGTCATGTCTAATTAAATAAATATTTTATTTATTTAATTATCTAAGCCTAATTCTTCTATTAATTAAATAAATCTTTATTTATTTAATTAATTCATTTATCCTCTTCTAGCCTTATTTCTCATTTAAATAAATACATTTATTTATTTAAATTATCCTCTTTCCTAAATTAAATAAATATTTTTATTTATTTAATTATCCTACTTCTTCTATTAATTAAATAAATCTTTATTTATTTAATTAATTCATTATCTTTTTCTACACATGACACATGTCATTCATCTCTTAATTCATACACTACCTACCTCTTTCATTATTTTGGTATTTCTTTTACCTACCCTCTAATCCTAGCCGACCTCTCTTTTTACACCTCTCAATCTTAACCCTCCATTTCTTATTGTGTCTTCTATTTAAGAAGATGCTTTCTTCATTGTCAAACCCTAATGAATAATGACTGATTTTGGAGGACTTGGCTACACTACGATCCTACTTGCAACCACATTCCGTTTTTTGTTGAGCTCTTGTGCATATAAAAATCTGAGAGCAAATATATCAAGCAAGATCAATGGAGATAGGAAGAATGGAGATCAAAACCCTATTGGACATTGTGATGGTATAATCTTTGTGATTTCATGTGATTTGCATTGTCTTAGGTAATCTTCATATGTTATGGTGGATCTTTGTTGATTGTTAGGCTAGGGTTTAGTGGTTGGATTCATTTAGCCTTTCAATATTGTTATTATTGTTATCCATTTTCACCATAAACACATATGATTGATGATGATAGACATACTATATGACATATGACATTTGATGATTCTTATGGATGTTGGTACGAAGGATCACCATGATGGATGGATTTATATGGTTTATGGATTCATATGTGCTTATTATTAATTTATGGAATGGATGATTTATGATGTTATAGTACTACTAACCCTATCTCATGATTATGGTTTCATGCGATGCTTTGATGATATCTTGTGTGACTATCTTCATGAGAGGGATGATGCCTTATCACTCATTGCGAGCATGATATGGTGTTGTGACTCCCTTTTCACTTGCTTGTTTATCATGATGTATGTATGTTGTATATGTATCTCGTTGTGTGGTTGCAGGATTGCAGGTACCAGACATCGACTCCACCTGGTCCCACAGGTCTGAGCGTGTCCTATCCCAATGGCAAGTTGTCAGAGATGACATAGTTTTCCTCACACACTCTAGGCTTAATATGTACACCTTGTCAATTTCATCATGATGTGAGTTGTTTGGTTAGGATCTTGTGTTGTTGCTTGACCCTTTTGATGGGTTGATTGAGGTGATGCGAATGTATGTGGTATGATTTAGTAATGTTGATTTGTTATTATAGTTCGAATATTAATTTATTATTTATTTATGTAATTGATCTATTTTTTTTAGTTATTTATTTGGTTATTTTAATCAACTTAATTTAATTTATTTGTTATATTGTTTAATTATTATTTATTGTTTATTATTAATATTATTGTTATTTATTGTTTATTTATTTAATTTATATTTATTTTTAATTATCTATTATTTATTGAATTTTATTGAATTAGTATATAATGGAATTTATATTTATTTTATTTAATTTAATGGCTTTTATTATTAATATTTATTTATAACAATTATTAATGGGTAAGTAATGAATGTTGTATTGAGGATTAGCATTTATTGGTCGAATAAATAATAGTATCCATGTTTATTGTGTTATTATGGGGTTATGATTTTATATTTTATTTAATTGTCTTTCTACCCCTTTGGTTAATTTGACTTTTTGATATAATCTACCTACCCTCCTATTGTATTGGTCGAATGGGGGATAGTAGGTAAATAATATATATATTTTAATATTTGTCTTGGACTATGTGTGGGGTAGGTATAATATATTATTTATAGAATATTTTGATTGGTTTGTTTTGATTAAGGTTTTGAGTTTAATTTTTTTATTAAATTCAGCTTCCTATGCATTCATGAGGGTTGGAATTTTCGGGAGCTTTTGGAGATTTTGATTGAAGGATTTTTCTTTGGCTTTGGATTTGATTTTCTTGAAGGTTCTTGCTAGATTTTGGAGTTCTTCATCAAATTTATTTTTCTTTGCTTCATTTTCTAGGTTGGCTTCAAGTTCCCTGCACTTAGCATTTGATTTTGAAAAGATTGTTTGTCGTGACTGTAAAAGAATGTTTGGATATTTTGAAATGAAGTTAATTTTATTATTAATATAAAAAATCTATAAGGGAAAAGATTGGATTGATTTGCATTTGATTTAGGAAATTTTGGTTATTGCTTTGCTGGGTATCGGAAAATGCTTCGTGTGATAGTCTGAGATTTTGAATGTTACCTTATGGGTTTGTTTTGGTGTTGTAAAGGCTTTATTTGTCCCTGTATACCCTATTTCAAAACTTATTTGTGTTTAGGGTCCTATTGGTTGAGTTGTGTGGAAGAGATTGTGTCTGCAACTCTTCCTGTACATTGTTTATGTTGGTAGAAGTTTAGATCTTTCGTTGTATGTGCTTATTTGAGTCATGGAACCCCTATTCTATTTTATTTATGGTTTTTGGTGAGTTCTGGGTCATTTTTAGATCATTTGCAGGTCTATGCCTGAATCTGGGCAAGTTTGATTGACTCTTTCTCATGTTTTGCAAATGTTGCAACCCAATAACAAAAGCACTATAACAAGTGACAAAAGTGTCATTCTGGGAGTCAATAGGGCTAGAACTAAGAAAAAAGTGCCAAAGTAGTGTCAGTGCATTTCTGGGTTGAGTTTTGATGTTCGAGTTGACTTTTCTTGTTGATTTTGGATTCCAGAGGCTAGGGTTTGTTGTATTGATGATTTTTGGGTGTTTTTGAATCCTATTTGGGCTCCAACAATTATATTTGCACTTTTTTGTTGAGGTTTGAAATTTTTCTCCAGCAATATGTATGCATCCCTTGTTGTTGAGGATGAGTATATGCAACTCCAGCGAGAGGTTATGTTGCACCTCACTATTGAGGACTATGTGGTATCATTGGATTCATATCCTTTCCCTATTTATGTGTTTATATTACACTTGAGGCTCTCTTTCTTGTTTCATTATGATGCTTTGAGCTTATGGCATGTTTCTTGATATATGGCTTTTGTTTGCATGTTTATAGCTATCCTTTATGATTCAGTTTGTATCAGATTTCTAATGACTTTGGATGCTTTCCATGTTGAGATTCATGATGTTATTCTGATGTCTTTTGTTTATGAGTTACCCTATGGTCATGGTCCATGGTTGGGAGAGTGGGATCTTGCATGTGTAGGACAAAGGTCATGAGTATTAGATCTCTAAGAGGGGGTCTAGACCTATGGAACCACATGGAGAGTTTTCTTGTAATTACAAGTGATAATCATAATAATTGATTAGTGGATTTGAGTATTTAGGAATTCACTAAACAAGATAATAATTATTTTTGTGGCCCCACCACATAGCCCTAGAAGCATGCATGCTCGAGATGAGCTTGGGAAGATCGTTGGAGCGGTAAACCAATCTCCCTTGAATGGCACCAAGGTTGAGATGGTTCCACATGTCTATCAGGGTGAGGCTTGGCCCCTTCTTTGTGAGGATAGAATGTGATTACACTCTTTCCCTTCATGTGTCCATTATCCATATGCCCTTGTTGTTGAGTATTCCTCTGCAAGTTTCATTGATTTGATTAGCCTTGTGATGTGATTTGCATGTTATATTTATGTTGGTGTCTTGAGAAGTCATGTTGTATCCTATGGTTGTTAGGTGTTAGCTTAGGTATTAAGTGTGAGTTGGAACCTTATGTCATCTCCTAGAATGAGGGGTGGTTCCTTATTGGTTTCACATGGTCGGGTTGTTTGATGCCTTCTCCCATTGGGATATTCTTCTTGGATGCTAGCCTAAGTAGATTGGATTCTTGGATCTTCATTATGTGGATATTATTTGGAGATAGTTTCTATATATTTGGATTAGAGAACAATATATCATGCTGATTTGTATATGGAAAATAGATTGTGTATTCTTGAGACATGTATCTTCATGTATTTGTAAATGTAATTGAAAAGGAATATGAGGTAGTAGTTTAGGAGTAGATCTCATTGTACATTCATGGATGTATTGGGTATTCATTATGTAATGTTAGATTATGAGTTTTATGTGGAAAAGAAAGAGTTATTATTCATGCTTTTGTGTTTCATTGAAATTGTAAGATGGAATTGTATGTATAGTTTTAAGGAAATTAAGTTGGAAGAATAGTAGATGTTGTTATAGATCTTGTTAAAGGAATGAAAGTTATCTAGATGAAATGGATTATGTTACTTAGATAAATGAGCTAGTTGTCTTAGAGATTTGTAATTAACTTAAAGGATAATCTAGTCTTATTGAAGAGAATGGTTAGATAATTTATGATGTTTTATGATGAATGGAAGAATGGATATTAGGAGTAATTGATTTAGTAGTTTCTAAAAGATCCTAAAGAGTATGATATGTGACTAAGTTATGAAAATGTGTTAAGGATTTATTATAGTTCTATGGAAAGTAAATGGATAGATGATTATATGATGTATTAGGATTTTGTCAAGTAATGACGTTGAGATGCCCTAGGGAATGGATTGTATTGTATGAGTTTATATAGAGATTGTGTTAATGGTTAAATGGTTATTCTGCTTGCATAATATGACTCTATGGATATGTTAGATGTGTTCATGTTTAATTATGCATTCATGTAAATAGTGAATTATGCATTAATGAATATTAGTAATAACATGGAAGTAATAGTTGCCTTAAGAAGAAAAAAATTATCTCCTTATGTTAGTAGATTTTGGCTTATTTCTCTAGGGTATTTTGGCAGGCATTACAATAGGTGAATTGGCTTATGCTTGCAATGCCTTTACTAAATTGACAAAATGTATTGAAAATGTGCATAATGATAATGCAATCAATTAAGAAATGATATGAAATGATATCAATGATTCAATGATGTGATACAACAATGATATGATCAATTAACCACTTAATTAAGATAGGCAACCTAACAAAATGATAATTAATTAATTAATGAAAGCACATGAAAGATGAATTTCAGAAATTAATGTTTCTAAATCTGAAATTTTATGAAAACAAACTCAAATCAAAACACCCAAATCATAAATAATGAAAGATATGTTGAGTTCACCAAAATGAAATGGTTGGAAATGGATCCTTTGCCTAGAAATGTAAACTAGGGATTTATTCATTAACCGTTTCTAATATATAATCATTTCATTAGAGGAAAAATTAGTTAGGCTAAACTTCAATCGTCAAGGAGAGTTGACCATTGTGTTTAATTACTCCCTTTTGATTGATTTGATATGAAAATGCAAGAACTCAGTGAAATGATGGGGAAATGATAAGATTTAGCATAAATAGACATATGCAAAACAAAAAGTAGAAATAGAATTACAAATTTGGAAATCAAATGTAAAGAAGAACCTACTATTGAAATTCGGAGTTGGAAATATCAGTCCAATGAGATAGACACCCTTGACCTAGGGTTTTTGTTTGTTCAAAGTTTGGAAATATGCAACTCAATTTGATTAGCACAATCTTGCAACCTTTAGCTACTGGATTTGCATCTTGCACACAAAAAAAGAGGGAAAAAAGTTTGTGTTGTATAGGGTCTTGATTAAGTCAAACCCCATGTTGGTTTTTCCACCTTTCTACAAAAATGTTGGATGAAAGAGAGCTTATCATTGATAGGACAAAGTCTGAAAACCTTAACATAAATGCTTGAAATGCCAAATGATACCTTTGATATAAAAATCCTTGCCTTAAAGCCTCATACAAAGTTTGATTTTGCATGATAGGTGTTAATGCATGCCTTGATCATAGAGGAACAAATAACTTGATTATGATTGTTGAACTTGAATGCTTGTTTATAGAATTCTCCTTAACTTCCTTGAAGAAGATGATTGATTGAACACTCAATTGGAAATGATAATCTAGAAATGATTTCTTAGATATAGATGCTCAAATGAGACAGGGAATTGTATTTATATTACACAACTTACACCTTTTTGGGTTTAATTTTCAAAGAAGGTTGACATTAGGGAGAAATTTCCCACTACTTGCAAAGTTAATAATTTGAATTTAAAATATGATGCCAAAGTGGTTTGACTAGGGTGCTAGGAACCATACTTCAAGGGTTTATGCCACTAGGTTCCATAGTCCTGACATTTTGGGTTGAAATAAAGTTCATTGAGTAGTGGATTGTGTTGGACTTCCAAAAATGACCATGAATTAAGCACAATCAGGGATGAGTCAGGGGCATGAGGCACAACTGTTAGGTCAAATATGGAAAGATAATGTACTAAGAGGGGAGGGGTGAATTAGTACTTCAAAACTTTTCTTCAATAAAAACTTTACTATTAAACATAAACTGAATACTGCTGAAACATAATGTAAAGCTAAAACATATAAATAACATTCATACATGTTTCACTCCATAACACATATATTTTGGTTACAAGGAAACTCTTTGTTAGAGAGAAAAACTGTGGTGGGGATGGCACCCACAACTTAACTACTGCAATAATAAAGGTTGCTTGGTTAGAGCTACATGTTTAGCTATTCCTGATAGCTTACTGTAAAGCGAAAAAATTGAACCCTAGTTGTTCTCCCCTCCCCAACTCCAAGGAGAGAGAAGGGGGAGTCACTAGGGTTGATGGTTTTCACTTAGGAGAGACTTTACATTCAAAAGAGGGGTTGAAACCCACAAGATCCAATCCTACGCAATGCAAGATTGGATTCTATATGAGTTTCAAGGGTTGTGACATCAAGGATACCCTCTTTTGTAAAGAATGTAGATAGAAAGATTGAACTAGGAATGCATGTAAAGTAGGAAAGATTCACTTATAAACAGAGATAGGGATATGGGATGAAGCTGCGGACCTGAAATTAGTAGTAAAATGTCGAGACGGTGCTGTTCTGCAAATTTGAGCAAAAATTGACGGGACGATGGCGCCGGCATGCACACGGTCCTCCGAAAAATCCGCGAAACGAAGGGGGATCTGTTTGTCTCTGCACAAGGATTCCAGATCTTCAATTACAGCCGCGTACCTGCAACCTACACATAGAAAAGAGAGGATGATTGGGGGGTTAGGGATGAGGGGTTTTCCTTTAGGTCAAACCCCGGTTTTGGAATTAACCAAGAAATGAGAATGCTGTAAATGTAAATGTTTGTAATGTAAACAAGTACCGATACCTTGTTGTAAGAATGTTTGTATTCTTACATGCGAAGGTGTAATGTATGTAGTATGTTGTATGTTGTATGTTGTATGTGATCTCCTCTTCAATGGTTGAATCCTTGTCTTGAATGCAACACTTAGCCTTGAATGGAGACTTAGAATGCTCAATTGCTTGAAGGAATGCTTGAATGCTTGAATGCTTGAATGTTTGAATATCGCTTTCGCCTTTTGTTCTTGCTTATTCCCTCCTTTTTTGACCTCCTCAAATGGGAGAGGAAATGTAGTTTATATACTTGTCAATTAGGGCTGATAGACTAATTTTCCCGACCTTGGGCCGACCAGGAAACAATATTTTCCAATTTGCAAACTTAAAGACCCGAAGCCCCAAAAGAGACCGGGCCCAAAATAGGGCCAAGGACCAGGGCGCTGGGTGCCATGGTCCTGGGGGACCAGGGCATTGGGTGCCCTAGTCCTGAAGGACTAGGGCACTGGGTGCCATGGTCCCACCTCCCGGGACAGCAGGGTGCAAGGAGGATCAGACCAGGGTGCGGAAAAATGCAGTTTTTGATGTCATGAACAAGTTTTGGGGTCTCCATTCAGGTTCAGTGTTGCGCCGCCATCGTGAAGACCCAAATGTAGTTGAAATTGCAAGTGTCACAATTTTAGGACGCTACACTTACCCTATTAGGAGTATCAAGATCTTTAGATCTACCTTGCTAAAGGATTTTACAACACTTATACTAAATGTTGTACCTAGTTAAAGGCTTTACAATTTATAGACTTTGTTAGATTCTTTTACCCTATTAAAGGTTTCTCTTACAACTCAAAATAATACAATCAAAATCTTTACAAAATATCTGCAACTTCACATCTAAAATGTTATAGCAGATTCTATGTGCTCAATATGAAATTACCTTGCTCATAACATACCTTGGTAATTGATAAATCAACTCGGTAAACCCTTCTATTTACTCTGTTCCTTAACTATTCTCTAAAATCTTTCTCAGTGACCTTTGAATATCTATGTCAGTCGTAACAGTCACAACACATTGTGCTTTCTCATGATTTTTCCTTTCAGCTTATCTATCACACATGTATTGCTTCATACATTTTTATCCTCATTTCATGTTGTATAAATAGATCTCTTATGATGGTGATCTGTTCATGCTTCAATCTTACAAACATGAATCATCGAATGAATAACCATACAAATTATTTCATTGGATAGATGTCCTTAAAATCATACAAAATCTTAAGGTGCAATTTCATATGTGATAATGGTTCCCTATTCCTCCATCTTGTAACACGTTTCCACATATCTGTCCAAGTTCAATGAATCTGGTAACACGTTTCACTCAGTTCATATTAACTCGGTATACCATCTTTGCTGCTCGGTAGACATAGAACATTACTCGGTAGACAACTCAGTGTATACTAAACTCTGTGACTTCTTTCCTTCTATAACCGATTGCTTTAGTGCTTACCGACTAAGTATTTTAGTAGTATTACCCGACTAGAGTATATAGGATGACTTTGACATAAAACTAATGACAACTTAGTAAATAGTAACAATCTCCCCTTTTGACATTAGTTTGGTATGTTTGACAAAACTCTTTTCAAAGTCATTACTCAAAAATCTATATACTTACAAAATTTGGCTAAACTAACAGTATATACAATTGTCAATAAATAGTATACTCAGATATACTCCCCTTATCAATATGTTGTACATAACTCTGATTTTGCATGCAGCTTTATTGTTCTGTATTCACTGCTCGGTGCTCACTACTCCCCCTGTCAAAATTACCTGTACATCCGGATACACTATACTCCCCCTTTTTGACAAACATCAATACTAGTTACCATTCGGTGAAGGCAACTGATCAAAAATAGATTTGTACTTAGTTCAAGCATCAGTGAGAGCATTGGTAAGGGCACACTTGACACTGTCCATTAGGGAATTCTGAGTTGTAATATTAGCTAATAGTGAAATCAGACCATTTAAAGTGCTTCCCTTTTATTGAGTGGATAAATAGGTAGCCCAGTTAATCTGCTCTTCGACGGAGGACACGTGTGGAATGAATAAGGTTTGAAGAGTCATGACATCCATTCTTATTTTGTGCTCTTCATTCCGAAGTTCCAATTGTTGAGCCATGAGAGATTGTAACTTGGTATAGAAATTCTGAATAGAATTGGGCTCGGTGGTCAATTTATTTGAGAGTCGGTGATCTCTTTTTCAATAACTTTGGTTTTATTCTTGATATCTTTAATAAATAAAGAAAATGTACAGAGCTTTTGAAATAAATAAAGAATATGTTTGAGTTGAGGGGACAACTCAGCAATGAGTCTGGCTAGCTTAACTTTATCGATAACAATGGCTTTCTATACCTCTTCAATCATTTTGGCAGTGAGCTCTTTGTCCTTCAATTTGCTCAAGTATTCAGATGTGTCTACTCCAGATGCTTCTATTTTAGTGAGGAGTTCATCCAGTTGAATATGGATGGCTGCATCTTTTGTCATGATAGCTTCAGGTAGCATTTATGTTAATAATGCTTTAACCTTCTGAAGTACTCTGTTTTTCTTCTATATAGCCATTTGTCTCTCTTGTTCTGCTTTGGCTTTGCATAGTTCCCTGAATTCAATGAGTGCTTGCCCTTTCAGTTTTGAAATATCTACATTTGGCAACACAATCAGCTTTGACAAATCTAGCTTGAAACTATGCTTCTTCATTTTCTTCTCTTTAGATGATGAGGGTTTCATTGGTTGAACCAGTACAATGGCTTGGGAGGCTTGTTCACCCTCAGTAGGTTGCTCGGTAGAGGCAACACTTTTATCAGTTTCTTTAGCCTCAGATGAAGCCTTTGGTGATTCATTGCTTGGGGTCTCGATGGCAACAGTTTCAATGCTTGTTGGGGTTTGAGAAGTCTATTCCCCAGTGGTTTGAGAAGTAGCTTCTCCTTTGGTAGACTATTGACCCTCTTTGCCTTGTTTAGTGTCCTGAGGTGTCTCAGTTGAAACATGTTGAGTTACCGGAGGATAGGACTTGACTTGTTCCAAAATTGATTCACTTGATACCAGTTTGGCATAGGGATTCCCTTCTATCATCTCTTGTTCCTGTACCTCAGTGTCTATGATATCCTCATCAAGTTGTATAGTACCAGCAGGATCTTGCTCAGTGATATCAACTATTTCAACTTCACTTTTCTCATCAGCACTCTTGATTCAAAAAATTTCTTGCTATTGTTCTTTTGTCTCTTTCTCTACTTCAAGATAAAGGCCATTCATCAGTTTCAAGGCTCTTTGCTTGACTAGGAAGTTTGTCTGCTAGTTTTTTAGATGTTCACTTATCTCATCTACCGACATGTCTGGAAAGAGACGTACTAGACTTCTTTCTCTCATCTTCTTTTTTGAGTCGATAGCATATTTCCACCTGTTATCAATGCGTAAGTACAATGCTTTTGGAAGAGAATTAGTTACTTCCAATGGGACTAATCAGAATTTAAGAAGTGTACATACAACTAACTCTTCTATTTGCCTCTTTTCTTCTTTTGTTCGAGAGTCATATTTGACATATCTAAACAAACAAAATCCACCATATTGTTTCAGATTTGCACAAAAATTATCAACACTATGTACCTCTTCCTTTTTGCTTTTGACAATCTGAAATTTATTTTTGTCTTTAGATTCGGTGTCACTTGACTCTTTATTCAAAATGAGTCTTTGAGTAGACTTCTTATAAGTTTTTGTTACCTTAGGCATTGCAACATTTTTCTGCTTCTTACTCGGTGACACTGCAGATGATCTAGTATTGGGGCACTTCACTGGAGGAGTAGATGATACCTATGATGTATCATGTTTCTTCCTTTTCAAAATTTTGCCTTTTGGCAACTCGGTGCTCAATGTAATTGCTACTTCTTGGGCTTCAGATTCCTCCTTAGTGATGACTTGATCACTCTTGATAGGAGTGGAGGAAGAACCTTCTCCAAATTTCTCTATTAATATGTTGATCATTTTGGTTGCTTTCCCTTTAGCCTTAGGAACTACAATGCTCATCTTAACTTTTTCTTTGACCTCTTCATAGGTACCGTAACTGATCTCAGTAGCATGCCTTAGAAGTGCAAGAAGGGCATCTATCTACTGTTGCGTAATGTTAGAATCAATCTCATAACCCATAGGCAACAAGGATTGAGTTCTTGGTTCTACTACATTGACATAACAATAGTCAGTGTCCACTTCAAAACATATATCATCCTTGTATTTCTCCACTAATTGGGGTGGTATTTTGTCCCTATTATGCATCTTTTCTTGAAATTTGCTAAAATAATCATCCATTATATCATTGAAATTATCACCTAGTTGTTTGATAAAATCATTTATCTGATGGGTGATTGGTCGGTGTAACTCCCAAACTACGTTACCGACTGATGGAAAGAATTTCTGAAAATAGAAAAACATGCATACTAAGAGTGACCCAAACTTTAGTGTGTTTTTCCAGTTGTTCTTCTTTGGCTTCCTTATGGTGTTGAGATTTTCAAAAAGATTTTTCAACAACACTTCACATAGGTCAATCTTCATACCCTTTTTCACAATTTTGTATGCTAAATCAACAACTACACACGGTACACTGTTTTCCCTTGCCGACTGAAAGAAACAATAACCTATGACTCTAATTGCAAACTTCAAATCTACATCTGTAATATTGTTCAATTTCAGACCTCTGCAATCAGATTCAACTCTGGTTAAAATGATCAATTCTTTCTGTGAAATCATTTTCTGAGCTCGGGCATGTTCGAATATAGGGTATCTGGTGATTAAGTGGATGATTTCCTTGGTTATTTTGAATGGTTTCTCTTCTAACCACATAAAGTCATCATGAACTCTGCTCAAAACAAATTTAACCCATTGGGGTTTGAAGACTCGCAGGTAGGTTAGGGCTTCGGTCAATCCCTTGACTTTGATATGCTCATATTTGCTATCCAGATTTCCATCGGTGCATAATTCATCATACGTGTCTTTGATCTCAATATGACCTAGTTCCTCAACACAACACTTAGTGTAGAATCTGACATCCTCAACCAATAGAACCCTATCCGAAATGAGAGATAATGCAGTTTTATCATCAGGTTCGGATGCTACTTTGGGAGGTAAGGAACATTTCAATGAGGGCTTCTCAATGGGTTCAACAACAATAAGTTTATGAATCTTTGGAGCCATTTCAAACTTTGGATAATTACTAACGAAAAAAGCTTAGGGTTTGAAACTTAACCAGCAAATCTTTTCCACTTAGTAAATATAAAGTAGGTATTCTCAACTAATATGATCGATTGACTTCCTTGAAAAATGTGTTGAGATTGATGAATAAATACCTTTAAATTTTCTCGGGAGGAGTTTGATCACCTCTGAATCACTTAGCTTTACTTTTTGAAAACCTGGTAAGTGTAAAATGACCACGTAAAGGACTTTAAGTACACATTTTACCTTATCGAGCTTTGTGCAATTAGGTAAGAAAGCATTAAATTCACTCAGTTCCTTTAAACCGATTACCTTCCCTTTTATGCTTTTACCGACTAGACAAGCTTCCTACATTTACCAACTTCTCTGGTACTCCAAAAGACTAGATAAAATTACAAACTTGCTATTGCATCTTAGCTATGCGGATTTTGGAATTAAGTACATGATAAAATAGGAAGTGTTAAGATATAACCTTGAGAGAATGCAATCCCTTCATACTTTTACCGATTAATTTAAAATAGATGCACCTAACTCGGTAGGTAAGGTGCTTTCTTCATTAGTTGACACATTTTCCTTCTTTTTCCAAATCATCTGTAATTTGCTTCTTATTTCCTTGATATCTCCTCTGGGTTGATCTCTGCAATCTCTGGCCAAGTGTCCAACTTTGTGACAATGAAAACATGCCATACCAGGATTTCTCCATGATCTTTGGTTGTTCATTCCAAACCTTATAAAGAAGATGGCACTTATATGTCCATATCTTCCATAGCATTCACACCATATCCTTGTATTGCAATCCCATGGTACTGCAGTATATTGTCGGTTGATATATGTGTGAGTTTGGTAACTTCTAGCATTTGCTCAGTGTGAAGACCACATATATTTTTTCTAATTAAACCAACACTTCTCGGTACTGTGACCATATCTATTACAGTTTTTGCAAAACCCCTTGAATTTTGTCGTCTGATAATTGTTAACCGACTTAGTCCTACATTGATTAGATGTGCGACCATACTTATTGCAATTGTAACAATAACCATTAGACCTAGTGACATTTAGTTGCTTACCTTTTCTAATGTGGCACATGTTGGCAGTATGTCCTTGTTTTCCATAGTAGTTGCAAATAGGCTTCTTTCCTTTGATGTTCTTTTTGTTTCCATCTTGTTTTGATGATTCTCCTCTCTCGGTGATGTGGATTCCTTTCTCGGTAGAGTCTTTTCCTTTTTAACTGAGTCCTGCATCTTTGTTGGGTCATTTTATATTCAGTTGCTCATCCAACATCTTTGATGCTTCATAACTTTTCTTCAGTGTTTCTTTGGATTTCTTCTCTGTTTCAAGTTCATCGGTCAATCTTGATATTTCAAGTTTCAATGCTTGATTCTCATTTTCCTTTAGATTTGCTTCATGATGTGCATAACCCAATTGATCAGATAAATTTTGTTGAATTCCAGTCATCCTTGTGATTTCATCATTCTTTTTAGACACTAATGCTTCAAGCTGTTGTTTTTCTCTTTCTGTATCTCTTAAGTTATCCTTAGTTTTCCTCAATGCATCAAGATTTTCAGTCATTTGTGTGCTGAAATGCTCATGTTCTCTTTTCATGGCTTTTAGCTGATCAGTCAATGCTTTGTTCTTTTCTTTCAATACTCCAATCATTTCTCCAGTCTCTTCAGATATATTATTCTCAGATGATGTCTCAATTTGTTCCACCAGCTCTTGTGAGTCCTGCAAATCATCAGACAATCTTCTTCTAACTTTCAGTGATTTTTGCATTTGTTTATGCATGTCTGCAATCACTTGATTTGCATGATCCAATTCATTTCGAAGATTCACAATTCTCTGAGATTGTTTGTAGCCTTCCATTGATAAGATCTTTCTCTTTAGGCAATTAAACCCTTTTCCAAGATTGAAGCTCTAATACCAATTGTTAGGTCCAATATGGAAAGTTAATGTACTGAGAGGGGAGAGGTGAATCAGTACTTCAAAACTTTTCTTCAATAATAACTTTACTACTAAATATAAACTGAATATTGCTGAAACATAATGTAAAGCTAAAACATATAAATAACATTCATACATGTTTCACTCCATAACACATATATTTTGGTTACACAGAAGCTGTTTGTTAGAGAGAAAAACTACGGTGGGGATGGCACCCACAACTTCACTACTGCAATAATAAAGGTTGCTTGGTTAGAGCTACATGTTTAGCTATTTCTGATAGCTTGCCCTGTTAGGAGTATCAAGATCTTTAGATCTACCTTTCTAAAGGATTTTACAACACTTATACTAAATGTTGTACCTGGTTAAAGGCTTTACAATTTATAGACTTTGTTAGAGTCTTTTACCTTGTTAAAGGTTTCTCTTACAACTCAAAATAATACAATTAAAATCTTTACAAAATATCTGCAACTTCACATCTGAAATGTTATAGCAGATTCTATGTGCTCAGTATGAAATTACCTTGCTCATAGCATACCTCGATAATTGATAAATCAACTCACTAAACCCTTCTGTTTACTCTGTTCCTTAACTATTCTTTGAAATCTTTCTCAGTGACCTCTGAAGATCTCTGTCAGTCGTAACAGTCACAACACATTGTGGTTTCTCATGATTTTGCCTTTCAGCTTATCTATCACACATGTCTTGCTTCATACATTTTGATCCTCATTTCATGTTGTATAAATAGATCTCTTATGACGATGATCTGTTCATTCTTCGATCTTACAAACATGATTCATCGAATGAATAACCATACAAATTATTTCATTGGATAGATGTCCTCAAAATCATACAAAATCTTAAGGTGCAATTTCCTATGTGATAATGGTTCCCTGTTCCTCGATCTTGTAACATGTTTCCACATATGTGTCCAGGTTCAATGAATCTGGTAACACATTTCACTTGGTTCATATTAACTCAGTATACCATCTTTTCTACTCGGTAGACATAGAACATTATTTGGTAGACAACTCGGTAACTCTATGACTTCTTTCCTTCTATAACCGACTACTTTAGTGCTTACCGACTAAGTGTTTCGGTAGTATTAACCGACTAGAGTATATAGGATGACTTTGGACATAAAACTAATGAAAAATTAGTAAATAGTATCAACAACCACCAAATTGAGTCCAAAAATGAGTGTGAAATTGTAGAGGGATACAAGTTATGACACTACAAAATCATATACTTTTGTCATCTCATTACTACTATACAAATTTATTAGAGTCTACAAATCAACATATCCTATCATATTCATACAATTGTTGAAGGTTTTAGGAGTGGGAGGAGTTCATAAATATGAAAGGAGAAGAGGCTATTGAAAAAAAAAACCAAAAGGGATAAAAGTGCAAAGGCTATAACAAAACATGATCCCTTACTACTAGAGATTGAAGAAGTCACTACCCAATAAGCTACGCAATCATTAGAGGAACAAACTAAGAGGAAATTAAAAGGCTAATCTTTTCTCGTGTAAGTAGCCATTTAAAAAAAATAAACACAATAGTCAACATTGAAGATAGTTCAACATGAGCCAACAATTGAGTGGAGGAAGACATAGAGGTGTCATTTAAAATGAGATCAAAGAATGAGTTACGACCAAGTGAGAAAATGGAAGAAATAGAAGGCCTAAATGCAATTGGTACATTATGATGATAGCTTAGCAACAAAGGAAAAGGAAACCAAAAAATAAAATAAGTAACCCAAAGAACAAGGTAAGAAGTAGTATAAGTGTCAACTCAAATATCTACAGTAGAAAACAATTAGTTGTTAAAAAAGTTATGTATAGTAGGTAAATTGTTAGAAGTGGCTTAGACTTACTCTCTCACCACCATAATGATAAATAAGTAATCATTTAAACAATGACTACATTTATCATAATCAGCCTACACTATGGAACAAATCATCAAAGGATTTCAAAAGGAATTGAAAAAAAAATAATAAAGGAATATTGACAAGAAAAGAGAGGAATATCTCAAAATGGACTTATAAATAAAACAAGTAATGGAAGAAGTAGCTAAAGACCTAAAAATCTCACCGACAATAACAAAAAAAGTTCAAATATTTCAAGATCAAGAGTTGATAACAAAGTAAACAATAGATACCTAACTCCACAACATGGAGAATACAAAATTTAAAAACAAATTGTATGAAGAAGTAGTAGTAGCAACACAAAGTAGTAGTAACACAAAAATTGTTGAATACAAAGTACTACTGAGAGGGGGGTGAATTAGTGGTTCCTAAACTTTTTGACCTTTCAAAGTAACTTCAGAATACCTATTATTAACTTAAGCACTAAACAATCAAACCGGTAAAGCAGGAAGGAAATCCAAAGAGATCAATCACACAAATGCAACTCACAACACCTAATGTACAAGGAAAACCCAATATGGGAAAAACCTCAATGAGAAAATTTGTTGGAGACTACTGCTTTAATCCAGCCTCATAGGTAAAACATTGGATTACAAATATTTAGGGCACCAACCCCTTCTATTTTAGGGCACCAACCCAAGGAGCACCAATCCCTGCACCAAGCTCCAACTTGGTGATGTATATTGAAATATAATTTAGATATAGTTAAGGCTTCTTGTTGCAAATGAGTTCTGCAATTCTTGATCAAATATCTTAATGTCGATTGACAGTCTTTTCTCCTCCACTGAATCTCACACTATTGGTTGTGAGATTACTTTCTCTGATTCTTGGCCTTTATTATCACTCTTTCTCTCTCACAATCCACCACACACTCTGTCACACTTGGATGTTGCCTTTTTCTACTACACCTTGCTGGTTTTTCTTAACATTTGAACTATAGTTATACCGGTACTCAATCACTGTCGGTTAAACCCTTTCACTAGTTTGCTTGCTCACCTACTCTGCAACTTTCTCAGAATAAATTCTAAGGCCAGAAATATTCTCTGCACTTAATCGCTTTTCTCTCTTTTTCTTCTCCGCAGCAACACTTGCTCTATCTTGAGCTCATATATTTATCATCATGGTTTCCCACCAAAAAGCAATTCAAATTTGGAGCAGTTAGGATTTCCTTTACCCGACACAATCTTCATGAGATCCTAGTGCAAGGAACCTAACACTCCAAGTATGAAATTTTGTTTTCTTTCAAGTTTGTGAGTTATCTTTGTGATGTAATAATAGACCAACCATTTAGGACTCATTAGAGCCATGATTGAGTTGTCCAAGTTTTGGTTTGAGTCAATTGTGTTCAGGATGCTGACAGCCTGAGAAGTGAGATGCTTAGGTAGTTCACATGTGAAGTACTCCAGATGAATGTATTCATGTATTAGGGGTCAATTGTGTTGTGTTTAGGTGTTAGAGGGTGTTTGAGGACCTTCAAGAGTCTTAAAATGCATTAGAATGCAAAGTTGCATCCTGGAGTCAAAAGGTGTAAAAAGTTGTTGAGCAACATTTTGCAATTTCTTGCAAAAGTTGCATTTTTGGTTGAAGGCATTGAAAACTTGGTTGAACCAACTGAAAAAAGAGCATAAAACCCAAAATTCACTTCATTGTACGGGTTGGAGGATTGGAAATGCAAGAGAAATTTTTTGGATTGTGAAGCAAACTTGTTTTCACCGGTTTTTTACAGTTTTTCACTTGTTTTCATTGCTTGTACGGTCCAGTACAGAATAGATGGTGTAAACTCATTGTAGTGCATGAGTTCCCATTGTATTTTTCTTCATTTAGTTTGATCTGTAGGTTTTATTGTCATAGGTTGCAGAGATTTCTTCCATTCTTTGCAACTAGGTGCAAAAACCCTTGCAAGTAGGGTTTAAGAGCAAGAAAATGGCTCTAACCTAAGCATTCTTTGATGGAACCTGTTGAAATCATTAATAATTATAGGTTAGGGTCTTTACATATCTTTAGGATATGATTTTTGGTTTTGCAGGTCCTTAAGGAGGATAAACAATGAAGCCCTAGGCTCACCACTGGGAGTAGGTGAGTTAGGACAACAAGAAAAGTGAGATCTATGAGCACATGGAGATTGGTGCAAGACCAAGTGAAACATGAATGGAAATCCCTCTAAGTTCCCTTTAATAATCCTTAATTTTTTTGAGTAGAATTTTTTACTGGTGAAGAGTTTTAGACCCAACTTACAAAGTCACCCGGTGAGGCCTAAACCCTCCAAAATAGTGCAGCATTGGAAACCCCACTTGTATGGATAACCCAGATGCACTTTTTCATTATTGTTTGTAATTTCCAAAATGGTACTTGAATCCATGATTTATTTCTAGCCTTGTTTGGTAATTTTACAAACTAAGACCCTAAAACCGCCAAGGGAGGGCTAATGCAATTAGGCCTATTTTGAGCCCGGTAGAGACCTAGAAAGGTTAGGAAGCCAAAGAAATGGGTTTGATGTTCCTAAACCCTCAAAATACTACAAAGACACCTGGTAGATGCATTGGGAGCCCATTGGAAGCAATTGTGTGTTGAGATCCTTGCAGGAGTGGTTGGAGCCCTGAAGTGGTGTGTGTGTGATTGAGGTGGCAACCTCAAGAGGTGGAGTTGATTGTCCAAAAATGATTGGCTCTAACTAGGAGGCAATACAAAGAGGTTCAAACCTTGGAGGTCTCATTATCATAACCCCTACTAAGTGCCATTGGATAGACTTGAGTAGTTGAAGGGTTGAGTAGGACAAGTCACTCAAGAAGGTGTATTGAATCAAGCTCCAAGACTCTCTGTATCAGATTTGATCCAATCTGTCTTGGATTGATCACCTGTACTCCAGGGATGCATTTGTACATGTTTTCCATTATCCAATGCATACTTGCTAAAGATAGCAATCACGTACAAGGTTTCCTACTTTGAAATTTGTCAACTCATAAAGCGCTCAGTTATTTCCTTTTCGAGGTCTTCTTGCAATCTGAATTCCTTTGCATTGATCTAGGCACCAACTACTCCCTAATCTTCCTCTATTATTATTTCTTCCTCAAGACACATCAATTAGTTACAATCCCATGATTTGTGGTTGTTTCATTACTGTTGACCAGTTGTTTCAACTACCAAGTCGATGGAGGCTTTACCGACCTCTGCATGTTTGCCACCTCAGCTCCATAGGCATCACAATGGTTGGTCACTTAGCTCACTGACACACAGTCGGTTCATACTTGATCATTTAACAAACTCATACCGGTACATCCCTTTACCAGTAAGACCTTCTTCCTCTACTACCTGGTAGTGCACACTACACTGGTAACACATTTTCACCTCCAATGGTTTGTGATAACTTTAACATTCTGCCTCTTCATCAAAACCAGGCAGCCAACCTCCAAACCAGTTTATTTCTCTACCGATTGTTACTCGACATGTTAATATGCACATAGTCTTCATCTCAGTTTATGCCTTACCGATAAGCCTTCTTTACCGGTAGATGACCCAAGTCATGTGTACCAGTAGCCTTCCTTCTATCTACTCACTCTCATGTGAATTGTCATAATATCGGTCACCCTTTCTTTCTTACCGGTGACCTTGCCAAACCATTTGACATCAATGACAACTTAATGCCAAAATGCCAACAATCTTCCCCTTTGGTATTGATGTCAACTTATCATAAAACACTTCATACCAATACATTTCTCCCCCTTTGAAACAATGACAAAGGGTACTAGACACTCCCCCTTTGATCCATATAGAGCTCCCCCTTTGACCTCTATCAACTCCCCCTGAGCCACATAAATCCTTTCTAAGTAGATGACACAACTCCCAACTTGTATCAGAGGTACTCAAAAGTGCTTACCTCTTGTAGGGACATAATCCATCCTCGCCTCTTGTCCTCAACCTTCTCTCTGAGAAAATGATACTTGATAGAAATGTGCTTTGTTCTGGAATGCATCACCGAATTCTTTTCTATGTTGATGGCACTCGAATTGTCACTCTGGATGAGAATAGGATTAGTGATATCCACCTGTATGTCTTTGAGGGTCTCCTTCATCCAAAGTACCTGAGAGAAGCATATAGCAGCAACAATGTATTTAGCTTCAATAGTAGATAGAGAGATTGAGTCCTACTTCTTGCTATACCTGAGACCAACCGCTCACCTAGAAAGAATGCACCACCACTTGTGCTCTTCTGATCATCAATGCAACCTACCCCATCAGCATCAATTTATTCTTCCAAGATAAAATCTCCTTGTTTAGGATAACATAATCCATAACCGAATGTCCCTTGTAGGTACCTAAAGATTCTTCTTACCACATTCATATGTGACTGCTTAGGTGCAACTTGGAATCTAGCCACCATGCATATTGCCTATACTATATCTAGCCTAGAAGCAGTTATATACAATAGACTACCTATCATGGATCTATATAGAGTCTGATCCACCATCGATGATTCATCATTATTGCTCAATTTACTGCTGGTTACCATGGGGGTACTTATTGGTTTACAATCTTCGAGTTAAAATTTCTTCAACATCTCCTTTGTATACTTAATTTGTGACATGAAGATTCCCTTATCTTGTTGTAATATCTGTAAACCAAGGAAGTGTGTCAATTCACCAAGCATTGACATCTCAAATTTTGATTGCATCTGATCAGCAAATTCTTTGCAGAGAGTGTCCAAGTTGCCTCCAGAGATAATGTCATCTACATATACAACCTAATTGATCATGTGGTTCCCATCTTTCTTGATTTACAAATTCCTCTCAGCACTCCCCTTTTTGAATCCCTGCTCCTTCAGGTATTGATCTAATATCGAGTACCATGCTCTAGGAGCTTGCTTTAGACCATACATGGCCTTCTTCAACTGGCAAACAAATATTTCATCATGTAGCAGAAACCTTTCTAGTTGTTCCATGTATACTTCTTCCAAATTTCCATTTAGGAAGGCAAATTTTACATCCATTTGATATACTTTATAGCCCTTGTAGGCAGAGAAGGCTAGAAACATTCTAATTGCTTCTGATATAGCTACCGGTGCAAACGTTTCTTCAAAGTCAATCCGTTCTACCTGAGAGTAACCTTTGCACACTAATCTAGCTTTGTGCCTAACAATCTTACCTTCTTCATTCATCTTATTCCGGTAGACCCATTTTTTGCCAATGATGTTCTTGTCTTTCAGTCTAGGGACTAATTCCCAAGTCTTGTTCTTCTCAATCTGTTGTAGTTCTTCTTCCATGGCATCCATCCATTCTTGTCTTTTGTTGGCCTCATTGAATGTTTTGGGTTCAACTTTAGTCATGAGGCAAAGGTTGACTTGATCATCATTCCTGGCAAGTCTTTGTAGTACCCCTCCTCGATCAGCCTCTTTTGTATGTTTTGAGTTACTTCAGTAACTGTTCTATGAAACATTATTGTATTTTGATTCAGATATTATGCGATGTTATTTCATACTTTATCTAGATTTATGGTGTATGATTTTATGCAGTATTTTAGTGCTTATGAGTAATGTTATTTTTTTTATGGATCATTATCATGGACTGACACTTTTCCCTTATATTGCGATGCATTATTTATATGTTGCATGTTTGCAAGTGTATTGGGATGCGAGGGGATGATTTTCCTTCACTCACTTTGGTGAGGAAAGGAACGCCATGATTCTCCTTCATTAGTGTGCTTACCATGTCTGTATGTATATTGTCTATATGCACGTGTGGTTCTTTGGTACAGGATTTTGTAGGTACAAGTACCGGGTAGGTACAGGGTATCGACTCCACCTAGTTTCACAGGTCTGAGTGTGCCTTATATATATATATATATATATATATATATATATATATATATATATATATATATATATATCCTATGGGAGTGCAGGAGATAGTTATTGTACCCTAGCTTGATCACAGTTACACTCGTGTCAGTGTTGTCAGTCGGTTGTGTTTCCCCGTCTAGCTGTTATGCATGTCATGGTGCCTTGGTTTGGTCATTTGAGAGTCGTCATTTGATCTATCTTGGTTTTGCGTGTTTCCGTTTATTTAAATGGTTATTTAATTTAAATGGATGATTCTATCTTGTGTTGGCGTAATCATTTAATTATTATGCTCTGTGATTACTGATTTATTAAATTGATGAATTGCTAGATTAAATGGTTAAATGGCTTAATTTATTGTGTAAAGTTGCATTGATATTTTTGTGAAATAAATAAATTGCCTAGCCATTTAAAAAGGTTAAATAATTATGTTGAAGGAAGTATTTATGGAAAAAGAAATAAATAAAAGCTTCCCTTTTTATTTTTCCATTTTGGATTTTTTAATTTAATCATTGGAAAGAATTATTATTTTTGGGGAAAGAAATAAATCTAATTGCCTTTTAGTTTTAAAATATTTAAATTTGATTGGATGAGAACTTTAACCTAGAAGCTTGGGTTAAAAGATAATTTTGGGCATCCATTCAGGGCATTGACAGCGATAGAAGAAGAGGATTTTGGAGAGAAAATTCTGGAAAACTTTCTGGAGGAGCTGGAGATTCGACCTGGTTGCAAGACTGGATTTGCTTCATCTCTTTGCTTGCTAATTTCTTCAAGGTTGGAGGTTTCCTTCTTGTTTTGAATTTGTTTTTGAAATTTTCAGTTTGCTTCCTGTGTGTGGAATTTTATGCAATCTCGTTGTAGATTCTTCTTGGAATGTTGAAATGGGAGAAAGATTGTCTGATATAGTTGATTTTTTTATGCTATTAGCATATGGTTGCATTTAGGAAAGGAATTGTTCATTTCTTCTTGCTATGTGTTATTTGTTCATAGCAAACAATTTCTTCATTTACCTCTTATTTTGAAAGAAATAATTTTCATTTGGGTTTAATGGGTACATCCTTATTTCTATACTGTCAAGAATTGGCTAGCTATTCTTTCCAGTGTGTTTATTTCACCATTTACCTTGCTGGTAAACTCCTCCTTGAAATTTTGGAAATTGGCACTATATATGTGTGCTCGTTAAATAATTCTTGAAATGGAATGTCCCTTGTGGTTATTGATTTTGTATCTTTTTCATTTTAGAATGCTTGGAGGCATGTTTCTTGTGCCTCTCTTGTGGACTTTACCGCTCCTGTGATGGGCTTGCCTCATCACGTGGGTCGATAGTTTTTGCTACCCATAGGTAGCAGAACTACAGGTCAGCAGTGTTGCTACCGGTTGGTACTGGGCACTAATTGTTGACAATACAGCTACCAGTTGGTAGAAATGCTACCGATTGGTAGCGGCAACCACCGGTTGGTAGGGTTGTTACCACTGGTAGCAGCACTACCGGTAGGTAGAGTCTATTGCCCCGGCAGCAGCACAACCGTGGGTTGGTTTGACCCCCGATTAGCTTTGAGCCCTCACCGGTCTCCAAACCGATTAGTGCTAAGTGTAAGGAAGTTAAGTAGCGGAAACAACTTCCTACACTAACCTTGAGAGGAGGGTAATGCAAAACTTTTTCAGATCGTTACAACAGTTACAGGAAATAGAAATAGATATAATAGCATTCATACCACAACACAGTGATTTACGTGGGGAAAACCCTTTCGAGAGAAAAACCCCACCCTCCAAAAGCAGCTCAATATTTTATTCAGCAATCAAAAATAGATTACAACATACTTGCAGAGCAAGCTCTTCGCAGGAGTACCACTAATCAGAGATTCAGAGGCAACTCAATAGCCATAAGACTCTTACACACAACCTCTATCTCACACACACCTCATAAATAGGAGATACAATACAGGAAACCGTCAAACGGTATTACAAAACTATGGGCTAAAACCACCCAATAAGGTGTAGCCGACCTTATCTCCCTTCTAGATGCCCTATGACATGTTAAAGCACACATCAACACGTGTCGCTCCCTTTTATAGCTCATTTATGTATCCGATACAAATTATTTTTCCTATTTCAGGAGTACAAACTTCCGGAGGCCATAACTTGAGAACCGGGTGTCTGATTGACGAACCGTTTGAAGCGCCGGAAAGCTCGCGAAGTGCTCTATCACCTCGTAACCGGCTTCGCCGGTTATGGCCACTTTTCAGGGTGTTTCAGAGCCTCTAAAGTCCCCAAAATTAAGTTTAAATATTTTATTGCACCCCTCCAAGATGAAAACATTAATATCTTCAAAACTAGCTGTGACCTTGCGACGCAACTTTACCGGAATGCTTATCTAACCAACCACAAGCTTTAGGGAGAGTTTCGCACCATTTCGTGCTCAAATGAAAACTTACTATAAATAGTAACCTCGCATAAATACAAGGTTGAGACACCATTTTTCCAACAAATCTCCCACTTGTCGAACACCTTGCAGGAGTGGAAGGGAATGTCAACACAATGAATCAATTGCTAGGGGCCATAAGGCCCATAGACTCTGAACACCATCTGAACTTCTCTATGCTCACAGCCTTAGTTAAAGCATCTGCAACATTCATCAAAGTTTCCACCTTAACCAGCTTCACCCTACCATCTTCGACCATATCTCTAACAAAATGATATTGAACATCAATATGTTTGGTCCGGGCATGAAATGTCGGGTTCTTAGCTAGGCTAATTGCACTCTGACTGTCATAGTAAACTGTCACTGTACCTTGTTTTATTCCAATATCTGAACACAGTCTCTTAAGCCAAATGGCCTCTTTACAAGCATGAGTAGCTGCCATATACTCTACTTCAGTAGTGGATAAAGCAACCACAGCCTGTCGCTTACTCATCCAACTAATTGCACCACCAAACAAAGTAAACACATAAGCACTGGTGGATCTTCTGCTATCAATATCACCTGCCCAATCTGAATCCACATAACCATGGATATCAAGGGAATTCATGTCTCCAATTGAATTACCATGATAACACAAAGAATACTCTGAAGTACCCTTCAAATATCTGAAGACTCTTTTGACTGCATCCCAATGAACTCTACCAGGATTAGACATATATCTAGAAAGTACTCCCACTGCTTGGGCAATGTCTGGTCTAGTACAGACCATAGCATACATCAAGCTTCCAACCGCACTCTGGTAAGGCACTCTACTCATGTCTTCCATCTCCAATGGGGATGTAGGACAATCTGAAACAGATAGTTTCGTTCCAACTGTAAAAGGAACACTCAATGGTCTACAATTCTGCATGTTGAACCTCTGTAACACTGAATTCACATACTTACTCTGGCCTAGCCATAGCTTTCTGTTCACCCTATCTCTTCTAATTTCCATCCCAAGAATGTGCTTTGCTGCACCAAGATCTTTCATTTCAAATTTAGCAGCGAGCTGAGACTTTAGTTCTGAAATCATACCTTTCCCTTTACCAATGAATAACATATCATCAACATACAATGCAATGAATAAGAAATGATCACCATCAGATTTATAATAAACACAGTGATCTGATTTAGAACGTTCAAATCCCAAACTCAACACATATGTATCAAATTTCTGGTACCACATCCTAGGACTTTGTTTGAGGCCATACAAAGATTTCTTCAATTTACAGACCAAATTACTTTTGCCTTTCACCACATAGTGCTCTGGCTATGTCATATAAATATCTTCCTCCAAATCACCATGAAGGAAAGCAGTTTTCACATCCATTTGCTCAACCTCTAAATCATAAGCAGTAGCAATAGAAAGCAAAAATCTAATGGACGTCATTTTTGCAACAGGAGAAAATATCTCACCGTAATCAACACCCTCAACCTGAGAGTAGCCTTTTGCAACCAACCTTGCTTTATACTTCTCAATGCTTCCATCTGAACCAATCTTTTTCTTGAACACCCATTTACAACCAACAGGTTTTCATCCTTCAGGCAATGGTACAAGATCCTATGTATCATTCTTTTTCAAAGCTGCCATTTCTTCCTCCATAGCAATCTTCCAGGATTCTGCATCATTCATACCTAATGCCTCTTCTACAGATTTCGGTTCATCCACACTAGTATTCAGAGCAAAAATACATCTCCAATCATCAGGTGAATACCTTTCAGGTGGTTGTCTATGTCTTGTAGACCTTCAAACAAGCTGAGTTGGAGGTTCTTCCTCCTCTTCTGAAGATTCAGAGCTAGACGAGCTCTCCTCAAATTCTTGCCTATCTAGGGGTCTCGATTCAACTCTTTCAGGTGTAGAAGGAAGTTGAATCACATCTTCTTTTTTAGTCTGTTCTGGCTGCAATGTAACAGAAGGAGACTTAATTTCTCTAAAAATAACACTTCTACTGTGAATTACCTTTTGTGCAACAGGGTCTCAAAGCTTGTATCCTTTCACACCATAACTATACCCGATGAAGATACATTTCACAGCCTTGTTCTCCAACTTTGTTCACTTCTCCTTTGGCACATGTGCATATGCCTCGCAACCAAAAACTCTAAGATGTCTCAATGAAGGCTTGTGACCTGACCATGCTTCCATAGGTGTTTTATCAACAAGAGCTGATGTAGGAGACCTGTTAATCAAGTAGCAAGTAGTGGCAATAGCTTCAGCCCAAAACTTTTGTTCGAGACCAGCACCACTCAACATACTCCTAGCCTTCTCCGTCAATGTCCTGTTCATTCTTTCTGCAACTCCATTCTGCTGTGGAGAATACGGAGTTGTCTTCTGCCTGTTAATTCCATAGTCTTTACAGAATCTATCAAAATCATTAGAGCAAAACTCACCGCCATTATCAGTTCTCAAACATTTTATTTTCTTTCTAGTCTGCAACTCAACCATTGCTTTAAATTCTTTAAAACGACTAAAAACTTCAGATTTACTCTTTAGAAAATATACCCATGTCCTTCTACTAAAATCATCAATAAATGAAACATAATATGTGGATTTTCCAATCGAAGAGACATCTACTGGACCAAACACATCAGAATGGATAAGATCCAAAACACCACAAGTTTTATGAGAACTCGAGTAAAACTGAACGCGGTTTTGTTTTCCATAAATGCAATGCTCACAGAAATCAAAGTCAAGGTTACAGTCATTCAAACCTTCAACAAGGTTTTTATTTTTCAAGGTCCTTAGACCCTTTTCTCCAATGTGGCCAAGTCTCTGGTGCCATAACATAGTCTTCTCTGTAGGTAACTTTGCTTCAGACGAAAGAGCACCCTTAGGTACCCAAAAACCATTTCTATCTGCTGAAGGTGAAACCTTCAAATCTTCCAGTGAAGTATCCGCAAATTTACTTTTTATAGAAGTGCTATTACACTCAACAGTGTATGCTTCAAGCTTATACAAAGTGCCAAACCTGACACCTCTAGCAACTACCATAGCACCCTTAATCATCTTACATCCTGCTTCAGAAAAGACTACCTGCACACCCGCATCTATCAGTTTGCTCACAGATAACAGGTTTCGTTTTAATCCAGGGATATGCAGCACACCATTAATCCTTTTTATTCTACCATCAGAAAACCTGATTCTAACTTTACCTCGACCAACAATGTCTAGATGTGAATCATCACCCAAGTACACCTTACCTCCATTAAATCCTTCATATTCAGAAAACCAATCTCTATTGGAAGTCATATGAAAAGATGCACCTGAGTCAATTAGCCAGGCATCATTACCTGCATGAGTCGCCAAAGCCGCAATAAATGCATCGCCATCTTCCTTGTCGGACTCAGAATCAGAATCGAACTTTTTCTTTTTCTTCTTCTTCTTTTCTTTTTTGCAGTCCTTACAAATGTGACCCGGTTTACCGTAGTTCCAGCAAATGACTTTGGACTTTCCAGGAAATTTCGATCTCCCTTTGGATTTGGACTTGTCGCTCTTTTCATTTTTCTTGCCTTTCTCCTTAGGTCTTCCACGAACGGTTAGGGCTTCCTTTGAACTGATGGATACCTTCTTTCGCATCTCTTCACCGAGTAGGGCACCCACCACGTCTTCAGATTTCAAAACAATAGAAGTACTACCGATAGCCATAACAAGAGAATCCCACGAATCAGGCAAAGAACAAAGCAAGATCTGACATTTCTCCTCCTCGTCCATCTTAACACCGACGGATACTAATTGAGCCACCAACATATTGAATGCTTCTAGGTGGTCTGCAATTCGTCCACCCTCTTCCATCTTCAAGAAATACAATTTCTTTCTTAAGAAAATTTGATTTAATAAAGATTTCACTTGATACATCTCACCAAGCTTAGTCCATAGCTTTTTTGCAGAGTTCTCTTCATGGACATTGATTAGAACAGAGTCTGCCAGGCACAGTCTGATTAGACCCTTGGCTTTTCGGTCCATAACATCATACTGAGCTGCCGCAGTAGGATCTGAGGGCCTTTGGACATTCGCATCAACAGCATCCCAAAGATCTCGATCTATTAGCACATCTTCCATCTTCAGCTTCCACATCTCAAAATTACTTCCATTAAATTTCTCCACCTCTATTCTCCCTAACAAACTCGCCATCTGAATATTCCTGCAACAAGATCAAAAAGTGTCTTCTGCACAAGCTCCCACTCAAATCTGGATTAGTTCAAAAAACCCAACTGCCCATAATTGAAACCAAAGGTGATCAGGTTCTGATACCACTTGTAAGGAAGTTAAGTAGCGGAAACAACTTCCTACACTAACCTTGAGAGGAGGGTAATGCAAAACTTTTTCAGATCGTTACAACAGTTACAGAAAATAGAAATAGATATAATAGCATTCATACCACAACACAGTGATTTACGTGGGGAAAACCCTTTCGGGAGAAAAACCCCACCCTCCAAAAGCAGCTCAATATTTTATTCAGCAATCAAAAACAGATTACAACATACTTGCAGAGAAAGCTCTTTGCAGGAGTACCACTAATCAGAGATTCAGAGGCAACTCAATAGCCATAAGACTCTTACACACAACCTCTATCTCACACACACCTCATAAATAGGAGATACAATACAGGAAACCGTCAAACGGTATTACAAAACCATGGGCTAAAACCACCCAATAAGGTGTAGCCGACCTTATCTCCCTTCTAGATTCCCTATGACATGTTAAAGCACACATCAACACATGTCGCTCCCTTTTACAGCTCATTTATGTATCCGATACAAATTATTTTTCCTATTTCAGGAGTACAAACTTCCGGAGGCCATAACTTGAGAACCGGGTGTCCGATTGACGAACCGTTTGAAGCGTTGGAAAGCTCGTGAAGTGCTCTATCACCTCGTAACTGGCTTCACTGGTTATGGCCACTTTTCAGGTTGTTTAGGAGCCTCTAAAGTCCCCAAAATTAAGTTTAAATATCTTATTGCACCCCTCCAAGACGAAAACATTAATATCTTCAAAACTAGCTGTGACCTTGCGACGCAACTTTATCGGAATGCTTATCTAACCAACCACAAGCTTTAGGGAGAGGTTCACACCATTTCGTGCTCAAATGAAAACTTACTATAAATAGTAACCTCGCATAAATACAAGGTTGAGACACCATTTTTCCAACACTAAGAACTTAAATTTTATAAATGGAATGTTTAAAGTGGTATTGCGTGATGTAATGTGATTTTCATGTGATTTTTTCTTATGTGGTTAATAAATTTATCAATGAAAATTAAGGCATGAATTAGAGATTCAAATTGGTAGTTTTGGATATATTCTGAAAATGATTTAAATGTCTGTAGGAATTCATGTTATAACCGGTTGAATGTATAATGTGGAAATCATTTCTGATGGAACATTGATTTGGGAATTGAATAATGTGACTGTTGCAAGAGTGTTATATTTCATTTTTTTCAATCAATGATGTTGCAAGTTCTTATGATGCTGATATTCTCAAAGATTGTCTAAGTTCGGACTTGATGTATTTAGCTAAACTTGCAAGTGTTTATTGTGATATTTTGGTATGTGGTTTAGCCATCCTGTGGTGGTGTAGTTGGTACCTTTGACCAAGAGATATATGTTGGCTCTGTTGTCTTAACCATGTAGTGTCTTTGCCTTACAGTTAGTCAAGAGTTAGTATGTCCTTGTTTGACCACTTGTTTCTAATAGTGGTGTTATGGTTGTCTGCTTCACCATAGGGTCCTAGGGGAGTGACCATGCTTGTGTAGTGTCCTTTGAGAGAGTGGCTTTCACTTGGGGGTTGCACCCAAAGTGGTAGGTATTACGACCCAATGAAAGGTAATCTAATGAATTGATAAGGTGGGTAGTATCATAACATTAATAAAGATAATTGTACCTTGTGCATAGGTGAGTGCTAGTATAGGGCTCATAATGTGGCGAGAAGGCCTGGAATGGCAAACCAACCACCTTGTCTTCACAAAAGGCTGGTAGGGTCCGCATAAGACTTAGTTGGAGCCAGAGGTTGGGAAAGGTTACCAGGATAGTGAGCCGGGACCTATGGAGGTTGTACCATGGTATCCATCTTAAGCTATGTGATGAAACTCTCTCATTTGGTTCACTTGTGTTTTGCAATGTCAGTTCACTTGTGTTTGTGAAGTTGAGTCACCTGGATTCTTGTGGAGTCTTTTGTGTTGTCATGGAGTCATATTGTTTTGTTGACCATGTCATGCTTATGCTTTTTTGAGGGTCCTCAGCTATCTCCTAGCACGGTGGGGTGATTTCATGTGGGAATTACATGGTCGGGTGGTAGTGCCACTTCCCATCGGATGTTCAGATTTGTACCTTCATGCAAGGATTGGCTTTGTAGGTGTTCCTATGGTTCATGGCTCATGCTTCATCTCATGTTTTGAAGATTACTCATATTTGTAGACCTATGTGGTCATTGTATCATTGTAATATTGATCTTATGTAACCTTGTAATTGGATGAGATATGTCCCTTATGTTTATTGAGAAGCTATGTATTGGAAGAGCAATGTAATCCTATGTTTGGATTTTTTTATCAGTTTCCTTTATGATGTTAGTAAATGCTTATTGAAGTGGAAATTATGTTGTATCCTTTCAATCTTTCTATGATGAATCTTTATTTTCTTATGGCATCTTGTGATCATTGAGTTTTGATGCATATGTGGATTTATGATTTTGTGGAATTTATTCTTGAAGTTAATTCTTCATTGGTAACCCTTAAGGAATTCTGGTGTAAGTTTTTCGCTTGTGTTATCGTGCATGTTGTGTAAATGCACTTATGATGTTTATTCTTTAAAAAAAAAAAATTGTTTCACCCTTGTTGTGGGTTTTCCTTTGACATTCCTGGCAAGGCTTTACATTTGGTATCAGAGCCCATGTTTCAACACTGGGTACTCTAGGTTTGTAGTGAGCCCATTTGCCTTGACCTTTTTATGTAGGTCTTGTGGTGTGACTTTCTTGTGTCTTTCTTTGCCTTTGATCTGAACTTTTTTCTCTTGTTCAGTGTTAGGTCATAGCTAGGAAAGCCAAGGGAGGTGGTTGTGTTGGTGGTCGCACCAGAGGTAGAGGAGGAGGAAGGGGTCGAGGTTCCAACCGCCATAGTCCTTCACCACCACCCACTCATGTGAGTGTGGATAGAGATCAGTCAGTTCATCAAGATGAGCCGCATTCAGTAGAGCAGGTTCCCAAAAGGGAGGAGCTACATCAGATGTTTCATGAGGTGCTAGCTAGACTAGGCCCCAGACCCGAGGTGGATCAGCCCATCCATGGCTAGGTAGAGGAGTCGCTTCAGTGGATTCTAGAGAGAGAGAGAGAGAGAGAGAGATCTCCTAGAAGGAGAGAGGTCCTAGTGGACCCGGATCTAGCTATCTTAGGGCACAAGAGGGACTTGATGAGGTCCAATCCTCCCCTCTTTGATGGAAAAGGTACCGGTCTCAAGGCAAAGACCTGGCTTATCAGTTTAGATTGGTGTTTTGCTATGTATCCTTACAGTAGCAACACCAAGGTGAGGTGCACAATCATGCATCTTGAGAGATTCGAATCTATCTAGTGGAGATTAGAGGAGGAGAGGATCGGTGTGAGCATTAACACCGCATCATGGGAGATCTTTTTGGAGAGGTTCAGGGCACAATTCCTCTCACCCCAGTGGAGGCAATCGCGAGCAGATGAGTTCTATACTTTGCACCAATTTGGGTTGTTAGTGGATCAGTTTGAGCACAAGTTCTATGAGCTCAAATAGTATGTCGGGATCGGCAATGACAAGGCTATGCTTGTGCAGCACTTCTTGAGGGGTCTTAATGACCACATCAGTGGAGTGAGAGTTTTTTAGCCTACTTCAGTAGAGGTAGCCGTGGAGAAATCCAGGTTGGTAGAGAAAAACCTTATCCGTGCTCATGGTGGCTAGTTTGGAGTTCAGTTTGGGAGTAATCCTTTTAGTGGGTCTAGAGGTAGAGGGAATCAGTCCCAAACTGCTGCACCTTTTAGGGGTCCTCAGGTACCCACCAAGGGTGGACAATAGTAGCAGTAGCAGCTGAGATCGAAGTAGTCTTAGGGCTAGCAAGGTGGCATCTCTTAGTCTCAAAAGAGTAGGAGATGGTCGAGGGATAGGCTGACCTTTCCAGGGCAGTCTTCTCAGGGACCATCTTAGGCCCCTAGTGGGGAGAGTTGTCAGCTACCAACACAACCACCTCCTTTGTTAGTGCTCTAATTTTGGCAATTCCTTACCCATCCAGAGATTTCATGGTATGCACGAATGCCTCTTTAGAAGGTATAGGTGTGGTACTTATGCAAGATGGACGTGTGGTTGCCTATGAGTCTCGCAAACTCAAGGATCCCAAGTTGAACTATCCAGCTCATGACTTAGAATTGACAGCTGTAGTGCATGCATTTTTTCATTGGAGACATTTCCTGTTGGGGCATCGGTTTGAGCTGTATAGTGATCACCATAGTTTGTAGTATATTTTCACGCAGCCAAACTTGAATGCTTGATAGCAAAGATGGATGGAATTCCTCTGTGAGTATGATTTTGAGGTTCATTATATTTAGGGGAAAGAGAATGTAGTGGAAGATGCTTTGAGACATAGGCGGCATGAGGTTGCAGCATTGTCCCTTGGTGTGGACTTGAGTGAGATAATTCTTGGAGTTCTTCCTCAAGACACCTGGTATCAGGATGTTAGAGCCATGGCGGAGTCGAGAAGACCATTGGAGGGTAGATATTCTGGATATACTCTTGAGTTAGATGGTCTTCTTACACATCTTGGACGGATCTATGTATCTCCTTTGGAGGGTCTTCACGTTTTGTTCATAACTGAGGCTGATCGTAGGCCTTATTCGACACACCTTAGTGTCAAGAAGATGCACGTAGATCTTAGACAGATTTATCATTGGGCTGGTATGAAACATGACATTGCTGATTTTGTGTCCAAGTGCTTAGAATGTCAATGGGTGAAGGCGGAGCATCAGTACCTTGCAGGGCTTTTACAGTCGAATTTGATACCGGATTGAAAATGGGATATCATTTCCATGGATTTCATAGTAGGGTTGTCTGTTTCTTTGCAGCGTCATGATGCCATCATGGTCATTGTTGATAGATTGACTAGAGTTTCTCATTTTGTTCCTATTCAATCTTCTTACACTGTAGCAGTGGTGGCATGAGTCTTCTTGGAAGATGTGGTGAGGTTGCATGGGTTCCTAAGGCGGATCATTTTTGATAGAGACCTTGTCTTTACATCAGCCTTGTTGACCTCACTTCAACATGCTTTGGGGACCCAGTTGAACTTCAGTTCAGCTTATCAACCAGAGACCAATGGTCAAATTGAGCATGTGAATTAGGTCTTGGAGGACATGCTTCACATGTATGTTATGGGTTAGCAGTCGCATTGGGAGGAATATCTTTGCCTTGTGGAGTTTGCTTATAATAACAGATATCACATCACTATAGGCATGTCGCCCTTCCAGGCATTGTATGGTCGTCCTTGCCGTACTCCTTTGAGTTGGGATCGACTGGAGGATAGGGTGTGTTTAGGCCCGGAATTGCTTCGTGAGATGGAGTAGTAGGTTGAGCAGATTCATGGGCATTTGGTTGTTGCCCAGGTTAGGCAGAAGAAGTATGTTGATGCTCATAGAGTTGATCACCAATTTTTGGTTCACAACTGTGTGTTCTTGAGAGTGCATATGCAGAAGAGTCTGATCCATTATGGAAAGGGTTCTAAGTTGGCGCCTCATTTTGTAGGCCCTTTTGAGATCCTTGAGAGGATAGGACCTATTGCCTACCATCTTGCCTTGTCACCGAGTCTACCCCGCATCCATGATGTCTTTCATGTTTCTGTTCTTCATCCTTATCATTGTGATGTGACCCATGTTCTTGATTGGAGTGCTATGCAAGTTGAGGATAGGCAACTTTCCATGGAGCCCATGCGTATCCTTCAGCATTGGGATTTGACCCTTAGGGGTCATACCATTGAGTAGGTAAGGGTCCTATAGGACCCCAGTGATGAGTCCTTTGTGACTTGGAAGGATGCAGCGAAGATGAGAGAGCTTTATTCTTATCTGTTTTAGGTTTCCATGAGTAAGCCTAGGCTTGGGGGGGAGGATGCAGTACCCCTCCTCTATCAACCTCTTTTGTATGTTTTGAGTTACTTTAGTGAATGTTTTGTAGAACATTATTGTATTTTTATTCGGATATTATGCGATGTTATTTCATACTTTATCTAGATTTATGGTCTATGCTTTTATGTAGTATTTCAGTGCTTATGAGTAATGTTATTTTTTTTATGGATCATTATCATGGACTGACACTTTTCCCTTATATTACGATGCATTATTTATATGTTGTGTGTTTGCAAGTGTATTGGGATGCGAGGGGATGATTTTCCTTCACTCACTCCGGTGAGGCAGGGAATGTCATAATTCTCCTTCATCGATGTGTTTATCATATCTGTATGTATATTGTCTATATGCACATGTGGTTCTTTGGTGTAGGACATTGTAGGTACAAGTACCGGGTAGGTATGGGGTATCGACTCCACCTGGTTTCATAGGTCTAAGTGTGCCTTATATATATATACCCGATGGGAGTGGAGGAGATAGTTGTTGTACCCTAGCTTGACCATAGTTACACTCGTGTGAGTGTTTTCAATCGGTTGTGTTTCCCCATCTGGTTGTTATGCATGTCATGGTGCCTTGGTTTGGTCATTTGAGAGTCATCATTTGATCTATCTTGGTTTTGCGTGTTTCTGCTTATTTAAATGGATGATGCTATCTTGTGTTGGCATAATCATTTAATTATTATGCTCTATGATTATTGATTTATTAAATTGATGAATTGCTAGATTAAATGGTTAAATGGCTTGCTTTATTGTGTAAAGTTGCATTGATATTTTTGTGAAATAAATAAATTTCCTAGCCATTTAAAAATGTTAAATATTTATGTTGAAGGAAGTATTTATGGAAAAAGAAATAAATAAAAGCTTCCCTTTTTTTTTCCATTTTGGGTTTTTTAATTTAATCATTGGAAAGAATTATTATTTTTGGGGAAAGAAATAAATTTGATTGTCTTTTAGTTTTAAAATATGTAAATTTGATTGGATGAGAACTTTAACCTAGAAGCTTGGGTTAAAAGATAGTTTTGGGCATCCATTCTGGGCATTGACGGTAGGAGAAGAGGATTTTGGAGAGAAAATTCTGGAAAAATTTCTGGAGGAGCTAGAGATTCGACCTGGTTGCAAGACTGGATTTGCTTCATCTCTTTGCTCGCTAATTGCTTCAAGGTTGGAGGTTTCCTTCTTGTTTTGAATTTGTTTCTGAAATTTTCAGTTTGCTTCCTATGTGTGGAAATTTATGCAATCTCCCCGTAGATTCTTCTTGGAATGTTGAAATGGGAGAAAGATTGCCTGATATAGTTGATTTTGTGATGCTATTAGCATATGGTTGCATTCAGGAAAGAAATTGTTCATTTCTTCTTGTTGTGTGTTATTTGTTCATAGCAAACAATTTCTTGATTTACCTCTTCTTTTGAAAGAAATATTTGGGTTTGATGGGTGCATCCTTGTTTCTATACTATCAAGAATTAGCTAGCTATTTTTTCCAGTGTGTTTATTTCACCATCTACTTTGCTGGTAAACTCTTTGAAATTTTGGAAATTGGCACTATATGTGTGTGCTCGTGAAATAATTCTAGAATGGAATGTCCCTTGTGGTTATTGATTTTGTGTCTTTTTGGTTTTAGAATGCTTGGAGGCATGTATCTTGTGCCTCTCTTGTGGACTCTACCACTCCCGTGATGGGCTTGCCTCATCACGTGAGTCGATAGTGTCTGCTACCTATAGGTAGCAGAACTATGGGTCGGCTGTACCGCTACCGGTTGGTAGTGGGAACTATCGGTCAGCAGTACCACTACTGATTGGTAGCAGTGCTACTGGTTGGTAGCGGCAGCCACCGGTCGGTAGGGCTCTTACCAGTGGTAGTAGCACTACCGGTAGGTAGTGTCTATTGCCACGGTAGCAGCACAATCGTAGATTGGTTTGACCCCCTCTTATCTTTGAGCCCTCACCGGTCTCCAAACCGATTAGTGCTAAGAACTTAAATTTTATAAATGGAATGTTTAAAGTGGTTTAGCGTGATGTAATGTGATTTTCATGTGATTTTTTATTGTGTGGTTAATAAATTTATCAATGAAAATTAAGGCATGAATTAGAGATTCAAATTGGTAGTTTTGGATATATTCTAAAAATGATTTAAATGCTTGTTGGAATTCATGTTATAACTGGTTGAATGTATAATGTGGATTTCATTTCTGATGGAACATTGATTTGGGAATTGAATAATGTGACTGCTGCAAGAGTGTTATATTTCATTTTTTTCAATCAATGATGTTGCAAGTGCTTATGATGCTAATATTCTCAAAGATTGTTTGAGTGCAGAATTGATGTATTTAGCTATCCTTGCAAGTGTTTATTGTGATATTTTGGTCTGTGGTTCAACCATCCTGTGGTGGTGTAATTGGTACCTTTGACCAAGAGATATATGTTGGCTCTATTGTCTTAACCATGTAGTGTCTTTGCCTTATGGTTAGTCAAGAGTCATTATGTCCTTATTTGACCACTTGTTTCTAATAGTGGTGTTATGGCTATCTACTTCGCCATAGGGTCCTCGGGGAGTGACCATGCTTGTGTAGTGTCCTTTGAGAGAGTGGCTTTTGCTTGGGGGTTGCACCCAAAGTGGTAGGTATTATGACCTAGTGAAAGTCAGATAAGAACTGGTAATCTAATGAATTGATTAGGTGGGTAGTATCATAACATTAATAAAGATAATTGTACCTCATTCATAGGTGATTGCTAGTACAGGGCTCATAATGTGGTGAGAAGGCCTGCAATGGCAAACCACCCACCTTGTCTTCACGAAAGGCTGGTAGGGTCCGCATAAGACTTAGCTAGAGACGGAGGTCGGGAAATGTTACCAGGATAGTGAGCTGAGACCTATGGAGGTTGTACCATGGTATCCATCTTAAGCTATGCGATGACACTCTCTCATTTGGTTCACTTGTGTTTTGTGATGTCAGTTCACTTGTGTTTGTGAAGTTGAGTCACCTAGATTCTTGTGGAGTCTTTTGTGCTGTCATGGAGTCGTATTGTTTTGTTGACCATGTCATGCTTATGCTTGTTTGAGGGTCCTCAGCTATCTTCTAGCACAGTGGGGTGATTCCATTTGGGAATTACATGGTTGGGTGGTAGTGCCACTTCCCATCAGATGTTCAGATTTGTACCTTCATGCGAGGATTGGCTTCGCAGGTGTTCTTGTGGTTCATGGTTCATGCTTCATCTCATATTTGGAAGATTATTGGTATTTGTAGACCTATGTGGTTATTGTATCATTGTAATATTGATCTTATGTAACCTTGTAATTGGATGAGATCTATCCCTTATGTTTATTGAAAAGCTATGTATTGGAAGAGCAATGTAATCCTATTTTTGGATGTTTTTATTAGTTTCCTTGATGATGTTAGTAAATGCTTATTGAAATGGAAATTATGTTGTATCCTTTCAATCTTTCTATGATGAATCTTTATTTGCTTATGGCTTCTTGTGATCATTGAGTTAATGATGCATATGTGGATTTATGATTTTGTGGAATTTATTCTTGAAGTTAATTCTTCATTGGTAACCCTTAAGGAATTCTTGTGTAAGTCTTTCTCTTGTGTTATCATGCATGTTGTGTAAATGCACCTATGATGGTTATACAAAAAAAAAAAAATTGTTTCACCCTTGTTGTGGGTTTTCCTTCGGGGTTCCTAGAGGGGCATTATAGTCTTCTTCTATTCTGCACACCATCACTCTTATTTCCTATAATTTTCTCTTCAGGGTGATTCAGTTGTACATACCAGTTGGGAGCCTTCTTGGATGCTTCCTCTAGTTCAATTTCTGACTGAGCTTCATCATCTTCATCACCGTAATTATCATTCTGGTTAGCATGTGGTTGACATCCTTTGTGCACATCCTCATCAACTCTTACATTCACACTCTTAATGACTCTTCTTAGTCTTTTGTTATAGAATTTGTAGGCCTTGTTGTTAGATGAGTAACCAAGGAAGATTCTTTCATCACTCCAGGAGTCAAACTTCCTAGACCATCCATATCTTTCTTGATAAAGCACTTGCTTCCAAATACTTTGAAGAATTTTACTGATGGCTTTTGGTCATACCACAACTCATAAGGTGTCATTTTGTTGTTTGTTCTTAATTGAACCCATTTTAAAGTGTATGCAGCAGTATGAACAACTTCCTTCCAATATGTGTCTGGCAGACTGGCCTCATTTAACATGGTTCTGGCCATCTCCTTGACTATCCTGTTCTTCCTTTCTACCGTGTCATTTTGATGTGGTGTCCTAGGAGCTAAGTATTGCCTTCAAATTCCATCTTTTTACAATAATCTTCATATTCATTTGATGTAAACTCTCCACCCTAGTCTAATCTTAGGCATTTTAACCTACACCCACTTTCTTTCTCCACCATCTTCCTAAAGATCTTGAATCTTTCAAATGCTTGTGAATTATCTTGCAGGGAGGTGACCCATATCATTCTTGAGTAGTCATCAATAAAGAGCATAAAGTATCTTTCTCCTGCAAGTGCTCTTGTCCTAGTTGGACCACACAGATTTGTATGCACAATTTCAAGTGGTCTTGAGGTGTTGTGCTCTTTTTGTTGGTATTATGGATGTGTTGCATTAGTTTTGTCATTGATGTCAACACTTATCCTTCTGGAGATCTTTGGTTATGTTGAACTGACAAATTATGTGCATCGGCAAGTTCAGTGACTTATGCACAGTCACCGGTATATTGTTCACTGACAGGTTATATTGTTCACCGGCACTGAGGATGACTTGTTATCATCTGGAGATCACTTGGTTATGTCAAAGATATGGTTTGGATACTTGGTTTTGATATTATGGTTATTGGTCTAATCGAGCTGACATGTTTGTTGTTACTGGCAAATTGGTCTAGGTTATGGACCGGCATGCATTATCTATTCCAGATCAACACGACATGTTATGGAGATGATTTATTATTTGGATATTGTTGTAAATATATTGAGCCGACATGATGCATCACATCTTGACTTATTTGTAATTGATTTTATTGTAATATTCTTAGTTAGCCGACCTACACATTTGGTCCTAGGTTTTTTGTATATATGCGAGATCTCATTTGTGAGATAATGTAATAAGGAAGATAACGACATACGGTATATGGTTTTGTAACATGGTATGTGCGAATATTGAAGATCATATGAGTAGACCATAGAGAAGGTTCAAGGAAGGTTTGAAGGTGATTATCAGAGCTTAACTAGTATTGAATCCAGCATTGAATATGTTATTTTGTGCAGTACATTATCATTGGATTTAACCATCCAATTGTAGTCAGTGTGACTCCTATTTGTGATTGAGCAGTGAGCTCTAGGCGGTTGGCCTTTCTACATGTGTAGACCCTATTTGTATACACATACTATTTGCAGTAGTATCATCTGATTGTGGGTAAGGTTTCCCACCATTATTTTCCCCCTTATAGGGTTTCCACATACAAATCTCTATGTTATGTGTTGTGGATGTTTCTCTTTTTGTTTTATGCATTGAGTTTCACCGATATTAATATTAACTGCTAATTTGTCAACCGACATTAAGTTTGGTTTACCGGTATTAAGTATCAAGTTTGATTAAGTTATATTTGGGTTTAAATTAATTGACAACTGATTCACCCCCCCCCCCCTCTCAGTTGGCTCTAAGTCCTAAAAATTGATATCAGAGCCAGGTTCTCTTTTTGCAAAAGTTTAACAACTTGAGGAGATTCTATGGCAACAAACTTTTTTAGGAAGGACAGTCTGAAACTTGATGGAACTTACTATGGTATATGGAAGATCAAAATGGAGACACAGCTAAATTGCATTGGAAGAGACATATGGGATGTTACAAAGAATGGCTATATTGGTCCTGCACCGAATCAACCTAATCCACCAACATTGAGTAAGGATCAAGAGAATGATTACAAAGCAAGAGAAGCACTCTTGAGCACCTTATCAGATCAGCAAATCATGGGATTATCAGACCGATTTACTACTAAAGATATTTGGGATAAATTGGAGACAGTGAATGAAGGAGATACCACTGTCAAAATTGCAAAACTGGAATGCTTTCAAGTCAGGTATGAAAATCGGAAAATGGAAGGAGATGAAAGGATTTCTACTTTTATGGAAAGAGTAAATGAAATTGTTTTGGGAATACAATGTTGTGGAGGATCCTTAAGTGAAGATGAAATTGTTTCTAAAGTTTTAAGAGCTTTGCCACCGGCATACAAAATGAAATTAAATGTTATTAATGAGTTGAGAACAATACCTAATACATCAGTATCTAGAGATAACTTGGTTGGAAAACTTTCAACATTTGAGCTTAAGGAATTTGGTCTTGTTGCTACAATTAAGATAGATTTGGCCTTCAAAACATTGTCATCTACAGTGTCATGATCATCATCTAACAAATCTGATTGGAAAGGACTTTATGCAAGAGAACTTGAAGATATCAGAAAGGAAAATGAAGAACTAGAAGAACTTGAAGCACTATTTGCAAGGAAAATGCCTAAAGGTCCTATTGGAAGTAAGTATGAAGGTAAAGCACCATTTAAATGTTTTAATTGCAATAAAGTTGGTCATATGGCATCTAGATGTCCTAATAGACATGCAAGATTAAGAGAAGAAGCCAAAAGAACATATAAGCCTAACCCTGAATATCAAAGATACACATTTAAGAAGAATAGAGATAAATCATGTTACTATGTTGATGAAGGAGTTACTGATGATTCCGATGAAGAACCAAAAGACAATGGATGGGCTTTTGTTGCAATAAAATAATATCAATCGACACCTATTGTTCCACCGATAGAGAAGGCCCCGGCAACTAAAATTGAAGAAAAGGATGATTGGATTATAGATTTCAGATGTTCACATCATATGACTGGTGATAAAAGTAAATTCTTATCTTTTCAAGAATACAATGGAGTTCTAGTAAGATTTGGGGATTATAAAGCTTTTTTGATCAGAGGAAAAGGCACTACATATTTTGATGGTAAGCACAATACTGACAACATTTATTATGTTGAAGGTTTGAAGCATAATATTTTGAGTTTTGGTCAATTAGTTGAAAAGAGATTTTAGTTACAATTCAAGAATGGTAAATGCAAAATCATGAATAGAACTGGTTTGGAGATTGCAACCAGTAATCAGACTAGAGGTAATATCTTTCATTTGAATAACAATGAAAAGACATGCTTGATTTCACATATTGATGAAAGTTGGTTATGGCATAAGAGACTTTGTCATGTGAATTTTGATTGCATTGTAAAGATCAATTCAATTAAGGCAGTAAGGGATTTACCTAAGATTGTAAAACCTCATAATCCGGTATGTAAGGAATGTCAAATGGGAAAGCAAGTTAGAACAAATTTTTAAAGTATTTCTGAGAAATCCAATAATGTTCTTGATTTAATCCATACTGACTTGTGTGGTCCAATAAGATCAAGAAGTCTACAAGGAGATAGATATTTTATGCTAATCATTGATGATTATTCTAGAATGTGTTGGGTTACCTTTCTCGGGGAGAAATCAGAAGCTTTTGGGAAATTCAAACTATTCAAGGAAATGGTAGAGAATTAAACCAGTAAGAAAATCAAATGTTTAAGATCAGATGAAGGAGGTGAATTTACATCTAAGGAATTTAATACATTTTGTGAAGTGAATGGAATCAAAAGACAACTATCAGCACCTCAGACAACTCAGCAAAATGGGATTGTGGAAAGGAAGAACAGAACTATTCTGGATGCAGCTAGAAGCATGATATTGGAAGAAAATCTACCTCAAGTGTACTGGAGAAAAGAAGTGAATACAATGGTTTACACTTTTAACAGAGTTCACATCAAAGGTGAAACCAGTAAGACCCTTTTTTGAACTATGGTTTGGTAATACTCATACTCTTAAATATTTTAGAATATTTGGAAGCAAATGTTATATTAGGAGAGATGAGTATATTGGTAAATTTGATCCTAGAAGTGATGAAGAAATATTTCTTGGTTATTCATCTAAGAGAAAGGCATATAGATGTTTTAATAAAAGATTGCAGAAAATCATTAAGAGTGCAAATGTGAAGATAGATGAACACTTTAAAGGAAATTCAAGATCTATGGATTTTCAACCGACAGTTGAGATGATCATAAATGAACCTATACAGAGTGCACTGGTATAGAATGTGGATCTAGTCACATCGGCATCATCAGAGAATTCCACAGTGACTGAAGAACAATAGCAAATGAACAAACCCAGGTATGTAAGACTGAATCACTATGAAAGTCAAATAATTGGGAATAAGTATCAAGTTGTTATGACAAGAGGGAGACTGGCAAATGAAGAGGTGTGTTTCATTTCTCAAATTGATCCAGCATTTGTTATTGAGGCATGTGAAGATAAATTTTGGATTAAAGCTATGGAAGATGAATTAGAACAAATTGAAAATAATAATACATGGACATTGGTTCCCCAGCCTAAAGACAAAAATGTAATTGGAACTAAATGGGTATTCAGAAATAAACTTAATGAAGATGGTAAGGTAATTAGAAACAAAGAAAGATTAGTGTGTAAAGGATATTCACAGAAAGAGAGAATTGATTACAATGAAACCTTTGCATCGGTAGCTAGAATTGAGGCAGTCGGATTATGTCTTGCATTTGGAGCTCACAAGAACTATAAAGTATATCAAATGGATGTAAAATGTGCATTTATGAATGGTAATCTTGAAGAGGAAGTCTACATTGAACAGCCTAATGGATTTTCATTGACAAATGATAAAGATATGGTTTGCAGATTAAGGAAAGCTTTGTATGGATTGAAGCAAGCTCCTAGAGCTTGGTATGCTAGATTGGACAAATATCTTTTGAAACTTGGTTACACTAAAGGTAATGCTCACAACAACTTATATTTCAAAGTGACTAATGATGAAATCTTGATTATTGAAGTTTTTGTTGATGATATCATTTTTGGAGGAGAAGATGGATTGTGTAAAAACTTTGCTAAAAAGATGCAGGAAGAATTTGAAATGTCTATGATTGGGGAGATAAAATTATTTTTAGAATTGTAGATTTCACAGACTGATAAAAGTATATTCATATGTCAAACAAAGTACTTGAAGGAACTACTAAAGAAATTTGGTATGGAAAACTCTAAACCGATAATTACTCATATGACTACAACTAATAAATTGACATTGAAGGATGTTTCAGCTCCTGTTGATCCGACAAGATATAAATCTATGATTGGAGGTATACTATATTTGGCACAAACAAGACCTGATATAATAAATGCAGTATGTATTGTTTCAAGATATCAGAGTAATCCTAAAGAAAATCATGAATCAACAGTGAAAAGGATTTTTCGGTATCTACAAGGCACAACAAATCTTGGTTTATGGTATCCTAAAGATGAAAATTTTGATTTATGTGCATACACCGATGCAAATTGGGCAAGAGATGTAGATGAAAAAAGGGCACTACCGGCATGGCATTCTTTCTTGGTAGCAGATTGATTTCATGGTTAAGCAAGAAACAGAGTTGTACATCATTATCAACAATAGAATCATAATATGTTGTAGCAACAACTAATTATACTCAGGTATTATGGATTAAGCAAATGTTGAAGGACATAAAGGTAAAATGTAAAGAACCTATAATCATTTATTGTGATAATTCAGTAGCAATTGATATATCAAAGAATCCAGTATTTCACTCTAAGACTAAACATGTTTCTATCAAATATAATTTTCTGAAAGAGAATGTTGAAGTAAAAGAAGTGAGATTGGTTTATGTGAATACTAAAGAGCAGATTGCAGATATCTTTACTAAGCCTTTGCCTAAGGAAACTTTTGAGTATCTCAGAGAGCAGCTTGGAGTAATACCCTCACCGGTAGAGGCTTATACTATTCAAGTTTGGCATCAAACCAGCAAAATTAACATAGAAACCTTTTTCTGACTTTGATGGAGGAGAGCTACTTCTCAAGGGGAGTAGTTGGTTATTGTATTTGGTTATATGAATTAGTTTTATGTTCTGGTATTTATATTGCTTTGGCATCTAATGTCAAAGGGGGAGAGATACTTATGAAAAAGCATTAACATTATCCTTTGGGGAGAGATTATTCATTGGGGGAGAGATATATACTCTTTGCATTTGTATTTTGATTTCTGGTATTGATCTATTCTGGAGATTGTTGGTTTTTGGTTTTTGGCATTCTGTTTTGGCATTTAGATGTTTTTCCATCTTGTCTTTCCATCAATGCCAAAGGGGGAGATTGTCGGTATTATGGATATGTTGCATTAGTTTTTTCATTGATGTCAACACTTATCCTTCTGGAGATCTTTGGTTATGTTGAACCGGCACATTATGTTCACCGGCAAGTTCAATGACTTATGCACAGTCACTGGTATATTGTTCACCGATAGGTTATATTGTTCACCAACACTAAGGATGACTTGTTATCATCTGGAGATCACTTGGTTATGTCGAAGATATGGTTTGGATACTTGGTTTTGATATTCTGGTTATTGGTCTAATTGAGCTGACATGTTTGTTGTTATCGACAAATTGGTCTAGGTTATGGACCGGCATGCATTATTTATTCCAGATCAGTACGACACATTATGGAGATGATTTATTTTCTGGATATTGTTGTAAATATATTGAGCCGACATGATACATCGCATCTTTACTTATTTGTAATTGATTTTATTGTACTATTCTTAGTTAGCCAACCTACACATTTGGTCTTAGGTTTTTGTATATATGCGAGATCTCATTTGTGAGATGATGTAATAAGGAAGATAAAGGCATATGGTATATGGTTGTGTAACATGGTATGTGTGAATATTGAAGATCATATGAGTAGACCATAGAGAAGGTTCAAGGAAGGTTTGAAGGTGATTATCAGAGCTTAACCAGTACTGAATCCAGCATTGAAGATGCTATTTTGTGTAATACATTATCATTGGATTTAACCATCCAATTATTGTCAGTGTGACTCCTATTTGTGATTGAGTAATGAGCTCTAAGTGGTTGGCCTTTCTGTATGTGCAGACCCTATTTGTATACACATACTATCTGCATTAGTATCATCTGATTGTGGGTAAAGTTTCCCACCGTGGTTTTTCCCCTTACAGGGTTTCCACATACAAATATCTATATTATGTGTTGTGGATGTTGTTTCTCTTTCTATTTTATGCATTGAGTTTCACCGGTATTGATATTAACTGCTAATCTGTCAACCGACATGAAGTTTGGTTTACCGGTATTAAGTATCAAGTTTGATTAAGTTATATTTGGGTTGAAATTAATTGACAATTGATTCACCCCTCGTCTCAGTTGCCTCTGGGTCCTAACACTTTTGTCCTAAAGCTCACCTTAGTTTTCTTAACTTTCACACATTCATCACAAAATGTGCTTATCGATTTGATGATGGGTGGAATATTCCTCACACACCCCTTTTTGCTTACTGCTACTAGGTTATCAAAGCTTATGTGGCCTAATCTTCAGTGCCACAACCAACTTTCATCAACTTGTCCTAACAAGCATTGGAACTGATAGCATTCTTTCAGATTATAAACATTGCCATCCATTCTCTTTCCTTTTTCCACTACTTGACCGGTATCGTCTTTCTTTATCTGGCAACTAGTTGAGTCAAAGGTGAATTTGTAACCTTTGTCACACATCTGACTCACACTCAACAAATTTTTCTTTAGGCCTTCCACATAATATACATCATGTGCCTTCAATTTTTCATCAATACTTAAAGTGCCTTTTCCCTTTATTTTGATGGATGAGTTGTCTCCAAACCTTACGGAACCACCATTCCAATCTTCAAGTTTGATGAATTTATTTTTGTCACTAGTCATGTGGTTGGAGCAACCACTATCTACAACCCATAGATTTTTCCTTTCAGCATGTAAGGCAGTTTGCACTATGAGACTTGATTTTTCCTTTTCCTTTTATTTTTCAACCCATATTAGTTTGGTTTCCTTCTTCTTGTCAATTGCTATATTGTGCTCAGGTTCAGTTACTTGTTCTTGATCAGGTTTTGTCTTCTTCTACTTGATCTTCCAATTTTTACACAACTTTGCTATGTGTCCAAAATCTTAACAATTATAGCATTTTACATCTTCATATAAGGCAACATCCTTAAAATTATTATAGGGTACCGGTTTATTCTTCCTACATCTAAAACTCTTATGACCATAACCATTGCACTGATAACAGACAACATTCATATCCCAGAGGGCATTAAATTGATTTATGTAGATCATGAAATTGAAAATCATCAAAACTATAGCATCCTAAAATTGCGACACTTGCAATTTCGATTTCATTTGGGTCTTCACAATGGCAGCGCAACATTGAATCTGAATGGAGACCCCGAAACCTATTTATGACACCAAAAACTGCATATTTCTGCACCTTGGCCTGATCCTTCCTTGCACCCTACTATCCTGGGAGGTGGGACCATGGTGCCCAGCGCCCTGGTCCTTCAAGACCATGGCGCCCAGCGCCCTGGTCCCTGGCCCTATTTTGGGCCCAGTCTCTTGTTGGGCATCGGGTCTTTAAGTTTGCAATTCGGAAAATAATGCTTCTATGTCAGCCTAAGGTTAGAAAAATCAGTCTCCTAACCCTAATTGACAAGTATATAAACTACATTTCCTCTCCCAAAAGGAAGGAGGAAAAAAATATGTGAGCAAGAGGCGGAAGCAATATTCAAACATTCAAACATTCAAGCATTCAAAGCATTCCTTCAAGCAATTGAGCATTCTAAGTCTCCATTCAAGGCTAAATGTTGCATTCAAGACAAGGATTCAACCATTGAAGAGGAGATCACTTACAATACACAACATACAACATTCATTACACCTTCGCATGTATGAATACAAACATTCTTACAACAAGGTATTAGTACTTGTTTACATTACAAACATTTACATTTACAGCATTCTCATTTCTTGGTTAATTCCAAAACTAGGGTTTGACCTAAAGGCAAACCCCTAATCCCTAACTCCCCAATCATCCTCTCTTTTCTGTGTGTAGGTTGCAGATATGCGGCTGTAATTGAAGATCTAGAATCCTTGTGCAGAGACGAATAGATCCCCCTTCGTTTCGCAGATTTTTCGAAGGACCGTGTGCACTCCGGGCACCATCGTCCCGTCAACTTTCGCTCAAATTTGCAGAACAGCATCATCTTGACATTTTACTGCTAATTTCAGGTCCGCAACTTCATCCTGTGTCTCTATCTCCATTTACAAGCGAATCTTTCCTACTTCACATGTACTCCTAGTTCAATCTTTCTATCTACATTCTTTACAAAAGAGGGTATCCTTGATGTCTCAACCCTTGAAACTCATTTAGAATTTAGTCTTGCATTGTGTGGGTTTGGATCTTGTGAGTTTCAACCAATCTTTTGAATGTAAAGTCTCTCCTAAGTGAAAATCGTCAATCCTAGTGACCTCCTTTCTCTCTCCTTGGAGTGGGGGAACACCTAGGGTTCAATTTTCCACTTTACATTTTGGTGAACCTGACGTGAACATCCTAATTCTGATTATTCATGGTTAGATCTGAAAAATTTGCTTCCTTAATTACATTTCCATGTTTGATCTTTTGCAAATTTTAGAGGTTAATTGCATAAAAACCCTAAATTTTCTTTTTAGTAATTGAGCTTGTGAAATGTTTAATTGTTAATGCTTTTTTCAGATCTACCCTTCTATTGCAAATTGTCAATTCATTTTTGTGCTTTAATTCTGAAAATTAAGTGGTTAAGTGTCAAAACCCTAATTTTTAAACCTTCTTGATTCAACATTTGACCAATGATTTCATTGATCAAAACACCTCCAAATCGGCTGTAACTTTGGATTCCACAACAAGATCACAATATCTCTAATCCCTGAAAATTTGGAAAAAAGTTGCGAGGACCGTGTGCACCCCGAGCGCCATTGTCCCTGACATTTTCTCCAAAATTTCCGAAGCTAGATCTTACTGTATTTTTCTGCTAAAATCCAGAATCTTGACTGATTTCATCAATTCTAACACTTTCAAAATTAAAGTCAAAGTTGCTCTAGTGATTGCTTGGATTAAGGCTTATAATCATTCAAAAATTGCTGAAATTGAAATTCATGTCAAAATTGTGTTTCTTACTGTCCTAAATCTGATAAGTGTGTTGGCATTCATTTGAAATTTCAGTGCTGTATTCAAATTTTTGCAGTTTGTGACTTTTGAAATTAAATGTTTAATTGCAACAACCTTGATTTCCACTTTCAAAATTGAATTTTGCATGAAATTGAGTCAACTTTTAAATTTCAAAACCTGCATTGCTTTTAGTATTCCCTCTAAAATCATAAAATTCAAAATTTTAGTTTCCCTCTCTTTTTCAAAATTCAAATTTTGCATTTTTCAACAATCTTGGTAGGGTTCAAATTTGAGATTGCAACTTTAATTTGGCCTATCTACAGATCGTAAAATCACTCAATTTTTTCAGATTAGCTTTAAAATCATCATAACTTTCATCACTAAAAATTTCAAAAAAAGTTGCGAGGACCGTGTGCACTCCGTTCGCCACGGTCCCTGACATTTTTTCTAAAATTTTGGGAGATTATCCTGATTGCATTTAACAGCTTAAATCTAGGAGATTGGCTGATTTTATTGAAATTTGCTACCTCTAAAATTCAAAATCTTCTCTCTCTCTCCCTAGTGCATGAGTTTTACAACAATAAGCCCTACTTACACTATTCCCATTAGACGAAGCCTTAGAATTAAGTCTTTCCAAGGTTTAATTACTGAGGAGATGGAACATAACTTGAATGGCCTTTTTAACAAGGACATGGGTAATTCCTCTAATCCTCTTAATGATGAAGAATCTCTCCATGAGGTTTTTGTAGAACAACTTTTGAAATTGGATAACCAATTTGATGATTTTCAGCAATGGATGTCTCAAGAATACCCCGATAGTGAAGCTCTTCCATTAATTGAGGGTCTAAAACGTATGGTTCAAAGTGATAAGAATGGAATTGATATTTTGCATAGTATTGCACACATCGTGGATTCGAATGTGATGCCTATGAAGAGTTGTGCTGAAACTTTAGGTTATACACAACCTCCTACTCAATTCAATCATTCTATTCCTTTGACAACTTCTATTGCTAGTATACCTACTTTTACATCAAACATAATGACTACTTCAATACAAAACATTTCACCTATGATCACCAGTCATGGGGGCAATCTTTCTTCTTCAATCAACCCTCTTCCTTAATTCAATCCAACTTATTCATTCATTCCTTCAATGAGTGTCCCTATTACATCTCCACAAATGAACATGACGCAAGGGGACAATTCATTTAACCATTCCATTCCTCCTTGTAGTGTTCCTTCTTTCCAATCATCTCCTATGACTAACCATCATAGTGTCCCGCCACCTTACTCTCAATCAATACCTTCTTTCAATAACATAATACCTCCATCACAATCTAACATGTCTAATATGAACTCTTTGACTGAAGTGACTATTAACAATCTTGCACAAATTGTCTCTTCTTTACAACAACAAATTGCCTCTATGAATCAATCTAAGTTTAGTGTGCCCACGTTTGATGTTGCGAGCCCACTTTCTCTTGACATTGTTCAAGCTATCCCCCCTAAGCATGTTGAAATCCCACAATTGGAGCTTTATAATGGTAAAGGTGATCCTCTAACATATGTTAAGACCTTTCAAACAATATGTACCGATTTTGCTCATGACCAAAGGTTGTTTGCAAAACTGTTTACTAGAACATTAAGAGATAAGGCTCTACAATGGTATTTCTCATTGCCTTCCTATTCTATTACTTCTTTCCAACAACTTGCAAATGCTTTTATTCAACAATTTCAAAACAATATAGGTCCTAAAGTTACTTTAATTGATTTAATGCATTGTAAACAAGGCGTTAAAGAAAAAGTGACTGATTTCATTGGTAGATATAAGCATTTGTATGCTCAAATTTCTTTTCCAGTACCTGACAATGATATTCAAAGAATCTTTATTTCTAATTTACAAAAAGATATTAGAGAAAAACTTATATTTTCTGAGTTTACTTCTTTCCAACAATTGTGTGCAAAGCTTCACAATTATCAATTGACTGTGAGTCAAATGGAACAAGCAAATCCTATGGCTCCGAGTGATAAGGGTGATAGTAGTCAACAACCATTTGGGAAGTTTAAACCGAATAGAGAGTCCATTAAATTCAATGAAAACATCATCAGCAACAATGTGAATGCAGCATCAGGTGTGCCTCCTATTTCTAAGTTTTTCAAGAAAGAAAGAAAGTTTACTCCTTTGAATGAATCATTGCATAGTATTATGAATAAGTTATTAGAACAAAATGTGCTTACTCTCCCTCCTATAAAGCAAATAGATCCTGCAAAGATTAATTCACCCTATTTTGATAACAAATCTTTTTGTCAATTTCATCGTCAACCTGGGCATGATATCGAAAAATGTTTTGCTTTAAAGGGTAAAATTCAAGATTTGATTGATAATAATACTATCTCTGTTTCAGGTGTGAATGATAAAGGCAACACATCTGTAGCTCCTCCTAACCAAAATCTTAAGATTTTTACTAATCCATTACCTTCTCATACCTCTAATGTGATTGAGACTAAGGATTCCTCTTTCTCACCTGATAGTCTTGTGTCTATGACTCTGAATGTGATTAACTTTGTGGAGCAGTAGAAAATCCCTCAAGAACCTTCCATCACATTTGATTCGAGTGAAATTATCAGGGCACCTGATGGTCCTTTATATATAGTTGCAAAAGTCAAGAATACACCTTGTCGTGGAGTGCTTATTGATCCTTCTTGCATGGTTAATGTCATTACTGAAGAATTTCTCTTTACTTTGCAATTGAATCAAGAAATCTATGACAAAACAAATGTGGTTGTGAAATTATTTGATGCATTTTCTTCTCTTGCAATTGGTTCTATTACATTACCTATTGAGGTCCATAACAAATCCCTTGATGTAAGCTTCGCTATTATTCCATCATCCAAACAATTTCGTGTGAAGCTAGGCTATCCTTGGCTATCTTCCATGAAAGCTATTACTTCTCCTATTCACAAGTGTTTGAAATTTCCCCATAATATTGTTACTATCAATCATAGTCTCTTTAAACCAGCTGAAAGAACTTCTAGCATTCCTATTGATTATTTTTGGCCTAAACAATTCCAATCTCTTCCACCGCGAAGTGATCATCTTTTCAAATCTTATCAAAAGTGGAAAAAAGATATGATCCTATCTCTAAGTGAACCTAGAACACCCAAACTTGATATTCCTATCATTCTTGAGAAGGAAGTTCTTCCTTTGAAAGATAAAACTAATGTCTTTCCTCAAGAAGATTCCCAACCCATCCCTATGGATGTGATTATGTCTAACAAACTTTCTAAAAGTAGACCTATACCTCCTCATCATGATGGACTTGGTCTCCTTCCTAAACCAAATATTCCTCCTTTATATGGAGTAGTTCCTCCTCCTTCCTCTTATAGAGAGAAGAGACCTTCTTCTTCTCCTATTGTCCAACCTAAGAGACCACAACCTAAACACTCAAGTGATAAGGATGAGAACATTCCTCCTCCTCAATATTCTCAACTTCCTACTAAGACTAGACAAAATCGTTCTGCATGTGAACGCTGATGAAAGTGTTGTCTTAGAGCTTGTGCAGCTGCTTCTCAAACTTTGCAATCCCCAAAAACACCTTCAGCTAGTATTATTCCATTTTCTCCTCAGCTGAAAATTGAGCCAAAATCTCCTAAACATAAAATGCATGATGGTCTTGATCCTGTACAAGTTAAAGATCCTATTTTTATAAATCTTGATGATGATATAGATGAAAATGTTATTCATGATGAAAATGTTACTTCTCTTCATTTTGATAGTGAATATGAATATGTTGATATCGATAACCATTTATCTAACGAATTTTCTAAAGCACTTATCCTAGCTCCTAGACAAGAACAACGTGGCTTGGAACATGAACATAGCCCTTGTTTGGATCTTGTGATAGCTCCATCTGCTGTGTTGGATGTTCCTCCTCTAGCATGTTTCCTACCTTCCCGAAATATTGATCAGCAAGATCGGGGGGTAGATAACGTGCTAGACTAGTTCATTAGCATAGCAGACTCTCTCCTCCTCTCTTTTGTCACTTCTTCTATGTGTTACTCTCATTCTTCTATTTGTTGTCCTTAGTGTTGTCTACTAGAGGACGATGCAAAACATTGAGATCTCTTTTGGTCTCTCTCATGTTGACTCAAAAGACACATGTGTTCCCTTCTTCTAGGTGACCTTCCTTGATTGGGGAATGAAGAACAATTATGCATACATACATATGATATACATGAATTATCATACAGCATACTGACCCCAAGGAAAGCGAAGTCACCTCATGCTTTGTGTTTTGTGTCTATTATCCTTGGGTTTATCTCACACTAGGGGCCTAAATCCTTGTGATAACGTGCTCCTTTCCCTTCTCATTTCTTATATGTATCACTACCTTAAAGAAATCACCCCCAATGAGGCATGTGCGATCGCTTTAACGTAGGGGGGCATACACCCCATTCATATCTCTTCAAGATACTTGAAAATTTGTTGGCGAACTTAGCTTTGCCTTGAAAAATTTTGATATTCTTCTTGCATGACTCATAGTGAGGGAACCTTACTACTGATAGTCATGGTTCTCCCTCGTGATCTTCCCTTTTACTTTGTCAATCGAAGTTGTAAGATCCTTAGTCCACTGGGGGCTTGGTGTATCTTGCCTCCTTGACGTGGTGAAAGTCTTTCAATGTTGTTTCCTTGTACTTTACCAGAAGTATGGGCGTACGCTTATACTCCCGCTAAAGTGGGGGCTAAATGTAGAGTCCTAAAATTGTGACACTTGCAATTTCGACTGCATTTGGGTCTTTACGATGGCAGCGCAACATTGAACCTGAATGGAGACCCCGAAACCTGTTTACGACACCAAAAACTGCATATTTCTGCACCTTGGCCTGATCCTTCCTTTCACCTTGCTATCCTGGGAGGTGGGACCATGGCGCCCAGTGCCCTAGTCCTTCAAGACCATGGCGCCTAGTGCCCTAGTCCCTCAGGACCATGGCGCCCAGCGCCCTGGTCCCTGGCCCTATTTTGGGTCCGATCTCTTGTTGGGCATCGGGTCTTTAAGTTTGCAATTCAGAAAATAATGCTTCTATGTTGGCCTAAGGTCGGAAAAATTAGTCTCCTAACCCTAATTGACAAGTATATAAACTACATTTCCTCTCCCAAAAGGAAGGAGGAAAAACATATGTGAGCAAGAGGCGGAAGCGATATTCAAACATTCAAACATTCAAGCATTCAAAGCATTCCTTCAAGCAATTGAGCATTCTAAGTCTCCATTCAAGGCTAAGTGTTGCATTCAAGACAAGGATTCAACCATTGAAGAGGAGATCACTTACAATATACAACATACAACATTCATTACACCTTCGCATGTAAGAATACAAACATTCTTACAACAAGGTATCAGTACTTGTTTACATTACAAACATTTACATTTACAACATTCTCATTTCTTGGTTAATTCCAAAACCGGGGTTTGACCTAAAGGAAAACCCCTAATCCCTAACCCCCCAATCATCCTCTCTTTTTTGTGTGTAGGTTGCAGATACGCGGCTGTAATTGAAGATCTGGAATCCTTGTGCAAAGACGAATAGATCCCCCTTCGTTTCGCGGATTTTTCGGAGGACCGTGTGCACTCCGGGCGCCATCGTCCTATCAACTTTTGCTCAAATTTGCAGAACAGCATCATCTCGACATTTTACTACTAATTTCAGGTCCGCAGCTTCATCCTGTGTCTCTATCTCCATTTACAAGTGAATCTTTCCTACTTCACATGTACTCCTAGTTCAATCTTTCTATCTACATTCTTTACAAAAGAGGGTATTCTTGATGTCTCAACCCTTGAAACTCATTTAGAATTTAGTCTTGCATTGTGTGGGTTTGGATCTTGTGAGTTTCAACCCCTCTTTTGAATGTAAAGTCTCTCCTAAGTGAAAACCGTCAATCCTAGTGACCTCCTTTCTCTCTCGGAGTGGGGGAACACCTAGGGTTCGATTTTCCTCTTTACAAAAACAATAGCAATTAGGACAACCACAAAACCTTAAGCTGCTATGAAAGCAATCCCAATCCAATCAATGAAGACATAAAGACAAGATATTCAAATCAAATCAAATCGAAGCAAACCGACGTAGATATCTCCTTCATGTGGCTCCATTGTTCTTCTTTCACCTTCAAATTTGATGTGGATCTCACCTACAATTACAAAATGCAAGTGGAAAGCAAGTTGTTAAGAGATGAAATTCGTAGCATAAGGTTACTTGAAAATGCGATTGATTGATTGATTGATTCCTCAATTGTGATGACATGGCTTCGTAAGAAGGTTGAGACCTCATTCAACAAACATGTCACTATGCAATGCAACTAATGGGATTGACAAATGCAACCTAAAAGGATGACAATGCAACTTAATGTTTTTGTACCTTTTGAATTTTTGGAGACAAACTTTTGAAATGCAAAGCTAAAGACTCAATCTTGGGAAGTTGAAATGAAGTCAAGACCTTAAAGGACAAAGGACCAAATGACAATAGGACAAATTGACAATGTCTCACCTATATGCTTGGATCCTAAGCTAGGTTTGACAAAAATGATATTAATGAAAGGACAAATTTTAGACAAGGTCAAGACTCCCTAACAACAACATAGGGTATCATCCAAAGTTTTGATTTTTCAAGTTTGACAAACCAAATCTTTGAGACTAAATGCAAGAAGGAAATTATTATGACAATGACTTAGGATATGACATGAAAATGATCTAAGGATATGATGTGACAAGATGAAGCCAAGACAAGATGACAATACAATGATAAGGAATATGCGAAGACCAATGACTTGGAATATGCAAAATGTAGCCTAGGCAAGACCTAATTTTAGCATGACAAGGATAATGCACGAATGTCACCTAAATGGAAATCTAGCTTGGATATGACAATGAAATGCAAACTTAGGGAAATGATTTTGAATCTAAGTGCAAAATGAGGACGCTTGCAATGAAAAGGACTAAAATGAAGGGAGGTGACAATATGCCCTAGGACCTAAGTTGGACTATGCAAAACCTAGCCTAAAATGACATGAATTTTGAAACAAAGACATTCAATGTTTGACAAGCCATGTTCAAATGTTGGATGAATACTTGGACAAATTTGGACTTTTGTTTGGATTTTGTTTTGAATTGAAGGTTGTTGATTTTGAAAAACCCTAGTTGATTATGAGCACTTTTGAAAGTTTGTTTCTGATTTAACTTTTGATAATTACGGAAGACAAAAATGTTTGTTTGACTTTGACTCAAGACAATCAAGCACATTCACAAAAAATCCTCTGGCCGGCAAGGGAAATATCTGTTGAATCCTCTGACCATAAAATACAACACTCAGCCGGATAGCTAGACGCTTGGTAGCACTGGCTCCCCCTTACAGTGTACTGACTTCTCGGGCATACCAAGATTCAAGTTCAAGGGGCATCACTTCCCAAGAAATTGCTATCTCTAACTGAGGAGTACATGAGTGGTGTCTTCGGCATGTGCATATCACAACGCCTATGCCAACAGATAGAAGGATTTTGGCATCTAAAAACAAGAGATTCTAGTAAGGGCATCCGTTCGAGTGGGTATTGATCCGGCGAATAAATCATCGCAATACCATTCCAGCACCTGTTGTCTACAACTTTTGTTGCATCCACAGTTATTTAGAGTGGTTTGGAAGAGCTTGGCTTTAGCCCGTCACCACTTTGGGTCATTCCCTCTCACCAATGCCTATGTGAAGTGCCAAGCAAATCGGGAGGCAGGCCCAATTCTAAGGGTTAAAATATGCAATCAAATTAAAAACAGACAAAGCATGCATGGTGTTCATTAACCTTTAAGAAATGACATGTGCAACTACTTTAAAAATCGCAAGCAAGACATTTTAATGAGAGTCTTTGACCATGTCCTACATAAGATTCGTTAGTAGTTGCATTTTTAGTCTTCGTCACACGTAATGCCAAGATGCTGCACAGAGAATTAGCACCAAAGAAAAACCAAAATGCAAGAAACAAAATGAAAACAAACAAATTTGGAAGTAAAAACAACTGATTTCACCTTTGTTTCTGGCCTTGCACAGGTGCAGAATGCTTCAACACAGGCATAGAACCCATCAACACAGGCTCGGAATGCCTCAACACAGGCGCAAAATGCCTCAACACAGACGCAGAACCTATCAACACAGGTGCAGAAGTGCCCAGAGAGCTCTGAGTCACCCTGTTTCTTGAGTTTTTTACCTGCAAATAGCTCAAAAGCACTCAAAACATGATTAAGGGGTTAGTTCACGTCAGGTTCACCAAAAATGTAGATCAGGAAATTGAAAATCATCAAAACAATAGCAATTAGGACAACCACGAAACCTAAAGTTGCTATGAAAGCAATCCTAATCCAATCAATGAAGACATAAAGACAAGATATTAAAATCAAATGAAATCGAAGCAAACCGACGCAATATCTCCTTCATGTGGCTCCATTGTTCTTCTTTCACCTTCAAATTTGATGTGGATCTCACCTACAAGTGCAAAATGCAAGTGGAAAGCAAGTTGTTGATGAAATTCGTAGTGTAAGGTTACTCAAAAATGTGATTGATTGATTCATTCCTTCATTGAAGAAAATCATCCAATTTATAGACAAATTGGAGAGAGGACAAGATTAGCATGAAGAGATTTGAAAGGAAATTAAAATCAAGAATGGCAAAACTATGACAAATGTATGACAAGTTGCTATGCAAGATGTATGACAAATTATGACAAGATTGAAATAGAAACTAGGAATTAGGAGAAATTAGAAAATTAGAAAATTGAGGAAAAAGATGAAATAGAAATTAGGTGAATTAATTAATAGGTTTTCATCCATTAATTAATTCATGAAAGAGACCTAGGACTAAATAAATAGATTTATTGAACCCACAAAGAAGAAGAAAAGGATTAAATGAACAAATCATAAAACCCTAGAAATAAGAGGACAAGGAATTAGGTCAAGACAACAAGAAATTAATGTAGGTTTTATCATGATTCTAATTGACAAAGGACCAATGTTGATAAATGATTGAGATTGGTTGACAATAAATCAATGACAAATTGACCAAGATTGACAAGGAGATCAAATTGATAGGCGCCAATTGACGAGGAACAATGACTAATCGATCCAAATTGACATGATTGAAAAGGACAAAGAGCGATGACGAATCGGTTGCAAAATGACAAGATTGACAAGGACAAAGTTCGATGACGAATTGATCACAAAATGATGAGATTGACAAGGGCAAGGATCGATGACGAATCGATCGCAAAATGACAAGGCTAACAAGTTGATAATTGCAAATGATTACTAACAAGCTAAAGATGATTGAAAGATTGACAAGAGGACAAAACCCTCATTCAAACATCGATTAGGATTGACGATGTCTAAAATGATGATAAATGAGCACACACCATGATGCGACAGGATAAGATCGACCAAAATCATGACTAAAGATTTCTATCGACAAGACCTAATTCGAAAGTGAGAAAAATGAGGAATGCAGAAGAAGGACTCGATGCTTGCAAATGATAAAGACCAAGTGCACAACATAGAAGAAATATTAATGCAGCGCAATAACCCTAAAATAAGGCAATGCACAAATGTTAAAGTATGACTCCACAAGCGTTGACCATTTTTAGACGTCTACAATTTCTACTTTCATAGCTCATAGAGGGCTTATTGGTTAATCTACAATTATCTATTCTATGCCCAAATTTGTTACACCAGTAACAGTAACCATGAAAGTTTTAAACATACCAGTTAGGTTGCCTTGATCTGAATGGGACTACCTCATTAGGGGTCTTCCCTTCATGTTGTTGAATCTAGTGAATCCTTCATAGTCAACTATTGCATTTCTCCTTGGATTTGCATGTTGGTACAAGAAGTGTGGCCTCTGGTTCATTGTTGTATACTGGTTTGAGTGGTGATCTCCAACAACATCTGCATATGTCTTTTTACTGGTATTCTTGCCTACATTGAATGTCTTCTTTTCTTCACCTTCAATTGAAGAGGTGAACTTTATTTCTTTGTTGGATTTATCTTTGTGGGTTGAACTTTGACCTTCTTCAAAGCCTAAGCCACTTGTGTCTTTGGATTGCTTCTGTTTGCTCAACATCTTGTCTAAGGCCTCAGTCCTACCTTCATATTTTCTCCTTACTTTTATTTCTTCCTTACTTTCTTCAAGCTCCTTTCTGAGCTTACTATTTCTGCTTCCAACTCTTGATGCTCCTTTTCCTTCTTTGTCATATCAGAGGATGTAGCTTCACATATCCTCTTAGTTTCTTCTTGTTGTAATTTTAAGTCAGATATAACTTGAATTGACTCATCTAGGGATTGCTTCAAGAGATCTTGTTCACCTACTACAGCAAGCTTGACCTTTTTGAGTTCTCTTCTTGTTTTACTCAATTCCTCAAGAGAACTAATGAGTTCACCTTCCAAATCCACTTCAGCTTCAATGTCCTCCTCTTCCTCATCTTCATCAACTGGCTCACCAAGTGCCATGAAGAGATTGACTTTTCTGTCGTTCTCATGGTAATCATCTTCTGGTGCATTTTCTCCATCTTTTGTATCATCCTCAATAGTATATAGGCTGTTTTGATTCTGGTAGCCTCTCCTTCCTTGCCAGTAGTCGTTTATTTCTCTATCTTTGCCAGCGGATTTTCTGAACTCTCTTGACTCATCTTCATCGGTTTCTTTGTGGGGATAATTTGCAGCAAAGTGCTCGACCTTCCCGCAGTTGAAACATTTAAGTGGTAGCTTTCCTTTATACCGGTCGGATCCTCTTTTGAGCTTCCTAACAATTTTTGCTACTTCTACATCAGAATCTTCACTAGATTCTTTATGAGTAGCTGCTTCTTTGCCCTTTTTGGTGATGTTGAATGTTGCTTCTTTCCTTAAGGAAGTATCACCAGTTGCTCTCATCTCATAGGTTTTCAATGAGCCAAATAACTCATCCATTGTAAAAGTCTTCAGATCCTTGGCTTTTTCTATAACAGACACCTTAGTATCATACTTGGGTGTGAGAGATCTAAGTACCTTCTTGATAAGAATCTCATATGTAATCTCTTCTCCAAGTCCTCTGATGGTGTTCACAGTGTCATCAAACCTGTGAAGATAGTCTACAATCTTTTCATCATCTTTCATCTTGATGCTTTCAAGTTGGCCCCTTAGTGCTTGCATCTTGTCCTCTTTGACTTTTGCATCTCCTTCAAACAACCTCTACAATTTATCCCAAGTCTCCTTTACTGAAACACAGTGCATAACTTTGACAAACTCATTATCAGACAACCCACTCAAGATAGCATGTTTGGCCTTTTCATTGTTCTCATACTCCTTTTTGGCATCTGGATCAGTGGGAGGAACACTAGGAACAACATACCCATTCTTGACAAACATCCACACATCAAAACCCAGGGAGGAAATAGAGGTCTCCATTATTCTGCTCCAGAAGGCATAGTTGGATCCATCAAACATGGGGGCTTTTGAGGAAGAAGACTCATTTCTTTCCATTGTGTTCAAAGTCTAGAATCTACCCAAGGTTTAAATAAAACTAGGAACCTACGCTCTGTTACCAATTGTTGAACACAGAGTACCACTGAGAGGGGGGTGAATCAGTGGTTCCTAAACTTTTTGGCCTTTCAAAGAAACTTCAGAATACCTATTATTAACTTAAGCACTAAACAATCAAACCGGTAAAGCGGGAAGGAAAGCCAAAGAGATCAATCACACAAATACAACTCACAACACCAGATGTACAAGGAAAACCCAATATGGGAAAAACCTCGGTGAGAAAAGTTGTTGGAGACTACTGCTCCAATCCAGCCTCATAGGTAAAACATTGGATTATAAATATTTAGGGCACTAACCCAAGGAGCACCAAGCTCCAACTTGGTGATGTATATTGAAATACAATTTAGATACAGTTAAGGCTTCTTGTTGCAAATGAGTTCTGCAATTCTTGATCAAATATCTTATTGTCGGTTGACAGTCTTTTCTCCTCCACTGAATCTCACACTACCGGTTGTGAGAATACTTTATCTGATTCTTGGCCTCTATTATCACTCTTTTTCTCTCATAGTTGCACCACACATTGTATCACACTTGGATGTTGCCTTTCTCTACTACACCTTGTCAGTTTTTCTTAACAGTTGAACTACAGTTATATCGATACTCAATCACTGTCGGTTAAAACCCTTTCACCGGTTCGTTTGCTCACCTACTCTGCAACTTTCTTAGAATAAATTTTTAAGGGAAAAAATATTCTTTGCACTTAATCTCTTTTCTCTCCTTTTGTTCTCCGCAATAGTACTTGCTCTGTCTCGAGCTCATATATTTATCACCATGGTTTCCTATCAAAAAGCAATTCAAATTTGGAGTGGTTAGGGTTTCCTTTACCTGACACAATCTTCATGAGATCTGATCTAGTCTATCTTGGATTGATCACCTGTACTCCAGGGATGCATCTGTACACATTTTCTATTGTCTGATGCATACTTGCTAAACATAGCAATCACGTACAAGATTTCCTACTTTGAAATCTGTCAACTCATAAAGCACTCAATTGTTCCCTTTTTGAGGTCTTCTTGCAATCGGATTTTTTTTTCATTGATCTAGGCACCAACTTCTCCTTGATCTTTCTCTGTTATTCTTCCTTCCTTGAGCCGCATCAATCAGTTACAATCCCATGATTTGTGTGTTAAATCCTAGAGACAACTAAGAGGGGGGTGAATCAGTTGTCTAATAAATTCAAACCAAAAACAACTTAACCAACTTAATGCTTAATACCAGTAAACCAGTTTAGTATGCCGATAGACAGTGTTAATAGTTAATTGCTATACCAGTAAAGATTAATGCATGAAACATAAACACAAAGTCATCCACAACACATAACACAAATATTTGTATGTGGAAACCCTATAAGGGGAAAAACCATGATGGGAAACCTTACCCACAATCAGATGATACTACTACAGATAGTAGGTGTACATAAATGGGGTCTACACATGTAGAAAGGCCAACAGCCTAGACCTCACTGCTCAATCACAAAATGGGAGTCACACTAACTACAGTTGGATGATTAAATCCAATAAGAATGTACTACACAAAATAGCATCTTCATATGTTGGATTCAATACCGGTGTAATGCTGATATGCTTCCACAAAAACCTAGCTTCTCCTTCAAATGATGTCTGCGTGTATAGCTCTGCTTAACCTCGCATATACCTTCACTTAGTTCTTTTTCGCATTCCCACATTTGATCTTACAAATAAGATCTTACAGTTATACCATAACCTAAGACCAATTTAAGTAGGTCAGCTCTACAAGATATTACAATAAAACATTTTACAAACAATATAATTGTAGATGTCTAAAAATGGTCAACGCTTGCGGAGTCATACTTTAACTTTTGCGCATTGCCTTAATTTAGGGTTTTTGCATCGCATTAACATTTCTCCTATGATTCGCACTTGGTCTTTATCATTTGTGAGCATTGAGTCATTCTTTTGCATTCTTCATTCGTCTCGCCTTCGAGTTAGGTCTTGTCGACAACAATCTTCAGTCATGATTTTGGTCAATCTTATCCTATCGCATCAATGTGTGTGCTTATTTGTCATCATTTTGGACATCGTCAATCCTAATTAGGGTTTTGTCCTCTTATCAATCTTATCATCATGCGATCGATTTGTCATCGATCATTGTCATTTTCAATCTTGTCATCTTGCGTCGATTTGTCATCGATCGTGGTCATTTTCAATCTTGTCATTTTGTAATCTATTTTGTCATCAATCCTTGTCCTCTTGTCAACTTTGTCATTTTGCGATTGATTTGTCATCGATCGTCGTCCTTCTCAATCATGTCAATTTGGATCAATTAGTCATTGTTCCTCGTCAATTGGCGCATTTCTCAATCAAATCATTTATCAGCATTGGTCATTTATCAAATCAGAATCATGATCAAATCGAATCGACAGCAATTATCCTTTGTCAAGACCTAATTGGCATTCTTGCATTTTCTAATTGATCTTCTAGGGTTTCATGATTTTATTCATTTAACCCTGTTTGTCATTTTTCTCTTTAGGATAAATGATTTATTTATTTATCCTAAATCTTCTCGTCACAATTAAATGTTCATTTAATTGGCTAACTAATTCCTTCTCTCTTTGTGAATTAATTAATAAATGAAAAATTATTAATTAATTTACCAATTTACTAATTTCTCCTAATTCCTAATTTTCTAATTTTCATCAATTTTCTAATTTCCTAATTTCTAATTCATCTAATTTCCTAATTTCTAATTCTCCTAATTTCATGGGAATGACATAGCAAATTTGTCATATTTTGTCATAATTTGTCAATCAATCAATTTTGACATAGAAATTTGTCATAATTTTGTCAAAATCATCAATCAATCAATCTTGCATAGAAAGTGCAAATTTGTCATAATTTTGTCATAATTGTCATTCTTGATTTGAATTTCCATTCAAATCACATTCATGCTAATCTTGTCTTTCTCCAATTTGTCTATAAATTGGATGAATTTCTTCAATCCCAACTAATCACTTTTTTGAATCCCTAATCCCTGGTCGAATCAATCACGCTTTGAGTATTCTTGCGCTACTATCTTGTCTACTTGCTTTCACATCATGCTTATGCACTTGAAGGTGAGATCCACAAACAAAGCTATTTGAAGGAGAAAGAAGGACAATGGAGCCACATGAAGGAGACATTCAAGTTTGCAATGGTTTGTGTTTGAATTGATGTCTTGTTTTCATGTCTTTATTGAGTGTGTTTAGGATTGATCATTGCATTTTAGTTTCCATGATTGAGCTAGACTAATATTGATTTGCTTTGATGATTTCTGATTTCCTAGCTACATTAATTGGTGAACCCAATGTGAACTAACCCCCTAACCATCCTTTTGAGTGCTTTTGAGATGATTTGTAGGTCAAAAACCCAAGAAATAGGGTAATGCAGGGCTTTCTGAGAACTTTTGCGCCTGTGTAGGAGCAATCTGCGCCTGTGTCAAGCATTTTGTGCCTGTGTTAAGGACTTATGTGCCTATGTCAAAGGGATCTGCGCCTATGTTACATCATTCTGCGTTTGTGTTACATCATTCTGCACCTGTGTAAGAAATTTTGCGCCTGTGTAGGGCCAGAAACAAAGGTAAAAGGCAGTGTTTCTTACTTGCAAATTGTTTTGTTTTGCATTCTATTTTTGCTTTTTGGTTTTTTGGTACTGATTCTTTGTGTATCACCTTGGCATTATGCATGGCAAAGACAATAAATGAAACTACTAACACATTTTATGCAGGTTCGATAGTCAAAGACTAAACAAATTAAACTTCTGACTTGGTGATTTTGCAGGTTGCCTTATACTCCAACTAAACCTTGTGTTTGTAATTCATAATTAGGCACCTAGTTTTGATTGCTAAGTAGGATGGAATGAACGTATGTTTGCTTTGATTGTTGAGTTTGACATTGGAGTAGGAGAGTATGCTCTCATCCTTCTTGGGTGATCAGAAATCTAGATCTTTGATACCATTCTCATGTTTTGATTATGTGTTACCTTTAGAGGGCCTACCTTCCCGACCATTTGCTTTTGCAAGCAAGTGACAATCGTGAGAAGGGAACAACCCAAAGTGAGTACGGCTATAATACCTTGGCATTCTAACTCACTATAAATAAATACCTGATGGGCGAAAGCTTTGAAGGAAGGGTTACATGGGAATTGTAGTTACTTGGGAAGTGATGACCCTTGGACTCTTTCTCATATCAACATCTAAGTAGGACCTCATAGTCTAAATCGTGCTTGCGCGACTACATTTGTTTGGTATCTTGGTGGGCTTAATGTCTCAATCATGCTTGCGTGACACCAAGGAGTAACGCTTAACAGAAATCCTTACTAAACACCTTGTATTTAGAGGCCAAAAATCCTTCTAGTTGCTTGAGAAGGACAAGTTCGGATACTTGGAAGAGATACTAAGTTCACCATGGGGAGATTTCCATGGGGACTGATGCTTGGTTGCCTTGAGAAGTGAGTGTCGTGGAGGGGAGCCCGTGGGGTCAAGCATCTATGTATTCTCCTTGAATCTCATAACGAGTCTACCTCTCAAGTACCTACTGCCCTTGCCTACCATAAGAAATGTGTGAATGAGCATGATTGTTTTGAGTCTAAGTTGAAATATCTTGTCTTCTTTGCTTGTCAAAAGTTGAGTTGTGTCTCATTTCAAAAACAAGGCAAATTGATTCAAAACAAGGTTAAACACAAGAGTATTTCATCCAACAAAGTTCAAAACACCTTCAAACATGGTTGTCAAACATTTTTCAAAATCTTGTCTCAACATTCATGTCACTTAGATTTAGGTCCTCCATTGTCCATACTTAGGGCTTAGAGCATCATTCTTGCATTCCACTTGGTCCATTTCATTTAGGTGTCCATTTGCATGTCCTTATTAGGTTCTCATTTAGGTGTCCTCTTACATGTCATTATTAGGTCCTCGGTTAGGTGTCATATTGCATGTCCAACATTAGGTTCATCCTAGGTTTGCATTTTACAAATTCATTGTCAACTACCAAGGTTAGGTTTCACCTAAGTCATACTCCTTTGCATATCAATAAATGTCATCCATTTGCATGTGTCCTCTTGCATTAGAGTAATACCATTTCATAATTCAACCTTAGGTTTTGTCTTAGGTTGACATTGTCATACATTTGCATTTGCATCTTTGTCCTCATAACATTAGGTCACATTTGCATACCCTAGGTCTCTTCATCAAGCTTAGGTCATTATCATATCATATTAGGGTCATTTGCATAGTAATTGTCCCTTTGCATATAGTGTCAAAACTAGGTTTTGTCATACTTGAGTAATTGCAAATCTTTGATAAACCCTAAGTCATTGTTAAGAAGTCTGGACCTTATCAAACTTTTGTCTTTTTGTCATCAATGTCATTTTTGTCAAACCTAGCTTAGTATCCAAGCATATAGGTGAGACATTGTCAATTTGTCCTATTGTCACTTGGTCCTTTTCTCCTTTGAGGTCTAGACATCATTTCAATTTCCTAAGGGTCTCATTTTTAGAATTGCATTCATGAGTTTGTCAAAATCTTGAAAAACAACAAAAACATTAAGGTGCATTGTCATCCTTTTAGGTTGCATTTGTCAATCCCATTAGTTGCATTACATAGTGACATGTTTGTTGAAATGAGATCTCAACCTTCTTACGAAGCCATGTCATCACAATTGAGCAATCAATCATGTCAATCCAATCTCTACATGTCTCAGAACTTGGATCAAACTTATTATGATGATGTAAATGTCCAAATACAAAAACTAGAGGAGAAACTAGCTCAAGAAGAGGAGATATTGGAACAAAGAGTGAAAAACATTGAGAAGAATAGATCACAAATGTCCAAAATGTTTCAAAAATTTCCAGGTCGAAATCCAAAGATTGAGCCAATTGATGTAAGATCTCTTCTTGAACGATCAGACATACCAGCTCTCCTCTCCCAAATAGAGATGATGAAACAATTTCAAGAAAAGAGACAACAACATTATGTGCCTCCACAACAAGAACAAGAAGGTGTCTACTATCAATCACATCTTCAACCATCACAACCAATTGTTCAACAGTTCCAACATATACAACCAATACAACCAATGGTCCAATTTCAACAATATGTCCAACCAACTATACAATGTCAACAAATGGTTCAACCAATGGTGGAATATCAACAAGTTCAACCAACATATCAATGTCAACAACTACAACCAAACATTCAAAAACAAAGGTTGTAGCCCACACTAAGCCAAGTTTCAAACATGTCAGAACAATTGAACCAAGTCCAATATCAAAACATGAAATCAAACCACATCCTTGCCAAACAAGTTCAAATTCCAGATTCAACTATGTCGAAACCTTGAAAGAAAGGTGGCTTTATTACAAGGCTCTTAAGGAACCTACCAAGTGAGTTCTTTGAAGAAGATCAAGATAATACACTTATGTCTAGCAATGCCTCATCCCCCCACAAACAAATTGACTCTCCAGTGGCATTTATCCCTACACCTTTAGAAGTTTCACAAGAACCTTCTATATTGTCCTCATCATACAATACACCCAAGGATGCAATTATCCAAGGGCTATCCATAATTGATTGCCAAAATAATCCAATTCATGATGCACATCCTTGTCATGTTTCAGAAATACAGGACCCAATGCCACCATGCACTTTATTGCCATTACCTGTTTTAGAGGACCCCATTTGAAGTCCCTCCTCCTCATGTTCAAGCATTGATTCCTTGCCAGAATCCATCACAAATGTTCAAAGTGTATTTCCTTCATGCCAAAACATTGATCCCTTTCCAAAATCCCCCATGCATATCCAAAGTCCAACCCCATGTCAAGAGGATAAATTAGAGCACGAAGAAATGAGTCCTAAAGAAGATCAAGATCAAGATCCTGAAACCTTATCATCCCATCCAATTGTTGACCAGGACCTCATCTTCCCAGACACTCACAATGATTCCCCTATTCTTGTCCATCCTATCCAAAGTCCTATTGACACTCCATTCCCCGAGCAAGATCAAGATATCCCAATCCATCCAATCCCAAACGATCCCCTTCCATTTCATGAAAAAAATGTCCTTTCAAATCCCATTGACATTTCAGATATCCCTTCCATCCTTTCCAATGATCCCATTAAAAGTCAAGAGCAAAGCACCTTAAAAGAGGATTCCAATGATCTTCCTCCTTGTCAAGATCAAATCATTCCTTTAGATCCTCCACAAGATCCTTTTGTTCCTCCATCTCCTTGTCTTAATGTTCCATATACACTCCAATATCGCATTTCTTTTGATGATCCCATTATTTCTCCCATTCCATCTCTTGAAGAGCCTGTCATTGAACCATGTCCACTACACGATCCTAGTTTCCCTCGTGATCCTGATCCCCCTCATGATCCTAATCCCCTTCATGATTCTAACGTGTCAATGCAAGATGTTCATGAACCCTCGACATGCATAATGGGTTCTTCCACTTTGGTGCAATCCGATCCACTTCAAGATCTCATTATTTCTCTCATATCATATCCACCTCATAATGGACTCGTGTCTTCTTCCCAAAGAAAAGAGTATCCTACAAGTCAAGATATTCATAAAGGCAAAGGGGTAGATCTCCATAAGCAAGAATCCCTTCATGTGAAAGAAAATGTTAAGGGTCATGTCTACACAACTCACTCTCAAGACGTGGGTACCCCTACTAAATCCAACATCCCTTCAAAATCCAAACATATCCCTTCCCCATCATCCCTTCCATCCATCTTAGGTCCTTATATCCCTTCGTCCTCTATGCAAGGTCAACAAAGGCACACATCTTTGAGAACCTTCTAGTCATCCAAAAGAACTCCATTTCATTCATATTCATCCATGCATTCCTTTCCCCCTCCAAGCAATTTGGATGCCAAGTATAAAAGTCATAAGTCTAGCAATCCACATGTATTCAAGGATCAACATGTCCAATATAATCGACATGTCAAAACAAAGAACAAATTTATCTATAAATAAAAAGAAATATCCAAAAGGCCACAAAGACCCACTGAGAAAAATAAAGAAAAGTCAAAATATATATGGGTTCCTAAATCCCTTGTGCAAGCAATGCACTCCAAGGAACCACAAAAGCATGAAAAATCAAAAACCATGTGGATCCCTAAGCGACTCCTTAAAGCACAAAAGCCTAAAGAAACATCCAACTTGGAATCCAAAGTTGCTATTCCTCCATCCAAACCTCTCAAATTTGTTCCTCCACCACCTTCTTCATCTGTTTTGGGCCCTTATGTCCCAAAATCCATAGCCTTTCCTTCGTCAAAATCTCAATATCCAAAATACATTTTTCCTCCATCAGTCCATCACCCCTCAAGGTGTGTGCCAATGTTGATCTTGCCAACATTTCTGTCCACTAAAGCCCAATTCTTCTAATACCCTATCCATTATCCAATGCATATTTTCCATCCTTCAATCCCTTTGATCCCATCCTTTACATAAATCCTTGCCTTAGTTTCATCTTATTTTCCATGTCCTTATCCTACCAACGTCTTTGAGAATACTTTTAAAAGTGATGGTCCTTTTTTTTTCAAAGGCTACTATTCAAAAAAAAAAAAAGACGCTTGAGTCCTTCTTCCATCCCCTATCATGTGTCCATCTTCTCTTCAAAAAGTCAAAAAAAAAAAAAAGTGAAAAAAAAAGATAAAGAAAAAGAAAAAAAGTAACGCAAAAAACAATTCGTCCACTGGTGAAAACCTGGCAAACAGGTGCCTTGGGCAAGTACCGTGATGAAAACCTAGCAAACAAGCGTCATGTGTAATCTATGAACTTCTTGCATACCGTACTTGGGGACAGGTTTTATCCTATCATATCCTTTTGTCCTTCATTGTTCCATTATCCTATCGAACCCCTGTCATTACCCTCCATTATCCTATTGTCCCTCATGTCCAGTTTCCCTTTACACCTTTGATCTTGACAAGGCTTGAGCATCATGCATCTTGTTTGCAGCTTTTAGTCCATCATAGCTTTTGGTCTTTATCCATTTGCTTATTATAACCTTTCATCCATATTCCCTAGCTTATTGCAACTTTCTGCCACTATCCCTTAGCCTACTCCGACCTTCAGTCCATGTCCCTTATCCATTCTTGGTCTTGCTTATCCTATCCATATCTTATCACTATCCATACACTCTTTTTCATTCCTTGATCTTGATCTGACATAAAGACGCAAAATTTAAACATGGTTTCAAACACCTCTTGACATGTCCCTCATGCCATGTCATTGCTTTACATTGTCATATCTAGTCTCTCATCCCATCATGCAATAGCCCTTGAAAATTGCATCTGTATTGTCTCCATGATAAAAGGCCTTTGTCTTCCCTCTATCCACCAACATTTCAAAAAGCCTATTTATTCACTTGTCATATTCCTTGCCTTGCTAGACACTGGGGGCAAAATCATAAAAATTGAAAAATGTCCTGAAATAATCCAAAAAAATCAAATAATGTCCTTAAAAAAATCATAAAAAAATCAAATAATGTCCTGAAAAAAATCATAAAAAAATTGAAAAATATCCTGAAAAAATCCATAAAAATTGAAAAATGTCCTGAAATAATCCAAAAAAATTGAAAAATGTCCTAAAATAATCCAAAAAAATTGGAAAATGTCCTGAAAAAAATCATTAAAAAAAATTGAAAAATGTCCTGAAAAAATCATAAAAATTGAAAAATGTCCTGAAAAAATCATTAAAAAAATCAAAAACTGTCCTGAAATAAATCCCTAAAAAGTCAAATAAAATCTTGAAAAAAAAATGAACACAAAAAAATTGTAAACACTCGAAAAGCAAAACAAAAATATATCCTGTTTGTGCGTAAGACAGATCACTGAGCATCCCTCCAATGACACGCAATCACACATTGTGCTTTACTAAAATCACGCACTCATAGATGAACTTTTTCAATCAAACCAGACATTCAAACTGATTAAAATTGTCATATCAATCAATCAGCATCAATATCATTCGTCCTTGGCACACTATCATGGGTCTTATACAGGGTGTGGTATACTCGAAACTAGACTGTGTCCTATCTTAGGCGGGGTACCGCATTCTCTGAAACCAGACAGCATGATCGTCTTATCAACACTTTCAACTTTTGACAATGAAGATCAAGATGTTTGTTTGACTTGTTGGAATTAGCGAGTCTTATCATTTACTGATTTATCTTTAATCATGTTCCTATGTTGCTCGATGATGTCACTGAGTGATTTAGAGTGACCGAGATGGTTCATGGTCACTTTCTTTTTTGTTGAGATTGTTGTTTGTGGAATGTTTGTTGCAAACTGGGGCAACTATATCATTGGGTGTCTATGATAAGTACGTTCGCTTTGTGAACACCGCACATACCTCGACCCTTGATGTATGCACCCTAGGATGCTTCACTCATTCCTTGTGTGCAATATGTCTGTCTTTTGCAAAAAGGGTCGCATTTCAGCTTTGGCCTTCAATGCCATGATGCTACGCATCCATTTTGCTACATTAAAATAAAGGTTCTCACCTACAAAGTGCATTAGTGAAAGCAAGTTTTTCTTCGCCTCTAACTGTCCTTTGTCTCATTTCTTCTTACTAACATTTCTTCCATCAGTTTGGGCAGTCAGTTTGGTCTAGTGCTCCAATCTCCAAAAGCATAAGCTGCATCCTGCATCCATTGGTTAGTGCATTTGCATTATATCAAGCATTTTATCCATTTCATATTATAATTGCATCAAAAACACATCCAAATGTATCCATACATGTTCCACAATAAATAGTGCATAAGATATCCATGCATGAAAAGTAAACATATGTCATAACACATTGCATCCCATCATATCAATGCATATCATATGTCAAAATAATATTGGAGTACAAAATTGGACTGTCTGTCCTAAGTATGGCCCGCAGGCTGACTATATAATATCACACTACATAATGTCCAACTACATCTGTTTGTCATAAAGAGCACGTGCCTCTGTCACTGGGTGCTCCCTCTGTCCTCCTCATCCCTGCCATGTCTCAAGGATGATGTCCCTCCTGCCCCTGGTCCTGGCTGTGGTGGTCTCATAGGTCCACTCACCCCCATGCTGCTCACTGACCTCCGAGAGCGTGCCCTGCTCTCTGTCCTCGATCATGCCCGATATGAAGCTGCTCTCTGCTCTAATGGAACTGCACTCTCATAGAGTGTCCTCCAATGGCATATCTCCTCTTCAGTCTCTACCAACATTTGTGCCATCTCACGTGCACTGGCATCCCTAATCGACCCAATATACTCAGTGACTCTGGTTGGTTCTCCCGCATGATCAATGGATACTGTTGACTCTGCATCATAATTGGGGCACATTTTGTCAGTTTTAGGGTTTGCTCCTATGGGCTGCATTTCCTTGTTTCATGTCCAAATCAGGGTGTTTCTAATCTATTTTGCCCTATCCTATCCTTATCCCCCCTTTTCGGATCATTTGCATGCTGTTTTTGACCAAACTTGAGTTCCCAGGGCACAACTGCGCCTGTGTGTTGTATCCTGCGCCTGTGTTGCATTGAACTATGCCTGTGTACCCTACACAAGCGCAGAATACCCCACACAAGCGCAGAAGTCAGTTTTTGCATCCCCTGTGGGCCCCGCAATGTCCCGCAAGCAAGTCAAATTCATCAAATTGACAATATGGATTTTTGAGATACATACCGCTGCTCCCACGTCGTCTGGTCATCTGGAAGTGCGTACACATTCTCCAAGGTGATCTGCCATTGGAATGTTCGCCATCTCTCTGCAAGTGTCCTTTTCCAGAGCAACAAATTCTCCTCTTTAGCTAGTGCAAATGAGCAATTTTCACTCTCTTTGTCTCATTTATAGATCTTTGTCAGTGCATCGATGGACGTGCACTCTCTCCATCTTATGTTGGTCACGGTCTTTTGCACCATCAATTGTTTGTCCTTTGTGTATCCGATCTCTGATTGTCAGTCCGTTCGATCCTATCATTTTTATCGATCAATTGGCCTCTTTTATGCATGTTTCTGGCCAATTCCTCGAGGGGGCATGCATATGTCATTGTCAGTTGTCTGGGGCATTTTCAGTATTGTTCTTTGAAACAATGCTTAGAATCACATTGTCTCAAAGAGGGGCAAAATGTAGATGTCTAGAAATGGTCAATGCTTGCGGAGTCATACTTTAACATTTGTGCATTGCCTTATTTTAGGGTTTTTGCATCGCATTAACATTTCTCCTATGATTCGCACTTGGTCTTTTCATTTCCGAGCATCAAGTCATTCTTCTGCATTCTTCATTCGTCTCGCCTTCGAATTAGGTTTTGTCGACAACAATCTTCAGTCATGATTTTGGTCAATCTTATCGCATCAATGTGTGTGCTTATTTGTCATCATTTTGGACATCATCAATCCTAATTAGGGTTTTGTCCTCTTATCAATCTTATCATCATGCGATCGATTTGTCATCGATCGTTGTCATTTTCAATCTTGTCATCTTGCGATTGATTTGTCATCGATCGTGGTCATTTTCAATCTTGTCGTTTTGTAATCTATTTTGTCATCGATCCTTGTCCTCTTGTCAACTTTGTCATTTTGCGATTGATTTGTCATCGATCGTCGTCCTTCTCAATCATGTCAATTTGGATCAATTAGTCATTGTTCCTCGTCAATTGGCGCATTTCTCAATCAAATCATTTATCAGCATTGGTCATTTATCAAGTCAGAATCATGATCAAATCGAATTGACATCAATTATCCTTTGTCAAGACCTAATTGTCATTCTTGCATTTTCTAATTGATCTTCTAGGGTTTCATGATTTTATTCATTTAACCCTGTTTATCATTTTTCTCTTTAGGATAAATGATTTATTTATTTATCCTAAGTCTTCTCGTCACAATTAAATGTTCATTTAATTGGCTAACTAATTCCTTCTCTCTTTGTAAATTAATTAATTAATTTACCAATTTACTAATTTCTCCTAATTCCTAATTTTCTAATTTTCATCAATTTTCTAATTTCCTAATTTCTAATTCATCTAATGTCCTAATTTCTAATTCTCCTAATTTCATGGGAATGACATAGCAAATTTGTCATATTTTGTCATAATTTGTCAATCAATCAATTTTGACATAGAAATTTGTCATAATTTTGTCAAAATCATCAATCAATCAATCTTGCATAGAAAGTGCAAATTTGTCATAATTTTGTCATAATTGTCATTCTTGATTTGAATTTCCATTCGAATCACATTCATGCTAATCTTGTCTTTCTCCAATTTGTCTATAAATTGGATGAATTTCTTCAATCCCAACTAATCACTTTTTCGAATCCTTGATCCCTGGTCGAATCAATCACGCTTCGAGTATTCTTGCGCTACTATCTTGTCTACTTGCTTTCACATCATGCTTATGCACTTGAAGGTGAGATCCACAAACAAAGCTATTTGAAGGAGAAAGAAGGACAATGGAGCCACATGAAGGAGACATTCAAGTTTGCAATGGTTTGTGTTTGAATTGATGTCTTGTTTTCATGTCTTTATTGAGTGTGTTTAGGATTGATCATTGCATTTTAGTTTCCATGATTGAGCTAGACTAATATTGATTTGCTTTGACGATTTCTGATTTCCTAGCTACATTAATATCCGATACAATAACCGATTAAATATGTCAGCTTAAGGCATTTACAACAATAATAAATCATCTCCATAGCGTGCCATGCTGATCTGGAAAAGATAAACCTACCCGTGTAACCCTAGGTAACCCTGGACCTATTTGCCGGTAAAAGCAAATATGCAAATATGATTATACCAATGATTAATTCTTCAAAACAAAGTGTCCACATGATGTCTTCGACATTACCAAGTGTCTTCCATATCATTCCAAGTGTCGGTGATCATTATATCATGTCGGTGAACCATATACCAGTAACTGTGCAATAGTTACTTGTTTGTCGGTGAATGTTGTTGGATCTCTAGAGTGTTAGTGCTTTAGTAGGTGTTGACATAAATGACAAAACCATACCAAAATACCAACATTGTGGTTGTTTCATTAATGTCGACTAGTTGTTTCAACAACCAAGTCGATGGAGGCTTTATCGACCTCTGCATGTTTGCCACCCAACTCCACAGGCATCACAACGGTCAGTCACTTAGCTCACCGACACACAGTCGGTTCATACTTTATCATTCAACAAACTCATACCGGTACATCCCTTTATCCATGAGACCTTCTTCTTCTGCTAACCGACAGTGCACACTACACAAGTAGCACATTTTCACCTCCACTCGTTTGTGATAACTTTAACATTTTGCCTCTTCATCAAAAACAGGTAGCCAACCTCTAGACCGGTTTATTGCTCTACCGGGTGTTACTCGACATGTTAATATGCACATAGTCTTCATCCCGGTTAATGCCTTATCGGTAGATGACCCAAGTCATGTGTACTGGTAGCCTTCTTTTTGTCTTCTCACTCTCATGTGAATTGCCATCATATTGATCACCCTTTCTTTCTTACTGGTGACCTTGCCAAACCGGTTGACATCAATGACAACTTAATGCCAAAATGCCAACAAAAATCTCATAATAAATTATTATAATGTAGGAAATTACAACTAGAGCAACCACAACTAGAAAAAAATAAAGGAATTGAAACATATCAAAGAATAGGAAGAAGAAGAACTTGAGAGGAAACCACAAAACAAGCACAAATAGAGACATCAATCTCTAAGGTTTTAGATATTGCAAACATAGAAGATGTAGAGATTAAGGATAGTCTCCAAAAATAAAATAAGAAGGGGAGAAAGAAGAGAAGGAAGAGGAAAAAAAAAAAGCGAGAAATAAAAAATATTGAAAGAGGAGAGGTATCAAAGCAATTAGATAAATTGTTATGGTAAATATCATCTACATGTTAGAGTAAATGGCATTTACACATTAAGCTTACTTCGGCTTAGTTGGCATAAGTTAGTTGCCATTAAATGTCATTTTCATGTATTAAGTTTACTTAGGCATATATGACAATTAGTTGTCATATCATAGAGTTTCTTTATGTAACTTGTCATTTAATATTGCTCATAGGATCATGTTAGTTATCCTAGGTGGCATTCTATAATATGAGTCATTTCTCATTATTTATTATTTTCTTTAGGTATTTATTATATTGCATCATGCATTTAATGTTCGTAACAAGGTAGTTGTCTCATCATATAGGATTAAGACACATGCCCACATCTTGGTACTCATACCTCATGCTCTTGCCTATATAACCAAGGCTCATTTGTACATTGTATCATGTCAATTCAATCATTGTCATATCTCATTGGGTATTTCAATTTCATGATCATGCAAGATCATGTTGCAACATTCTTTCGTGGAAGGCATGTTTCTTGGTTGATCCTTTGAAGTATGTGCAACTTCATTATGGGTTCTTTGTTATTCCAACATTTACCCCACCTAAACAATAAGAATTTAATCTAATAAGGGGGATAAAAAAATATACTGGCAAAATAGAAGCAAATAACTTTATCAATTATAGTGACCCCAAGCATCTTGATCCATACTCAACATGATCTCATATTGATTTCATGCAAACATCACCAATCCAAAAGATGGAATTGAGATAAGCTTTCAATAGAAATACAAAACAAAAAAAATGATTTTAATAGAGGAATATCACATTAGAGGAAGTCATAAAAAAGATTATCCAAATACTAAAACTACTACAAATCTATATAGATTCATTTGCAATAGTTTCTACTTAGATATAATGAGCAATACTTTGGTTGTTAATTCACATAAGCATTTGGGAACAAGAAAAATAAAGTATTAAGAAATAGATTATAGAAAAAAATAAAGAAAAGAAGTTGAGAAGATCACAATAGAAATGGGAAATACAACTTGTATCAACAAATCAAGAAGTTGAAGGATACTTGCAATAACATGTGTTGTATTAGTTATGTTAGAAATACTTGTCTTAGTTGTTATTGATGTCAAACCTGGCGATTCGAATTGGTTTAGATATGTTGCAAAATAGTGGAAGATAGGTATGTATGATACAAAATAGTGGAAGATAGGTATGTATGTTGCAGATCAGTGGAAGATAGGTATGTATGTTGTAGAACAATGGAAGATAGGTATGTATGTTGTAGATAGGTATGCACAAATGATACAGATTACAAATCCTAGTTGTTGCATGTTTCATACATGTTTATTGCTCTGAAAATATGTATTGACAATATGAGGATACATTTATCTTGATATGAGATATTTGGTACTGGTTGTGCCAATTGGATTCATGCCCCAATCGTTCATGAAGTCGGATAGCATGGAGATGATTTATTTTAGAGGTGCAGTCCTTCACATCTGTGTCATGATGTAGATGTGGTAGTGCAATTTTGTTATGCGTATTGTCATCATTTGATATTTTTGTATTCATGGTGTTGGTGCTCTGGAAGTCATGCTTTGGATGTTGTGCTCTAGAAATGCATTTGGTTATGCAGTGTTGAGCAGTTTTTTGTGCTTTTATTTCCTTCGAATTCTTGATTCCTAATGACAATCTTTTGATGATTCATTATTCATATCTTCACCTTGTAATGTTGAGTTGGATCGTGGTCTTTATGCTCCGACAACGTGTTATTGTGGAAATTTGAGGATATGCTCTTTCCGGGTTAGGTCGACCTTGAAAGATTATGTTGACATTTTGCTTTAGGATTGTAGCATGTGATTTGAACGTTAAAATATCTTTTGGGAAAATGTTATTGAGGCCAACTTGTTGTTTATTCTTAATGTTACACTCATATATATACATAGGCATATTATGTTTCATGATATAATAGAGAGAGATGTATGAGATAGATGAATTGCGATGAAGTAAGTGAAGAGCAAGGTGGTAAGCGATAAAGCGAAGAAGTTGATGCTAAATGAGTAAAAGAGAAGAAAAGATGTAGTGTGACAATATTTTGGAGCAAGCAAATAGCAAAGAGATTTACAGAGTTTCTTAACTAGATCTACTGCAACAATTGGTGTGTTGTTTGAGCTTAATAGGAACTGATCCCATGCATTAGTAGATGCAATTTTCTTCATTCATTTCTCTATTTTCTGGCAGTGACCTGTTGTAATTTGGGTAGTGAGCCCTCCAGGAAATGAGCCCTTTGGCAGTGAGCCTCTTTTGTAATCCCATATAACTAGTTATATTATCTTGAGAGTTAACCCTCTCCGTGGTTTTTCCCATTTAGTTTTTTCACATATAAAAATATGGTGTCTCTCTTATGGATGTGTGTGTTGTGATTTTTGCTTCTATTGGTTATTTCATTTCATGTTAAGGATATCTAATGTCAAGATAAGTTTCAGATTATCTAAGCAGTTTGTTTTGGTAATACTGATTCAGCCCCCCTCTTAGTATTCTGGTCTGTTCAACAAGTTCTACACCAATTGAATCGAAATTAATGTGCCTCCAAAGACTTAGATATATCCTTTGGGAGCTTAAATCTTCCAATCCTCAAGTAACTAGAATTTTATGAGATAATAAGATGGATCACAGTGTTAGCAACTCCAAAATATATAGAACCAACATACTTAACTATGTAAACAAAGAATAAAGACAATAACACAATTAAATGATTTGGGGTTGTAAGTGAATATATATTTGGTGCTCAAGTTATTCCTACATTAGTGTAATTGTAGCATCCTAAAATTGCACCCCTTGCAATTTTGACCGCATTTGGGTCTTCACCTTAGTGTTTGCATCCCTTGGCCTAATTGAAAACCTGATTGTGCTCATACACATCACAAACACCAAAAAAAATTATTTTGCACTTATCCTGCACCTTGATCCTGCCCTAAAATATGGCAGGACTAGGGTGTGGCGCCATGGTCCTCCCTAAAATGGGGCCCCTCAAAACCCTTTTTCCCATTTCAAATTTGAGTGAGATTTTCCTCTTTGTGTCAGCTAATGTCAGAAAATTAGTCAATTAACCCGACAGGTAGGTATATAAAGAGGATTTCCCCTCTAATTTGAACATCCATCAATTAGAAAGAGCACACATACGTCATCAAGTGATCAATCATTCAAGAGCAATTGAGCATTTTCAGTCTTCCTTCAAGCCTCGGAGCAACAATAAAGTCAAGGATCAAGCATTGAAGTGGAGATCTACATCCTATTTCATGAAACCCTAATTCCATGTGGCTTGACAAGCAAAACTTTACAAGGAGGTATAATCATTTCATTTTTAGTCATTATTTATCATCTCCCTAAAAAGGAGAACATTTTTTTTCAGTCATTTCAAATACATTTATCTCAATTTCATGGTTAATTCCAAAACCGAGGTTTGACCAAAGGCAAGCCCCTATTCCCAACCTATTTCCCTTTCTTTCTGTGTGCAGGATACAGGTGCGTAGCTGTACTTCTGGAAATAAGCTTCAGACATAGAGATGAAACAACCCTTTTTGACGTACGAAAAATTCAGAGGACTAAGAGGCAGTGCCACGGTCCTTGCTTTTTCGGGGCATTTCCATAGGACAGATCCAAATCAACTCATATTGCTCAAATCCAGGTGCATGACAAAATCTCGAGCCTATAGCTTAGTATTTTCTCAGTTTTATCTTCAATTTCAGCACTTTGCTCTAAATCAACATTTCAACTTACAAAAGAGGAAAAAACACATCATAATTAATTAATCCACTTAGTATTCAGTCCTATCTGATTTGTGATTGACTCTAGTGGATTCCTCCTATCTTTTGAATGTAAAGGAATCTCCCTCTAAAAGTGAAAATTGATTTGGTGATTTCTCCTTCTATATTGCAAATTGCCAAATCAAATTTCCCCATTTACAGTAACTATCATAATGACTACAAACAATGAATATGAAAATATTTTAGCCATGGCATGAAAAAGATCAATATATGCTAATGAACTAGGAGGACGTGTGAGAAGGTAAAGGCTACCTATATGCACTCCCTCCCATAGAATTACATCGAAATAGAAAAATGCATCTTGAGAGCAAGACAATGTTTTAGGTGTTGGAAAAATGTTGGTAGGTCAAGAATTGTAAATAAGATAAACCAATAATCGCTAGAAGTATAGTAGCAAGTAGCATCATGTGACACCTTCCATAGAAAATCCAAGAGATATCTCAAGAAAGAGGTGCATGCATGCCTCTCTATGTATCCAAACACATAAATGTATCACACAATGATAAGAAAAGGAATATATATATATAAACGTAAAAAGAATATATTAAATGAATGGATTTGCAAAAGGATCTTATGTTGTCAATAAATATAATCTTTACGTTGTGTATGTTATCTATTGCATTATTTTGATTCCTTCCTATTGGAATAAACTAGGGTTCCAATTTGTTTTTCTTTCATATTTATTTGTTCTAAATGACTTTCCAATCCAAGTCAAGTTCTAAGTCCTTATCTACAATTCACTTAACTATTTGATGGATCCATCGAAGTGCTTTATATCATATCTTTATTCTTGCTAATAGTGAGGCTATTTTATGTCCAACTTGAAAATTTCAATTGAGTATTTTATTAAATTTATTTTTAATTAAGATTATGAAAGTTTGTGTATTCAATTTGTACATGGATTATGACAATTGCTTGAACTTATCTTCATAGTTGATAAGTCTTAGAAGATTGCATCATCCTATGCTCTTGGATGTGGTTGGATGTGTGAAAATTGTTCAAATAAAGTTTTGTTTCAAATTGCATTTCTTTGGTTACAAATTGACTTAAGAGAAGCCCATTCTTAAATTTTTGTTTCAAATTGAATTTCTTCGGTTACAAAATTGAATTATTAAGACAAGAACATTCTTAAATTTTTGTTTCAAATTGAATTTCTTCGGTTACAAAATTGAATTAAGACAAGCCCATTCTTAAATTTTCTCTTCTTTCTTTATCTTTGATTCTAATATCTTCTTTCTTTATCTTTGATTCTAATATCAAAACTGTACACTTCTCTAAATTGTTTTAATTACTTTGATTGAAACTTTTTCTATCAATAAGATCTTAGATTATATATGTTTACATCTCTAGATCTCAACTTTATAATTAAAATATATTTACAAGTAACATTTTATATTTTAATATCTTTACTTTTAATTAAATCCCTTTAAATAAAACAATTATCCTTAATCTATCACAAATGTACTATAACTTCTTCACTTTTCTTTGAAACAAAAAAAACTATCTAACACAAATTTTCACCTCAATAAATATTTTCATTTGTTATATTTTCACATTTTATTTTTTATTTTCAGCTCTTACTCATATATTAATTTAAGTTAATTTTACTCATATATTAATTTAAGTTAATTTATGCTTTATGTGTATATTTTTAAGTTAATTTATGCTTTTATGTGTATATATCTTATTGAATTAAATTTGAAGAAATATTATTTTCTTTTCACAAAAAAAAAAAATCATAATATTTTACTTCCATTAATTCCCCACATCAATTTTAATCCTCTCCTAATCTTATTTCTGTATATAATTAAAAATTAAATATAAATTAATATTTTATCACTAAACTAATTTAATAATTATTTATTGCCACAAAATTACCACTTAAGATTAATCAAGTATCTTATCATTAATTACCCGGTTAGCCATTAATGAATTAATCTAATAATTTCTTAAGGTAACATACTTTATTATTCAGAAAATATTTTATTTTTTATTGAAGAAAGCTTGGAGATAGTTAATTAATTACCAAGCAAATTACAAATTATCTAGACTTGTAATATTTCTAGACATTCTAGAAAGTAAGAATATCAATCAACCCAAGCATTGCAATGAAAAGATTAAAAATTCCATAAAAGGTTTCGGAAGCAATTTGAAAATCCAAAAGCTTTTAACATATAATAACTAGAGAACTTATATCATGCAGAACAACAGGCTGGCTTAGAATACCAACACAACATTTTGGAAACTCGAGCATTAAAAACATTAAAATATAAGAACATAAATTTCAATGCATAAATAGAAGAAGATAAAACAAAAGCAAGGATCTAGCCTGAGCAAAAAGTGGACTACAAAAATTGTGCTTACAGTAGAACTTCAACACGCTACTAAATCAGCTGGATCATGACAAACTATTCAATACATTCAGATTTCTTCTGCATCTTTATATCTCCACTCTTCCTTTCCTCTTCAGAGAGATAATTACTCTTTGCTAGTTTCTCTGCATCTGCAGCTTTATCCTTAGCAATTTGGCTTGCTTTGTAGCACTCAAATGTTTCAGACAATACTTTACCAAAACCCAATGATTCTTCTTTATCAATCTTCTGAGGAGTATCCAGAGCTCTCTTTTCTTGCTCCTCATACTCCTCAATTGGGTTTTCTTCCCTGGTAAAAGAAGATCCATGAGGAGGTCTCTCCTTTGCAGCCTTGAATGCTTCAAACAACTCTTCCAGAGCTCTTGTTGGATTGAGATGATACTTTATGAGGATTTCACTGACATCTGCAGGTGTCATCTGGGCATCCTGAATAATCTGCTCCAGTTTTAGGAACAGTTCATGCTTTTCAAGGCCAAGATAGTTCCTAACTAGAATTTTCAGGGCAGGGAATGTGCAGAATGACATTAAGATGTGCATATCCATCCTACCAGACCTTAACAATGCAGGGTCCAGCTTCTCTATATGATTAGTGGTGAAGACAAATATTCTTTCACTACCACAGCATGACCATAGCCCATCAGTGAAATTCAGCAATCCAGAGAGAGTAATGGAATTGTTGTTATCATCAGATCTATAGATTGGGGACTCTGCTCTACCCTCTAACCTGCAAGGCCTTTTGGAACGGTCAGAGAGATTGAGGGAGCAATCAATATCCTCAATGACAATGATAGACTTGTTAGTAGTCTTGATTAAGAGTTTCCTTAGCTCTGCATTTGTATGGACCTCTGTAAGTTCAAGGTCATATACATCATAGCACAAGTGATTAGCCATAGCTGCAATCATGCTAGATTTACCTGTTCCTGGAGGTCCATAAAGCAGATAGCCTCTTTTCCAGGCTCTTCCAGTATTCTGATAGAATTCCTTCCCTGTGGCAAAGGCCTCAAGGTCTGCAATGATCTCTGATTTCCTAACTGGGTCTAGTGCCAGAGTATCAAATGTGCTTGGATGCTTGAAGGGCACTGATTCCCAAGGTTGAGCTCTGGAATCCATACCTCCTCCTTTAGAATTTGTGTACAACAAGCGGTCTTGATTCTTTCTCCTGATCTGTGAAGCGTGCTCCATGATGTGTTCCAGATACGAATTCAAGACACGCTCTGTATCCTTCTTGTGAATGCATAAAACAAACCCTCTCTTCTCCTCTGGGAGTGGCCTCCATGAAAATGCCTGGTTCTGTCTCTGGGTTACACTGTGCTCCCACCAGATGGTAACCCCTTTGTACTTGTCAACAATCTTATCATTGTTGGCAAGACTGAAAGAGAAAGAGCTTGAGTTTTTAGCCCTGCTGAGATTAACTCTAGTTGCGGAAATGGATGGAGAGTTGCTTAGGTGAAGTTGCACAGCACTATAAAGCTCATTGGTGTTGACACCTTCTACTTCCATGATGTCAAAGTAACTATAGGCTGAGAACCATCGGAGGATATGATGGATGAATTTGCTTAAAGCATAACGAAGCTCAGGGGGAAGTACTGCCTGTATGAGTGTCTGGCTAAAGGCCAGAACACCCATCACAGAAGCCATTGATGTCCATAACTCCATAGCTATCCAAAAACACTGAAAAGATAAGGGAAAGACAATCTATTGGGTGCAAAACTAGAGCAAGAAACAGTATAGGTTTGCTTTGCTGATCAAAACAGGGAGAAGGCTATCAAATTGGGTTTTTGTACGCAAAATTAGTGGTACTTGTGCTCATGGAACCTAAACAAGTACAAAATGCATAAGAAAAATCAGCCCTGGCTGCAAAACAAGAACAAGCACTAGGGGACAGTGTGATTGGTGGACAAAGGAGCTTCACTATAGGGCAATGGATGGAAAATGAAGGCACAGGTTAGAAGGTTCCCGATCAAGACTAGCATCCAGAGTAGTAAAACATGATTCGACTTAAGTAGAAATCTTCATTGTCAGAGCAGAACGGAAGCCAAAACTAAGAAGTATGAATGAAATGAACATTCAGATGAAAAAAACTAGTCCAGGTACTTACTTGAGCTTAAACACAACATAGCAATAGTCTGTCAACTGCTTATCAATGTGCTTACTTACTGGATGGACAGCAAGTTGAAAACCATGGTTAAGCACTTGTCTTGTAAGATTGAGCAGGAAAAGTGCTTACTACACCACAATTAACATAGACAAGTAAAAGAAACTGTACTACCACCCAATACAAGGCCGAAAATGAAGAAACCCAATACATAAAAAAGCCAAATGGGTACCCTATAAATAGGGGATAACCAACCCACTTCAACTACCGCGGGACTTTCAATACTAATCATCAATGCTGAGCCCTCTGAACACGTTAATGAATGGTAACCTGCATGGAAACATTCTGTATTCCAAGGCAGCAGAGAACTTTAATACACTAACCCGAACCCATGAGCCGTCATTTATATGGGAATGGGAATGAACAGTGAATGCATTGCATTTTTGCATGGCACGGGGAATCGAGAAAGGCAGAGGATTCCCTCCGCATTGCTTGCCGTGTACACTTACTTTCCTTATTATTTTTCCAATAGAGTTAATATGCAGTTGAAAAAATATCCTAGAAGTAATTTAAAAGTAAGGTAGACCAATACATGACAGACAGACACATAAAAATGGTGAAGGAATTGTCAATTAAATAGCCCCAAAAACAGCAGTCTGCAATGGGATTCTTCGTTATCTTTTAATTGCTGTCACATGTGATTAAAATATCATCCACCCATCTGACTCCTTCGTGCAGAAAGTTTAGCAGCTTCAAGACTGGGGACCTATAGTACTACAACTTGTTGATTTTTTTATATAAACATAGATATATAGTTATATCAGATGTGTTTGAAATCCATTGGAATGTGTGTTTCCTGATATGTCTGATACTGGCTTCTGCTGCCTTGTGGCAGAATGACTGTCATTGGGAGTGCTACCCAATGTACCTTTCATCTGTGTACAAGTTAGATGCCCAGGAGATTTGTGTGTTATATTCTATCCTAAAATACCATTCCATCCACATATTAGAAGATGAAGAAATTGTCGTTATATATATGTCCTGAAAGTAAGGCATTCATGAACCTGTTCTCTTTCATGGATTTAGTGCACTGCCCACATGGTATGATGAGATTCTGCACTTTTCATGCTGAACCACTCTGAGCAAACCTTGCTGGATCTGCCCCCCTCTGCAGGACAAACAAGGAGATGATAACAAGCAACCACATTGCAATCAAATACAACTCAATTATCACAGCCCTGAAAAAATTCCCTACGAATCATTGCTAGTGGTGACTAGCAAGTTCTAACTTCTAGCCCATTGTTTTGGCCTATTTAGGTCTAGACATGCGTAGACATGCCCCACATGCAACCCAAAATTCATCATAGCTACAACTAATTTCCCCCTTCATGATTGATTATCAGGGAGCAAGACAGTAATTCAGGCTTGTTTTTATGTGGGAATATAACAAGCAATCCCTCTGAGCGGTCCATGTACCTGCAATTCTTTCGCTCAAAGTTATGAAAGCAACATCAGCAAAGGATTCACTTGACAGGGGATCTCTGCTCTCTGCTATCTGCTAAGAGTTGCTTACAAGTCTACTAGTCAGAACAGAGCCGTATCTTCTTAATGACATTGTTCAATTTAGCATATTAATAAAAGTAGAGTGTCCCTTTCAAAAATACCAAAAATAAACTATTGACCCTCAAATAGTGGAAGATCAGGTACCCCAAATGATCCGGGTTTTGCTACCTTGAATTGGGAGACATTGCCCATTTCAATGTGGGATGCACAATATATTGAAGATGGAGAAAATTAGGATATCGAGTCTTAATCAAAAATCTATTGGAATTGGTGATTATGAAATGGCATTGTAAGTAGAGATCTAACCCTATATTCAACCTTTATAGCTCATAGGAATACTGATGCCACAGTCCACATGCGCATGGACATGAAAGGAAGATATTTAACCTAACTTTAAGAATAGGGTTTCCTTTTTCATCTGGTTGTATGCATTATAATACTGCTCAACGTAAAAGGTAAAGTCCATGCATGGATATGTGCATGGGCAGATATACAAATTTATTGGCTACAGAATTTTTTTGAGATTTTGTTGGATTCTGTGAAATTTTTATCACCTTAAACTATGTTTGAAAGGACAGCTTTCAGACATTTTACTTAAACTGAAGAATAATTGAAAGCACGGTGATTAACCATTCTTCTTTCGGAAATATTCTGTTGGAAGATAAGACACGTTAATAATATTTTCCTGCTCGCTTTTGCTCTGTTAAATGTATTCTCACAGGAATCGAGAAACATAAATTCTTAAGGGAAATGTTGCATTCGCACGCATAAAAGGAGGACAGAGTGATCTTTTTTGCTTTTTTTATTAGAAAGCTTGCAGACTTAAGGTGAAAAGCAGTTTGAAATTGATGCAACAGTTCACTCTGGACAAGAGCTAAAAACATCAGTCCATGGAATACAACAGGAGAAAACAGGCCGTTGGGATCGAGGTTTCGATTTTTCAGAGTAATAATGATAATGCATCAAGGCTGTAATCCAATTGGTTGCCTTGGGAATTTTGTTCTTTGTCATATACCTGACATAAAAATATGTGGTGTTCGAAGTGTTAACAACGTCTGTACAACAGGTGTAAGCTGTTGAAGTGTGGCAGAGATTCGGCTGGTGGTCATACGGGCTTGTGCTCTCTACTTATGGTGGCCAAGCCATAGAAGAAATCAGGTGTGGACGAGGGCTAATGGTTTATGTTGTTGTTTACAAGCTTGAAACATTTTTTAGGGTTTTATGTGAGCAAGCTTAAACAATACATTCTAAGATTTGACTTGTTTAGGTTGAAATCAACACGAGTTTTCTTTTTAGGATCCACGTGTTAATGTTTTTTCAAATGAATCACCTATGCAACTCAAAGCTTATTGTAGAGGGGGGAAAAGTAAACCTCTCTAAAAGGTGTTTGCCAACCTCTTGAGGACTCATTTGATCAATTTCTCCACTCACGATAAGCACGAAGTATGAAAACTATCAAGTGCTTGTAGATAACAATGTTTTAATTTTGGTAAGCAGGTTTCTGGAATCAGATTGTGTGTGAGTTTTTTTATCAACGTTTCGGATCATACTTCGTGATCCATCATTAGGATGATTGAGAGCACCAAAAGAAAAAAAATGATGAGTGATCGCAGACCAGGAGGAAGCTTATTTTTTGTCTAGGTTCCTCCTTTGTTTCCTTGTACTTTTTATCTTTCTCTCTCCTCTCCCACATTTTTAAGCTTCCTCCTAGTTTGCAATCATTCATCATTTTTTGCCTCTGGTCCTCTCAATCATCTTGATGATGGATCATGGAGTGTGATCTGAAATGTTGATAAAAAACTCGCATACAATTTGACTCCAGAAACCTGCTTATCAAGATTACTATGGATTGTGGAAATCTTATTTCATTAAAGTTTTAATTACTCAACTCAAAAGCACAAGTCACAAAGATCTTTTGGTGACCTCCATAAGCTCTTTGTCTACGATGCATGTGCAGGTCTCAAATGATGATAGCATGACATGTTGGTGTCTTGTACGAATAGAATGTAGAGAGTATGCCAAAAAATGACCAGGACTTGGGTTTTAGTGTTTTAGTAGTATGGAAGGTACAAAAAATTGATGAATACTAAGAAGGGGGGGGGGGGGGGGGGGGTGAATTAGTATGCCAAAAATCTTTGCACTTAAACACTTTGCAAGACTAACGGGAAACCGATAAAACAGTTTAGTAGACAAACCGGTTAGCACACATGCAAACCAAATAGCAAATAATGCATTCACCCACAAAAGCATAAACACCATAACACATGAGATTTTGACATGGAAACCCAAAAGGGAAAAAACCACGGTGAGATGGAACTCACAAGTAACTATCTGCAGAATAGGAACGAGACCGGTTAAGGTCAGATCGGTTAAGGTCTTACAATGGTCTTTACCAAAACAGATCCTGTTAGGAATTTCAATCTCTGTTAGGAGATAAGTCCGATTAAAGACTACCTTGCTAGAGGATTTTAGATTTACAGATGTGAACCACCTTGTTAGAGGATTTACAAAAGGCTTTTGGGCCTACCCGGTTAAGGGCTACAGACTTGTCGAAGATGTGAGTAATCAACAAGTGAGTGATGTAGCAAATAGCATAGATTGCCTGATTAGATCCTTGATAGCTCTTTTCTAATGCATTCCAGCATTACTTCAGTCTTCTACACATTCATACTCTCTTTGACTCCTCAACCACCTTAAACCCTAGCAGCAATATCAACTTCACCAACAACAACAACAACATCAACAACCTAAAACCCTAGACATGATGTCCTTATAAAGGAACTTGATTTCATGTCGATCCATTAGGATTACAATACAATTTCCTAAGTTCAATACATCTAGACATATTTGGTAACACGACACAAAAAGCACCATTAAAGTGTTGACACCGTTAAAGTGTCGGCACCGTTAAACAATCGGTGGATGGTAACTCATCACAAAATGTTGGTTAGTAACTCATCACAGAGTATTGCTGGTTTATACAAAATACCGGTTCAAGCTAAATGCCGGTTGCCGGTTTGACAAAATGAAGACTGGGAAATATGTGTTCTGCCACTTTGATCCTTCGCACAGCTTGGGGTTAACATATTGTTTTAGAACGGTAAACACTTTCTGCAAAACACCAATAGTCTAAGGACTATAATGCTTCATACCGGTTGGAACAATTGTCGGTTGAGCATAACTTATACATACAAAAATGATCTCAATGCAAGTGTGTGTCCATCAATGACAATCACAACATAATCATCAAAAATGCCAACAATCTCCCCCTTTGGCATTGATGGCAACACTTAGGAAAATAAAATTTTGACATCTAAGTGTTTTACAACAAAATCATGCCATTAGCAAAATTGCTCCCCCTAAGCATATACACTATCCCTTTAACAATACAATGTATAACTATTTTGCACATAGAGATATTAGAACATACATCAAAATTTTAAATACCAGATACTTCTCCTACTTAGAATACTTCTCCCCCTTTGCCAACAATGACAAAGTACAGCTGAACAACCCCTATTTTCATTTGGTATTAAAATAATAAAAGTTTATGACAATAAGGAATAAAACTTGTCAAAAACAGATTTAAAGTCCTGCAAGAATTGTTTCATAGATAAAGACCAGGACTCAAGTAGGGAGGTGGCTACTTCTTTCTCTGTCTGCATCTGGGAGACCTGTTCTTCCATGGCGTCAATTGTGCTCATCTCCTGTGTCACTGTTAAGGCATCCAGATTTAGATAGCACTTCTAAAGAATTTGCAGACGTGGGAGTAGAACCAGTTGTAGCTCTTGCAAATCTCGAGACCGGGTGCTGATCTCATGCTCCATTTTTGCTGTCTGGATGTGAAACCAGTGAACGGTTTGCCCTTAAGTTGTAAAAGAGTCGTATGGCAGCTTGAAGGTACTCATATACAACTGCAAATTAGATTGAAGCTTTTGCTTCTATGCAAGCACATCGTCACAGAACAAATGGGGTTGACAAATCTTGCTGAGTAGAAGATTCCCCTCATCCAGAGCGTCCCTTATATCCTTTTGTACTTTTTGGAGTTCAGTCCAGAGCCCATTTAACTTCTTCACCAGAGCAATATTTAAAGCCTTTTGATGCTCTTTCTTAGCATTTGCCTCTACTACCTCTTCTAAGCTTTGCACTTGATCATCTACTACTGTGCATAGGAGCTTTAGTTGTGCCAATGATGAGTCGGTACTGGGGAGGTTTGTACCGGGTAACAAACCTTTAAGAGTGTCCACCACAGCTTGGATCACATCTTCCTCCTTCTTCCTCCTTAACACCTCAAGGCGTTCTTGAGCAACCTTGATGCTCTGCAGTAGCTCCATTTCACTTGCAGACTGGAGGTCAATGGGACTGGTGAGGTCAGCCAGTTTGGCTTGACTACCGATTGCCTTAGGTGTCTCCATCTGCATGCTCTTTGCTGCTTCTCCTACCTTGTCCTCCTTTTTTTTCTTCCTTGTCGCTTCTCTTCTCTTTTCCTCTTCCTTCTTCCTTTTCTCTGTTTCCTTCCGCTTCTCCTCTTCCTTATCTTCCTCTTCCTTCTTCTTTTCTGCTTCCTTTCGCTTCTCCTCTTCCTTTCTCTTTTTCTCATCCTCTTCCTCTTTCTTCTTCCTTGCATCTTCTTGTTTCTTTTTCTCTTCTTCCTCTTCTTTTCTTTTCTTTTCTTCTTCTTTTCTCTTTTCTCCTTGTTTCCATTTCTCCTCATCTTCTTCCTTCTTCTTCTTCTCCTCTTCATCTTTCTTCTTCTTCTCCTCTTCATCTTTCTTCTCCTCCGCTTGCTTCTTTGCTTCCTTCTTTTTGTCCTCAATTTCCTTTTTCTTTATTTCTTGTTCTGCCTGCTTCTCCTATCCTATAGCTTCCGATGGTGTAACCTGAGCAATATCTTCTCCATCCAGAGCATCGACATCAATAGTGTCAATCGGTTCAGCAACCGGATTTCCTTCATCATCAAACACTTCATCCAGTTTAGTTATTGTCAGTTCTTGATCAGCCTTCCTGTTGGCTTCAACCACTCTATGCATCTTCAGAGCTTCTAGAGCAAGGGTGTGTGTATTCTTGAGCACTTCTTTACCCTTCCCTTCCAGTAATAGGAGTCTTCTTCTTCTCATGAAGAAGAGGCCTTTGTATTTATTCATTACTTCAAACAGTTCTGAATTTGATACATCAGGAAAGTGTTCAGCATAAACTTTTTCCCTCATTTCCTGTTCCAGCTCTATGGCAATGTGCCATTTATTGTCTAATGATTTATACAAATAATCTGGTGTCTCAGATCTAATTTCTGAAGGCGACCAGTCATTAACACATAAATACTGAATTATTTCTTTTTCAACCACTTCCTTTTCATCATCATTAAAGTCATCAAAACAATCAATCAAATCATTCAACACTTTTCTCCTAATGTTTTTGATAGTTCTTTGACACTCAAAGGTTTGTAGGAGGAGATGTCAATATTTACTGGTGCCGACGATGTCGGTTCATTCTTTGTCTTTTTCTTTGCTTGACGTGTCTTCTTTGGTTTTTCCTCAGACACAGTTTCTTCTGAGTCTGGAGAGGTATTCCTTGTCTTCCTCTTTCTCTCGAACACTTTAGCAAGTGTTGCTTTAGGTTTCTTTTTAGCTGGTGACCGCTTGGTCACTGTAGGACTGGCTGTAGTAGCTGATGTTGATGCTAAAGGCACTATTTTTTCCTTCTTCACTGAAGGTTCTTTTCCTTTCTTTGTTGAGGGTTCCTCAACCAGTGTTATCCTTTCTAGGTAGGTGCTAGTTCTTTTTGCCTTTGGATCAAGCGGTGAGGCAATAAGGGTAGAGGCATATCCTTCCAGCATATCATTCATTACCTCATAGCCCACAGGCTCCACTTCCTCCTGCCTGGGCTCAATAGCCTCCATTATGCATTGATCCACTTTAATGGTGAAACATATATCATCTTCATATTTCTTAATAATATCACTTGATATTCTCACCCTCTGACTCATTTTGTGTCTGAACTCATCAAAGTACTTGTTCAGAACTTCAGGGTAACCGTTTCCAACTACTTGAATGCTTTCCTTGATTTGTTTGGTTACCGGTTGGTCAACAGACCACTGGACATCACCAACTCCTAGAAAGTAGCCTTGGAAGTAAAAGAATAACCCAACCAGTAGTTGTCCAAACTTGAACCTCAATGCATTATCCTGTTTGATTGATTTCAAATTCAATAGGAGTTGCCTTTGCATACCGGTGCATAGGTCAAATGATGCATCCTCCTTGATCATCTGGTAAGCGGCATTTACCGCTGTAATAGATACAGAGTTAATTTCGCTGGCTGAGAACGTCCGGTATCCAATCACCATACATGCATATTTCACCAGATCGTCCTTGATAGAATTAACAGTCATACCTCGTGAGTCGCTCACTTAACCGGTGAGCTTGGACATTTCTATTTTTCTTACCATCCTTAGGGCTGGCACTTCCCCTGTATTGAAGAAACCGGTGATGGCATGAATTTCTTGTGGGGTTATATCATGTGATCTTTCCAGGTACATCTTGTCACCATGAACTCTGCTCAGAATGATCCTAATGTGATCATCTGTGAAATCCTCCAGGAAATAAACAGCATTGTGGAGCTTCTTCTTCTCCAATATACTAAACTCTGGTTTGATCTTTTTATCTTGTCCACAAAATAAACCTAGCTGCGAGTGAATTGCTAGAGACCCTAGGTCTTTGATTTTACAATCAATGTAATATGAGATTCCCTCTTCTACTATCACACTGGCTGGAACTTGTGATAGGGCATTATATCTAGACTTGCATTGAATAAAGCTTGTTGAATCTATAGATGTACTAGAGCTAGTATGGGATGCTGAAGCCATGATAGAAACTGAAAACTCAAAAAATACCTTTTGAAAATCGTGAATTTAGGGCTTTCAGATTCTTCTCCACCTCACACTCCGTCGGTTGTAGAATCACCTCTTTGCTTCTTCACTTGACCGTTTGCAACTTGAATTTGAATCTTCTTCAAGGTTCCTTAAATTCTTAGAATCGCAGCACAAATCGCTTTGTCGTCAACCTGCACTCGAAAACCTCCTTCGCTTTGAAAATTGATAGTGAGAAATGATTTGAAAAATCCTTTTAAACATATTCCTCACCTACTGCAATTAATGCTCCAACATTAGGGCGTAAACCCTAATTTGCCTTTTACCATTTCCGATCTTCCGCCTATTGACAGGTATCACATATTGGTTAAGGTCTTTTACTGTTGTAAACCAGGGGTTCGAAACATTTCGCCGTTTGCTCCCCCTAAGATTTTTTGAAGCTTAGTTTGTCGGTTCCGTGATTTCCACACTAGGTGCAGAAACCGGTTCCTCTTGCAACACCACTGGTTTCTTCTTCCAGGCTTTGTTCATATCCGCTTGAACAGTGTCAACATCAATGTTTCCTTCCGAAGTGACTGGTATATCATCTGATATACTCTTTCTTGATCTACAGAATCTGGCAATGTGACCCGATTTGTTGCAGTGATAACAGACCAATCCAGGTGCTCTCTAGGGTCCATTGTTCGTGTTTCCATTCTTTCTTCTGCATGTTGTAGCAGTGTGACCATGGCCATGACAAATCCAACAGTTTTCTCTCCATCTGGTTGTCACTTGATAACCACCACTTCTTGGTTGATGATTGAAGGCATTAAACCAGTTGTGATTCTAGTTTATAAAAGGTTCAGGACCAACTCCTTGGATCCTCTGAGGATATCTTCCAGTGTTATTCATAACAGACCTGCATTCAGATGCTCTATGCCCAAACTTGTTGAATGCATAACAGTTACCATTGAATTTATAGGATCTAGATTTATCATTTAGAAAATAGGGAAAATTATTGTAAGCCTTACTCCTACACACATTGGCAGTATGTCCTTCTTTAAGATAGTTAAAGCAAATAGGTTTAACTTTTGCTTACCTTTGTCCTTTGATGCCGGTTGTTTCTTTGATGTTACAACATTTGTACCAGAGGTCTCACCTTCCTCATGACCGGAATAACTAAGTCCATTGGCATTCTTAACCGGTTTGGCAGATTCAAGCTTTTGCTCTAGCTTGACAGTACTCTTGTTGAACTTAGCAAGTATTTCCTTTGACTCAGAGAGTTCTTTGGAAATAGCAGCATTTGTTTCCATCAGGGTTTCATTCTCAGAGATGACAGTGTTAAGTTCTCCTTGCATGTCTTCCTTTTCCACTTTGCTCACATGGAGTTGAGCAGTTAGGGCACTGATCTCTTGCTTCAGCTTGGAGTTTTCATGATCTTTGTCTTTGACCAGATCTTCAGCTTTCCTCCAGTTCTCAAGCTCTTGGCACATTCGCATAGTCAGTCCTTCCAATTCTTTTCTCAGGTTGGAATTGGATTCATTCAACTTTTCTACTTCTTAAATCAAGGCTTCCATGTTCGCTTCATCAGAGGAACTATTTTCAAATAGCTCCATCAACTTTTCTGCACGTTCTCTCCTTTTTGTTTGAGATGCCTTGTATTTGACCATAAGATCATCATAGGATTGCTCAAACTGAGTGAGTCGATGAGTAAGTTCTCTCAAAGTATATTCCCCCATAGAAAGGTAGGCTTTGATACCAATTGATGAATACTAAGAGGGGGGGGGTGTGAATTAGTATGCCAAAAATCTTTGCACTTAAACACTTTGCAAGACTAATAGTAAACCGGTAAAACAGTTTAGTAGACAAACCGGTTAGCACACATGCAAACCAAATAGCAAATAATGCATTCACCCACAAAAGCATAAATGCCATAACACATGAGATTTTGACATGGAAACCCAAAAGGGAAAAAACCACGGTGAGATGGAACTCACAAGTAACTATCTGCAGAATAGGAACTAGACCGGTTAAGGTTAGATCGGTTAAGGTCTTACAATGGTCTTTACCAGAACAGATCCTGTTAGGAATCTCAATCTCTATTAAGAGATAAGTCCGATTAAAGACTACCTTGCTAGAGGATTTTAGATCCACAGATGTGAACCACCTTGTTAGAGGATTTACAAAAGGCTTTTGGGCCTACTCGGTTAAGGGCTACAGACTTGTCGAAGATGTGAGTAATCAACAAGTGAGTGATCTAGCAAATAGAACAAATTGCTTGATTAGATCCTTGATAGCTCTTTTCTAATGCATTCCAGCATTACTTCAGTCTTCTACACATTCATACTCTCTCTGACTCCTCAACCACCTTAAACCCTAGCAACAATATCAACTTCACCAACAACAACAACAACATCAACAACCTAAAACCCTAGACATGATGTCCTTATAAAGGAATCTGATTTCATGTCGATCCATTAGGATTACAATACAATTTCCTAGGTTCAATGCATCTAGACATATTTGGTAACATGACACAAAAAGCACCGTTAAAGTGTCGACACCGTTAAACAATCGGTGGATGGTAACTCATCACAGAGTATTACCGGTTTATACAAAATACCGGTTCAAGCTAAATGCCGGTTGCCAGTTTGACAAAATGAAGACTGGGAAATATGTGTTCTGCTACTTTGATCCTTCACACCGCTTGAGATCCTCGAGCTGCTTGGGGTTAACATACTGCTCCAGATCGGTAAACACTTTCTGCAAAACACCAATAGTCTAAGGACTATAATGCTTCATACCGGTTGGAACAATTGCCGGTTGAGCATAACTTATAATACAAAAATGATCTCAATGCAAGTGTGTGTCCATCAATGACAATCACAACATAATCATCAAAAATGCCAACAAAAATGATAAACAAAAGGAACATGGCTGAAATAGACTAAAATAGAGATAAAGAAAGCAAGAAGTAAAGCTTACAAAAGGTCTCAAGAATGAAGCCTCCAACTAGCTTACTTCTTCTTTGACAAACTTGCACACAGCAAAACAAAGACAAACATGTTGGGGCTATGTAAAGAGATTTGCTACAGGAAAACCCTCGCTTTGGTGTTTCCACCTCCACAAATAGTCAATATAGACAATAGATAATATGATAAATGAAATACAAAATGATCAAGATAGTTGATATGCTATGGAGATAATTGGAAATGCAATGAAAGAGAGAAAAAACTCTCCTTCAACCCCATATAAGTGAGAGTCTGTCAGAGTGAAGAAGAAGCACAAAACACTCCAAGGCACAAAGCTACAATGTAGTGAGGATGCAATGAACGAGATGCAACTATGGTAGAAAGTATGACAAAACTAGTGATGGAGTCTCAAGCATGAAGTAAAACTAGAGACAAAGAAGCAAGAAAGCAATTAGAGCTTCTTAGAATGCAAGAGAGAGCAAAATGAAGCCCAAAATGGCAACACATGCAACCTAGAAGAGAAACCAATGTCGGTGTGTGTAGAAGGAGGGGTTACAACTACTAAAAATAATAGGTGTAATGTGTTGGCAATTGACACTTATTTGATTGGTTTCATATGTTGTCATTGATGGCAACATGTTTCGGCTTCATTCTTTGGTTTTGTTCTTCACCGACACCGTCAGGTATCTTCACTGGTAGGAAGGATTCTATGGGTACCGAAATTGAAGGCCAACATAACTTACATATAGGGTACCAGCATAGGAGACCGACATCATTGGGAGATCCGGCAATCAGAAATTCATTTTAATATTTATGTATATATGTAATTAGCCGACATGTATAATCATTTTGTAAATATATATGTAAGCTGACATGAGTCATAAAGGATTGTAAGGGTATATAGGTCAGTTGATTAGATCATTTTGTGATATGTTAGGATATGATGGAAATGATTGTAATGAGGAATGTTGATGCGAAGATCATGTATATGAGAACATTTATGTAAGAGGTTATTCCGGTAAGGGTAGGGTTTTCAGAACTAGAACAGTCAGAGCTTGAACTAGAACTCTATCAGGCATAATAGATGCATTAGATGAGTTTAGTGTTATGTTTTCTTATTCAAAGTGACTGTAGTCAGTGAGATTCCTTTGTGTTGAGCAGTGTGCTCTAGGCTGTAAACCTTCTTGCATGTGCAGGCTTCCATATTATGTAATATCTTTTCATATGGCCAGTGGATTGATATTGTGGGTCACAAATCCCACCGTGGTTTTTCCTCTTTGAGGTTTTCCAGGTATAATTCTCTGTGTTATGGTATTCATTTGTGTGATTGGCTTATTGATTGCTTTACTTCTTTCAATCTTATATGTATCATTTTACCCGTTGGTGAATGTATGTTATAATAAGGTTAAAATTGAACATTCTGGTAGAACACTGATTCACCCCCCCCCCCCCCCCCCCTCTCAGTGTTCTTGGATTCCAACAATTGGTATCAGAGCCTTGTGCCTCGAAGGAAGTCTAACAGCTTGAGAAAGATCCTGAATCCATAATCCATGGATATGAGTATGGAGAAGCAACTTGAGGTAGCACTTGAAGATTATGATACTGAAAGGATGAAGAACTTGAAGTTACAAGATGAATTTAATTTTGCCAAGGAATTCATTCTTATCCTACAGGAGATGTTGTCATATATTCAAGCTAGGAGGAAGGAATTTCTACAAAATCGGGATAATGAAGAGAAAGATGCCCTTAATGGAAAATGTAAGAAGCTAAGTCAGGAGAATATGATCATGAGGAATGAAATGCAAGCCCTAACTATGAATATGTCAAAGGAGATTGAAGACCGAAAGATGAATGAAGAAAACCTTGGGAGATCTTTGAAAGATAGATCTGAAGAATGCATCCAGTTGGCTCATGAAAATGATATGTTGAGAACAAAATTAGTGCAATCCCAAAGCAATGAACAAGAACTTGAAAGACAGATGGTAAACCTAAGAGATGATCTGACTATTTCAAGTGAGTACAAGAACAAATTCAAGGTTAGTTCAGTACAACTTGATGAATTATTGAAAATCCAAAGACAGAATGGAGATTCTAGTGGACTTGGATTTGAACAAGGTCAAAGCTCTAGTATTGTAAATGAAGATCAAAACTAGAAGACACCGGTAAGGCAACTTAATGCTTACAAATTTAATGGTAGATGCTTTGTTTGTAATAAATTTGGTCACATGGCTAGGCAATGTAGAAATAGAGCAAATAAGAACTATAATTCTACTCTCGGCCAACGTTATAAATGCAATAAGTATGGTCATAAGACAAAAGATTATAGAATGAATGTAAAATGTCATGCATGTGAAAAATTTGGACATATGGCTAATTAGTGCAAGTCAAGCAATTATACTAGTTTTAGCAAAGAAATTCAAAGGAATATGGTTACGTGCTATGCATGCAACAAGATTGGACACATAGCTAAGTTTTGTAGAAGCAAAAATCCACCGATTAACAAGGATGGATCAAATGATAAAGGGAAAGAAAAGGTCAATGAAATCCGAAAAGACCATAACAAGAAATGGGTCAGGAAGTCAGATGATCAATCAGCAGATGAGAATGCTTCAGTTACTCAACCGACAGATGAGATTGCTCCTGCATGGGGAGGGAGCTCATCCGGTAACTGAGGCAGATGCCTTAGGGGTAGGCAAAATTCATGAAAATATTGCATAAGCCCCGAGGAGTTCTAGAAGATGTTCCAAACATTGGAAAAGGTTTATCTGGTATGGAGATGTTTGAAAAAGATCTGGTATATTCCACCAGAAGTCATTCATATCAATGACGGATTAGGGTTTCTTCAAGAGTAAGTGCACCAAGTTGTGGTACCAAAAAGGTGCCACTTTTTATCTTTTCATAACATTGGCATGAAAAGGTCGTCCAAACCTACGGGTTGGATTCCTAAGGAAAATCCAACCCAAAGGGTTGGTATTCTCGTAAGCAAACCATTTGACGAGCGCCAAATATGGCCCTTGCCCTATTTGGCGCTTGCCAAATTCAAAATTTTGAATTTTCACATTTGGTGCTCGCCAAATGCAAAATTTTGAATTTTCACATTTGGCGTGCACCAAATTTGGCACTCACCAAATGTGAAAAGTCATTTTTTTGCATTTAGCGAGAGCCAAATTTGGTGCGCACCAAATGTTTTGCATTGTCCAATGTGAAGGTTTTGTGAGTGTAGATTTTCCAATCTAGGCACAAGTTATATCCACCCTCAAAGGAGAATATATACATGAAATATAACATTTAAGTATAGCTCTATAGGACTTATAATGTAGATTCTAGTTTTTAGAGGATCATATAAAATTTCAGACAGTCAAATTTTAGTAATCAACATGCTCCTATTAGCATTCTTTAGCTATTTATCTCACTCTCTTTATCTTCCCCAAACTCTAGACCTATCTCTCTCCCTCTCTTGTCTCTCTCACTTCTCTATCCTTGACTCTCTCCCTCTCTCTTCTCTCTCACTCTCTTATTGTTTCTCTCCCCTCCCACTCCTTTCTCTTGGTCACTACCTATCCCTTTTATCCTCTCTCTCCCCATATCTAGGGTTGTCCCTCCCTCTCTATTCACCTCACTTCCTCTCCCTCCCTATATTATTGCCCACCTTTCTCTCTCCCTCTAGGTTTCTCACTTATCTAATTGTCCACCCTCTAGTTCTCTCCCTCCCTCTCCACCTTTCTCTCCCTTCTCCTTACCTCTATCTATTTATGAACTCTCTCCCTCTCTTCTCTCTCTCTCTCCAAACATATCTATATCCTCATTCTCTAGGTCTCTCACTCCCTCCATGTATACCTCTCTATCCATCTCCTCTTACTCATCTCTTTGTTATTCTATCTCTTCTATTCTCCCTCCCTCCCCTCTCCAGGTCTCTACCTTCCTTTCTTCCTCTCTCCCTCTCTATCTCCCTCTCCCACTCTCTCGGCTTCTTTCTTCCTCTCTTATTCTCTTTCTTCATTGCTAGGTCATTACCTCTCCATCCCACCCTATCTCCCCTCTCTAGGTTTCTCCCTCCCTTCCTCTCCACCTATCTACCTCTGCATATAGGTCTCGTTACCCACCTCTCTGTATCCCCCTCTATCTATCTCACTCCTCTTTGGCCATCTAGGTCTCTCACCTATCTATATGCCCCCTCTATAGTTCTCTATGTCCCTCTATACCTCTCTCTCCCTCCTCCTTAACCCTATCCCTTTATGAACTCTATCCTTTTCTCTTCCTCCCCTAACCTCTTTGGCTCCTCCTTCCATAGGTCTCTCACTCCCTCCATGTCTACCTCTCCATCCATCCCCTCTTACTCCTCTCTTTGTTCATCTATCTCTTCTCTTCTCCCTCCCTCCCCTCTCTAGGTCTCTCCTTTCTTTGTTCCACTCTCCCTCTCTACCTCCCCATCCATACATACCCCCATATATATCTCACTCCCCCACTTTTTAATTCTCTCTTCCTCTTTTATTTTCTCTACATTCTAGGTCATCAACTCTCTCTCACCTCTCTAGGTTTATCACTTCCTTCTTCTCCACCTATCTACCTTTGCATCATGTCTCATTACTCACCTCTCTCTCCCCCCCTCTATCTATCTCATTCCTCTCTCTTGTCATCTAGGTCTCTCATCTCTCTTTCCCAATATAGTTCTCTCACCTATCTATTTGTCTCCTCTCTAGTTCTCTCCCTCTCTCTTCCCATCTATCTCCCTCCCCCTTTACCCCTATTTATTTTTGAACTCTCTCCTCCTCTTCTCTCTTTCCCCCCACCTCTCTATCTTCTCTTTCCATAGGTCTTGTAGTCTCTCCATATCTACCTCTCCCTCAATCCCCTCATACTCTTCTCTATCTTTATTATTTCATCTCTCCTCTTATCCCTCCCTCCCATTTATAGGCATCTCCATTCTTTTATTCCCCTCTCCCTCTCTATCTCCCTATCCCTCCTTATCCCCATCTCTCTCTCTCCATTCCCTACTAATTCTTATTCTCTCTTTACCATCTACATCATCAGCTTTCCATCACACCCTCTCTACCCCTCTCTAGGTTTCTCCCAAATCCCCTCTCCACCTCTCTACATCTCCATCCATATCTCATTACCAACCTCTTTCTATCCCCCACCATCTATCTCAACCCTCTCTCTCTCTCTCTCACCCTATCTAGGTCTCTCATGGCTCTCTCCCCCTCTAGGTATCTTATATCTCTATATAACCCATTTGGGTATGTGCAGGAGCATGGTGGGCCATATAACCCCTTAGGAAACCATTACTATCTATCTTAGGAAACCATATGACCTCTTAGGACAACATATGGTGTCGTTACAAGTCATATGGTGTCCTAAGGGGTCATATGGTGTTCTATGACCCCTTAGGATACCATATGATCTCTTAGGACACCATATGAGCCCTAACGACACCATATGGCATCCTAAGGGGTCATATGGTGTCCTATGGGTCCATTTGGTGTTTTATGACCCCTAAGGAGATCATATGACCCCTTAGGACACCATATGACCCCTAACAACACCATATAGTGTCCTAAGGGCTCATATGGTTTTCTATGACCCCTTATGACATCATACAACCCCTTATGACATAATATGACCTCTAACGACACCATATGGTGTCCTAAGGGGTCATATGGTGTCCTAATGGGTCATAGAATACCATATGACCCCTTAGGACACCATATGATCCCTAACGACACCATATGACCCCTTAGGACACCATATGACCCCTAACGATACCATATTGTGTCTTGAGGGGTCATATGGTGTCACAAGTGGTCATGTCATATACTAGGATGTTAAAAGGGGTCATATGGTGTCCTAGGGGGTCATAGAACACCATATAACCCCTCGGGACACCATATGACCCTTTAGGACACCATATGGTGTTGTTAGGGGCCATATGGTGTCCTAAGGGGTCATATGGTATTCTATGACCCATTAGGATGCCATATGACCCCTTAGGACACCATATGACCCCTAACGACACCATATGGTGTGATTAGGGGTCATATGGTGTCCTAAGGGGTCATAAGGGTCATATGGTGTTCTATGACCCCTTAGGACACCATATGATCCGTAAGACTACCATATGGTGTCCTGAGGGGCCATATGGTGTCGTTAGGGGTCATATGGTGTTCTATGACCCCTAACGACACCATATGGTGTCTTAAGGGGTCATATGGTGTCCTTAGGGGTCATATGGTGTTCTATGACCCCTTAAGATACCATATGACCCCTTAGGACATGTCATATGGTGTCGTTAGGGTTCATATGGTGTCCTAAGGGGTCATATGGTATTCTATGACCCATTGGGACACCATATGACCCCTAACAACACCATATGGTGTCATTTGGGGTCATATAGTGTCCTAAGGGATCATACGATGTCCTAAGGGGTTATATGGTGTTCTATGACCCCTAAGGATACTATATGGTGTTCTAAGGGGTCATATGGTGTTGTTAGGGGTCATATGGTGTCCTAAGGGGTCATAGAACACCATATGACCCTTTAAGACACCATATGACCCCCTAGGACATCATATGACCCCTTAGGACACCGTATGGTGACATTAGGGCTTATATGGTGTCCTAAAGGGTCATAGAACACCATATGACCCCTTAGGACACCATCTGACCCCTCAGGACACCATTTGGTGTTGTTAGGGGTCATATGGTGTCCTAAGGGGTTATAGAACACTATATGAACCCATAGGACACCATATAACCTCTAACGACACCATATGGTATCATTAGGGGTCATATGGTGTCATGTGGGATCATATGGTGTCCTAAGGAGTCATAGAACACCATATGACCCCTTAGGACATCATATGACCCCTTAGGAAACCATATGACCCCTTTGGACACAATACAGTATCGTTAGGGGTCATATGGTGTTCTAAGGGGTCATAAAACACCATATGACCCCTTAGGACACCATATGGTGTCATTAGGGGTTATATGATGTCATAAGGGGTCATAGAAGACCATATTTCCCCTTAGGACACCACATGACCCCTTAGGATACCATATGGTGTCATTAGGGGTCATATGGTGTCCTAAGGGGTCATAGAATACCATATGACACCATATGACCCCTAATGACACCATATGACCCCTTAGGACACCATATGACCCTTAACGATACCATATGACCCCTTAGGACATGATATGGTGTTGTTAGGGGTCATATGGTGTCCTAAGGGGTCATATGGTATCGTAAGGGGTCATATGGTGTCTTAAGGGGTCATATGGTGTCCCAAGTATCAATACTACTCTCAACCCTATCTACCCTAAACAATGTTGTTGGCATTGTGTTGTCATTGATGTCAACCGGTATAGGATGTTACCTGTATCACTTACATTGATGTCAACTAGTAAAAAAGAGGCTATTAGCATTAGAGTTTGATGTCAACTGGAATAGGAGATGGGCCGGTATAGGAGAAGAGTTGATGTGTTGTCATTGGTGACAATCTGGTGACCATCTTCATGCAGAAAGAAGAACCGACATGTATTGGTATGATAGATGTGCAGTAATGTGACCACTCTGAACAAGGGCTGTTGATATGGTGTTGCATGCAGCCATGATGAAAAGATTACATGATGGGCATTGTTTTTGCTGAAGTGGAAGAATGTTGTTTGGTTCACATCAACACCGGAGGAGAAGTAGAAGTATGAGCAAGCTACCAAATTGCTAGTGTAAGGATAACTAGCGAGTCTCCCACTAGATGAAGAAGCTTTCCTGGGCTAGGTGATAGGTTGACAAAGTATGTTCCCTCTGTGTGCAGGATGGCATATGTCATGTTGAAGATGTATCCTCCCCTCAGTAATGTCACACTTGCACTGGCAGAATGATTCCCTAAGATAGACAGGTGATTGAATGCAGAGACTGGATGTACAAGTGGAAGATGAGAAAGCCTCCAGAGCATGAGATAAAAAATGCATATCGAATAAGCAAGTGAAAACAAGGTGTGCTACAACGACATTGAAGGAAGAATGAGATATTGATATGGTGTGTTTGTCATCCTAACAAGCCTGTTGAGAGGAGAACCGGTTTGATGAAGAAGGATGTTAGTGAGTTTGCAGGAATATATATATATATATATATATATATATGATGTCACCAGGATGCTAAAGGGAGGTTGATGCAAAATAGTAGGAGTGTGATGACTTGGTATCATCAATGTGTCTCACTGACAAGAAGAAAGTATGCTATCCACTAGTAGACACATCTACCAAAATCTCAAGGTGTGCTACCGCGACATTGAAGGAAGAATGAGATATTGAGATGGTGTGTTTGTCATCCTAACAAGCCTGTTGAGAGGAGAACCGGTTTGATGAAGAAGGATGTTAGTGAGTTTGCAGGAATATATATATATATATATGATGTCACCAGGATGCTGAAGGGAGGTTGATGCAAAATAGTAGGAGTGTGATGACTTGGTATCATCAATGTGTCTCACCGACAAGAAGAAAGTATGCTATCCACCAGTAGACACATCTACCAAAATCTGCATGGGTGATAATTGACATGTTATGTCAACTAGTGAATCATCAGAGAAGAAACAAGGAAGATAAGGTTCTCACCTGATTAAGAGGAGTGCAACAAACTGAAGATTAAGGAGAGAGTGATCAGAGATACACACCTGATAAGCATTTGAAGAAGGTGTGTTGAGTTGCCATTGTTGTAGATCAAATGGAGGATGATGACATCGAGTCATCTAGGTAATTACTGGTAAACAAGGATACCGACATGTAGCTGAGTGAGCAGAATGTGAAAGAGTGGAATTCCTTCATCTGATATAGTTACACATGTTGAGTTACTCCTAATAGCTATTGAGGACTAGCATGGTTGATGCTCGGTTGATGTACTACACCAGCAAGATTAAGTTGGTGTTGGCATGAAGGTTTACCGGCAAGGTGTTATATGTTGGTAGGGTTTGTTAACTGGTAGATGAAACCGGTTATATATGTGGTCAGTGACCTAGGCATGAACCGATAGAGCAGTGTGATGAGGTGGATACCAACAATGTTGCCATGTGAAGATGAAGTGGCAAACTTGCATGAAGTGGCAGATGAAACATGCATAGGTCAGTGAAGTGAGGTCGGTGAGGTAATTGTGATTGGTCCGACAATAATGGTGACTGCAAGACTCAAGGTAGAGTTGCAGAGTTGTGTGGCTTGAGATCTAGGATAGATTGATTGTGCGGATTGGAGTAGGCGAAGGAAACAACTAGGCCATTTATGGCGATTGACTGAGGTGTGCCGACAGACTGATTGCAGATTATCAAAGATGGAAGGTGTGATCAAGAAGGTCCACAAATGGCGGAAGTGTATAGTTAACTTTCAGGGAAATCAGATCGGGCATGATCTGATTGGATTTGGTTTGCCTTGAGAATGATGAGGAAACCCTAACCGCCTAGATTTTGAATAGGCTTTTGGTGGAAAGTCTGGGCTATAAATGTGCAAGCAAAAGACAATGTTAAGTGTTGTTGAATGGAAGAAGAGTGTGCTACTGTGAAGTAATTAAGTGTTACTTCTGCATGTGAGAGAAAATCAGTCAAGTGATCAACGAGTATCTGAAAAGAGAGTAAGAGTGAGGGAGAACCTGGTTGAAGTGTTCAACTGGTAGAAGAGCAGAACCAGTAGTGTCCATACTGACAGAGCAGAGGTTAAGGAAGCTGCAGAGTAGAAAGACATAGAATCGGTAGAGTATTGTACCGGTGAAGAGAAGAGTAGTGAAAAAGAGATTCAGTAAGAGAAGAATAGAAGAGAGGTGAACCGGTAGAGTTTACTGGAAAGCAAAGTAGCAGATGAGAAAAATAAAAGAGTAAGTCAGTGTAGTAGAGAAGGTATCTCACTGACAGAGTAAGGTATAAGAAATGGTTGCAAGATTCACTTGTAGCAAGATAACTTCTTTTGTAATTGATGTTTTGATTGTGAACATTGCGTTATAGCTCGATGCAAGGGTTGTAGCCCATAAACAAGTTAGGGCTTGGTGCTCCTTGGGTTGGTGCTCCTTGGGTTGGTGCCCTAAACACTGTAACAGAGTTTTCATTGTGAGGCTAGATTGGAGTAGTAGTCTCTAGCAGCATTGTTCACTGAGGTTTTTCCCATCTTGGGTTTTCCTCATACATCCTGGTGTTATGTGATGTCCCTTTGTGTGAATGCATTTGTGTTTAGTCTCCTCTCTAACAGGTAAGTCTGCATTCAACTAGATGTGTTAATCGATATTCTCACATAGGATAGTTAATGGGAGAAGGTTGAGAACCACTGATTCACCCCCTTCTCAGTGGTGCATTGTGACTAACAAATGTTCCATCAATCTTGTACCCCATACCATAAGCCTCATATCATACAACCTATTATCTAAATCCTATATAGGGGAGGGAGAAAAAAGAGGGGAAAGGGAAGAATAAAGAGAAAGAGAGATCTACGAAGAAAGGGAGAGGTGGGTAGGGAGTGGCTGAGAGACCTAGAGAGGGAAGAGTAGATAGGTGAGGGAGAGAGAGAAAAAAATAAGAGAGATAAGTTCACAAAGAGAGAAAGAGGGGTAAGGAGGAAGAAAGGAAAGAATTAGAGAGGAGAGAAATATAGAGATGAGAGATCTAGAGCCTAGGAAGAGAGAAGTGAGAGACCTAGGGTGGAAAGATAGAGGTGAAGGAGATATAGGGGGATTAAGAGACAAAGAGGGAGATGTAGATATGTAAAGATGGAGGGAAGGAGAAAAATAGGTGTGGAAAGAGAGGTTAGGAGGGAGAGGTATTCAGTAAGAGAACACAAAGAGAGTAGAGAGAAACAATAAGAAGAGAAGAGAGATGGAGGGAAGGATAGATATGGAGATAAGGAGGGAAGGTGAGAGAGAGAAGGAGAGAGTATAGGAGAGACCTAAAGAGAGGAGATAGAATAAATAGAGAGAAGAAAGGGGGAGAAATAGGTCTAGATTTTTTGGTAGATAAAGAGGTGACAAGAGAGATAAGGGAAGGCGAGAGTTCATAAAGGGAGATGGGTAAGGGGTGATGGAGAGAGAGATGGAGAGGAAGGGAGAGAACTAGAGAGGGGATAAATAGAGAGATGAGATATGTAGAGCATGATAGAGAGGTTAAATACCTAGATGGGAGAGATAAAGGAGAGATAGATAGAGGGGCATAAAGATAGGTTCCTAATAAGACATTAATGGATAAGTATAGAGGTGGAGAGGGAATGAGGGAGAAACCTAGAAATTTGAGAGAGGGAGGTAGAGAGAGTAGGAGGGAGAGGTGACAACCTAGACAATGGAGAGAGGGAATAGATAGAAGAGAAAAGAGATGACTAAGAGGGGATGGATGGAGATGTTTACATGGAGGGATTCAAAGACCTAAGGAATGAGGAGATAGTTAGGTTTGGAGAGAGAACAGAGGGAGAGAGTTAATAAATGGATAGGGATAAGGGAGAGGGAGAGAAATATGGAGATGGGGGGAGAGAACTAGAGGGTGGAAAATTAATTAGGTGAGATACCTAGAGGGGGAGAGATAGGTGGGTAATAATATAGGGAGGGAGAGGTAGTGAGGTGAATAGGGAGGGAGGAAGAGACCTAGATATGGGGAGATGGAAGATAGAAGGGATAGGTAGTGACCAAGAGAATGGAGAGGGAGGGGAGTGAAATAACAAGAGAATGAGAGGGAAGAAGAGAGAGGGAGGGAGTCAAGGATAGATATGGGGTCAAGGAAGAATGAAAGGTAGAGAAGTTGGGTTTACCTAGAGAGGGGAGAGAGAAGTGAGAGAGACAAGAGAGGGATAGAGATAGGTCTAGAGTTTGGGGATGATAAAGAGAGTGAGATACACAACTGAAGAATGCTAATAGGAGCATGTTGATTACTTAAATTTGATTGTCTGAAATTTTATATGATCCTCTATTAACTAGAATCTACATTATAAGTCTTATAGAGCTGAAACCACCCTCAAACATCCTGCTATAATATACATGAAATATAACTTAAAGTATAAGATAGAAAAAAGACATATTGAAATGTGACTTATACTTAAATGTTATATTTCATGTATATATTCTCCTTTGAGGGTGGATGTAACTTGTGCTTATATTGGAAAATCTACACACTCACAAAACCTTTACATTGGACAATGCAGAACATTTGGTGTGTGCCAAATTTGGCGCTCGCCAAATGCAAAAAATTGACTTTTTAGATTTGGCGAGCGCCATATAGGGTGAGCACCATATTTGGCACTCACCAAATGGTTTGGATTGGAAACCACCAACCCTTTGGGTTGGATTGTACTTGGGCATCCAACCCAAAGGGTTGGATGACCATTTAAGGCCTGAGACATGTTTTTATTAGAAGATTAAAAAATTTCACATATTTTTTGCCGCACTCTCCATCAAGATTGCATGCGTTTCAATGAAACTAAAAAACAAACCCATAGAAACCTCAATATCTCTCTTAGCTATTCAAGCATGCATTTTTTTTGCATTTTGATTTCATTAAGGCTTTCATCTGTAATTTCTTTTGTTAGTGTGTCCATTTTTGGTCGAAAACCAACATGCACTATTTTGGGTATAGTTTTTTACACATTCATTGGATTTTGAAGAAACTTATATTTTTAGAAACTAGATTCCATTCTACACAATTTAATTTTTTTTTTTTTTGATTTTTGATTAGTTATCAATGATTTTAGGGGGGAGCACACTCAAATTTCTGTTTTTCAAGATGTGTCCACTTCAAAAATTAGTAAAAAATCATATACTCATTATAAAATTAGCTGAAAAATTTGGCATAAACTACAAGGTGTTAGATAATTTCTCACCGAAGCAATTTTAAAAGTTAACATTTTAGGGGGGCCACAACAAACGCTATTTTATGTTTTTTGCATAAAAACATGACCACTTTTTGTGGCCCCCCTTTTTGAAGCCATTAATCTCCACCATTTTAAAAACAAATTGGTAGTCTAGAAAGTAGAATCAAAGTACTCTGACTCTTGTTCTTGTTGCATCTTCAAATTTGGAGTGTAACTATCTTCAATTTGTCATTAAGTTCAGACTTTGTTGATTTCATAAAAAAGTGGCATCGTAAGACCTCCTTTTGGTGCCACAACTTGGTGCACATACCCTGAAGGTTAAAAGGTTGAATCCACTTCATTTTTTATCACCTTTCATTCAGAGAAATTAAGAGCAATACAAAGCAAGTCAAAGGCGATTCAATACGATCATATATCTTCTTCAGTGATTCCACCAACAATCGAAAGAGTTCTCTAGGGTTTCACCGACAACCATTTCTCAGGTACTTATTGAATTCATCTTTCATCATGGAAGTGGGATCATCCTCTAGACCTACTTTCATTGCAAATCCTACTATTGTCAAGGTTAAGGACCGTCCCAGGCTAATTTTCAAGCAATGCCCGTATATTGCCACCTTGGATGATTCGGTGGGTGCATTTTCGTGTGTTCTAGAAGGAGTTGTTTATGTGGAAGATGTCAGAGCATACATTCACTGCCACATTGAGGATCTGGGTACCGGTGACATCAAGAGCATGTATATGAGCGAGTTGATGGGAGACTCCGGAAAGATCAAGCCTGAGTATAAGCACATTGAGGATTTAGGGTTTACTAGCATTCTTGATATCCCTAAATTTGAAGATGAGATCATTAGATATGTATTGAGCAGAGTTCATGGAGAATTCATTTGGTTGGACATACCTTATAAGATCATGAAGGAGGTCATTAGGGCCATCACCGGTTTACCGCATATTGGTCAACGTCAGGAGAAAAAGATTTCAAATGATCAGGTTAACAAACTCACCAGCACAACTTCAGACCGACGATTGATGAGGGTCAGCACCATCACTGATAGAGATATCAGATTTGGCAGTATGATCATTGGGTATAAGGTAACTCAATCCAATCATCTCAATTATGTTTCTAGCTCCTGCATATATGCTGCACATAAGATTATGAGGGAAAATGAGAAGATAGATCTCTGTAGATGGATGTTAGATGAGTTGATAATTAACCTTGGGAAGATCAAAGGAAAGAAGAAGGGGATATTCTGATACAGAAATCTTATTGTCTGCTTGATGCTATTTTTCCTTAATGAAACTCCTGGTTTTGGGAAGAGATAGTGGGCATTTGATATCCTGATAGGTAGACAACTAAAACAATCTATTTCTAGTTTAGGTAGTTAGCGAGATGATAAGGTTTGGGGTTACTTAAAGTCATTCTAGAAGGAAATGAAATCCAGAGAGAGGGTTCCTAAACAAATTGTTGAGAAATACTCAACTAAGAATTGTTTTATGGTTAAAAAGGATGAAACCTTAATGGAAGCAGTTAAAGCACAAAAGATAAGGATAGAAGAGATGGGATATGAGGTTGATGCTGAAATTCTAGATGCTTATGCCAAAATGTTGATTGATGCTCCTATTGATGAGATTGAAAAGTCCTTTGGCACTGTAAAACAGAAGAAGGAAGAGGTTGAAACTGAATTCAATCAGAAGAAGAGGGAGAAACAACAAGGCAAGGCCAACAAATTTATTGAGCACGTATCTTAGGACATCAAGGCCTTAATGGATGTTGTTCTGGCAAAAGGAAGGAAGAGGAAAGAGCCTGAAATCTTCATTGAGCCTATTCCATCAGACTTTGGAACTGAAGATGACACACCTTTAGCATTCAAGAGGGTATTGTAGAAGAAAGGTGAGGATTCTAAGGAGGAAGCAAGGAAGCAACCAGTAAGGAAGGCCACAATCAAGATACTGACAAGCAAACCTGAAAAGAAAAGAGCTCCAAAGGAAACATCTCATACACTTTCTGCTCCATCTGGTACTGGAAGAAGAAAGAAGATGGATGAAAAAGACCTTGCTATTGTATTTGGTAATGTAACTACTATCCCACCCAAGACTTGTGTAGAATCAATAGATGAAATCACTAAGGATGATATGTTAAAAAATGTACAATTCTATTATGAGCACTTAGATGATGATGAGTAGAGAGAAATTGAGGAAGTAGTTTTGTTATATCTGGATATATTTAAGAAAGCTTTGTTGGAAATTGAGAAGCAAATACTGGCACAACTATATGACAACCTAAATGCTTGGAGATTGTCAACTATGGAGGAGGATAAGCACATACAAATTCAAGAGTTATTAACTACTTGTGGATCAATTACTCTGAATGAGTTGGATATGACACTTGAAGTTGTAGACAAAACAATTTTTTGAAGCAAGCACATGATAGTTAGTCTTATGTCAGGTAGGGTTAATGAAATAATCAGTGAGACCCACAAGGCATGGGTTCAATTCTTTATCGACAACCCTGGTTTCTACACTTCATAGAAAGATAAAACTGAGACTACTAACATCCTGGTTGAAGGGAAAGGGAAAGGTATAATGGGTGCATCACCCACAATTTTAAAAGATAATAAGGCATTGGATGTAGAGGCCCCGGTAGAATCTAATGTACAAGACACAGAGGTGATACTAGCAAATGTGGAGATACCAGTAGATTCACAGAGTGTACAGGTTACAAATACTGAGGACAATAGTCCTCCAGATAAGAATGTACAGGTTAAGGACACAGTTCATGTGGAACTGATAGTAACTGATACTACATGAAGTGGTGAAGCCACCGGTGCAAAAGAGGAAGTTATTAAAGTTAATCAACCATCAGAGGAGAAGAAAGAGGAATCTGGCAGGGAACCGGTAGTGAGCACATCATTGTTGCCAATTGACACCTCACGGGTAGAGCAAAAGAGAATAACTAAGATGAGTTCTACTGAGCTCATGATGATGGCTGCTCAGAAGATGATGAAGGAAGGATCAGTGGACAAAGGAATAATTGATCAATCAATCCCAATTTTGCACAGACTTGTCCCAGAGTGCCATTTTGACAAAGGAGCAAGCCCATTCGGAAAACTCATAATAATTACTGTGTTGGCATTTTGATGATGTTTGTATGTAGTTGTGATTGTCATTGATGGACACACACTCATTTGTTGTATGAGTTATTCTCAACCGGTAGTATGTGATGTATTGTTCAAACAGGTATTATATGCCAATATATGCATAGTCTTTGTTTGTGGAAGACTATCAGTGTTTGCAGAAGGAGCTTACTAGTCAAAGCATGACCGAGGACTTCAAGTGGTATGAAGACCTCAAGCAGTACGAGGACCCCAAGCGGGGACCAATCTTTTTTAGATTAGAACACTATGTTCTAGTTTACCAGTCTTTGTTTATAAACTGGTAATCGATATACTTTATTTTGTTAACTGACTAACTTGTAAAGTGTGATGAGTTATCATCCACCGACACCGATGCGGTAATTCTATGTCGTGTTACAAATTATGTCTAGATGCACTATACCTAGGAAATTGTAGTCTAATCTCATTGGACTGACATGAAATCATATTCTTATATGAGGACATCATGTCTAGGGTTTTGTGGGCTGTCTTAGAAGATCAGGTCTTTGCAAAAAGTATGTTACAACAGAGATTGAACATATGAAGGACAAAAAATTGAAGTAATGCTGCAATGCATTAACAGAGCACAATCAAGGATCTAACTAAGCATTTTGTGCTACTTTCTAGATCACTTACTTGTTGATTAATAATCTCTTCGACAAGTCAGAAACCCTTAACTGGGTAGGCTCAGTTAAGCCTGTTCTAAATCCTTTAACAAGGTGGTTCACAGTTGTGGATCTAAAATCCTTTAACAGGGTAGTCTTTAACATGACTTATCTCCTAACAAAGATCAAGATTCCTAATAGGATCTGTTCTAATGAAGAACATTGTAAGGCCTTAACCGGTTTGACCTTAACCGGTCTGGTTGCTATTTTGTAGATAGTAGACTTGTGAGTTTTACTCACTATGGTTTTTCCCATTTGGGTTTCCATGCCAAAATATCATGTATTATGGTGATTGTGTTATTGTGGGTGAATGCTTTATTTTCTATTTGGATTGTTTGTGTATTAATCGGTTTACTATTGAAAGGGCTGTACCGGTCTACAATAAAACTGCTTAAGTGTTTGGTAAGGTTTTTGGGTATACTAATTCACCCCCCCTCTTAGTATTCATCAATTGGTATTAGAGCCAACCTTTTTTTAAGTCTAACCTCTTGAAAGGAGATATGGGGGAATACAACATGAGGGAACTCACTCATCGTCTTCCTGAATCTGAAAGAGCCTATGATGAGCTTAAGGTCAAGTATAAAGCCTCTTTATCCAAAAGAAGAGAACTTGCTGAGCAAATATTGGAAATTACTGAAAACAACTCTTCTGATGAAGAAAACATGGATGCCCTAGTCAAAGAAGTGGAGAAACTGAATGAGTCCAAAACTAACCTGAGGAGGGAGTTGGAAGGATTGACCATTAGGATGAATCAGGAACTAGAAAATAGAAGAAAAGCTGAGGATCTCGTAAAGGACAAGGAGCACGAGATCTTTAAGTTGAATCAAGAAATTGGTACCATTACCGTTTATTTGCAAGAGGGTAAGGAAGAGAAAGAAGAAATGCAAGCAGAACTCAATGCAACCATTTCTCAAAATGAAACCCTAATGAAGAACAATGAAGCTCTTTCCAAAGAACTTGCTGAGATGGAGATACTTGCAAAGTTCAACCAGAGTGCTGCAAAATTGGACCAAAAGCTGGAATCAATGAAGCCATCAAGGGATATGACTGGACCTGGTTTCTCTGCATGTGAGGAAGGTGAATCCTTTGGAACTAGGATTGATACACCAAAAGAGCAACCGGTACCTGAGAACAATAGAAAAAGAAAAGGTAAGTCAAATTTCAAACCTGTATGCTTTAACTGTCATAAGGAAGGACATACTGCTAATGTATGTAGGAGAAAGACTTATAATAATTTTCCTTACATGCAAAACAATTTGTATGACCACAAGGCTAGAAATGGTAGATTTAATGGTCATTGTTATGCATGCAACAAGTTTGGGCATAGATCTTTTGAGTGCAGATCGGTTATGAACAACTCTGGAGGTTATGCACCAAGATCAAAAGGAGTTGTCCAAGAACCTCTTATGCACTAGAACTCAAACCAGTATAGAACCTATGACCAATGGTCAAATGGTTATGGAGTGACAAACAGTTGGAGTGCAACTTGTGTGATCTATCATGGTAGAGGTCACACTGCTACAACATGTAGGAGAAAGAATGGAAAGGTGAACAACGAACCATGGAGAGCACCTAGTATGGTATGCTATCATTGTCACAAACAGAGACATCTCACCAGAACATGAAAACTAAGACAGAATCCATCGAAAGACAAACCGGTCGACCTAGAAGGTAAAGGAAAGGTTGATGTTGAAACCGTTCAGGCAGATGTGAATTAAACTTGGAAAAAGAAATCTCAAGAGAAGCCACAAGATGTACTAGTTTCTGCACCTAGTGTGGAGACCCCTGAATCGACAAATTGAGCTTCGAAAAGCTTAAGGGGGAACATATCGATAATAATGTTTTGAACCCCTGCAGTATATCGGTAAAGTGCTTTTATTGGTATTGGTTACCTGTCAACCAAAAGAAGAAATGAAGTGGTAAAAGGTAAAATTAGGGTTTGTACCCTAACAATGATGCATTTATTATGGTAGGTAGGAGCATGTATAAAGGAGATGCTTGTAGTCATTTTTACTTACCTTTTTTTGAAGAAGCATTTGTCTAACTTGAGCAGCGCAACAAAAGCAATCAATCTTGCATTTGAAGAAATCCAGGAAGAAATCTTGTGCAAGACCCACCGGTCATTTCAAGCTATCCAGAGTGGAGTTCAGAGTGGTAAAACAAGCTTCTGGAGAAGTGTGTTGTGCTCGACATCGATGAACCCTAGTTCGGAGTGAAAAGGTATTTTTTGTCGAATCACTCTTATCATTCAAAATTATTTAGACATGGCCTCTACATCCAAAGTCTCTTCTAGTTCTTCCCCACCCGAGGAGTCATTTGAATCTCTTAGGAAGAAGTTGAAATACAATGCCCTATCTCAAATTCCCATTGGAGTCATTGTCAAAGGGGATGTTTTTGGTTATATTGATTACAAACTGGAAGACCTAGGATCTCGAGTTATTCACTCCCAGTTGAGATTGTTCTGTGGAGAAGATAAGAAGATTAAACCAGAATACAACATGATCAAGAAGAAGAAATTCCACAATGCAGTATATTTTCTTGAGGAATTCACAGAAGATCATATAAGAATTATTCTTAGTAGGGTTCATGGTAACAAGATGTATCTTGAGTGAACCCATGATATCACACTGGAGGCAATCCATGCTGTGACTAGTTTCTGCAATATTGGAGAAGTCCCTGTTCTTCATATGGTCACAAAAGCCAAAGTGGAAAAGCTCACCGGTTCTATGAGCAACAAGCATGCAATGAATGTCAACACCATCAAAGATGACTTGGTGAAGTATGCATGCATGGTGATCGGGTATAGAGTATTCTATGCTAGCAGGATGAATTTTGTTCCTACAGCTATGGTGAATGCCGCTTATCGAATGATCAAGGAAGATGTAGAGTATGACTTGTGTACCTGTATGCAAAAACAACTCATGGAGATTTGAAATCCATCAAAGAGGACAAGGCACTAAGGTTCAAGTTTGGTCAACTACTTGTCAGGTTGTTTTTCTACTTTCAAGGGTATTTTTCGGGAGTTGGTGATGTTGAATGGTCAAGTGACCTATCAGTTACAAGACAAATCAAGGAGAGTCTACAAGCAGTGGGATCTACTTATCCGAAGACTCTGAACATGTATTTTGATGAGTTTAGATTAAAGATGAACCAGTGAACAAGGCTATCAGGTGACCTGGTTAAGAAGTATGAAGATGATATTTGTTTCACAATCAAAGTGGATCATTGCATAATGGAAGTGGTTGAACCAAGAAAAGATGAAGTTGAGCCTATGGGCTATGAAGTGGTGAATGATATACTCACTAGGTATGCCTCTACCCTACTTGCTTCACCACTTGATCCAAAGAAGAAGATGACCGATACCTACTCTGAGAGGGTTAATCCTACTGAAGTACCAAATCAGAGGAAGAAGAAGGTTGTACCATCAACATCGGCACCAGTTACATCTGTTGCCAATCCAAAAGTGACCAGGTCACCAGCCAAGAAGAAACTGGAGGCTATTCTGCCAAAGGTATTTGAGAGGAAAAGGAAAACCAAGAACAGAGCACATGATTCAGTAGACATTGAATCAGAAGATGAAATAAAGAAGGTGAGGCAATCGAGTAAGAAGACCAAGCTAATCGGTAATGTACCCATAACCTCTACACTGGTAAATTTACACATTTCTTCTTACAATCCTATGACACATTATCAAAGGACTATTAAGAATATTAGAAGGAAAATTCTTGATGATCTTAACGATACTGAAAAGCAAGAGGTAGAGAAAGAACTCATTAAGTATTTATGTGATAATGATCGGTCTCCAATTGATATTAAACCTAAAGTTTCTAATTATTTGTACAATTCTTTGGACAATAAATGGCGCATTGTCATTGAAAAGGAGCAAACAATTAGGGAGCAAGTTCGTGCTCAATATTTCCTAGATGCTTCCAATTCTGAATTATTTGAGGTTCTTGATCGGTACAAAGGCATCTTTTTCATGAGAAAGAGAAGACTTCAGTTACTTGGAGGTAAAATCTCTGAAGTAGAAAAAGACACTCATCTGCAGGCTCAAGAAACTGTCAAGATGCAAAAGGTATCTAAAGAAAATCTATAGGCAGAACAAGTGTCTGACCTATCACAATCAAAATTGGATGAAACCTTCAATGATTAGGGAGAAAGAGTAGCTGAGCAAAATGATCCTATCGATGTGGATGCATTAGATGCTAAAGGTACTAAATCAGAGGAAATAGAGAAAGAGAAAGTGGAGAAAGAGAAAGTGGAGAAAGAGAAAGCGGAGAAGGAGAAAGCGGAGAAGGAGAAAGAGGAGAAGGAGAAAGCGGAGAAGGAGAAAGCAGAAAATGAGAAAGCGAAAAAAGAGGAGAAAGAGAAGGCCGACAAGGAGGCTAAGGAGAAAGAAGAGTAGGAGAAGAAGAGACAAGAGGAAATCAAAGAAAGGGAAGGTGGATAGACTTCCGAGACTCCCAAGGAAATTGGAAATCAAGATCAAGCTAAACAGGTTGATCCCACTGGTCACAATGAATTGACTCTTGCCTGTCTTACCAAATCTGTAGATGAAAATGAGCTACTTAGAAGTTTTCAACTTGCTCAAGAAAGATTGGAGGAAATAAGAAAGAAGAAAGAAAAATATGATATTCAAATTGTTGTTGATACTCTCTCAACCTTAGTCCCCGATACTGATCTTTCCGGTACCGATTCCTCACTGGCCCAGTTGAAGCTTCTTGCACAATAGTGGGTGATCAAGTACAATCATTAGAAGATGCTGCCCAGGCTACTATAGAGAAAAATACTACAAAGGCACTAAAAGTTGCATGGGTGAAGCAATTTAATGAAGACAGAGCCAAGTTGATCCATCAGAGAGATGATATCAATCTGGCAATGGCTGAAGAACATAAACTTTTGAGAAAAATCTGCTAGCCCGATCTATTCTATGATGTTACTATGAAGAAGAAAGGTCAACTTCAATCGGAATTAAAGCAGTATATAGAGAACTTCAAAGTTCCATATGATTCCTTCACAGTGTATGGGTAGACTGTATAGACTCACAGGCAACAAATTGCTAGAATTAATTCAGAGATTTGCAAGCGAACTCTAGATCTACAAAATCTTTAGTTGCTTTTATTACTTAAGTTGCAGATTCTTCAGAAGTGCTTTCTGAACATGGATGCCATTATTGTCACTCAGGAATTGAGCACTATTGATGCCATGGAGGAGTTAGCATTCCAGATGAAGATTCAGAGTGAAATTGCTGCCTCACTCATAGATACTTGGTCTACAGACATGAAGGAATGTCTAAAAAACTTTAAATTCATTTTTGAAATTTTTTAATCATTATTGTCATAAACATATACTTCATTTTCATGTTATGCAATATGATTTTGGTAAATCTCTGTGGCATGTTTGCATTACTTTGTCATTTTTGGCAAAGGGGGAGTGGTACTGATTGAAAATTTTATGCAAATGGAAGTAGTACATGTTTGAAACTTTGGCAAAGGGAGTAGTGTATATGCTTAGGAGGAGTAATTTTGATTATGGCATCATTTTTGCTTTGTAAGCACAGATGTCAAATTTTCCTAAGTGTTGCCATCAATGCCAAAGGGGGAGATTGTTGCTGTATGAGTTATTCTTAACCAATAGTATGTGATTTATTGTTCAAACCAGTATTATATGCCAATATATGCATAGTCTTTGTTTGTAGAAGACTATCGGTGTTTGCAAAAGGAGCTTACCAGTCAAATCATGACTGAGGACTTCAAGCGGTATGAGGACCTCAAGAGGTATGAGGACCCCAAGCAGTAGCCAATCTTTTTTAGATTGAAACACTATGTTCCAGTTTACCAGTCTTTGTTTGTAAACCGGTAATCAGTATACTTTGTTTTGTTAACCGGCTAACTTGTAAAGTGTGATGAGTTATCATCCACCGATACCGATGTGGTGATTTTGTGTCATGTTACAAATTGTGTCTAGATGCACTGTACCTAGGAAATTGTAGTCTAATTTCATTGGACCGACATGAAATCAGATTCCTATATGAGGACATCATGTCTAGGGTTTTGTGGGTTGTGTTAGAAGATTAGGTCTTTGCAAAATGTATCTTGCGATAGAGATTGAACATATGGAGGACATAAGACTGAAGTAATGCTGCAATGCATTAACAGAGCACAATCAAGGATTTAACTAAGCATTTTGTGCTACTTTCTAGATCATGTACTTGTTGATTACTAATCTCTTCGATAAGTCATAAACCCTTAATAGGGTAGGTTCAGTTAAGCCTGTTCTAAATCCTCTAACAAGGTGGTTCACAGTTGTGGATCTAAAATCCTTTAACAGGGTAGTCTTTAAGAAGACTTATCTCCTAACAGAGATCAGGATTCCTAACAGGATCTATTCTGGTGAAGAGCATTGTAAGGCCTTAACCGATCTGACCTTAACCGGTCTGACCTTAACTGGTCTGACCTTAACCGGTTTGGTTGCTATTCTGCAGATAGTAGACTTGTGAGTTTTACTAACCGTGGTTTTTCCCATTTGGGTTTCTCATCAAAATATCTTGTGCTATGGTGATTTTGTTATTGTGGGCAAATGATTTATTTTCTATTTGGCTTGTTTGTGTATTAATCGGTTTACTGTTGAAAGGGCTATACTAGTCTGCAGTAAAACTGCTTAAGTGTTTGGTAAGGTTTTTGGGTATACGAATTCACCCCCCTCTTAGTATTCATCATAATGAGCACATTTCTAAGGATTTTTAATCACTGCAGTAGATATCTAACTGACAGGCATTGGAGAGATTCACACAAGCTAAGAGAGCTACTAATGTTAATTGATAATGTACTAATATATACAGAGTATGTTGTAACATAGGATTACTTACAATATATATAGATAAAGGGATTAAGGATTCTTAGGAGAAAATTATAGGTATAGTCAATTCTTTTGGTGGCTTAAATTCTTTGACTACATCTATTGATGGACAAATTTTGGTATTAAATGCTCAAATTTGAGCTCTTGAAAGGGATAAAGACAAAATTATTAGGAGAGATAAAGGGCTCAAAGTATTGGTGAGTCCCCGGTTGGACTCTTTGAGTGTACATAAGAAGAAATTCATTGATATGGTTGGTAAGCCCACACCGACAGAGATTAAGGAGAAAGATTCCTATGCTCACATTCTTAATGTACTTGTATCAATATATGACACATTCAAATCCAGTTGGGACACTTATCTAGAGATTTTGGAGAAAGCCTATCCAGAAAGTTTCAAGTATAATCAGCTCCGATAAAGTATTTTGGGATACATTCTTTGTATAGTATTTCATTCTTCATCCCAATTTTCGGTATTTATTTTTGGCATTGATGTCAAAGGGGGAGGTATAGGTGAAAAATATATTGTTGACGTCAGGAGATATGGAGTATTTTATACAGATCATGATCATAGATGGATATTGAGCTCAGGGGGAGCAGTCTCAGGATAAACTACTAGATGAAAACCATTATCATTTTTATCATTTACACTCATTTGATTGGTTTCATATGTTTTCATTGATGGCAACATGTTCCGACTTCATTAATTGGTTTGGTTCTTCACCGACAGACACTTCACCGACATCGACATGTATCTTCATCGGTAGGAAGGATTCTATGGGTACCAGCATTGAAGGCCAACATAAATTACATACAAGGTACTGACATAGAAGGCCGACATAATTGGGAGATCCGACAATTGGAAATTCATTTTAATATCTATGTATATATGTAATGAGTCGACATGTATAATCATTTTGTACATATCTATGTAAGCTGACATGAGTCATAAATGATTGTTAGGGTATATAGGTTAGTTGATTAGATTATTTTTTGATATGTTAGGATATGATGGAAATGAGTTTAATGAGGAATATTGATGTGAAGATCATGTATATGAGCACATTAATGTAAGAGGTTATTCCAGTAAGGGTTTAGGGTTTTCAAAATTGGAACAGTCAGAGCTTGAACCAAAACTCTATCAGGCATAATAGATGCATTAAATGAGTTCAGTTTTATGTTTTCTTATTCAAAGTGTCTGTAGTCAGTGAGATTCCTTTGTGTTGAGCAGTGTGCTCTAGGCTATAAGCCTTCCTGCATGTGCAGGCCCCCATATTATGTAATATCTTTTCATATGGCCAGTGTATTGATATTGTGGGTCACAAATCCTACTATGGTTTTTCCTCTTTGAGGTTTTCCATGTATAATTCTTTGTGTCATGGTATTCATTTGTGTGATTGTCTTATTGATTGCTTTACTTATTTCAATCTTATATGTACCGGTTTACTAGTTTGTGAATGCATGTTATAATAAGGTTAAAATTGAACATTCTGGTAGAACACTGATTCACCCTCCGCTCTCAGTGTTCTTGGATTCCAACAAAATGCTCCAACAAATAACTTCAAACTGTATTTTCACATGACACCATGCAACATACAGATGTTTCCATGGCATGTTGCTATCCCTGAGTCAAATAATCAATAGGGCTGGGAAAAGGACAAACAAGAAGCTAACAAGGCAAGCCAAGTGTGCAAGCGAGAAAAAGATAGAGGAATTCTCCAATTAGCTTAAAGAAGAGGCGCTTATGTAGTGTGAATTGCACGGGGTGCAATTTATGACATTACATTTTTCCCGGGCCATTTTAGCGAGCATATCATTATCAAAAGATGTAAGCTAAAGTAAAGAGTTACAAGAGTTTTACTAAGATATGAAGGGGAAGTAGAATCCTTTAACTATGCAGAGTTGCCTTTAAGGAAGAGACCTGAACATTTGTGAGATTTTGCTAGGTTGTTTTTGTTAGGACCCGAAAATGACAACTGAGAGGGGGGTGAATTTGTTGTAAACCAGTTCTCAGTAAATTATAATCCAAAAGCAAATTATTCCAACTTATTATAAGTGCCTATAAACCAAAATTAAGTGTCGATAAGATAGATTAATAGTTATGGCAGTATTGGTTTAACTTAATGCATAAAACATAAAGAGAAACAACATCCACAACACATGACACATAGATTTTGGCATGGAAACCCGGTAAGGGGAAAAACCATGGTGGGAAACCTTACCCACAATCAGATGATACTACTACAGATAGTAAGTGTATACAAATGGGGTCTGCACATGCAAAAAGGCCAACCACCTAGAGCTCACTACTCAATCACAAAATAGGATTCACACTGACTACACAATTGGATTCTTAAATCCAATGATAATGTACTGCTCAAAATAGCATCTACAATGCTGTATTCAGTACTGGTTTAAGCTCTGAACATGAGTACCAAACACCTTCATAACATTCCTTCAACCTTCGAATAATGTTTGTGTGATTCACACAAGGATCTGCTTATTTTCACTCTTTAATATTTGAACACACTCATACCATAACCATATCTCGATAATAAGATCTTACAATCATATATACAAAACCTAAGACCAATCAACTCACTAAAGACATTACAATTAAATCAATTATAAATAAGTCTTGATGCGATACAATATGTTGGCTCAATACATTTACCATATTATCCAATCAATAAATCATCTCCATAATGTGTCATACTGATCTGGAGTACCGGTCCATAACCTAGACCTATCTGCCGGTAAAGGCAAATTTGTCAACCCGATTAGACCAATAAGAAAAACACCAAATCCAAACTTCCAATCCATGTCTTCAACATAACCAAATGATCTTTAGATGATAACAAGTCATCATCACTTTCAATGAACAATATAACCTGCTGGTGAACATATACCGGTGACTGTGCATACGTCACTAACCATACCGGTGAACACAATATGTCGGTTCAACAATAAACCAATATAACCATAATGCCAAATCAATAATGTAGACCTCAAAGAAGATAAGTGTTGACATCAATCATAAAACCAATGCAACACATGACAAAGTCATCCATAATACCAACAGTTTCATCACAAACATGTTAGCTACAAACGGTTGGCATTTTGAGTTTTTTGGTATTTTGCATCAAGATTGCATTAATGATATATTGTCATTGATGTCAATTGAACCGGTAAATGGTATTCATGTTATTTTTGATATTGTTGCTTTTAATATTGGCTAGTAACCGGTAAGAAGAGATTTGTGGAAGATGTTGTAAACCTGTATGTTAAGTTTGTGAGTTGAACCGGTGTAAAGGGTTAAACCTTTCTATGTAATGTAACCTGTAAATCCTATCAGCTGTTAAACCCTAACCAACCAAGTTTGATGGTTTATATCTGATAAGTGGTAATTATGGAGACACGTGTGATCATTTGATTAAGGAGATATTCAAATTGTTTTGGCACATTTGTTCTTGTCTAGGGAAGGAGCAAAGTGGATTGCATCTAATGCACATCGCGTGATGAGTTACAAAGTCCAATAGAGTGGTGATCATGGAGTGGTTGAAATTATCTTGAAGAATGTGAAGAGATTGTCATGATTTCTAATGGTCAAGATTTTACCAATTTGTTTGTAATCTTGATGATGAGAATTAGGTTTTTGCTGTGTAACTGACCTAATTGATTTCTATTTAAGGTCGATGAAGTTGCTTGTTAAGGTTGTTGGTAAGGCTAGTAGAAAACCTATTGAGTGTATAGTTTCCAAACCAGTGAATGGATCTGCACTTTGAGTGAAGGCAGACTGGAGGTTATAGAAGGATCTGATCAAGAAAAAGTAGTGCTATTCAGATAGATCAACAAAACCGTTGTTTTCTAACAATTACAATAGAATTTAAATCCTTTAACCAGGTAAGCTCTAACAAGCTTGGTTACTCATTAAATCCTTTAACAAGGTTGTCCATTAGCTTGGATTCTTAAATCCTCCAGTGAGGTTACTCCTGACAGGGTATTATGCTTCTGACAAGGCATATTTGTAAAATCCCTTAACCGGGTGATTCCTAACTGGAATTAGTTCTTAATAGGACTTATTGTAAAGCTCTAACAGGCTTTGGCTCCTAACAGGGTGAACTTCGAAAGAGTTTAGATAGCTATCCTCATGAGTCTCATCTCACCGTGGTTTTTACCTATTTGGGTTTTCCACGTATAAACATTTGTGTCAAGTGGTGAATACTTTTGTGGTTGTGATCTTATTTATTGATTTGGTTAATCTCTGATAAGGCATGTTAAGTAGAAGCATTGAGAGATGAATATGTTGAGTTATGACTAAGCATTTTTTATATTCACAAGATTGAAGTTGTTTACTATTAAAGTTTTCATAATGGTTAAACCGGTTGATGTCAAGTATTCTTATGAATATTGATCTTAACTGAGATATGATTATTTTGTTTGACTGAGGTTGAGTTCAGGAACTCTGTATTAGTTTTTCAGTATACTGATTCAGCCCCCCTCTAAGTATTCTACTGGATACTTATTCTTTCATCATACCATCAATTGGTATCAAAGCATCTCAAGTCCTCTTAATCTAAAAGCCTAACAACTTGAGGAAAAGATCTTGTAGATCATGATGAAGTAAGAAGGTCCGAAGTTCAACAAAGATAACTCTAGAATATGGACTAACAAAATGAAGATTTACATTAAGAGTCTTGGTAGTCAGTATTGGGAGCATATAGAAAATAAGTATACTACACCTACTGGACCCCTGACTAATGATCACAATAAAGAACAACAAGAAAATCACCAGGCACTAGAAGCTATTATTAGTTCTCTGTCTGATGTTGAATATGTAGATGTTCATGGTCTTGAAACTACATATGAAGTATGGAAGAAACTGCAAGAGATTTATAGCGGTGATGAACATATTAAGATTGCCAAAGAGGAGAGTTTAAGAGGCAATTTTGATGACATGAGAATATTTGAAGGTGAGAATATCCTGTAGTATGGTCAAAGGATTAAAGAGATAGTTGGTGAGATAAAGAGTGTAGGAGGGAAAGTGGAAGATGCCACAATAATCAGTAAGGTACTGAGAACCCTGCTACCGGTCTATGCTATCCAAGTTGCAGCTATTCAGTAGCTAAAATCCATTGATAAGACAAAGGTAACTCTTGACTCTATTATTGGAAAACCTACTACTTTTGAACTAAATGGCTATGATGGTAATGTACAAAAATAAGAATCTACATTTAGAGCTTCTATCTCTAATCCATTTGTGAGAAGAAGTAGAGATACCAGCCATAACTATGAATCTAGACCCAACAGAGATGCTAAAGCTGAAGACAACTTAGTAGAACTTGAAGCATTGTTGGCAAAACGACTGCCTAGAGGCACTGGTAAATATAAAGGTGAGCTACCTTTAAAATTTTTTGCATGCAACAAGATTGGTCATATAGTAGCAAATTTCCCTAATGGTGAAAATGAGTACAAGAGAGACAAATTTAAGAAATACAAGGGTAAAGGCAAGAGAGATTGTCTTGTAGCTATTGACAGTGGTGTTACTGATGAAGAATCTGATGATGATGCTAGTGAAGGTATTGTGTTTGTACCAATTAAGGAAGAAATATCAGATCAGAAGGCACTAGTATCCAGAATGGATAACTCTGATGATTGGATCATTGATAGTGGATGTTCACATCACATGACTAGTGATCAGAACAAATTTCTTTCCCTAAAGGAATTTGATGGTGGTGCTGTCAGATTTGGCAATGACTCACCTTGTATGGTTAAAGGTAAGGGAGTTATCTCTCTTAATGGGAAAAGCAGTGCTAACAATGTCTATTGGGTTGAAGGCCTAAAACACAATCTTCTTAGTGTGGCACAACTTAATGACAAAGGATATCCACTAGAATTTAGAAATGGTATATGCAAAATCTTTGACAACAAAGGTGAATTGATTACAACTAGTAAACAAACCAGAGGTAATATGTTTCATCTCAATCCTAAAATTAGCAACCTTTTGATTGTGAAAGTGGATGATAGCTACCTCTGGCATAAGATATTTTGTCATATTAATTTTGACAATATTATTAAAGTAAGCAAGTCTAAGACAATAAGAGGTCTGCCTTAGCTAGACAAACTGGTTAATACTCTTTGTAAAGAATGTCAACTAGGAAAGATGACTTCTTCAACTTTCAAGAGAAAGTCCTTCTTAGCAGAGAAATTGTTAGATTTGGTTCATACAGATCTATGTAGACCAATTAGAACAAGAAGCATTGAAGGTGATAGATACTTTATGATCTTCACTAATGATTGTTCAAGGATGATGTGGGTCACATTCTTGAAGGATAAAAATTAAGCTTTTGGTAAATTCAAGGCATTCAGAGAGTTAACTGAGAAAGAGAGTGGCAAAAAGATAAAATGTCTAAGAACAGATCAAGGTGGTGAATTCACTTCTACAGAGTTTACTAAATATTGTGATGATAATGGTATCAAGTGGCAGCTTTCTACACCAAGGACACCACAACAGAATGGTATAGCAAAAAGAAACAACCGATCAGTGGTTGAAGCTGCTAGGACTATGTTGATACAAGGAGGTGTATCAAAAAAATTTTGGAAAGAAGTTGTAAGGACAATTGTGTACACAATGAACCGAGGTCAGGTGAAAAGAGGTAAGGACAAGACCCCATATGAGTACTGGTATGGGAGATCACCTGATGTTAGCTATTTTAAAATATTTGGTAGCAAATGTTTTATTGAAAGAGGTGATTACATAAGCAAATTTGAAGCTAAGAGTGATGAAGGCATATTTCTTGGCTATTCTACCAAGAGTAAGGCCTATAAATGCTTCAACAACTGGACACAAAAAAATTGTTGAAAGTGCTAATGTTCATGTAGATGAATGTCCTGAAATTGTAGAAGGAACTAGTTTTGAGATGAAGGATGAAGATCCTTGCATTTTTCTTTTGGAACCTGAAACTATTAAAACAGAAACTGGTAAAGCAAATCCTAATGAACTTGTTCAACCAAAACAAATAAATTCAGAGGAAGATGACAATGATGAAGCTAAACTTGAAGAGAATGCTCATGTTATTCCTAGGTATGTGAGACTGAATCATAGTCTTGAACAGATAATTGGGGATAAGGATGCCGGAGTACTAACTAGAAGGAGAATAAGAGAGAACTCTTGCATGATATCCACCTTTGAACCTAGAAGTGCTAAAGAGGCATTTTGTGACGATCATTGGGTGAAAGCTATGGAGGAGGAGTTAGATAAAATTGAGAAAAACAACACTTGGACCCTAGTACCCCAACCGGTAAACAAGATTGTTATAGGTACCAAATGGGTGTTCAGAAACAAGTTAAATGAAGATGGTGTTGTAGTTCAGAATAAGGCAAGATTAGTATGCAAAGGTTATGTACAAGAAGAAGGAGAAGACTATGGAGAAACTTTTGCACCAGTAGTAAGGCTAGAAGGTGTCAGAATATTGCTTGCATTTGCAGCTCATAAGAAGTTCAAGGTATACCAGATGGATGTTAAGTCTGCATTCTTGAGTGGGATATTGGAAGAAGAGGTTTATATAGAGCAACTTAATGGTTATGCATTGATAGATACAGAAGACATGGTATGCAAATTGCATAAAGCCTTGTATGGATTAAAGCAGGCACTTAGAGCATGGTATGAATGACTTCATACTCATTTGATGAAGATATGCTTTACTAGAACTAGTGATGACAACAACATTTATCTCAAGTTTGAAGGAGATGAAATACTGGTCAGTGAAGTATTTGTAGATGACATTATATTTGGAGGTAATGATGACATGAGTAATTGTTTTGTAGATGTAATGAAGAATGAATTTGAGATGTCATTAGTAGGGGAAATAAAAATTTTCATAGGCTTACAGATACATCAAATGAAGAATGGTATTTTCATTACTCAATCCAAGTATGTGAAAGAGGTTTTGAAGACTTTTGGTATGAGTGACTATAAACAAGTTGGAACCCCAATGGTTATAGGTTGTAAATTGTACAAGGAAGATGCATCTAAGCCTGCAGATGAAAAGGAATACAGGTCAATGATTGGCAAACTACACTATGTTGTTCACAGAAGACCAGATATTGCCCATGTAGTTGGCATTGTTTCTAGATTTCAGAAGAATCCAAAGGAGGCACATCTGATTGCAACCAAGAGAATTTTTAGATATCTAAAAGGTACTATTGACTATGGGTTATGGTATCCATATGGTGGAAATTTTAATCTGAAATCATACACAGATGCTGATTGGGTAGGAAACATTGATGACCAGAAGAGTACTCCTGGTGGAGCATTCTTTTTAGGAGGAAGGATAGTCTCTTGGAGTAGTAAAAAGAAGAGTTGCACTTCATAATCTACCGCTAAAGCTGAGTATGTAGCAGCTTATATGAGTTGCACACAAGCTGTGCGGATGAGGCACATTTTGGAAGGTTTGAAGATAGAAATCTCAGAACCTATGAAGATTTTGTGTGATAATACAAGTACAATAAGAATTTCAAAAAATAATGTTTTGCACGCAAGGACTAAGAACATTGAATTGAAATATCACTTCTTGAGGGAAAAAGTTCAAAGTAAAGATGTTATCTTGGAGCATGTTTCTACCAAGGAGCAGCTTGCAGATATCTTTACCAAACCTTTGCCTAAGACCACTTTCGATTATCTTAGAAGTCAATTGGGGGTTGTCCCTCTTCATGAAGTTAGTTAAGCATGATGTTGATTGCATCAGTCCATGAACCACTTGTAGAATCTTATATGGATTGATGAAGGAATGGATGTATTCCACAGGGGAAGCATCAACATTATAGTGAGAGAAAAATTACATGTTTTAATTTCACTTTGGCATTGTTGTCAAAGGGGAAGAAGAATTATGTGATTGGGGAGAAGAATTATGTGTCCGATTAAGTGAACCAATGATAGGTTGAAGACAAACAGATGAAGGTGAATACTTGGTAATGTAAACCAAAATTTCTATTCACTAATCTTATTAGCAATCAGAGGTGTTGATATTTGTATTGCCATCAATGCCAAAGGGGGAGATTGTTGGCATTTTGAGTTTGTTGGTATTTTGCATCAAGATTGCATTAATGATATGTTGTCATTGATGTCAATTGAATTGGTAAATGGTATTCATGTTATTGCTGATATTGTTGTTTTTAATATTGGCTAGTAGTCGGTAATAAGAGATTTGTGGAAGATGTTGTAAACCTGTATGTTAAGTTTGTGAGTTGAACTAGTGTAAAGGGTTAATCCTTTCTATGTAATGTAACCGGTAAACCCTATCAGCTATTACACCCTAACCGACCAAGTTTGATGGTTTATTATCTGATAAGCGATAATGATGGAGACACATGTGATCATTTGATTAAGGAGATACTCAAATTGTTTTGGCGCATTTGTTCTTGTCTAGGGAAGGAGAAAAGTGGATTGCATCTAATGCACATCACGTGATGAGTTACAAAGTCCAATAGAATGGTGATCATGAAGTAGTTGAAATTGTCTTGAAGAATGTGAAGAGATTGTCATGATTTCTAATAGTCAAGATTGTACCGACTTGTTTGTAATCTTGATGATGAGAATTAAGTTTTTGCTGTGTTACTGACCTAATTTATTTCTATTTAAGGTCGATGAATTTATTTGTTAAGGTTGTTGGCAAGGTTGGTAGAAAACTTGTTGAGTGTATAGTTGCCAAATCGGTGAATGGATCTGCACTTTGAGTGAAGGCAAACTAAAAGTTATAGAAGGATATGATCAAGCAAAAGTAGTGCTATTCAAATAGATCAACAAAACTGTAGTTTTCTAACAATTACAATAGAAGTCAAATCCCTTAACCGGGTAAGCTCTAACAAGCTTGGTTACTCATTAAATCCTCTAACAAGGTGGTCCATTAGCTTGGATTCTTAAATCCTCTAGCGAGGTTACTCCTAACAGGGTATTGTGCTTCTAACAAGGCATATTTGTAAAATCCCTTAGCTAGGTGATTCCTAATCAGAATTAGTTCTTAATAGACTTATTGTAAAGCTCTAATAGGCTTTGGCTCCTAACAGGGTGAACTTCGAGAGAGTTCAGATAGCTATCCTTGTGAGTCTCATCTCACCATGGTTTTTACCTATTTGGGTTTTCCACGTATAAACATTTGTGTCAAGTGGTGAATGCTTTTGTGGTTGTGATCTTATTTATTGATTTGGTTAATCTCTGATAAGGCATGTTAAGTAGAAGCATTAAGAGATGAATATGTTGAGTTATGATTAAGCATTGTTGATATTCACAAGATTGGAGTTTTGATTAATTAAAAAATAGGTTTTCAGGACCCAAAACCTTTACAGCATAGATAGAGAAAAAGCACTGAGAAGAATAGTGCAATAGTGTCCGCAAACATAAAGACTGGCCAAAAGACTAGTGAACAGAAAGGACAGCTTAACAAAAAAACAACAAAGAAACAGGGAAGGTGCTACACAATGATTTTCTTTAGCAGATCCTTCACCTTTGTCACCAGCTCGTCATAGGTGGCCCCGAGAACTTTCAGGTCTTCCAGATCCTTGTTTGGTTTTTTTTCCATCCTCTTGCCTCTGGTGCGGGTTCTAGGACCTTGAGCTTCCCCTGTTCCTTCAGCTTCCAGTTCTAAGTCCTGGATTTCCTTTTGTCATCCATCTTGCTGATGAGGGTGTGGGTGTTGTTGGTCAAGATCTTCAAGATACTTAGGCTCTGTTCAGCGATGTTATTCAGGCACTCCTCAATTTTATCAACTTTGGTAACAATATCCGAGAGGGTTTTTTCGCTAGTGTCTGCAAGGCTTTTTCTGTCTAGTATCTCCTTTTCAATCTTCTCAAAATTGGGGTTGAAAGCATCTCTGATGTCTTTAGCTTTGGCAATGGTGTTTTTAAGGTCCTCAATATAGTCAGCCATTGTATTCCCCTCCCCAATATTAATGGTTTCCAAAATAAGGACTCTGTTACAGAGTTTCTTGTATTCATCCACAACTTTCTTGTAACCATTAATGAGCCACTCCATTGTTTCCATGAAACCATGCAAACCCTCAGGAGGAGGGCCACATGAGGGAGTAGCTTTTCCAGGGGTAACTTGTTCATCTTTGGGGATGTGGAGGGTGGAAATTGTGTCGGCAGCCCTGAGAGTCTCTTCCATAGTCTCCTTTTCCAGGATGTGCTTAGCTTCTAGGGTCCTTGCTTGCTTGTCAGCTTCCGGTTCCTTGCCAGTCTCCTCTTTTTTCTTGTGCTTTTTCTAGGTCTAGGTATGGATTTTTGTTTTCTTCTTCAGCAGCCCTTTAGGGTTCTCCTTCTCAGAATCATCCGAGTCCTCCCCTTCTGAAGAGATGCTGATCAGGGGTTTGCTTTGAGGCTTTTTGCCCTTGGATGAAGAGGGTCTTGTTTTTCTGTATTTCCTCTTCTTCTCACTTTCATACTCCGAGTCATCAAAACTATCCTCTATATCAGATTCCTCCTCCTCAGAAAAGGCAGAATCAAACATCTCTTCCTTAGAATCCATAGAGGGCTGCATCTGAGCAATTTGAGTGGCCTTTAAATGGTCATAAATTAGGACCATTAGGCCTTGGTGCATAGCAGTATCACCTAAAGGATTCTCTTTGTAAGAGCCTTAAGGGATGCATTCATTGAACAAAGCAGGAAATAAGGGAAATTAACCTTATCATTGTGCCTACAGTGATTTAACAGAACAAAGTGATACCCATAAACTTTCGTAAACCTTCCATCTAGAGTGATATATCACATTAAAACAAAGAGAATCTCCCGCCAAGGTTTGGCAAAAGCCCTAGGTGAGTAGTAGGTTTTGCTCAACTTTACCAGTCATTTTTTCTCTTTCTCAGTTACCGGGTACCTTTCAATAGCTTCCCTACTGACCTTCCTATCTTTGTAGAAGTTGCAACCTTCCTTGGTGAGGCCCGTGGCTTGAGCAATTAAATCTTCATCGATTTCAACCATTTGATCGCCCATTTTTAACATGCCTTTCTTCCAGTTCTTGCAAAAAAGACTGGTTACCATACCATCTAGGCCGTGGAGTCTCTCCATGAAGTTTGAGAGACCACCTTGCTGCAGAATACCCCAAACCTCTTCCTTCTGTTTCCATTCTTTACAACTACTTGGTTCATATTGCCTCCTATTTTTGCCCATGTTGTCGCTACTCACAGCCAAATTTTGAAACTTACAGAGTTGATTAAACTGAGAGCTTTTCGGAGCTATAACAATTAACTAGAAAGCGTGAGAGTTTATGGCATTGATGTTATAATGAGTGATTTTTTAAAAATAACTCGAAGTACTCACATCAGTACTTTTCATAATTATCCTATCCATCAAGAGTCTTTGGAGTGCTTCTATATCTCTCATTTCTAATGATTTGTTTGACATCTTCGGGGAGTCCGTATTCACCCATCCACATGGTAATTGCCTCACTTTTAACCGCCACATTGGCAGCCCAGTCAGCAGAGCCATTGGCCTCCTGGTACATGTGGGAGATATGGCATTTTTTAAAGGTGCTAATAATGTCAATAGAAGAGGTGATTATGTTGTGAATCGACCATGAAGGTTTTGAAGTACCATTAAGGCACTTTATTATATTATTTGAATCCCCTTCTATCCATAGATAGGGGCATTTCCATTTTTTGGCTAGGATGATGCCTTGAAGAGCTACCATTGCTTTAGCTTTATGGTTGGTTTGGGTTCCAATAGGGACAACAACCATTTCCTTGCAAATTCCTCTATGATCTCTAAGAATAGCTCCACACCCTGAAGGACCTGGGTTGCCTTTGGCAGCACTATGAAAATTGACTTTGAGCCAACCTTGAGGAGGGGTTTGCCATTTAGCTTCAAGCCTTTTATCATGGTTGAGATTAGGACCATCAATGATCTTCATATTCCATACCCTTAAGATATTTGAATCCAGTGGGTTGTTTGAGTAACAAGGACCCTCAATGATCCCTATATTTTCCTGAATAGACCATTGAATTTTCTAGAACACAATATCTTGATTGAGGGAGACATCCCTGAAGATTCGGTTATTTCTTTCTTTCCATAGACCCCACAAGATGTGAGGAAGAGAGAGCTACCACAAACATCTCAAAAAAGGGTTAGTCCATTGAATATTCTAGGAGGAGAACATATCTCTGATGTTATTAGGAAACACCCAAGCAATACTAAAGCTCTTGAGGAAGCTTTCCCAAACAAAGGCTGAGAAGGAACAATGGAGAGCAAGGTGGTCCACAGACTCTTCCTCTTGAAGGCACAACACACATCTATTAGGGAGGGCAAAACCTTTGCCTTTGAGATTGTCAAGGGTCAGGATCTTATTTTGGAGGATAGTTCAGAAGAAAAAATTGATTTTGGGGGTAAGACCCTTAATCTAGGCTTTAGACCAATAAGGGTTAATAGGAGGTGGGGGGGAAAGGACACAATACATAGAAGACACAGATAAAGTTCCTTTGGGGTCATGTTTCCAAATAAGGGAGTCCTCTTCATTATTCAGCCATACCGCAGATAGATGGATCTTGAGCTTAGAAAGGCTAGGGTGGATACTTTTAATGTTCTGCCATTCATTACCATTCCAGTACTCAACAACTAAGGAGCCAAAATATCTAATACAAGAGGGAGCATGGGGGGCCCATTCATTGAATTCCATTAAAGGTTTATCAAAAAGCTAGGGATCCTCCCATAATTTTACTTTCCTACCATTTCCAAGTTTCCATATCACTCCTTTAACTATACTTTCTTTACATTTAGAGGCATGATTCCAAATGTGGGATCCATTAATACTGAAATCCAAATTGATAAAAGAGGAGAGAGAGGAGGACAGAAGAGAGTACTTACTTCACCAAATTTTTCACCATTCAGAATTGGAATGAAACATTCTCCAGACTTGTTTGGACATGAGAGCTTCATTTAAAGTACGAATCCTCCTGAGGCCTAGACCTCCTTTGCTTTTTGGCCTACAGACCTGGTCCCAGGCCACCAAGGACATTCTTTGCTTATCCTCAACCCCAGACCATAGGAATCTTCTTTAAATTTTCTCAATTGCTTCAGTATACTTGACTGGAATTTTGAAAAGACTAAGAGCATAAATTGGAATACTTTGAAGAGTAGCCTTAAGGAGTTGGAGCTTGCCAGCTTGACTTAAGAGGGCCCCTTTCCAACTAGCAAGTTTTTTATGAAATTTGTCCACTAGAGAACTCCAGAAGGGATCAAGAGGGGTAATTCCCATGGGGAGACCAAGGTAGGTAGCAGGAAGGTCAGCAATCCTACACTCCAAGATTCTGCTAATCCTCTGTTGTCTTCTCTCTGGAGTATTCATGAAAAAGACTTCACTTTTAGCCCAGTTGACAAGCTGACCCAAAGCAGATGCAAATTTACACAGGGTGCTCTTCAAAACTTTAGCTTCTGAAATACTTGATTCCCCCATAATAATAGTGTCATCAACAAACTATTGGTGGGAGCAGATAAGGTTAGTAGATGATGGTTGGAGGCCCTTAAAGGAGCCTTGCAACACCATTTTTTCCATGGTCCTTCCAAAGCATTCAGCCATAATAATGAAGAGGATGGGGGAGATAGGATCTCCTTGCCTAAGACCTCTAGAAGCTTGGAAAAAAGTAGTAGGAGAACCATTGACAAGAACAACAAAAGTAGTAGAGGTGGTAAGTTGGGAGAAAAGGTCGACAACTCTAGAGGAGAACCCAAAAGAAGTGAGGATTTTCTGAAGTAAAGACCAGTCAACCCTGTCATAGGCTTTGGAGAGATCTAGCTTTAGGATGAGACCCTGATTCTTTGCTCTAACAAGAGAGTGAATGTTCTCATGGACCGTAATAATTGAGTCAATAATTTGTCTTCCAGGAACAAACCCATTTTGCTGGTGTTTAATTAAGGCAGGAAGGACAGCCAAAATTATAGAGGTAAAACCTTGGAAATAATCTTGTAAAATGAATTGCAGAGGCTAATAGGTTTGAATTTGTCCAAAGAATCAACACCTTGAATCTTGGGGATGAGAGCAATAAAAGGTCCATTGATTTCTTTCAAGAGTTTTCTAGCCCCAAAAAATTCCTTAACCCCATTGGAAACATCAGTTCCAACAATCTCCCAAAAATCTTGAAAAAAGAACATTGGGAAGCCATTTGGGCCAGGCGCTTTGTTACCATCAAAGGAGAAAACAACATTTTTAATTTCTAAGTTAGAGGGAATTGAAGAGAGGGAGGCATTCTTTTGAGCATCAATGAGACAAGGAATGTTTTGAAGAAAAGAGGATTGGGCTTTAGCATCCAGACTGTGATTCCTCTTGAGGAGGTCCGAGAAATACCTCTTAGCTTCATTCCTTATTTCATCCTCCTTGACCAGCTCCCCATTCTCCACAACTAGCTTGTTCCCCCTATTAACTGCTTTATGCTTGATAGTCAACATATGGAAGAATCTTGTATTCCTATCTCCTTCCTTAAGCTAGATGCATCTCAATCTCTGCTTCCAGAATGGTTCCTCTTTGGCAATAATATCATGGTATTTTTTGAGAGTCTCATTTTCATCAGCAATAGACATAGCACTGAAACCATCCTTCTGGATCTGATCTTGTATTTCTTTAAGGTCTTCTTGAATTTTACTCTTAGCCTCAAATATATTTCCAAAACTGGTTTTGTTCCAGAGTTGTATATTGTCCTTCACACTTTTGAGCTTCTTGACAACTTTAAACATAGTCGTTCCCTCAACTTGGATGCTCCACCATTTTTGAATATTTCTTCTGATTTCAGGGTGGAGGGTCCACATTTTTTCAAATCTAAAGGGAAAGTTTCTCTTTCTATTGATTGAGTCAGCAATGAAGGTGATAGGAAAATGATCAGATCCAACCCGAATGTGGGCCGAAAAAGAACAGAAGTACTGACTATACCAGTCATCAGAGATGAGAGTCCTATCAAGTTGCACTTGGATAAGGTCATTACCAGTTCTTCTGTTAGTCCAAGTGTAATTACAACCCTGTATTTCCAAGTCATTGATAGCTTGAGAATTAATAAAATCCATAAGGGCCATCCTACTTTCCAATTGAGAAGGACTACCTCCAAATTTTTCCTCCTCTCTCAAAGGAGTGTTGAAGTCCCCCATAACCATCCAACTAAGATTTTTGAAGCTATCCCTAGCCTGAATGATTTTTTTCCAAAAAGAGTTTCTAGCCTTTAGGGTATTAGGAGCATAAATGTTGGTAAGAACCCATGAAGTATCATCTTTTAAATGCTCAAATTTGATACAAGAGAAATTACTGTCCTGAATTATGACCTAACCTTTAACACTATTAAGGTTCCAGATGGTAGCAATGCCTCCTGAAGCACCTTCAGAATTGCCACCACTAACATTACCATTTTTGAAGAACCTCAAAGATTCAACTTTTTCTCTACTCATTTTGGTTTCTTGAATTAGAAAATATCAGGATTACTATCTCTTATCATATTCCTAATAATATCATGTTTATGGGGATTATTGAGTCCCCAAATATTCCAAGAGATTATCTTCATAGCTACTTACCAATTCCCAGCTCCTTAAGAGTCTTTTGGGTTCCATCTACAATGTTCTTGCTGGCCTCCTTGTCTCTGACTTTGTGGTTAGAGGGCCATCCTAAGGAAGAGAAAATATACCCCACATCAACTTGAGCTATTCTGCTAGATTTCCTTAGTAGAGAAGTCAAGGGAGTAGATCCTTTCTTATTCCTATATTTTGGTTGCTTCCATTCAGTTTCTATCATAGGAGCCGCTTCCATGTTGCTGAGGATTTTGGAGATTTCTTCTTCATTGCTCCAGTTAGGAGTTCTGGAATTAGTTGAAACATTGTTCACTATTTTTGAGCTCTGTTCTGAGTCCAAGAAGTTCATACCCAAAATTGCACATTTTTGGGCCTCTTGAATTTCAAAACTTGGCATGGCTAGAGAAGAATCAGTCCTTTCTTCTTGGGGGTCAGGGATCTCTCCTTCCTCAGGTTGGTAATCTTTTGTTTCCAGTTCCTTGCCTTCATAAGTGTCAGCAACCACTTCAACTATCTCATTTGAAGGATCATTCTGATCTTTCATTTCCTTTTTTTTGAGTTCTACCCAAGGGGCTGACTTTGGTTGGTTCATTTCTCACTACTTCTTGGGTTGAGGGACTAGAGATAGAATTTGAGGTGACTTCCTTATTTTCCCCTAAAGGATTAAAGCGATTGGAATTTTCTTCCTTATTCTCTAGATTTTTAACTTGCCACACCATTTTCTCTAGCAACTTTTGATTTTCAATCTGGGGTTTAGGCTGCTTAGGTTCCACCTTTGGCTTGATTGGGTAGGATTTTGCCCAATGACCTACTTTTTTACAGTGGAAGCATGCAAAAGGGATAGATTCATATTCGATGTGTTGTTTCCAAGTTCCCAGCTTTGAAACTAGGTCTATCTATTGCAGCATATCTGCTTCAGGGGCTACTCCTACATAGAACCTTGCATGAGTTAGTCTTCTTTTTGAAGCAGTGACTGGGTCTATTGAGAGAAACTTGCCAAAGGAGCTTGCTATTCCAGAGAAAATACTTTCTACCCAATATTCAAGAGGAAATCCTAGTAGCTTTATCCAGACTGGAACTTGCGCCAAGAGAGAATCGTTCATATTTAGGTTTGGATGCCATTTTCTAAGGACCAGAGCTGTCTTTCCTACCATGTAGGGGCTCTTGCACAGAATCTTAACCTTATCTTCTTCACATGAAAAAGAAAAAGACAGAAGGCCTTTAGGTAAAGCCGATACTTCAAAATTTCCCTTGAGGACCCATTTTCATTTGACAAAACCCCTTACAACTTCAATATTAGGATGCGAACCCATAAATTTCCCTACCAAGGAGTTTGACATACTATTGATATTATGGTCCAAAACCTAGTCAAAGATAGAGATAGTGAACTTACCGTCAGAAGGGTCAGAAATATTCTTAACAGGAGGTAGGGAGGATTTACCAGTAGGTCTAGTTCCAAAAAGGGATGACCATTTCTTTTTTCCCCTTCCGCTGTCAATGGAGTCATCACATGGAATGGGCCCCCCATTGGACCCTTCCCCCAAAAGCCCAGATGAACCCGCTATCTCCTTTGGCAGAGTACCATCAGACTGTAAGTCAACAACAGCCTCCAGGATGTCCAAAGGCTTATCCTTATCACCTATGGGACCAACAACTTTGATCTGGCCGCTCCCACCATTGGAACCAGGGTTCCCGCCTTGCTGAGAATTTGAAATTTGAGTTCGCCCATTACCGCCAGCTGCTCCCCCTTCCGCCATTAAGTGGCTATTATGTTATTATCTATTTACTTCTCTCTTGATTGAAGCTCCCTCCTTCACAAGATTGAAGTTGTTTACTATTAAAGTTGTCATAACAGTTAAACCGGTTGATGTCAAGTATTCTTATGAATATTGATCTTGATTGAGATATGATTACTTTGTTTGATTGAGGTTGAGTTCGGGAACTTTGTATTAGTTTTTCAGCATACTAATTCACCCCCCCCCTCTCAGTATTCTACCAGATACTTATTATTTCATCATACTATCACAAACAAGATCATGTAAAATGAATTAAGAGAAAATTTTGATATAATTAGAATACGGCTAGACACAAATAACAAGATAGTGATCACTGAGATAAAAAAATTATGTTAGTTAGGGTAGCAAATTATGTTATGATTATAGATAATCATATGATAGGGCTAACGATGAGTGATTAGATAGTGGTTTGGCCCCCATAAAGGCATCAAAATAATATATATGATAAAAATAATGAGATAGTACCGAGATTAATATGAATGCAAATATGCATAAATGTAGACATGATAGACCCCCCTAGAATGGTATGCATTGTATGAAGGGAACATATGTCATTCTAAGGATAAGAGACATTCTGTTACTTCAACATAATCAGTTATTTCTTTGGAATGCCCCCTTGCAATGAATGACACATGATACCCACAACATCAACAAAAACACAAAGAGATACAGGGATTTGATAGTTCAAACATTAGAAGAACTCACAATAGTTGTATGGTTGTGTATGAGTTATTCATCATGCTCCCAAAGTTTGCGGATTTGAAGAAGGCATGTGAAGACAAAGAGAAAATAAAAATTAGGGTCAACATAGAAGAAGGCCTAAATGCCCCAATGCATTGCATCGTCCTTGAATTCCAAAAATCAAGATAAGAAAAATAGAAGAAAGATGATTAACAAATAGAGGAAGGTCATGACAAACATTTCTTTTTCTAAGCACCTACAAAGTGACACGTGTCCTCTAGAAGAGAACACACATACAAAAATAGTTAGTATCCCCTATTTCTAACTACCCATGGAGTAAATTGGGTCCTTTAGGGACACATAAAACATATAAAAAAGTTCAAGCACATGAGAACACAAACATGCACACTCTAATCTAGAAGATAAGAAGAGTATTGTCTTAGAGTTTCTACACCATAAGATCATCATTCTCCCAATCTTGATTATATGGGGAGGGAGGACAAGCCTAAATAGGGACAACCATGAGGGAAGTACTAGGTGCTTCACTAGAAACAAGTGTTGGAAGTATGTGTTGATATGTTGTTAATATGGTTGTCATTGATGTCAAACTTATTATTCTAGAATGGCCTGAGATGTCTTTGGTGTAGAGTTATATTGTTGTGTTATTGGTACATTTTTTCTATTGGTTGTTTTGGAAGTGCTTGGGTCCATAATATGTTGTTGGTGTTTATTATTATTGTTATCTCCATTGGATATAGTTTTGGTATCATGGTTATTATAGTTTTGTGGTTCGGAAATATCCTTGTGTTCTCCAAGTGTTGTGGTCCTAATCATTGTTAGTTATGAGATTCAATGTTTGACCTATCCTTACGTCTAGATATAATTTGTGGAATCATGGTTGATATGTTATGGGTCTGACCGTAGCATGTGGAGATCCAAATTTGAGTTGTTTGCATTAAAGAGTATGTTTTGAACGGTATTTTCTTATATGGTTGCGTAGTGTATGGATATTTTGTTGGTTATGTTCCGATGATTGTAGATCAGTGATTTAATATTTACAAGATGTGTTTTGGTCCTCTCTTTCTCTTGTATTGGACCAACATGTGTTTCTTTTATTCGAAAAGTATATTTTGATTCAAGCCAACTTGGTTTAAGCTTTGATGATCTATCTTGTATATAAGAATGAGTGTGATCTTGAGTAAAGTGTATGAGCATGGGATGTGAATGAGAGTAGATGTGGTCAAATAGAAAAGATCAAAGGTTCAGTGAAGAGCAGAAGAAGAGTTGTGTTTGAATGATATGCAAACTATGGTGAGATTGTGATAGATAGTTTGGATAGACTATTGGAAGATGAGATCAGAGTTGTCTGTGTTGATGTTGGTCACTTGATGTAGAGTTCAAGGACAACTTCATAATCAGGAGATCTTTATTTTCATATCATTTTTTTGTATCTTGCCCTGAGTGCAATTAGCTTTAGGTTTTGCAAGTCATCTTGTATCTTTCCCAATGAGTAGTTAGCCTTGGTGTGCAAGTCTAGAGAAATGGGCTCCCATTTATAATCATTTCTATTCAGAGTAGATATATTCTTGTGGGTAGGTGCTCATTGTGGTTTTTCCCTATTTGGGTTTTCCACGTATAAATCTTGGTGTTCTTGTCTTGGATGTGTGTTAAAGTTTAATTGTTTATGTGTTGCATTTAATTTTTGTTTTGGACTGATTGTTTCCCCTTCTCAATCCTGCCTTGGGTTCAACAATTGCTATCAGAGTGTTGTTCCTCTTGAGTAAGCTTAACCGCTTGAGGTAGATCCGATATGGCACAAGATGTGCATTATAAGGTTTTGATCTTTGATGGAACTAATTTTTCATACAGGAAGGAGCGAATAAAGTCACATTTGGAGACATTGTAGAATGAAATTTGGGAAATCATTCAAACTGGATGTAAAGAGCAGCAGGGTGGTGCTAAGACTCTAGACGAGATAAAGTTGAAGGAAGCTAATACAAAGACAAGAGCTATAATTCTAAGCTGTATAAGTGATTATGTGTTTGGAAGACTAAAAGGGTTGAAGGAAGCTAAAGTTGTATGGAACACATTGTGTTTGGCATATGAAGGCAAGTTGAAGACAAAGCAGGCTAGGTTGATGAATTTGAAAAAAAAATATGAGTACTTAAGAATGTTGGAAGATGAGAGCGTTGAGAACTATATTCATAGAGTGACTGATCTTGTTGATGGCATTAGAGATGCTAATGGAATTTTAGAAGAATGTGATGTTATGCATAAGATCTTACTGACTTTTCCTAATTCCTACAAGCCACAAAGATGTGTTATACAAGAGAGCAATGATTTGAGTAAACATACTATTGATAAGTGTTGGGTGAAAATTTTGTAAACTGGTGAAGGTTCACAAAATGTGTGTTTCACTACAACACTAGGGATAATATCTCTCAGAAGGCAATATATGCTCCCTCCTAATTATAAGGGAATAATCCCCATCTATACTGCAATTACTTTCTATTCTATCTATTTGCTAAATTTACACTAATCCAAGGTACAATAACAATTGAGTTCTCTTTCTTCAGTTCTATCCAATTTTATTTTAAGAACATATTTCCCTTAGCTAAATTAGCTCAAAGCTTGCAGTAATATTTAAAACTAATTTAACTGGGAAGTAAAGTGACCGTGAAAGAATAAAGTCTTCTGTTACTTCCTCTTTTTTGAAAAATGACCTAGGGATGGGAATTATGCACACTTAAGAACTCAAAGATTGTCGTATGCACTAAACTCCTATCAACCACTGCAACCCAAATATATTTTCAGCTAAAAGACTTACAATATATTTAAAGATCTTCTACTCTAACCAAATAATTTGTATAGCACAAAGACTCTACTTTTTTATCTTTTCAATGCAAATTCCTGAGATAAATTGTAAAATCTCAAAGACTTAAATCAACTTTCTCTCAGCTAATCTCCAATTTTTGAATTTCTGAAGTAACTCAAAGATTACTTGCAAAGATTTAAAACTATTCAATACTCAACACCAACAAGTATATCCAACTTTAATTATTTAAGAACATATGATACCAATAACATAAGAATTCTCATACTAGGTAGAAGATTGTACTCAAAACAAAGTTTGAATGTCAAGCTTCTCTCTTTCTTGATTAAATTGCAAAACTACAAAAAGAACACAGTCTCAATTTTCTCTTCATTTGGGTAGAGTTTTGTTGCATAAACAAAGATGGAAAAAAGATCCTTATTACAATAATAACCCTCATATATATAGAAGAGGGGTGCAACATGAAACTAGGAAATTATAACTAATTCTAATACTAAGTCAAAAGAAGAGTTCAATTTGACTTAGGACTTGTGCACTCAATAAGGCACACATGAACAATTACAAAATGACACCTGAGGTGTATATGGATAAAATGAAATGCCAATGGAAAAACCTGAAAATGACTAAGTGTCATTTTTCCTTAAGCTCAATCTTGCTTTTGGAACTCCTATAACTTTTTCAAAGCATTCTTCATTTGAAATCCATCGGGTCCCTGAGTATTGATGATGATGACCTTGATCCTAGTGATGGAATCTTCTAAATCAATGCAACACTTTTTGTGTTTCCTCAAAATAATATCCAGAAAATCCAAGATGAACTAGAGATCAACCAATTTATTGATTGAGGACAAAGAGAAGTTCTCCCTATCAACTTTGGCAGTCATGAGCAAGCTGAACTCTTTGATGATTTCATCCACATCAAGCACCTTTTCATTTTCATGAAGGAAGGCACATGGAATCTCAAAGATTTTTGCAACATCTCTTTCTTCTTATCCACACATTCTTTTCAAACCTTCCTTGTATCCTTTACTAGGCTTTCTAGGATATTCATTTGGTGTTCCAAGGCCTCTTATTGCTCAATCCACATGCACCATGAAGGAATGACACCATTTTGGACAAAGATCATCTGAATCATAGTCTCCAAACTTTAACTAGGCTTCAAAATCCTTTTCATGTGTTTCAAGTTCCTGAGAGGAGATCTCTATGGTGTTATCTACATCTATCTTTACAACATCAAGATTACTGGCAATGGTGTAGGCCAAACTTATGAGTCATGTGCCTTGGCTAAGCACCCGATCCATCCATTCTCCTACAACTTGACTTTATTATGCTTCTTGCTTAGCTCTTTGAACAACATGTTAATCCAAAGATGAGGCTACTGGTTCAATAGCTTCTAAAGACTTAGTCACTTTAATAAGAATTGAGGTGAGTTGCTTAATTTGTTCCTTGAGTTGATCCTTCTTGACCTTGTCTTCAACATACCTAGCAACAAGAGCCTCCAAAGTTGATATTGCATCACTTGAAGTGGAATCATGAGTTTTCTTTCCCAAATCAATCCTTTGAATGATGTAATATGAATCCTAGACCTGGCCAATAACTGCATCAAGAGGAGGAAGAACAACCTCGACATACTAGTTCTTATTCTTGTAAACCTTTACCCTTGACAAAGTTTTAGCTTTTTTGACAGTCTTGGGTTTGGAAGGAACAAGTTGAGTGAAATCAAAATCTTTATGTGAGATAGCTTGCTTCTTTCTCTTTGGAACATTAGACATCAACCAAGGTGGTGAAGTTGAATCATCATCCTCACCTGCTACCACATCTTGAGAGGGATTGATAGAATCCTGAACGATTGTGGTTACAATAGGAAAGGTCATAGTGACTACATTGATGGGATTTTCAAGAGATGATTCGTTGGACCTAAGAGTTGACTCATTCATGAATTTGTCAGAATCATATAGCATAGTCGTAGAAACTTCAGACAACATGGAAAAATCTCAGAAGACATTCTCAATATTGTCATGAGGTGTATTTAGAGAAAAATCACTAGCACTAGTGGAAGATACATAGATAACACTTGTAGGAGAGACACACGTAACCTCTAGAGGCTCTGACTCAGAGGTAGAAATAGGAACCTGTAATATAGATGAAGAAGGAGGTACCCAGGGTATGGACTTATTTTCTTTCTTCTTCATCAAATTCACCATGTTCTTGATCACCTTCTTGTCCTTTTTCTAATTGATCAACATCAACTAGTTCTTCATCAGGATGCTCACCCTCCAACTGTTCAATTAGTACTTCCGACTCTTGTCTCTCACAAACATTAGAACTCAAGGGTTCTCCTTAATATTTCCCTTTCTTAGTCCCAACTATGAACTTTAGTTTGGGAGCCTTGGCTGGAGTAGTAGGATCCTGTTTATTCTTGGTCCTAATTTCTAATCTAATTCCCATTGGGCCAATAATGTCATCATTAAAAATAGAAGAGAAGGGTTTCATTGGAACACCTTGCAGAGTCAACCAAATATTGGTATTCGTAAGAATACTTTGAAACCTCTCCTTGATGGAAGTACATTCCTTTTGCGACCATTGGATGAGAGGTAAAGGAGTAGAGGAAACATTGTTATTTTCATAGATAGGAACTAAGATGTCTCCATCTTCCTCAAGATCATTGGGACCATCAACAAGACCAAAGTTTTCAATTTGCTCAACTGTTAACTAGCAATAGTCAACTTTTCTTACATCATGCTCAGATTTGCAATCATCCCAAACATCTTCAATTTGATGCAAATGAACATATGTCTTCTTCAACTTATTTCTGATCACTCTATAATCAAAGTCTTTCCTAGCCTTGAAGAACCTCATTGCCATAACCCTCTTTTGTTATCTTGATTGGACTTGTTGTTGTTGTTGTTGTTGTTGTTATTATTATTATTACTATTATTATCATTTTCATTATCATCTTTATTATTATTAATTTTATGAGTAATGTTAGTTAGAGATGAAAAATTTAATAAGTATGGAATTATTTTGAAATAGAAGAATTAATAAGTGGTGACTCACATGTGAGGTCATAAATTATTTGGGAAATTATTTATACTCTCAATATTCTAAATTGAGTACATGGTGTAGGAGAAATAAGAGAATTCTAGAAGGGAATTTCAACTTCAAAATGCATGGTCAAATGTAACCGCCACTATGACAAGTTGTAAGGAATATGTCTTGCATGAAATAGTTTCAAATTCAAAATTTGATATGCATGTAACCCCCACTTTTGCATGGAAAAAAAGAATATGTGAATAATTTAATTCCTTTAGTACTGGAAAATGACTCCCTTTCTATATAATGGATTTCATCTTTCAAAATAGCAGTTCATGGTTTTTGGATGAAAAGTATTATGGAATTCTTCATGTTAGTGGTAGGATTTTGTGAACACTGTGTAAGGTAGAAGATAGGATTTTTAAAGTCTTTCAGAGGAGATTCTATCAAGCCACAAGGAAGCATTGAAAAAGATTAGCTGAGAGATTGAAGTCGATTCCTACAACAAGTTCTTCATCCAATCCAGGTTCCCCCTTTTCCACTCACTTGTTGCATGTATGAATCTTGTAATCGTCAAAAGAAATATATTTTTAATCTCTTTTAGTTTTTTTAGTTTCCATGTAGGAAAATTGTTGGCATTTTTTATGTTTATGTTGTGATTGTCATTGATGGACACACACTTGTATTAAGATCCCCTTATATGTATGAGCTAGAGCTCAACCGGTATTTGTTCTAACCAGTATGTTGTATTCTAGTCTTTAGACTATTGGTGATTTTGCAGAATGTGTTTCCCGGTCTGAAGCGGCATGTCGACCCCAAGCGGTTCGAAGATATCAAGTGGTACGAGGAAGCAAAGTGGCATGACACATTCTTACCAGTCTTCATTTTTCTCAAACCGACAACTGGTATTTTGCACGAACTGGTAATACTGTGTGATGAGTTATCAACCGACATTTTGTGATGAGTTACCAATCCACCATTTGATTGATGGTGCCGACACACTAACAGTGCTTTTTGTGTCATGTTACTGAGTATGTCTAGATTCATTGAACCTAGGAAATTGTAATGTAATCCTATTGGACCGACATGAAATTAGATTCCTTTAAAAGGACATCATGTCTAGGGTTTTAGGTTGTTGCTGAAAGGGTTTATGTTGTGTTAGGGTTTAAGGTGATTGTTGAGTTGTTGAAAGAGCGATCTTATCTGAGAAGATCAAGTTGTAACTGAGAGAGAGAGATAGAGAAGACTAAAGTAATGCTGGAATGCATTAGTAGTGAACTATACTGGATCTAACCAAGCAGTCTATGCTATTAGATAGATCAAACACTTGTTGATTACTCACATCTTTGACAAGTCTGTAGCCCTTAACTGGGTAGGCCTAAAAGCCTTTGTAAAATCCTCTAACAAGGTGGTTCACCACTGTGAATCTAAAATCCTCTAACAAGGTAGTCTTTAATCGGACTTATCTCCTAACAGAGATCGAGATTCCTAACAGGATCTGTTCTAGTGAAGAACATTGTAAGACCTTAACCAGTCTGACCTTAACCGGTCTGACCTTAAATAGTCTGACCTTAACCGGTCTGGTTTCTATTTTGCAGATAGTGACTTGTGAGTTCCATCTCACCGTGGTTTTTCCCATTTGGGTTTCCAAGTCAAATATCTTATGTTATGGTTGTATTTCTTTTGTGGGTGAATGCTTTACTTGCATTTTGGTTTGCATGTGTGATAACTGATTTGTCTGTTAAACTGTTTTACTGATTTGTCTTCAGACTATTTAAGTGTTATAGTGCAGAGATTTTTGGCATACTAATTCACCCCCCCTCTTAGTATTCATCAATTGGTATTAGAGCCTACCTTTCTATAAGTTTAACCACTTGGAAAGAGATATGGGGGAATACACCATGAGGGAACTTACTCAATGGATCACTCAGTCTGAGCAATTCTATGATGATCTTTTGGTCAAATACCAGGCATCTCAAGCAAAAAGGAGAGAACATGCAAAGAAGCTGATGGAGCTATCTGAAAGTAGTTATGAAGATGAAGCAAATATGGAAGCCATGATTGTAGAAGTAAATAAGCTGAATGATTCAAACTCCAATCTGAGAAAGGAGTTGGAAGGACTGACTATCCAATTTAGTCAAGAACTTGAGAACCGGAGAAAATCTGAAGATCTATTAAAGGACAAAGATCATGAGATCTCCAAGTTGAAACAAGAGATTAGTGCACTAACTACTCACTTTCATGAGAGCAAAATGGAAAAGGAAGACATGCAAGGAGAACTAAACATAGCCATCTCTGAAAATGCAAGCCTAATGGAGACAAATACTGCTATTTCCAAAGAACTCTCAGAGTCAAAGGAAATACTTGCTAAGTTCAGCAAAAGTACTGTCAAGCTAGCGCAAAAGCTTTTGTCATCTAGACTAGTAAAGAATACCAATGGAATTGGTTTCTCTAGACATGAGGAAGGAGAACCCTCAGGAACAAATGCTGAAGCATCAAAGAAGTAACCGACACTCAAAGGAAAAGGTAAGCAAAAATTCAAACCTGTTTGCTTTAACTGTCTTAAAGAAGGACACACTGCCAATGTATGTAGGAGAAAAGCCTACAATAATTTTCCTTATTTTATCAACAATGTACCTAGATCCAATAAGTTCAATGGTCATTGTTATGCATACAACAAGTTTGGGCATAGAGCATCTGAATGCAGGTTTGTTATGAACAATACTGAAGATATCCTTAGAGGACCCAAGGAGCTGGTCTGGAATCTTTTGTGAACTGGAACCCTAACCAGTTTAATGCTTACAATTATCAGTCAGACAACAATGGTTATCAACTGGCAACCGGATGGAGAGAAAATTGTTGGATTTGTCATGGACATGGTCACACTGTTGCTACATGCAGAAGGAAGAATGGAAACATGAACAATGGACCTTGGAGAGCACCTGGACTGGTTTGCTATCACCGCAAGAAACCGGGTCACATTGCAAGATTCTACAGAAGCAGAAAGAGTATATCTGATGATATACTGGTCACTCAGAAAGGAGAAATTGATGTTGAAAAAGTTTAAGTAGACATGAACATAACTTGGAGGAAGAAAGGAACAATGTTGGAAGAGGAACCGATTTCTGCACCTAGTATGGAAATATCAGAACTAGCAAACTAAGCTCCAAAGAGGCTTAGGGGGAGCAAACAGTGAAATGATTGTGAACCCCTCGATTTCACTGGTAAAATACCTTAACCGGTATGTAATCCCGGTCGCTTGGTAGAAGACCAAAAATGATAAAAGAGGCAAATTAGGGTTTACACCCTAATAGAGGAGCATTAATGGTGGTAGGTGAGAGACATGTATAAAAGCATATTTCAAATCATTTCTCACCATCTATTTTTGAGCGAAGAAAGGTTTTCAAAGTGCAGAGCGAAGAAAAGGTGATTTGAGCTAAGATTTCAAAAATTGACAAGTCTTGAAGGAGATTCAAATCCAGTTTGGAAGCGGTCGTGGAGAACACAAAGTGGTGATTTGGCAACCGACGGAGAGTGGAGTGAAGCAGAATCAAGAAGCCCTAAATTTGCATTGTAAAGGTATTTTTTTGTGTTCTTGAAATACTTAACAATGGCTTCCGCATCTCATACCAGTTCTAGTACATCCATTGAGTCAGAAAGTTTCATTCAAAGGAAGTCCAAATATAATGCTTTATCACAAGTTCCGGTTGGAGTCATAGTCGAAGAGGGAATTTCAGATTATATTGATTGCAAAATAGAAGACCTAGGGTCTTTAGCTATTCACACCTAGTTAGGTTTATTTTGCGGTAAGGACAAGAAAATCAAACTGGAGTTCAGTATCCTAGAGAAGAAGAAACTTCATAATGCAGTATACTTTCTGGAAGATTTTACGGAGGATCATATTAGGATCAATTTGAGTAGAGTCCATGGTAACAAAATGTACCTGGAGAGGACACATGATATCATGCCACAAGAAATTCATGCAGTCATCGGTTTTTGCAATACAGGGGAAGTGTCAGCCCTTAGAATGGTAAGCAAAACGGAAATGGCCAAGCTCACCGGTTGAACAACTGACTCACAGGGTATGAGAGTTAATCCTATCAAGGATGATCTGGTGAAATACGCCTGCATGGTGATAGGCTATAGAACATTCTCAGCTAGCGGGATTAATTCTGTATCTACTGCAGCGGTAAATGCCGCTTACCGGATGATTAAAGAGAATGCATCATTTGACCTATGCACCGGTATGTAGAGGCAACTCCTATCTAATCTAAAGTTGATTAAACAGGATAATGCACTAAGATTCAAGTTTGGAAAACTATTGGTTGGGTTGTTTTTCTATTTCCAAGGCTACTTTCCTGGAGTAGGAGATGTCCAGTGGTCTCCTGACCAACTGGCAACCAAGTAAATCAAGGAAAGCATACAAGCCATTGGAACTGGTTACCCTGAGGTGCTGAACAAATATTTTGATGAGTTCAAAAGAAAGATGAGTCAAAGGGTAAGGATCTCAGGTGACATCGTTAAGAAATACGAAGATGACATCTATTTCACCATTCAGGTGGACAAATGCCTAATGGAGGCTACTGAGCCTAGAATGGAGGAAGTGGAGCCAATGGGCTATGAGGTTATGTATGATATGCTGGAAGGGTATGCCTCAACCCTCATTGCCTTGCCTCTTGATCCTAAGGCTAAGAGGACCGGAACCTATTTGGAGAGGATTGCACTGACTGAGGAACCATCTGTTAAGAAAGGAAAAGAACCGATAGCAAAGAAAGCAAAGGCAGTGCCTGTAGCATCGGCACCAGCCACAACTGCAACTCCAAGAGTGACCAAGTGGTCACCTGTAAAGAAGAAACTAGAAGTGGTACTGGCAAAAGTCTTTGAAAGAAAAAGGAAGACTAAGTCAAATGAACCGAACTCTAAAGAGACCGAGTCTGATGAAAAGCCAAAGAAGGCCAGACAGACAAAGAAGGTGAAGAAGAATGAACCGGCAGCATCCGCATTGGTAAATATTGATATCTCCTCATACAAACCTTTGACACATTATCAAAGGACAATAAAGAATATTAGGAGAAAATTACTTCATGATTTAGTTGATTATTATGATGATTTCAGTGAAGAGGAGAAAGAAGAAGTATTACAGGAAATCATTATTTATTTGTGTAAAAATGACCGGTCACCATCAGAGATAAAATCTCAGACACCAGATTCTTTATATAAAGTATTAGATAATAAATGGCACATTGCTATTGAAAAAGAGCAGGAGATTAGGGAGAAAGTCTTTACACAGTACTTTCCCGACCTCTCAAATTCAGAATTATTTGATGTCCTGGATCAGAATAAAGGACTCTTCTTCACAAGGAGAAGAAGACTATGGTTGTTAGAGGGGAGAGTTGATGATGTTGAAAATGACACTCATCAACATATGGACTATGCTATCAATTCTCACAAAGCATGAATGGCCAACCTCCAAGCAGAAAAAGAACCGATTGTATCCAAATCAGATGAAGTTTTTGATGAAGAAGGAAACTTGGTTGAAGAACCAATCGACACTATTGATGTCAATGCACTGGACATAGAAGATGTCACTCAGGACATACCTTCTAAAGGAATAGAGCAGGGGCAACAAGTCGAACAGGGTAGTAAGCAAGCCAAGGACACACAGGAAGCGGTTGAGGAACAGACAAAGAAGAAGAAGAGGGATGAAGATGAGGAAAAGAAGAGAAAAGAGGAAAAGAAGAGAAAAGAGGAAGAAAAGAGAAAAGAGGAAGATAAGAGAAAAGAAGAAGAGGAGAAACAAAAAGATGAAGAGAAGAAGAAGCAAGAAGATGATAGGAAGAAGAAAGAAGAAGAGGATAAGGAAGAAAAGAAGAAGAAGGAAGACAAAGAAAAGAAGAAGAAGGAAGAGGAAGAAAAGAAGAAGAAGGAAGAGGAAGAAAAGAAAGAAGAGGAGAAGAGGAAGGAAGCAAAGAGGAAAAAGAAAGAAGAGGAAGACAAGGCATAAGAATAGAAGAAGGAAGTAGAGAAAAGGAAGAAGGAAGAAGTAGACAAGGCAGTGAAAGCAATGAAGAGAACATAGATGGAGACTCCGAAGGCAATCGGGAGTCAAGCCAAACTGGCTAATAGCTCCAGTCTTATCGATCTCGAGTCTGCCAGTGAGTCAGAGCTTATGCAAAGTATCAAGGTTGCTCAAGAGCGCCTTGAAATCATACGAAGGAAAAAGGAGCAAGATATCATTCAAGTGGCTATTGACACCCTTACCAGTTTGATCCTCAGTACCAATCTTCCCAACACTGAATCATCACTAGCACAACTCAAACTACTATGTATTATAGTGGATGATCAGGTGCAGAGTCTAGAAGAAGCAACTGAGGAAAATGTCAAGAAAGAGCATCAAAAGGCTCTTAACATTGCTCTAGTGAAAAAGTTGAATGAGCTCTGGTCTGAACTTCTGAAAGACCAAAAGGATATAAGGGACGCTTTGGATGAGGGAAACTTGCTACTAAGCAAAAAATATCAACCCCATCTATTTTGCGATGATGTGCTAACTCAGAAGCAAAAGCTTCAAACAGACTTACAGTCCTACTTGAGCACATTTAAGCCACCCTATGATTCCTTTACAATGTATGGGCAAACCATTCACCAGTTCTAGATCCAGTCAGCCAAAATGGAGCAAGAGATCAGTACATGATCTAGGGATTTGCAAGAGCTACAATTGGTTTTACTTCCACGTCTACAAATTCTTCAGAAGTGTTATCTGAACTTGGATGCCTTGATAGTTATGCAGGAGCTAAGCACAGTTGATGCCATGCAGGAACAGGTATCCCAAATGCAAATAGAGAAAGAAGTGGCCACCTCCCTACTTGAGTCTTGGTCTCTATCCATGAAACAATTTTTGCAGGACTATAAATCAGTTTTTGACAAGTACTATTCATTGTTGTCATAAACTTTTATTATCAAATGGAAACAGGGTTGTTCGACGGTACTTTGTCATTGTTGGCAAAGGGGGAGAAGTATCTAGTTTTAAAATTTTGATCTTCTGATAAAGGGGGAGATGTACTCTATCTATTTTGGAGACAAATAGGGAGAAGTATCTGGTTTCAAAATTTTGATATATGTTTTGATATATGCTATATGCTCTAATATCTCAATGTTTATGCTTTGTATGCAAAATTTCTATACATTGTATTGATTAAGGGATAGTGTATATGCTTAGGGGAAGCAATTTTGTTAATGGCATGTTTTTGATTTTAAAACACTTAGATGTCAAAATTTTATTTTCCTAAGTGTTGCCATCAATGCCAAAGGGGGAGATTGTTGGCATTTTTGATGTTTATGTTGTGATTGTCATTGATGGACACACACTTGTATTAAGATCCCCTTATATGTATGAGCTAGAGCTCAACTGGTATTTGTTCTAACCGGTATGTTGTATTCTAGTCTTTAGACTATTGGTGATTTTGTAGAAAATGTTTCTCGGTCTGAAGAGGCATGTCAACCCCAAGCGGTTTGAAGATCTCAAGTGGTACGAGGAAGCAAAGCGGCATGACACATTCTTACTAGTCTTCATTTTTGTCAAACCGACAACCGGTATTTTGCATGAACTAGTAATACTCTGTGATGAGTTACCAACCAGCATTTTGTGATGAGTTACCAATCCATCGTTTGATTGACTGTGCCGACACACTGACGGTGGTTTTTGTGTCATGTTACTAAGTATGTCTAGATTCATTGAACCTAGGAAATTGTAATGTAATCCTATTGGACCGACATGAAATCAGATTCCATTAAAAGGACACCATGTCTAGGGTTTTAGGTTGTTGTTGAAAGGGTTTCTGTTGTGCTAGGGTTTAAGGTGATTGTTGAGTTGTTGAAAGAGAAATCTTATCTGAGAAGATCAAGTTGTAACTGAGAGAGAGAGAATAGAGAAGATTGATTAGATAGATCAAACACTTGTTGATTACTCACATCTTTGACAAGTTTGTAGCCCTTAACTGGGTAGGCCTAAAAGCCTTTGTAAAATCCTCTAACAAGGTGGTTCACCACTGTGAATCTAAAATCCTCTAACAAGGTAGTCTTTAATTGGACTTATCTCCTAATAGAGATTGAGATTCCTAACAGGATCTATTCTGGTGAAGAACATTATAAGACCTTAACCGGTCTGGTTTCTATTCTGCAGATAGTGACTTGTGAGTTCCATCTCACCGTGGTTTTTCCCATTTGGGTTTCCATGTCAAATATCTTATGTTATGATTGTATTGCTTTTGTGGGTGAATGCGTTACTTGCATTTTGGTTTGCATGTGTGATAACCGGTTTGTCTATTAAATTGTTTTACCAGTTTGTCTTCAGGCTGTTTAAGTGTTTTAGTGCAGAGATTTTTGGCATACTAATTCACCCCCCTCTTAGTATTCATCAAAAATATTTGAAATTAGTTTTTTTTCTAAATATGCAAATCTCATTTAAATATTTTTCAAAGAGAAAATAAATGATCTAATTTTTAGGAATAAAATAATATAAGTAAATACCTTTGTTTTATTAAAAAGAAATCAAGATAGAAACAAAAAAAAAAAATCATGTTCTTTTTCCCTGTGTGAAATCTTTCCTCAAAATATTAAGTTAGCCCAAATGAAACTTTGCCTCTTTATTTCAAATGCATCCTATAAACTATTTGTTTGAGAAATATTTTCTCATTATGAAAGCTTTATCTCTTTATCTCAAATGAATTTTTCTGAGAAATATTTAGCCCTATATCTATTCACCCTCATGAATGCTATCTTTTTCTCTTCTGAGTCTCTTTTTATCTTATGAGCTCATTTATCTCTCAGGATAAATTATCTCTCTGTGCATTTCATTGGTCAGAATAATTTGTTTTCCTGGGTTTATTCATCTCCTCCCAGAATAATTTACCTTAGTCTCTTTTGCTCTTATGAATTTATTTATATCTGGGGATAAATTATTTCTCTGTGCTTTTCATTTTTCTGAATAATTTTTATTCATGTGTTTATTCTCCTCCTAGAATAATTTACTCCATATGTTTGCTTGACTCTCAACATATTATTCTCCTCTGATAAATTACCTCTCAGATTTATTTAACCTATGTATTTAAACAAAATGAATTAAATAGTAGATTTTATATATATATATATATATATATATATATATATATTTGTCTCTGTGTTTATTTCTTTGGAAAAAAATTTGTCTTCGAAAAGTATAATTTGTGAAAAGCTATCTCTCTGTGAAATTTTTGAAATTTTTTTATTCCCAACGTGAAATCTATAAAATCTATCTCTTTTTATTTCTCAAAGTGAAATAAGTGAAAAACTCTCTCTGTGAAAATTTTCATTTCTCAAAGTAAAATCTGTGAGTTCTACCTCTCTATGAAATCTTTACCACTCAAAATTATGATCTGTGAAATTCATCCCTTTGTGTACCAAATATCTCTGTCTATTTATCTCTTGAATAATCATCTACCTTTGTCTATTATCTCTGGATTACCCATCCCTGTGTACAATATCTCTGTAAACAAGAAATTTTATCTAATAAAAACAGGAAAAATAATAATATTAATAATAAACCCCAAAATCATTATATATATAATACCCTTTTTTTTATGATTGTTGAGTATAATAACTATATCTTTATTTTTCCCATGGCTAAAAGAAAACGCTTTTTGTTGTTTCTGTTTTAAAGAATTCTTTTTAGTAACCTCTCATATTATATTAAGAGAAAGTTTATTTTTTTGAGTGTTATGAAATAATTAAATTTATTTATTTGAGTTATTTAATAAAAAAAGTATTTTATTAGTTGAAGATAACTAAAATTTATTAGTAATAATTAAAATTGTTTTATTAAAGGTAAAGGAAACAATCATATCTTTTAAAGATTATTTAGTTGAAATTTATTTATATTTAAGTTGTTAGCAAATATTTATTTGTATCATTAGGATTAAATTGCACATTTGAAAATTAAAAATTATTCATATTAGTTGAATTAATTTATAGTTAAGCATTACAAATAATTTTAATAGTTAAAAATTTGTTCAATTTTTTTAGAATCTAAGGATTTATTCTTAAGTGTAAAATATAGTATTAAAGAAAAAATTAAAGTGGTAAAAATTTCCTAGAGAGGAGGACGACAAATATAACTCATGATAAAAGAGTTTGATATGGAAATTTAAGTTATAAATTTGGACCTTCCTTTTAATAAATAATTTATCTATAAAGATCTCACTATCTCCCTCAAAGACGGGAAAAGAGCCTTTGGGGGTTTTAAAGGATAAATATTGCATAAGGAAATGGTCAAATTACACTTGTGGAATTCAAATAGATAATTGAACATTAAGAGATTTATTATAATGAATTAATCTTTCTTAGGATGTAGATAAAATGGTTAAATCTCCTTATTAAATAAAATAGTTGACTAAAGGAAAACAAAAGAAAGGGAATTGACATTGCATCTTGGGAACTTTTGCACCAATGAAATTATTCCAAGTATTGGATTCTCCCTTATTTGGAACCTTGTAGTAAATGGATTTCTCCAAAACATTCAATGCATTTCAAATATTTAATTTTTTTATTTCGAAACTACCCCTTTGTATATTTAAATTTGTGCAAGTATTAAGGGATAAAATAATTTACCTACTATGTTAATGTGCTTAGATTCATAGCACTCTTCATGTATTTTGATTAATATGAATTTCCTTCAATCCAAGAAGTCGAATGTTTGATTCATTTCTTTGTTATATTTCAAGGCATAGAGGATGGTCATTTCTATTAATGGTTAAAAATATTTACCTTCTTGCTATAAAGAAACATAGGGCTAGTAAAGGAGAAGTTACTTTTATATTGCAAGTAATTAGTATAGATATATTTGATTAATATTTAAGTTTTCAAAATGATTTTCATATAATCTAAAGGGTGTAATCTATTTTGGAAGAATAGTAGTAATAATCATGGTGTAAAGAAATTTTATTTGAAAACCAAAATAGTCTAGTAAATGGGTGTGACAAAGGGTGAATTCTTTTACGTGAGATTATTAAACCTAACTTACCTTGCAGACCTCAAATTTAGTACTTATCTCTAGTTTATAAATTATCTAATGAAACTTACTTTCGAAGCTGAACAAAGTTAGGATTCGTTGTTCTAAGATTATTGGGTTCTATCATTATTAAGCAAATGAGTTTTCAAGAAAAGCACCCCATGATCACTTGGAGAGTAATATAATAAATTTTAATTGAAGTACATTTTAGGAGCAAGCATTAGCTCACTTCTAAGAATTTGGAATTGAAGAGGTTGTTATATGTAGGAAATATCTAAGGATAAAACTAACATTACTTCAAGTGGAAGAAATAGTTAGTTATCTCTTGTAATCTTGCAAGGAGTTGACATTGGTTCTAAAGCAACTAGAGGAATATTGATTCAAATTGCTTAGGTTATTTATTTTGGTTGATTAGCAAGTATTAGACTCTCTTCTAATCTTATTTTCGAACAATTAGTGATTTAAAGTATTGTGGTCATTAAAGCATATTGTTAATAGTTCTTTTCTTTTTCCTTCAAACAAGTGAATATTAATTTTATTTCCAAGTAATATTAGATAAATTAACTTTTTCTTTAAGCAATTTAGTACCTTTCGAGAAGAATTTCAAACTTTTTCATATGTTATAATTTTACAAGTTTTCAAGCGAAAATTCCTTGTATATCATAGTTTCATTTTCATGACTATATTAGTATATTGCTTTACATAAGACTTGTGAATTCAAAATTAGATTCCTAGTTAGACAACTAAACAAGAGGAGACGAAACCAAAACCTTAGCAGTGTTCGGTATATATGGTGCCTCTGGGTCACGCTTATGGGTAATGCTGTCATGTTGAACTACTGCACTTAATGCCTAATAAAGCTGCAACAACGACGTCTGTGGCATCGTCCCTATAAATCACCAGGGAGAAATAAGGGTCATATGAAAGTTAAAAATCCAAGGGGCGGGTAATCCCCCTTGGATCGATAATCTAAAAAGATAATCTTTTAAAAAGAATTTACATCCGCTCAATTAAACCTTAGAAAAACCCCATCAGGGATTGGTGGTGAGTGATGTTTTGGAATTTATCTATCTTGATGATTTTTCAGAGGATGATAATGATTTAAGGGCAACATTTTTAATAGGAATTAGGACTTAGTTATTTTAGGCCACAAGTGGAAGGCCACCTTGAGCCTTTTTTCTTTAGAGATACCATCGTGGGTAGCAACTGCAGAGGAACTGTTTGGGACATTGACCCTAGAAAGGGTTGCGTACCCACCAAATAGTTTACATTAAACCATAGTTAGAAACCAGAACTACATACTTTACACCTTGATCCCGTGCCGAAACGGGTATGTAGGTAGTCTAGGGATGAAGTTGTCCCTTGTACTCAGGCGTTCGAGGATGGGGATTAGGATTTGCTATGGGTGAGTAGTCGGTTCTTGAAGCTCCTTGGTCTTTTAATCAAATGGTGAAAATAATAATTGAAAGGTTGAAATCAATTCAATGCATACTCAGAATGAATCCCGTATGGATTCGCTTGACTTCCCGAGGCTTTAGGCTGAATTCCAAGGTGGAACTCAAGCATGTTTATGTAATTATTTTAATACTCCTAAGGACGATGACCTTGGTGCACTTCTAATAGGGGAGTGTAGTCTTTAGAGAGTGTCTCAGGACCCAGATGGTCCCGATGAGTCTAGAGTCTCTGGCTAGAGCATATCCTATTCTTATGAATAGATTCCTACCCCATTTAGGTAGATGCCTATCCTAAATAGGATAGATGAAACCTCCTACCCATATGGACATATTCCTAACCTGTATGGTTAGATGCCTAACTCGTATGGTTAGATGCCTAACCTGTATGGTTAGATACCTAGTCTCGTATGGATAGATGCCTAACCCATATGGTTAGATGCCCATCCCGATTGGATGGATGCCTATCTCATTTGGATATATGTACCTAAGTATGTGATTGAATAAAAATAAATAAATAAGAATAAGTAAGAATAAGTAAGAATAAGAAATCAATATTTTTATATATTTAAAAAAAAAAAATCAGTTGAGTTTTTGGATTAAGTTAAGTGGGTTATAACACTCATGGTTACTCTTCTCATCTCCTCTTCCATTTCTCTAGCTTTGTAGATGGAGTTGATGGAATATCCACCAATGGTAAGAGAGAACTTCAAACCTATTTTATGAGAACCTGTTTGGGCCTCATGCATTGCATTCTTTTGGCAAGCTAGCTCCATCAATATAATTTTATCAGAAGGGTACCTCGGGAGCATGAAAAGCTCACTAGTGAAATGACCAACCCTGAGGTATGTGAAGGTTGGGAATTGCAGGAACATGCATCCATATTGGTTCACCACCTCCCAAGCATGATTAGATACTCTATTTTATACAAATTTTTGTTCAACATAACCATATAATAATCGAAGAATACATCATTTAGTCTCCAAAAATGATTATGACTATTCTAAAGAACCAACTGGGAATAGTATTTATGTACCTCTATCTGCCTCCTATCACCAATTGTAGACAACCCAAGGAAATATCTCATTGAAGCCGCAACATACACCAAGTATGAAAGTCGTGTAGAACTTGAGTGTGGTAGGTACCTTGGTGATCTGCTCACAAATGGCGTCATTGATCTATTTTCCCCAAAATATCTCTTTCTTATTTTGTCTGATCACATGAATATATCGATACATCCATTTATAATTGTTGGAGGTGGGAAGTCCCTTCACCCTGCTCAAAAGAGTTATAAAATCATTGACTTCGTCAATGAAGTCACATCTAGGAAGAGTTTCTGGCCATCTTGAAATGTTAGGTCTTGGGGTCTTTAGTGAGTTATAATTCATTTTCTTACTACACTTATCAAAATTCCTATCAAAGTAGGCTATATGGCTTATTGCATTGGAATATTAGAATACTTCTCAATACTGGGACACTTGAAGATAGAATCAAAGAATTCCTCATCAAGCTTGATCAATTTCTTTCCAACTTTATCCTTCACACTTCTATTGATCGGATCAAAGTAGTTTGCAACTACCATCATGAACTTAGGGTCTTGAAAAGATATGGGGAAAGTTGCTACCAAGTGGATACTACTGTTGATGATAGATTTCATCTGACGGTAGGAAGAAGACTGCTCAACCCTTTTTAGAAACTTGGATAGGTCAACATGACCTATTTCCGTATCTTTAATATGATCAATATTGGATGTGACTGAAGCAGGTAGAAAGACTGGATGGGGGTTTTTCTTTTTAAACTTCATCACCCTCTTGCTTGGAGAAGCTTCTGTCATTTGTATGATAATAACACTGAGAAAATAGAAATTATCAGTATTACAATGATACATTTGGTCAATTATTTTGTTCATCTGAATTGAACAATCTTTAGAAAATGACGCATCTTAGGCCATATAGGATTTCCAAAACCCTCTTTGATAATTTGAAATCTCCAAGGTGAATTGGATATAAAATATCAATTCAATGTGTGCAATAAGTGAATTTCAAGTTTATAAGCTTGAAAATTTCACTCACAAAAAAGTGTGGATCAAAGGTGCAATTCAGGCTTCTAAACCCGAATTACACTTGGGAAGAACTAACTCAAGTGTAATTCAAGTTTAGAAACCTGAATTACACCTAAAAAAGGTGCAATTGCAAAGTAGGTGTCGAGAGGGGTTATAGACTTGCCAAACACCTTAGAAAACAAAAATGGTGCAACTCAAGTGGAGACCGGGTATACAAACCCACTTCACACCTCAAAGAGAAAGGAAGACAAGTTGGTGGTTGGTGGGGTTATAGACCCACCGACCACCTAGTTTGGTGTATGGAGGGTCTTTAGCCCTGCCAAACACCAAGTTTGGAAACATTTGAAAATGAAACAATGAATGATGGTAGTGGTGGTGGTCAAGGTTGTAGATCTTCCATGCACCATAATGTGGTGTGTGGCAGGCCTACGACCCTGCCCAACACCATGATGGTAATACAAAGAAAAAAGGAAATAAGGATGGTGGTGGATGGGGTCGTAGACCCACCACACACCACAATGTGGTGTGTGATGGGCCTACGACCTTGCCACACACAACACAAAGGAATTTCACAATGGATACAATGCAGGGAAAAATGAAGTGTAGGGTGAGGTTGTAGACCTACCATGCACCACAATGTTGTGTGTGGCAAGCCTACAGCCTCAACCCAACACCACAATGGCTTAACAAAACCAGTGATAAAAAGAAAGGAATGTTGCCTGGGACCATTGGCCTAGATGACATCACTAAAATGACATTGTTTGAGTCAATGATCTCGTACGGTATCACTTGAAATTGATAATGTTAGAATCAAATAAAGTATTCGAAATCAAAAGAAAGGGTTTTTAAAACCCTAAAAAAATTGGGAAGAAAAATACATACTTGAGTAAGAAGTCATTGAAATCTTCCTCTCCAAGCATAAGTGATTTTAAAATGAACTAAAAGCAATTTAAAATGAGTAAAAAGAGACTTAAAATCAAATAATAAGACTACTACTCAAATTTATCACAAGAACAATTAGTAACTGAAGTGTATTAAGTAGGCGTAAATCAAGTTTGCAAACCCGATTTGCACCTAAGGGGCAAAACAAATGAAAAAGAGGTGTAAATCGGGTTTGTAAACCTAATTTTCACATACAAGGGTATGCTTGGTGTAAATTGGATTTACAAACCCGATTTGCATCAAAATTTCTCACTTAAGTGAAAAAGAAAATACAAGGGAAAAATTAAAGTGCTTATGACGACAAAACGTCTTGTAAAGCGTGCATAGAGCATTGAAATCACAAATGGGAAAAAAATTTGTGGTGTACCCTTAGATTTTCATAATGAAAAAATTGAGGACAAAAAATATATTATTGATACCTTAGTAGCCTATGAGATTTCAGAAATGGAGCAAGAGAAGCGAGAAAAGAGAGAAGCAACATTTAATGTTTCAAGACTTGATAATCAAGTATGCAGTGGAGATCTAGATGAAGTTGAAGTAAATTTTGTGAAAAGATTGCATTGTGGCATTGGGAAATATGAAGGTAAGTTACCTTTGAAATGTTTTTCTTGTGGTAGAATTGGACATTATGCTTCTAATTACAATTACAAAGAAGACTATAAGAGATCAGATGTTGATGAGAAGAAGAATAAGTTTAAGAAACACAATTTTAATACAAGAGAGAAGAAAGGATTATGCTCTATTGAAGAACATACATCAGAAGATGAAGTTGATGATGATTCGAATGAAGAATCCCTATTTTTGGCAATTGAGGATGCAGCGTTTTAAATTGTACTCCCTTACAATTTTGACTGTATTTGAGCCTTCACATTAGCATTCATGCTTTGAGGCCTGAATGTGACCTTTTTTTTCTCTTGCTATGAAAATATATCATTAATTTCACTATGCACATCACCTTGCCCTTTAATTTTGGTGCCTAATTGGGCAGAACCTAGACTATTGGCATTATACTATATGTTGTCATTGATGTCAAATCCCGTGGTCCAGATTGGGTCCGGATGTGGTATGTTGAGCAACAACATATGTATGAGATGGTATTGAGTGTTTGGAGGTTTCCTGGATTTCCCTGATTTCTTGGCTTTTGGAAGATGTGTTGCTAATATTATGCAGTGATATTATTGGGCTCGGATGGGTCCAAAAGTCAAGGTTTTTGGTTTGGACATTGAAGCTGTGTAAGGATAGTTGTATAGCATGTGGATAATATTTTGGGTCCATCTTTGGCAATGTAAATAGTGTGTTGATGTGTTTGATGATCAGGAAAATTGTGGTTTGGTCCACTTCTCATTCGTTCCCACCATCAAATAGTTTAGTGGTGACCTATTTTAGATCTTTGTCTTGGCCGACATTGAAGATTATGTTTTTTTGGAGATAGTATATAGGAGTATGATCTAGATGAGTTGAAGTGTGGCTTTTTTAAGTTGACGACATGCAAGATTGCAAGAATCCAGTTGATGTGTGATTTTTGTGATGTGGATAGTTATCTAAAGTAGTTTTGACAATGTTTTTCAGTGGTGGATTCTCTTTATCTTTCTTTCTTTGGAAGTGAGACTTTCTGGGTAGTGAGCCCTCTAGCAGTGAGCCTTTCTGGGTAGTGAGACCACCTACAGTGAGTATCTTGGCAGTGAGCCACCATTTTTTAAAAATCACCTTAACTGGTGTTTCTATATTGAGAATTAGCATTCTCTATGGGTTTTCCCTTCTTGGGTTTTTCATGTAATTTATGGTGTTCTCTGTGTCTGATATGTTATGGGTACATTCTTTCATGCTTTATCTATTTTGATTAATTTTTTTAGTTGTTTTGGATTTGTGAATGAAAGTTTAAAGAAAATTTTATTGTCAACTGATTAAACCCCCCTTTCAGTTGCTTAGATATTCAACAAATGGTATCAGAGCTTTGGTTCCTTGATATAGAGCTTAATCACTTGAGGTAGATCTTGATCCGATGACACACAAGCTATCTATTCCTAACTTTGAAGGATTTGATTATAGTTTCTAGAAAGTGAAGATGAGAGGTTATCTAGTTTCTCTAGGTTACAACACATGGAAGACTGTGGAGACTAAGCATGTTCAACTGGTTAATGGTCTTACTACTCCAGAAGAAGTTCAAGAATATGAAGAAAATGAAAAGGAAAGGTATGCTATCTTTAGTGCATTATCAAAAATTGAATTCACAAAAGTTTTCTCTTTTAATACTACTTATGAGGTTTTGCAGAAGCTAAAAGATATCTATGAATGAAATGAGAGAGTTAAGTTGACAAATAGGCTAACAGCTAAGCGAAGGTATTAAAACTTGAAGATGGAAGAAGGAGAAGACATTGTAAGCTATTTTGAAAAGGTTGTCAACATTGTGAATGAAATCAGAGAACTCAGAGCCACTTTGAATGATAAAGATGTGATTGACAAAATCTTAATGACTTCACCAGTGAGTTACAGTGATAAGATCTCAGCTATTGAAGAAACCTATGATTTGAAATTCACTAGAGAGAAGCAATTTGGTACCCTTACTGCATTTGAAGTGAGAAAGTGATAGGGAGATTGAGTGAGAAGTTCCTCAATCAGTCTGAATTGGTCTAATTTGACAAGTGGACCCAAGGATATAGTTTTCTTATGTTTTCAATCAATGTTTGGCAACATCAAACCCCAACACCCACACTACTCCTCAAACAATCACCCTATTGTGTGTTATGCAACATTGTTCTAGTTTGCTTCCTCAAGTTACTCAAATCCTCCACCATAGGTCCAAACTCCAAAATTATGTCTTAATTGTCAAAATTGATTGGAATATGTCCATCATGTGTCTTTCAACTGCTTTTCACAAGTTTGGAAGGTTCTTACACCCTTGGGAAGATCGGGTTCAACTTTTAGTGAAAACAAGGCTAAAAGACTACTAGCCCGTGGAGGCCTAATTGGGTGAATTTTTCTTGAATAGGGAAATGATGACCATCACCATAATGAAACCTACCTTGGATGATGTCAAAAAGGTCCAATCTCAAGGTTTTTTATGGTCTTGGCTCCTGAGAAGGTGGTTTAATTGCTGTCCACATTTTTAGGCAAGAAAAGAGGGTTTTAAGAGGGTTTTGCACATGAAACAAAGGAAGTCTCTTCTAAATCCCACACCAAGATTCTAAACTCTTGTATATATTCTACCACATCATTTATAACACTTATTCAACACTGCCTTGTATTACATTATAACAAACACTTGCCATACAACAATAAAATGACTGTTAAAATGCATTGTTGCTGCTAATTCATTATTTTTCTACACTTTGAAGGGTTAGAACTCATGAAAAACTTTACCAAAGCATGTAAAAAACTCCAAGAATTTTTTTTAGTACTTTTAACAAGATCTCAAAGCATGGATATGGTCATCAATCAACTTTGGATTCAAAAATACATTAAATTCCCCGAAACTGGGTACTTGCTGCCAACCACTACTTCAACACACTCAGACATTAATAACTTCCAAACCTGAAAAGAATAGTCCAACGACTTTGGTGGAGTTTCAAAAAACTTTATGAAAAGAAACATATCCAACATTCATAAAGATCCAACAGTGCAATCAAAAGTTATCATCTCTGCACCGAGACCAATTTTGACTGTCATAAATCTGGAAAGTGTATGCTTGCTTCCAACTAGAGTTAACACACACTTGCAAGTTGATGTTGGCATTTTTGATGTTTATGTTGTGATTGTCATTGATAGACACACACTTGCATTGAGATCCCCTTTATATGTATGAGCTAGAGCTCAACCGATATTTGTTCCAACCGGTATGTTGTATTCTAGTCTTTAGACTATTGGTGATTTTGCAGAATGTGTTTCCCGGTCTGAAGCGGCATGTCAACCCCAAGCAGTTTGTAGATCTCAGGTGGTAGGAGGGAGAAAAGCAGCATAACACATTCTTACCAGTCTTCTTTTTTGTCAAACTGGCAACCGGTATTTTGTATGAACCGGTAATACTCTGTGATGAGTTACCAACTGACATTTTGTGATGAGTCACCAATCCACCGATTGTTTGACGGTGCCGACACACTGACGGTGCTTCTTGTGTCATGTTATTGAGTATGTCTAGATTCATTGAACCTAAGAAATTTTAATGTAATCCTATTGGATTGACATGAAATCAGATTCCTTTAAAATGACATCATGTCCAGGGTTTTAGGTTATTGCTGAAAGGGTTTATGTTGTGCTAGGGTTTAAGGTGGTTGACGAGTTGTTGTAAGAGCGATCTTATCTGAGAAGATCAGGTTGTAACTAAGTGAGATATAGAGAAGACTGAAGTAATACTGGAATGCATTAGCTGTGAGCTATACTGGATCTAACCAAGCAGTCTATGCTATTAGATAGATCAAATACTTTTTGATTACTCACATCTTTGACAAGTCTGTAGCCCTTAATTGAGTAGGCCCAAAAGCCTTTTGTAAAATCCTCTAACAAGGTGGTTTACCTTTGTGAATCTAAAATCCTCTAGCAAGGTAGTCTTTAATTGGACTTATCTCCTAACAGAGATTGAGATTCCTAACAGGATCTATTCTGGTAAAGAACATTGTAAGACCTTAACCGGTCTAACCTTAACCGGCCTGGTTTCTATCCTGCAGATAGTGACTTGTGAGTTCCATCTCACTGTGGTTTTTCCCATTTGGGTTTCCACGTCAAATATCTTGTGTTATGGTTGTATTGTTTTTGTGGGTGAATACTTTATTTGCATCTTGGTTTGCATGTGTGATAACCGGTCTGTCTGTTAAACTGTTTTACCAGTTTATCTTCAGACTATTTAAGTGTTTTAGTGCAGAGGTTTTTGGCATACTAATTCACCCCCCCTCTTAGTATTCATCAATTGTTATTAGAGCCTACCTTTCTATAAGTTTAACCACTTGGAAAGAGATATGGGGGAATACACCTTGAGGGAACTTACTCAATGACTCACTCAGTCTGAGCAAGCCTATGATGATCTTATGGTCAAATACAAGGCATCTCAAGCAAAAAGGAGAGAACATGTAGAAAAGCTGATGGAGCTATCTAAAAATAGTTTTGCAGATGAAGCAGATATGGAAGCCATGATAGCAGAAGTAAATAAGTTGAATGAATCAAACTCCAACCTGAGAAAGGAGTTGGAAGGATTGACTATCCGGTTTAGTCAAGAGCTTGAGAACAGGAGGAAAGCTAAAGATCTGGTGAAGGACAGAGATCATGAGATCTCCAAGTTGAAACAAGAGATTAGTGCACTGGCTGCTCGCCTTCATGAGAGTAGAATGGAAAAAGAAGGAGTCCAAGATGAACTGAACATAGCCATCTCTAAAAATGCAAGCCTAATGGAGACAAATACTGCTATTTCCAAAGAACTCTTAGAGTCAAAGGAAATACTTGGTAAGTTTAGCAAAAGTACTATTAAGATAGAGCAAAAGCTTGAGTCGGCTACACCAGTAAAGATACCAATGGACTTGGTTTCTCTAGACATGAGGAAGGAGAATCCTCAGGAACAAATGCTGAAGCATCAAAGAAGCAACCGACATTCAAAGGAAAAGGTAAGCAAAAATTCAAACCTATTTGCTTTAACTATCTTAAAGAAGGACACACTGCCAATGTATGTAGGAGCAAAGCCTACAATAATTTTCCTTACTTTATTAACAATGTACCTAGATCCAATAAGTTCAACGGTCATTGTTATGCATGTAACAAGTATGGGCATAGAGCATTTGAATGTAGGTCTATGATGAATAACACTGGAAGATATCCTCAAAGGACCCAAGGAGTTGGTCCTGAACCTTTTGTGAACCGGAACCACAACCAGTGTAATGCCTTCAATCATCAGGCAAGAAGCGGTGGCCATCAAGTAGCAACCGGATGGAGAGAAAATTGTATGATCTATCATGGTCATGGTCACACTGCTGCAACATGTAGAAGGAAGAATGGAAACATGTACAATGGACCTTGGAGAGCACCTAGATTGGTTTGCTACCACTGCAACAAACTGGGTCACATTGCAAGATTCTGCAGAAGCAGAAGAGTATATCTGATGATATACCGGTCACTCTAGAAGGAGAAATTGATGTTGAAACAGTTCAAGTGGATATGAACAAAACGTGGAGGAAGAAACCAACAATGTTGGAAGAGGAACTAGTTTCTGCACCTAGTGTGGAAATAGTGGAACCGACAAACTAAGCTTCAAAAGGCTTAGGGGGAGCAAAATGGCAAATGTTTTCAAAACCCCGGTTTACACCGGTAAAGGACCTTAACTAGTATATGATACCTGTCGCTTGGCAAAAGATTGGAAATGGTAAAAAGGCAAATTAGGGTTTACGCCCTAATAGAGGAGAATTAATGGCGGTAGGTGAGAGACATGTATAAAAGCATTTTTCAAATCATTTCTCACTATTTGTTTTTGAGGGAAGAAAATTTTTTCAAAGAGAAGAGCAAAGAAAAGGTGATTTGAGCTGAGATTTCAAGAAATTGACAAATCTTGAAGGAGATTCAAATTTAGTTTGCAAACGGTCAAGTGGAGAACACAAAGTGGTGATTTAGCAACCGACGGAGTGTGGAGTGAAGCAGAATCAGAAAACCCTGAATTCGCATTTTAAAGGTATTCCTCGAGTTCTTAAAATATTCTACAATGGCTTCTGCATCTCATACCAGTTCTAGTACATCCATTGAGTCTGAAAGTTTCATTCAAAGGAAGTCAAAGTATAATGCCCTATCACAAGTTCTAGCTGGAGTGATAGTGGAAGAGGGAATTTCTGACTATATTGATTGCAAGATTGAAGACCTAGGGTCTCTAGCCATCCACTCTCAACTAGGTCTATTTTGTGGAAAGGATAAGAAAATCAAACTGGAATATAGTATCTTAGAGAAGAAGAAACTCCATAATATAGTATACTTTCTGGAAGACTTTACAGTGGATCATATTAGGATCATTTTGAGCAGAGTCCATGGTGACAAGATGTACCTGGAGAGGATGCATGATATTACACCGTAGGCAATTCATGCAGTCACCAGTTTCTGCAACACAGGGGAAGTGCCAGCCCTAAGGACAATAAGCAAAATGGAAATGTCAAAGCTCACCAGTTCAGTGAGCGATTCACGAAGCATGATAGTCCACTCCATCAAGGATGATCTTGTTAAGTATGCCTGCATGGTGATAGGCTACCAAACATTCTCTGCTAGTAGAATTAACTCTGTATCTGCTACAGCGATAAATGCTGCTTACTGAATGATTAAAGAAGATGCATCATTTGATCTATGCACCGGTATGCAAAGGCAACTCCTGTCTAATCTGAAGTCAATCAAACAGGATAATGCACTAAGATTCAAGTTTAGACAACTATTGGTTGGGTTATTCTTCTATTTCCAAGGCTACTTTCCTGGAGTAGGAGATGTCCAGTGGTCTCCTGACCAACCGGTAACCAAGTAGATCAAGGAAAGCTTTCAAGCAATTGGAACTGGTTACCCTGATGTGCTGAACAAGTACTTTGATGAGTTTAGATGGAAGATAAGCCAAAGGATGAGGATCTCAGGCAACATTGTCAAGAAATATGAAGATGACATCTGTTTCACCATCCAGGTGGACAAATGCTTAATGGAGGCTGTTGAGCCTAGAATGGAAGAAGTGGAGCCAATGGGCAATGAGGTGATGTATGATATGCTGGAAGGGTATGCCTCAACCCTTATTGCCTCACCTCTTGATCCTAAGGCAAAGAGGACCAGAACCTATCTGGAAAGGATTGCACCGGTCGAGGAACCCTCTGTTAAGAAAGGAAAAGAACTAATAGCAAAGAAGGGAAAGGAAGTGCTTATAGCATGGACACCGACTACTACTGCAACTCTAAGAGTGACCAAGTGGTCACCTACAAAGAAGAAACTGGAAGTGGCACCGACAAAAGTCTTTGAAAGAAAAAGGAAGACTAAGTCAAATGAACTAGACTCTGAAGAGACTAGTCTGAGGAAATGCCAAAGAAGGCCAGACAGACGAAGAAGATGAAGAAGAATGAACCAGCAGCATTTGCACTGGTAAATATTGATATCTCCTCATATAAACCTTTGACACATTGTCAAAGAACAATAAAGAATATTAGGAGAAAATTACTTCATGATTTAGTAGATTATTATGATGATTTTAGTGATGAGGAGAAAGAAGAAGTACTACAGGAGATTATTATTTATTTGTGTAAGAATGACCGGTCACCATCAGAGATTAAATCTCATACACCAGATTCATTATATAAGGCATTAGATAATAAATGGCACATTGCCATAGAAAAAGAACAGGAGATTAGGGAGAAAGTCTTTGCACAGTACTTTCCTGACCTCTCAAACTCAGAATTATTTGATGTTTTGGACCAAAATAAAGGACTCTTCTTCACAAGAAGAATAAGACTCTAGCTGTTAGAGGGAAGAGTTGATGATGTTGAAAAAGACACTCATCAACATATGGATCATGCTATCCATGCTCACAAAGAACGTATGGCCAACTTGCAAGCAGAAAAAGAACCGGTTATATCCAAACCGGATGAAGTTTTTGATGAAGAAGGAAACCCAGTTGAAGAACCAATCGACACTATTGATGTAGATGCCCTAGACATAGAGGATGTCACTTAGGACATACCTTCTGAGGGAACAAAACAGGTGCAATAGGCCGAATAGGGCAATGAGCAAGCCGAGGATAGATAGGAAGTGACTAAGGAACAAGCAGAGAAGAAGAAGAAGAGGGATGAAGATGAGAAAAAGCGGAAAGTGGAAGAGAAGAGAAAAGAGGAAGAGGAGAAAAGAAAAGATGAAGAGAAAAAGAAGCAAGAATATGAGAGGAAAAAGAAAGAAGAAGAGGATAAGGAAGAAAAGAAGAAGAAGTAAGAAGAAAAGAAGAAGAAGGAAGAGGAAGATAAAGAAAAGGAAAAGTGGAAGGAAGAAGAAAAGAAGAAGAAGGAAGAGGAAGAGAAAGAAGAGGAGAAGAGGAAGGAAGCTAGGAAGAAAAAGAAAGAAGAAGAAGACAAGGAACAAGAAAAGAAGAAGGAAGCAAAGAAAAAGAAGAAGGAAGTAGAGAAAAAGAAGAAGGAAGAAGAAGACAAGGCAACATAGAAAAGAAAAGCAGATAAGGCAGCGGAAGCGGTGAAGAGCACACAAATGGAGACTACGAAGGCAACCGGGAGTTAAGCCAAACCGACTGATATCACCAGTCCTATCGATCTCCAGTTTGCAAGTGAATTGGAGCTAATGCAGAGCATCAAGGTTGCTCAAGAGTGCCTTGAAATCATTCAAAGGAAAAAGGAGCAAGATATAATTCAAGCGGCTGTAGACACCCTTACCAGTTTGATCTTGGGTACCAATCTTCCTAACACTGAATCATCACTAGCACAGCTTAAGCTACTATGTACTATAGTGGATGATTAGGTGCAGAGCCTAGAAGAAGCAGATGAAGCAAATTTCAAGACAGAGCATCAAAAGGCTTTTAACATTGCTCTGGTGAAGAAGTTGAATGAACTCCAGTTTGAACTACCGAAAGACCAAAATGATATAAGGGACGCTTTGGATGAGGGAAATCTACTACTAAGCAAAATCTATCAACCCCATCTATTCTATGATGATGTGCTAGCTTAGAAGAAAAAGCTTCAAATGGACTTGCAGTCTTACTTGAGCACATTTAAGCCACCTTATGATTCCTTTGCAACTTATGGGCAAACCGTTCATCGGTTTCAGATCCAATCAGCCAAAATGGAGCAAGAGATCAGTACATGGTCTAGAGATTTGCAGGAGCTACAACTGGTTTTACTTCCACATCTTTAAATTCTTCAGAAGTGTTATCTGAACCTGGATGCCTTGATAGTTACATAGGAAATGAGCACAGTTGATGCCATGGAAGAACAGGTCTCCCAGATGCAAACAGAGAAAGAAGTGGCCACCTCCCTACTTGAGTCCTGGTCTCTATCAATGAAACAATTTTTGCAGGACTATAAATTAGTTTTTGACAAGTATTATTCCTTGTTGTCATAAAATTTTATTATTTTAATATCAAATGGAAATAGGGTTGTTCAACGGTACTTTGTCATTATTGGCAAAGGGGGAGAAGTACTCTATTTTGGAGAAGTATAGAGTATCTGGTTTTAAAATTTTGCTATATGTTTTGATATATGCTATATACTTTGATATCTCAATGTTTATGCTCTGTATGCAAAATTGCTATACATTGTATTGATTAAGGGATAGTGTATATGCTTAGGGGGAGCAATTTTGTTAATGGCATGTTTTTGTTGTAAAACACTTAGATGTCAAAATTTTATTTTCCTAAGTGTTGTCATCAATGCCAAAGGGGGAGATTGTTGGAATTTTTGATGTTTATGTTGTGATTGTCATTGATGGACACACACTTGCATTGAGATCTCCTTTATATGTATGAGCTAGAGCTCAATCGGTATCTATTCCAGCCGGCATGTTGTATTCTAGTCTTTAGACTATTGGTGATTTTGCAGAATGTGTTTCCCAGTCTGAAGCGGCATGTCGACCCCAAGTGGTTCATAGATCTCAAGAGGTATGAGGGAGAAAAGTGGCATAACACATTCTTACTAGTCTTCATTTTTGTCAAACCGGTAACTAGTATTTTGTATGAACTGGTAATACTCTGTGATGAGTTACCAACCGACATTTTGTGATGAGTCACCAATCCACCGATTGTTTGACAGTGCCGACACACTGACGGTGCTTCTTGTTTCGCGTTACTGAGTATGTCTAGATTCATTGAACCTAGGAAATTGTAATGTAATCCTATTGGACTGACATGAAATCAGATTCCTTTAAAAGGACATCATGTCTAGGGTTTTAGGTTGTTGCTGAAAGGGTTTATGTTGTGCAAGGGTTTAAGGTGGTTGATGAGTTGTTGTAAGAGCGATCTTATCTAAGAAGATCAGGTTGTAACTGAGTGAGAGATAGAGAAGACTAAAGTAATGCTGGAATGCATTAATTGTGAGCTATACTGGATCTAACCAAGCAACCTGTGCTATTAGGTAGATCAAATACTTGTTGATTACTCACATCTTTGACAAGTCTTTAGCCCTTAATCGAGTAGGCCCAAAAGCCTTTTGTAAAATCCTCTAACAAGGTGGTTGACCTCTATGAATCTAAAATCCTCTAGCAAGGTAATCTTTAATCAGACTTATCTCCTAACAGAGATTGAGATTCCTAACAGGATCTGTTCTAGTGAAGAACATTGTAAGACCTTAACCGGTCTAGTTTCTATGATGCAGATAGTGACTTGTGAGTTCCATCTCACCGTGGTTTTTCCCATTTGGGTTTCCATGTCAAATATCTTGTGTTATGGTTGTATTGATTTTGTGGGTGAATGATTTATTTGCATTTTGGTTTGCATGTGTGATAACCGGTCTATCTGTTAAACTATTTTACCGGTTTATCTTCAGACTGTTTAAGTGTTTTAGTGCAAAGGTTTTTGGCATACTAATTAACCCCCCCTCTTAGTATTCATTAGATGAAAAGTAAATTGTTTGGAAATACAAATGAATCCAAAACCCCTTGAATTCTAGTGCATATATTTTCCTCAATTTTTCTTACTCAAATTGGTCTTGAGCACAAACAAGTTTGGTCTCACTCACATTGCTAGCCAAATCCATCACCAATTTGCCTAGCATATGCTCAAAAACTCTTCTTTCTCACAACCCTGGCAAAAATGTGAAATTTATACACTATACAAGTGAAATAAAATTTTTCTAAGTCCATCCATGGGAGCCCAAACTTGGATTTAGACAAGTTGATGCATTTTTGTGGCCCAAACCCTTGGCAGAGCAGCCAAAGAGCAAAAATGAAACTATTTTTGTACAACCAACTTCCAAACACAAAACCTGAAATATAATTAAATGAGGAGTATTTAATATACAATAAAATCACTTCCCAAAAGGTACAATACAGAAATTAGGAGTCCCAATATGGACTGCTATACAAATGGTGTCAAAATATGAGAAAAACATGAAATTGCTACCCTTTCAATTGATTTTTTTTAGAAAGTACAAAATCCAACCCTATAAAAAGAAGAGGGAGGCATATATATAGAATTTGGAGGTAGTTATCATGTCTTGTATGGACATAAGGAATGTTTGTCTTCTTTTTACAAAAAAGTGTCTAAAATGACAACTTTTACAAGCAAAATGACAACTTTTGTTGCTCCAAATGGCAATTTGAGCAACCTAACACAACCAACCTTCCAAAGTCACCTAGAAATTATTAAAAACACTTCCTAAACATGTTTCAATTATTTCTAAATCATGCCTAAGCCTATAAGGCAATTTTCCACTTTTTAGCCCTTTTAGGCCTAGAAGCACAAAATTGACAATTCAAGCCCTAAGAAGCAAAATTTGATATCTCAAGCACAAAATGATATCAAAAAATCATTAAATGACTAAAAAAAAACTATGACAACATTCAAAACCTATTACAAGACTTACAAACACTTAAGCATGAAAATACTAAAAATGGAGGGTAAAGCATGACTAGGTGCTCCTGCACCATACTCTCCCAAAGACAAAGAAGTCATGTGACTCCTTGAGGTAGAAAAGAAGAAGGGATTCCAAACTTAAAGAAATCAGATTCATGTATCCAAGTGGCTTTTGAAAGTGGTGTATCTTTCCATTTGATAAGATGTTGCATGTACACTTGATGGTGAGTCTTCTTGTACACTCTTGAGTCCAACACCTTTTCAGATTGAGGAATGGATGGAGGAGGCAAAGGAAGGTCTGAAAGTGACTTGTGAACATCTTAAAATATATCATTCTCCTTAGGAAGCTGACCTTTGAATGCCACCAAATCTGAAACATTGAAAATAGGAGACAAAGAAAGATCAGTAGGCAAATCAATTTTATATGCATTAGAACCATACTTAGCCAATATCTTGCAATGACCTATCCGCCTCATTTGGATATTGATGGGAACTCCCTTTTTCAATTTATACTTATTCAAATGAACCATCACAAAGTCCCCAACTGAAAATTGAACATCCCTCTTTGATGCATCTACTCTAGCTTTCACTTTTTGTGAGGTATCTTGAAGAGTCTTTCTCACTTGCTCATGAACTTCCTTCATTGATTGAGCCATGTCATCCATTGTACCACTCTTTTTCTGCATGGTACCAAGATCCCTTAACTCCATGACACCCCTTGGGTGCATCCCATAAACAATCTCAAAGGGACTCTTACCAGTTGACCTGTTAGCACTATCATTATATGCAAATTCTGCCTGATGGATGAGTTGATCCCAACTTTGGCCATATTCCTTTGTCAAACACCTTAAGAGGTTTCCAAGAGTCCTATTGACCACCTTAGTTTTCCCATCAGTTTGTGGGTGATAAGCTAAACCAAAAGAAAGATTAGTACCCAATCTTTTCCACAATGTCTTCCAAAAATGGCCAAGAAACTTAACATCTCTATCAGAAACAATGCTAGAAGGTAAACCATGGATTCTAATCACTTCCTTGAAAAAAAAATAGGCTATATGATTAGCATCATGTGTAGTCTTGCAAGGAATAAAGTGTGCCATTTTACTAAATCTATCCAGAATGAGAAAGATGCTATCAAAACCAGCTTGAGTCTTAGGTAAGCCTGCTACAAAATCCATGCTAACACATTCCCAAGGCCTTGTAGGAATTGGAAGAGGCTAATAAAGACTAGCATTAGAAGTATTACCTTTTTCTTTCTAAAAAAACATACATTGCTCCACATACCTTCTAACATCTCGCTGCATTTTAGGCCAATAATAGAAATGTTGCACCAACTCCAATGTTTTGTTGAGACCAAAATGTCCACTCAAACACCCATTGTGATTTTTGTGGATCAGATTCTCCCTCATTGATCTTTTAGGAACACATAGCTGCCCACCTTTAAACAACAAACCATTTTGCAAAGTATAATCAACATATTCACTATGAAAAGAATTATCAAATGCTTGGCAAACCTTATAGATGGCTGCAAAATCTTCATCATTAGGATACATTTCTTTGAAGCATTCTATGCCAATACTTTGAACTTGTACTTCTTGCACTATTAGAAGCCTTCTACTCAAAGACTCTACTACTTTATTGCATTACCCTTTCTTTTGCTTAAGAGTAAAAGTGTATGATTGTAAGTACTCAACCCATTTAACATGCCTATGATTTAACTTATCTTGTGAATTCAAGAAACTCAAAGCTTGATTATCTGTATAAACAACAAACTCCTTTGGAAGCAAATAATGTCTCCACTTTCGAAGTGCTTGAACTAAATCATAGAGTTCCAAATCATAGGAAGAGTACTTCTTTTTAGCATCATTTAACTTTTCACTAAAGAAAGCTATAGGTCTATTATCTTGACTCAACACTGCACCTACGACAATATTACTAGCATCACATTCAATAGTAAATAACTTGTCAAAACTAGGAAGTATAAGCACTGGTTGAGAAGCAACCTTGGTTTTCAAAAGTTCAAACCCCTTATTTGTTGCATTTGTCCACTAAAACTTTACCTTAGCTCCACCTTTTATAGTTTCAAGCATTGATGCACAAATATCACTAAACCCTTTGATGAACTTCCTGTAGAACTGTGCCAAGCCATGAAAACTTTGAACTTCACTTGCTGATTTGGGTGTAGAACAATTTATGATGGCTTCCACTTTAGTTTTGTCCATTTTTAAATCTCCACCTGAGATCACAAAGCCAAGATAAACCAACTCCTGTTTCATAAAATCACACTTTCCCAAATTGATTGTCAGTTGTTCATCATATAATTTGTTCAAAACAATTTCAAGATGCTTCAAATGCTCTTCTTTAGCTTTACTAAATATTAGTATGTCATCTAAGTACACCACTACACATTTACTAATGAAATCATGCAACACTTCATTCATGAGTCTCATGAATGTACTTGGGGCATTAGAAAGACCAAATGGCATAACTAGCCACTCATAAAGACCCTCATTTTTTTTGAAAGTTGTTTTCCATTCATCACCTTCTTTTATCTTGATCTGGTGGTAACCACTTTTGAGGTCAATTTTTGTAAAATACTTGGCACCTCCCAAACAATCCATCAAATCCTCAATCCTTGGAATAGGAAATCTATACCTGATAGTGATTCTATTAATGGCTCTTGAATCTGTGCACAATCTACATGTACCTCCTTTCTTGGGTGCTAAAATTGCAGGTACTACACAAGGACTTGTACTCTTTCTTATCAGATTTTGATCTAGGAGTTCTTGAACTTGTCTTGCCATTTCTTTGTTCTGTTTAGGTGTCATCTTATAGGCTACTTTGTTTGGTAAAGAGGCTCCTGGTATGAAGTCTATCTGATGGCTAATGGCCCTAGGAGGTGGTAAGGTTGCAGGTGTTCCATCCCTTATGATCTCCTTATAGTTATCATGTATTTGTTGCACTTCTTGTGGTATCTCAACCTTCTTCTCATTCTTTTCTTCCTTGGGTGTCACTATGAGTGCAAATCCCACTCCTTTTTCCTCTTCAAGTGTGTTAATAAACTCTTTCTCATTCACTATTAAAATATTCTGATTCTTTGAATTTTTACCCTCTTTCTCTTCATTTATAGACTGAATTTTGTATGTAATACCATCCTTCTGAAATGAGTAGGAGTTCTTTTTACCATTATGTATGCCTTTCCTGTCAAATTGCCAAGGTCTACCAAGAAGTAGATAGCAAGCATCCCTTGGAAGAATATCACATAAGATCTTATCTTGATACCCTCCTATGGTGAACTCCACCCATGTTTGTTCATTGACAAGAACATGTTGCTCGCTATTCAACCATGTGACTCTATAGGGATGTGTGTGAGGGATTCTTTCTAGTTTGAGTTTACTCACTGCTTCTTCTAAAACTATGTTATCTGTGGATCCTGAATCATTGACCACCTTGCATACCTTTCCTATGATCTTGCACTTAATTCTAAACAATGGCCTTCTTTGAATAGGTTCCTCCTTAATTGGCTCCTTTATCAAGACTCTTCTCATCATCAAAATCTCACCATCTTCTGATGTTAAGCTCACTTCATGAGCTTTGCTTCTTGCTGTACTTTCTTGCACATAATGCACTTTTCTTTCACCTCCTTGTGATGAGGTGGGTTTCTCTGGACATCTGTAGGCAGGGTGTCCCAACTTCTGATAGTTGTAGCATTTCATGGTGGAGAAGTAGGACCCTCTTCCTGGTCCACTAGATCTACCTCTACCTGGGTTTCTAGATCCCCTTCCTCTATACTTGCTCTTGCTATATGAATCCCCAGTTTGCTCAATAAGTTTGGATACTCCTTGGGACCTTTGATATCCTCTTCCACCAAAACTTCCTCTATGGCCTCTACCATCTCTACCCCTACCTCTGCCTTTGTTTCTTTGCTCTTGCTTTCTCTTAATCTTCTCTTCCACTTTGAGTGCTAGTTGATAACACTTGTGAACTGTTTGTGGACATAGAAAACATATCTCTTCCTGTATGTTCCATCTCAATCCATTCAAATACCTTGCTACTTTTATACTCTCATCCTCTACTACCTTGGATCTCATACATAGTTATGGAAACTCCTCAGTGTAGCTACTAACATCTAAATCTTTTTGCCTCAATTTTTGTCTTTTCCTATGTAGTTGGATTTCATAGTCTTCAGGAAGATAGGTTTCTCTAATTTTGGAGACCATTGCTTTCTAGGTGGCTATTCATTTTCTTACCTTCTTTCACCCTTTCCTCTTGGATGAAATTCCACCAAGTTAAGGCTGCCCCTCTCAACCTTGATTTAGCTACTTGAACCTTTTGTGCTTCAGTTATTCCATCACATTCAAAATGGTTTTCTAGGTCTTCAATCCATTCTATAAGAGCATCTGGATCCATCTTTCCATTGAAAAGAGCCACTCCTTCTAAGGTTTTACCACTCATAGCTCTCAAATCCTTCAAGAATGGTTCTTTCTCAATAATAGGGCCAAGTATGGGAACCTCATCTTCTATGGCCACCATTTTGCCCTTATCTCCAACCTTATCATGGACTTCTTGAGTCTTAACTTCAATTTCAACTAGTTTTGTTGCTAGTTGCTCCAACCTCTCTCTGGGTGCTCTATTTTATTCTTCTTGGTCTTCTACCTTCTTGGCTAATTCAACATTAGTAACCATGGTTTCTTCTAAGGATTCTATTGATCCTATGTCAATTTGTTTTCTCTTTTCTCCTGAATCTTACTCAGGGTCTAATACCACCATGATAGGGAGATTGACTGAGAAGTTACTCAATCAGTTTGAAGGATACACTTTTCTTATGTTTTCAATTAGTGTTTGGCAACATCAAACCCCAACACCCACACTACTCCTCAAACAATCACCCTATTGTGTGTTATGCAACATTGTTCTAGTTTGCTTCCTCAAGTTACTCAAATCCTCCACCATAGGTCCAAACTCCAAAATTATGTCTTATTGTCAAAACTGATTGGAATATTTCCATTGTGTGTCTTTCAACTACTTTTCACAAGTTTGAAAGGTTCTTACACCCTTGGGAAGATCGGGTTCAACTTTGAGTGAAAACAAGGCTAAAAGGCTACTAGCTTGTGGAGGCCTAATTGGGTGAATTTTGCTTGCATAGGGAAATGATGACCATAACCATCATGAAACCTACCTTTTATGATGTCAAAAAGGTCCAAGCTCAAGGTTTTTTATGGTCTTGGTTCCTGAGAAGGTGGTTTAATCGCTATCCACATTTTTAGGCAAGAAAAGAGGGTTTTAAGAGGGTTTTGCACATGAAACAAAGGAAGTCTCTTCTAAATCCCACACCAAGCTTCTAAACTCTTGTATATTTTCTTCCACATCATTTAGAATACTTATTCAACACTTCCTTGGATGACATTATAACAAACACTTGCCATTCAACAATAAAATGTCTGTTAAAATGCATTGTTGCTGCTAATTCACTATTTTTCTACACTTTGAAGGGTTAGAACTCATGAAAAACTTCACCAAAGCATGTAAAAACCTTGAAGAAATTTTTTTAGCACTTTTAAAAAGATCCCCAAACATGGATATGGTCATCAATCAACTCTGGATTAAAAAATATATTAAATTCCCCAAAACTGGGTACTTGCTGCCAACCACTACTTCAACACACTCAGACATTAATAGCTTCAAAACCAGAAAATAATAGCCCAATCAAATCGATGGAGTTTTATAAATATTTATTAAGAGAAAAATATCCATAATTCATAAAGATCCAACGGTGCAAATAAAAAAGTTATCATCTCTGCATCGAGACCAATTTTGACTGTCATAAATCTGGAAAGTGTATGCTTGCTGCCAACTAGAGTTAACACACACTTGCAAGATGAAAAGTAAATTGTTTGGAACTAAAAATGCATCCAAAATAACTTAAATTATAGTGCAAACCTTTTCCTTAATTTTTCTTACTCGAATTGGTCTTGAGCACAAACAAGTTTGGTCTTGCTCATATTGTAAGCCAAATCCATCACAAATTTGCCTAGCATATGCTCAAAAACTCTTCTTTCTTACAGCCCTGGAAAAAATCTAGAATATTTACACTATAAAAGTGCAATAAAACTTGTCTAATTCCATCCATGGGATCCCAAATCTAGATTTAGACAAGTTGATGCATTTTTGTGGCCCAAACCCTTGGCAGGGCAGCCAAAGAGCAAAAATGAAACTATTTTTGTACAACCAACTTCCAAACACAAAACCTGAAATCTAATTACATGAGGAGCATTGAATATACAATAAAATAACTTCCCAAAAGGTACAGTATAGAAATGAGGAGTTCCAATATAGACTGCTATACAAATGGAGTCAAAATATGAGAGAAAAACATGAAATTGCTGCCCTTTCAATTGATTTTTGTTAGAAAGTACAAAAGACAACCCTATACAAAGAAGAGGGAGGAATATATATAGTATTTGGAGGTAGTTATCAAGTCATGTATAGACATAAGGCATTTTTGTCTTTTTTTTACAAAAAAGTGTCTAAAATGACAACTTTTGTTGCTCCAAATGGCAATTTGAGAAACCTAACACAACCAACCATCCAAAGTCACCTAGAAATGATTAAAAATGTTGGTATTTTGGTATGGTTTTGTCATTGATGTCAACACCTACTGAATACAAGCACTTTGGAGATCTAGCAATATTCACTAGCAAGCAGTAACTATTGCAACAGTTACTGGTATATGGTTCACCGACAAGATATATTGTTCACCGGTACTTGGAATGATATGGAAGACACTTGGTAATGTCGAAGACATCGTATGTACACTTTGTTTTGAAGGATTGATCATTGTTATTTTCATATTTTCATATTTGTTTTCACCAGCAAATAGGTCCAGGGTTATCTAGGGTTACACCGGTAGGTTCCAGATCAGCATGGGATGCTATGGAGATGATTTATTATTGATATAAATGCATTTAGCTGACATGTTTAATCGGTTATTGCATCAGATATTATATTGTTTGTAAAATGTTTTTATTGTAATATCTTGTAGAGTCGACCTACTAAAATTGGTCTTAGGGTATGGTATAAATGTAAGATCTTATTTGTAAGATCAAGTGTGGAATGCGAAAAAAATTTGCGTGAAGGTATATGTGAGATCAAACATAGGTATACACGAAGACATCATTTGAAGGTGAAGTTAGGTTTTTTGCAGAAGCATATCAACATTACACCGGTACTGAATTCAACATATGAAGATGCTATTTTGTGCAGTACATTCTTATTGGATTTAACCATCCAACTATAGTTAGTGTGACTCCCATTTGTGATTGAGCAGTGAGCTCTAGGCTGTTGGCCTCTCTGCATGTGCAGACCCCTTTTTGTACACTTACTATCTACAGTAGTATCATCTGATTGTGGGTAAGGTTTTCCACCGTGGTTTTTCCCCTGACAGGGTTTCCATGTACAAATATTGGTGTTATGTGTTGTGGATGACTTTATGTTTATGTTTCATACATTAATCCTTACCGGTATAGCAATTTACTATTAACACTGTCTACCGACACACTTAACTGGTTTATCGGTATTAAGCATTTAGTTGGTTAATTGGTTTTTGGTTTGAATTTATTAGAAAACTGATTCACCCCCCCCTCTCAGTTGTCTCTAGGACCTAACAATTGGTATCAAAGCCTAGTCCTCTTTTGCAGAAGTTTAACAACTTGAGGAGATCCAATGTCTACTAATTACTTCAGGAAGGACAGTCCTAAACTTGATGGAACCAACTATGGGATATGGCAGATCAGGATGGAGACACATCAAAATTGCATTGGTAAAGACATCTAGGAAGTTACTAAGAATGGTTATACTGCTGCTGTAGCTAGTCAGACTGCTCCAACTAATTTAGAAAAAGATGAAGAGAATGATTGTAAAGCAAGAGAAGCACTTTTGAGCACATTATCAGATCAACAAATCATGGGATTATCAGATAGGTCTACTGCTAAAGCTATTTGGGATCACTTGGAAACATTGAATGAAGGAGATTCCACAGTCAAAATTGCAAAACTTGAAAGCTTCTGAGTTATGTATGAACATTTGAAAATGGAAGAAGATGAAAGGATTTTTGCTTTTATGGAAAGAGTAAATGAAATTGTTTTGGGTATTAAATGTTGTGGAGGAACCCTGAGTGAGGATGAAATTGTTTCAAAAATCTTAAGAGGTTTGCCACTGGCATATAAAATGAAGGTTACTGCTATAAATGAATTGAGAGCAATGCCTAATACATCAGTAACTAGGGATACATTGATTGGAAAACTTTTAGCCTTTGAAATTGAGGAATTTGGTCCTGTTGCTACTATAAAGACTGATTTGGCCTTTAAAGCATCAACATCATCTGCTCCATCAATTGACAAATTAGACTGGAGAGCCTTTTATGCAAGAGAACTGGAAGAATCCAGAAAGGAGAATGAAGAGCTTGAAGAACTTGAAGCACTATTTGCAAGGAAAATGCCAAAAGGTCCAATTGGAAGTAAGTATGAAGGTAAAGCACCCTTTAAATGTTTTAACTGCAATAAAATTGGTCATATGGCTTCAAGATGCCTTGATAGACATGCTAGACTAAGAGAAGAAGCTAGAAGAACATACAAGCCTAATCCTGAATATCAGAGATACAAATTTAAGAAGAACAAAGATAAATCTTGTTACATTGTTGATGAAGGTATGACTGATGATTCTGATGAGGATCCAACAGATAATGGATGAGTTTTTGTTGCTATAACAGAAGATCAACCGACATCTACTGCTCAACTGGTAGAACAAGCCCTAGCAGCTAAAGTTGAAGCAAAGGATGAATGGATCATTGACTCAGGATGCTCACATCACATGACTGGAGACAAAGGTAAATTCTTGAACTTTCAAGAATACAATGGAGGTTTAGTAAGATTTGAAGATGACAAAGCCAGTTCAATCAAAGGTAAGGGTTCAATATCTCTTGATGGTAAGCATAACATTGACAATGTCTACTATGTTGAAGTATTAAAACATAATCTTTTAAGTGTTGGTCAATTAGTTGAGAAGGGATTTTAGTTACAATTTAAAAATGGAAAATGCAAAATCATGAATAGAACTGGTTTGGAAATTGCAACCAGTAATCAGACTAGAGCCAATATCTTTCATTTGAATAACAGTGAAAAGGCATGCTTAATTGCACATATAGATGAAAGTTGGTTATGGCATAAGAGACTATGTCATGTAAATTTTGATTTCATGGTAAAAATCAGTACTTCTAAGGCAATTAGAGATCTACCTAAAATTGTGAAACCTCAGAATACAGTTTGTAAGGAATGTCAATTTGGAAAACAAGTTAGAGCTAGTTTCAAAAGTATTCCAGAAAAATCCAATAATGGTCTTGATTTAATTCACACTAATTTATGTGGTCCAGCTAGAACTAGAAGCTTACAAGGTGATAGATATTTCATGCTTATTATTGATGATTATTCTAGAATGTGTTGGGTTACTTTTCTCAGAGAGAAATCATAAGCACTTGGGAAGTTCAAACTATTCAAAGCAATGGTTGAGAATGAAACCGGTAAGAAAATCAAATGTTTAAGATCAGATCAAGCAGGAGAATTCACATCTAAGGACTTTAATACATTATGTGAAGTGAATGGAATCAAAAGACAGTTATTAGCACTTCGGACACCACAGCAAAATGGAGTTGTTGAAAGGAAAAATAGAACCATCTTGGATGCAGCTATAAGTATGTTATTTGAAGCAAATCTACCACATGTGTATTGGAGAGAGGCAGTAAGCACTACTGTCTATACATTCAACAAAGTTCACATGAAAGGTGAAATCGGTAAGACCCCTCATGAACTATGGTTTGGTAATACTCCTACTCTTAAGTATTTTTGGAAGTAAATGTTATATTAGAAGAGATGAGTATATCGGCAAATTTGATCCTAGAAGTGATGAAGAAATATTTCTTGGTTATTCATCTAAGAGCAAGGCATATAGATGTTTTAATAAAAGATTGCAGAAAATTGTTGAGAGTACAAATGTAAGGATTGATGAATAATTCAGAGGAACTTAAAGGTATATAGACTCTGAACTGACAACAGAAATTGTGACAAATGAACCTATACTGAATCCACTAGTACAGAATGAAGATCCAGTTACCCCGGTATCATCAGAAGATTCCACAATAATTGAAGAACAACAAAAAACTAAGACACCCCAGTATGTAAGATTGAATCATTCTGAAGATCAGATAATTGGAAACAAATTTAAAGGAGTTATGACAAGAGGAAGATTGGCAAATGAAGAGGTATGTCTTATTTCTCAAATTGAACCATCATCTATCAATGAGGCATGTGAAGATAAATTTTGGATTAAAGCTATGGAAGAAGAATTAGGATAAATTGAGAAGAATAATACTTGGACATTAGTTCCCTGACCTAAAAATAAAAATGTAATTGGAACTAAATGGGTATTTAGAAATAAACTTAATGAAGATGGTAATGTTGTTAGAAATAAAGCAAGACTACTGTGTATGGGATATTCTCAGAAAGAAGGAGTTGATTACAATGAAACCTTTGCATCGCTAGCTAGAATTGAGGCAGTTAGATTATTCTTGGCTTTTGCAGCTCACAAGGATTACAAAGTTTATCAAATGGATATTAAATGTGCATTTTTGAATGGAAATCTTGAAGAAGAAGTATATATTGAACAACCTGATGGATTTTCTTTGACAGATGACAATGATATGGTTTGTAGGTTAAGAAAAGCTCTGTATGGATTGAAACAAGCCCCAAGAGCTTGGTATGCAAGGTTGGATAAGTATCTTTTAAAGATTGGTTTTACTAAAGGAAATGCAGATAGCAATTTATACTACAAAGTAACTAATGATGACATCTTGATTATTGAAGTATTTGTTGATGATATAATCTTTGGAGGAGAAGATGGATTATGTAAGGAATTTTCTCTTGAAATGTAGCAAGAATTTGAAATGTCCATGATTGGAGAAATAAAATTCTTTTTAGGTTTGCAAATTTCTCAGACTGATAAAGGTATATTTTTGAGTCAATCCAAGTACTTGAAAGAATTACTAAAGAAATTTGGGATGGAGTACTCTAAACTGGTAAGCACACCTATGACTACAAATGACAAATTATCTCAAAGGGATGAATCTACACCTATTAATCCAACTAGATACAAATCTATGATAGGAGGTTTACTATATTTGACACAAACCAGGCCTGATATTATGAATGCAGTATGTATTGTTTCTAGATTTCAGAGTAATCCTAGGGAAAATCATGAATCAGCAGTGAAAAGGATTTTTTGGTACTTACAAGGCACAACAAATCTTGGATTATGGTATCCTAAAGATGAAAACTTTGATCTATGTGCATACACAGATGCAAATTGGGTAGGAGATGTAGATGATAGAAAGAGCACCACTGGAGGAGCATTCTTTCTTGGAAAGAGATTAGTTTCTTGGTTGAGTAAGAAACAAAGTTGTACATCTTTATCAACAACAGAATCAAAATATGTTGCAGCAGCAACTAATTGTACAGAGGTATTATGGCTTAAGCAAATGTTGAAAGACATAAAGGTAAAATGCAAGGAACCTATTACTATATACTATGATAACACTACAGCAATTGATATATCTAAGAATCTGGTATTACATTCTAAAACCAAACATGTTTCTATCAAACTGAATTTTCTAAGGGGAAAAGTTGAAGAAAAGGAGATAAAACTAGTTTATGTGAATACTAAAGAACAACTTGTAGATATTTTCATAAAACCTTTGCCTAAGGAGAGTTTTGAGTATCTCAAAGATCATCTTGGAGTCATACCACTACCAGTAGAGACTTAGATAGTTGATGATTGTCATCAACTAGCAGAATTAAAAAGACAAATCTTTTATTTCGGTATTTGATGAGGAAGCTACTTCTCAGGGGGAGTAGTTGGTATTTTGTATGAACTTGATTTTTGTAACTTTGGCATTTGATGTCAAAGGGGGAGAGATATCTATGGAAAAAAAAATTATCTTTTTGGGGAGAGATATCTATGGAAAAATATATTATCTTTTGAGGAGAGATAGTGACTGGTATTAAAGATTAATCTTTGGATAAACACATGTTGCTCCCAGGGGGAGAAATTGTTGGTTAGGAGATTTTTGGCATTTGGCATTTCTATTTTGGCACTTTGATGGTTTTTCCATCTTGTGTTGCCATCAATTCCAAAGGGGGAGATTGTTGGTATTTTGGTATGGTTTTGTTACTGATGTCAACACCTACTGAATACAAGCACTTTGGAGATCCAACAATATTCACTGACAAGTAGTAACTATTGCAACAGTTACTGGTATATGGTTCACTAGTAGGATATATTGTTCACCGGTACTTGGAATGATATGGAAGACACTTGGTAATGTCAAAGACATCATATGGACACTTTGTTTTGAAGGATTGATCATTGGTATTTTCATATTTGCATATTTGCTTTTACCGGCAAATAGGTCTAGGGTTATCTAGGGTTACACCGACAGGTTTATCTTTTCCAGATCAGCATGGCACGTTATGGAGATGATTTATTATTGATGTAAATGCATTTAGCTAACATGTTTAATAAGTTATTGCATCAGATATTATATTGTTTGTAAAATGTTTTTATTGTAATATCTTGTAGAGACGACCTACTAAAATTGGTCTTAGGGTATGGTATAAATGTAAGATCTTATTTGTAAGATCAAGTGTGGAATGCGAAAAAGAATTGTGTGAAGGTATATGCAAGATCAAACAGAGGTTTACACAAAGACATCATTTGAAGGTGAAGTTAGGTTTTTTGTAGAAGCATATCAGCATTACACTGGTACTGAATCCAGCATATGAAGATGCTATTTTGTGTAGTACATTCTTATTGGATTTAACCATCCAACTGTAGTCAGTGTGACTCCCATTTGTGATTGAGCAATGAGCTCTAGGCTATTGGCCTTTCTGCATGTGCAGACCCCTTTTTGTACACTTACTATCTGCAGTAGTATCATCTGATTGTAGGTAAGGTTTCCCATCGTGGTTTTTCCCCTTACAAGGTTTCCATGTACAAATATTGGTGTTATGTATTTTGGATGACTTTATGTTTATGTTTCATACATTAATCCTTACCGGTATAGCAATTTACTGTTAACACTGTCTACCGGCACACTTAACTGGTTTACCGGTATTAAGCATTTAGTTGGTTAATTGGTTTTTGGTTTGAATTTATTAGACAACTGATTCGCCACCACCCCCCCTCTCAGTTGTCTCCAAGACCTAACAAAAAAAACTTTCTAAACATGTTTCATTGCTTCCCAAAGCATTCCTAAGCCTATAAGGGAATTTTCCACTTTTTAGCCCTTTTAGGCCTAGAAGCACAAAATTGACAATTCAAGCCCCAAGAAGCAAAAATTGATCTCTCAAGCAAAATGAGATCAAAAACTCATGAAATGACTAAAAAAAACATATGAAAACATTCAAAACCTATTACAAGACTTACAAACACTTAAGCATGAAAATTCTAAAACTGGAGAGTGAAGCATGACTAGCTACTCCTGCACCAGAAAGTTTGGAAATGACAAAGACAAATTGGAGACAACATTAAAAGCATCTAAAGATAGTCCGGATGATGATGATATCCTAGATGATATGGAAGCAAACTTTATGAGGAAACTAAAGAAAGGCATCAACAAATACAAAGGTATGTTACCCTTTAAATGTTTTAGATGTGGAAAGATTGGTCATATAGCTAGTAGATGTTCGAAAAAGGGAACAAGATAAAAGTTTAGGGAAAACAAGGGACAATTCAATAAGAAAGCCTATTATTTTAAGGATGATGCTGGCATTTCAGATGATGAATTAGACTATGAGGAAGGTGATTGTTTATTTTTGGTAGAAAATGATGTTCCCAAGTTTTATATTTTTAAGAGGATTGCTAATGCATTTCATGCTAGAATAGATAAGAATGATTGGTTATTGATAGTGAATGTTCAAATTATATGACTGGTGATAAGAGTAAGTTCATAAAGCTTGAAAAGTATGATGGAGGTTCTTTTAGGTTCAGAGATGATGAAACAACACAAATTGTTGGAATTGGTTCAATTACTTTTGATGGAAAACATATGATGCAGGAGCATCCCTGGTTCTTAGCAATCTTGCATCAACCAAAAATATTTCTTGTCTTTTTGTTTTCTATTTTGCAGTTTCAACATTTCATTTTTCATTTTATTGCATTGGCTCACTAGATCTTGTGCAGTTAGATTTTTCTTGAGGACATGATCATATTCCTTATTCCTAAATCGTGGAGCATTTGGATCATTTTATGGCAAGTTATCGATTCTGGATTTCGAGACAGTTTTCTGGCAACTGAACTGTTTGGACCTATTTACATTGGTGAATCTACCAGATCCCTTCTGTAGCTTACAAATCCCTATGCATTGATTTCGATGTTCCTTGGTGTGTGGCTGGCGCCCCCTTTGATCTGTACTTCATCCTTTGGATTTTACAGAGGAGTGTCTTTGGTAGAGGTCGACCTATTGGTTTTACATGTTTGGTCTTGCTCTTCGATATTTGATCCTTTTTGGGACAACTGGATCCCCTTGGATCATATAAATCATTGTAATCAAGCATTATAATTCAGTCAGAGGAATCAGATAGAATATAGTAGATAGATCTTAGGTTGGAGGTCTGAGAGTGACCTATTCTATAATTAAGCATGTTTGTAGCAGGTCAGTGAGCCGAATCTTGTAACCTGGATGTTACCAGTTATCTGTAATCAATTTTTATGATCTAATTCATTCAGTTCTGCATTGCCTCCATCATAGCCTCTTGTTTCTATTGTATTTACTCTTGTTGCATGGTCCAGATTGATCTCTTGAGGTCCCTCCTAATCAGTGATTCCACCAAGTGGTATTAGAGCAATATTTCATTCCAAAAATTGTGTTGTCTTGTGAATTTTGTTGTAGGGTGGCGAACTGTGGATCTCACTTGTAGTTGCAGAGGATTGGTGTGAAGATGGTGCGAAGAGGAAATAGGAATGGTGGAGTGTGTGGGAATGCAAACCCTATTATGATGGAAATATTATGAGGAATTTCAGCTCAGTTGGAAGCCATTGAGAGAACCCAGAGAAGAGGCAGACATATTAAATATGTGAGCAAAGATGAGGAAGAAGAGGCCTCAACATAACAAGTAGAAAATCCACCAGCAATCGATCTAGATGAAGACAAGTTCCTGAGGGTTTTGAGTAGGGCAAACAATAAACCACATTTTACCCCACCAGAGTATGATGGAAATTTGGATTCAGATGAATTGATGAATTGGATCTTGGAGATGGAGAAGTATTTTGATTTTGAGAAAACCGCAGAGGAAAGAAAGGTGAAGTATGCCTGTACCTAGTTGAAAGGTTATGCATCTCTTTGGTGGGAGCATTTGTAGGTTGACAAACCAAGAACAGGTAAAGAGAAGATCAAATCATGGGAGTGGATGGTTTCTAGGTGAAAATCAAAGTTTATGCCAGCTAATTATCAAGTGAATCTATTTTAGAAGTTACAAAATTTGAAGCAAAAAGAATCTAGTGTGAAGGAGTACACCGAAGCATTCTACAAGCTGAATATTAGATCCAAACATGTCGATGATGAGGTTGAACAAGTTGTGAGATATTTGAATGGATTTTGAATGTCTATACAAGATGGTCTCAGTTTGATCAAGTTACAAAGTGTTGGAGAAGTTTATGAATGTGCCCTAAAAGTAGAAGAGAAGCTGAACAAAAGACATGAGCAAAGATAGTGAGGTAGAGGTGGAAGGTTTTCCAAAGGAAGATTTCTAGGAGGAAGAGGATATTCCAGAGGAAGAGGAACCTGTATGGTTATGAACAAGGACAAGGAAGTAAGAAAAGAAGGTAATTCATACCGAAAGGATGAAAAAAATTTCTAACGGAGGAGAGAACTTGATGGCTACTGGAATGAAAATTTTGGAAAAGATGATAGAAGACAAGACAAGAGAGTGTTTAGAGGAACTTCCTATAAGTGTGGAGGAGAAGGAAATCATGCTTTCAAATATAAGAAGATAGAGAATACTAGGAAAACAACAGTAGTAGAAGAAAGCCCCACTAGATTAGCTAACAAACTGGAAGGTGGAGAACTGTTGATGATGAGGAGAGCTTTGTGTCATACCAGAGAAGATAAGGAGCCCTTGTAGAGGATAAATTTATTCAAGACTAGATGTAAGGTATTTGATAAGTGCTGTAAAGTTGTTATTGATAGTGGTAGTTTAGATAATCTTGTTTTAGAAGAAATGGTGAATAAGTTGAAGTTGGAAAGATTGAAACACCTTAATCCTTATCAGATAGCATGGATTCAAGATGATCATAAGTTGTTAGTAAGTGAGCAATGTTTGGTGAAATTAAAAATTGGAAATTATCATGATGAAGTCTTGTGTGATATTATGCCTATGGATATTTGTCACCTTTTGTTGGGTAGACCACACTATTGTAGCAAATGGGATGAAACAAACCTTGTTACCCTTGGAGGAGCCTTTGAAGAGTGAAATCTATATGTGATAGAATCTATTTAGTGGATGGAAGGAAATTCCTGGATGGAGTGAGACATGAGAATGTTTGTTTTGCCTTAGTTCCAAAGAAGGCTGAGAACCTGGAGCATGAAGAACAACCAAAAGAGATAAAGAAGTTAATGACAAAGTATGAAGATATCATTTCAGATAACGTGCCTGATGGATTACCACCTATGAGAAGTATAAATCATTATATGGACCTAATTCTTGGAGATAGTTTACCTAACAAAGATGCACACCGGTTGACATCGACAGAGAATGAAGAGTTAAATAGACAAGTGCAAGAATTTCTGAAGAAATATTTGATGAGAGAAAGTTTTAATCCTTTTGTAGTACTAGCAGTATTAGCACCTAAGAAGAATGGAGAATGGAGGATGTGTACCGATTATAGAGCAATAAAAAGGATTATAGTGAAGTACTGGTTTCCTTTACCTAGGATGGATGACATAATGGACTATTTGAGTGGAGCCAAATACTACACAAATATAGACTTGAAGAGTGGATATCATAAGATCAGAATCAAAGAAGGAGATGAGTGGAAGACAACATTTAAGACAAATGAAAGATTGTATGAATGGTTGGTGATTCCTTTTGGGTTGACTAATTCACCTAGTACTTTCATGAGGTTGATGAATGAGGTATTAAAGAAATTCTTGGGTAAATTTGTTTTTTGTATATTTGGATGACATTTTGATTTTTAGTAAGACAAAAGATGAGCATTTGTTGCATTTAAAACAATTTTTGTAGAGGTTGAGAGAAGAAAACTTGTTGGTAAACCTTAAGAAGTGTACTTTCATGAAGAAGGAGTTAGTCTATTTGGGATTTGTGATATCCACGTATGGATTGAAGATGGACATTGAGAAAGTAAAAGAAATTGTTGAATGGCCTACACCAGAAAGCATTGGAGAGGTAAGATCATTTCATGGATTGGCTAGTTTCTATCGGAAGTTCATTCAAAATTTTAGTTTAGTTTGTAACCCTATGACTGAGACAATGAAGGGAGATAGGAAGGAATCCAAGTGGACAACCGAAGAAAACAAAAGTTATGAATTGGTGAAGCAAAAAGTGACCGAGCAGCCTGTGTTAGCTTTACTGGATTTCAACAAAGTGTTTCAAGTAGATTGTGATGCAAGTTGAACTGCTATTGGAGCCGTATTGAGTCAAGAAGGGAGAGAAGTAGCTTATTTCAGTGAGAAGTTGAATGATGCCAGGAGGATATATTCAGTGTATGATCAGGAATTTTATGCCAAAATTCAATCCTTGAAGAAATGGATACATTACCTATTTCCTAAGGAGTTTGTGTTATATACCGATCATCAAGCCTTACAATATTTGAACAATCAGAGTAAGTTAAATCAGAGACATATGAGATGGGTAGAGTTTTTGTAGATCTACACCTTTGTGTTGATGCATAGAAGTGGGAAATATAAAAAAGTTGCTGATGCATTGAGTAGAAAGAGAAATTTGTTGACAGAGATGAGAGTGACAATATTAGGATTTGAGGAGTTGAAGATCTTGTATGATGATGGCCCAGATTTTGTAGAACCTTGGAAAGCATGTAGAGAACCAGTTATGGTAGATAGAAGCAAGTGGTTGGATTAATTCATTCAGGATTGGATGTTATTCAGAGGAGTTCAGTTGTGTATACCTAAGAGTTATATGAGGGAGAATTTGATAAAAGAGAAACATAGTGGAGGATTAGCCAGACACTTTGGTGCTTATAAGATAGTAGCATTGGCGAGTGAGCATTACTTTTGGCCTCAGATTCATAAGGATGTTAGGAAATTTGTGAAGAGTTGTAGAGTTTATCAAGTTGCAAAAGACAATAGTCAAAAAGAGGGATTGTATATGTTAGGATAACCGGTGAACAACTGAGAGGGGGGGAGAGGGGGGTGAATCAGTTGTTAATAGATTATAACTTTTAATCCACAATACAACCTTAAACAAATCAAGTACCGATAAAACACATATAGATGCCAATAGGAATAGATATCGATAAAAAATACAACTTAACAATTAACCAAATAATCAATGCAAAGCAACCATACCACATAACACCATGATTTGTACGTGGAAAACCTAGAAAGGGAAAAACCACAGTGGGAAGCCTACCCACAGAAGATGATACTTTTGTAGAAAGTATGTGTTACAATGAGAGGCTTGCACTTGTAGGAAGGTACACTACCTAGAGCGTACTACTCATTACAAAAGAGTCTCACTGACTACAGAGAGGCTACAACCATCTCAAGATAAATGGACAACAATCCAATAGAGTGAACTGCCATAAATAGCATCTACCATGCCTGATTACAGTTCTAGTTAAGCTCAATGCTGGAGGACTAAATCCTCTTCTGAATCCAATTTGATCACCAATGATCGACCAAATCCTCTGCCTAAATGATATTACAATATTCACACATTATATTCCTTGACCATGACCTTTCCAATAACTATGATACTCTACAAAGAGTTTCTACCACTTATTTATACAAACCCTAAGGCCTAAACCAATTAGGTCAGCCATATAAAAGATATTACATTAAGATCATTACATAATTCCATATTGCAATGATATGCCATGTCGACTTAAGACCAAAACAATAATAACAAATCCATAAATCCTCTCGAAACATCATGGTAACGTGTAGAGTACACGTTGGTATGATACCTGTCCATAACCTAGATAGGTACCAGACCTATTCTGGGTCCACCATGCCAAAGAAATGTATTCAAGTGGTTGAAGCATGATCAAAGAACATCTTCAACATCCTAAAATCCATGAAGAAGCTGTACCAACACCAATTATGCATCCTGTCATGATTCCTCAATGAAAGCTCTGTCGGTAAAGCCTTAAACCAGTGCTAGTAAGGGTTTACTAGAGTGTATGATAGAATTTGATTACCAAGCCAATACCAACTGACCAAAACACATGAAATCAAATATACTTCATTGATCCAAACATGCCAAAAGTGTCCAATAGATAGTCTCTTCTACCGGTAATAGCTAGTGTTGACATCAATGACAAAACATCAATGCAACACATAATCAATTCATCCATTATGCCAACAATCTCCCCCTTTGGCATTGATGACAACACTAGATGCGAAAAACATCTAAGTACCAAGAAATGCCAAACAAATCTCCCCTTGTGGAAGACAACCAACAATCAATAGCTCCCCCCTATGAATGATATCTCTGTAAGGTTCTGAATGTTTTTTTTCACATTACTATCTCTCCCCCTTTGACATCAATGCCAGAAATTTGACAAAAATATCAAAGCAATGATATAAACCTTTGAATCTCAAAGCTGACTACTCCCCTTGAGTAGTAGCACCACTCATCAGTGCCAAAATGAATAATATCTCTGGTAATGTATGCCAAACTGATGACAAACTTCATCAATCAAGTCTCTATTGGAGGGGAAGAAACCCCTAATCTATCTCTCAAATACTCAAATGATTCCTTAGATAGTGGTTTAGTGAATATGTTTGCAATCTATTCTTTAGTGTTCACATAAACCAATTTAACTTCATTTGCTTCTACCTTGTCCTTCAGAAAGTTATACTTTATTGAAATATGCTTAGTCTTCGAGTGAAATACTGGATTCTTAGACATGCCAATCACTGCAGAGTTATCATAGTGGATAACTACTGGTTCACTACAATTTACCCTGATATCCTTCAACATTTTCTTCATCCACAAAACTTGAATGCAATTAGTTGTTGCTACAACATTCTCAGCTTCTAAAATAGATAAAGAAATGCATGACTATATTTTGCTGATCCATGAAACCAGTTTCTTTCCAACAAAGAAAGCTCCACCAGAAGTGCTCTTCCTGTCATCAGTATCTCCTACCCAATCCAAGTTAGTATATGCACATAAAGTGAAATCATCATTTCTAGGATACCATAAACCATATTCTGTTGTTCCTTGCAAATACCAGAATATCCTCTTTACTGCACATTCATGATTTTCTTTAGGATTACTTTGATATCTTGAAACAATACTTACTACATTCATAATAACAAGTCTAGTCTGAGTTAGATATAATAGGCCACCAATCATAGACTTATACCTTGTCAGATTTACTGGTGAAGAAGTATCCTTGATAGATAATATCTCAATTGTAGCCATAGGAGTACTTACCAGTTTGAAATTTTCCATACCAAACTTCTTCAACAATTCCCTTAGATACTTAGTTTGATAGATAAAAATGCCTTTGTTAGTTTGAGTAATCTGCAAACCTAAGAAAAAATTCATCTCACCAATCATGGACATTTCAAATTCATTCTTCATGTTGTTAGCAAACTCCATGCACAATTTATCATCTCCTCCAAAAATGATCGCATCAACAAAAACTTCAATAATCAAAATATCATTATGAGTGATCTTATAATATAAATTACTCTCAGCATTGTCTTTAGTAAAACCAAGCTTCAAAAGATATTTATCCAACCTTGCATACCAAGCTCCAGGAGCATGTTTCAAACCATATAAAGCTTTCTTCAATTTGCAAACCATATCTTTATCATCTGTCAGTGAAAATCCATCAGGTTGCTTAATGTAAACTTCTTCCTCAAGTTCACCATTTAAAAATGCACATTTAACATCCATTCGATAAACATTGTAGTTCTTATAAGCTGCATAGGCAAGAAATAGTCTAATAGCTTCAATCTAGCTGCAGGTGCTGTTAGGTCTTGAGAAGGACAACTGAGAGGGGGGGGTGAATTAGTTGTGAAATAGATGTCAATAAATTGTAATCCAAATGCAAGTTATTCTAATTTAAAATTAAATGTTGGTAAACCAAACTTAAGTGCCAGTAAAACAGATTAACAGTTATAGTAGTACCGGTTTAACTTAATGCATAAAACATAAAGAGAAACAACATCCACAACACATAACACAAAGATTTTGACGTGGAAACCCGGTAAGGGAAAAACCATGGTGGGAAATCTTACCCACAATCAGATGATACTACTACAGATAGTATGTGTATACAAATGGGGTCTGGACATGCAGAAAGGCCAACTTCCTAGAGCTCACTGCTCAATCACAAATTAGGAGTCACACTGACTACACAATTGGATGGTTAAATCCAATGATAATGTACTGCTCAAAATAGCATCTCCAATGTTGGATTCAGTACTGGTTAAGCTCTAAACATGAGTGTCAAAAAAACCTTCATAACCTTTCTTCAACCTTTGAATAATGTCTGCATGATTCACACAAGGATCTGCTTATTTTTGCTCTTCAATATTCGAACACACTCATACCATAACCATATCCCGATCTTCAACAAGATCTTACAATTATTTATACAAAACCTAAGACCAAATGAATAGGTCGGCTCACTAAATATATTACATTTAAATGAATTACAAATAAGTCTTGATGCGATACAACATGTCAGCTCAATACATTTACCACAATATCCAATCAATAAACAATCTCCATAATGTGCCATGCTGATCTGGAGTACTGGTCCATAACCTAGACCTATCTACTAGTAAAGACAAACCTATCAAATTGATTAGACCAATAAGAAAAACACTAAAACCAAACTTCCAATCCATGTCTTCGACATAACCAAATAATCTCCAGATGATAACAAGTCATCATCGTTGTCTGTGAATAATATAACCTGTTGGTGAACACATATTGGTGATTGTGCATAAGCCACTAACCATACCGATGAACATAATGTAAACCTACAAGAAGACAAGTATTGACATCAATGGCAAAACCAATAAAACACAAGACGAAGTCATCCATAATACCAACAGGTGTAAATGTCTCACCATAATCAATTCCTTCCATTTGAGAATATCCTTGACAAACCAATCTAGCCTTGTTCCTTCTAACTTGACCACCCTCATTCAATTTATTCCTAAAAACCCATTTAGTTCCAATAAAATTCTTATTTTTAGGCCGGGGAACTAAGGACCAAGTTTAATTCTTCTCTATCTGATCGAATTCATCTTTTATAGCCTTTAACCAATGTTTATCCTTACAAGCTTCAATAACAGTTGTTGGTTCAACTTGAGAAATAAGACATGCCCCTTTATTTGCCAGTTTTATTCTTGTCATAACTCCCTTATTTCTATCTCCAATAATTTGATCTTCAAAATGATTTAATCTTACATACCTTGGTGTCTTTTGAACTTCAGGTTCACTGCTCTGATCATCAGTCACAGATGAATTTTCTGATTGTGTTGGTGTAACTGTCTCAGCTTCCTGTACCGGTTGAGGCATTTCTGGTTCAGTTATGATCATTTCCACTACTGGTTCCCTGTCATATGATATAGAATGATTTATGTACTGTTCATCCACTTTCACATTAGCACTTTCCACAATTTTTTGTAATCTTTTGTTATAGCATCCATATGCTTTTCTCTGAATTGAATAACTAAGAAATATCCCTTCATCACATCTAGGATCAAAATTTCCAATTGAATCATCTCTTTTGATATAGCATTTACTTCCAAAAATTCTAAAATATTTAATAGTAGCTTTATGTCCAAACCATAGTTCATAAGGGGTCTTACCAGTTTCACCTTTGATGTGAACTCTATTGAATGTGTAGACTACTGTACTCACTGCTTCTCTCCAGTAGATATGAGGCAATTTGGCTTCCATCATCATAGATCTTGCTGCATCCAAAATGGTTATGCTCTTTCTTTCCACTACTCCATTTTGTTGAGGAATCCTAGGTGTAGATAGCCATCTTCCAATTCCATTTGTCTTACAATAACTGTTAAATTTATGAGAAGTTAACTCACCGCCATGATTTGATATTAGACATTTGATTTTCAATCTAGTTTTAGTTTCAACCTTCACTTTAAAGATCTTAAGTTTCTCAAAAGCTTCAGACTTCTTCCTTAGAAAAGTCACCCACATCATTGTAGAATAGTCATCAATAATCAGCAAGAAATACCTATCACCTTGAAAGCTTCTAGTCCTTGCTGGACCACATAAGTCAATGTGAATCAAATCAAGTACATCATTAGATTTATCATGTATGATTTTAAAAGAACTTCTGACTTGCTTACCCAATTGACATTCCCTACATACTGGATTATGAGGCTTCATAATCTTAGGTATATCTCTATCTGCCTTAGTTGAACAATTCTTAACAATACAATCAAAATTAACATGACACGACCTCTTATGCCATAACCAACTCTCATCAATATGACCAATCAAACATGTATTATTACCAGTGTTCAAGTGAAAGACATTCCTTTCATCTCAATACCAGTTGCAATCTCCAAACCAATGTTGTTTATGATTTTGCATTTTCTATCTTTAAACTGAAGTTGAAAACCCTTATCAACCAATTGACCAACACTCAAAAGATTATGCTTTAAACCTTCTACATAATAGACATTATCAGTATTATGCTTGCCATCCACAGAAATAATACCTCTATCTTTGATCATACATGCCTTGTCATCTCCAAATCTGACTTGACTGCCATTGTATTCTTGCAGGGACAAAAATTTCCCTTTATCTCCAAGTATATGATGTGAGCATCCACTATGAATTAACCATTCATCCTTATCTTCAACTTTTTCTACCAGGGCCTTTTCTTCATTTTTGATTACAGGTTCTGGTTCATCTTCTTTTAAAGCATAAAAACCCATTCTTTTCCATTACTAGATCTACTAGCAGAGTCTTCTGTCGGTTCATCCCCACAGTCATCAGTTACTCCTTCCTCATCTGCTATGTAGCATTTTTTACTCTTCTTGAATCTATATTTGTTCTGGTTAGGCTTAAAAGATTTCTTAACTCTTTTCTCAAACCTTACATTCCTTTCAGGATATCTAGATGCAAAATGACCAATCTAATTACATGAAAAACATTTAAATGGTGCTTTTCATTCATACTTACTTCCAGTTGGTCCTTTAGGCACTCTTCTAGAAAATAAGGCTTCAAGTTGCTCAAGTTATTCATCTTCTTCCCTCATGTCTTCCAATTCTTTTGCATATAGGGCTTTCCAATCACTTTTGCCAGTAGATGTTGATGACGATGCATGAAAAGTAGGTTCAGATTTTACAACACCAGAAGATCCAAATTCTTCTAGCTCAAAATGAGATAATTTTTCAATCAGAATGTCTCTGTTAACTGAAGTGTTTGCCATTGTCCTTAACTCATTAATTGTAGTTGCCTTCATCTTGTAAGCTGGTGGAAGGGATCTCAATACTTTGGAAACTATTTCATCTTCACTTAGAAATCCTCCACAACATTGAATTCCCATAACAATCTCATTTACTCTTTCCATAAACACAACAATTCTTTCATTATCTTCCTTTTTCAAGTTTTCATATCTTACCTGATAACCATTAAGTTTAGCAATTTTGATAGTAGGATCACCTTCATTCAAAGTTTTCAATTTGTCCCACATAACCTTAGTCGATGCATTATAAATCAATCCCATGATCTGCTGATCCGTAAGTGCACATAAGAGGGCTTATCTAGCCCTACAATCATTTTCAATATTCTTATCCAAGTCTACAGGAGCAGGATTGCCAGATTCTGGATCATAAGGTGTGTATCCTTTTTCAATCATCTCCCAAATATCTTTTTCAAGACATCTAAGATGAGTCTCCATTCAAATTTTCCATATCCCATAATTTTTTCCATCAAGCTTAGGGATTTCTCTTCTAAAAATAGTTGCCGGTGGATTAGAAGTGTTAGTTGCCATAGGATCTACCTCAAGCGGTTAAGCTTCTACAAAAGATGACCAAAGCTCTGATACCAATTTTTAGGATAACCAGTGAACAACTAAGAGAGGGGGGGGGGATTGAATTAGTTGTTAACAAGATTATAACTATTAATCCACAATACAACCTTGAACAAATCAAGTACCAGTAAAACACATATAAACATCAGTAGGTACAGATATCGGTAAACAATACAACTTAAAAATTACCCTGATAATTAATGCAAAGAAACCATACCACATAACACCATGATTTGTATGTGGAAAACTTGGAAAGGGAAAAACCATGGTGGGAAGCCTACCCATAGTCAGATTATACTTCTGTAGAAAGTATGTGTTATAATGAGGGGCCTGCACTTGCAAGAAGGCACACTGCCTAGAGCGTACTGCTCATTACAAAAGAGTCTCACTGACTACAGAGAGGCTAAAACCATCTCAAGATAAATGGACAACAATCCAATAGAGTGAATTGCCTAAAATAGCATCTACCATGCCTGATTACAGTCCTGGTTAAGCTCAATGTCAGAGGACTAAATCCTCTTCTGAATCCAATTTGATCACCAATGATCGACCAACTCCTCTGCCTGCATTATATTACAAAATTCGCACAATTACATTCCTTGACCATGACCTTTCCAATAACCATGATACTCTACAAAGAGTTTCTACCACTTATTTATACAAGCCCTAAGGCCTAAACCAATTAGGTCAGCCACCTAAAAGATATTACAATAAGATCATTACATAATTTCATATTACAATGATATGCCATGTCCTCTTAAGACCAAAACAATAATAAAAAATCCATAAATCCTCTTGAAACATCCTGGTAACATGTAGAGTACATGTTAGCATGATACTAGTCCATAACCTAGATAGGTACTGGACCTATTCTGGGTCCACCACACCAAAGCAATGTCTTCAAGCGGTTGAAGCACGATCAAAGAACATCTTTAGCACCCTGAAATTCATGAAGAAGTTGTACCAACACCAATTATGCATCCTGTCATGATTCCTCAATGAAAGATCTGCCGGTAAAGCCTTAAACTAGTGCTAGTAAGGGTTTACTAGAGTGTATGATAGCGTCCAATTACCAAGGCAATACCAATAGACCAAAAAATGCTCATGGAGCATATAACACATGAAATAAAATATACTTCATTGATCCAAACATGCCAGAAGTGTCCAACATATAGTCTCTTTTTCCAGTAACACTAGATCTTCTATCGATAACCAAAACTTCTCTTCCGACAACCAACCATAACAGATAGTGTTGACATAAATGAAAAAAAGTCAATGCAACACATAATCAATTCATCCATTATGCCAATAGTATAAGCCTTTGATAGTACCGGAAAGACCTTGGGAGGATATAAGCATGGATTTCATACTTGGATTGCCTAAGACATAGAGAGGGGATGATTCTATATTTGTAGTAGTGGATAGATTCTCGAAGATGGCTCATTTCATACCTTATAAGAAGACATCAGATGTAGTGCATATAGCCAACCTATTTTTCAAGGAAGTAGTGAGATTACATGGATTACCTAAGAGCATGGTTTCAGATAGAAATACTAAGTTTGTTGATTATTTTTGGAGAAATTTTTGGAAGAAGATGAAGATAGATTTGAAGTTCAGTTCTACTCTTCACCCACAGACTGATGGACAGACAAAGGTAGTAAACAAGAGCTTGGGAAATTTGTTGAGATTCTTAGTTGGAGAGAAGACTAGAAGTTGGGATTTGTTTCTTGCACAAGTAGAGTTTTCCTGCAATTATTCATTGAACATGAGTACCAGAAGAACACCTTTTGAGACTGTTACTGGAGCACACCCTAGAGGTATATCAAAATTAAGAGATGTCAGTAATGAATACAAGTGGAGTGCAGAGGCAGAAGAATTTGCAGATCACATGAAGGCCTTTCATATTCAGGTTAAGAAACATTTGGAGGACATGAACAACAAATATAAGGAGAAAGAAGATGAGAAGAGAAGACATAAGAAATTTGAAGTTGGTGATGAAGTGATGGTGTGTCTGAGAAAAGAGAGATTTCAAATTAGAACCTATATCAAGTTGCAGATGAGGAAGTTTGGACCTTGTAAGATCTTGAGGAAGTTAAGTTCCAAAAATGCATATGAAGTGGAGTTACTGGATAGTTTGAGTATTTCACCTATATTTAACATTGCATATCTACATCAGTATCATGAACTAGAACTCAGTGAGGAGAATATTGCAGACTTGGAGAAACAGTTTCCCTAGAAGGAGCCATATCAAATTGAAGACGTTTTGGATAGTAGGATTGGGAGTAGCACCCAGAGTAGATAGTATAAGTAGTATCTTGTAAAATGGAAGGACATACCAGTTGAAGATTCATCTTGGATTTATTAGGCAGAGGTAGACTGTCTTGGTTTTCCTCTAACCCCAACAAAGTGAGAGACTCACTTTTTCAACAATGCCAGATGTCTGATGTAGGAGCATCCCCTATTCTTGGCAATCTTGCATCAACCAAAAATATTTCTTTTCTATTTGTTTTCTATTTTGCAGTTTCAACATTTCATTCTGCATTTTCTTGCATTGGCTCACCAGATCTTGTGGAGTTGGATTTTGCTTGAGGACATGATCATATTCCTTATTCCTAAACCACAGAGCATTTGGATCATTTTCTGACAAGTTATCAATTCTAGATTCTGAGATAATTTTCTGGCACTAGAACTGTTTGAACCTATTTGCATTGGTGAATCTACTAGATCCCTTCTGTAGCTTGTGGATCCCTATGCATTGATTCCAATGTTCCTTGGCATGTAGAAAACCTTCCCATTGATCTACACTTAATCCTTTGGATTTTATGGAGGAATCTCCTTAGAGGAGGCTGACCTATTGGTTTTACATGTTTGGTCTTGTTCTTTGGTGTTTGATCCTTTTTGGGCCAACCAAATCCCGTTGGATCATATAAATCATTGTAATCGAGCATTATAATTTAAAGTCAGAGGAATCAGATAGAATATAGTAGATAGATCTTAGGTTGGAGGTCCGGGAGTGACCTATTCTGTAATTAAGCATGTTTGTAGTAGGACAGTGAGCCAAATCTTGTAACCTGAATGTTAACGGTTATCTGTAATTAATTTTCACGATCTAATTCATTTAGTTCTACATTGTTTTCATCATAGCCTCTTGTTTCTGTTGTCTTTACTCTTGCTACCTGGTCTAGATTGATCTCTTGAGGTCCCTCCTAACCGGTGACTGCACCAATATAATACTAACAATGTTTACTATGTGAAGGGTTTGCATCATAATCTTTTGTGTGTTGGACATATGTGTGAAAATTGATATAATGTTATTTTTCAGGATAATGTATGTGAGATCTAGAAGGTTTTTGGAATGGTTATTGTAGATGGAAGAAGGACAAATGGAAATATGTATTAGTTGGAAGGAGCTACAAGACATTGCTTAATATCACAACTTGATGAGAACTGGTTATGACACTAGAGGATGTGTCATATCAACTTTGACAACCTAGTACAAATCAGCACGAGTGCAGTGAGAGATTTACTAAGATTTACTAAATTGGAGAATAACATCTGCAAGGAATGTCAAGTGGGAAAACAGATAGAGAATATTTATAGGAAAAAAATACTTGTCCACCAGATTACTGGATTTGGTTCACACATATCTATGTGGTTCGGCTAGAACAAGGAGCTTGCAAGGTGAGAGATATTTCATGTTATTGATTGATGATTATTCTAGAACAACTTGGGTTACATCTTTAAGAGAGAAGTTTGAGGCATTAGAGAAGTTCAAGATATTCAAGGAAAAAGTTGAGAATGATGTTGATAGAAAAATCAAGTGGTTAAGATTTGACAGAGGTGGAGAATTTATTTCTGATGAGTTCAATTATTTCTATGAGAAACATGGCATTAGGAGATAGTTATCTGCCCCTCAGACACCACAACAAAATGATATAGTGGAAAGGATGAACTAAACTATACAAGAGACAACTAGGACTATGATGAAAGGAGTAGGATTATCAGAAGTCTACTGGAGAGAAACAGTTCATACAACGACATAAACTCTTAACAAAATTTTATACCGGTGGAAGTATGGGAAGAAAGTGCTATATCTAGAAAGATGAGGATAATATTGGAAAGTTTGACAGTAGAGCAGATGAAGGCATATTCTTGGGTTATTCAACAAAGAGCAAGGCATACCAGTGTTACAACAAGAGACTGAATAAGATTGTTGAAAGTGTAAATGTGAGAGTTGATGAAAGTACTTTAAAAGAATAAAAAATAGCAGTAGGATATGAATCTAATGAGTCTAGAGAAAGGAAAAAGGAAGAAGAAAACATAAGTGAAGAAAAGAATGATCAAGATGCTCTGGCATATACATCCAAAACCCCAAGGTATGTTTACAAGAATCATTTAGAGGATTAGATTATTAAAAATAAGAGAAAGGGTATCATCACAAGAAGCAAAGTGGCTCAAGAACAAGTTCTCTTATGTTTACTATCTAAAATTGAGCCTGAGATAGTAGAAGAATATTATAATGATGAGAATTAGATGAAGGCAATGAAAGAAGATCTGGATCAGATTGAGAAAAAATAGACATGGGAATTTGTCAACAAACCGGAAGATAAGAATTGATTGGAAAAAAATGGGTATTTCGGAACAAGCTAGATGAAGATGGAAAGGTTGTAAGAAACAAGGCAAGGTTGGTTTGAAAAGGATATACTCAAATCAAAGGCATTGAATTTGATGAAACTTATACCCCAGTTGCACGGATGGAGGAAATATATATGTTCTTGGCATTTGTAGCATTCAAGGACTTCAAGGTCAATCAAATGGATGTAAAATCAACATTCTTAAATGAAGAATTGAAAGAAGTAGTTTACATGAAACAACCAAAAGGTTTCAAATTGAAAGATGATCCAAACATTTTTTGCAGATTGAAGAAGGCTTTGTATGGACTTAAAAAAGATCCAAGAGATTGGTATGGAAGATTAGACAAGTATCTAATTGATCAAGAATTTTAGAAGGGTTTAGCTAACAACAATTTATACTTCAAGACTGATTCAGGTAAAATCCTAATTGTGGTAATATATTTTGATGATAAAATAATTGGAGGAAATAAAGATATGTGTAGAAGATTTTCTAGAGAGATGTAGAAAGAATTTGAGATGTCCATGATTGGTGAGTTAAATTTTTTCCTCAGTTTGTAAGTCAATCATAATGATAAAGGAATTTTTATTTCTCAATCCAAGTACATCAAAAAGTTGTTAAATAAGTTTGGGTTGGAGAACTCCAAACTAGTGTGTACACGTATGACCACCAGATTGTTTATTAACCAAAGATGGCAAATCTCCTAAGGTAGATGCAAGTCAGTATAGGTCAATGATTGGAGGATTGTTATATTTTACTGATACCTGACCAAATATTATGTATGTAGTATGTTTGATAGCCAAATTTCAGCAAGAACCAAAAGGATCACATATTGTGGTAGTGAATAGGACTTTCAAATATCTGAAAGGCACAAAAGAATTTGGTTTGTGGTACCCATGAAGCTTAGATTTTACGTTGACAACTTATACAAATGCAGAATAGGCTGGAAGTGTTGATGAAAAAAAAGTACCAATGGAGGAGCATTCTTTCTTGGCTCCCGATTGGTTGCTTGGTCAAGTAAGAAGAAGGACTCTATTTCCTTATCTACAATAGAAGAAGAATACATTGTAGCATCTCCATGTTGCACATAGATCTTATCGATGAAGCAAAATTTGAAGGACATTGGTGTAAAATTTGATGACCCTATCCCAATCATGTGTGATAATATCAGTGGAATAAATATTTCAAAGAATCTAGTACAACATTCTAGAACAAAGCATATATCTATTAAGTACCATTTCTTGAGGGAAAATGTGTTGAACAATGAAGTCAGAATTGAGTATATACCTACAAAAGAATAGATTGTAGATATATCACTAAAGCTTTGTGCAAGGATACTTTTGAGTATATTCGATAGAAGTTAGGGGTATTACCCCTTTCCAGTTTGAACTAATGTGCATTTTGATGTGCATTGGTCTAGTGAGTAGCTTGCATATTCTTTTTTGGACTGATGCTTGGGTGTTTCCTCTTAGGGGGAGTAGGAGTGAGTTTCATAGGGGGAGTTTTTGCCCACATTTTTCATTATTGTCAAAGGGGGAGAGAGAATAATTTTTTCTTATTATTGTGATGGATATTGTTGATGGATGTTGCCATCAATGACAAAGTGGGAGATTGTTAGAATTATGCTATATGTTGTCATTGATGTCAAATCTCGTGGTCCTGATTGGGTCTAGATTTGGTATGTTGAGTAGCAGCATATGTATGAGATGGTATTGATCATTTGGAGGTTTCTCAAGTTTCTTGGATGTCTTGGCTTTGCAAAAGATGTTTTGTTAATATTATTCAGTGCTATTCTTGGGTTTGGATTGATTCGAAAGTTCAAGTTTTTGGTTTTGATGTTAAAGTTGTGTAACAATAGTTGTATAGTGTGTGAATAATATTTTGAGTGTCATAAAATTGTGACCCTACAAATTTTTGACTACATTAGGGTCCTCATGCACGTGAGATTGAATCCTCTGGCCTGATCAGAGACCGGAGACTGCTCAACCCTTGGAATCAACTTCTTTATGGCCTCTGTACCACCCTGTCTGCACTCTACCTTGGAGAAAGGGGTAGGACAGGGGCGTGGAGCCCCTATCCTCCAAGGACAAGGGCATGGCACCCCTATCCCTACCCTATTTTATGCCAGGACCCTTCCTAGGGTTGCATATAAGGTTGTGCAATGAGTGGGAAAACTCTCCCGATGTCGGCCTGTGACAAAATTAAATTCATTGACATGTATTTAAGGGGTGTTATCCCTCTCATTTGCATAATTTTAATGAGGTGTAATTTCGATAAGGTCAAGCTGCATAAGCGATTGAGCATTCAAGCATTCCTTTTCTAGCATTGACCATTCTCAAGTCTCCCTTCAAGGCTAGGTGTTGTATTCAAGTCAAGGATTCAACCATTGAAGAGGAGATTGATTCCAACATTCAATTCCACACAAGCATTTCTATCAACATTTCTATCACAACCTACCTTGAGGTAATTTAAAATTCAGTCTTTCATTTACATCTACTTGCAAGTACTTTCTTTCATTACTTGGTTAATTCCAAAATTGGGGTTTGACCTAAAGGAAAACCCCCCATCCCAACCCATTTTCCTCTCTTTTTTGGGTGTAGGTTGTAGGTGCGCAACTGTACTTTTGGATTCAGACTCCATTTGCAGAGGCAAAAAAACCCTTTTCATTTTGCGGATTTTTTGGAGGACCGTGTACATTCCCACCAAGTCTAGAAAACTTTTCCTCAAATTCACAGGGAGACTTCATCTCGACATATTACTGCTAGATCCAGGTGCATAGTTTCATCCCATATTCCGATCTTAAGTTATAATTAGTTCTTTGCCACTTTTGCACTACATTATTCAATCAATTCCTTTCCATTTCAAATAAGGAAGAGGGGATCAACTTATCATTCCCATTTCACTCAGAATTTTATCTTCCTCTATGGAGGGTTGAAACTAGTGAATTATCCTCTCCTCTTCCAATGTAACTAGGTGATAAGTGTTTGAGGGGAAATCCATAGTGAAACTCTCATCTCTCATTGGAGGGAAAGGGTAGTTTTCCTCTTGACCTCTCATTCATATTTCACCACATTACATTTTGGTGAACCCAACGTCTTGCATGTTTTCCTTTGAACAAAATTGCATATTTTTCATTTACAAGTTTAATTTTTTTGCAAACTTAGTGGTTAAATCATTAAAAACCCTAGTTTTTAAAATTAAAATTAAACTTGTGATTTGTAAAAATTGCTTGTGGTTATCTTAGATCTGAAAATTGTTTTGTTTGTCAAATTCAATCTCCTCATTGTCTTGTTCAATTTGCAACTCAAATTTACAAAATTAAGAGGTTACTTGTTAAAACCCTAATTTTCAAAAATCATCTTGAACTTGTGCAAAAAATGGATTTCCATTTAATTTTCAGATTTCTGATTGTTCTCAGACTTGTCTTCAATCCTACAATTCAAATTTTTGATTTCCTTCCTTTTTTCCTAAAATTTAAATTTCAAAATTAAGTGGTTAGGTCATAAAACCCTAATTTTCATATTTAATTGGATTTTGTGCAAATTTCAAATCAATTTCATTCACATTCAAATTTCAAAACATTTTCCAAGGTATCCCTATCCATTAGGTTTGACCTTTTTTAAAATTGCAATTCAATTCCTCTTTTTTTTTCAAAACCCTAATAGGGTCCTATTTTTACATTTGTGCCTTCATTTTGCCCTTCTAGAGGTTATAAAATTTGTCAATTTTTTGGGTTATCTTTCAAATCATCGTAATATTCATCCCTAATTTTTTTTTAAAAGGTTGGTTGGACCATGTGCATTCCCGCCATAGTCCTCGACTTTTTTCCTGAAATTTCGGGAGACTGTTATGACTATATTTAATGGCCTAAATCCAGAAGATTGGCTGATTTTGTTGACTTTTGATCCCTCTAGTATCAAAAATACCTTCAAAATTCAACATTTCAAATTTTAAGAATTTTTTTAAAATTAAGAGGTTAATTATAGTCTGCCTTGATTTTAAAAATTATGATTTTAAGATTAAGTGGTATTCCCTTGGCCCTAATTTTAAAATTCCAATTTCCTTTCATTTTTGGAAATTGTCTCATCCTCTTCCTCCAACAAAGTTCAAATTGTGTAATCATTAATTTCTTAAATTTTGCATTAATCAATTTTGTAAGCTTTGTTCCAAAATTCAAAATTCAAATTTTGCCTCTAGTGCATGAGTTTTACCACTATTAGTCCTACCTATCCTATCCCCGTTAGACGAAGCATTAGAATTAAGGCTTCCCAAGGTTTAATTATCGAGGATATGGAGCCTAATTTAGGTGACTTCTTTAATGAGGATCATGCAAATTATTCTCATCCTAATCATGTGCCTATTCACCCCGTTGATGAATCCCATGATGAAGAAGAAGTTTAACCTAGGGTCTCTATAGATCAACTTTCCACATTGGATAATCAATTTGATAACTTTAAACAATGGATGTCCCAAGAATACCCTAATAGTGAAGCTCTCCCATTAATTGAAGGCCTTAAATGCATGATTCAAAGTGATAAGAATGGAATTGATATATTGTGTGACATTGCACATATTGTTGAGTCTAATGTCATGCCTATCAAGAGTTGTGCTGAAACCCTAGGTTATTCACAACCTCCAACACAAGTCAATCCTTCTATTCCTTTGACTACCCTTATGACTAGTATTCATACTTTTATCTCAAACATCATGGCTACATCAACTCAAAGTGTCATTCCTACAAATATTGGTCATGGGGGAAATCCCTCTTCTTCATTTAATCCTTCATCTTTACCTATGTCTTCCATAAGTATTCCTACTATTCCTCAACCAATCAATGTGACACAAGGGGGCAATTCCTTCAATAAATTTGTTCCTCCTTTAAGTGCCCCTTTTCCTACCCAATCATCACCTAGTCCTACTTATCATAATGTCCCACCACCTTATTCTCAATCCATGCCTTCTTTCAATAACATCATACCACCTTCTCAATCAACTATGTCTAACATCAATTCTTCTACTGAAATGACAATTAACAATCTTGCTCAAACCATGTCTTCCTTAGAACAACAAATTGCTTCTATGAGTCAATCCAAGTTTAGTGTGCCCACCTTTGATGTTGCGATCCCACTTTCTCTTGATATTGTTAAAGTGGTGCCACCTAAACATGTTGAGATTCCTCAATTGGAACTCTATAATAGAAAAGGTGATCCTCTTACACATGTCAAAATATTTCAAACTTTGTGTACTGATTTTGCTTATGATCAAAGATTGCTTGCAAAATTGTTTACAATAATACTAAGAGATAAGGCCTTATAATGGTATTGCTCTTTGCCTTCTTATTCTATCACATCCTTTCAAAAACTATCAAATGCTTTCATCCAACAATTTCAAAACAACATTGGTCCTAAAATCACTTTGACTGATTTAATGCATTGTAAACAAGGTGTTAAAAAAAAAGTGACCGATTTTAGTGGTATATATAAGCATTTGTGTGCTGAAATTTCTTTTCATGTATTCGATAATGATATTCAAAGAATTTTCATTTCTAATTTGCAAAAAGATATCAGTGAAAAGCTTCTTTTTTCTAAGTTTACTTCCTTTCCGCAGTTGTGCGCAACACTCCACAATTATCAATTGGCTGTGAGTCAAATGGAGAAATCCACTCCTATGGCTTTGAGTTATAAGGGGGAAAGTGTTCAACAATCATTTGGGAAGTTGAAACCAACAAAAAGCTTCATCAAGTTCAATGATATAATCAACAACAACAATGTGAATGCTACAATAGGTGTGCCTTCTATTTCTAAATTTTTGCAAAGAGAAAGACAATTTACTTCCTTGAATGAATCTTTACATAGTATTATGTCTCAGTTGTTGCACATAAATGTTATCAAACTTCCTCTTATAAAACAAATTGATCCTTCTAAACTTGCGTCCACTTATTTTGATAACAATTCCTTTTGTCAATTTCATCATCAACTTGGTCATGATACTTAGAAATGTTTCACATTCAAGAATAAGATTCAAGACTTGATTGATAATAATACTATATTTGTGCCAGGTGTGAATGATAAAGGGAATAAATCAGTACCTCCTGCTAATCAAAATCTGAAGAATATCACTGATCCCTTGCCTTCTCATACCTCTAACGTTATTAAGATTATGCCTAATTCTTTCTCTTCTGAAGAATTCACCTCTATGGCTCCAAACTTGGTTAATATGGTAGAAACACAAGATACACCTAAGAATATTTGTAATACATTTGACCCTAGCGAGACCATTAGAGAACCCAGTGGCCCTTTATACATAGTTGCGAAGGTTAAGGATATCCCTTGCCGTGGTACCCTGATTGATCCCTCTCGTATGTTAATGTCATAAATGAAGAGTATCTTTTCACTTTAGGATTGCATAAACCACTATATGATGCTTCTAATGTGGTTGTGAAGTTATTTGATGGATTCTCTTATCCTACCATTGGTTCTATCACCCTTCCTATTGAAGTTCATACTAAATCCATGGATGTTGACTTTGTTATCATAACCTCTTCTGAGCAATTCCGTGTGAAGTTGGGATATTATTGGCTATCTTCCATGAAGGCTTTTGCTTCTCCAATCCACAAGTGTCTGAAAATTCCTCACAATGGAGAAATCATAACTGTGAACCATAGCTCATTTCATCCATCTGAAGAAGCCCTGATTTTCCTATTGATTTCTTTTGGCCTAAGCAATTTCAATCTCTTCCATCAAGGAGTGATGCTTTTTTTCAATCTTATAAAAAATGGAAGAAAGATATGATCTCATCCTTAAGTCAACCTAGATCTCCAACACTTAAAATTCCTATTAATATTTAAGATGAGGTTCCTCCCCTCACAATTAGAACTAATCTTTCTCCTAAGGAAGATCATCAACCTATTCCTATGGATGTGACTTTACCTTCTCTTAAGGAGAACAATAATATTATTCCTAAGGTTAGACCTATACCTCCTCCTCATGATGGACCTGGTCTTCTTCCTACACCTAATATTCCTCCTTTCTATGGCATAGTTCCATCTCCTTCCTCTTATCGAGAGAAAAGGCTTGCTTCTCCTCTTGTTCAACCAAAAAGACCTCAACCTAAACCTTCAATTATCAAGGAGAGAAACATTCCCACTTTTTAAAATGTTCCTCCTCCTTCTTAGCCCTCCAATAAGACCCGATGGAATTGTTGTGTGAGAGAACGCTGACGAAGATGCCATGTTCAATCTCATGAAGCTATCCCTCAAAATACTCAATCTCCTCAGACTCCGACAGTTGAAATGATTCCCTTTTCTCCTAAGCAAGATGTTCAACCTACATCTCCAAATCATAAGTTGCAAAAAACATGTGATGATTTTACTCCTATTCATGTTCTTGCTCCTCTTTCTCTAAACTTTGATGAAGAAATGGGTGAAAATGTTAATACAACTCCTAATGCTTTCGATAGTGAGTATGAATATGTTGATGTGGACAAGCATTTATCAGATGAGTTTTCACAAACCCTAATCCTAGCTCCTAGAAATGAACAAAGTGACTTACAACATGAGTAGAGTCCTTGTTTGGATCTTGTAATAGCTCCATTTGATGTTCTTGACGTCGCTCCTTTGGTGTGTTTCTCGCCTTCCCAAACTAATGATCAACAAGATTGAGAGGCGGATGTCATGCTAGATTAGCAATATTAGCATTTTAGATCTTCTCTCTCTCTCTCTCTCTCTCCTTTCCTTTCTCTTTTGTGACCATTCTTCTATGTGTATCCCTATTCTTCTATTGTTCCCTTAATGTCTACTTGGAGACGATGCAAAGCATTGAGATCTTTTCTTGATCTCTTTCATGTTGACTTGAAAGACATCCTCTCTTCCCTTCCTTCTAAGGTAGTGTCCTCCTGTAATGCCCACCAAAAATACCCCAGAGACATATAGCTAAAAAACACACTAATTTAATTTTTAAAAAAAATAATATAGCACATAACATCACTTAAGCAATGTAGTGAGCACACAACAACAATTAAGTGTTATGAACATAGAATGATTCACTCAATCTATTCAAACAATTATGCAAGTAGAATACAATAAATCATTTCTACTACTCCCTAGGGTATCTCAATGCCATTACTTAATCTACCTACATAATAAATAAGCATTTACTTTCTTCCAGTTCAATACCTCATAATCTTAATCATTATACACACATAGGTGCAACATAGAAATACCTAACACTCATGATATGCAACCTTCTTAATCTTTCATTTAATATGAGATTCTATCTTTCAATGCACCACTATTTCCTTTTTCACTTAGATTCATTTTATACACCAAGTCCAAATGTTCCTATTACCATTAACCAACCTCTAACTATAAACATCACCATAGACATACCAAGATTAATCCCTTACATTGCATTAACATAATTTCCATTTACGATTATCTTCCACATAATCATTTATGATTCTATGCTCCTAGCATGCTTAGTACTTCATCATGATTCCAAAAGCACATAATGCAATAATCACAAAGTTCTCCTAAACATTTAATCCGTAGCTCATTTAATTCTCATAAAATCTCTTACACTATATCAATTAACCAACAATCATCTTATTACAAATTAAGAAACTACACGAATTCATCTCAACACAAACTAAGATACAATATCCTAATTCTATAACCACTAATTGCATCCACCAAATGGGGATATAATGTTAAACCATAACACAAGATACATCCTAATCCTTTCCTAAAAGACAAGCACTCATTTAATCATGTTCCCATACACTTACTAGTAATTTCCATTAATAAAATTAGTGATTCATTCATTAAGAACATTCATACAATATTTTCATAAGGAACATTCAACTACATCCCAAGCATTATAAGATTTCAATTCAATCATTAGATCACTGTCTACGAAGTATGATACTATAATTTCAAATTCTTTAATCACAACTCATAAACATGTCCTAAGATATCTTCCAATATTACTCAAACTCATACATCCTATCAAGATATGACATTTCTTCTACTTAAATCATTAGTTAAAGATACCATTTCAAATCTAATACCATTTACTTTTACTTTTAACATGGTTCATCAAGAATACAAAATGCATCATTTAGTTTCGAACAACAATACGTAGTATGGTTTTTTGCAGGAATGAAGGCTACATGGCTTCTTTTTGGTTCAAAATGGTTAGCTATGGTCCTAACAAAGAATTTTCTCTTATTCATCTGCCTTGTGGTTCTTCATGTTCATCTCTTCTTCGGTTGGATTAATTTTGGTTTGAAGTTGTCCTATGGGACTTTTGTAAAAAATATCAGAAATAGGAGGGTGGGGGTTTCATCAGTATATAAATTGTAAAGGGTACTATATATGTCTGTTAAGTCTTAATATGGCTACAACCAGAGGTTTTCTTGCGGGTTCTTTCTTGCCGGTATGCCATGTCTGCACTCGATGTAAACTCTTTATCATTGATATATAGTGCAGTGGATTTTCCACTTTTATTAAAAAAACAAAAAACAATACTTATCCACATCTCATGCATCCATTTCGTTTAATATAAACGTGTTAAAATACCACTAAAGGTTCATCATTACAATCATCTACCATAATCAAAAGCTATCACTATAACTAGAACAACATAGTCATTTCTCATATACATGGCTTCTTTTACAACTGTTACATAAGAATTTCATTACATAAATCACATCATCATTTAAATTCTTGCTACAATTATTATCCATGAATAATATAAAGAAGCATCCTCATCCACGCAAGAATAATCCAAAGACAGGAACATCCTAGTGGTTTAAAAGCACCAACCACCTGACCATGTGGAACCAAAGGAACCACCCCCCATGCTAGGAGATGACACAAGGTCCCAACATACACTCTACATCTAGGCTGACACTCAAAACCAAAGAGACTAACCAACAAGGACTCTCAAGCAATAACTCACACAGAGCCACAAGAATAAACTCCTAGAGGCATAAAACTCATCAGGACATAAATGCATCCAATAAGCATAATCATAAATCATAAAGGGGGAACACATCTAGGAGTGGAGTGTCATCACATGCCATCCTCATAACATAATAACATAATAACATAAGGCACTAGCCTGATGGACATGTGGAGCCATCTCAACCTATGAGAGACCAAGTGAGATTAGCTTACCATCTTCACGGCCTTCTCATGCTTATCCTAAAACATCCTCCCTAGGACTAAGCCATGAGGCTCAGAACTATTCATTATCTTGTTTAAATGAGTTATAATTACCCATCCCAATTAATTCATTATCAATGTTATCACTTGTTTACAAATCATGGAAAACTCCAATGTGCCCTGGTGGTCTAGACTTCATGCATCCTTACAAGGAACCTCATGCCAGCCTATCTCTCATGACCCCGGTCATCACAAGGAAGCCCAATCCTCCTAACATGGACCAACAATAAATCACAAGAGGCTCTAAATAAAATACCAATCTGTAACATAACACTCATATGCATCTAATGGCTTACTCCCCAAAACAAGGATATTCAAGTAGCCAAAATCACAATGAACCTCTTGGCAATACCACATCAAAAGCTATAATTAACCATCAATGAAAAGCATAATAAATATCATAAAATCCTTTTGATTCAAATCTGATTTAAATCTGAGACAAAACTGAAAACAAAACAACAACCAAACTCATATTCATAAAGCCTTATGATAAGGAAACTTGACACAGTCAAAGCTACAACAACATAAAAAAAATGAGCCTCTTGACAACAATAAACATAGGCATATCAAGCCATAAAATTTGCTATCATTAATGAAAGTAAAACCACAACAAGGCCAACTCACTTGCTACCTCAAAACAACAACACTTCCAACTCACCAACTATAGCACATCAATATGGATGAAAGCACAATTCTTTCCCCAATAACATAGGAAGGTACATATGCTTGAAACCAACAAAATACATCAAATAAAATCAGGTATAAAGATAGAAATCATCAACACCCTCAACAATGCCTCTGGTACATGAATTAATCTAGAAAGTACCACACAAGCAAACAAATAGCAAATTAACCTACAAGAAAAACTACAGAAAAACTACAGGAAAAATTGCAGGAAAAACCACATGAAACCATTTCTCACATTCTAATTTGATTTCTCAAAAATAAGAAGAATAGAATAATCCCTTCCAAATCCGATTTCTGAAAATAAGAATCAATTTAAAATTCTTTTCTAAATCCCCAAACAATCTTTCAGACACCTTGCAGACAATCTTTTTAAAAACAATGTGAAGTGCCAGTAAAACCACCAACCTGGAAAATGGAAGAATCCAAAAAAACCAGCCCAAGCCTTTAAACCAATTTGAATCCAACCCCGGTGAATGCACAGGAAGGCCTATTTATCAAAAAAAACAAAAAAAAACAAAACAAAACCAAGCAAAACCATCCTCCAATCAAAATATTTCAAAAATATTATATTCCATACCTACCTTCCCAAAGTTCAAGAAAATAAAATATATTTCTACCTACCATAAACTTCCAGCCAATCAAATCCAAGGGTAGGTAAAATAAATTAAACCATTGACCTGGGGTGAAAATGAGTTTTAAATAAAAGAATACAAATTACCCCCTTTTAATTACTTAATGGGTAAAATAATATTACCCAATAAATAAAATTCACTTCAACATTAAATAAATAATTTCCCACCATAGACATTTATAAATAAATATTAATAATAATAGGAAATCAATAAATTAAATTAAATAAATAAAACTCCAATAAATAATAACTCAATTGAACCTAATAAATAAAAGCTAATAAATTAAATATCAAATACTCAACATTAAATTATATAGATCAAATAATAAATAAATCTTTATTAAATAGATAAATAAAAGATCAAGCCAATTAGATTAAATACATTATTCACTTAAATAAATTCCTTATAAAGAGAAATCCAATTACACAATGAGAAATCCATACCTCAAAACTCACACAAAAGAAGCTAGAGGGATTTGATCTCCAAACCCCCAACTCATGACGAAAAGACTTAACCAATACACCACAATACTTACTTGACCAATAAAAAAGAAAATCAAAATTATATAAGATATCAACAAATCAGCTAACATCAAGATAACCTGACAAGGTGAACATCTTAGACCTAGAGTACGTGAGGGGAACTTGTGCCAACTCCAAACCACATGCCATTGGGATTTAAAGACACGCTTAGACCTGTGGAGCCAAGTGGAGTCAGTGTCTGGTACCTGCAAATCCTGTATCCACAAAGAAACGATATGACATATGCATATATATTATAATAGACAAGGGTTAGAGAATCACAACGACACATCCCGCTCGCAATGAGTGATGTGGCATTTTCTTTATCCCGAAGAGAGTCAGACAACAATCAAACACACTATATGATCAACTCATCATAGATAATCATTAAATATGGTCAGTACATAAAAACATCATCAAGTGCATGATTAGTATAATGCATGATTATAGTAAGTCATGTAAAATCCATCAACACTTATGCTCATCAAATCACATGATCAATATAATCTTTCGATAATCAATCATATAATAAGTATATATATTGTCTAATAAATCACATGATCAATAATGATAGTATCAACATCATATAAATCATCTGAAATAGCCTATGCCCAATAATGGCTATCATGCATGAATTAAAAGTCAAGTCAAGGGTGGCCACTACACCTCCTTTGGGAATGATGATTATTGTATGCAAATATACATACATGATATACATGAGTTATCATACAACATACTGATCTCGAGGAAAGAGACACTACCTCGTGTTTTGTGTTCATTATCCTTGGGTTTATTCCTTGATTGGGGGTTAAATCCTTGAGATAACATGCTCCCTCCTTCTCTCACTTTTGGGTGTATTCTACCTTAAAGAAATCGCTCCCGATAAGGCACACATGATTGCTTTAACATGGGGGCATACACTTCGCTCATATTTTCCTTCTTGATACTTAAAATTACTTAGTTAACTTTGTTTTTCTTTGTAATCTTTGGTATCCTGGCTTTCATGACTCATAGTGAAGAGAACTTTTCTACTTGTAGTCATGGTTCTCCCCTTCTTGATCTTCCCTTTTACTTTTTCAATTGAAGTCATAAGATCCTAAATCCACTGGGGGCTTGGCGCGTCTTGCCTCCTTGACATGGTAAAATTCTTTCAATCTTGTTTCCTTGTACTTTACCGATAGTATTGGCAAATGCTTATACTCTCGCTAAAGGGGGGGCTAAATGTAGTCTCATAAAATTGTGACCCTAGCAATTTTTTACTACATTAGGGTCCTCATGCACATGATATTGAATCATCTAGCTTGATCGGAGATCGGAGACTTCTCAACCCTCATAATCAGCTTCATTTTTGGCCTCCACACCACCTTGTCTACACTCTGCCTTGGAGAAATGGGTAGGAAAGGGGCATGGTGCCCCTATCCCCCCTAGGATAGGGGTGTGGTTCCCCTTTCCTCCCAGGACAGGGGCATGGCACCCCTATCCCTGCCCTATTTTGGGGCAAGACCCTTCCTAGGGTTGCATAGAAGGTTGTGCAGTGAGTGGGAAAACTCTCCCGATGTTGATCTGTGACAGAAATAAAATTCATTGACATGTATTTAAGGGGCATCTGTCCTCTCATTTGCATAAGTTCAATAAGGTCAAATTTTGATAAGGTCAAGTTGCATAAGTGACCAAGCATTCAAGAGCATTCAAGCATTCCTTTTGTAGCATTGAGCATTCTCAAGTCTCCCTTCAAGGCTAGGTCTTGCATTCAAGTCAAGGATTCAACCATTGAGGAGGAGATTGATTCCAACATCCAATTCCACACAAGAATTTCTAGCAACATTGCTATCACAACCTCCCTTGAGGTGATTTACAATTCAGTCTTTTATTTACATCTACTTGTAAGTACTTTCTTTCATTACTTGGTTAATTCCAAAACTGGGGTTTGACCTAAAGGCAAACCCCCAATCTCAACCCATTTTCCTCTCTTTTCTATGTATAGGTTGTAGGTGCGCAACTATACTTTCGGATTTGGGCTCCATTTACAAAGGCGAAAAAACCCTTTTCATTTCGTGGATTTTTCGGAGGATCGTGTACATTCTCGCCACGATCTAGGCAACTTTTCCATAAATTCATAGGGCAACTTCGTCTCGACATATTACTGTCAGATCTAGGTGCATAGCTTCATCCCATATTCTGATCTTAAGTTATAATAAGTTTTGTCACTTTTGCACTACATAATTTAATCAATTCCTTTCCATTTCAAATAAGGAAGAGGGGATCAACTTATCATTCCCATTCCACTTAGAATTCTATCTATTGGCATTCCACACTCTTATGAGAATAGTTGATGTTGTCATTGATGGCAACCAACTGACAACGCACCGACAATAGGTTTCTACATGCCCAACATCACATATATTATACACCGGTAGACACCAGCACTGATAGGCACTTCACCGACATTCAGATTACATCGACAACAAAGCATTCCAGCACTCTAGCCGACATGGGATGAACTTTTGTTTATTATAATATAATTATCTTTTGTAAGCCGACATGGTATATTATAAAAGACTCATATATGTATGAGATCTTATTTGTCATTTTTTGTAATAGGAATGGATAGGCGAATATTGTATAAGGTGATTTAGTGATGGCAAAGGTTTTGGGTTAAGGTATCTAACTAAGCTTAAACTGGTATTGAACCTGGCATAGGAGATGCTATTTTGAGCAATACATTATATTGGATTTAATTATCCATTTTGTAGTCAGTGTGACTCTTTATTGAGCAGTGAGCTCTAGGCTGTTGGCCTCCCTGCATGTGGAGGCTCCTATTGTAAGTAGTATTTATTCATTGGCCAATGAGTAAATATTGTGGGTCACAAATCCCACTGAGTTTTTTCCCACACCGAGTTTCCTTATTAAAATATCTTGTGTTATGGTGTGTTTCTATGCTATCTCTTTTATTTGTGTTTACTGCATTAATTCTTATTTACCAGTACACTATTTTGGGATGCAAAATTATCAATATGTTTAAATATTCTGCTAACCAGTTAGACACTGAGTCACCCCCCCTCTTAGTGTCTTTGGGACTATCATTGAATCTAATAATTAGTATCAGAGCCTAGTCCTCTATTTACAAAAGCCTAACAGCTTGAGGAAGATTTTGACACCGGTATAGATGGAGAACTCAAGAAAATAGTTGGAAGGAGCTCTTGAAGATTTTGATGCAGAAAAATTAAAGAATATCAAACTTGAAGATTATCTGAGGACTACGCAGGAATTCATTAAAGGACTTTAGGAGAACTTTGTTATAACACAAAATAAAAGAAAAGAACTTCATGAGAAGATGCAGAATGATGATGATGAAAAGGAAACTCTTAGAGATATTGCAAATAAGTTGAGACAAGAGAACAGTAGTATAAAGAACAAAATGCAAGATATGACTATGAGGTTATGTAAGGATATTGAAGACAAAAGAAGAATGGAGAAGAAGTGGCTAGGAGACTTAATGATACTGGAAATGAAAATCTGAGACTTGGTCATGAAAATGATATGCTAAAGAAAAATCTGATTCACGTACAACATGATAAACATGAGCTTGCAAGACAAGATGGAGTTCTACAAAATGAATTGGCTACTGCAATTGAACACAAAGACAAATTCAAGAAAAGTTTAGAACAACTTGATGACATGCTAAAAAGATAGAAACCTAATGGAGACACAAATGGACTTGGTTTTGAAATTGGAGAAAGTTCCAGTACTACAAATAATCAAGATCATAGTAAACTGGTAAGACAGCCTAATGCTTATAAATTCAATGGGAAATGTTTTAATTGCAACAAATATGGTCACAGAGAAAATCAGTGTAGATTAAAAAATAATGAGAATACAAACTCACCCACTGGTCAATGTTCCAAATGCAACAACGTTGTACATAATTCAGAAAATTGCAGAATGAATGTGAAATGTTATGTTTGTGGAAGATTTGGGCATTTATCTAATCAATGCAGATCACAAACCGGTCAAGGATATGGAAAGGCTATTCAGAGGAATAATGTAACTTGTTATGCATGTAACAAGATTAGACATATTGCAAAATTCTATAGAAGAAATAATACACAGGCGAACAATAAAGGATCTAGTTTGAAGGGCAAAGAAAAGGTAGATGAAGTAAAGAAAGAATTCTCAAAACAATGGATTAAGAAGAGTGATCAGAAAGTTGATGAAATTATCTCTGCACCGGTAGAACAAAGTAATCCTCCACCGACAGGAGATTCTTCATCTAACTGAGGAATAATCCTTAGGGGGTATTGTAGCAAGTTGAAAATCATGCATTCTACATTCGATTGATGCTGAGAAGATACATTTCTTCTTTATCGGAAGGTGTGTTAAGTTTTCACTTAATCGGCGATCATTTAATGTGGTTGTTGAAAGATATTTCATTATATATCATTAGAGAACCCTCATTTCGACTCACCAAGCATTCAAACAAATCAGAGAGCGTGAAACTGAGCTAGGGCATTCTAAGGCGAAGCTGCGAACTGATTTTTAGGCATTCTAATTTTGGTTAAGAGGTATTTATCTTTGAAATGGCTTCCTGATCTTTTGTTCCAGAGTTTATTTTGAACCCTACCATTGTGGAAAATATCAAACACCCTAGACCCGTATTTAAGATTGTCCCCAAGATTGCAAAACAAGATGATTTTGTTGGATCTTTTTCAAAAATTCCTAAGGGTGTAGCATTTGCAGAAGACCCTAGAATCTACATACAGTGCAAGATAGAAAACCTAGCAACTGAGGATTTGAAGAAAATGTTTAATGAGGTTATTATTGATGAACATGGTGCTATTAAACCTGAACATAAGGTTGTGGAAAAATTAGGTTTTGTAGAGATTTTGAATATTCCCCAATTTCCAAAGGAAGTTGTAAGACTTGTATTAAGCAGAGTCCATGGAGAGTTCATATGGTTGGAATCAGTTTGCAAGATAACCAGGGAACCAATTAAGGTAGTTACTGGTTTACCTTCAACTAGTAGTAGGCTTGATAAAACAAAGAAAATACCTAACCAGGGAGTTATGGATTTAACTAGAGCCACATCTGATAACAGGTCACTTAGAGTGAATGATGTTAAGGATATAAATGTGAGATATGTAAGTATGGTACTAGGATACAAAGCTACTCATGCAAATAGACTGAATTCTATTTCTAGCCTTTGTATTCACAGTGCATATGAGATGGTGAGTAGTAATGCTAAGATTTATGTGTCTGAATGGCTTAAAGATGAATTAGTTGACAATTTGAAGAAGATTAAGGGAAATAAGAAAGGTAATTTCCATTTTGGAAACCTAATAGTATGCCTAATGCTATACTTTACCAAAGAGATACCTGAGATAGGTCACAAGGATTTTGGTTATGACATCTCGGTAGGAAGACAGATTCAGGAAGCTTTCACCGGTATGGGCACTGACAATGTTAAGAACATTATAGACTACTTCAAAACATTCCAATCTAATATGAGAGCAAGAGAGAGACTACCACAGAGCATAGTTGATAACTATGACAAGGAAATATTCTTTGTCATTAAGCGAGATGAAACTTGGATGGAAGTAACAAGACCTAGAACTATTTGGGTTATGGAGATGGCTTATGAGGTGGACCTACATGTTCTGAAAACATATGCTAAAGCTCTACTTGATGCACCAAGGGATCCATCTGAGAAATTCTTTGGTAATGCAGAAACTATTGAGAGCAATGTATCTATGCAGAAAAGGACAAAAAGAAGAGAAAAGTTTATCAGAGATGCCTCCAAGAAGGTGAAAGAAATCAAAGAAAATGTCATGAATATCAGTGGTATTTTAGCAAGTGAGCTTGAAGGACTGCAACCTGAAGCACATGTTTCACCGGTTGTAACATCTTTTGATACTGACAGTGGAAAGGCTACTGAGTTTAAAAGAGTGTAAAGGAAAAGGAAAACCTCACTGGTACCTTCTCCTACTCCTAAGAAAACCAGCACACTAAGGAAGAAACAATAGGCAGTTAGGGAACTGAAGAAGAAGCTTACACCTAAGAAGAAACAGACACCAGTTACCCCCTCACTAGATGATTTACTGAATGAAACAACAAAGGAAGGTAATATATCTAATGTAAATAAATGGTATAATTCTTTTAATGATTCTGACAAAAAACACCATTGAGGAAAGCATTGTTCTACATTTAGATATTTACAAGAAAGTTTTGATATAAGTGATTGATGAGTTACCCAATGATTTATACATGAGATTGGAAGCTAAAAGGCTATCTGTGATGGAATTGGATAAGAAATTGAAAGTTGAAGCACTCTTGGCTGTACATCCGGTAAACTCTAAAGAAGAAATAGATGAGCTTATTTCTGAAGCTAACTGGTCATTATTTGTCAGTGGACACTGACAAGTAAGCCTGATGGCTGGAAGAGTTAAGGAGATTGCTAATGAGACTGGAGATAAATGGGACATATTCTTTGTGGAGAAGGAAAAGAAACAAGAAAGAAGCAGACCAAAAATGGAAAAGACATTCAAGGTATATCAAAAGGACAAGGGAAAAGGTAAAATAGGTGGTGTACCTTCTATAAAAGTAATAGATAACATCCCTCCACCGGCTCAGGACACCCCCCCTACAACATCACCGGTTCACACTATATATGGCGAAAAGTGGAAACAACAATGATGAAAGACTAAATGAATTCAACCACAAAACCCTAGCCTAACAACAATAAAGATCCACCATAACATATGAAGATTGCCTAAGACAATGCAAATCAAATGAAATCACAAAGATTATACCATCACATGTCCAATAGGGTTTGAATCTCCATTCTTCCTATCTCCATTGATCTTGCTTGACATATTTGCTCTCAGATTTTATGTGCACAAGAGCTCAACAAAGAACGGAAATGTGGTTGCAAGTAGGCTTGATTGCATATGCAAGTTCAAAAGCATAGTTGGGGCTGAATGCATAGTGAGTTTTTGTCAGGGTTTGATAATGAAGGAAGCATCTCCTTATATAGAAGACACTATATGAAATGGAGGGATAAGATTGAGAGGTGTAAAAAGAGGTCGGCTATGATTAGAAGGTAGGTAGAAGAAATAATAAAATAATAAGAGGGTAGGTAGTGTATGAATTAAGAGATGAATGACATGTGTCATGGGTAGAAAAGGTTAATGAATTAATTAAATAAATAAAGATTTATTTAATTAATAGAGGAAGTGGGATCAATTCAATAAATAAGATATTTATTTAATTTAGGAAAAATATAATTTAAATAAATAAATGTATTTATTTAAATGAGAAATAAGGCTAGAAGAGGATAAATGAATTAATTAAATAAATAAAGATTTATTTAATTAATAGAAGAATTAGGACTAGACAATTCTAGGTGTCTACATTTTGCCCCTCTTTGAGACAATGCAGCTTGTCGCATTGTTTCAAAGAAGATAATATGAACTCATACAAAGTTGCCCCAAGATGGGAATGATATGCCCCGTCGAGAGATTGGATGAAAATGTCTAGAAAGATCACAGACAGTCTCTCAATAAGAAAGAAAGGCTAGAATGGACTGAAAAGATAGGATAGAGTGACAGAGTCATGGGATAATGAAGACTGACTCGGGAAATAAGGGATAAGGCTAGTCTATAAGATAGATTATGAGGGAAAAAAATCCTCATTGTCATCCACACATCCAAGAGATCAGAGTGCAGAGAGAGAATAGAGTAGCAATAGTTAGCAGCGATGACATTGGTGCACAGATTCGATCATGTTTGTCGATTTCAAAGGCCAGTAGGTGCAAGAGAGCTGGTAAGTACCGCAAAAACCTCCTTGTACTTTGTAGCGCATTTCATGCACATTAGGTATGTCTAGAAAAATGTCAAGTGGGGTAAAAACGTCAAGGCGCGTCTGTGCAATATGTAAGCACGTTTATGTAATGAAAGCGCATTTATGTCTTCTAGGCCAAATCGGCAGTTATGTGATGAACATACGTTGTCGATTGGATAAGTTGCTGAGAGGATACACTCAAGAAAGTCCTCTAGGGAAGACTAGGATAGCAGATAGGGCTAAGATTGACAATTCTGTGATAGAACATACGTTGCCGATTAGGAAACTACTCAAGAAGATACACTCAAGCAGAGGCCCTAGGATAGAATAGATCAAGGCACTTTGTGATGAACAGGGAGTACCAAGACATAGTACTTTGTGATGAATAGTGAGTACTAAAAAGAGAAGCACTTTCTGATGAACAGTGAGTGCAAATATGAGCAACACTTTGTGATAAACAGTGAGTGCAAATATGAGCAGCACTTTGTGATGAACAGGGAGTGCAAAAACACATAGTACTTTGTGATGAATAGGGAGTACCACTAGGATAAATAGCAACACTTTGTGATGAATAGTGAGTGTCACTATGACTGACATGATTGATTTGCTTGACTGCAGGAGTACCTACCTATGCTGGAGTCATGGGAGAGATTCCCATCGACTCAGAGGTTACGACTGGAGCTGACATTTGAGGACCGAGCTGCCATTGAGGTTATGGGTCTATGATTTATTCTGTATGTGCCTGAGTTTCAAGTGAACATGGGGTTGCTAACTGCGCTGGTTGAGAGATGGCACTCAGAGACTTGTACTTTCCATTTTTCGATGGGTGAGATGATAGTCACCTTGGAGGATGTATACAGGATTTTGAGGATACCGATCGATGGGGAGTTAGTACCTTACGATCGAGATGGAGATAGGGATGCATTGAGATGAGTGTTTTAGGATCTAGGACTAGAGAAGAGGGCTGGACACGTGGCTTGGGATACCATGACACAAACAGGATTAGCACTACCAGCAGTGTTAGGAGGAGTGATTAGTGGGTTCCTCTATCCGGACAAGGCAACATGAGGGGTGGCTATAGAGGACACAGGGGCCAGAGAGATGGTCTTGGGCGGGTCCTTCTAGGGCTCAGACTCCATCGAGGCCAAGCGGCTCTGAGGGAGGGAGTTCATCATAGCCTTAGAGGGCTCCCTATGTATCAATTTGTACTATTTTGTATGATGATGTAGACACCTTTGGGTGATTGTAGTCGTATGATTTTGACATCATTGTATCATGACACTTATGATTATATACATATGAGATGATTCATCATTGTGGCAGCTATATGCATGTGTACCTATGTGATGAGATGTTTCATGATGTATGTTTCCATGTGATGAGATGTTTCATGATGTATGTTTCTATGTGATGGTTATGATATGGATGCAAATATGTACATAATGAAATGCAATATTTTTGTTCTTTTATGTTTTTATATGTTATGCCAATGTGAATGTGAATGTATGAAATGTAGATGAATATGATAATGCAAATTATTATTTACATGATAAAAATGTAAGATTGCTAACATGTGTTGTGTTCAAGATGTGATGAAATTGTGATATCTATATGTATGTTTGTATGAAATGCTTGTATGTGGTAATGCAGGTGCAAACTACATGAAATGCATATGTTTTTGGTGTGTCATTATACTCAGTCATGTGATAGTAGGTTACGTGGACTCAAGAAGGATGATGGAAGTCAATCAAGAAATGGGGATGGAAGATAGAAGATATGAAAGTGAAAGAGCTTCTTGTGCATTATCATCATTGAGCTTTATTATGGCAAGTAGGTTATGACAATGAAGGCATATGTTCGACCCAGAAAGTCATTGTACCCATTTGCATGGAGATAAGATAGTCGCAAACAAGGAATGCCCCAGTTCATACTAGACTTACAATGTCCTAATATCCTTGGACAAGTCATAGCATTACTAAGAGACAATCCATAGATAGCAAAAGAAAAATAGGTGACGATACCCCATCCTCACCTTTCTAGTCAAAGACATCCTGGAGATAGAATCTCTAGTTAAATACATCCCAGAAAAGCTAAAAGACATGTCACCCGAAAGATAAAATCAAAAGAAAACCAAGACTCAACACCAACATCCACTGTAGTCCTCAAGTTTAGTGTCTCTTGTCACTTGTATAAGTCTATTTGATTGTGGTCACAATGTTTACTTTCACAAAAAGGATAGATAGCACTAAACCATAATGTTGTCTGAGTCTGCTGAAAGATTTGATTTGTTGAAGTCCATTGTTGTTGTTGTGTCTCATCTGAAATTGACTGAATCCATGAAACTGATACTTTATTGCGGAGAAGACAGAACTTTATTGCTCATTGGCGATGCAAATGCTGCTTTATTGTGGATTGTGTGTGGATAGACTGAAGAAAGTTGAAAGAAATTGTACTCCTTGAAACATGTGATGTTCGTAGTTCCACACCCATTACTAGACGTAGGATTTGCCTTAGCCACAGATAGGAGCTGATTTATTATGGATTGAAATGAGCGAAAAGGAATGTTTATTATGAATGGCGAACCAATCTTGGGTAGATCAATAACAAGCCATGATGGGAATGGGTAAGTTTATTATGAATGGATAGGATGTGAGTGTGTGCAAAGTGAAACGATGAAATGGAATCTTGAAGGAGGGAGGAGCAATGTCTCTACACATGGCGCCGGTGACCCAGTTTTCACCATGGTACTTGCCTAGGGAGCCACCAAAGTGGTTTTCATCATTGGACTAAATGTTTTTTTTTTAATTTTAAAAAAAAAAAAATTTGTGTCACAAGGCGCCTGTTTGCCAGGTTTTCACCAAGTAACGATTTTTTTATTTTATGATTTTTTTTTTGTATTTTTGATTTTTTTTTTTTGTATTTTTGAATTAGGATACTTTGAAGAGCCATGTGTAAAACCTGTGAAGGTGCATGTTGTTGATAGGATCCTCCAAAGGTTCACCCTCTATGGTTGAGAGCTGATACACACCAGATCCATATGCTATTGTGATGATGTAAGGACCAAGCCAATTTGGTTTGAACTTTCCCTTCTTCTCTCTGTCTTGCTGGTTCTTAGGATTTTTTCTGAGAATTAAGTCACCCACCTCGAATGTGCGAGGCTTAACCTTATGATTGTAGCTGCATCGTTCCTTGACTGAATGATGTGTAGCTCGAGTGACTATCTTCCTTGATGAAGGAAATGAGATAGAATTACTATCGTGTGGACTATATTTGCCCATATGCGTGTCACCTGAAGAAGTGTGGGCATCCCTGATAACAAAATCCCTCGAGGATGCTCCATTAAAGGTCCATGATGTATCTCCAGGAGGGAAAGGATGTGTGGAACAAGTGGATGAGTAATGAAGGCTTGTGATTGCGAAAAGAAGTGAAAGTAGGATAGCATGATGGAGACTTAGGATCAACAAGTGTGCTTTTTGACTTGAAATTTTAGAGCTTTTGCCCCCAGTTATTTTGATATTAGGGGAGATCATATCTTTCTCTTTTTCTTTCATAGGATTTTTATCCTTGACCTTGATTTTTGTGGAGTCTAGTAGCTTTTGATTTTGATATGGACTAAAGGACTTTTCTTTATTATTGACTTTTAGATTTTTCTTTTCAATGCTTAATTTTTGATCTGCAATTAGTAAGGGATTTTCTAATTCTTGTTGATCCAAGTCTGAAAGTGGAGTGGAAATGGAATGAGTGGATGAAATGGTAAAGCTATAGGAGTTCTTAAGAGGTTTGGTGATACACTCAATAGATTCTTCATTAGAACCACTCTTAGGACTATTAATATCAAGAGATGCTTGCACCACTAGAGGGGATTTGCATTCAGACTTAGTAGCCACAAAACTAGGTGGTTCACACCCAATTCCTTGATATTGAAAATTATTTGTAGGATGTTCTTGTTGACTAAATGTCTTAGGAGATAGTGGGAGTTGATCAACATGAAAGATATACTCACCACATCCCATGTCTTTAATCTTGAACTTTTCTTTTAGCCCTTTTTGTTTGGATGTAGAAGATTTCAAGAATTCTGGATCCACATATGTTGATGAAGGAATAGCTTCTTGATTGACTGGGATTGTTATTTTTGATTGAGGTTCCAGATTGTTGCAATATATGAATGGAATTGGATTCGCTTTGACTGTCACTTGAACTCCATTGTGTGGAAACTTGATACATCGATGATATGTAGATGGGACTGTGCTCATCTCATGAATCCATGGGCGTCCTAGCAATATGTTGTGTGTGAAATCCAGGTCTAGGACTTGACAAACCACATCTTTTGTAACTGGCCCAACTCTAAGAGGTAAGGTGATTGTTCCCTTGGATGAGCGCTCTTCATCATCATATGCTTTGATGGTAATTTTGTTTGTAGAATTCACAGCTTTATCTGAATATCCCAATCGCCTAATAGTGCTCAATGTGCAAATGTTTAGACCCGCTCCTCCATCTATCAAGAATCATTTTATTCGATGTCTGTGTATGAAGGTTTCAATGTGTAATGGTGCATTATGTGGTTGACTCACAGAGGTGTCGTCAGATTCTGTGAATGTAAGGGAGTGTGGAATGGAAAGGTATCCCACCATGGCTTGAAACTGGTCCACATCAAGATCTGTGGGGACAGAAGTGTCTCTCAAGGTTTTATCAAGGATGGCTTTATGTGCGGGAGATATGCATAAGAGCTCAAGGATGGAGATGAGCGCGGGTGTCTTCCCTAACTGTTCTACAAGGTCATACTCAGGCTTGGTTGATGAGGAAGCAGTATTTTTAGCTAGAGCACCTTGCAAAGTGAATTTACCTCAATGAGTTGTAACATTACATTCAGAGGTAGGTTCGAAAGAAGATCCAATGCCTTTTAGGACAATCTTGGGTCTCTGGGTAGAATTCTCAGGCGTTTTGTCCTTGATGATAATGGTAGAGACATAATTGTCCATCGAAATGTGATTAATAGTTGAATCATAGTTATAAGATGCTCTTGTATAGTTGGTTTGGTCATCTGTGGCTTTATCTTTTCCCTTGTCATGTTTTGGGAATGGTTCCTTGAACATTTCATGTTCTTGATTGGATGAGTGTCCTTCAATCTCAATGTCACCTGTATCAATGAGATCTTGTATGATGTTCTTACATCGATGGCAATTTCCCATTTTATGTCCCTTGCTCTTATGAAATTCACAATATTAATCATCATTCCACCATTTTGGTTTGACCTTTGGTTCATATGGAGGTAGATCTAGAATTGTGATTATCTTGTTTGCCACTAGCTTTTTGAAAATTGATTCTAGTGGTTCTCCCAATGGAGTGTACTTCCTTCGTGACTTTGAAGTTGTTTGAGTATTCACTTGATTGTTTGTAGAGCTTGATCCAGAAAAAATGATTTTGGGTCGCACTGTATTGGCATCAACAACACCATCATTGACTGTGTTCTTGTTTTTGTTCCAAAATCTTGGCTTATCTTTTCCTTTAAAGTCATCTTTGTTTTCCTTGACTATCTTAATGACTCCTTGTTCAATTAGGACCTTCTCTGTTGCTAAGCCTTTTTCAATGACATCCTTGAAGGTGGACGAACAAGATTTTCTCAGGTCATAACCAATGTCTTTTTTAACATTCTGCGTGAACGTCTCTACCATTTTTTTTGTGGAATTTCACAAGAGCATCTGCTAGCTAGATTCCTCCACCTTTGTAAATGTAGACACCTAAAAATGGTCAATGCTTGCGGAATCGTACTTTAACATTTGTGCATTGCCTTATTTTAGGGTTTTTGTGTCGCATTAACATTTCTCCTATGTCACGCACTTGGTTTTTATCATTTGCAAGCATCGAGTCATTCTTCTACATTCTTCATTCGTCTCGCTCTCAAATTTGGTCTTGTCAACAACACTCTCGAGTCATGATTTTGATCGATCTTATCCTGTCGCATCAATGTGCGTGCTCATTTGTCATCATTTTGGACATCATCAATCCTAATTAGGGTTTTGTCCTCTTATCAATCTTATCATCTGGCGATCAATTTGTCATGAATCCTTATTATTTTCAATCTTGTCATTTTGCGATCAATTTGTCATCGATCATTGTCATGTTCGATCTTGTCATTTTGCGATCGATTTGTCATCGATCGTGGTCATTTTCAATCTTGTCGTCTTGCAATCTATTTTGTCATCGATCCTTGTCCTATTGTCAATTTTGTCATTTTGCGATCAATTTGCCATCAATCGTTGTCTGTCTCAATTATGTCAATTTGGATCAATTAGTCATTGTTCCTCATCAATTGGCACATTTATCAATCAAATCATTTATCACATTGGTCCTTTGTTAATCAAAATCATGATCGAGTCAATTATCTTTCATCAAGACCTAATTGTCATCCTTGCATTTCAAATTCATCTTTTAGGGTTCATGATTTTATTCATTTAACCCTGTTTGTCATTTCTCCCTCTAGGTTAAATAATTTATTTATTTATCCTAAGTCTTCTCATCGCAATTAAATGTTCATTTAATTGGCTAATTATTCCTCTTTTTGTGAATTAATTAATAAATGACAAATTATTAATTAATTCACTTAATTTCTCTTAATTCCTAATTTCCTAATTTTCATCAATTTCTTAATTCCTAATTTTCTAATTTTCTAATTTCTAATTCAATTTCCTCCTATTTCTCTCCTAATTTCATGGGAATGACATTTCAATTTGTCATAATTTGTCATAATTGACAATCAATCAATTTTGACATAGAAATTTGTCATAATCTTGTCATAAATTATCAATCAATCAATTTTGCATAGAAAGTGCATAATTTGTCATAATTTGTCATAATTGACATTTTTGATTTACAATTTCCATTTGAATTGAATCATGTTAATTTGATCATTTCTCCAATTTGTCTATAAATTGGATGAATTTCTTCAATCTCGGCTAATAATCACTTGTTTGAATTACTTTGTCGAATCAATCATGCTTTGAGTATTCTTGTGCCAATGTCAATCTTGAATTACTTTCTCCTATGTCATGCACTTGGTTTTTATCATTTGCGAGCATCGAGTCATTCTTCTACATTCTTCATTCATCTCGCTCTCAAATTTGGTCTTGTCAACAACACTCTCTAGTCATGATTTTGAACAATCTTATCCTGTCACATCAATGTGCATGCTAATTTGTCATCATTTTGGACATCGTCAATCCTAATTAGGGTTTTGTCCTCTTATCAATCTTATCATCTAGCAATCGATTTGTCATTGATTGTTGAGTTTGACATTGGAGTAGGAGAGTATGCTCTCATCCTTCTTAGGGTGATCAGAAATCCAGATCTTCGATACCATGCTCATGTTTTTGATTGTGTGTCACCTTTAGAGGGCCTAACTTCCCAACCATTTCCTTTTGCAAGCAAGTGATAATCGTGAGAACGGAATGACCCAAAGTGAGTATGACTAGAATACCTTGGCATTCTAACTCACTATAAACAAATACCTAATGGGCGAAAGCTTTGAAGGAAGGGTTACATGGGAATTGCAGTTACTTGGGAAGTGATGACCCTTGAACTCTTTCTCATATCAACATCTAAGTAGGACCTCATGGTCTAAATCATGCTTGCACGACTAAATTTGTTTGGTATCTTGGTGGGCTTAATGTCTCAATCACACTTGCGTGACATCAAGGAGTAACACTTAACAAAAATCCTTACTAAACACCTTGTTTTTAGAGGCCAAAAACCCTTCTAGTTTCTTGAGAAGGACAAGTTCGGATACTTGGAAGAGATACTAAGTTCGCCATGGGGACATTTCCATGGGGACTGATGCTTGGCTGCCCTGAGAAGTGAGTGTCGTGGAGGGGAGCCCGTGGGGTCAAGCATCTATGTATTCTCCTTGAATCCCATAATGAGTCTACCTCTCAAGTACCTAATGTCCTTGCCTACCATAAGAAATGTGTGAATGAGCATGATTGTCTTGAGTCTAAGTTGAAATATCTTGTATTCTTTGCTTGTCAAAAGTTGAATTGCATCTCATTTCAACAACAAGACAAATTGATTCAAAACAAGGTTAAACACAAGAACATTTCATTCAACAAAGTTTAAAACACCTTCAAACATGGTTGTCAAACATTTTTCAAAGTCTTGTCTCAACATTCATGTCACTTAGATCTAGGTTCATCCTAGGTGTCCATTTTGCAAAGTCATTGTCAACTATCAAGATTAAGTTTCATCTAGGTCATACTCCTTTTCATATCAATAAGAGTCATCCATTTGCATATGTCCTCTTGCATTAGAGTAATACCATTGTCATTCATTCATATTTGCATACCCTAGGTCTCTTCATTAAGCTTAGGTCATTATCATATCATATTAGAGTCATTTGCATAGTAATTGTCCCTTTGCATATAGTGTCAAAACTAGGTTTTGTCATACTTGAGTAATCCAAATCTTTGATAAACCCTAAGTCATTTTTAGGAAGTCTAGACCTTATCAAATCTTTTGTCTTTTTGTCATCAATGTCATGTCATCAAACCTAGCTTAGTATCCAAGCATATAGGGGAGACATTGTCATCCTGTCCTTCTGTCACTTGGTCCTTTGGTCCTTTGAGGTCTAGACATCATTCCAATTTCCTAAGGGTCTCTCTTTTAGATTTGCATTCAAAAGTTTGTCAAAATCTTCAAAAACAACCAAAAACATAGATTGCATTTTCATCTATTTAGTTTGCATTTAGCTGCATATCATACATTATCTTTGAAAAATTCCAAAAAAAAAAACATTGCATTTGCATAAGTGACATGCCTGTTGAGACAAGATCAAAAAACAAAAAGATGGGCGAACCAACGTATCAACCCATTGACAACATAGCAAATTCGTAGTTTCAAACTAGTCAAACAGTGCAAATTGAAGGTTCATCAAACACATCATTACCACCATATGGAATGGTTCAACTTGGACCACCTCCATTATATGAACCAGTATTTGTACCCATGAAACCAGGACATGGGAGTGTTCCACCAACACCAAGAGGAAATGTACCTTTCAATTGGAATCAACCGAACCTGCAACATGACATTCAAACTCAAACATTACATGAAGAACAAACTCTTTCACAAGGATTTGGTTCAGATCAAGGCATTCAACAAGAGACAAATCCAAATGTCCAACTAGATTCTTCATCAGATTCTGATGCTTCTGATGATGTTGATATGTTCCTTCAAGATCCAAAGTTGACAAAAAAGATGGATAAATTCTTGAACAAGGTCTTTAAGATGTTCCCGCAAAAATATCTTAACATGATGAGTAATGTGGCTTCCTCAAATGAGCAAATTAATGTGCAAACACAACAAGGTAGTGAGTTGTTAAGTTTCTCTTTGCATCCAAATGAAGAAAATGTGCAATAGGAAATTCAACCTACCTTGATGAGTAAACGTGCTTCAAAGGCATTGACAGTGACTATTCCTCAAAAGTCACCATTTGAGACAATAAATAATCCATTATTCAACACAACACCTGTAACATAGGATCAAATGAAGACCATGCAAATATTGACAACTATCCCTCAACAAGAAATAGTTCCTTACATGCATAAAAGTGGATCAAAATCTAAGATGCAGGAAAGCTTCACGATTGGAATGCCTAATATCACGAATGTCCAAAACAATTCCACGATGCAACAAAGTTCTTATGTCCCGTTAAGCTCAATATATTTTCCAAACACTATTGCAACAGATCCTTCGATAATGGTGACACAAAGAACTATGGATAGTGGTTTGCACCAACAACAATTGTTACAACAATTGAGTAATACACAAAAGGTACAATCGAATGTGCAAACAAGCAATGTACAACAACAACAATATCACATTCGACAACAAATTGCAGTGCCTTCTGCCTCATTACAAGTTAATGCAAACTTGCAACCATCACAATGGATTGGACAAACAACACAACAAGTTAATGCAAGTACCATACCCCATCTTAAGGAGAAACAACAAAAACCATCTAAACAAAGTTTTTTGCAAATGATGGGATATACGCCACAACAACAATTGGCATAAAGTCAAGAAATTCTGATTTGTCACCATCAACGACAACATGTGCCTCAATATGTGCCAAGACAAACAAGCTATCATACTTCACAACCGCAATTGGCACCTGTGCAATATCAACAACACCCTCAATTGCAATATCAACCTAGGCTACAAGAAGCACAACAACAAGGTCAATATCAAGGCATGGCACAACCACAACAATAAGAGATGTACCAAGAACATTATATGCCGTAGACACCAAAAACGGCCATTTCAGAGCATCAACAACCGATCGGAAACACGATATATCGACAGAGTACCCACTGGGATTAATGATGGACCTCCAAAATTTGATACAATTGCGCAACAACTTGAGAAGCTGCACTGCAAGTTGATGCATTAGAAACTAAAGGAACAAAGAAGTTGTATACAGATCAGGATTTATGTCCTAATCCATTTGATAAGAGCTTATACATGCCTCCATTCCCTAAACATTTTGAGGCACCTAATTTTGAGAAATATAAAGGGAATGGCAACCCAAAAGATCACATTCAAGCATTTTTCATGGCATGTACTGAAGTGAGTTATGAGGAAACATATTTAATGCGCTTATTTGCATGAAGTCTCACTGGACAAGCCATGGATTGGTATTTGCATCTGCCAAGAAATATAAAGACTTGGTTTGAATTGGCTCAAAAGTTTATATCTCACTTCGCATTCAACATCGACAGTGACGTGACCATGTCAGATTTATGCAACACCAAGCAAAAGCAAGGCAAGCCGTTAGTGACTTTCTTGCAACGATGGCGAAGCTTGTATAGTCGTTCTTCCCTAGATATACCTGAAGAACAACAAGTGAATCTATTTATCCAAAATTTGGTCCTAGAAATGATGTATGAACTAAAATTGAAAAGTCCCAGTACTATTGAGAAACTCATTATGAAAGGGATGAATATTGAAACTGCTCTTGTAGCTAAGGGAATCATTAAGCTCAACAAAGACAGTGACAACACAAACAATTCAGGGGACAGAAATAGATTTTGGTATAAGAACAAGAATGTCACCAATGATGGAGTTGTTGATGCAAGAGCGGTGAATGCAAATCAACCCCCATTCACAATCAAGAAATTGAGTGTTCCTAATATGTCAACTATGGAACAATATCAAACACCAATGAGCAATGTTACTCAACAACCGCAATACCAATAGCATGCTCAACAATACATTCAACAATATAATCAACAACAAGGCCAACAACAAAACCAGCAGCGCAAACCTTTCTGATCAAGGGATGGGCCTCTTGGACAATTTACGCCATTGGGAGAGCCTATTGAATCAGTAATGAAACAATTAATACAAGCAAAATTTATTAAGCTACCAGATATCAAGGCAGAACCAGTGGTAAAACCGCATTAGTGGAATGATAATGCATATTGTGAGTACCATTGGTCAAAAGGACATAAAACCGCGTCATGTTTTCAATTGAAACATATGATCCAAGACTTATTAGAGAAAGGAGTAATTGAGGTAGATCCGCCCAATGCGACCTCTAACACTGGTCATACCATTTTCAAAACTCCTTTGCTTGATCATGACAAGGGTAAAGCATCTTCTTCAAACTCTACCCAAACAACAAATTATGCAAGCACTGGTTATAACAATGTCATGAATTGTTTCTGAGTGTCAAATGAGTATGTTTCTACCATAAGAATAAAGGAACAAGATCCTTCTTGCGCAGTCACCACTCATCGATCCAAAATAGTCTTGAAAGGAGCTCCTGTAGCTCCTCCCAAACCAACTCCTGCCACTCAGTATAATCTCTTGGATCATCTAGGAAAGACACCTACACAAATATCAATCCTTGAGCTATTGAAAATGTCCCCCATGCATCGTGCAGTCCTAGATAAAGCTTTAATTGAGTCCACTATCCTGACAGACATTGATGTTGACCAGTTTCAAGCCCGAATTGGACATCTAGCTGTTTCCCAAAATGTCGCATTTTGTGATAATGATATCTCACCTGATAAGATCCCTCATAATGATCCTTTACACCTTGAAGTCTTTGTCCATAATTGCAAAATTTGACGAGTCTTGATAGATGGTGGAGCGGGTCTTAATATTTGTACCTTGAGAGTGGTCATTGGCCTTGGATATATAGAAAATGACATTGATGCTTCCAGAAGAATAACAATCAAAGCATATGATGATGCTAAGCGCCCATCCAAAGGGATAATTACATTGCCTATCAGAGTCAGTCCAGTGACAGAAAACACTTTCCTGCAGGTCCTAGACCTTGATCTCCGTTATAATATGATTCTTGGTCGTCCATGGATTCATGCAATGAAAGCAGTTCCATCCACCTACCATTAATGTTTAAAATATCCTTACAATGGAACTGAGATAACAATTCCAGGAGATCCTATTCCATTTCAATTTTGTGCTGCCCTAAAGGATTCTCTGCAGTAGCAAGTCCCAGTCAATAGAGAGGCCAAACCACATAGTTATGTGGATCCTAATGAATTGTTAAATGCTGTCAAAGGAAAATTGAAGATACAGGACCACAGATGCGGAGAATATTCAATGGATCAAACATTCCTCATCAGGAATTTACCAATATTTCCAAAATCATATGGCAAACCACATTTATTGCAAAAGGAACCTAAGGTCATTATTCAATATCAGCCTGCCACTACATTTACAAGATGGGGTGAACTTGACAAAGAAACTTTAGATGATGATGTCATAGATTGGCTTTATAAGGATCCAACTGAGACCCCACCTGTCAGGTTGCCAGTGGAATAGTACGACAAAGGATTTACTATGCTGTAAAAGAAAGGATATGACGACTGCAGTGGCTTAGGCCTGAACAACAATGGAAGGCTAGAACTTGTTATGCCCAAGGTGCGACCTCCAATTTTAGGGTTAGGTTTTGTACCGTTGTGAATTGGACCCTCATCTTCCAAAGTGACCATGTGTGGAAAAGGGCATGACTCTGATGATGGAATAACACCTGAGGATACCCAACCCAAAATTGATTCCAATGAATGGGAGTGGAGTTCTTTTTCTTCTAGCTCCTATGCCCTTGACAATATTTTCCTTGACCCTGATAATTTGCCTAGGGAAGACAAACATGAAATAACTCCTCTTCCTAAAACATGTCCTAATGCTTGGATAGAGTCATTCTGGGACCCAAGCTCTGAATCACATACAAGCAGTTCAGATAATGATACCACAGATGTTTACATCTTTACCATATTAGCTCTCTCTCTCCTTACAATCGATGATGACATGCCCCTCATCTATCCCCAACTTATCCAACATGACCAACAAGAACCACTCACATTGGACTGTTTTCAAAATGACGAAGCAATTGCAGAATTTCTTGGACTACGGGAAGGGATACCACAAGGTGATCATAAGGCAGGATTTGCTATTGACCTGGATTCCACAACATATTTTGGGGAGTCAACTCCCTCTTCCAGTCATCAAAATGAAAAAAGAAAAGAAAAAGTAAAAAATAAAAAGAATAGGTCTTTGAGTGAAAACCGTAAGGCACTCTCTGACCATGAAAAAGTAAAAATAAAAGACGTACTTGCGGGTGAAAACCTCTCTGAGGTGCCTAAAGGTGGAAGAGTGGACATACCCCTATCAAGTTAGGATAAATCAACATTGCTTATGGAAATGACCGAGGAAATGAATTTGGGTACACCTGACAACCCTAAGGTCATTCATTTTGCTGCTTCTCTATCAAAACAGGAAAAGATAGATTTTGTCAATTTCTTTCTTGAGAAGAAGATCAGTTTTGCATGGTCCTATGCAGATATTCCTGACCTCGATCTAGAATTAGTCCTTCATCGTTTGCCATTAAAAGCAGATGCCAAGCCTATCAAACAGAAACTTAGAAAGATGCATCCCCAGGTGGCTCTTTTGGTCAAGGTGGAACTGAAAAAATTACTAGATGTGGGCTTCATTAGACCCATTGATTATGCAAACTGGATTTCAAATTTAGTACCAGTTAGCAAGGTAACTGGGGGCATCAGAATCTATATAGATTTTAGGGATCTCAATAAAGCATGCCCTAAAGATGATTTTCCACTGCCAAACATAGACATCATAGTGGACATGACTGCTGGATATGAGATGCTTTCATTGATGGATGGTTTCTCCGGCTATAACCAAATTCACATTGGTCCTGAAGATCAACATAAGACATCATTCACCTATGCTTGGGGTACCTACTGCTAGAATGTGATGCCCTTTGGTCTTAAAAATGCAGGCACTACATATCAAAGAGCAATGATGACAATTTTTCATGATTTCATGCATACTTTGATGGAGGACTATGTTGATGACTTATTATGCAAATCTGTCACCAGAGATAGTCATCTAGCCATCCTGGGCCCAATCTTTGACCGAATGGAAACTTACAAGCTTAGACTCAATCCAAAGAAGTGTGTCTTTTGTGTCACAATCGACAAATTACTAGGGTACATTGTTTCTCACAGAGGCATTGAAGTCGACCCTGCCAAGGTTAAAGCAATAATGGATATGCCTCCTCCTTGTAATCTCTGTCAACTACGTAGTCTACAAGGAAAGCTCCAGTCCATCCACTTGTTTATAACTCAGTTGACTGACAAATGTCATCCATTCTAGCATCTACTGCATAAAGGTGTCACTTTTAAATGGACTGAGCAATGCCAATCAACCTTTCAAGCTCTCAAAGACTATTTGCTATTGCTGCCTATCCTAATGCCTCCTATAGAAGGAAAGCCATTTCTATTATATATTTTTGCAACTGAAATGGCACTAGGAGTTCTCTTGGCCCAACAAGATGAGAATGACAAAGAGCGAGCTATTTATTATATCAGTCAGACACTAGTAGGCTATGAGCTGAATTATTCAAGTATTGAAAGGGCATGCTTAGCAGTGGTATTTGCAACACAAAAGCTTTGACATTATATGTTAAATCACCAAACATTGTTGGTTGCAAAAATTGATCCCCTAAAATACTTGCTTAGCAGAGTAGCTTTGATGGGTCGCCTAGCAAAGTGGGTTATGATTCTCAGTGAATTTGACATTGACTATATGGAGCGAAAGGCGATAAAAGGACAAGTCATAGCAGATCAACTTGCAGAGGCTCCTATTTATGATGATCATCCCATGTTAACAGATTTTCCAAATGAATCAGTCTTTGCTCTTACATCTTCTAATGAATGGAAGTTATACTTTGATGGGTCCCATACCAAGTTTGGGTCTGGAGCAGGCATATTGTTTGTCACCCCTCAAGGTGATGCTATTCCCAAGTCCTACAAAATCACTTTCCATTGTACCGATAACATTGCAGAGTATGAAGCATTGGTCACAAGACTTTGAGTAGTAGTCCACTGGAACATCACACATTTACAAGTCTATGGAGATTCTCAAATAGTCATTCAACAAGTGAATGATGGCTACGAAACAAAAGATGAAAAGCTTATTCCCTATAAGCATATGGTAGATTTCTTCAAGACAAAATTCACAGCTATCCATTTCAGTCAAGTTCCAATAATGCAAAACAAGTCGGCAGTTACGATGGCTATGATTGCTTCCATGTTGAATATGCCCCACAATATGGACAAATGTGAATTTTTAGTCGAACAATTGTTGGTTCCTTCTTTTGACATTCTGACAGCGGATGTGATGTGCATTCTTGTTGGTCCCAACTCCCCATGGTACAATGACGTATATCAATATTTGAAGTCCCAAACCTTACCACCTAACCTTTCCGCTAACCAACGCCAAGCCTTCATCCGACAAACAACCAAATATGTCATCATTGCCGAGCCTTCATCCGATAGACAGCCAAATATGTCATCATCACCGACACCCTTTACCGTCAATCCTTTGACCATACCCTCCTCAGATGTTTGGATTCTGACGAAGCACAAATGACTTTACATGAGGTTCATGATGGTATATGTGGGGGCCATTTCAATGGTCTAAGCTTAGCCAAAAAGTTGATTCGTGCTGGGTATTATTGGCCCACTCTGGAAAAAGATGTTCATGATTTTGTTAAGAAGAGCTACAAGTGCCAGATCCATGGAAATCACATTCATGCACCAGCCCAAGAGCTTCATTCTTTCATATCTTTGTGGCCCTTTTCTCAATGGGGATTGGATCTTATTGGCAAGATTCACCCGACATCTGCAAATGGACACAAGTTCATCATTACAGCCACAGAGTATTTTACAAAATGGATCGAGGCTATCCCCATGACCTATATCACTGGTGTGCAAATTTCAAAATTCCTATTGAATTATATCATATGCCGGTATGGGGTTCCCCTTGCCATAGTCACAGATAATGGTCATCCCTTCAAGAATAAAGATGTCAAGGAACTCTGTGAAAAGTTTCATATCCAACACCGTTTCTCCAGTCCATACTATCCACAGGGGAATGGTCAAGCTGAAGCATCAAATAAAACCATTATCAAGATCCTGAAGAAGGTTGTCAATGATGCTGGTCAAGATTGGCATGTACAGTTGAATCCAGTACTATGGGCCTATCGCACTTCTATTCGCACACCTATTGGTGCAACACCTTATTCCTTGGTGTATGGTGCGGAAGCCATTTTACCTTTGGAGGTGGAGATTCCTTCCTTGCGTGTTTCCTTGCAACATTTGATTGATGATGAGACACACAGAGTCTCTCAGTTGCATTAGCTTGAGATGTTAGATGAGAAACGTCAGACAACCCTAACACATTTGCAAGCATATCAAAACTGTCTCCGTCGCTCTTATAATAAGAAGGTCAAAGGGCAACACTTTGAAGTGGGAGATCTGATTTTAAAGGCAAATCCCAAGAATGCACAATCTACTGACATCATCAAGGGCAAGTTTGAACCTAATTGGGTTGGGCCTTTCATAGTGACTGCAACATATGGCTCGGGGGCATATCAACTTGCCACCCCAGAAGGTGAACCTTTGTCCAATCCTGTAAATAGCATGCACCTTCGCAAGTACTGGGCATAATTTTCTTTCAGCACTTCTTCAAGTATGATTCTGAAAAAATACAAAAAAAGTGAAAAAAAGAGAAAAAATACAAAAAAAGTGAAAAAAAGAGAAAAAATACAAAGAAAGCAAAAAAGAAAAAATACAAAAAAAGTGAACAAAGAAAGAAAAAGAGAAAAAGAGAAAAAAAAAAAAGTAAAGAAAAATGATTCGCCCTCTAGTGAAAACATGGCAAACAGGCGCTTTGGACAAGTACCATGGTGAAAACTAGGCAAACAGGCACCATGAGTAATGAGATCATTGCTCTGTCATCTGTCATGACCTCTAGCTATGCTTTCTCTTAGCCGGTTTATCATGTCTATCTTTGTCTTGACCCAATGTTCTATTCCAGGCCTGTTATTGGTCAACATCATTGTCTTGCATACTCCGGTTTCTTGTACATATGTTTTGGTCCCGGTCTATGTATGTCTTTCAGATGCGCATTGGGTGTGTTCCCCTTGTCATGATCAATCACTGGAACTTTTGCATCTAAAAATGTCCTGAAATAAATCATAAAAATAAAAAAATGTCCTAAAATAATTCAAAAAAATTGAAAAATGTCCTGAAAAAATCTCTTAAAAATTGAAAAATGTCCTGAAAAAGATCATAAAAATTGAAAAATGTCCTGAAAAAAAAATCCCTAAAAAATCATATAAAGTCCTGAAAAAAAATGAACACAAAAAAATTGTAAAAACTCAAAAACCAAAACAAAAACAAGCATTTTGCAATAAATAATCCCTCATAGACAGATTGTTGAGCATCCCTCCAACGACACGCAATCAAACACTGCGCTTTACTGAAATCATGTATTAACAGGTGAACTTTTTCCATCAAACTAGACATTCAAACTGATCACAATTGTCATATCAATCGAATGTTACCATCAATATCATTTGTCCTTGTCTCTACTATCATGGGTCTTATACAGGGTGTGGTATACTCGAAACCAGACTGTGTCGTGTCTTAGATGGGGTACCGCATGTCCTGAAACCAGACAGCATGATCGTCCTATCATCACTTTCAACTTTTGACAATGAAGATCAAGGTGTTTGTTTGATTTGTTGGAATTTGTGCATCTTATCTTTTTACTGATTTATCTTTGGCTTCGATCATGTTCCTATGTTGCTCGATGATGTCACTGAGTGATTTAGAGTGACCGGGATGGTTCATGGTCCCTTTCTTTTTTGTTGTGATTGTTGTTTGTCTGTGATGTGTCTGTCTTTTGCAAAAAGGGTTGCATTTCAGCTCTGGCCTTCAATGCCATGATGCTACGCATCCACTTTGCTACATTAAAATAAAGGTTCTCACCTACAAAGTGCATTACTGAAAGCAAGTTTTTCTTCGTCTCTAATTGTGCTATGTTTCATTTCTTCTTACTAACATTTCTTTCGTCAGTTTGGGTAGTCAGTTCAGTCTAGTGCTCCGATTTCCCCAAACATGCTGCATCCTGCATCCATTTGGTTAGTACATTTGCATTACATCAAGCATCACATCAAGCATTTATCCATTTCATATTATAAATGCATCAAAAACACATAAAAAAAATACATCCATACATGTTCCACAATGGTACATAAACAGTGCATAAGTCATCCATACATGGAAAATAACATCAGTCATAACATATTGCATCCCATCATATCGATGCATATCATATCATATGTCACAAAAATATTGGAGTACAAAATTGGACTGCCTGTCGTATGTATGGTCCGCAGGCTGACTACAAAATGTCAAACTACATAATGTCCACTATCCGTCATACAGAGCATGTGCCTCTATCACTGGGTGCTCCCTCTATCCTCAACATCCCTGCCATGTCTCATGGATGATGTCCCTCCTGGTCTTGGCTGTGGTGGTCTCATAGGTCCACTCACCCCCATGCTGCTCAATGACCTCCGAGGGCGTGCTTGGCTCTCTGTCCTCGATCGTGCCCGATATGATGCTACTCTCTACTCTGGTGGAACTACACTCTCATATAGTGTCCTCCAATGGCGTATCTCCTTTCCGGTCTCTACCAGCATCTGTGCCATCTCTCGTGCACTGGCATCCCGAATCAACCCAATATACTCAGTGACTCTCTGTTCTTCTCGTTGTGCCTGACCTATTGCTGTATCTCAAGCCACTGTAAGTTTGGCTATCTCTGCTCTGAACTACTCATTCTCTCTCTCTAATGTCGCAATTCAATCATGCTGACTCACTATGGTAGCCCTGCACATCTCCATCTCCTCTATCCTAGCTGTCTCCGGCTCTATGGGTATATCCTGCAATGCCTCCTGCTCACCTGAATCTAGCTCATGATCGCCATCCCTCTCATCATCTCCATCCTTGTCATCCCCCTCATCCTCATCCCCACCCTCATCCTCCTCATCCTCATCATCTCCCTCCTCCTCCCCCGTGAGTGGGAAGTCCTCCTATCGCCTAGGTACTGGAATATCCGGATCTGTCAATGGCACTGGTCGTCGTCATGCAAACCATCGCTCATACTCCTTTTTCATCCCAGTGTCCACCACATTTGATCTCCAATCCCACTATCTCTGCTGTAGCTGTGTGAAGTCAATATATGCTATGTGTGGCTAAATCATACTCCCCCACTGACTCGTCTCTTTGTGAGATCGGGCAAAGTGTGCAGTCCTCCTAGGTACATCCTGCCTCTCTCCAAACTGTCATCTGACTCTCTTTGGCAGGTACATTTTAGTCACTCTCTAGTGATTCACTGGTCGCCCAATCAAGTACCTCTCCTATCTACAATACGGTAGCTCATCACTATCATTTGACCATCCAGGACAATCACGATATGGCCTCCATGTGAACTCTCTCAGTCTGTCTAGCTCATGTCACCAATATAATATGTATCCAAACAGCCCCTGTCTCAGTGCTCCTCCATAGAAATACACATATGGTCAATGTGGTAATACCTATCTCTCTATAATCAGTCGACATATGGCTATGTGCTCAAATGCGCATACATGCAGCAGTGTGACTCCACAGCTCAAAGTCTGAACTCCCTGATATGCTATCTGATGCAACTGAAAATATAGCATAGCTAGTACACAGGGTCCCCATGTGTACAACATCCCCTTTGTCACCATCCGCTCTAGCACTCTTCCCCATCCAATAGGGAATCCATGTCCTTGTCTGTCTCCTGCTAGTAGGCATGCTATAACCATGACTATCACCACATATCGTCGATCATACTCTGATGCCATGGTCTCCCAGCTAATCTCCCTCTCCATGATATCCAAATCATCTGCATCGCACTCAAATAATCTACACAATGCATCTCTCCCTATCACTGGGTCATACTCTACAATCTCTCCATGAATCGGAATGCGGAGGATATGCCATACATCCTCCAGTGTCACTGTTGCCTCTCCAGTCGCCAAATGGAATGAGGAAGTCTCTGAATGCCATCGTTCTACCAATGCGGTAAGCAGTCCTATGTTTTCCCTAATATTGGGCATGAATGTGACATAGTATATCCCAAGTCCTGCTAATGTATCTCTGTCTGTGCTCCTGAGTCTATGTCATAGCATGAAGCAGTCTGGTCGGTTCTCTCGCATGATCAATGGATACTGTCGACTCTGCATCAAAATTGGGGCACATTTTGTTAGTTTTAGGGTTTGCTCCTACAGGTTGCATTTCCTCATTTTCATGGCCAAATCAGGGTGTTCTTCATCTATTCTGACCTATCCTACCCTTATCCCCCCTTTTCGGATCATTTGCATGATATTTTTGACCTAAATTGAGTTCCTAGGGCACAACTGCGCATGTGTTGTGTATCCTGTGCCTATGTCACATAACCTGCACCTGTGTACCCTTACACAAGCACATAAGACATTACACAAGCGCAAGATTTGCCCTACACAAGCGCAAAAGCCAGTTTTGGCATCCCCTGTGGGCCCCGCAATGTCCCGCCAACAAGTCAAATTCATGAAATTGAAAACATGGGTTTTTGAGATACATACCGCTGCTCCCGCATCGTCCAGTCATCTGTACATGTGTACATGTTCTCTAAGGTGATTTTCCATTGGAATGTTCGTCATCTCTCTACAAGTGTCCTTTTCCAAAGCAACAAATCCTCCTCTTTGGCTAGTGCAAATGAGCAATTTTCACTCTCTTTGTCTCATTTATAGATCTTTGTCAGTGCATAGATGGACGTGCATCCTCTCCATCTTATGTTGGTCGCGGTCTTTTGTGTCTTTAATTGCTTGTCCTTCATGCATCTGATCTCCAATTGTCCATCCATTTGCTCCTATCATTATTATCGATCAATTGGCCTCTTTTCTGCATGTTTCTGGCCAATTCCTCGAGGGGGCATGCATATGTCATTGTCAGTTGTCTGGGGCATTTTCATTTAAGTTCTTTGAAACAACGCTTAAAATCGCATTGTCTCAAAGAGGGGCAAAATGTAGACACCTAAAAATGGTCAACGCTTGTGGAATCGTACTTTAACATTTGCGCATTGCCTTATTTTAGGGTTTCTACGTCGCATTAACATTTCTCCTATGTCATGCACTTGGTTTTTATCATTTGCGAGCATCGAGTCATTCTTCTACATTCTTCATTCATCTCGCTCTCAAATTTGGTCTTGTCGACAACACTCTCCAGTCATGATTTTGATCGATCTTATCCTATCGCATCAATGTGCGTGCTCATTTGTCATCATTTTGGACATCGTCAATCCTAATTAGGGTTTTGTCCTCTTATCAATCTTATCATTTGGCAATCGATTTGTCATCAATCCTTATCATTTTCAATCTTGTCATTTTGCGATCGATTTGTCATCGATCGTTGTCATGTTTGATCTTGTCATTTTGTGATCGATTTGTCATCGATCGTGGTCATTTTCAATCTTGTCGTCTTGCAATCTATTTTGTCATTGATCCTTGTCCTATTGTCAATTTTGTCATTTTGTGATCAATTTGCCATCGATCATTGTCTGTCTCAATTATGTCAATTTGGATCAATTAGTCATTGTTCCTCGTCAATTGGTGCATTTATCAATCAAATCATTTATCACATTGGTCCTTTGTTAATCAGAATCATGATCGAGTCAATTATCTTTCATCAAGACCTAATTGTCATCCTTGCATTTCAAATTCATCTTTTAGGGTTTCATGATTTTATTCATTTAACCGTGTTTGTCATTTCTCCCTCTAGGTTAAATAATTTATTTATTTATCCTAAGTCTTCTCATCGCAATTAAATGTTCATTTAATTGGCTAATTATTCCTCTTTTTGTGAATTAATTAATAAATGAAAAATTATTAATTAATTCACTTAATTTCTCTTAATTCCTAATTTCCTAATTTTCATCAATTTCTTAATTCCTAATTTTTCCTCTTTTTCTAATTTTCTAATTTTCTAATTTCTAATTCAATTTCCTCCTATTTCTCTCCTAATTTCATGGGAATGACATTTCAATTTGTCATAATTTGTCATAATTGACAATCAATCAATTTTGACATAGAAATTTGTCATAATCTTGTCATAAATTATCAATCAATCAATTTTGCATAGAAAGTGCATAATTTGTCATAATTGACATTTTTGATTTACAATTTCCATTTGAATTGAATCATGCTAATTTGATCATTTCTCCAATTTGTCTATAAATTGGATGAATTTCTTCAATCTCGGCTAATAATCACTTGTTTGAATTACTTTGTCGAATCAATCACACTTTGAGTATTCTTGTGCCAATGTCAATCTTGCTTTCACATTAGGTTTATGCACTTGAAGGTGAGATCCATAAACAAAGGCTATTTGGAGAAGAAAGAAGGACAATGGAGCCACATGAAGGAGACATTCAGATCTGCATCTGGTTTGCTTAGTTTTTAGTTTTGAATGTTTTGCTTTTCATGTCTTTATTGAGTGTGTTAGGATTGATCATTGCATTTGAGCTTTTGTGATTGAGCTAGATTAGTATTGACTTTCTTTGATGATTTTCGATTTCCTAGCTACAGTAGAAATGATGAAAAAGACTCTCCATCTTTTTGTTTGGTGTTGCAAAAAGTAGTGACTAATATGTCTGTCTCTATGTTGTAGGAGAAATGTTGAATAAATGCCTCTGCTAAGTCACCCCATGACTTAATACCAGGTGGAAGTTGGGAGAACCATTCCATAGCTTGATCACCTAAGCTTTGTGGGAATAACCTCATCAAATATGTCTCTTCTGCTGCTACTTCAATGCAAGTTTTGAAAAATTGTCTTATATGTGCCTTAGGATCTCCTTTGCCTTTGTACTTATCAAACTTAGGTGTCACGAAATGTGTAGGAAAAGGAGGCATTGGAATGCTCTTGTCAAATGGATAAGGACATATGTCTCTCATTGTGTAAGTTGGCTTCGGTGTATTTATGTCCTCCATTTTCTTTTGTAAGTCCCTGATTTGTTGCTCCAAATTGCTCTTCGGTGGAGACCGACTTCTTGGACCATACCCCATGCCTGAACCACCGGGTGGAGGAGGAGCATGTTGCATATATGGATGATATTGATCATACACATGTTCATATGGAGGAGGTCTATGATGATGCTACATATATGGACCACTTGGTATAGAGTCATGTTGAGGAATGGAATATCTTCTTTGTCCATGTATACCATACTCTATAGGAATGTCATGATTTTGTTCTAGTGTGTTGCCCCCAAATTTGATGCAGGGTTTCCTTGTGTCCAAATTTTGAGCATGCCTTTGAAAATCCAATTGATTTGGTGGTTGATCCTTAGCATTGGTATGTGATTGAGCATATTTTTCTGCATAAGACTTCCATAATGGTCTGCGAAGGTGAGTATCATATGCTTGACCATGTGTGTATGGGACCTCTAGTTTTTGAAACAATGATGATGGTGATTCAGGCACAAGATGTGGTCCTCTATTGCCTCCACTATTAGGCCTCCTTTGATCCATGTTGGAGTGAGTTTGTTGCAACGGTCGATTTTCCATTATTTGAGACATGTCAAAATCATGAGGTATCTTGGCTCCACTTTGTGCCATCACTTGTAAGAAATATTGTCTATCTCTCCTCATTATTTCCTCAAACAATCGATTGAAATGGGGATCCATAATGGAGTTTTCCACTTCTACTGAATGTATTGAAATGTTGTCCATATTGTCATTGTGTGTATCATTGTTGTTTGTAGTGTCCATGTTCTCAACATTTGGAATGTTTCTATAGGCATCCATGTCAAGTAATGTAGTATGATCAAAATTGAAAAAGATATCATTGTCATACTCATAGGAACTCATGTTTGCGGACTCTTGAGCCTCTTTAGCTTCTCTCCTAGATTTTTGGGAATGAGTTTCAACCATGAACTAGGTATTGACCAGGATGTGTGAGACTAGATGAAAATGGAAAGAGTATGGAAGACCAAGAGTTGGATGGAATGTAAATGAATCTGAGGTTTACTTGCAATGTCCAAAGTGTAAGACCAAGTATGTATGTAGTAGAGTAGGTGTGACTTCCAAAGAGAGGCTAGTTTCTCTTGATGAGGTAAGTTGACCTTGACTCTAAGTAAGACCAAATGAGACCCAAAGGTGATAGACCTTGATGAGGGACCACTTAGCAAAATGTTGTTGTATGTAGTGTGTTGACAAAGTATGTTGAGGACAAGCAAGTGACCTTTTGACTCAAGTTTAGACAAATGTGAATGTAATGTAAGGTGTAAAGCAATGATGGACTTTGTGAGACCCAAAGATAGGTTGAATGCTAGATGAAAACTTGAAGAGATAGCTTAGGAAGCTCAAGAATTCTGAAACTGATTGCTCTTGTTTGTTGGACTATAAATTTTTCCAATTTGTGAAGTTGTTTGTTGTGACCAAATCTGAATGTTTGACTATTTTTTGTGACAAGAGGACACAATGTTGATGAAGACTCAATGTTTGCAAGTGCCTAGACTCAAAATGACTCAAAGAAAAGTGTGTTGTTTGATGTAAAAAAATGTTTTGCATACAATTGAAGACACAAAAGACACAATTTTTTGCTGTTTGGTCTTGAATGTTTGATTGTTCAAAATAAGACAAGCACAATTCTTATGGTTGGCCATGACAATAGTTGTTGATCCCACATGGAGTTTCCCCCGAGGCTACGCTATTCAGAGTGGATACTTAGATGCTTGACCCCACTTGCTCCGCCCTTGGCACTCACTTCTCGGGGCATCCAAGCATCAATCCCCATGAAAACTCCTCGTGGTGAACTTTGTATCTCTACTAAGAACCATATGTGTGTGGGCCGCTACCAGAGGTCCGACCTTCTGCCCCAACAACTAGAAGGATTTTGGCTTCTAAAACAAAAAGGTGCTAGTAAGGGAATCCACTCATGTGGCTATACATGCGACACTTTTAGCTCTGTAAATACAGAAGGCTCCCAGCCAGTAGGGGTTACGCCCTACAACTGATCAAATAAATTTGATCAAACGGGTTTATGGGGAGACATAGTGTCGGTATGAACTAATCAACACACGTTATCCATAGTTTTCACCATGAATATAGTTGTTTATAGTGGTTCGGAAGAGGTGGGTTTTCCTCGCTACCACTTGGGTCATTCTCTCCTCACTAGTAGTCCTAATGACCACATGGGGAGACCGACCCTCTAAAGATGAAATAAAAAGAGCCTATTGCTCAAGACACAAAAGACAATGGTTCAATTTTAGTGCACCAATTGAAGTGTTTGCTAGTCTATGAGAACAAGGCACACAATATAGATCAAAAACCCTTTCCAAGGTCCTGCAACAAAGATTTGTTAGTAGTTTGGATTGTTTCAAATGATCACCCCTTCCTGCAAGCACACAAGTTAGGTAAATTTTAGATCCAAAAGACTTTGTGAAATAGGGGCCTTCAACAATGCATTTTGTTGACCAATTCAAAGATCTGATTCATCATAAAAAATGACCACTTGTAAAATTTCAAGAGATTTCCAAAAATGTAAGAAAATCCAAAACATTTGCTAATTTTCTCCAAAAATTAAGTTTTTATGAAAAATCATAAAAAATTCAAATAAAATGAAAAATCGATTCAAAAAATCTGAAATTTTTATTGGAGAGTCCTGATTCTCTTCCAAACTTGCATAAAAAAATTTCTGCAACAAATCCAAGCAGTTTGTGAGATATGAGTAAAATAATGTAAAACCCTAATTTTCAAAGATCCAATTTTTGAGGAATGATTTTTCATCAAATTTAAAATCACAAAGAACAGATCTTGTGTATAATTCTGAGAGATTTCCAAAAATGTAAGAAAATCTAAAAAATTCACTAATTTTCTCTCAAAATTATTTTTTTATGAAAACTCATAAAAAATTCATATAAAATGAAAATTTGATCCAAAAAATCTGAACTTTTTACTAAATCCTTCTGATACTTTTCCTGACGTACACAAAATATTTGATTGCAAAATTTGAGGCCGTTTGTGAGATCTGATCAAAATAAGGAAAAACCCTAATTTTTAAAGATCCAATTTTTAGGGAAATATTTTGCATCAAAATTAAAATAAAAAAGAATAGATCCTATGTATAATTATGTGAGATTTCCAAAAATATAAGAAAATCCAAAAAATTCACTCATTTGCTCTCAAAATTAATTTTTTATGAAAAACCATAAAAAATTAATAGAAAATGAAAATGTGCTCCAAAAATTATGAATTTTGGATTGCGAGCTCTTGATAATGTCTTCAACTTACAAACAAAATTTTGTGCAAAAATTCCATGTCGTTTGTGAGATCAGATCAAATATCTCCAAGATCTTGATTTTGTGTCCAAAACCCTAGTTGCACAAGGTTATTTTCCAAATTGTTTTACAAAACAGCAATATAGGGTTAGAAAAATCTGCAAAAAACATAGATCTAACAAAAATCCATGTCCCACGGGGCATGCCAAAATGTTTATGGTGAAAGTGGAAATAACAATGATGAAAGACTAAATGAATTCAACCACAAAACCCTAGCCTAACAACAACAAAGATCCACCATAACATATGAAGATTACCTAAGACAATGCAAATCAAATAAAATCACAAAGATTATACCATCACATGTCCAATAGGTTTTGAATCTCCATTCTTCCTATCTCCATTGATCTTGCTTGACATATTTGCTCTCAGATTTTATGTGCACAAGAGCTCAACAAAGAATGAAAATGTGGTTGCAAGTAGGCTTGATTGCATATGCAAGTTCAAAAGCGTAGTCGGGGCTGAATGCATAGTGAGTTTTTGTCAGGGTTTGATAATGAAGGAAACATCTCCTTATAGAGAAGACACTATATGAAATGGAAGGATAAGATTGAGAGGTGTAAAAAGAGGTCGGCTATGATTAGAAGGTAGGTAGAAGAAATAATAAAATAATAAGAGGGTAGGTAGTGTATGAATTAAGAGATGAATGACATGTGTCATGGGTGGAAAAGGTTAATGAATTAATTAAATAAATAAATATTTATTTAATTAATAGAGGAAGTGGGATCAATTAAATAAATAAGATATTTATTTAATTTACGAAAAGGATAATTTAAATAAATAAATGTATTTATTTAAATGAGAAATAAGGCTAGAATAGGATAAATGAATTAATTAAATAAATAAAGATTTATTTAATTAATAGAAGAATTAGGCTAAAGTAATTAAATAAATAATATTTATTTAATTAGAGTGGACAATTTTAGGTGTCTACACACACAAGTAATCCACCTTATATGGCTACTGAAGGTATAACACATGATGACACTAATCTAGAGTATGAGATACTCTTTACAATGAATGTGGATACCCAAGATATAAACATTGTTGTGGATAAAGAGTCTATAGAGGTTAAGGCAGACAATGTTGAGGACAACAAGATTTCAGAGAAACCGACACAAACTGTCGGCTCTCAAGAAACTGAGATACTAGCTCAAATAGAGCAATTGGAGATAGAAGAACCTACAAAGGATAAGACAACTAGCACAAGGCCACTGGAATCTAAGAAACTGGTAGCAAAACTTTTAGAGAAACAAACTGAGGCAGAGGTTCATGTTGAGACTAAGTCACCAACAGGTACAGAAATTCTTAATCAATCTGAGAAACCATCGAAGGTTGAGGTACAAACATAGACTAATCCACTAGAAGAAAATGTAAGTAAAATGGATACATTTGATAAAAAGGATATAGTGGAGGTGATTGGTCAGACATCTGTTGAGATGAAATCTACAGTTGAACTGAGTACATCTATAGGTGAATTTAGACCCACTAACATAACAAAGGTTCTATTGGATTCTATAAAAAGGATAACTGATAACAATGAATTATCTTTTAAGGGAATTGACAACACTTTACCTATTCTGAAGATGATTGCACCTACATGTCAGATAGATCACATAAAGGATTCTTTAAGTAAATTGGACACATTGTCCAAATTCATTGCTAATAATGTTATAACTATAGACAAGGTGAATGAGGATATCATTAAGGAAAGAGTTGACAAAGAGAAAAACACATTCTTTGAGAACACAATAAAGAAATGTACCGATCACTTGTATACACTTTTACTGGTACTCAATTCTACAATTTTGGAGTATAAGGAGTTATATAGAGAAGCATGTAAACCTCAATGTTTGACTGAGGACATTGATGAGGAGATCAAGAAGACATAGAAAGAAATTCATGACATTGCGGACAACATGATAGGTTCATCTAGACTTATATCAGTTTTTGAGCAGGAAAAGGCAGTTTTTGAGGAGAAATTGGAAAAACTTGAGAAAGAGAAGGCAAGGATAAGTTCTAATGCCCGAGAACTAAAGGGTAAACTTGGTCCAAAGTTGGATAATCTCATTACTCAGAGAGTTAAATTATCTAAGGCAATGGTTCAAGGAGAGTGATCACCGGAGCAACAAATGCACTATCTCACCGGTAGGATCCAATAGACTGAGGCAACTTTAAATGACAACAACAAGCTTATGCATAGTCTGAACCTAGTTTTGGTAGACATCTTTCAAATAGTGGCCAACTGGTTATAGACCTTGAGGTAGCATTTTTGCACTCTTTTGATTATTTATGACATCCTTTGTCATTGATGTCAAAGGGGGAGTAGTGGAGAGAAAAAATGCATGTATAGAGGAGATCACTTGCTCAGGGGGAGCACATCTTTTTGGGTTTCAGTTTTTGGATAATAGTTTTGATTTTTCTCATGAGTGTTGCCATCAATGCCAAAGGGGGAGATTGTTGGCATTCTACACTTTTATGAGAATAGTTGATGTTGTCATTGATGGCAACCAACTGGCAACCCACCGACAATAGGTTTCTACATGCCCGACATCACATATATTATACACCGACATACACCAACACCGACAGGCACTTCACTGACATTTAGATTACATCGACAACAAAGAATATCGACACTCTAGCCGACATGGGATGAAATTTTTTTTATTATAATATAATTATCTTTTGTAAGCCGACATGGTAAATTGTAAAAGACTCATATATATATATGAGATCTTATAAGTTATTTTTGTAATAGGAATGGATAGGCGAATATTGTATAAGGTGATTTAGTGACAGCAAAGGTTTTTGGTTAAGGTATCTGACTGAGCTTAAACTGATACTAAACCTGGCATAGGAGATGCTATTTTGAGTAGTACATTGTATTGGATTTAATTATCCATTTTGTAGTCAGTGTGACTCTTTATTGAGCAGTGAGCTCTAGGCTGTTGGCTTCTCTGCATGTGCTGGCCCCTATTGCAAGTAGTATTTATCCATTGGCCAGTGAGTAAATATTGTGGGTCACAAATCCCACTGAGGTTTTTCCCACATTGGGTTATCCCATTAAAATATCTTGTGTTATGATGTGTTTCTATGTTGTCTCTATTATTTGTGCTTACTGCATTAATTCTTACTTACCGGTACACTATTTTGGGATGCAAAGTTATCAATAAGTTTAAATATTATGCTAACCAGTTAGACACTGATTCACCCCCTCCTCTCAGTGTCTTTGGGATTGTCATTGAATCTAACACTATCTTCTTCTGTGGAGGGTTGAATCTAGTGAATTCTCCTCTCCTCTTCCAATGTAACAAGGTGAAAAGTGTTTGAAGGGAAATCTGTAGTGAAACTCTCATCTCTCCTTAGAGGGAAAGGGTAGTTTTCCTCTTGATCTCTCATTCAGATTTCACCATGTTTGGCTTTGGCGATGTAAGTAGCATGTGTTGATTAATAGGAAAAATAGGTTTTAAGGACTCAAAACCTTTAACAAAGGAGTTTAAAATAGATCATCAAAGAGTATCCAGACAATGAAAGAAAAACTATCAAAATGACTGGCAATAAAGCCAGTAAATAGAAAGGACAACAGAAGAAAGAAACAACAAAATAGAAGAAACCAAGGAAAACACTGCACAATTATAAAGCCTTCAAGAGGTCCTCTGCGTTAATCACCAGCTAGTCGTAATTGGCCGCAGCAGCTTTAAGTTCATCCAGGTCCTTATTTGGCTTCTTCTCCTTTTTACCTTTGGTTCTTGTTCTGGGTCCTTGAACATCTCCTGTGCCTTTAGTGTCAGGGTCAATTTCTAGGGTATCCTTCTCCTCCTCCAAATTGCTAATGAGGGTTTTGGTATTGCCAGCAGAGGCCTTCAAAATGTTTAAGTTTTGATCTGCAATAATTTTAAGGATTTCCTCAATTTTGCTGACTTTATTGACAATTTCTACCATTATTTGATCAATAGCATTGGCATTTGCTTTCCTCTCAATTAGGACTTTCTCATTTTGCTCAAATATGGGATTGAAGGAGTCTCTTATATTTTCGGCTCTATCAATAGTTTTGGTCAAATCCTCCACATAATCTGCTATTGACTTCCCTTCACCAATGCTGATAGTTTCGAGAATCTAGATTCTACTGATAGTTTCCAAAATCTGGATTCTGCTATTAGTTTCCAGAATTTGGATTCTGGTATTGACAATATTATAATAGCTTGAAGCACTCCTTTTAATCCATTTCATTATTATTTTGTCCATTAATGATCTTTGGGGTGCTATTGTATCGATCCTTAAAGATGATTAATCTAACATCCTCTTGGAGGCCCTGTTCTCCCTTCCATGTAATCATTTCATCTTTATTGACTGCCACATTGGCTGCCCAGTCAGCAGAACCATTAGCTTCACAGTAGATATGAGATATGAAACTTTTCTCAAAAGTGTTAATGAGGTCTCTAGTAGCCTTTATAATGTTGTTAGAGTCCCCTTCAATCCATAGGTAGGGGCAATTCCATCTTTTTGCGAGGAGAATACCTTGGAGTTCTTCCATTGCTTCTGCCTTGTGGTTTGTTTGGCTTCCTATTGGAACAACAATCATTTCCTTGCATATACCTTTGTCATCTCTAAGAATAGCTCCACATCCCGTAGGTCCCGGATTACCTTTTGCAACACCATCGAAATTGACTTTGAACCAACCATGAGGGGGAGTTTGCCCTCTTGCTTCTAATCTTTTGTTTTGCTTGGGGTTAGAACTGCCAACATTCTTCAAGCTCCAGGAACTTAAAATGTGAGATTCCAATGGGTTGACCAAAAAGAAGGGACCCCCAATGATCCCAATGTTCTCCACTATAGCCCATTTTATTTTCTGGAAAACAATATCCTGAGTAAGAGAAGTGTCCCTAAAAATATTATTGTTTCTTTCTTTCCATAACCCCCACAAAATGTGAGGGAGTGATAGCTGCCACAGAGTTCTCAAAAAGGAGTTAGACCAATGATAATTCTAGGAGTAGAACAAATCACTGATAGTGTTAGGAAACACCCAAAAAATGCAAAAACTCTTAAGAAATCTTCCCCAGATTGAAGCAAAATAGGAACAGTGGATGGCCAGATGGTCCACAAACTCTTCCTCCTCAAGACACAAAGCACATCTATTAGGGAATGAAAAACCTCTACCCTTGAGATTATCTAAGGTCAAGATTTTATTTTGAAGAATAATCCAATAGAAAAAGTTGATTTTAGGGATCAGTCTCTTTGTCCAAGCTTTAGACCAAAAAGGATTTTCAGAAGGGGCAGGAGAGAGAACACCATACATTGAAGAGACAGTAATATTACCTTTAGGATCATATTTCCAAATGAGGGAGTCTTCCTCTTTACTCAGCCAAGCTGATGACAGATGGTTTTTAAGCTTAATAAGGTTTGGGTGGATACTTTCAATGTTCTGCCATTTATTACCTATCCAATACCCTTCAACGAAAGGACCAAACATTCTAATACAGGAGGAGGCATAAGGGGCCCATCCTAGGATATCAATCAAAGATTTATCAAAAAGCTAGGGATCATCCCAGAATTTAATTTTCCTACCATTGCCTACTTTCCATATAACCCCTTTAGCAATGATGTCTCTACACTTAGAGGCATGATTCTAGATATGGGACCCATTAATACTAATGTCAGAATTGATAAAAGAGGAAAGAGAAGAGGACATAAGAGAATACTTACTTCTCCAAATTTTACACCATTCACTATCTGAGTGGAACATTCTCCAAAAATGTTTAGATAAGAGAGCTTCATTTAGGGTCTGGATTCTTCTCAGGCCCAGACCTCCTTTAATTTTCAGACTACATACCTGATCCCAAGCCACAAGAGACATTCTTTTCTTTTCCTCAACCCCTAACTACAGAAATTTTCTTTGAATTTTCTCAATTGCATCAACATACTTTACTGTAATTCTAAAAGGCTAAGGGCATAGATAGGTATGCTTTGAAGATAAGCTTTTAGAAGTTGAAGCTTTCTAGCTTGACTTAAAAGGGCTCCTTTCCATCCAACTAGCTTTTTATGAAATTTGTCCACTAGTGAGCTCCAAAAAGAATCAGGAGGTGCAATGCCCAAGGGGAGGCCAAGATAAGTGGCAGGAAGATCAACAATCCAACATTCCAGGATTCTGCTAATTCTATGTTGTCTTCTCTCTGGTGTATTAATAAAAAAAACTTTGCTTTTGACCAATTAATGAGCTGGCCAGATGTGGAGGAAAACTTACAAAGAGTGTCCTTCAGGGTTTTAACTTCTGAGATACTTGATTCCCCCATGAAAATGGTATCATCCACAAACTATTGGTGAGAACAAGAATGATCAACTTAAGAAGGTTGAATTCCCTTAAAAGATCCTCGCATCACCATGCTTTTCATAGACCTACCAAAACATTCAACGATGATAATGAAGAGGATACGGGAAATGGGATCCCCTTGCCTCAATCCTCTAGACGCTTGGAAGAAGGGGGATGGAGATCCATTGACAAGAACATCAAAAGAGGCTGAGGTAATAAGGTGACTAAAGAGGTCAACAAATTTGGTGGAGAAACCATAAGCCACAAGAACCTTTAGAAGAAAAGACCAATCACCCCGGTCATAGGCCTTAGAGAGATAAAGCTTCAGGATGAGACCCTGTTTCTTGCCCCCTACTAGAGAATGAATATTCTCATGGATAGTAATAATGGAATCAATAATTTGTCTTCCTAGGACAAAACCATTTTGCTGATGATTAATCAAAGAAGGAAGGACATTCAGGATTCTAGTGGTAAGAACCTTGGAGATAATCTTATAAAAAAAGTTACATAAGCTAATTGGTCTGAACTTGTCCATGGAGTCAACACCTTGAATTTTGGGAATTAGTGCAATGAAAGTGCCATTAATTTCTTTTAAAAGTCTTCTAGCCCCAAAAAATTCCTTGACCCCATTGGAAACATCTTTCCCTACAATGTCCCAAAAATCTTGGAAGAAGAACATGGGGAAGCCATCTAGACTGTGAGCTTTATTACCATCAAAAGAAAAAACAACATTTTTGATTTCCAAGTTCGAAGGTATGGAAGAAAGGGAGGCATTCATCTGCTCATCAATGAGGCAAGGAATATTTTGAAGAAGAGAAGATTGAGCATCAACATCCAACCTGTGATCCCTCCTGAGAAGATCTGAAAAGTACCTTTTGGCCTCATTCCTTATCTCTTCCTCCTTAACCAGCTCCCCATCGTCCATTGCCAGTTTAGTAATCCTATTTGCCGCTTTATGTTTGATAGTCAAAATATGAAAGAATCTTGTATTCCTATCCCCTTCCTTTAGCCAAGTGCATCTTGATCTCTGCTTCCAAAAATTTTCCTCTTTATCAATGATTTCATGGTATTTTTAAAGGGTTTCATTCTCTTCAGCAATAGACACAGTAGAGAAACCATCCTTCTAAATTTGGACTTGTATTTTCTTAAGGTCATTCTGGACTTTACCTTTGGCCTTAAAAATGTTCCCGAAGCTGGATTTATTCCAGAGTCTTATATTGTCCTTAACACTTTTGAGTTTCTTCACAACTCTGTACATAGCAGTGCCCTGAACTTGGATATTCAACCAATTTTGAATATTACAAGTAATATCTGGGTGATGAGTCCACATTTTTTCAAATGTAAAAGGAAAATGTCTTCTTCTATTAATTGGATCAACAAAGAGAGTGATGGGAAAATGATCAAACCCAACCTAGATGTGGGCAGACAGGGAGCAAAAATAATATCTGAACCAGTCATCAGAAATAAGAGCCCTGTCAAGGCGAACTTGGATAAGATCATTGTCAGTTCTCCTATTAGTCCATGTGTAATTGCATCCCTGTATCTCCACATCAGTGAGAGCCTGAGTATTTATGAAATCCATAAGGGCCAACCTACTTTCCAATTGAGAGGGGCTTCCACCAAATTTTTCCTCCTCTCTCAAAGGAGTATTAAAGTCTCCCATGACCAACCAAATAAGATTCTTGAAGCTGTCCCTAGTTTTTATAAGTTTTTTCCAGAAGGAGTTTCTAGCTTTCAAGGTGTTGGGTGCATATATGTTGGTGAGGACCCATGAAGTTCCATCTTTTAAATTCTCAAATCTAATGCAAGAGAATTTTTTTTCTTGAATAAGAACATGGCCTTTGACACTATTGAGATTCCACATAGTAGCTATGCCTCCCGAAGCACCTTCTGAGCTTCCACCACTGATACTCCCATTTCTAAAAAACTTCAGAGTTTCAACTTTTTCTCTACTCATTTTGGTCTCTTGAATTAGAAAAAAATTAGGTTTACTATCCCTTATCATATTCCTAATAATATCATGTTTATGAGGATTATTAAGTCCCCTAATATTCTAAGAGATAATCTTCATAGTTACTTACTGATTCCTAACTCCTAAAGAGTCTTCTGAGTCCCATCTGCAATGTTCTTACTGGCCTCCTTGTCTCTGACTTTTTGGTTAGAAGGTTGACCTGGGGAAGAGGAAATGTACCCAACATCAACTTGAGCTATTCTATTGGATTTCCTTAGTTGAGAAGCCAAGGGAGTGGATTCTTTCTTGTTCTTGTATTTTGGTATTTTCCAGTTAGCTTCTTTCTCGAGAACCACTTTAGGATTACTGAGGAGTCTGGATATTTCATCTTCATTGCCCCAATTAGGGAATCTAGAATCATGTGATGCACTATTTACTATTTTAAAATTTTGATATGAATTTGAAAGGTTCATACCCAGTATAGCACATTTTTGGGCTTCTTGCATTTTAGTATTGATCATAAGCGGGGAAGAGTCAGTTTTTTCTTCTTGGGAGCCAATGATCTCCCCTTCCTTAGGTTGTTCCTTTTTATTTTGCATTTCTTTACCAACAAAAGTATTAGCAGTTATCACTTCAGGTGTGTCTTTTGAAGATACAATCTGTTCTTCCAATTCCTCTATTTAGATCTACTCTGTCATGGGGTTGTTAACTTTTGTTGACTCATTCCTCAATACTTCCTAGATTGGAAGGTTGGAGAAGGAAGTTGAGGAGACCACTTCCTTATTTTCCCCCAAGGGTTCAAAATGGTTGTTTTCAACAAAGTCAACTTCCTTATTTTATAAGTTTTTAACTTGCCATACCTTTTTATCTGGAACCTTTTTACTTTCACCTGGGGGTTTAGTCTGCTTGAGGTCTCCTTTAGGCTTGATAGGACATGATTTTTCCTAGTGACCTACTTTCTTGCAATGAAAGCAGGCAAAGGGGATAGATTCATATTCTATTTGTTGTTTCCATGTCCCCAACTTTGAAACTATATCTATCTGTTTCGGCATATCTGCATTATGAGCTATCCCTACACAAAACCTAGCATGAGTGAGTCTCCTTTTTGATGTTGTTACTAGGTCTATAGAGAGGAGTTCACCAAAGGAGCTTGCTATTCTTGAGAAGATGCTTTCTGCCCAATATTCAAGAGGCAGGCCTGGTAACTTTACCCAAACTGGAACTTGTGCTAGAAGAGAGTCATTCATGTTCAGATTCAGATGCCATTTCCAAAGGACCAAGGCTATCCTTCCTACCATCCAGGGACTACCACAAAGTATCCTTAATTTATCTTCTTCACATGAGAAAGTAAAAGAAAGGAGGCCTTTAGGCAATGTCAAGATTTCAACGTTACCCTTCAGAGCCCATTTTCGTTTGATGTTTGCCCTAACAATTTCGATGTTTGGATGCAAACCCATAAATTTGCCTACCAGGGAGTTCTACACGCTATTTATATTATGATCCAAAACCAGATCAGGGATAGAGATAGCGAACTTTCTACCAGTTGGATCAAAAATATTCTTGACAAGAGGTAAAGAGGATTTACCAAATGGTTTTGTTCCAAAAAGGGATGACCATTTTCTAGATTCTTTTCCATTCTCCAAGGTCTCTTCACATGGGCTGGACCCCCTGCTTGACCCCTCCCTTGAAAACATAGAACCCACTTTCTTCTCTGGTAGAGTACCACCAGTCTGTGGAATGTCAACAACCTTCAAAATATCTGGAGGCTTGTCCTCCCCCCCCATAGGATTAGCAACTTCATTCTGGCTGCTCTCACCATTGGAACCAAAGTTCCCACCTTTAAGAGAATTTGAATTTTGAGTTCTCCCATTGCTGCTTCCTACTCCTCCTAGCTCCATTCAAAAAATTCAATCACATAAGTAGCATGTTGATGTGTTTGACAAGGAAAATTATGGTTTGGTTCACTTCGATTTACTTCCCACCATAAGAATGTTTAGTTGTGACCTATTTCAGATCTCTATCTTGGCTGACATTGAAAATTATGTTTTTTTAGAGATAGTATATAGGAGTATGATCTAGATGAGTTTAAGTGTAGCTTTTTTATGTTGAAGACATGTGATGTTAGAAGAATCTAGTTGTTGTGTGAGTGTTTGTGTTATGGATAGTTATTGAAAGCAATTTCAGTAGTGTAGACTATGTTTTTCAATGGTGAATTCTCTTTATCTTTCTTTCTTTGGTAGTGAGCCTTTTTGGGAAGTGAGCCCACTTGCAGTGATCATATTGGCAATGAGCCATAATTTATAAAAATCACCTTAACCGGTGTCATGTTAACCAATATTTCTATATTAAGAATTAACATTCTCTATGGTTTTTTCCTTCTTGGGTTTTCCATGTAATTTCTAGTGTTCTCTGTGTCTAATCTACTATGTGCACATGCTTTCATGCTTTATCTATTTTGATTAATTCTGTTAGTTGTTCTAGATATATGAATGAAAGTTTAAAGAAACTTTTATTGTCAACTGATTCACCCCCCCTCTTAGTTGCCTGGATATTCAACAAAGACGTGGCGGCTTGGCCCCTTAGGACCAGAACACCTAGTGTCTTGGTCCTCCCTTTGGGACCCAAATTTGGGTGCCTTAATGATCATAAAGTTTGAGTAGGAATTCTAGCCTTGTGTCGCCTCATGTCAAAAATTAATTTGTTTTTCAATGGGCAAGTATAAAAGGAGGTCTACCCATCTCATTTGATTATCCACACACATGAAATTCATTTTGATATCAAACAATCAAGCATTCAAGTTCAAGGAAGCAAGCAGTTAGTCATCTTTCAAGAATTAGAGGAGAGAAGTCAAGATTCAAGCATTGGAGTTGACATTCATGTTCTATGTTATTGAAGACTTCATGAAACCCTAATTCCATGTGGAGACAAACAAAACTTCACAAGGAGGTACATCATTTGTGTTTCAATCATTATTTAGCATCTCCCTCAGGAGGAGAACATTTCCATTATTGCAATTCAATCAGATTTCATTTATATTTCATGGTTAATTCTTAAATTGGGGTTTGACCTAAGGAAATCCCTATTCCCAATCTATTTCCCTTCTATAGTGTGTGCAAGAATGGGTACAAAGCTACTTTCTTTAGGATAAGCTTTATTTGTAGAGATAAATAAATCCCCCATTGGAGTGTGTAAAGTTCGAAGGACCAGAGCGACCATCACACCGATCTTGACAAATGAGGAGCTTCTTCTAGGAATAGATCTGAATCCTCTTACAATCCTTAGATACAGGTTCATGGATCAATCTGACCACTATAGCTTACTATTTATGCAATTTTACATCAATTCTAACACGTATACCCTAATTTCAACAAATCAATTCAACTTAAGGGAAAGAAGGGGTACATTCCTTGGAATTATATCAGTATTCAAACCTCTTAGGTTTAGATCTATCTAATTCCTACCTTTCCCCAATATAATGGTCCCCAAGTAAAAATTAGCAGTTTTCATACATTCAATGGTGGAATTCCTATTTTTTGCTAATACAAAGGATAAGGAGAGTGCTTTGGAGAAACTGAAAGATGAGAAGATTGTTAAGACTGCATTGCATGCTAAAAATAGAACCAAATACATTAATTATAGACTCCAGATGTTGAAGTCATATGACTGGTGATAAAGACAAGTTTATTAATCTAAAGAAGCATGACATAGGATCAGTGAAGTTTGCTAGAGAAGATGGTGTAACTATTCGAATTATTGGAAGTGTTTCAATTGATGGTAAGCATAATACTGATGGTGTTTATTATGTTGAAGGTTAAAGACATAGTTTGTTAAGTGTTAGTTAAATGTGTAGAAAAGGGTATGAAGTTTTGTTTAGTAGTACCAGATGTGTGATAAAAAAGGAGAAGTATAGTAAAAGAGCTACAAAATGAGTTAGAACAAGTAGAAATTTATATTATAACAAATATAAAGAGGAAAAACAAGTGTTTTCTAGCACATAAGGTTGATATTATTCCTCTAATTTTAGAGGAGAAAATTGATCTGAAAGAAAGAAAAGAAAATGAAGCAAATGAAGATAAAGAAGAAGAAGAGGAGGAGGAGAATTAAGAGAAAGTTCCTACTAAGTATGTTCAAAAGCATCATTTAGAGAATTAGATAATTAGAGATAAGACAAAAGGTGTTTAGACTAGAAGGAAGATTGCAAAAGCTCAAGATCAAGCTAATTACTATTTTCTATCTATGATAGAGCCAAAGACTTATGCAGAAACAAACATAAATGAAAATTGGGTAAAGGCAATGGAAGAATTGAATCAGATTCAAAAGAACAAGACATGGGAGCTAGTACCTAGACCGATGGACAAGAATGTAATTGAAACTAAGTGGGTACTAAAAAATAAGTTGAATAAGCAAGGACATGTGATAAAGAATAAAGCAAGGTTGGTATGCAAAGGATATTCTCAAGTATTTCTATGTTTCTTGCATTTTTTGCTTATGTAAAGAACTTTAAAATTTATCAGATGGATGTCAAATTAGCAGTTTTGAATGGATATCTAGAAGAAGAAGTGTCATTGAGCAACCAGATGGATTCAGATTAATGAAAGAGCCAGATATGGTATACAAATTGAAGAAAGATTTGCAAGGATTTAAACAGGCATCTAGAGCCTAGTATGCAAGATTGGATAGGTATTTGCTTCAACAAAATTTCAGAAAAGATACACAAACAATAATCTTTATTTCAATATTGATGGAGATATGTTGTTGATTGTTATAGTTTATGTTAATAATATTATATTTGGAGGAATTAGTGATCTATGTAAAGAATTTGTTAAAGAGATGCATAATGAATTTAAAATGTCAATGATTGGTGAGTTGTCTTTCTTTGTTGGGTCGCAAGTTAATTAGTCAGAAGATGAATTTTTAATTTCTCAGAGCAAGAATGTGAAGGAAATGTTGAAGAAGTTTGGTTTTGATGTCTGCAAATAAGTTACTAGTCCTTTAATTGTTGGATGCAACTTGACTAAAGATGATGAGTCTCCAGAAGTTGAACAAAAGAAGTACATGTCAATGATTGGTGGACTATTGTATTTATTGCGTCAAGACCAAATATCATGTAGGATATTTGTTTGGTAGCTAGATTTCAATTGAAGGTGACACACGAGAAAGCTATAAAAAGACTTTTTAGTAGCTTAAAAGGTACTATGGAGTTTGGAATTATGTACAAGAAAGGTGGAGATTTCACGTTGAGAGCCTATACTGATGTAGATTGGGCCGAAAGTGTCCATGATCGAAAGGGTACTAGTGGCAGTGCATTATTTTTTAGGGACATATTAGTTCCTAGGTTTAGTAAGAAACACGACTCAGTTTCCTTATCTATTGCTGAAGCGGATTATATTGCAGTGACATCTTGTTTTACTCATGTGATTTGGATTAGACAAACTCTTAAGGATATCAAGGTAACATATGATGAAGTAATTCCTATTTTGTGTGACAATGCAAGTGCGATAAACATTTCAAAGAATCCTATTATGCATTTGAGAACAAAACATATTTTAATCAAATATCATTACTTAAGGGAGAAGGTTGCTGAAAAGGAAGTTTGTTTGGAATACATTTCAATGAGAGAGTAGGTTGCAAACATTTTCACTAAAGCATTAGTGAAGGATGCATTTGAGTTTTTTTAGGAGAAGCTTGGGGTCATTGTCCCTCCTTCTACTTAGGTGCATTTTGAGGATGCATCTTTCTAGTGGGAGTTTTCATGCCTATTTTTTTTTGTCTTGGATTGATGTCATGGTTTCTCTTAGGGGGAGAAACAATGTGAATTATTGTTATGACATTTGTCCTTGATGGAAAAGGGGGAGAGATTGAGTGATTATTTCAAAGATTGAGTTTTTAGTTCGAGAATAGATTGATTCTTAGAGAGATATTGAGTAGTATTATTCTTTCTTTGAGTTCTGGTTGCAAGTTGAGGTGCAGGTATTATCAAGTGTTGCCATCAATGACAAAGGGGGAGATTATTGGAAGTATGTGTTGATATGTTGCCGTGGTTATCATTGATGTCAAACTTGTTGTTTTGGAATGTTTGTGGTGAAGAGTTATCTTGCTATGTTTTTAGTGCAGTTGTTCTATTGGTTGTTCCATAAGTGCTTGGGTTAGAAATCTATCATTAGTATTGAGTATTATTATTATCTTCATTGTATATAGTTTTGGTATCATGTTTATGGTGGTATTGTGGTCTTGAAACATCCTTGTGTTCTTTGAGCATTGTGGCATTGATCGTTGTTGGTTATGAGATTGTATGTTTGACCTATCCTTAGGTACAAATATGATTTGTGGAAGCATGGCTGATATGTTATTGGTCTCATTGTAGCGTGTGAAGATCCAGATTTGAGTTGTTTGCATTGGAGAGTATGTTTTGATTGATATTTGCTTATATGTTTGCATAATGTGTGGATATGGTATTGGTCATGTTCCAGTTATTGTGGATCAGTGAATTAATCTCTAGAAGATGTTTTTTGGTCCTCTCTTTCTGCTATAGTGGATCAACAAGTGCGCTTTTTATTTGAAAAGTATATTTTGATTCAAGTTGACTTGGTTTAAGCTTTGATGATCTAACTTGCATATAAGAATGCGTGTGATTGACTTATGTGTATGAGAATGGGATGTGAGTAAGAGTAGTTGCAATGAATGTCGAAGATTAGAGGTTCGATGAAGAGCATAAGAAGAGTTGTGTTCAAAAGGTATGCAAGCTATGCTGAGATTGTGATAAAGAGTTGAGACAAAGTGTTGGAAAATGAGATCAAAGTTGTGTGTGTTGATGTTGGTCACTTGATGTAGATTTCAAGGACAACTTCATAATCAATAGATCCTTCTTTTCAGATCATTTTTCTATATCTTGCCTTGAGTGCAGTCATGAGGGCTTCACTTAGTGAACCAGGGTTATAACACGTGCATTCATGACATATGAAAGAATCCCGTTATTTTTAAGAAATATTGCCCTAAACACCTTTTTTGTCACCCCCTCCTAGTACACTATCTTGAATTAAAAATCCCCCTTTTTCACCAAATATTATATTTTTTCATAGCCAAACTTAAAACCCCCCCTATTTTCACCGGTAGGCAATATATTGCACCCTCATTTTTGGGATATTAAACCCCTCAATATGAATGCCCGTGATATAATATTTCATAGCCAATGAATCCCCCATGAGTACAATTAGCTTCAGGTTTTTCAAGTCCTCTTGTATCTTTCCCCATGAGCAGTTAACCATGGTGTGCAAGTATGAAGCAATGAGATCCCATTTGTAAGGATTTTTATTCATAGTGGATATATTCTTATGGGTAGGTAATTGTTTATGTGTTACATGTAATTTTCATTTTGGAAAGATTCACCTCCCTCTCAGTCCCACCTTGGGTTCAACATCAAGAGACCAGGATGATGTAGCTTCCACATTATCATAAAAAAGCTCCTAAGAGGAAAGAGTCAATGACCATGTGAAGATCTTAGACAAAATGGGACATCCTATAAAGAGTCAAATAAATGCCCCTGCATAAAAGAGATTGGTGATGTGGCTTGAGGTGACAAAATGAGAGCCACATTGCTAATCTCTCAAAGAGGGGTGGAGAAAAACTTTAGAGAAGGCAGAGCCTTCTAACAACACAAATAGAAGAAAACAAAGAAATGTACATTGGAACAAGTAGAGAAATAGGCAAAGAGGTCGTTGGAGCTGATTTACAACAACAAAACCTAGGAATGGGGTCTTGCTCAAACTTCTTCTTAGGCTGGTGTGGAGGTGAAGGCCTCCTATCAATTGTAGTAGGTCTAAGTGGCCCATAAAAGCTATGTTGAATATGTAGCTACCAAGTAGGAGGAGCATATAGTGTTGCACTTGATACAACCTATGTATGCAACAAATAAATGGGTTGGGAGAATAGAGTGATGTTGGCATTGGGTTGTCATTGATGTCAACTAGTATAGGATGGCAATCAGTATGGGAGATTGATGAGAAGAGTTGTCATTGATGAATACCAGAAATGGGGCCATTGATGTCAAATATCATAGCGGGTCACTCGTAAGGAAGAGAAGGTCATCTAGCATAATGACCATTGGAGTCACTGGTGCACAAGTTAGTGTTGACTTGTGTTGAAGACATAAGGACCACAGACTGGTAAGTGACATGTTGGTAGTGCATAGTTGCCAACCAATAAGAGAGAAAGATGTTGGGCTATTGATTGCGATGAAGAGGCGGAATGTTACAAAAATTATATCAAGATCGGAAGCGAAGTATGTGTAGGCCACCGCTATGCTATGTGGATGTGAAACAACATGACTCCCACTAGTAAGTGGAGCTTATCTCCTATTATGCATGGAATGCATCATATTCCTTCAAGATAAGACAAAAGAGTTAAAGGCGGGTGATTGAAGGCTCACATCAGATGAGCTGGTGAAACTCTAAGCTACCTTAGGTGCATGAGATCAAAGATATGCACTGAAATGCTACAAAATTACGTCAATACCAGAAGTGAAGTATGTGCAGGTCACTGCTATGCTGTGTGGATGTGAAACAACATGACTCCCACTGGTAAGTGGAGCTTATCTCCTATTATGAATGAAATGCATCATATTCCTTTGAGATAAGACAAAAGAGTTAAAGGCAAGTGATTGAAGGCTCACATTGGATGAACTGGTGAAACTCTAAGTTGCCTTAGGTGCATGAGATCAAAGATATGCACCAGATCATTTAGGTAGACATGATGAGTTACCGGTATAGAGAAGGAAAGATATCTTTGTCACTTTGGAAAACCAATTGATAGGTGAACCGATCTTTTGAATGAAGAAGGCAAGGTTGAGAAGTTGCAAACAAAAGATGTTGCTAGAATGTAGATGAAGTTTGGTGCCATCGGTGTGCATGGTATCTTACCAGTATACATGCAGAAGGTACTACCGGTATAGATGTAGATTGGTAAGCTGACAAAGTGCAGATGTAGAAGGCTCCCATCTATTGATGATGTGCATGAGGTAAGTTGGAAAATGTGTCGACCGGGTTGAGTGTTCCACCGAAAGAGAAGCATAGTGCAAGGTTGATTGCAGACCAGCTAGGGTATAACCAACAGGGTTTGTGAACTGGTAGATGAACCCAATCATGTGGCTGGTCAGTGATCCTATTTGGATGGACATAGAAGACTTAGCAAAGGTGGATGCCGAGAAAGGGGCCATGTGTAGTTGAAGAGGCATGCATGCACATGTTGGTGTGATGTATCGATGAGTTTGTTGGTGACTGGTCCAACATTTATGGCAACTGCAAAGCTCGAGGAATGAAGGTAGAGGATTGTAGCTCAAGATTAAGGAAACAAAAAAGATCCAGTATAGACTTATCTTGCAGATCAAAGAGGGTGAAAGAAATTGCATCATGTACATGATTGATCAGACAAAAGGCCAAAAATCATGCTACATACGGCTAAAGATAGAAGATGTGATTTGCAAGGTAAACAATTGGGCGATGCTCATTGATTAAGTGTTGAACATTGATCAAGTACATGATATCAGATTGGATATGATATGTCACAATGATTAGAGATTAGATTAGATGCAGATTCAGTGCATGGTGGAAACCCTAGTGTGTCAATGTTCAAACTCATGTTTAGGCGGGACAATCTTGCTATAATAGTGCGAGCTAGAGATGTAGTTTGTGCTACTACATGTGAGAGAAAATCAGTCTTTTTCTCAATGACAATTAGAGAAGAGACTGAGTGTGTGAGAGGGAATTGGGTTGAAGAGCTCGACAGATGAGAATGAGGCAACTGGTCGTTTTCTAATAAATCTAATAGAGGAGTGCATCGATGGCAGTGAATCGGCAAAGAAGAGGCAAAGAATATTGCAGAGAAGGTAAGTTGACAATCAACAATAATCAGACAACATACAACTGATTGAGTGAAGAAGACCAGTGGTGACCAGTAGCTGTGTGACAAAAAGGTTGGAGAAATGGCAAAGAGTAGAACCGACAGAGAAGAAAAAGAAGTTGAACTAGAAAGGGTGCAATAGAGAGCAAGGTACAACATAGATTAGGTTGTAGCAGGAGATAAGGTTGCTACAATGAGAAGGTGAGCAGAGAACCAATAGAGGATTGAAGAAAGGAGAGTTGGTGGAGAGACTTGCATAAGAGTTACAAAGTTCTTTTGTAACAAAGATGTTGCTTTTGCATCTGATATATGTTTATTGTAGATCACTGAGATGGAGCTCGGTGCAAGGGTTGGTTCTCCTTGGGTTGGTGCCCTAGAAGTGGTACTCCTTGGGATGGTGCCCTAAATGTTGTAACCAAATGTTTTATTGTGAGGCTGGATTGGAGCAGTAGTCTCCAACAATATTTCTCATCGAGGTTTTTCCCATCTTGGGTCTTCCTCGTACATATGGTGTTATGTGGTGTCCCTTTTTATGTGTGGTTGCATTTGTGTCATCCTCCCATCTAACTAATATGCCTACTTTATGTTAGATCTGATAATCGGTTTTCACACATAGGATAGAAAAGGGTTAAGTTTGGAAATAATTGATTCACACCCCCTCTCTGTGATATCTTATGTTCAACAAGTGACGCTAGGTAGGGAGGTGATGAGGGTTGGCTCTAGAGAGGGAGAAATGAAAACATGTACCCTTTTAAGGCAAGGCTCATCGCTGACCCCTAGAGCGATAGGTAGTAACTCATCGAAGATGGAGTAAACACATAAATTGAGAGTAATGGGATCAAGAAAGCATAAAAAAATAGGAGCAAGAGAAAACAATGACAATTCACCCTCAGACCTTAAGGCAACCTCACACTTTTTGGCGATTGCCTATCGACAATGCTTATGCTCATGCATAAGCTAGTTCTATTATAAATGGGGACTAATAAGAGAGGTCAGATAAGGATCAACAATATATTAATCCATAGGAGATGCCATCTACATCATTCTCAACAAAGGAGAAGGCCCAACTAATGAGGTAGGAGGTGTTATTATAATAGGTTTTATAGGTGCAATCATGAATGCCCTTCCTTGTTTTGCTTTTGGAGCAGTTAGAGGAAGAGGGGTACCCTTAGAGGTTGTGATGTTAAAGCTAGTTGTGAAGGACTGTTGGCATTTGGCATTATAACAGACAAATGGAAGATTGTTGGCATTTCAATAAGGATATTGAGAAGGTTGTTGATGATTATGGATATAACTAATTAAGGATGTTTACTGTCTTGATATTATTATTTTGTCATTGATGTCAAGAAATTGACTTTCTAATTTAGTATGATGTTACCATATCTTGAGAAGCATGATTTGAAGAGTATAAAGATGTTGGTAAAAGACACAGAAAGAATATGATGAATAAGGGGATGAATAAGGTATTCAATGGGCAACTATTACTGAGTCAGACAATGATGAGATCATGATGTTTAGATTATTTTAACATCATACATATGTTGTAAATTGTAAGGTTAATACTATACTATGTTACCGAGCAAAGAACCTAGTCGGTAAACCCTAAGGTTATCGCTATCGGTTAATGAAGGCAGAATGTCTACCGAGTGAAGTTTAGTATTTACCAAGTTGTTACCAAGTTGTAACCAAGCTGTAATAGAGTACATTAAATGGTTACATGCATTATTTAATGAAGGAAGTTGATGAGCTGGAACTAATTAAATGATTGGTATGCCGTGCATGAAGTTTGTTAATGAATCTATGGCAAAGGAAAATCGGCATGAAGATCTACAACACAGATTGAACTGCAATACCCTAGCACAAGTTCCAAGAAATGTATGCAAGTTCCAAGGCAGGATAAAATGTTTTCAGATCAAAGGATACATTTAACCTGGTCAAAGTTTGAAGATCTGATGGCTATGATTGATCATGGGAAATGTGATCAAGGAGATTAAGCGGTTAGCTAATTGTTTATAAATAGGGAACTATTGATAAACAATGTATGCAGACAAATGTATGCACAGGGATGCTACATAATGATTACCAAGCACAAAAGCTTGAAGACCTATTCGAATAATAGAGTATAGAAGCCCAATAGATGGACAAGATTAGTTCTATGTCTAGATTGTATTGAGCAAATAAGAATCTGCTTTAGCATTTTAAATGTGAAGTTGCAGATAGATTTTAATTACTGTTATTTTGTGAAAGTGACAAAAAATATCTTAACCGAGTGGACTTAATAGTCTTATTTGTAAAATCCTCTAGCAAGGTGACATTCTATTTGAGTGTTTGAAATCCTTTAACAAGGTCACTTCTAACAAGGTGAAGATCCTAATAGATCTGAGGGAAATCCCTTAACCGGGTCACATCTAGGAATGTGTTTGTAATCTTTAACAGGATTTGCTTTTAACTGAGCATACTCTAGAAGAGTATATTTCTTAGTGGGTCCGAAATCCCATAGTGGTTTTTCCCTATTTAGGTTTCCACGTTAAATCTGGTGTTATGAGGTTTATGATGTTTATATTGTTTTGAGTTTACATGTTTAGCAGTTTTTGTTATATTACTGATGTATATGTTACCGAGGTTGAATCTGATGTTTTTATGGAAGATTAAGTTTGTATGATTCACCCCCCCCCCTCATCTTGTTGGCTATTGGATTTGTACTTACATTAAGTATCAGAACTATCAATTGGTATCAGAGATTTGGACTTCAAAAGAAAATTTTAAAGGTACTTGAGGCAAAGATCCAAAGATTTATAAGAGGGATGCACCGAAGTTGAACAAGTCAAGTTTCTCTACATGGCAGAAAAGGATGAAGCTGCACCTATCAGGAGTTGAAGAATATGTTGTATATTATCTGGAGATTGATTTCATCACACCGAGCACCTATCCATTGACAATAGAAGAGATAAAGGCAAATCAAGAACATATACAAGCAATGATTGAAATAACATCTACATTGACCGACTCAAAGTTTAATGATCTAGAAGGCTGCAATGATGCAAAGGCTATGTGGGATAAGATCATATCAGTATATGGAGGAGATGAACATGTTCAAAGAGAAAAAGTAGATAGTCTAAGAGGACAACTTGAATCTATGAGGATGAATGAAGGTGAGAACATAACTCAGTACAGTACAAGACTAAAGGAGATTGTCAATCAAATCAAAGAAGCAGGTGGAACTATTGAAGAAAAGGCTATAACAAGTAAGTTGTTAAGAACCCTTCTACCAGCTTATGCAATCTGAGTCTCTGCAATCAATGAATTGAGATATGTATCTAACATGCCAGTTTCTTTAGATGCTACTATTGGTAAGCTACATGCATTTGAGTTAAGTAACTTTGATAATAGTGGATCTTCGGTAAATAAAGTTGAATCTGCATTTAGTTCTTTTCATCTTGATGAATCTAATGATTACAATGAAAGAAAGTATAAGTACTCTGAAGGAGATCATAGTGGAGCAAGTCAAAGATTTCATAAGAACATGGAAGAAGTACACAAACTGTATGAGGAAATCAAAAAGTAGGAAGAGTTTGAAGCCCTATTAGATAGAAGGTTACCGAGAGGCAAAGGTAAGTATAAAGGAAAACTACCTTTGAAATGTTTCAATTGTGATAAGATAGGACATATGGCTTCTAACTGTCCTGACAAAGAATCTACTGACAAGATAGATTACCGAGATAATAGACAGAAAGACAATCATTACAAAGGACACTGAGACTTTAGAAGAAGAGATAGAAAGACATGCTTAATAGTTGATGAGGAATCCAATGATGATAAATCAGATGAAACTGATACAGAGGAAGTAGTTTATGTGGCTATCAAAGATGGATCAAATGAAGAAAGGTATGAAGAAAAAGCCCTAATATCTCACATAAATACTAATGATTCTTGGATCATAGATAGTGGATGCTCACATCATATGATAGGTGATAAACACAAGTTTGTTATGTTAGAAGAGTTAGGTCCTGGAGACAACAAAGAGGTGGGGGGTGAATCAATTGTCTAATAAATTCAAACCAAAAACTAATTAACCAACTTAATGCTTAATACTGGTAAACCAGTTAAGTATGCCAGTAGACAGTGTTAACAGTAAATTGTTATGCCGGTAAGGATTATTGCATGAAACATAAACATAAAGTCATCCACAACACATGATACCAATATTTGTATGTGGAAACCTTGTAAGGGGAAAATCACGATGGGAAACCTTACCCACAATCAGATGATACTACTACATATAGTAAGTGTATATAAATGGGGTCTGCACACGTAGAAAGGCCAACAGCCTAGAGCTCACTGCTCAATCACAAAATGGGAGTCACACTGACTACAGTTGGATGGTTAAATCCAATAAGATTGTACTAGACAAAATATCATCTTCATATGCTAGATTCAGTACCAGTGTAATGCTGATATGCTTCTACAAAAACCTAACTTTGCCTTCAAATGATGTCTTCGTGTATATCCCTACTTGATGTCGTATATACCTTCACTTAATTCTTTTTTGCATTCCTCACTTAATCTTACAAATAAGATCTTACATTTATACCATACCCTAAGACCAATTTTAGTAGGTCAACTCTACAAGATATTACAATAAAAATGTTTTACATATAATATAATATCTGATGCAATAACCGATTAAACATGTCAGCTTAATGCATTTACAACAATAATAAATCATCTCCATAGCGTGCCATGCTAATCTGGAAAAGATAAACCTACCAGTGTAACCCTAGATAACCTAGACCTATTTGCCAATAAAAGCAAATATGCAAATATGAATATACCAATGATTAGTTCTTCAAAACAAAGTGTACACATGATGTCTTAGACATTACCAAGTGTCTTCCATATCATTCCCGGTACGAGTGAACAATATATCCTACCGATGAACCATATACCAGTAACAGTTGCACAGTTTACTTGCTTGCTGGTGAATGTTGTTGGATCTCCAAAGTAGGTGTTGACATCAATGATAAAACCATACCAAAATACCAACAATATCCCCCTTTGGCATTGATGGCAACACAAGATGGAAAAACCATCAAAGTGCCAAATACAAAAACCAACAATCTCCATTTCTTCCCCTAGGAGTAACATGTGTTTATCCAAAGATTTATTTTCAATACCAATCTCTCCTTAAATGTGTTTTTCAAAATCTCTCCCCAAAAAGGATAATGTATTTTTCCATAGATATCTCTCCCGCTTTGACATCAAATGCCAAAGTCACAAAAAGTCAAGTTCATACAAAATACCAATGAATTCAATATACTAACTACTCCCCCTAAGAAGTATCTTCCTCATCAATTACCAGAATAAAAGATTTGTCTTTTTAAATCTACTGGTTGATGACAATCATCAACTGTCTAAGTCTCTACCGGTGGTGGTATGACTCCAATTTGATCTTTGAGATACTCAAAAGTCTCCTTAGGCAAAGGTTTTGTTAAAATAACTGCAAGTTGTTCTTTAGTATTCACATAAACTAGTTTTATCTCTTTTTTGTTCAACTTTTTCCCTTAGAAAATTTAGTTTGATAGAAACATGTTTTGTTTTAGAATGTAATACCGGATTCTTAGATATATCAATTGTTGTAGTGTTATCACAGTATATAGTAATAGGTTCCCTGCATTTTACCTTTATGTCTTTCAACATTTTCTTAAGCCATAATACCTGTGTACAGTTGGTTGTTGTTGCAACATATTCTGATTCTGCTGTTGATAAAGATGTACAACTCTGTTTCTTACTCAACCAAGAAACTAATCTCTTTCTAAGAAAGAATGCTCCTCCAGTGGTTCTTTTTCTATCATCTATATCTCTTGCCCAATTTGCATCTGTGTATGCACATAGTTCAAAATTTTCATCTTTAGGATACCATAATCCAAGATTTGTTGTGCCTTGTAGGTACCGAAAAATCCTTTTTACTGCTGATTCATGATTTTCCCTAGGATTACTCTGAAATCTAGAAACAATACATATTGCATTCATAATATCAGGCCTAGTTTGTGTCAAATATAGTAAACCTCCTATCATAGATTTGTATCTAGTTGGATTAACAGGTGTAGATACATCCCTTTGAGATAATTTGTCATTTGTATTCATAGGTTTGCTTACTGATTTAGAGTTCTCCATCCCAAATTTCTTTAGTAATTCTTTCAAGCACTTGGATTGACTCAAAAATATACCTTTATCAGTCTGAGAAATCTACAAACCTAAAAAGAATTTTATTTCTCCAATCATAGACATTTCAAATTCTTGCTAGATTTCAAGAGAAAATTCCTTCCATTATCCATCTTCTCCTCCAAAGATTATATCATCAACAAATACTTCAATAATCAAGATGTCATCATTTGTTACTTTGTAATATAAATTGCTATCTGCATTTCCTTTAGTAAAACCAATCTTCAAAAGATACTTATCCAACCTTGCATACCAAGCTCTTGGGGCTTTTTTCAATCCATACAGAGCTTTTCTTAACCTACAAACCATATCATTGTCATTTGTTAAAGAAAATCCATCAGGTTGTTCAATATATACTTCTTCTTCAAGATCTCCATTCAAAAATGCACATTTAAAATCCATTTGATAAACTTTGTAGTCCTTGTGAGGTACAAAAGCCAAGAATAATCTAAGTGCCTCAATTCTGGCTACCGGTGCAAAGGTTTCATTGTAATCAACTCCTTCTTTCTGAGAATATCCCTTACACACTAGTCTTGCTTTATTTCTGACAACCTTACCATCTTCATTAAGTTTGTTTCTAAATACCCATTTAGTTCCAATTACATTTTTATCTTTAGGCCGGGGAACTAATGTCCAAGTATTATTTTTCTGAATTTGTCCTAATTCTTCTTCCATAGCTTTAATCCAAAATTTATCTTCACATGCCTCATTGATAGATGATGGTTCAATTTGAGAAATAAGACATACCTCTTCATTTGCCAATCTTCCTCTTGTCATAACTCCTTTAAATTTGTTTCCAATTATCTGATCCTCAGAATGATTCAATCTTACATAACGGGGTGTCTTAGTTTACTGTTGTTCTTCAATTATTGTGGAATCTTCTGATGATATCGGGGTAACTGGATCTTCATTCTGTATTGGTGGATTCAGTATAGATTCATTTGTCATAATTTCTGTTGCCGGTTTAGAGTCTATATACCTTGAAGTTCGTCTAAATTGTTCATCAATCTTTACATTTGTACTCTCAACAATTTTCTGCAATCTTTTATTAAAACATCTATATGCTTTGCTCTTAGATGAATAACCAAGAAATATTCCTTCATCACTTCTAGGATCAAATTTTCCAATATACTCATCTCTTCTAATATAACATTTACTTCCGAAATTTTTGAAATACTTAAGAGTAGGAGTGTTACCAAACCATAGTTCATGAGGGGTCTTACTGGTTTCACCTTTGATGTGAACTTTGTTGAATGTATAGACAGCAGTTCTAACTACCTCTCTCCAATACACATGTGGTAGATTTTCTTCTAATAACAGACTTCTAACTGCATCCAAGATAGTTCTGTTTTTCCTTTCAACAACTCCATTTTGTTGTGGTGTCCGATGTGCTGATAACTGTCTTCTGATTCCATTCATTTGAAAGAATGTATTAAAGTCCTTAGATATGAATTCTCCTCCTTGATCTGATCTTAAGCATTTGATTTTCTTACTGGTTTCATTTTCAACCATTGCTTTGAATAGTTTGAAATTTCCAAGTGCTTTTGATTTCTCTCTGAGAAAAGTAACCCAACACATTCTAGAATAATCATCAATAATTAGCATGAAATATCTATCACCTTGTAAGCTTCTACTTCTAGCTGGACCACATAAATCAGTGTGAATTAAATTAAGAGCATTATTGGATTTTTCTGGAATACTTTTGAAACTAGCTCTAACTTGTTTTCCAAATTGACGTTCCTTACAAATTGTATTTTGAGGTTTCACAATTTTAGGTAGATCTCTAACTGCCTTAAAAGTACTGATTTTTACCATGCAATCAAAGTTTACATGACATAGTCTCTTATGCCATAACCAACTTTCATCTATATGTGCAATTAAGCATGCCTTTTCACTGTTATTCAAATGAAAGATATTGCCTCTAGTCTGATTACCGGTTGCAATTTCCAAACTAGTTCTATTCATGATTTTGTATTTTCCATTTTTAAATTGTAACTGAAATCCCTTCTCAACTAATTGACCAACACTTAAAAGATTATGCTTTAATCCTTCAACATACTAGACATTGTCAGTGTTATGCTTACCATCAAGAGATATTGAACCCTTACCTTTGATGGAACAGGCTTTGTCATCTCCAAATCTTACTAAACCTCCATTCTATTCTTGAGAGTTCAAGAATTTACCTTTGTCTCCAGTCATGTGATGCGAGCATCCTGAGTCAATGATCCATTCATCCTTTTCTTCAACTTTAGCTGCTAAGGCTTGTTCTACCGGTTGTGCAGTAGGTGTCGGTTGATCTTCTGTTATAGCAACAAAAACCCATCCATTTTCTATCAGATCCTCATCAGAATCATCAGTCACACCTTCATCAACAATGTAACAAGATTTGTCTTTGTTCTTCTTAAATTTGTATCTTTGATATTCAGGATTAGGCTTGTATGTTCTTCTAGCTTCTTCTCTTAGTCTAGCATGTCTATCAGGGCATCTTGAAGCCATATGACCAATCTTATTGCAGTTAAAACATTTAAAGGGTGCTTTACCTTCATACTTACTTCCAATAGGACCTTTTGGCATTTTCCTTGCAAATAGTGCTTCAAGTTCTTCAAGCTCTTCATTCTCCTTTCTAGATTCTTCAAGTTCTCTTGCATAAAAGGCTCTCCAATCTAATTTGTCAAATGATGGAGTAGATGATGTTGATGCTTTAAAGGCCAAATCAGTTTTTATAGTAGCAACATGACCAAATTCCTCAATTTCAAAGGCTGATAGTTTTCCAATCAATGTATCCCTAGTTACTGATGTATTGGGCATTGTTCTCAACTCATTTATAGCAGTAACCTTCATTTTATATGCCCGTGGCAAACCTCTTAATATTTTTGAAACAATTTCATCCTCACTTAGAGTTCCTCCACAACATTTAATACCCAAAACAATTTCATTTACTCTTTCCATAAAAGCAGAAATCCTTTCATCTTCTTCCAGTTTTAGATGCTCATACCTGACTCGGAAGCTTTCAAGTTTTGCAATTTTGACTATGGAATCTCCTTCATTCAGTTTTTCCAAGTGATCCCAAATAGCTTTAGCAGTAGACCTATCTAATAATACCATGATTTTTTGATCTAATAATGCGCTCATAAGTGCTTCTCTTGCTTTGCAATCATTTTCTTCATCTTTAGCTAAGGTAGTTGGAGCAGTCTGACTAGCTACAACAATAGTATAACCATTCTTAGTAACTTCCTAGATGTCTTTACCAATGCAATTTAGATGTGTCTCCATTCTGATCTTCCATATCCCATAGTTGGTTCCATCAAGTTTAGGATTGTCATTCCTGAAATAATTAGTAGACATTGGATCTCCTCAAGTTGTTAAACTTCTGCAAAAGAGGACTAAGCTCTGATACCAATTGTTAGGTCCCGGAGACAACTAAGAGGGGGGGGGGTGAATTAGTTGTCTAATAAATTCAAACCAAAAACTAATTAACCAACTTAATGCTTAATAGTGGTAAACCAGTTAAGTATGCTGGTAGACAATGTTAACAGTAAATTGCTATACCGGTAAGGATTAATGCATGAAAAATAAACATAAAGTCATCCACAACACATGACACCACTATTTGTAGGTGGAAACCCTATAAGGGGAAAAACCATGGTGGGAAACCTTACCCACAATCAGATGCTACTACTATAGATAGTAAGTGTACATAAATGGGGTCTGTACATGCAGAAAGACCAACAGCCTAGAGCTCACTGCTCAATCACAAAATGGGAGTCACACTGACTACAGTTGGATGGTTAAATCCAATAAGAATGTACTACACAAAATAACATCTTCATATGCTGGATTCAGTACCGGTGTAATGCTGATATGGTTCTACAAAAACCTAACTTCACCTTCAAATGATGTCTTCATGTATATCCCTGCTTGATCTCACATATACCTTCACTTAATTCTTTTTCAAATTCCTCACTTGATCTTACAAATAAGATCTTACATTTATACCATACCCTAAGACCAAATGTTAGTAGGTCGGCTCTACAAGATATTACAATAAAAAAATTTTCCATATAATATAATATCCAATGCAATAACTGATTAAATATGTTGGCTTAATGCATTTACAACAATAATAAATCATCTCCATAGTGTGCCATGCTGATCTGGAAAAGATAAACCTGCCGATGTAACCCTAGATAACCTGGACCTATTTGCCGGTAAAAGCAAATATGCAAATATGAATATACCAATGATTAATTCTTCAAAACAAAGTGTCCACATGATGTCTTCGACATTACCAAGTGTCTTCCAAATCATTCTAGGTACTGGTGAACAATATATCATGCCGGTGAACCATATACCAGTAACTGTTGCACAGTTTACTTGCTTGCCGGTGAATGTTGTTGGATCTCCAAAGTAGGTGTTGACATCAATGACAAAACCATACCAAAATACCAACAAGAAGATCATGATGGAGGCTATGTAAGATTTGGTAATGATGCACCATGTCTGGTGAAAGGTAAAGGATCTATAACACTTCTTGACAATGCAAGATGCAATGATGTTTATTGGGTTGAAGTTTTGAAATACAATTTGTTGAGTGTAGCACATCTAAACAATGCAGGTTACCAAATAGAATTTCAGAAGGGAATTGTCAAAGTTCATGACAAACATGGAAAGTTAGCTACTACCGGGACACAAACAAAAGGTAATACATTTCACCTTGACTCAACTCAAAACAAGTGTCTGTATGCAAAGATAGATGATACCTGGTTATGGCATAAAAGGTTTTGTCATGTAAATTTTGATAATCTGATCAAAATAAGTAAGAAGCACCGAGTCTTGAAAACTTGAGAATGCTATGTGTCAAGGATGCCAAATGGGTAAGATGACAAGATCATGCTTTACAAGTAAGTCTTACAATTCTAAGGGAATTTTAGATCTTGTGCACACTGATCTTTGTGGTCCTATGAAACTTCAAAGTTATTATGGTGATAAATATTTCATATTATTTGTGGATGACTATTCAAAGATGATGTCAGTTATGTTTTTAAAAGAAAAATCAGAAGATTTTCAAATGTTTAAATGGTACAAGGCAAGAGTTGAAAATGAAACAGGAAGACAACTGAAATGTCTTAGATCAGATAGAGGAGGAGAGTTCACATCTGATGAGTTCAACTTATTCTGCAATGATCATGGTATTAAAAGACAAGTCTCTGCATCGAGAACTCCACAATAGAATGGAATAGCTGAGAGAAGAAATAGATCTATTGTGGATTGTGCTAGAACACTGATTATTTAAAAGAAAGTGCCACAAACATTTTGGAGAGAAGCAATAAGCACAATAGTTTACACCCTGAACCAGGTACAACTGAAGAAAGGTACTTTGAAGAAATCATATGAAATCTGGTATGACAAGAAATCTAATGTAAGTTATTTTAAAACCTTTGGAAGTAGATGCTATGTACACAAAGATGATAGAAATGGCAAGTTTGATCAGAAAAGTGAAGAAGGAACATTTATAAGTTATTCTTCTAGAAGCAAAGCATTTAAATGTCTGATTAAATCATCTAACAAAATAGTAGAAAGTGCAAATGTGAAAATTGATGAATTTGCAGAAAGAAATGATGAAGAAAATTCCAAAGAACCAGAAGATTATGATGAATTTGTCTATATTCAACTAACAAGTCCTACCGAGAAAACTGTTGAAGAAAATAAAGAGAATATCCAGTTATCGAGTGATGAAGAAGATCATACAGAGCCTACCGAGCCTATATTAGCCAAGTATGTTAGAAGACATCATGCACCAAGTCAGATTATAGGAGATAAGGATGATCCAGTGATGACAAGGAACAAATTGAGACAGAACACATGTCTGATATCTGAATTTGAATCGAGAATAGTGATGGAGGCATTTAAGAGTGAAGATTGGATAAATGCTATGAAAGAAGAGATTGATCAAATCAAGAAGAATGACACATGGACACTAATCCCAAGACCAAAGGACAAAAATGTAATTGGTACAAAGTGGATTTTTAGAAACAAGCTAAATTAAAAAGGAGAGGTCATTCGAAATAAAGCAAGACTAGTTTGCAAAGGTTATGCTCAAGAAGAAGGAATTGATTATGGTGAAACTTTTGCACCCGTGGCTAGACTTGAAGGAGTAAGAACATTGTTGGCATATGTTGCTTTCAAAAACTTCAAGGTATATCAAATGGATGTCAAATCTACATTTTTGAATGGAATATTAGAAGAAGAAGTTTTTATTGAACAACTTGAAGGATTTTTTGAAGACAATAATAAAGATTAGGTATGTAAATTGAACAAAGAATTATATGGTCTGAAACAAGCACCTAGAGCATGGTATGAAAGATTGCACTCTTATTTGATTAAGATTGGTTTTATAAGGACAAGTGAGAACAACAATATGTACATGAAGAAAGATGAAAATAGAATACTAATCTCAGCCATATTTGTTGATGATATTATATTTTGTGGAAATGACTCTCTTGGTAAGAACTTTGGAAATGAAATGAGCAAAGAATTTGAGATGTCATTAATCGATGAGATAAAGTATTTTATAGGTTTACAGATACTACAAATGAAAAATGAGATTTTCATTACTCAATCCAAGTACATAAAGGAAATCTTGAAGAAATTTGGAATGGAGGATTCAAAACCAGTAAGCACTCCTATGACTACCAATTGTAAACTATCAAAGAATGATGAATCTGCACCTGTTGATGAGACACTTTACCGATCCATGATTGGAAAGCTACAATATGTTGTTCACAGTAGACCAGACATAGCACATACAATAGGTATAGTTGCAAGATTCTCTGCAGATCCTAAGGAAACACACATGACAATAATCAAAAGAATTTTTAGATACTTGAAAGGCACATAGGATTATGGCTTAGTATATCAGAAAGGAAATGATTTCGATTTAAAAGTTTATACTGATGCTAATTGGGTAGGCAAAATTGATGACAGGAAAAGCACAAGTGGAGGAACTTTCTTTTTAGGAGTTGGCTTAAGGATGTGTTTCACAGTCAACAGCAGAAGCTGAATACATTGCTGCAGCATTGAATTGTACCAACATTGCATGGATCAAACAACTGTTGGAAGGTATAAATGAGAAAGTTACTGATCCAGTAACTATATTTTGTGACAATACTAGTGCCATTAACATTTCAAAGAATCTTGTTATATACTCTAAGACAAAGCACATCTCTATGAAATATCATTATCTTAGAGAAGAAGCTCAAGAGAAGAAAGTGGTGTTGGAATATGTTAGCACAAAGGAACAAATAGAAGATATCTTCACCAAGCCACTACCAAGGGACACTTTTGAATATCTCAAAAGTAAGTTAGGTGTCCTACCCCTATCTTCTACTCACTGATCGAGTTTGGTGAAAGCATCAATTCAATGACTCTATCGAATATCTTTTTAGAGTTGATGCTGATTTACACACTTTAGGATGTTTTCTAAAGGTGTATAGAAAATAATGCAGGATACAATATTGGGAACATGAACTGAAGACAAAATGCTCTGACTGAGACTCAGTTGATATACAATAGTAGGCAATCACTTCCTATAGGAATAAATTATGTTTTAGTTTTTTACTTTTTGGCATTGTTGTCAAAGGGGGAGAAGACTGATTAAAAAGATTGAAACTAAAGATTGAAAAAAGAGGAGAAGACTGAAGAAAATAGGAGAAGTCTGTTGACAACAAGAGAGCATTTCAGCATTTCTGAATCACAACAATCTGAATCTTTTTAAGGTCAAATCAATTGGTTTTGCCATCAATGCCAAAGGGGGAGATTGTTGGCATTTGGCATTATAACAGACAAATGGGAGATTGTTGGCATTTCAATAAGGATATTGAGAAGGTTGTTGATGATTATGGATATAACTGATTAAGGATGTTTCCTGTCTTGATATTATTATTTTGTCATTGATGTTAAGAAATTGATTTTTTAATTCAGTATGATGTTGCCATATCTTGAGAAGTATGATTTGAAGAGTATAAAGATGTCGGTAAAAGACACAGAAAGAATATGATGAATAAGGGAATGAATAAGGTATTCAATGGGCAACTATTATCGAGTCAGACAATGATGAGATCATGATGTTTAGATTGTTTTAACATCATACATATGTTGTAAATTGTAAGGTTAATACTATACTATGTTACCGAGCAAAGAACCTAGTCGGTAAACCCTAAGGTTATCGCTATCAGTTAATGAAGGCAAAATGTCTACCGAGTGAAGTTTAGTATTTACTGAGTTGTAACCGAGCTGTAATAGAATACATTAAATGGTTACATGCATTATTTAATGAAGGAAGTTAATGAGCTGGAACTAATTAAATGATTGGTATGTTGTGCATGAAGTTTGTTAATGAATCTATGGCAAAGGAAAATGGGCATGAAGATCTATAGCTCAGATTGAACCGCAATACCCTAGCACAAGTTCCAAGAAATGTATGCAAGTTCCAAGGCAGGGCAAAACATTTTCAGATCAAAGGATACATTGAACCTAGTCAAAGTTTGAAGATCTAATGGCTATGATTGATCATGGGAAATGTGATCAAGGAGATTAAGCGGTTAGCTAATTGTTTATAAATAGGGAACTATTGATAAACAATGTATGCACAAGGATGCTACAGAATGATTACTGAGCACAGAAGCTTGAAGACCCATTTGAATAACAGAGAATAGAAGCCCAGTAGATGGACAAGATTAGTTCTATGTCTAGAATGTATGGAGCAAATAAGAATCTGCTTGAGCATTTTAGATGTGAAGTTGTAGATAGATTTTTATTACTGTTATTTTGTGAAAGTGATAGAAAATATCTTAACCGAGTGGACTTACTAGTCTTATATGTAAAACCCTCTAGCAAGGTGACATTCTAATTGAGTGTTTGAAATCCTTTAACAAGGTCACTTCTAACAAGGTGAAGATCCTAATAGATCTGAGGGAAATCCCTTAACCGGGTCACATCTAGCAATGTGTTTGTAATCTTTAATAGGATTTGCTTTTAACCGAGCATACTCTAGAAGAGTATATTTCTTAGTGGGTCCGAAATCCCACAATGGTTTTTCCCTATTTGGGTTTCTATGTTAAATCTAGTGTTATGAGGTTTATGATGTTTATATTCTTTTGAGTTTGCATGTTTAGTAGTTTTGGTTATATTACTGATGTATATGTTACCAAGGTTGAATCTGATGTTTTTATGGAAGATTAAGTTTGTATGATTCAACCCCCCCTCTCATCTTGTTGGCTATTGGATCTGTACTTACATTAAGTATCAGAACTATCAAGGACGATCTTGAGGTGAATGCTTACCCTTACCATACTATGTAGGACAAAGGATATATTTAATGATTGGGGGCTCAAAGGGAGGGTAGGTTTTGAACATCAACAACATGGGCATCTTTCCTTTGTCTACACTAGGTGTAAATGTAATCACAAGAACAAAAGACACTATTGCGGGTTGCATAGTCCTAGGCGAGCGTGGAGGTCTACTTTGAGGAATAGGTCTATCCTTAGCCATCTATGAAGTAGGGGTAGAAGATGCAACCCACTAGACACATGAGTAAACATGGAAGGAGGAGATAAAAATGATGCAAGAGGAGGTAGAGAAACCATGGGCTGAACAAAATTAGGTGCCAAATTCCCCATCTTGTACGTATAATAGGATTTATATAATAAGTCTCCATAGGTCCAATTAGATCAAGCCAAAAATAATCCAGTGAAAAACCCCATGGGAAACCAATGGCTGGTATCTAGTGTCTTGGAGAATGTGCGTTGTGCCTTCATAGGAAAAATTCAAACACTTATGAAAAAGCAAGGGGACTGCATCCATGGCAATCAACTAGGGGATATCCAACTTAATACAAAATAAATCCAACTCGGGGATGACAATGAAGGTGCTAAATATCGCCTTGGGTCCCATGAGGATTGCCAAGGTGGTATTAACCAAAGGAGGAACAGACAACCCATTATTCTTATGAACAAAGGCACAAAACTCATCATATCTCGCTCTATGTAAACCATTGATAAATAGAGTGTCCTCCATAATGACATCAACTTAGCATGTAGGATCAACCATTATACCTATAATAGTGTGACAATTTATCTTGATTGGGATGTATAAAAGAGTAGGCTCCCCACTAGAAGGAGCATCTAGAGGTGTAAAAGACATGTCATAAGACTTCATCCTTTGTCTAGGGGGAGAGATCAAAGTGATAGTGACCATGTTAACATAAGGGCCACCACTTGATCTAGGATGTGATGATGTAGAGGTTACATTTGATGAATGATGTGGGAAAGGATTAGTGTAGGTTTGGAGCTCACTGTTGGTCTTATGAATAAACTTGTTAGATTTATATTTCTGATCATTGATCTAGATATAACCATTGTCTACATGATCTTGAACTATATGTTTAAGATGAATAGAATGATCGATATCATGTCCAGGCACATAGTGATATTGATAGAATTTGGAACCATCATACCACCAAGGGTATGGTCTATGTTGGGAGGTAATTTTTTTTCTTGAAATCATGCATTATCTATGGTTTTAGGGTCTGATAATAGGAGGTCTTGTTTATCTTTCCTTAAAGCCTAAACCCTAAGCCCTTGTATAAAGGCTTATCCTATGCTCTGTTCTAATTTCATCATTACCTTCTATAGGTAGTTTTAGATCATTCGAGTCACAAATTTTTCCTCTTGTAACATCCTAACAATCAACCCCTTGTGGTAGGTTTTTTGGTCAACTTTAGCTTTTATCTCTATATTACTAATCATGTAGGCATGCTTGCATGAATGACCCAAATTTGTGCATTGTTGCATGATTAGGAGGACTTTCTCACTGAAGCTAAACCTACAAGCTCATGGTCAAAGTCTCTGGTATTCTAGCTCATGCTTAGATTTATTTTCAATCAATGGTCTAGATCTTCACACGATTGTGCTATTAACGAAAGATGCATGTTCATCTTAGTTCTGAAACCTTTCCTCAGAAATATGGTATGGTGGCCCAAATTGTAGACAAATCATCACACTTGGACCAATCAAAGTTTAAAAAATGTTCAAGCCTTCTCTTTGGTGGGCTAGTCGATCCCACATGGCCCATACTAATCAGTTGAGTAAAGGAAGTTCATATCAATCTTGATCGATGGATAGGAACGCTCATGTTGTTGCACAACTAGCAAAAGTTGCTTGTAACTGGTAACTCCATAGGCTTGTAGTCAACTAAATAATGGACTTTAATTGGTGGAAACAATACAAAATGATCTATAATTGTGATTTTCACATTATTGCGTGACTAAGGAACAATGATCAATCTTAACGAGCTCATAGTTGTGCAATGATAATGTTGGCAATTGACACTCATCCGATAGTCACCTTCTAAGGTAAATTGCATTTTGGGCTGTCATTTATGAGAACTCATCTTTAGGTGATGGTATTTCATCATACAGATTCATTGCTTTATCATTTTGTCTTGCTTGGGCCAACTATTATACACCCTATGGTTTACTCTTGTCAACAGTTTATTCTTGGTACTGGTAATTCACATTATAGGCCCTGACTAAGATATTTTGGGACCTAGTTGAGTCATTTGTTGAATTGGAGGTAGTGTGTATGTCGACATAAATTCAGATCATCAGGATAATTCTCAATATATTTTATGATCTCGGAGGAAGCTGATAGGTTTATTTTATTTATGAAGCTGACATGATGATCAAGTTAAAAGGGTATATAAGGGAGATCACTTAACAATGGATTGGACATATATGGATATGATGGTTATGATGTGATTTCAGATGCAAATAAAGCAAAGAATAATAATGTGTGAATCGGTGTGTGAGTGATAGATTAAGTGCATACTTATACATGCATAATCCTAACCGGTAGTAGAAACACCAGTTCAGTAAAGGTTCTTAGAGCTAAAACCAGAACTTATCCAACATGGTCAGATGCACTATTTAAGTTCATTTGTGTTTGATATCATTATATAATGTTGTGTAAGTCAGTGAGACTTCCATTTGAGCAGTGAGATTTAGGTGGTGAGCCTGTATGTATGTGCATATCCCTCTATGTAATATTTTTATACCTTGATCAAGTATATAAATATTGGGGTATCGGCCTCACTGTGGTTTTTCCCTTTACAAGGTTTTTCACGTAAAAAATATTGGTGTTATGGTATTTCTTTGTGTGTTTATTTGTTTATGCACTTTAATTTTATATTCTATCACCCGGTTGATCAAGCAATAAGTTCAAAAATTCTTTTACCGATAGCACAATGATTCACTGCCCCCTTTCAATGTTCTTGGTTTCCAATAATTGGTATCAGAGCCTAGTTCCTTGGAAGAAGTTTAACAACTTGAGGAAGATCTAGAACTTGGAATCAATGGAAACCAGTTTGCGGAAACAAATTCAACTTTCTCTTGAGGATCTTGATGATGAGAAGGAGAAAAGAAATAAATTAATGAATGAAGTGAGGCAAGCCAAAGAATACATCATTTCATTATAAGGAAAGCTATCAACTTCTCAAGCTAAGAGGAAAGAACTCTGTGATCAACTGCAAAGTCAAAGTAGTGATGAAGAAGATGATTTGAAAGATCAATGTCAGAAACTCACTCAGGAGAATACTACCTTGAAGAATGAAATGCAAGCCATAAATATGAGAATGTGCAAGGAGATTGAAGACATATAGAAGAATGAAGAAAACCTAGCTCAAGCATTGAAGGATAGATCAAATGAATACAACAGACCAATACATGAGAATGATATACTGAAACATGAATTGATCTAGTCTCACAATAATGAACATGAAATTGAAAGATAGATCATAATCATGAGAGATGATTTGGCCACTGCATATGAGTAAACAGATAAGTTCAAAGCCAGCTCTACAAGATGATGAATTACTAAAAATCCAGAGAGATATTAATGAGAAGTGAGGTCTTGGATATGAATTAGGAGAAAGCTCTGGTACTACACAATAAGATAAATCATCCAGTCAGAAGTAGAATCATGCCAACTGGAACCAGAAATCACCGATAATACAACCTAATGCTCACAAATTCAATGGCACATGCTTTGTTTGCAATAAATATGGTCATACAGAAAGTCAGTGTAGAAATAGGAAAAATCTAAACAATGCATCATTCACCAATCTTGGAAATGTCAGATGTCATGCTTGCAGTAGATTTGGACATATGGCTAACCAATGTAGTTCTAAAGGAAATCAAGGGTATAACAAAGCAATTCAAAAGAACAATGTTGTCTGTTATGCATGCAACAAGATTGGACATATTGCTAAGTATTGCAGAAGTAAGAATCCACTGGTAGTTGATGGAAATCTAGATGAGAAAGGAAAGACAAAGGTTGAAGATATTAGAAACAACATGAGAAAAGATGGGTTCAAAAGTTAGAGACACAATCAGTAGATCAACCGATAGAGAAAATAGCATCCTGCACCAGAAGCAAGAACTTCAATCAGTAACTAGGGCATATTTCCTTAGGGGTAGGAAAATCATTGAAGATCATGCAAACACCCTGGATTAGGTTTGTAGTTAGAGAATTATGATTGCGGATGGACACTCAAGAGAATTCAAGTGTTTATCAGAACCTACATGTAGATTATGTTATCCGACTAGATTCTCTGGTAGCATTCATGATAGTGGAAAATTAGGGTTAATGGTGATAAAAGGGGAAAAAGTAAATCATTTCTTCACACAATGATCAAGTATTTTGAAGAGCAATTTAAAAGGCATTAAAGAGTCTTAATGCAATTTGTGCAAGCATTTGTAATCAAAGAGAATTTTATCATCCGACAAGCTATCAAGGTACTTACCATTTGCTAAAACCCTCAAAAGTTATCATGGCATTGTCATCGAATGTTGATACTCTTTTGGAAGTAGAAATCAAGAACCACCCCCATCCAGAATTCAAAAAAAATCATTTCAAATGACTTTTGGAAGATCCTTTGAGAGCATATTCTAGTGTATGTCATGGCATTCTTCACACTGAAGACATTAGGGAATATATCCATTGCAATATCAAGGAGATCAAGAATTATGAGATGTCCTACATATTCACCGATCAACTTATCACTGACAATCAACTCAAACTAGAATATACATAATTGAGGAGGAAGGGTTTTACCTAGTTCATGGATTTTCCATCTTTTGAAGAAGATGAATGGGTAAGATACATTCTCAGTCATATTCATGGGGAATTTTTATGGTTTGACCGACCGTATAAGATAACAAAAGAAGTGATCAAGAATATCACATGCCTTTACAAGGTCAGAGGTTTTCTAGGGCTTTGATCGATTTCAAACATAGATCTATGCAAACTCACTAGTGCTACATATGATGGTAGATCCATTCAAGTTGATTATATTAGGGATATTGATGTGAAATTTGCAGCGATGGTGATTGGCTATAAAGTTTATCAATCAAACCGACTGAACTTAGTTTCTGGAACCACCATTCACATTTCCTATTAGATGGTGAAAGAAGATGCACATTATGACCTATGCAGGGTGATACTGAAGGAACTAATGACCAATCTCCAGAACATTAAACAAGACAAAAATAATATATTCAAGTATGGTTCTTTCATTATATGCTTAACCTTTTATTTTTAGAACATGGTACCTGATTATGGGAAGATTCAATGGGATTTTGATAGACCGGTTGGGACCCAAATTGCACAAATATTAGACCAATAGGGTGATAAATAGAAGAAGGCTAACTTGTGGGCCTTTTTCAAAACATTTTAGGAGGAAATGAAGAATAGGGTTAGGATACCCAAATAAATTGTTGAAAAATATAAGGACACAATTTGTTTTACGGTTAACAAGGATGAATGTATGATGGAGGCAGTCTAGCCTAGAACCATCTGGATTATGTCGATGGGCTATAAGGTAGATGAGGTCACAATAGATGCATATGCACAACATCTACTCAAGGCTGCGGTTGATGAGAAGGAAGGAAATTTTTTCAAAACTCATGAGAAGGGTCTTAAGGTTCACCAAGAACACGTTGTACTCACCATCAGAAAGAAAATGACAAGGGTTGCAGCTAAATAATTAATCAGTGAAGGACATGACAGGGTAGAGATAGAACAAAAGGTTAAAATCCTTGAAGCCCAGAGGAAGGAAGAACAAAAATAGAAGAGAAAAGAGGAGAGAGAAGCAATGAAGGTAGCTCAGGCCACACCTAATGTCATCCCAATTGCCACTGATCCACCGAAATAACAAGAAGGACAATCTGGCGAGCCTGCCAACCCCAAGTCCAAGGAATAAGTGAAAACAAATCAGAATCCAGTAAGACAATAAATGTCCGTATCTTTAGAGGAGACAAAACCAAAAGAAGAGATCTGATAAGCTTGAAAGAAGAAAGGTGTTTTTGCTAGAGTTTTCACAGAGAAGAAGGAACTGAAGAAGGAGACACATTAGAGGACTCCCAAGATTAATATTGTACATAAGATAAAATCTAAAGAAGATGAGCAATCTAAATCGGAAGCCAAGAAGAGAACCAATAAGCAGAAAAAGTTAGATGCTCATGATATTATAGATCAAGTTATTAATGATGAAAATCTGGACAATATTTCTGCATGTTATGATGATTTTGATGATAAGGGATAAGAAGCAGTTAGAAGAAGCAATTGTTTTATATCTTGATTCATTTAGTAGGACATTGATAGAGTTGGATAATATTTTTCCCAAAGAATTGTATGATAGCTTGGAAATAAGGAAATTACATGCATAGAACTTGGACAGACAGATGAAGGGAACAAAATTAGTTAATCTTTGTCCATGAATCACTCCCACAGAGGTTGCAGATTTAATAAGTAAGATAGTTTTAGGATAACCAGTGGACAACTGAGAGGGGGGGATGAATCAATTGTCAACAGATTATATTAATCAAACCACTTTATAACCTATAACCAGAGCACATAAACATTGAATACTGGAATAGCAAAAATAGATATCGGTAAGCAATAAAACTTAAGAATGAAACATAGAATTAACACAATGCAACCATACCACATAACACCAAGATTTGTACATGGAAAACTTGGTAAAGGGAAAAACCACAGTGGAAAGCCTACCCATAGTCAGATGATACTTCTGTAGAAAGTATGTGATACAATAAGAGGCCTACACATGCAGGAAGGCACACTGCCTAGAGCATACTACTCATTACAAAGGAGTCTCACTGACTAAAGAGAGGTTATAACCACCTCAAGATAATTGGACAATAATCAAGAAGAATGAACTGCCAGTGATAGCATCTATCATGCCTGATTACAATCCTGATTAAGCTCAATAATAGAGGCCTTTGACCTCTTACATAAAACCAATTTGATCACCTATGATCGACCAAATCTCCTTTGCATATGATATTTCATTCCATGAACACAACACATAATCTACAATGAGATATTACATCAATTTATACAAACCCTAAGGCCTAAACCAATTAGGTAGGCCACCTAAAAGATATTACAATAAGATCATTACATACATCGATATTACAATGATATGGCATGTCGGCTTTAGACCAAAACAACATTAACCAATCCATTAATCATCGCAGTAATGTGTACAAAACACATTAACATGATACAAATCCATAACCTAGATAGGCACCAAACCTAATCTGGGTCCACCATGCCAGAGCAATGTCTTCAATCAGTTGAGGCACAATCAAGGATTACCTTTTGCATTTTGAATTCCATCTAGAAGCCACACCAACATCCTGTCAAAGATTCTCAGTAAAATCTTTGTCGGTAAAACCATACAACCTTACCGGTAACACTAGTTCTTCTACCGGTAACCAAAACCTGTCTGCCGGTAACCAACCATAACAGCTAGTGTTGACATCAATGACAAAACGTCAATGCAACACATAATCAATTCCTCCATATTGCCAACAATCTCCCCCTTTGGCATTGATGGCAACACTAGATGTGAAAAAGAAAACATCTAAGTGTTAAGAAGTGCCAAACATTTCTCATAGAAGATATAACAATGAAAAACTAAAAAATCCCAGCAACTCCCCCTAAGGAGTGCAGTCCAATCTAAAATTAATATGAATTTTTCACATATAACTCTCCCCCTTTAACATCAATGCCAAGGATAAGACATAGATATCAAAATCTTGTGAATCTCAAAGCTGACTACTCCTCCTGAGTAGTAGCACCACTACATCAACCTAGAGCAAAGGATAAAGTTGATAATGCATACCGGACTGATAGTCTACTCTATCAATTAGGTTTATGTTGGAGGGGTAGATACCCCTAACCTATCTCTCAAATACTCAGATGATTCCTTAGAAAGTGGTTTAGTGAATGTATCTTCACTTTAGTGTTCACATAAACCAATTTGACTTCCTTTTCTTCAACCTTGTCCTTCAAAAAGTTATATTTTATTGATATGTGCTTAGTCTTAGAGTGAAATACCGGATTCTTAGACATGTCAATAGTTGTAGAGTTATCAAAATGGATAACTACCAGTTCACTATAATTTACCTTGACATCCTTCAACATTTTCTTCATCCACAAGACTTGAGTGCAATTAGTTGCTATTGTAACATATTTAGCTTCTGCAGTAGATAAAGAAATGCATGACTATTTTTTACTGATCCATGAAACCAATTTATTTCCAAGAAAGAAAGCTCCACAAGATGTGCTCTTCCTGTCATCAGTATCTCCTACCCAATTTGAATCTGTATATGCATATAAAGTGAAGTTATCATCTCTAGAATACCATAAGCCATATTCTGTTGTTCCTTGCAAGTACCGAAATATCCTCTTTACAACACAATGATGATTTTCTTTAGGATTACTTTGATATCTTGAAACAATACTTACTGCATTCATAATATCTAGTTAGTCTAAATTAGATACAACAATCCACCAATCATAGACTTATACCTTGTCGAATTTACCGATGCAGATGTGTCTTTGATAGATAATTTCTCAATTGCCACTATAGGAGTACTTAACGGTTTAGAATTATCCATACCAAACTTCTCCAACAATTGCCTTAGATACTTAGTTTGACAGATAAAGATGCCTTTGTCAGTTTGAGTAATCTGCAAACCTAAGAAAAATCTCATCTCACCAATCATGGACATTTCAAATTCATTCTTTATATTATTAGATAATTCCATGCATAGTTTATCTTCACCTCCAAAAATGATATCATCAAAAACTAATTCAATAATCAAAATATCATCATCAGTGATATTGTAATATAAATTACTATGAGCATTGCCTTTAGTAAAACCAAGCTTCAAAAGATATTTATTCAACCTTGCATACCAAGCTCTAGGAGCTTGTTTCAATCCATATAATTATTTCCTTAGCCTGCAAACCATATCTATGTCATCTGTTAGTGAAAATCCATTAGGCTGCTCAATGTATACTTCTTCCTCAAGTTCACGATTTAAAAATGTACATTTAACATCAATTGATAGACCTTATAGTTCCTGTAAGCTGCATAGGCAAGAAATAGTCTAACAACTTCAATTCTAACTATAGGTGAAAATGTCTCACAATAATCAATTCCTTCCATTTGAGAATATCCTTTACAAACTAGTCTAGCCTTGTTTCTTACAACTTAACCATCCTCATTTAGTTCCAATAACATTCTTATTTTTAGGCCAGGGAACTAAAGTCCAAGTGTTATTCTTCTCTATATGATATAATTTATGTTCCATAGCCTTTAACCAATTATTATCCTTACAAGCTTCAATAACAGATGCCAGTTCAATTTGAGAAATAAGACATACCTCTTCATTTGCCAGTCTTCTTCTTGTCATAAATCTCTTGTTCCTATCTCCAATGATTTAATCTTTAGAATGATTTAACCTTACATACCTTGGTGTCTTCTGATCTTTAGGTTCACTATCTTGATCACTAGTCACAGTTGAATTTTATGATTGTACTGGTGTAACTGTCTTAGTGTCTTATACTGGTTGAGGCATTGTTGGTTTAGTTATGATCATTTCCACTACCAGTTCGCTATCATATGATATAGATTGATTTCTATATTGTTCATCCACTTTTACATTTGCACTCTCCATAATTTTATGCAATATTTTGTTATAACATCTATATGCTTTGCTTTGAATTGAATATCTAAGAAATATCCCTTCATCACATCTAGGATCAAACTTCCCAATTGAATCATCCCTTTTGATATAACATTTACTTCCAAAAATTTTGAAATATTTAACAGTAGGTGTATGTCCAAACCATAATTCATAAGGGGTCTTACCGGTTTCACTTTTGATATGAACTCTATTGAATGTGTAGACTATTGTACTCACTACTTCTCGCCAGTAGATGTGAGACAATTTGGCTTCCATCATCATGGTTCTTGCTGCATCCAAAATGGTTCTATTCTTCCTTTCCACTACTCCATTCTACTGAGGAGTTTGGGGTGCAGATAACTGTCTCCTAATTCCATTTGTCTCACAATAACTGTTAAATTCATGAGAAGTGAACTAATCGCCTTGATCTAATCCTAGACATTTGATTTTAAATCCAGTTTCTATTTCCACCTTATCTTTGAAGATCTTGAATTTCTCAAACACTTCAGACTTCTCCCTTAGAAAAGTCACCCACATCATTCTAGAATAATCATCAATTATCAACATGAAGTATATATCACCTTGAAAGCTTTTGGTCCTTGCTAGACCACATAAGTCAATATGAATCAAATCAAGCACATCATTAGATTTATCATGTATTCTTTTAAAAGAAGTTCTAACTTTCTTTCCCAATTGACATTCCTTACATATTGGATTATGAGGCTTTATAATCTTAGGTATATCTCTAACTGCCTTTGTTGAACTGATCTTAACAATATAATCAAAATTAACATGACACAACCTCGTATGCCATAACCAACTCTCATTAATATGAGCAATCAAATATGTCTTATTACCAGTTTTCAAGTGAAAGATATTACCTCCAGTCTGAGTAGTGGTTGTAATCTCCAAACCAGTTTGGTTAATGATTTTACAATTTCTATCTTTGAACTGAAGTTGGAATCCCTTATCCACCAATTGACCAAAACATAAAATATTGTTCTTTAAACCTTCTACATAATAGACATTATCAGTATTATGCTTGCCATCCAGAGAAATAATACCTCTACCTTTGATCATACATGCTTTGTCATCCCCAAATCTGACTTGAACATCATTGTATTCTTATAGGGACAAAAGTTTATTTTATCTCCATTCATATGATATGAGCATCCATTATCAATTACCCATTCATCCTTGTCTTCAACTTTTGTTGTCAGGGACTTTTCTTCATTCTTGATAGCAGGTTTTGATTCATCTTCCTTTAAAGCATAGAACACCCATTCCTTTCCATTGTTGGATCCACTAGTAGAGTCTGTTGCTAGTTCATCCTCAGAGTCATCACTTACTCCTTCCTAATCCTCTATGTAGCATTGTTTTTTTTTTTGAATCTAGGTCTAGTCTGATTAGGCTTAAATGATTTCTTAACTCTTTCTTCAAATCTTGCATTCCTTTTAATACATCTAGATACAAAAAGACCAATCTTATTACATGCAAAACATTCAAAATGTGCTTTTCCTTCATACTTACTTCATATCGGTCCTTTAGGTACTCTTCTAGCAAATAAGGCTTCAAGTTGCTCAAATTCTTTATCCTCTTTCCTCATATCTTCCAATTCTTTTGCATATAGGGCTTTCCAATCAATTTTGCCAGTGGATGATGATGCATGAAAAGTAGGTTCAACCTTTGCAGCTCCAGAGGGTCCAAATTCTTCAAGCTCAAAAGCAGATAATTTCTCAACCAAGAATGTTTCTGTTAACTGAAGTGTTTTCCATTGTTCTCAATTTATTAATTGCAGTAGCCTTCATTTTGTAAGCTGATGGAAGGGCAGACTTTGGAAACTTTTTCATCTTCACTCATAGATCCTCCACAACATTGAATTCTCATGACAATCTCAATTACTCTTTCCATAAATGTAGCAATTCTTTCATTATCTTCCATCTTCAAGTTCTCATATCTTACTCGGTAACCGTAAAGTTTAGCGATTTTGATAGTAGGATCACCTTCATTCAGAGTTTTCAATTTATCCCACATAACCTTTTACAAATGATTTATCAGTCAATCCCATGATTTGCTGATCAACGAGTGCACACAAGAGGGCTCCCTAGCTCTCCAATCATTTTCAATGTTCTTGTCCAAGTCTGCAGGAGCAAGATTTCCAGATGTCGGATCATAAGGTGTATATCCTTTCTCAGTGATATCCCAAATATCCTTGCCAAGACATCTAAGATGATTCTCCATTCATATTTTCCATATCCCATAATTTGCTCCATCAAGCTTAGGGATTCCTCTTCTGAATATTGTTGCTGGTGGATTTGAAGTATTAGTTTCCATAGGATCACCCTCAAGCGGTTAAGCTTCTGCAAAAGAGGACCAAAGATCTGATACCAATTGTTAGGATAACCGGTGGACAACTGAGAGGGGGGGGTGAATCAGTTGTCAATAGATTATATTAATCAAACCACTTTATAAAATATAACTGGAGCACATAAACATTGAATACCAGAATGGAAGAAATAGATACTGATAAGTAATAAAACTTAAGAATGAAACAAAGAATTAACACAATGCATCCATACCACATAACACCATGATTTGTATGTGGAAAACCCAGTAAAGGGAAAAGCCATAGCGGGAAGCCTACCCACAGTCAGATGATACTTCTACAGAAAGTATGTGATACCATAAGGGGCCTACACATGCAGGAAGGCACACTACCTAGAGAGTACTGCTCATTACAAAGGAGTCTCACTGACTACATAGAGGTTATAGATACCTCAAGATAATTGGACAATAATCCATAGGAAAGAACTGCCAGTGATAGCATCTGTCATGCTTGATTAGAGTCCCAATTAAGCTCAATATTGGAGGCCTTTGAACTCTTACATAAACCCAATTTGATCACCTATGATCGACCAAATCTCCTTTGCATATGATATTTCATTCCATGGCCATGACACACAATCTACAATGAGATCTTACATCAATTTATACAAAACCTAAGGCCTAAACCAATTAGGTCGGCCACCTAAAAGATATTACAATAAGATCATTACATATATCCATATTACAATGATATTCTATGTCGGATTTAGACCAAAACAATATTAACCAATCCATAAATCATCCTAGAAACGTGTAGAGAACACATTAACATGATATCGCTGCATAACCTAGATAGGTATCAGACCTAATTTGGGTCCACCATGCCAAAGTGATGTCCTCAATCAGTCGAGGCATGATCAAGGATCACCTTCTTCATTGTAAATTCCATCTAGAAGTTGCACCAACATCCTATCAAAGATTCTCAGTAAAAGCTTTGCTAGTAAAAACTTAAACCCTTACTGGTAACACTAGTTCTTCTACTGGTAACCAAAACCTGTCTGCCGGTAACCAACCATAACAACTAGTGTTGACATCAATGAAAAAACATCAATGTAACACATAATCAATTCCTCCATATTTCCAATAGACAGGTGTGACAAAAGTTAAACCTAAACACCAGATTAATAACTTAATGTTATAAAAATATGAAGAGATCTGGAAGGAGATAATTGACATATGGGTAAGAATTATTTTGAGTCATGGTTATGAGTTAAGTCCCATTTTTGTACAATCACAAAACATTCAATTACCAGTAGATAAGGAATCAGTAAAGAAAGATGGGCAAAATGTGGATACTAATCCACTGGTCAGTATTCCACCAGTTATTCATGAGTCCAATTTTGAAGCTGAGGATACTCAAAATTCTCCAAAATCACATGTATAGGATATTGAGGTAGAGGTTGAGAAAGATAAAGGTACATATGAGAAGGTTTCAAGAGAGACACCAAAAGAGAGTGAAGCACCAAGTAGCGAAGCCATCAGTGCACATGAGGAGCAGAATTTTGTGGATAGGGAACTGACGGCAGACCAAGGTAAAAGGACAGTGACAGATTTCCCTTCTAGTTTGGTAATTGACACTTCTCTATCAAAAGCTAAAGAGATTGTCAGAATTTCTAATCAGTTTTAATAAGCCTTGTAACTTGATGTTATCGGTTGAAAAGGTTTTGGCTACAACAACACTTTAGGATCAGGTGACTTAGGAATTGGCACAGGAGGAATATAAGGATAGAGAGTTGATACATAATACTTTCAATTTTTTGAACTGGCTTGTACCAAAATTTCACACTAAGGAGAGCTCAAGCTCTTTTGGTAAACTATAGGAAATCATTGAATATATTACTAAGTAGTATGATTCTTTTGTAAAGATTTCAGCACTTGAAGCTAAGGATAAATTTGTTGAGGCCAGGAAGTAGACATTTTTATAGACTATTGCATAAGAAAAGGCTAAACTTCAAACTTGTTTACAATCTATTGATGCAACATTAGTAGAAGGAGGTAAAGTGTATAAGACTTGTCTATATTTTTCAAAGCTCACATCATCCATAGAAAAGAAGATTTTGAATTGCAAAGGCCAGTTGCTACAGATTTCTAATTCTTATAATTTGACAACAAATTTAATCAATTCTTTAGAAGGTCCAGTTTTTGTAGTTATGGATCATATTTTAAGGTTGGAAAAGGAAAGGAACAATATAATAAGGCAATCTACAGAGCTCCAAAATTTTATAGGTCCCCGGTTAGATAACTTGCTATGCTATAAAACATAATGTATAGTTAATATGCAATAGGAGGATCTGAGTGCATCCCAAGCCATTGAGTACTATGCCAGTCTCTTGGATGGATTAACCTCCATTCTAGATTCTCTCAAGAAAGGTTCGGATACTTATTTTTTATTTTTGAAGACTTTGTATGCAGACATTTTGAAACATGTATAGGAACCGGTATGTGAATATATGTTTACAACAATTTTGGTGGATACCCCACTTTGTCATTGATGTCAAAGGGGGAGGAGTACAGTGAAAAATGAATGTATACCATAGGGGGAGAGTACTCATGTACATAGCTACATGGATGTACAGGAAAGGGGGAGCACTCAGAGGTAATATCATTTTTCACATGAGTTTTGCCATCAATGCCAAAGGGGGAGATTGTTGGCAATTGACGCTCATCTGGTAGTCACCTTCTGAGGTAAATTTTATTTTGAGTTGTCATTGATGGCAACTCATCTTCAGGTGATGGTGTTTCTTCATTGAAATTTATTTCTTTATCATTTTGTCTTGCTTGGGCCAACCAGTATACACCCTATGGTTTACTCTTGTCAACCGTTTATTTTGGGACTCAGTTGAGTCATTTATGGAATTGGAGGTAGCGTGTAGGCCAACATCAAATCAGTTCATCATGACAATTATTAATATATTTTATGATTTGGGAGGAAGATAACGGGCTTATTTTCTTTATGAAGCCGACATGATGAACAAGTTAAAAGGGTATATAATGGAGATCACTTAGTGTGTAGTTACACGTGCGCAATCCTAACCAGTAGCATAATAGAGTATCAAAAACACCAATTTAGTGAAGGTTCTCAGATCTAAAAACACAACTTATCTAGCATGGCCAGATGCACTATTTAAGTTCATTTATGTTTGAAATCATTATGTAATGTTGTGTAAGTCAGTGAGACTTCCATTTGAGTAGTGAGCTCTAGGCAGTGAGCCTGTATGCATGTCCATACCCTTCTATGTAATATTTATATACCTTGATCAAGTATATAAATATTGTGGGTATCAACCCCATCGTGGTTTTTCCCTTTATAGGGTTTTTCATGTAAAAAATATTGGTGTTATGGTATTTCTTTGTGTGTTGATTTGTTTATGCACTTTGATTTTATATTTTGTCATCCGGTTGATTTGCAATAAGTTCAAAAATTATTTTACCAGTAGAACATTGATTCACATGCCCTTCTAAGTGTTCTTGGATTCCAACAAATAATTTACAAACTAGTATGTTCTTTTGCCATTGGTCGCCACCTAAAATAGGTAAATAGCTATTAGAATGACAACATTCAAATATGAATTGCAATAGTTAGTTGTACCAACCAAATAGTTATGTGCCTGCAATTAGTGATCCAATTCCACCATTATAACCTAAATTCTTGTCCAAATCATTCTACTTTGATCCTATAAGGCATACTCTGATGATTCTATCATTCTCTATCAACTTTACGACGTGAATTCTTCCATGCTAGGGGTTTTTCCTTAGGTTTTGTTAGCTAATAGCTATACTAACTACTAATACTCTTTCTCTCATCCACTAAGCTCTACTTTTAGTTTTACCTTCTTTTAGTAAAATTGAGTGTGGATAAGCATTATTCAAGTGCTATTCATAAGCTTAATTTGTGTAGTGTCCTAAATTGTACTCCCTTACAATTTGGTCCATATTTGAGGCCCTTGCCTTAGTGTTTGTACCCCAATACTTAATTAAGACCTAATTATGCTTATATCATGCAAAGAAAGAATTATTTTCACTTTACACCTTGCATGGCCCTTTGGTTCAATCCTAAAATAGGGTAGGAACAAGGCATGGTACCATGGTCCTCATTGGGACAAGAGCATGGCACCTTGGTCCTCTCAAATTGGACTCCCTTTTTGGCCCCTCACAACAATCATAATGAGTTGGAGGGAATGTGATCTCCATGTAGACCCTTGTTAGAAAATTAAGATGTTTTTGTTGGGATCCAAGAACACTGAGAGGGGGGGTGAATCAGTGTTCTATCGGTATGAACAATTTTTAACCTTTTGTACCATACACATATAAATCGGTAAATAAGTAAACATATTAAAAGAAGAAAATAAAGCATCCACATAAATGAACACCAGAACACACATAATTTATACATGAAAAACCTCAAAGAGGAAAAACTACGGTGGGATTTGTAACCCACAATATCAGTTCACTAGCCATATGAAAAGATATTACATATAATAGGGGTCTGCACATTTAGGAAGGCACACTGCCTAGAGCATACTGCTCATCACTAAAGAGCCTCACTGACTACAAGATTTTTGCTAAAGTTAATTACTGAAAATATACTCAAGAATGCATCTGCTATGCCAAATAGAGTTCTGGTTCTGTCTCTGCTCTGCACCGGTTCATAAACCCTGAAATACTAGCAGTATCTCTTCTCCTCCAAGAATGCTTTCCAAGCTATCTACAGATCATTACGGGATATAAAATTTGCATACAAAATGATCTTCATACATATATTTTGCATCATACAGTTCTGCTATATTTTCCTATATCCACACATTTCATATCATCTCTATCATGTCTCTCAAAAATAACCTAGCAGACTAACTTGTATACCTATTACAAATAATATGCCTTATGTCAGCTTACATTTACAAAAGATATTCAATATCGGCCTTGACAATAATTACAAAATGATTTATTAAGTAAATCCTCCTTGATGTCGGCTTCCAATGAATTATTAATGTCGGTGCCAGTGCAGCCCTGAATGCTCCAAAGCTAGTATCTACCAATATATGCCTCCTAGTGCTGGTATATGACTTCCATCTGATCTTGTTGCCATCAATGACAAAAAAATGAATCCAATAAGTGTTAATTGCCAACAATTTTCCCAATAGCCTTCCCCTCTCATTTCACAAGATCATCATATAGGAGATTGGTGAAATTATAATCACAAAGAATTCAAAAATTTAAGCATTGAAGTATTCATCATCAAGCATTTCTAAATCTCTTTAAGGTTGCACACTATTCATTTAGCAATTGTGGAGCAATATTACATTATTCATATGGAAGCATGTATGCGTGATTAGGGTTTTGTTATGTTCATGTCATCTCATACAATATATGTGATTACATTCAAGAAGAAAAGCTTCATTATCAGTCATTGCAAATCTGAGGTATACCCTTCCATTATTTATTTCATTATTTGCAATATTTTTGATGCAGGAGCACCAATGTAGTTCTTATCGGTTGAGTAGTTACCAGTGGAATTGCTTGGAGATCATGGAATTTCTTCTTGTTTGAGAGTTTAGTGTTGTGGATTTGGATTTATTCCCTTGAGTTCATCATCTTTATCTTGTTCAAGTTTCATGGCATTTGGATTTTATTTTGATGAGATCGATTCCCATATTGGCTTGGTTGACTTCTTACCGGTTAGTCTTGCAGTGTGTTGAGCCAAGTTGGATCGGGTTGCGGTTGATCTCTGTGACTTGCAGATCATTGATTTGTGTTTCTTGTGTCTTTTCTGATGTTCCTGAAAGACTGTGTGATGTTTTATGCACTTTGGAGTTGTTTTTAGTGATTTGAGCTGACATGTTACCATTAGCACATTTCATGAATTGGTTGGTCTTTGGGCCAATTTGATCAAGTTATTATTATTTGTGGATGATATAAATCAAATTTTGTGAATCATTTGAAAAGATAGAAGACTGAAGTTTGAGATCAAGTAGGATGTAGTTTACGAAGAGATTCTAGTCTAGGGGGACTAAAGTCGAGATGGCTAAAGTCTGGATCAGTGCAGAATAGTGCAGGCTGTTACTGAAGACCTATTCATCAAGAAGAAGATCTATCGATCTTAGATTTATATATTGATTCCACCAAGATTCTGGTCTAGGGAGATGAAAGTCAGGATGGATGAGGTCTGGATCAGTGTAGAACATTGGAAGTTGTTACCAGATGATGATTTGTTGAGAGGATGATTAGCAGATCATAGATCTAAGTTGTAAGAGTTGTTTTGTAATCCTGGGCTGTGGTCCAGCATGTGGCATATGTAATTCTTCAATTTGTTATAAGAATTATTTATACTATTTACTGGTTATGTATTCTATGATATTACCGATTGTTCTTTCTGCTATTTCTCATGTTGTATTACCGGTTACCAATATATCTTGCATGGTGTTTGTGTTAGGCTGCAAGGATGGGTTTTCCTTCATTGGATCTCCCTACCTTGACTGCATCAAGTGGTATCAGAGCTGGCTTGTGAACCTATTGTTGGAGGAAGACCTAATTATATACCAGTTAATTGGAGAGGAATTTGAGCAACTTGTGGACTTGTTCAGATCACCGATCCAGATCAAGTGATGGGACCCACTTTTCAATTAACCATGAGAGTTTGATGTAGGAGCACTGGTGTAGTTCTTACCGGTTGAGCAGTTAGCAGTGGAATTGCTTGGAGATCATGTAATTTCTTCTTGTTTGAGAGTTTAGCATTGTGGATTTGGATTTATTCCCTTGAGTTTGTCATCTTTATCATGTTTGAGTTTCATGGCATTTGGATTTGATTCTGGTGAGATATCGATTCCAGTATTGGCCCGGTTGACATGTTCTTGCCGGTTAGTCTTGCAATGTGTTGAGAAAAGTTAGATCAGTTTGCGATTGATATCCATGGCTTGTAGATCATTAATTTATGTTTCTTGTGTCATTTTCGATGTTCCCGAAAGACCACATGATGTTTTATGCACTTTGGAGTTGTTCTTAGTGATTTGAGACAACATGTTACCGTTAGCATATTTCGTGAACTGGTTGGTCTTTGGGTTGACTTGATCAAGTTATTATTATTTGTGGATGATATAAATAGAAGTTTACGAATCATTTGAAAAGACAAAAGATAGAAGATAGAAGACTAAAGTTCGAGATCAAGGAGGATGTAGTTTCCAGAGAGATTCTAGTTTGGGGGGACTAAAGTTGGGATGACTAAAGTCTGGATCAGTGCAAAATAGTGTAGACTGTTACCAGAGACCTACTCATCGAGCACAAGATATATAGATCTTAGATTTGTATATTGATTCTGATGAGATTATGGTTCAGGGAGGCTGAAGCCAGGATGGCTGAGGTCTAGATTAGTGCAAAATAGTGGAAGCTATTATCGGACGATGATTTGTTGAGAGGATGATCTGCGGATCATAGATCTAAGTTGTAAGAGTTATTTTGTAATCCTAGGCTACGATCCAGCATGCAGCATATGTAATTCTTCAATCTATTATTTAGGAATTGTTTATACTATTTATCAATTATGTATTCTGTGATGTTACCGGTTGTTCTTTCTGCTATTTCTGGTGTTGTATTACTGGTTACCAGTATATCTTGCATGGTGTTTGTGTTAGGCTGCAAGGATGGGTTGTCCTTCATTGGATCTCCCTACCTTGACTGCATCAATTTAAATCAAGGTTAATTTCTAAAGTGGGGTTTGACTTAGGCAAAGCCCTATTCCCAACCTATTTCCCCTTTCTTCTATGTGCAGGAAATAGGTACGGAGCTGTGATCTTTAGGATAAGAGTTATTTACAATGATGAATCGATCCCACATTGGAGTGAAAAAAGTTCAGAGGACTAGGGTGATAGGAACCATGGTCATGACATTTTGGGAGCTCCTTTGAGGATAAGATTTGAGTCTTCTTATATTTCTCAAATCTAGGTACGTGGCTCAATCCAACGACTATAGCTCACTGTTTCTGTGTTTTCATTCTCATTTCCAACACTTTACCCTAATTTTAGCAATTCAACTTACAAAAGAGGCTAAACACAATTTATCCCTTGAATCCAATTAGTATTCTCAATACTTATCCTTGTTGGTTTGTGACTACATCTTCTGTATTCAACCCCTCTTTTGAATGTAAAGTTCCTTAAGCAAAAAATAGTAGTTTCTTTCTTCTATGGTGGGAACCCTAATTTTTTAACCACTTTAAATTTTGGTGAACTCAAAATCTTACACCTTTGATTCTGATTTATATTCTCAGATCTAAGTGTTCATGCAATTTAAAATTCAAATTTACATTTACAAGTTTAATTTCCAATTGAATTTCAAAAAATTTAGAGGTTAATTTCACAAAAACCCTAATTTTTAGTTCTAAAATTAACCTTGTGGATTATTTAAATTGGATTAATTATTTCAAATTTGATTTACAAACATCTCAAAATTCAAATTCAAATTCATAGATTTCAATTTAATCAAATTATATAGATTTGTGGGTTTAATTCATAAAAAGTATAATTTATTTTGACTAATTTGATTTGTGGATTGCTTCATTTTTCACATCAGTTTTCAGATCTGATTTTAAACCATTCATAATGGCATTTAATAGATATGATTTATTTTCAATTTCACATATGATTGTCTTGCTTTTCACTTATATTTATCAAAATCATGTGTTCGATTATGACTTCTTTCATTTCACATTGCATCTTTTTATGCATAGCACTTTGGCATATTGTGTTTTTATAGTTTCAAAATTCCTCCCTTTCAATCAATTTGATCTCAAAGATTTCATTTATAGTGCATGTTGTTTTATTATCATGTTTTTGAGAAATTGCATTTCATATGTAGATCAACTTAAAGATTTTGTAGATCCCAATCCAAAGATGCTAATGGAAAAACTAATACTTGTACTTATCCTAGGGTATCTAATGTGAATGAAGAAAGAGTCAATACTTGTATCAATGATCTCTCTAATGAAGAGAAAACATTAAATAGTAACATGGCCCCATCTTCTTCTCATTCACATATGCTAGCACAAGGGGGGCAAGATCAAAATATTGGTGTTTCTATCTCTCTAGATCCTCCTTACTTTGCTAGAGCCTATCTTAGTCACCAAAACATTTGTAGAGAAGATGATGTTATGAATTTCATTCATGATGTATCTCCCAACATAAAAATAAGAAAAGATGAGGCCTTAGATGATAAGGATTTTCCTTCCCAATCTACCAAAGAGGATATGCATGATGAAAGAAGGGAAAATCCTTCTCTACAAGATTCCTTCTTCATCTACTAATTATTGGCAATTGACACAAAATTGGTTGGTTTCAATATGTTGTCATTGATGGCAACATGTTCTAGCTTCATATTTTAGTTTAGTAGTGTACCGACAGACACTTCACTGGCACCGACATCGGTATCGACATGTATCTTCACTGGTTGGATGGATTTCTTTGGTTATCGACATTGCAGGCCGATATGGTTTATATTCAGGTTATCAGTATTGGAGGCCAACATCATTCGGGAGATCTAACATTGACAATTGATTTTGATATTCATGTATTTATGTTATTGAGCTGACATGTATATTCATATTGTAATTATCTTTGTATGCCAACAAAAGGCATCACGGATTGTAAAGGGAATATAGGTCAGTTGATTAGATCATTTTGTTAAATATATATGTAAGGTTATGGAATGCAATGGAGATGTGAAATATATGAGAGAGATAATGTATGTGAGGACATTTATGTAAGAGGTTATTCTAGTAAGGGTTTAGGGTTTCAAATCGGAACAAACATAGCTTAACTAGAACTATATTCAGGCATAGGAGATGCTATCTTTGTAGTTCAATCATTTCTCTGGATTGTAGTCTAGATTTGTATGTAGTCAGTGAGGCTCCTTTTGTGATTGAGCAGTGTGCTCTAGGCTGTAAGCCTTCCTACAAGTGTAGGCCCCTATATTTTGTAATATCTCTTCATATGGCCAGTGGATTGATATTGTGGGTCACAAATCCCACCATGGTTTTTCCTCTTTGAGTTTTTCCACGTATAATTCTCTATGTTGTGGTATTAATTTGTGTGATTGGCTTATTGGTTTCTTTACTTCTTTTACTTTATATGTACCGGTATATCAGCTGGTGAATGCATGTTTTAATAAGGTTAAAGTTGATCATTCTGGTAGAACACTGATTCACCTCCCCCCCCCTCTCCGTGTTCTTGGATTTTGACAATTGGTATCATAACCTTGTGCCTTGGAGGAAGTTTAACAACTTGAGGGAGATCTAGAATCCAGAATCCATGGATATGAGTTTGGAGAAGCAACTTGAGGTAGCACTTGAAGATTATGATGCTAAAAGGATGAAGAATTTGATGTTACAAGATGAATTGAATTCTGCTCAGGAATTCATTCGTGTCCTATAGAAGAGGCTATCATATGTTCAGGCTAGGAGGAAGGAACTTTTGCAGAACAAGGATAATGATGAGAAAGATGCCCTTAATGAGAGATGTCAGAAGCTGAGTCAGGAGAATATGGTCATGAGGAATGAAATGCAAGCTTTAACTATGAGGATGTCCAAAGAGATTGAAGACCAGAAGAAAAATGAAGAAAATCTTGTTGTATTTCTAAAAAATAAATTTGAGGAATGTGGTAGGTTGGTTCATGAAAATGATATGTTGAGAATAGATTTGGTGCAATCCTAGAGTAATGAATAAGAACTTGAGAGACAAATGATAATTCTGAGAGATGATCTTACTATTGCAAGTGAGTGTAAAGAAAAATTCAAGGTTAGTTTAGCACAACTTGATGAGTAATTAAAGAGTTAGAGACAAAATGGAGATTCTAGTGGACTTGGATTTGAACAAGGACAAAGTTCTCATACTGCAAATGAAGATCAAAACCTGAAGGTAGTTTAATGCTTATAAATTTAATGGTAGATGCTTTGTTTGTAATAAATTTGGTCACATGGCTAGGCAATGTAGAAATAGAGCAAATCAGAACCTTGCTTCTTCTCCCGGTCAATTTTCTAAATGCAATAAGTATGGTCATAAGACATAAGATTGCGAAATGAATGTTATGCATGTGGAAAATTTGGACATATGACTAATCAATGTAGGTCAAGCAATTATACCGATTTTAGCAAAGCAATTCAAAAGAACAATATTACATGCTATGCATGCAATGAGGTTGGACATATTGCTAAGTTCTATAGAAGCAAAAATCCACCGGTTGGTAATGATGGATCAAATGATAAAGGAAAAGAGAAGGTAAATGAAATCCGGCAAGAATATATCAAGAAATGGGTCAGCAAGTCAGAAGATCAATCAACATATGGAAATGCACTAGTTACTCAACCAGAAAAGGAGGTTGCTCTTGCACCGATAGGAAGCTCATTCGGTAACTAAGGCAGATGTCTTAGGGGTAGGAAAAATTCATGATGATACTGCATATGCCCTGGGAAGAGGTTTTGGAAGATGTTCCAGACATTGGAGATGCTTATCTAGCATGGAGATGTTTTATTGAGATTTGGTATCTTTCACCAGAAATCATTCATATCAATGATGGATTAGGGTTACTTGGAGGTTAAAAGATTGAATTCACTTCATTTTTGATCACTTTACATTTAGGGCGATTTTGAGTGATTCAAAGAAAGTCTAAGGTGATTCAGTGCGATCGATATCATCTTGAATGATTTCACCAGCGATTGGAAGAGTTCTTTGGGTTTTCACCGGCAGCTATTTTTTAGGTATTTAATTTTCATCATGGAAGTAAGATCATCATCTGTACCTACTTTTTTCCCAAATCCTACTATAGTTGAGGCCAAGGACTGTCCTAGGCCTATTTTCAAGCGATATCCGCATATTGCTACTTTGGATGATTGGGTTGGTGCTTTTTTCGTGTCCCTGAAGGAGTTGTATATGTCAAAGATGTCAGAGCTTATATTCACTATCATATTGAGGATTTGGGAATGAGTGATATTAAGAGCATGTACATGAGAAAGGTAATAGGAGATTCTAGGAAGATTAAGCCTGAGTACTAGCATATTGAGGATTTAGGGTTTACCAGCATTCTGGATATTCTAGAATTTGAAGATGAGATTGTCAGATATGTTTTGAGTAGAGTGCATGGAGAATTCATCTGGTTGGATAGACCATAAAAGATATCAAAGGAGGCCATCAGGGAAATCATCGGTTTACTACAGGTTGGATAACATCCTGAGAAGAAGGTTTCTAACAATTAGGTCAACAAGATCACCGACACAACATCGGACAAGCAATCAATGAGAGTTAGTACTATCACCGACAGAGATATCAGATTCAGAAGTATGGTCATTGGTTACAAGGTAACTCAGTCAAACCATCTAAATTCTATTTCTAGTTCCTGCATTTATGCAACAAATAAAATGATGAGAGAAAATGAGAGGTTAGATCTTTGTGGATGGATGTTGGATGAATTGTTAATTAATCTAGGGAAGATCAAAGGAGAGAAGAAGGGAACATTTTAGTATGGTAATCTTATTGTCTTTTTAATGCTATTTTTCATAAATGAAACTCCTAGTTTTGGGAAGAGACAATGGGCATTTGATATCCCGTTAGGAAGGCAACTAAAACAATCTATTTATACATTGGGTAGTTAGCGAGATGACAAAGTATGGGGTTAATTTAACAAATTTCAAAAGGCTATGAATTCTAGGGAGATGGTTCCAAATCATATTGTTGAGAAGTACTCAACCAAGATATGCTTCATGGTTAACAAAGATGAAACTTTGATGGAGGCAATCAGGCCCCAGAAGATTTGGATTGAGGAAATGAGTTATGAAGTTGATGCACAAATTCTAGATGCTTATGCAAAATTGCTAATTGATGCACCTATTGATGAAATAGTAAAAACCTTTAGTATTGCTAAGTAGAAGAAGCAAGAGGTTGAAATTGAGTTTTACCAAAAGAAGAGGGAGAAGTAGTAGGGAAAGGAAAGCAAGTGTTTGGAACAAGTTTTACAGGACATCAAAGAATTAATTGATGTTGTTCTAGAGAAAGGAAGGAAGAGAAAAGAACAAAAAATATTTATTGAGCCTATTCCATCAAAATTTGGATCTGATGATGACAAACCCTTAGCATTCAAAAGGGTATTGATGAAGAAAAGTGAAGATACTAAGGTGGAAGCAAAGAAGAAACCGGTTAGGAAAGTTACAATCAGGGTACTGGCACAAAAGAGAGCTCCTAAAGAAACACCTTTTGCCCCATTCAGTACTGGAAGAAGAAAGAAGATGGATGACACTGATCTGGCACTTGTATCTAGTAATGTAACTATTATTCCACTCAAGACTTGTGCAAAATTTGTAGATGAAATAACTAAGGATGGTACATTGAAGAATGCACAATTTTATTATGAGCATTTAGATAATGATGAATAGAGAGAAGTTGAAGAAGCAGTTTTATTGTATTTGGATATTTATAAGAAACCCTTGTTAGAAATTGAAAACCAAAAACTAGCACAGTTATATGACAAATTAGATGGTAGATGATTATCAACAATAGAGGAGGACAAGCATATAAAGATTCTAGAGTTGTTATCTATTTGTGCAACTGTTTCTCCAGAGGAGTTGGACATGACTCTTGAGGTTGCAGACATGAAGATTTTTCATAGCAAGCATAGGATAATAAGTCTTATGTTGGGTAGGGTTAATGAGATAGTGAACGAGACCCACAAGGCATGGGTTCAATTATTTACAACAAACCCTATTTTTTATACTTCACTGAAGGCTAAAACAGATACTATAGATATCCCGATTGAAGGGCAAGGTAAAGGTATAATGGGCACCACATCTACAATTTTGAAAAATATTAAGATATTGGATATTAAGCCCCCACTAGAAACTAATGTACATGCAAATGTAGATATACCAGTAGAATCAAAGAGTGTAAAGTTGCAAGTGTACAAGTTACTAATGTTGAGGATAATAGTCCTCTAGATCAGAATGTATAGGATGAGGTCACAATAAGGAGGAATCGACAGTAACTGACACTACACCAAGTGGTGAAGCCACCAGTGCAAGTGTGGAAGCTATAAAGTTAAACCATCAGAGGAGAAGAAGCAAGAATCCGATAGGGAACCAGTAGTGAGCTCATCATTATTGTCAATTGACACCTCTCAAGTTGAAAAGAAAAGCATAACTAAGGTCATGATGATGGCTGCACAGAAAATGATGAAGGAAGGATCTATGGATAAAGGAGTTATTGATCAGTCCATCACAGTTTTTCATAGACTTGTCCCAGAGTGAAAATTTGACAAAGAAGCAAGCCCATCTAACAAGCGTAAGAAAATCAAAGAGCACATTTCAAAGGGCTTTCAGTCTTTACAATAGATATAAAACTGACAGACATTGGAGAGGTTTACACAGGCTAAGAGAGATACTTTTGATCAGATGATTGAGTTGGAGAGGAAGGAGATTAATGATAAGTTAAAATTGATTGATAATGAATTGAGGCAGTGTACTAATATTTATATAGTATGTTGTAACACAGGTTTGCTTATTGTAGAGACATATAAAGGGATCAAGAATATTCAGGAGAAGATTGTAGGTATAGTCAATTCTTTTGATGGTTCACATTCATTGACTACATCTATTGATGATTAGATTTTGGTTTTGGAAGCCAAAGTTTTAGCTCTTGAGAGGGAAAAAGATAAAATCACAAGGAGAGCCAGAAGTCTTAGAGGATTGGTGAGTCCCCGGTTGGATTCACTAAGTGTACATAAGAAGGAGTGTATAGATATGGTTGGTAAGCCCACACTAATAGAGCTTAATGAGAAAGAGTCATATGCCCATATGCTAAATGGAATTGTATCTATTTCCAACACTTTCAAATCTGTTTGGGATACCTATCTAGAGCTATTAGAGAAGGCATATCCAAAAAATTTCAAATATATACAGCTCTGATAAGGTATTTTGGCACATATTCATTGTATAGTCTTTCAATTTTTTTTCATCTCAGTTTTTTGGTTTTTGGTTGGAATTGATGTCAAAGGGGGAGGTTTAGGTGAAAAATATTTAGAATATTAGGAGGTATGGAGTATTTTGTTCTGATGGATATTTAGCTCAGGGGGAGCAGGCTCAGGATGAAACCGATAGATGGAAACCATGATCATTTTTCACATGAGTGTTGCCATCAATGCTAAAGGGGGAGATTGTTGGCAAACAACACTCAATTGGTTGGTTTTAATATGTTGTCATTGATGGCAACATGCTCCAGCTGTTGGCATTTGCATGAAGATTGCATAAATGGTATGTTATGTTGTCATTGATGTCAATTAATCGATAATGATATTTTTGATATTGTTGTAATAGTGTTACTATAACTGGTAGGAAGAATTTGTGGAGTGAACTGGTAACTAGTGTAAACCTTATCGATTCATGTAACTGGTAAACCCTACCTGTTGTTTTTGATAAAACCTAATTGATTAAGTTTGGTGAATTGGTTATATTGGTTTATGATTCGATGATGAGTGGTAATGATTATGACACATGATTATTGTATGAAGACAATTCAAAGAGATTTTGGCAAGTTGTTGTAATGGTTTTTGTCTAGGGAATGAGAAAATATATTGTATCTACTAAGTTCAATGAAGAATTGATCAAGGAGCGATCAAGGTTTTCTTGATTGATGTGCAAAGATTTCTATGTAATCCAATGGTCATATTTGAACCGATTTGTTTGTAATCTCTATGAGAAATAGGTTTTTGTTGTGTTACTGACCTAATTGATGTGTTTATAAGGTCGATGAAGTTGTTTAGTTTAATGAGTTGGCAAAGAGTGAGCACAGATCAGTTGAGTGTGTGGTTACTGAACCAGATGATGTATCTACTGTTTGAGTAAAGGCAGATAGGAGCATGAAATGGATCTGGTCAAGCAAGTGTAGTGCTATTCAAACAAATCAACAAACTCCTATTGTTTTCTAACAATCATAGAAAAATTGAAATCCCCTAACTAGGTAAGCTCTGACAAGCTTGGTTCTATTCAAATCCTCGAACGAGGTGGTCCATTAGATTGGATTTTGAAATCCTCTACCGAGGTTACTCCTTATAGGGTATTGCTTCAACAAGGCATTTGTAGTCAATCCTTTAACCGGGTGATTCCTTATAGTATCAGTTCTTAACAGGGAATTTTGTAAATCTTTAACAGGCTAGGCTTCTAATAGGGAAAACTTCAGAAGAGTTCAAATAGTTATCATGTGAGTCTCATCTCACCATTTTTTAAACCTATTTTGGGTTTCCACGTAAAAAATATTTGTGCCGAGTGGTGAATGCATTTATGGTTACATTTTCATGGTTGATTCACTTAACTACTTTACTATTTTGATAAGTCATGATAATCGGAAGCATTGTGATATGAAGAAGTTGTTTACTATTAATTTGTTGTAACAGTCAACCAGTTTATGTTATGAGTTTTTATCTTGATAGAGGTATTATTGTAAGTTTACATTAAGAGATTGATTTTTGAGATTGGTGAAGTTTGTATCAGTTTTTCTGTCTACTAATTCACCCCCCCCCCTTCTCAGTAGTTGAACAAATATTCTTTCATTATACCATCAATTGGTATCAGAGAATTTCAAGTCCTCTAAGGTTTAAGCCTAATAACTTGAGTTAAAGATCTGTAGATCATGATGAAGAAGGAAGGTCTAAAGTTTAATAGAGAGAACTATGGGTAATGGAGTGACAAAATAAAAATTTATATCAAGAGTTTGGGAAGTCAGTATTGGGAACATGTCAATACTATGTATGTTGCACCTACTGGAATGTTGACTGATGATCATAAGAAAGAACAACAAGAAAATCATCAAACATTGGAGGCTATTATCAATTCTTTGTTTGATGTAGAGTATGTAAATGTTCATGGTCTTGAAACTGCATATGAGGTATGGAAAAAACTTAAAGAGATTTATAGTGGCGTTGAACATGTTAAGATTGCTAAAGAAGAGATTCTGAAGGTGAGAATATCGAGTAGTATGGTCAAAGGATAAAAGAGATAGTCGGTGAAATTAAGAGTGCAGGAGGTAAAGTGGAAGATTCTACAGTGATCAGTAAGGTACTGAGAACCCTACTATCAGTCTATGTTATTTGAGTTGTAGCTATTCAGGAGCTGAAGTCCATTGATAAAACTAAGGTAACTCTTGACTCCATCATTGGCAAGCTTACTACTTCTGAATTAAATGGTTATGATGGTAGTGTACATAAATCTAAGTTTTCATTTAGAGCTTCTATTTCTAACCCATCTATGAGGAAAAGTAGAGATGCCAGTCACAGTTATGAATCTAGATCCAATAGAGAAGTTGATGATGAAGACAGTTTAGTTGAGATTGAAGCATTATTGGCCAAGTGGTTGCCTAGAGGTACAGGTAAATATAGAGGCAAATTACCTTTGAAATGTTTTGCATGCAACACGATTGGACACATTGCTGCTAACTATCCTAATGGTGATAATGAGCAAGAACAAGAGAAATTCAAGAAGTATAAGGGTAAAGGCAAAAGACATTGTCTTATTGTTGTTGATGGTGGTATCACTGATGAGGAATTTGATGGTGATTCTAAAGAAGACATTGTGTTTGTAGCCATTAAAGAAGAGATGTCACACTGAAAGGCATTAGCATCCAAGATGGATAAGTCTGATGATTGGATCATTGATAGTGGTTGTTCACATCACATGACCAGTGATCGGAGAAAATTTCTTTCTCTGAAGGAATTTGATGGTGGAGTTATAAGATTTGGTAATGACCCACACTGCATGGTTAATGATAAGGGAACTATTTCTCTTAATGGAAAGAGTAGTGCATATGATGTCTACTGGGTTGAAGGTCTAAAGCACAATCTTTTGAGTGTTGCACAACTCAATGGTAGAGGATACCCATTGGAGTTTAAAAATGGTATGTGCAAAATCTATGACAATAAAGGTGAACTAATTGCAACCAAGAAGAAAACTAAAGGTAACTTGTTTCACCTTAATCCTAAAGTTAGCAACTATTTAATTGCAAAGATAGATGATAGTTGGCTTTGGCATAGGAGATTTTGTCATATAAACTTTGATAACATTGTTAAAGTGAGTAAGTCCAAGACATTGAGAGGTTTGCCTCAGTTGGACAAACTAGTTAATGCTCTGTGCAAAGAATGTTATTTGGGAAATATGACATCCTCAACTTTCAAGAGAAAATCTTTTTCAGCAGAATATTTGTTAGATTTAGTTCATACAAATTTTTGTGGACCAATAAGAACAAAAAGTATTCAAGGTGACAGATATTTTTTGATCTTCACTGATGATTTCTCAAGGATGATGTGGGTCACATTCTTGAAGGATAAGACTAAACCTTTTAGTAAGTTCAAGGCATTTAGGGCTTTAGCTAAGAAAGAGAGCGGTAAGAAGATAACATGTCTAAGGATAGATCAAGGTGGTGAATTTACTTCTGAGGAATTCACTAGGTATTGTGAAGAAAATGTTATCAAATGGCAACTTTTTGCACCTAGGACACCACAACAAAATGGTATCATAGAGAGAAACAATCAGTTAGTTGTTAAAGCTGCTAGGACAATGTTGATACAAGGAGGTATAGTGAAAAATTTCTAGAGTGAATCTATCAGCATAGTTGTCTACACTATGAACCAGATTTTGGTAAAGAGAGGTAAGGACAAGACTCCTTGTAAATATTGGTATGGTAGATCACCTAATGTTAGTTATTTCAGAATATTTGGAAGTAAATGTTTTATTAAGAGAGGTGATTATATTAGCAAATTTGAGGCTAAAAGTGATGAAGGTATATTACCTGGCTATTCCACCAAGAATAAGGCCTACAAGTGTTTTAACAACTGGACATGAAGAATTATTGAGAATGTTGATGTTCGAGTGGATGAAAATACTGAAGTCTCAAAGGAAACCAATTTAGAGAAAAAGGATCAAGATCCTTTCATTTTGTTTTTGGAACCAGAAACTGTGAAATCTGAAATTGACAAAGCAAATATTGATGTACCAATTCAACCAGAACAGATAAATTCAGAAGAAGATGGTGATAATGAAGAAAATGAACCTAAAGATAATGATCTCATTATTCCAAGATATGTGAGACTGAATCACGATCCTGAACATATTATTGGGGATAAGGATGTTGGAGTACTAACCATAAGAAGAATTAGAGAGAATTCTTGCATGATCTCCAGTATTGAACCAAGAACTACTAAGGAAGCATTTGGTGATGATCATTGGGTTAAAGCTATGGAGGAGGAATTAGATCAAATTGATAAGAACAACACATGGACCCTAGTACCTGAATTAGTAAATAAAAATGTGATAGGTACTAAGTGGGTTTTTCAGGAACATGTTGAATGAAGATGGTGTTGTAGTTCACAACAAAGCTACGTTGGTTTGCAACGGTTATGCACAAGAGGAAGGAGAAGACTATGGTGAGACTTTTGCACCAGTGGCAAGACTGGAAGGTGTCATAACTTTACTTGCATTTGCAGCACATAAGAAATTTAAGGTATACCAGATCGATGTTAAGTCTACATTTTTGAATGGGATACTAGAAGAAGAAGTATACATTGAGCAACCAGATGGTTATGCTTTGACTGATAAGAAAGACATGGTATGCAGATTGTATAAAGCTTTATATGGATTAAAGAAGGAACCAAGAGCATGGTATGAAAGGATTCATACACATCTATTGAAGATAGGATTTTTGAGAACTAGTGATGATAGTAACATTTATCTCAAATCTGAAGGAGATAAAATACTAGTCAGTGAAGTATTTGTTGATGATATCATATTTAGAGGTAATGATGACATGAGAAATAGTTTTGCAGATGAAATGAAAAATGAGTTTGAAATGTCTTTAGTGGGAGAAATAAATTTTTTCATAGGCTTGCAAATATAACAAATGAAGAATGGTATTTTTGTCACACAGTCGAAGTATGTGAAAGAGGTCTTGAAGACATTTGGCATGAGTGACTGTAAACCTATTGGGACACCTATGGTTACAGGTTGTAAGTTGTCTAAGGAAGATGAGTCCAAATATGTTGATGAGAAGAAATACAAGTCAATGATTGGAAAATTGCACTATGTTGTTCATAGAAGACCGGACATAGCTCATGTAGCTCGCATAGTTTGTAGATTCTAGAATAATCTTAAGGAAACACATCTAATAGAAACCAAAAGAATTTTTAGATATCTAAAAGGTACTGTTGATTATGGGTTATGGTATCTATATGGAGGAAATTTGGACTTGAAGATGTACACAGATGCAGATTGGGCAGGAAATGTTGATGACCAAAAAAGCACAACTATTGGAGCATTTTTAATTGCAGGAAGACTTGTTTCATGGAGTAGTAAGAAGCAGAGTTGTGCTTCACAATCTACTATTGAATCTTAGTATGTTGCAACTTACATGAATTGTACAAAGGCTATATGGATGAGGCACATTTTGGAAGGTTTTAAGATGAAGATTTCATAACCTATAAAGATTTTGTGTGATAATACAAGTGCCATAAATATCTCCAAGAAACCTACTTTGCATGCATGAACCAAGCATATTGAATTGAAGTATCATTTCTTGAGGGAAAAAGTACAGAGTAAAGATGTGATCTTGGAGCAGCTTATAGATATTTTTACTAAACCTCTACTTAAGACTACTTTTGAGTACCTTAGAAGGCAGTTAGGGGTTGTCCCTCTTCATGAAGTCAGTTAAGTATGATGTAGATTACATCAATCCTGGAGCTACTTGTAGAATTTTATAGAAGGATTGGTGTAGAAGTGGATTTATTCCATAGGGGGAGCATCAAGTTGCAGAATTTTGATGATGCATAGAGAAATTTGACATTACATGTTTTACTTTCAATTTGGCATTGTTGTCAAAGGAGGAGAAGAATTATGTGATTATGGTAAGGAGAACCAGCGACAAGCTAAAGACATGGAGAGAATGGTGAGTACTTGGTAATGTAAACCAGGATTCCTATTCACAATCATGCAACAATCAATGGTATTGATATTTGTATTGGCATCAATGCCAAAGGGAGATATTGTTGGCATTTGCATGAACATTGCAATAATGATATGTTATGTTGTCATTGATGTCAATTAATCGGTAATGATATTGTTGATATTGTTGTAATATTGTTACTATAACCAGTAGGAAGAATTTGTGGAGGGAACCAGTAACTGGTGTAAACCTTATTGATTGATGTAACTGGTAAACCCTACCTATTGTTTTTGATAAACCCTAACCGATTAAGTTTGGTGAATTGGTTATATTGGTTTATGATCTAATGATGAGCAGTAATGATTATGACATGTATGATTATTGTATAAAGACAATTCAAAGAGATTTTGGCGAGTTGTTATAATGGTTTTTGTCTAGGGAATGAGAAAATGCATTGCATCTAATGCAAAGCACGTGATGAGTTACTAAGTTCAATGAAGTGGTGATCAAGGAGAGATCAAGGTTTTCTTGATTGATGTGCAAAGATTTATATGTAATCCAATGGTCATACTTGAACCTATTTGTTTGTAATCTCTATGAGAGTTAGGTTTTTGTTGTGTTACCAACCTGATTGATTTGTTTATAAGGTCGATGAAATTGTTTAGTTTAATGAGTTGGCAAAGAGTGAGCATAGATCAGTTGAGTGTGTGGTTGCCGAACCAGATGATGTATCTACAATTTGAGTAAAGGAAGATAGGAGCATGAAATGGATCTGATCAAGCAAGTATAGTGCTATTCAGACAGATCATCAAACTCATGTTGTTTTCTAACAATTACAGTAGAATTGAAATCCCCTAACTAGGTAAGCTCTAACAAGCTTGGTGCTATTAAAATCCTCTAACAAGGTGGTCCATTAGATTGGATTTTCAAATTCTCTACCGAGGTTACTCCTTATAGGGTATTGCTTCCAACAAGACATTTGTAGTCAATCCCTTAACCAGGTGATTCCTAATAGGATCAGTTCTTAGCAAGACTTTTTGTAAAGCTTTAACAGGCTAGGCTCCTAATAGGGTGAACTTCAGAAGAGTTCAGATAGTTATCTTGTGAGTCTCATCTCATCGTGGTTTTTACCTATTTTGGTTTCCATGTCAAAAATATTTGTGTCAAGTGGTGAATGTTTTTGTGGTTTCAGTTTTCATGGTTGATTCACTTAACTACTTAACTATTTCGATAAGTCATGATAACCAGAAACATTGAGATATTAAGAAGTTGTTTATTGTTAATTTGTTGCAACAGTCAACCGGTTTATCTTATGAGTTTTTATCTTGATAGAGGTATTATTCTAAGTTTACATTGAGAGATTGATTTTTGAGATTGGTGAAGTTTGTATCAGTTTTTCTATCTACTGATCCACCCCCCTCTTAGTAGTTGACCGGATACTTATTCTTTCATAATACCATCACTGGCTTCATATTTTGGTTTAGTAGTGTATCGATAGACACTTCACCGACACTGACACTGGCACCGATAGGTATCTTCACTAGTTGGATGGATTTCTTTGGTTATAGGCATTGCAAGCCAACATGGTTTATATTCAGGTTATTGGTATTGGAGGTCGACATCATTTGGGAGATCCGATATCGGCAATTGATTTTGATATTCATATATTTATGTTATTGAGCCAACATGTATATTCATATTATAATTATCTTTGTAAGTTGACATAAGGCAAGATGGATTGTAAAGGGTATGGAGGTCAGTTGATTAGATCATTTTGTAAAATATATATGTAAGGTTATGGAATGTTATGGAGATGTGAAATATGAGAGAGATCATGTATGTGAGGACATTTATGTAAGAGGATATTCTGGTAAGGGTTTCAGACTGGAACATACAAAGCTTAATCGAAACTGTATTAAGGTATAGGAGATGCTATCTTTGCAGTTCAATCATTTCTCCATATTGTAGTCTAGATTTGTATGTAGTCAGTGAGGCTCCTTTTGTGATTGAGTACTGAGTTCTAAGCTGTAAGCCTTCCTGCAAGTGCAGGCCCCTATATTTTGTAATATCTCTTCATATGGCCAGTGGATTGATATTGTGGGTCACAAATCCCACCATGGTTTTTCCTCTTTGAGGTTTTTGATGTATAATTCTCTGTGTTATGGTATTCATTTGTGTGATTGGATTATTGGTTGCTTTACTTCTTTCAATTCTATATGTACTGGTATACCGGTTGGTGAATGCATGTTTTAATAAGGTTAAAATTGATCATTCTGGTAGAACACTAATTCACACGCCCCCCCCTCTCAGCATTATTGGATTCCAACACTAATGCCTTTGTTCCTTCTAAACATCCTTACATTACAAAATTCAAAGAAATTTCTCTTAATGTTCCTCTGCCCTATGAAATAAAATATTTTTATAGGAGTGGCTATAATAGATGTTGTAGACACCTAAAAATGTCTCATTGATCATGTACTAATTATTCCTCTAATTGATTAAATAATTCCTTAATTATTTAATTAAGTTAATTAATCTTATTCTTCTAATTCTTCAATTTCTTCTATTTCTTCTAATTTTATATTTCCTTATCATCTTATTAATTATTCTATTTTCCTATTCTATCATCATTTAATCATTTTAATCATTTCTTAAATATTAATTAAATATTTATTATTTAATTAATTATGGTTAATTCCTTAGTTTAAATAATCTTCATTATTTAAATAATTAAACTAATTATTCTCAATTTCTCTCTAATCATCTAATCATTCAACCCTTTTCTAAATATTAATTAAATATTAATTATTTAATTAATTATGATTTAATTCCTTTAATTTAAATAATCTTTATTATTTAATTAAATTCCATTTCTATATAATTAAATAGTTTCTTCAAATTATTTAATTAACTAATGAATTCTTCCATTTCCAAATCCCCAAATTGTAATTTCATTTAATTTCATATTCTTCTAATTTCTTCCAAATTCAAGTACATGTGCATGATTTCAAAAACTAAATTGAAAATCAAAGTCAAGTTCTAAATGTATTCAAATGCTAAATTGAATTTAAATAAATTCAATTATTTGAATAATCTCATGCAAAGATTAAATTGAAAATCTAAATCTACATGCAAGCACATGCTAAATTAATTAATTAAATCATTTATCTCTCCAATCTCTATTTCTATCTTTTAGTTAGCTTTTTCTAAATTAAGCTTTCTTTGTCATCCTCTTTATTTCCTCCAATCATTCTTTTTCTTCCTTCAATCAGCTTTTTCTCAATCAGTTGACTCAATTAATCTATTCAATCTATTGAGTTTCACTCCTACAATCAGCAGTTCAACTATCAATTTTCATGTGAGCTCACCTGAGTTCCACCTCTTGATCAATCTGTTCCACCTTTCAATCAATCTCATCCAATTTTCTATAAATTGAGCATCCAATCTCCATTTTCAACAATCATGAACTTTGAATCTTTGTGTCACTTGCAGGTTACCAGCGCAATATTTGAGAGCCATCATACCACAAAGAGGAGAAGAGAAATCAAAGCAATATGCGATCTTGGGATAGGGAGTTTTGATTTCATTTGATTATTTTAATTCCTATTTGCTTGATTGTGTTATTCCGTTGTCTTATTTGTTAAATTCTTTGGTTAGGAGGGATTCATGATTTCCCTTTTGCTTCTAATTGATTACTTGTTTTTAAGATGAATTTTACATGTATGACATTTTGGTGAACCCGACGTGAACTAACAACAATTTAACCTTCATTATTTTTCTGTGTGATTTTTTGTAGATTGTGCGGATTTTTCATTTTTTTTGCAGGTTGCATGAATTTCGAGAAAGGATTTTTGCATCACGCAATTGAGAATTCATCGTCACACAATCGTATAGACAACATCATGCATTCAACCCTTTGGGGTCACACATTCGTTCTGACAGGGTCATGCAATCGCCATGTCCAGATCGCACAATCACCCTTTTTGCATTCATGCATTCGCAGGAAGCTTTGCTATTTAATTTTTTCTTCCATTTGTTATCTATTCTGTTTAATTCTGTCTTAAATTTGGTTAATTCGGGATCAAATTGCTTTTATTTTTATGATTTGATTAATATAGTTTATGGCAAGAAAAGTTCAGTTCAAGATTTTAGGTGCAAGAAGGATGAAACAACAAAGGAGAGAAGCCAAACACTATCAAAGGGCTCTTTAGGCAGAAAAATTGATACAAGATTTAGAAGAACAACTATCCTTAGATAAATATAATAGCCTAGTTCTTTCTTATATAGTTAAATATGATCTAATCAATATTGAATGGATGATGAGGGATTTGGCTAGGGCTTCACAATTGGTTTCGTAGGTTCCTGATTGGGTTTATTTTTCTTTTTCTTTTTTTAGTTTTTAACTTTTGTTGTTTTCTACCTTCTGTCACGCAATCAACCTGTTAGTGCTACGTAATTGACCAGATATCATCACGCATTCAATCTGTTAGATTTACGCATTCACTCTGTCAGATTCACACATTTGGTCTATAAGTATCATGCAAACGCACGGGTAAATTTATGCATTTTCCTCTATCAAGTTTTGAGTTTCTATTTTTTGTTAGTTTGATTGTACTACTAATCTTCTGTTTATAGCTTGTGGTAGATTTTCAGAGGGGATTAGATTAGTATTTTTGCATGCACACTTCACACTTCATTTTTAGTGCTTAAAATCAACAACAGTTAACATGGCCATGCATGGATAATCTTACATTTTGTTGTTGGTGCTTAAAATGAACATGGGCTAAAATTGACATGCATGGATAATCTCACACTTTGTTGTTGGTGCTTAAAATGAACATGGGCTAAAATTGACATGCATGCATCTCACACTTGGTTTTTGGTTCATTTTATAGCTCTTGGGAGAAAGAAGGAAGGTCACAACGACATCCAAATTTTCTTTTATTTTACATAGTGAGGGGTATCTTTGACTAGGGGTTTCATCATCCCACAGAGGTACTTCAAATTGGGATGCATTGGGGATATCATCTCTCCCAGCGTACTCTCGAGTAGGTTTTTTGAGCCACTATAATAATATACTGGTCAGGCGGCTAGAGTGTTGAGTGAAATCGACGTATGTGGGGGCCTTCCCTACACTAATAAGATCAACTAAAGCCTTAAGTGGATTGCTCTGAGAATCCATCATTGGATTGGGGCCCCTTGAAACCTAATACTAAGAACTAATTTAGTTGCCAAAAAACCCTACATTCAGTGATTCCGGGAGTGTGGATAGTACCCCATAGATACCCTTCACATACCTTACACTATGATACAAGAATCCCTCAGCTATAAGATCTTCGGATCTTCGGGGTAAGAGAGACTGGCATGCCTGAGAAGTGTGTACCATGGAATGGAGCCAGTGCTGCCAGACTTTCTATCTGTTCATTTTGTCTTGGTATTTTATTGTAAGTGCCTCACTTGAATGATTTCCACTATCAAGCCTAAGATTGTATTCCGTGCTTTTTTATGTATCGATGTGCTAGACCAGTATTGAGTCAGTCCCTTGGGCTATTTCAAGCCCTTTCCCATGTATCTCTAAATTTTCCAAGATTGTATGAAAATTGAGTCAGTCAGCTATACATACCTACCAACAATTGTTCTCATATTTGGAAAACTACAAAATATTGTCCTACCCATGAAGCTACAGAAAAAAAAGTCCATTTTGAAACCAAAACTCAAAAGTCCTTACATACTTGTGATCCTAGGCAGTCTTTTACATAGTCCCAATCACGTCTTCATTATCGTCCTACATCTTTTTCATAGTTTGAATCACATCATCATTATCGTCCTACGTCCTTTGCATAGTCCCGATCACGTCCTCATTATCAGCCTCCATCTTTTGCATATTCCTAGTCATGTCCTCATTATCATCCTACATCTTTTGCATAGTCCTAATCACATCCTCATTATCATCCTAAGTCTTTTGCATTATCATCCATATTAGTTACATAGCCCTACATTATCATATATGTCTTCATCTAGACCTCATATACGTCTAAGTCCATTATCAGTTATAGGTTCATAGCATGTGCCTTCATGGGTCTCCCAGGTGATGGTTTGCTCCCCTTCGAGCAACCTAATTTAGTTCCAAACGGTGGTCAATGAGAAATCATTGATTGTCTTGCTAACTTAGCTTGGGATTTAAGAAGAAGCACACCTCAATATATAGGAGTCATACATGAGATAAACATTGAGTCTAGGATTTCTCGTATAATTGATAGAGAGATTGAGGCTAAACAACTTCGTCAACAAATGGAAAGACTTGCATTAGAGAAATCTAGGAATGTTCAAAAGGTCTCACATCAAAATCCTCAATAGACAGTCTAGTGTAGCCTTGCATTTATGTCTACAGTCTAGGGTTAAGTCATCGTCTTGCATAGAAACACCCTCATATAAGCAAGTTTAAATGCTCATCACAAGGTCGTAGAAAGTGAAAGGAATAATGGACCCAGACAACACACAGTCTGTAAAGCCTACTTGGAATTTAGACATGTCAACAGGTCAACACTCAGGTACACAGATAATGTCCACCATAAATGAATTACAACAACATTTGTCAAAAGAAGAAATTGAGTCCGCTCAGCAAGACCCACATGTCCTCATGATCCTAGATGCACTTATACATAGCGATAGGGACAAGTATCTTTCGTTGTTAATACAAAATGGGGCAAAACTACCTGAGGATTTTGATGTCACAAAGATTTTACCACCAGGAAAAACTTTAGGTCAAGATAGCAGTCAAACACCACCCTTGACACAAATACAAGCAATGACCTCCAGTTTTCCTCAAAACGTACCTATCCAAACAAATGCCAACACAAATGCAAACTTTCAAACAAGTGTGTCATCCTCAACGATCAATGATAGTATACCATCATAGAGCACACCGATAATGTCAAGTGTCTCAACACCTATTCAAACGCAAGCAACAAGTGCAACCCAACCTCTAGTTTCCTATTCTATGGGATCCACATATAGTTATCAAAATGTAAATCTAGGTCATGCCAATACAACAAGTACAACTCAACCAAACATGGGTTTGCATATCAGCTATTTCATAGTACCTAGTGGAACATACAACACACAAGGTTATAATCTTGGTACCTTCCAACAACCTCCTAGTTATGCAACCACAAATCTTTTTCTAGGACATATACAAACACAAGGTATACCTTTGACACAAACAGATATTCTGACACAACAAATATAGAATTTACAACAACAAATGATGACCATGCAAACTGGTAACAACAAGAAAAGCTACACAATGCAGGACTTACGTCCTTATTCATTCGATCACACATTATACATGCCACCTTTCCCACAACATTTTGAAATGCCCAAATTTGATAGATATCAAGATCATATCAAAGGATTTTTTATGGCATGTATAGAGGTTGCCTTAGAAGATACTTATCTAATGAGACTATTTCCTAAAAGTCTGGGAGGACCGGCTTTAGAGTGGTTTTCACATTTACCACCAACCATCACATCATGGGGAGAATTAGCTGAATAATTTATTGCAAACTTCTCGCACAATATTGATACCTCGGTTACTTTGATGGACTTGTGTTTCACTAAACAATATGAGAGTGAAACATTTGGATCCTTCATACAACAATGGAGGGCTCTCTATAGGAGGTGCAAGACAGTTATCCCAGAAATAGAGCAAGTGGATATGTTTACAGAAAATTTGATCCCTAAGATTAAATATCTGATACAAATGCAATGTTTAACCACATTCAAACAAATCATAGAAAAATCTCTCAAATGTGAGAAGGGACTAGTAGAAGGGGCAATACCAACAACAATGACAAATCTAAGTTTTGGTCGAAAAACAAAAAAGTGACCATTGATTGTATTGTAGATGCCAGAATGATAAACATAACTCAACCCATTTTATCTTTGGGAACAAGTATGTCATCTAATCCACATATAGGGAATAACACAACCTCAACAAATGTAAATGCTACACAAAACATGAACATAAGATACCCCAGGGTAAATGATCTAAGAAGAAATTACACACCTCTAGGAGAACCTATTGAGTCAGTGCTCAAAAAGTTAATACAGACCAACATGATCACTTTACCGAAGGGAAGAGTGTATGAACTAGGTCCTTTCAAACCCACATCGTGGAATGATAATGATTTCTTTGATTATCATAGGACTAAAGGTCACAAAACGGCAAGGTTCTAGAAATTGAAAAACTTGGTCCAAGATATGATAGACCAAGGGGACATCACAATTGATACGATAAAACCTCAGCAAACACAAATCATACAATTTTTAAGGATCCTTTTGTTAAGCATGACAAGGGGAAATCTACCACATCAGGTACCCAATACAATACAACTAACTACACAAAGGTCTCATATGACTACACTATTCATGCAATTAGCTCAGGATCCATAGAAAACAATGATTCATAAGAAACACTTGATCAAGACAACCAATATAAAGACACTCACATAGAGGAAAACCAAATTTGCATGATATTAGAGGCACCAAACTATGACGATGATAGAAATATTTATCTCAGAGACTGGGGGCATGATCAACCATCTCATTCAGGTTGGTTTGAAGATGAACTCATAGAATATATCATGGATGTCAAACATACCCATAAAGACTATGAAGAGGGATTTAACATAAATCTTGATAAAACAACCTATGATACAAATGATACAATTTCTACAATCACCATAACTCCCAAAGATGAATACTGCCCAGTAGTTACTCGCAGATCAAAGGTGACTTTACAAGGAATACCACAAACTCAACCACCAGTAGTAGGAACTTACAATGTTGTTGAACAACTTAAGAAAACTCCTACATAGATATCATTATTTGAACTATTGTGAATTTCACCCAATCATAGAGCTATACTAGACAAAGCACTTCAAAATTTGATAGTCAACAGAGATATAGATGAAAATGCCTTCCAGTCTATGGTGGGAAATCTGACAAAAGGCAAACATATTGCATTCATAGAACAAGATATTCATAAGAGAAGAATCAAAAGAGTACTCATAGATGGGGGAGCTAGTCTCAACATTTGTACTTTAAAGTTGGTCAAAGCACTAGGGTATTCTTAACTTCACATTGATTCTTCTAAGAGGATAAATATCAAAGCTTACAATGATGAATAATGTCCATCTAAAGGAATTGTAACCTTACCTGTACAAGTAGGACCGATAACGATAGAGATCACTTTTCAAGTCTTGGATAGAGAGCTAGGATATAACATGTTATTGGGCTACCCATGGATCCACACCATGCAAGCAGTACCATCCACGTTCCATCAATGTGTCAAATTCCCATACAATGGTATTGAAATCACCATAAAGGGTGATCCAAATCCATTTCAACATTGCAATTATCTGAAAGACAGTGTGGATAATTAGGTACCTATCAATCAGGCGACACCTCTCACTACACAGCTTGAAACATTAAAGATCAAAGAAACAAAAAGGGAAATGCCTACAACATCCTCACAAATCAAAGATATGGGTTGTGGAGAGTATTCTATTGAAAATACTTTAAGTGGGAAAGAGTTGTCTCTTTCTCCTAAGTCCTTTGGGAAACCTCACACTACAATATACAAATAGGAAAAATGAAAAGAAATTGTCAGATACACAGACTCATGCTCTTTCATTAGATGGGGTGACTTACAAGAAGAATCCCTGAATGAAGATGTTAACCATTAGATATAGAGAAGAAGATCATATGACAATACCTAGAATACACATAGATTAGTATGGCAATGGATTCAAATTACTCCAAAGACATGGATATGATGGTACCACAGGCCTTGGGTTATAGAAACAAGGAAGGCTAGAACCTGTTGTTTTTAATGATAATCCAGGGAATCAAGGATTGGGATACAAGCATGTACAACATATCAACGAAGCAAGACAATGTACTCTTGATATATTAAATCTACCAAGCAAACCATCAGATTACATATCACAAAGGAATTTGGCCACACAAGCACTTCCATCTTCATCTCAAATAAGTAATCAGGTACCTACATCATCTAGTGCAAAATCAGATGAAGAAGACATGAGACAACTCTTGCAAGAACCTACCAATGAGTTACAAAATGATGCAGTTATTGACACAACAACATAGGCTAATGTGGCAACAGATGTAGGTTTACCACAACCACCCAAATCCGACCCATGGTTATTTGCATTACTTCTACCATGAGAAGCAACTCAGGCTCCACCTAATGAAACAGATGAAGAAAGATTGCAAAGGCCTATACCAGGCTTAAGAAGGGTAACTAATGTCCAAAGAAGACTGGTCAATCTACAATAGAATCAAGAACATGAGCAAGAAGAAATAAGTGATGATAGCTCATATGATGAAACATATATTGAAAGTGAGACAAACTCTCATGACTATGAATTCTTATCACTCCATGATTCTAGCCCATCAGAAAGTGTAATATTAAGGAATCAAATAAGGCTTATACAGGATGAAGATACACAAAGTCAGTCAAACAATCAAGTCTTCATGTTATCAGAGTCTACTAAAGAAGAGAGTAATGATTTACCCCTAGTGCATTCACACTTGATTGATTAGGGGCAAGAAGGAAAACCAATGCTAGATTGGTTTGAAAATGATGAAGCCATTTCAGAATTTCTAGGAGTCATAGAGGGATTTCCACAAGGTGATCATAAAGAAGGGTTTGTTATAGACCTGAATAGAGCGACATACTTTGGAGAAGAAAGTACTTCTACAATAGAAGATAAGGATCAAACTACCCATAATGACAAGAGTGACTTGGGTAATCTTCCTATGGAAAGAGAAAGGTCAACATTACTTACAAAGGAAACAAAAGAAGTAAACATAGTAGAAGGGGAGGTTGTACATAACATCCATCTAGCAAAATCACTAAGAAAGGAAGAAAAAGATAGATTCATCCATTTTTTCAAACAAAGACCTATCAACTTTGCTTGGTCCTATTCAGAAATGCTAGGTTTAGACTTTGAATTAGTATTGCATCACTTACCTTTGATACCGGCAATTAAACCTTACAAGCAAAAATTGAGAAAAATGCATCCAAGTATCGCATTAATTGTTAAAATAGAACTACAAAAGTTGTTGGATGTAGGTTTTTTTAGACCTATTGACTACGTGGAATGGATATCCAACCTAGTACCTGTCATTAAACCCATAGGAGGCATAATAATCTCTACTAATTTTTGGGATCTAAATAAAGCTTGTCCTAAAGATGACTTTCCGCTACCTAATATTGACATGATAGTTGACCTAACAGCTAGAAATGAGATGCTATCCTTAATGGATGGTTTTTTAGGATACAAATAGATTAAAATTGCACCAGAAGATCAGCATAAAATGACCTTTACATGCCCATGGGGAAAATACTGCTAGAATGTGATGCCATTTGGTCTCAAAAATACCAGAGCAGCATAACAAAGAGCCATGACAATATTGTTTCATGACATGATCCACAACATAATGGAAGATTACATGTATGATATATTGGCTAAATCACAAACAAGAGAAAGTCACTTTGTAGTTATTACATAGATATTTGATCAGTTAGAACAGTATAATGTCAGATTAAATCAGAAGAAGTGTGTATTTGGCATAATGATAGGTAAACTGTTAGGGTTTATAGTATCAAATAGAGGAATTTAAATAGACCCTGCTAAGGTCAAGACAATCATTGATATGCAACCTCCATCAACACCTAAACAACTCAGAGGGTTACAAGGAAGACTGCAATCCATAAGGAAATTCATAGCACAGTTGGCAGATAAGTGTCACCCATTCCAGCATTTACTGAGGAAAGGAGTTACTTTTAAATGGACAGAACAATGCTAGGAAGCTTTCCAAGCTATAAAAGATTATCTTTTGAACACACTAGTGTTAATATCTCCTACTCAAGGACAACCTCTAATGTTATGCATATCAGCAACAAACTCAGCTCTAGGAGCTCTATTGGCACAACATGACAAAAATCAAAAAGAAAGAGCCATTTATTATATAAGTAGGACTTTGATTGGCTATGAACTTAATTATACCCCCATAGAGTGAGCATGGTTAGCAGTAATCTTTGCATCCCAAAAGCTCAGACATTACATGTTGAGTCATAAGGTACAACTCATTGTACGCTTTGACCCACTCAAGTACCTATTGAGCAGAGCAACATTGACCGAGCAATTGGCTAAGTGGGTTATGATCTTGAGTGAGTTTTATATAGAATACATAGATAGAAAAGCCATAAAAGGACAAATTATAGAAGATCAATTAGCAGAGGCTCCTATACAGGATAGTCACCCATTGCTGATAGACTTTCTAGATGAATCCATGTTTACATTAACTACCTTAGTAATGTGGAAGTTATACTTTGATGGGTCATATACAAGTCATGGATCCTGAGCAGGGATTCTCTTCATTACTCCTCAAGGAGACATTATACCTAAGTCATTTAGGATCAATTTCCAATGCACCAACAATATGGCTGAATATGAAGCTCTCCTCATAGGGCTTCGTACAACTTTACAATGGAAAATACAAGAGTTACAGGTCTATGGTGATTCATAGTTGATTGTAAACCAATTCAATGATGATTACAACATGAAGGATGAAAAACTCATGCCTTATAAGAAGTTGGTCGAAGATTACAAGGAGCACTTCAGCAAAATTACCTTCAAAAAAATCCTAAGGATACAAAACAAGGCAACAAATGCAATGGCAACCATAGGATCTCTTCTGAATATGCCTGCTAACGAAACTCAGTTTGAGTTCATCATAGAATAGTTGATGTTACCTGCATATGAGACTCCCTTATCAGACTATGTATGTGCAATCGTGGGTCCAGAATCACCTTGGTACAATGAAATATATACATATTTACATACTCAATACATGTCGCTAGATCTATCCAAGAATCAAAAGAAGACATTAATTCATCAGGCATCTAGATACAACATTATAGCAAATACTTTGTATAGAAAGGGTTTCAATGGAACTCTTCTACGATGCCTGGATGAGAATGAAGCACACCTTGCTTTAAAAGAAGTTCATGATGGAATCTGTGGGGCTCACCAAAGCGGTCTTCCATTGTCAAAGAAATTGTTGAGAAAAGGTTATTACTAGCCAACCATTGGAAATGACGCTTACAAGTATGTACATAAGTGTAAACAATTCCAAATGCATGGAAATCTTATTCATGCACCAACACAAGATCTTCAACCCATTACATCACCTTGGTCGTTTTCATAATGGGGATTAGATCTAGTGGGTAAAATCAACCCAACTTATTCCAATGGGCACAAGTTCATCTTGACAGCCACTTAATACTTTAGCAAATGGGTTGAAGCAATTCCTCTAACATACACCACTGGAAAACAGATAGCAAAGTTCATGCTCAACTACATTATATGTAGATACGGAGTTCCAATGTGCTTTGTTATAGATAATAGGCATCCATTTAAAAACCAGGAAGTGAAAGAGTTGTGTGACAAATTCCACATAGAACAGAGATTTTCCATGCCATACTATCCACAAAGTAATGGGCAAGTAGAGGCTAAAAATAAAACAATACTAAAAATCCTTAAGAAAGTAGTGATTGACACAGGCCAAGACTGGCATCTCTAGTTAAATCCTGCTCTTTGGACCTATAGAATAGGAGTACACACACCTAAAGGAGCAACACCATATTCCTTAGTCTATGGGATAGAAGCGATACTCCCCATTGAAATAGAAATACCATCTCTAAGAGTCTCCTTACAGAACATCATATCAGAGGAAGACTATAGGGTAGCAAGGTTACAAGAACTTGAAACCCTTGATGAAAAAAGACAAACAATGTTTAACCATCTACACGGATATCAAAATAGACTAAGACAAAGTTATAATAAACCAGTCTGCCCACCAAATTTTCGAGTGGGAGATCTAGTACATAAAGAGAATCAAAGGAACCTAGTGGAACAAGAAAGGCCAGGGAAATTCGAACCTAACTGGCTAGGTCCTTTCATTATAATAGGGGTCATAGGAAATGGAGCATATAGTTTCTTTTTTAAATGCATTGCATTCTCAAACGTTTTGGCAATTACATATAGAAGCATCAATAAAACAAGGCAACTGTCTAAGTTTATCATCTGTTTGCATCCAAGAGAAGCAAAGGTCATATCCTTTCTTAGATATTCAGACATGAAGTCCTTGAGGTTCTAAGGTCATTCATTTTCAACATTACCTTGTGATGATGCTTTACTTATGGTTGAGTAGCAATTTCACTATTTGTGACTTATTAACCCACAATCTATCAATCGCTATATCTGACACATTAAGAAGATCTCTAATTCATTCTAGACACCTAGTTGATCATATGTCTAGTTAAAAATCTAAAATTCTACTTCAGCGCCACTGTAATTGTCACACCCAAGTAGGTTTCATTACTTACATGTCAAGGCAAGAAAAGAAAAGGAAAAAGAGATATGCCAAATATCCATCTAAAGGCAAAAAGAGAAATGATACATAACTCAAATATCATGCATACAAATGCAATAAAAACCTTGACTATGGGAACATGCAAGTAACTCCATCAGGGCTATGAATGCCTACTAGCAATGGAGAAATATTTGAGAAATTATAGTCTATAACCTCTCAAGGCTTGCTGGCAGCAAGGCTCTATTCAGGATTCTTTTGAAGTTAGGATAAACCATGTAGCTAGTCATATAGGATGCTAGGGATCTTTAGTGAACACAAGAGCAAGAATTAACTCATCTGCACACACATGGGAAAAAGAAGATCAAAGTTTCAAGAACCAATGGGGAAGTTTTCCACATCTCCATTTGTAAATCCTAGTCACTAAGTGTGTTGAGATGAATGATCCCAGGGACTTTAGAGATCGATTGACCGCTTATCTATGAAAGGTTTTGCACCTCCATTTTCAATTGGTGTATCACAAATGCAAAAACAAACATAGTCAACCTTGTTCGAATAGGAAATGCATCTTCATCTTGCATATTGCATTCACATAGGTCATCTTAAAAATTCATTTGTCTCCACGTACATTCTGCAGATCATTATGTCATATAGGTTTGCACATTGGGGGCATAATTGGAAAAATCCTAAAAATTAGATAAAGTCCTGAAAAAATCCAAAAAAGTTTTTTTTTTTTTTTTGAAAAACAAAAAAATGCAAAAACATTGAAAAACTCAAATCCAAAAAATACTGAAAAACTTAAAAATACCAAAAAAACATTCATATAATGTCCTTCAAAAAATCATCCAAAGCATTCAAATATGCAGAACATAACAACCAAAAACATCTACAAAACAATCCTACAAAATCCAAAAACATCTACAAAATATCCTAAAAAAATCAATTCAAATATCGATCTACATAATCCAAAAACATTGAAAAAGCTCTTGGAAAAGAACTAAAAATCGAAAATCAATGAATCAGAAAAAATTGCAATAAAATGTCTTGTGAGAAACAAATACGCTAGCAGATATCCAACAAACACTTCACATGAAGTTAACAAAGGATACGACTATCCAGTCAAACATCTGCAATCAACTGATCGAACTATCTTATCAATCGTATCATATCCATATCAAAGTGATTATTATCTTGTCTTAAATAGAAGAATATACACTTGAAATCAGACAGGTCAGCCTTAACGCAACTTTCTGAGATCAGATATTATCAATCATCACATCAAACAACAGAGAATGAAGGCACAAGGTCAGTATAGCTGCTGAATTTTGTTTGGGTCAGTCTTTATCTTTTTATCATTTGGTGACAGATATTGTTCCTATGCTACTCAAGGATGTCTACAAGTGACTAGAGGAGCTATGATGGGCATTATCTTTTTCTTTGTTTTCTATTTGTGGTGTGAACCGATGAAATTCTAGGGAAATTTCTCTAGTGGGTGTCTGTGATAAGAGCCTTCACATCAAGGTGAAATTACCACACATACCTTGACCCCTAGCATAATTCCTAGAATGGAGGGTTCATCTTCTATCTAAATCGCATTCTTTCTAACATTCTTTCTACCATCCATTGTTCTTTCTATCATCTTACTAATATTTCTTCAAGATGTATCTGAGTTAAAATTGGTTCAACCATTATCATACAAAAAACATTCATTATAGATCCATGTGCATACATTATAGATTCATTTTCATTCATTAAACATTCCATTGCATTTCATATAGATTCATTTGCATTTCATTATACATTTCACTGCATTTCATATAGATCCCATTAATCATTCATTATAGATTCCATTTGCATTCATTTAGATTTAGTTTATCATGATTAATACATACATGTACTACCATTGCATTTAGAATCATATAGAATCCAATAGATAAAAATCATAAAACTCATAGCATCATATAAGCATACCTGAGAAGCAAAACATACATAGATCATTGCCAAAACCCACATGTCATATATGTATATAACTCAAAAATGATAATGTGTGTGAATACAATAAATAAACCCAAAGGCTTAGATAACATGATCAAGCAACAGTGCCTCTATCAGTAGGTGGATCCTGTCTACTAGATCCTACCCCAGGATGTCAAGGTGGTCCCATAACGCCACTGCTAGTCCATCGAGAAGTAGATCTACTTGATCTCCTCCCCATAAATGCACCGAAGCTAGGCTCTCTCTAACCCTCAGGGATGGCTCTCTCATATGCCTATCGATAATAAATAGATTCCTACACAGTAGTGAAATACCTATCTGCATGGTCACACGCATCTATACCTACTCTTAAAAGTTGATCAAAGGCATCCATGGTAACCTAACATCTCCACACTGCCTCATCTCTCTCCCTCTGGAGACGATCTCTCTCAGCCTCAAGGGCACCATAATCTGCACAATAAGTATCTCGCTCGATATCTCATCTAGCGACTTCATCCTCCAAACTCTAGACCCACACTTTAAGAGTCTATAGCTCATCCACCTCACCAACCTGTTCTATCCCACCCTTAGCACCAGACACATCCTCTAGCTATGGCATATCCTCATCATCACCTCCATCCTCACTGCTCAATGACTCAAAAGAATCATCGTTGTCCTCACTGCTAATAGACTCGGTGTCTCCACCAATGTCTACATCCTCATCTCCCTCATCTCCTCCCTCATCTCCACCACCTCCTCCCTTAACTCCACCCTCTCCTCCTCCTCCAACTCTATTCCCCGCGTCTATCCTCAACCATTGTCTTCGATGGTGAATCTACTCTACTGTAATCGAAACAACAAGATTAGTCAAAGGCATTGGCCTGTGCCTAGCAAACCATGCATCATACTCCGTCATCGTCCTTGGATCTACTCCACCTCTACTCCAACCCCAGAGTAATGGCTGCAGAGAATCAAACTCAGCATAAGCAACATGTGGTTGTATGTACACAGGGTAATCAAATACCTCTTGTGATACACGAGCAAAATACGTAGTAACCATGGGTGTCACCTGTACATCACCAAACTATCTCAGAACCCGCCTTGGAAGATACATCTCAATGATCTACTGGGTCTCAAAGGTCCTACCAATAAGATATATTTGTTGTCGACAGAAATACAAGTGCACTACATCATCAGACCAACCGGGGCAATCTAAGTATGGTCTCCAAATAAAATGCTACAATATGTCAAACTGATGTCTCCAGTACAAGGTGTTCATCGAACCTTTGTGTTTGATACCTGTTGTATACCTGAAAGCATAAGACTCACCGGGCTGGAAATCTACATGAATAATAGGCCTAGAAATAGAAATGTGCTCCTATGCCCATGTCTGAAGAAAAGTAATACCACAACTAATAGAACGGTATCCAAGATACACAATACCATGCATCTGATAGTACAACATGCTTAGTAGACAAGGACCCAAAGCATACAGTCAATGATGAAAAATCATATCATGGAGCACTCTACCGCATCCAATTGGAAACCCATGCCCTCATCTGTTAGGTATCAATAAACCACTGACAACACTGCATAATACAATAGTCAGGTCAGCATAATCTAATCGGGCCCAAGGGATGTCATAACGACCACTGATCTACAAGTCCTGAATCTCACACTCGAAAAGTGCACATAGTCTAGCAATGCCATCACCATGGTCATATAAAACTCTCTCACCATGAATAGGAATCCGTAGTATATGCCATACATCCTCTAGAGTAATCGAAGCCTCACCAGTCGGAAGATGAAAAGAACAAGTCTCGGAATGCCACTACTCTATCAAAGCTGTAATCATGGCCCTATTGGCTATAACCTCTAGCAAATGTAAAACATGATATAGACCAAGCTGTCAGATATGCTCGATCTCCTCATCCGGTAAGTCAACTCGAAGATCCAATCCACTAGGTCTGCTTTGTTGGCAGTATAACACTCCAATGTTTTCCTGCAACAAGGAAATGTTCAAAATATCAGATATCAGATCTTGAAAAAACAAAAAATATTTTCAAACGCATGACAAAAAATTACACATACAACGAATGCGTGATAGTTATGGCTAATGCGGAATAGTTATGACTCTTCTGTGATGTTTAAAGGTAATGCATAATGAAATGGGTGCATGCGTAACAATAAACACTTATGCGTAAAGAAATGAGCGAATGCGGCATGATAACACTAATGCGTAACACTTACGATGCCTACATAGCATTTAGAATGTTTGCGGTACAGTTGACACTAATGCGTAAAAATCTATAGGTGATTGCATGACACAATGCAAAAATGGATCATGGAAATTTTTTTGGAAAATGGCATAAAACAGGCATAAATCAGGAAAAAAAATGGAAAAATACCATGCCGCCAGTCTCAGGAGGTCTCTGATATGAACGTACTCATTCAGATAGGTGCAATCATGCTCTATAACCAACAATGATGATCAAATACTCAGAAAAAAGCACACAAATTGCAAAGAAAACCAAGGAATTACCAAAGTGCAAATGAGCAAATGAAAACCTAAAATCTCTATTTATAGCTCAAAATTAGGGTTTTTTGACACCTTGTAGCCTACTCAAATGATTTCAAAATTGCATGAAATTTCACACACTTGCTCATTACACTGATATCAAAAACATGGTCTCAATTTTGGAATTTTCCGACCACTTTTTTCGAGGGGGCATATTTACACTATACAACAGTATCACCAAGGCATACTGGGGCAGAATTTTTTTGTTTTCTTTGAAACAATATCATTTTGACATTGTCTCAAAGAGGGGCAAATGTAGACACCTAAAAATGTCTCATTGATCATGTACTAGTTATTCCTCTAATTGATTAAATAATTCCTTAATTATTTAATTAAGTTAATTAATCTTATTCTTCTAATTCATCTATTTCTTCTATTTTTCTTCTAATTTCATATTTCCTTATCATCTTATTAATTATTATATTTTCCTATTCTATCATCATTTAATCATTTTAATCATTTCCTAAATATTTATTATTTAATTAATTATGGTTAATTCCCCAGTTTAAATAATCTTTGTAGACACCTAAAAATATCTCATTGATCATGTACTAATTATTCTTCTAATTGATTAAATAATCTTTATTATTTAATTAATTTAATTAATCTTATTCTTCTAATTTTATATTTCCTCATAATCTTACTAATTACTCTATTTCTTATTCTTTCATCATTTAATCATTTTAATCATTTTAATCATTTTCTAAATATTAATTAAATAATTATTATTTAATTAATTGTGATTAATTCCCCAATTTAAACAATCTTTATTATTTAAATAGGTTACTAATTATTCAATTTCTATCTCTAATCATCTAATCATTCAACCCTCTTCTAAATATTAATTAAATATTTGTTATTTAATTAATCATGATTTAATCTTTTAAATTAAATAATCTTTATTATTTAATTAAATTCAATTTCTACATAATTAAATAGTTTCATTAAATTACTTAATTAGCTAATTAATTCTTCCATTTCCAAATCCCCAAATTATAATTTCATTTAATTTCATATTCTTCTAATTTCTTCCAAATTCAATTACATGTGCATGATTTCAAAACCCAAATTGAAAATCAAAAGTCAAGTTCTAAATATATTCGAGTACTAAATTGAATAAATAAATTTAATTATTTAAATAATATCTTATGCAAAGATTAAATTAATAATCTAAATCTAAATGCAAGCACATGCTAAATTAATTAATTAAATCAATCAATTAATTAAATCATTTATCTCTTCAACTTCTATTTCCATCTTTCAGTTAGCTTTTTCTAAATTAAGATCTTTGTGTCATCTTCTTTATTTCCTCCAATCATTCTTTTTCTTCCTTTAGTCAGCTTTTTCTCAATCAGTTGACTCAATTAATCTATTCAATCTATTTAGTTTCAATCCTATAGTCAACAGTTCAACTATCAATTTTCACTTGAGCTTTCCTGAGTTCACACCTCTTGATCAATCTGTTCCACCTTTCAATCAATCCTCTCCAATTTTCTATAAATTGAGCATCCAATCTCCATTTTCAACAATCACGAACTTTGAATCTTTGTGTCACTTGCAGGTTACCAGTGCAATAACTGAGAGCCATCTTACCATGAAGAGGAGAAGAGCAATGGAAGTTCTATGCACTCATAGAATAGGGAGTTTTGATTTGATTTGATTTGATTTGATTTATAATTCCTATTTCTCAATTGCGTTATTCCATTTTATTGTTTGTTAAATTTTGAATTAGGATAGGGATCCGTGATTTCCCTTGTTTCTAATTGATTACTTTGTTAATAGAAGATGAATTTTGCATCCCGCATTTTGTTGAACCTGACATGAACTAACATCAATTTAACTTTTTCTGTGTTTTGTGTGATTTTTGCAGATTGTGTAGATTATTCATTTTTCTTTTGTAGGTTGCATGAATTTTGAGAAAAAGATTTTACTTCATGCATTAGAGCTTACATCATCACACAATCGCATAGATAAGATCACGCATTCATTCAGACAGGGTCATGCAGTCACCCTGTCTAGATCACGCAATCACCCTATTGGGATCAGGCATTCGCAGGAAGCTTTGTTGTTTAATTTTTTCTTCCATCTGTTATATGTTATGTTTAATTCTGTCTTAATATTGGTTAATCTAGGATCAAATTTCTTTTTATTTCATAATTGGATTAACACTGTTTATGGCAAGAAAAGTTCAGTTCAAGATTTCAGGTACAAGAAGGACGAAACAACAAAGGAGAGAAGCCAAACGATATCAAAAAGTTCTCCAGGCAAAAAAATTGATACAGGTTTCAGAGGAACAATTGGCCTTAGACAGATATAATAGCCTAGTTCTTTCTTATATAGTTAAATATGATGTAATCAATATTGAATGGATGATGAGGGATTTGGTTAGGGCTTCACAATTGGTTTCGCAGGTTCCTGATCAGGTTTAGTTTTCTTGTATTTTTCTAATTTTTTTTTGTTGTCTGCATTCGGTCACGCAATCGAGCTATTAGTGCTACACAATCAACCATATAACGTCACACATTTGGTCTATCAGATTTACACATTCAGTCTATAAGTATCACACAATCGCTCAGGTAGTATTATGCAATTGCCTCTGTCAAGTTTTGAGTTTCTATTTTTTTTTGTTGATTTAATTTTACTACTAATCTTCTGTTTACATCCTGTGGCAGATTCACAGAGAGGATTAGATTAGCAATTTTGCATGCACACTTCACACTTCAATTTTTAGTGCTTAAAGTCAACAATAGTTAAAAGTGACATGCATGGATAACCTCACACTTTAATTTTTAGTGCTTAAAATAAACAATAGTTAAAATTGACATGCATGGATAATCTCACACTTCGTTGTTGGTGCTTAAAATGAACATGGGCTAAAATTGACATGCGTGTATCTCACACTTGGTTTTTAGTGCTTAAAAATCAAACAAATGGTTAAAATTGACATGTATGCCTTCATTCTTGGATTTGGTGTTTAAAATTAACATGCACAAGTAAATCTAACACCTAAATTTGGGCTATAAAATGAACATGAATTAGGTTGCATTAGATTAAATCATTTTTCATTTTCTTAAGGGAAAAGAACTTTTCATTATGTCTGGGGTGGACCTACAGTTAAACTAACTGACTTTCTCCTCGCCATTGGGCTCTTGGGAGAAAGAAGGAAGGTGACAACAACATCCAAATTTTCTTTTGTTCTACATAGTGAGGGGTATCTTTGACTGGGGATTTCATCACCCCACAGAGGTACTTTGAATTGGGATGCATTGGGGATATCATCTCTCCTAGCGTACTCTCAAGCGGGTTTTTCGAGCCGCTATATAAATATACTGGTTAGGCGGCTAGAGTGTTGAGTGAATTCGATGTATGTGGGGGCCTTCCCTGCATCAATAAGCTCAACTAAAGCCTTAAGTGGCTTTCTCTAAGAATCCATCATTGGATCAGGACCCCTCGAAACCTAATACTAAGAACCAATTTAGTTTCCAAAAATCCTACATTTAGTGGTTCCGGGAGTGTGGATCGTACCCCATAGATACCCCTCATGTACCTTACATTATGAGACAGAAATCCCTCAGTGATAAGATCTTTGGATCTCGGGGTAAGAGAGACTGGCATACCTAAGAAGTGTGTACCATGGAGTGGAGCCAGTGCTGCCAGGCTCTCTATCTGTCTGTCTTGTTTCGGTATTTTGCTGCAGGGGCCTCACTGAATGGTGTCCACTATCTAGCCTAAGATTGTATTCTGTTCTTTTTTATGTATCGTTGTGCTAGACTAGTATTGAGTCAATCCCTAGGCTATTTTAGGCCCTATCCCACGTATCTCCAAATTTTTTGAGATTGTGCGAAAATTGAGTCAGTCAGCTATACATACCTATCGGCAATTGTTCTCAGATTTGGAAAACTACAAAAAATTGTCCTACATACGAAGTTACAGAAAACAAAGTCCATTTTGAAACCGATTCTCAAAAGTCCTTACTTGTGACCCTAGGCAGTCTTTTACACAGTCTTTTACATAGTCTTTTGCATAGTCCCACTTACATCCTCATTATCATGCTACATCTTTTGCATAGTCCTACTTACGTCCTCATTATCATCCTACGTCTTTTTCATAGTCCCTCTTACGTCCTCATTATCATCCTAAGTCTTTTTTGCATTATCATCCATATTAGTTACATTATCACATACGTCTTCATCTAGACCTCATATTCATCTAAGTCCATTGTCAGTTATAGGTTCATAGCATGTGCATTCATGGGTCTCCCAGGTGATGGTTTAGTCCCCTTCGAGCAACCTAATCTAGCTCCAAATGATGGTCAATGAGAAATCATTTATGGTCTAGCTAATTTAGCTTGGGATTTCAGAAGAAGCGCACCTCAATATATAGGAGTCATACATGAGATAAACATTGAGTCTAGGATTTCCCGTATAATTGATAGAGAGATTGAGGCTGAACAAATTCATCAACAAATGGAAAGACTTGCATTAGAGAAATCTAGAAATGCTAAAAAGGTCTTACATCAACCTCCTCAATAGAGTCTAGTATAGTCTTGCGTACCTCATATTTACATCTATAGTCTAGTGTTAGGCCATTGTCTTGCATAGAACCACCTTCATATAGGCAATTTTAGATGCCTGTCACAAGGTCCCAAAAAGCGAAAGGAATAATGGACCCAAACAGCACACAGTCTATAAACCCTACTTGGAACATGGACATGTCAATAGGTCAACACTCAGGTACATAGACAATGTCCACCATAAATGAATTACAATAGCATTTGACAAAAGAAGAAATTGAGTCTGCATAGCAAGACCCACATGTCCTCATGATACTAGATGCACTTATACATAGCGATCGGGACAAGTATCTTTCGTTGTTAATACAAAATGGGGCAAAACTACCTGAGGATTTTGATGTCACAAATATTTTACCACTAGGAAAAACTTTAGGTCAAGATAACAGTCAAACACCACCCTTGACACAAATACAAGCAGTCACCTCTAGTTTTCCTCAAAACGTACCTATCCAAACAAATGTCAACACAAATACAAACTTTCAAACAAGTGTGTCATCCTTAATGATCAATGCTAGTATACCATCACAGAGCATACTATTGGTTTTTTGGTATGGTTTTGTCATTGATGTCAACACCTACTAAATACACCTACTTTGGAGATCCAGCAACATTCACCGGCAAACAGTAAACTGTGCAACAGTTACTAGTATATGGTTCACTGGCAGGATATAATGTTCACCGGTACCTGCAATGACATGGAAGACACTTGGTAATATCGAAGACATCATGTGGACACTTTATTTTGAATTAATAATCATTGGTATACTCTTATTTGCATATTTTCTTTTACCGGCAAATAGGTCCAGGTTATCTAGGGTTTCACCAACAGGCTTATCTTTTCCAGATCAACATGGCACGCTATGGAAATGATTTATTATTGTTGTAAATGCATTAAGCCGACATATTCAATTGGTTATTGCATCGGATATTGTATTATTTGTAAAATGTTTTTATTGTAATATCTTGTAGAGCTGACCTACTAAAATTGGTCTTAGGGTATGGTATAAATGTAAGATCTTATTTTTAAGATCAAGTGTGGAATGCGAAAAAGATTTAAGGAAGGGTATATGCGAGGTCAAGCAAAGGTATACATGAAGACATCATTCGAAGGTGAAGTTAGGTTTTTGTAGAAGCATATCAGCATTACACCGGTACTGAATCCAGCATATGAAGATGCTATTTTGTGCAGTACATTCTCATTGGATTTAACCATCCAACTATAGTCAGTGTGACTCCCATTTGTGATTGAGTAGTGAGCTCTAGGCTGTTGGCCTTTCTGCATGTGTAGACCCCTCTTTGTACACTTACTATCTGCAGTAGTATCATCTGATTGTGGGTAAGGTTTCCCACTATGGTTTTTCCCCTTACAGGGTTTCCACGTACAAATATTGGTGTCATGTGTTGTGGATGACCTTGTGCTTATGTTTCATGCATTAATTCTTACCGATATAGCAATTTTCTATTAACACTGTTTACCGACATACTTAACTGTCTTATCGGTATTAAGCATTAAGTTGGTTAATAAGTTTTTGGTTTGAATTTATTTAACAATTGATTCACCCCCCCCCTCTTAGTTGTCTCCGGGACCTACACATACTAATAATATCAAGTGTCTCAGTACCTAGTGCAACCCAACCTCTAGTTTCCTATTCTATGGGATTCACATATAGTCAAAAAAATGCAAATTTAGGTATTGCCAATACAACAAGTACAACTTGACCAAACATGGGTTTGCATATCAGCTATTTCACAGTACCTAGTGGAATGCACAACACACAAGGTTATAATCTTGGTACCTTCCAACACCCTCCTAGTTATGCAACCACAAATCCTTTTGTGGGACATACACAAACACAAGGTATACCTTTGACACAAATAGATATTCTGACACAACAAATATAGAATTTGCAACAACAAATGATGACAATGCAAACTGATCATGATAAAAAGAGCTACACAATGCAGGACCTACATCCTTATCCTTAAGTGAAGATGAAATTGTTTCAAAAGTTTTAAGAGGATTGCCACCAGTATAGAAAATGAAGGTTACTACTATAAATGAGTTAAGAACAATGCCTAATACATCAATAACTAGGGATACATTAATTGGAAAACTTTCATCTTTTGAAATTGAGGAATTTGGTCTTGTTGCTACTATAAAGACATATTTAGCTTTTAAGGCATCAACATCATCTGCACCATCATTTGACAAGTCTGATTGGAAATCCTTTTATGCGAAAGAACTTGAGGAAAGCAGGAGAGAAAATGAAGAACTTGAAAAGCTTGAAGCACTATTTGCAAGGAAAATGCCTAAAGGTCTAGTTGGAAGTAAGTATAAAAGTAAAGCACCCTTTAAATGCTTTAACTGTAATAAGATTAATCATATGGCTTCTAGATGCCCTGATAGATATGCTAGACTAAGAGAGGAAGCTAGGAGAACATACAAGCCTAACCTTGAATATCAAAGATACATATTTAAGAAGAATAAAGATAAATCTTGTTATCTTATTGATGAAGGAGTGATTGATGATTCTGATGAAGATCCAGTAGACAATGGATGGGTTTTTGTTGCTATAATAGAAGATCAACCGACACCTACTATTCAACTAGTAGAGTGGGCCCTGGAAGCTAAAGTTGAAGTTAAGGATGAATGGATCATTGATTCAGGATGCTCACATCATATGATTGGTGATAAATGTAAATTCTTGAACTTTCGGGAATATAATGGAGGCTTAGTAAGATTTGGAGATGATAAAGCTTGTTTGATCAAAGGTAAAGGTACAATATCTCTTGATTGTAAGCACAATACTAGCAATGTTTACTATGTTGAAGGTTTAAAGCATAATCTTTTGAATGTTGGTCAATTAGTTGAGAAGGGATTTCAGTTACAATTCAAAAATGGAAAATGCAAAATCATGAATAGAACTGGTTTGGAAATTGCAACTGGTAATCAAACTAGAGGCAATATCTTTCACTTGAATAATAGTGAAAAGACATGCTTGATTGCACATATTGATGAAAGTTGGCTATGGCATAAGAGACTCTATCATGTAAATTTTGATTGCATGGTAAAAATCAATACTACTAAGGCAGTTAGAGATTTACCTAAAATTGTCAAACCTCACAATACAGTATGTAAGGAATGTCAATTTGGAAAACAAGTTAGAGCTACTTTTAAAAGTATTCCAGAAAAATCAAATAATTCTCTTGACTTAATTCATACTGATTTATGTGGTCTAGCTAGAACTAAAAGTTTGCAAGGTGATAGATATTTCATGCTAATCATTGATGACTACTCTAGAATATGTTGGGTTACTTTTCTCAGAGAAAAATCAGAAGCACTTGGAAAGTTCAAACTGTTTAAAGCAATGGTAAAGAATGAAACCGGTAAGAAAATTAAATGTATGAGATCAGATCAAGGAAGAGAATTTACATCTAAGGAATTTAATGCATTTTGTGAAGTGAATGGAATAAGAAGACAACTATTAGCACCCCGGACACCATAGCAGAATGGAGTCATGGACACCACAACTATCATTTTGTGTTGACATCAATGACAAAACCATACCAAAATACCAACAATCTCCCCCTTTGGCATTGATGGCAACACAAGATGGAAAAACCATCAAAGTGCCAAAACAAAAATGCCAAATACCAACTGTAAGAAAATCAAATGTCTGAGATCAAATCGAGGAGAATTTACATCTAAGGAATTTAATGCATTCTGTGAAGTGAATGGAATCAAAAGACAACTATCAGCACACTGGACACCACAATAGGATATCAAAATAAGAAAAATGCAACCCCTAGAGGGAATAGTGATACTTTAGATAGAGAGAGAGAGAAGAAGATAAGTGTTTAGTAGGTGTTGACATCAATGACAAAACCATACCAAAATACCAACAATGACAAAACCATACCAAAATACCATAAGTCATTGATAAGTGTTTATTAGATGCTAACATCAATGATAAAACCATACCAAAATACCAATAGGTACATAATAAAATACCATCAAATCAACATTAAGTAGACTAATATATGACAAAGAGATCTATTGTTATTCAAAAGAGCTAGATGACTTAGGGAGTGACACTACACTTCTTCTAATAATAACCCTTGTCCTAAATATCAAAATAATAAGCCTACAACTATTGATGATCAAGAACAATTAGCAACTAGAATCTTTTTGAAATTGAATTATAACACGAATGTTGTTTTTCCCTTTGTGAAGTTTAGCACTAAGCATAAAGAAGGTAGTGGACTTTTTGTTTTTTATCATGGTGGTTTTTATTCTCTTGGAAAGTGTAAATAATTTAAGGAATTTTTCCAAGAGCAATACAATATTTTTTGTATATGTCTTTCAAACGATCTTACTCTCTTTCTAGGTGAAATGGTAGTGCCTTAGCACTCCTCTCACCCTCATGCTGCTCCTCGCTGATGGGAATGGGTATGGGATAGACTAGCCCAGTCTATGCTCCTTGATCCTCTCCTTGGATCACCAGGTGTTTCTACCACACCCTAGGGTCTCTAGGACTTCCCTTTCTTGTGGAATCCCCAGACCTCACCCAAACCACCCACCAACAATCTGTGATTTTCCTCCCTAAGTCACATCTACTCTCAAGCATCAAAAACCCTCACATAGGCTAATAAGGGTTTAGCTCCTTCTTCACCTTCTTAGGTCCTAGCAAGGTTAGGATAGGTCTCTGATATGGTTATCCATCCATTCATGTGCCCCCAAGATGTTTTAACCTTCCAACTCCTTACCGATCTCACTATTTTTCTTTTTTCCTACAAAATAGGGCTACAAGGAATGGGCACAATTAGGCCTCCAATCCGGACTTCTAGGGCTCCCTCTTGCAAATGATGCACATACTTGTGAAAATTCATAAAAGGACTGCTGATCATTTGGCAAGGGCTCAAATATTTTTCTAGTTTTGGGCCTCCAAGTGTTCGTACACTGCCCTAGGTGAATTTTGGGGTTTTTGAGGGTTTTTTTTTACAAGGGTTTTAAGGCTTGCCTGGGTCACACTGATGGTTTATTGACTTTGCCACCTTATCTAGATTGGTGGAAGCTCCTCCTTCTCTCCAATGGTGCTTCACACATCCCTCTACACCTCCTCCAAAGGGTGCCTCCCTCCTTGTCCTACCTTGCTCTCATGAACCTCTGCAACTTCAACCCTTCCTAGCCGGGCACAGTCTACTCTCGCCTAGGAGTGGGTCTTTGAAAGACTTCCCTGCATCTTCAAGGGCACTACTTTCTTTGAAGTAATGTATAGGTTCTATAATCCTATTCCCCATGGTTTCATGGTGACTCCATAATGGGGATAGGAGTTATCATTCCATTTCACAAAACAGTCCAAAACTGGATAGTGACAGAGTACTTCACAAAAATAATTACAAACACACAAAAAACTACACAAGAACCTATCCTAAGTGCTAAAAATGAAAGTATGAATACAATGCAAGATTCACAACACCTTTTAGTTCATAAAGCAATCCATTATCAGCCTGTTAATGCTTCATTTATGCCGACTGGCAACAAAGACCCAGTGACAGTCATGGTCTTTACTCTTGGCCATACAATCTGACATCCAACCCATCATTTTAGGGTTTGAAACCATACATAGCATCATTTCCTTGGTCTGTGTGCCAAAATTAGGATTGTCCATGCTATTCTAAGGTTTTTGACCTATTAGGTGGAAAAGTTGCTTGACAACTTTGAAAAGTTGTCATGCAACTTTTTACAACTTTTGAGCAACTTTTCCAAAGTTGCTTTTCTTAACTCCTAGGCCTACATTGGGTTATCCTATGGGCACTGCCATGCTAAAAGGACCCCAAAATCATCAATGGCACACATAACCTCTCCTCCATAAGAAATGAGAACCTAGGACCTAAATTAGGACCAAATTAAGACAAATGAGCTCATGGCTCTTATTACATTTACAATGGCTTCTTAAAGAAGCAAAACACCAACAAAAACCAAAAAGAGGAAGACCGTAGAAGGGTGCTCCTACACCATACTCCCCCTCTGCACAAAATTTAAGGAATTGAGGGAGAAATGAGAGCTGGGTCAATACCAAGTTTCTTGAACTTTCCCTCTTCAACCCAAGAGGCTTCAGACTCAGGTTGACCTGCCCACTTCACCAAGTGTTGCGTATAGACCTGGTGTCTAGTAGACTTTTTCACCCTTAACTCTAAGATCTCCTCTACTATGGGCTGCTTCATTTGAGGTAAAGCATGCACATCCAAGTCTTGTAGTACCTTGGCTTGATTGTCAATTTGTCCTGCTATTTCACCCTTGTATAGTATCAGGTCAGCAACATTGAAGATTGGTGATATAGCCAAATCTGAAGGAAGATCAACCTTATAGGTTTTCTCACCATATTTGGATAGGATTCTACAAGGTCCTACCCTCTTCGTTTGTAGTTTAGTAGGCTTGCCACTTTGCATTCTAGCTTTGCTCAGATGGACCATCACATAGTCACCAACTTTGAACTGAACCTCTCTCCTTCTTTCATCCACTTTTGCTTTTAGTTTTGGAGTAGACTCTAGGATGGCTTTCTTGACCTGTTCTTGGACTTCCTTGATGGTTTGAGTGAAGTCCTCTGCTTGGCCACTCTTCATCTCAATGGAACCAAGTTCCTTGAGTTCACACACTCCCCTTAGATGTCTGCCATAAAAAACCTCAAAAGGACTCCTTCCAATGGTCCTATTTACATTGTCATTATAGGCATACTATGCTTGTGGAATGACTAGATCCCATGTCTACCCATACTCCTTGGTTAGACACCTCAACAAGTTGCCTAACACCCTATTAATGACTTTAGTTTGACCATCAGTTTGTGGATGGTAAGCTAAGCTAAATGATAAATTGGTCCCTAATCTTTTCCATAAGGTTTGCCAAAAATGGCCCATGAACTTGTTGTCCCTATCTAAAACAATACTTAGTGGAAGTCCATGAATCCTTACAATCTCCTTAAAGAAGAGATGTGCAACATAGCTAGCATCATGAGTAGTTTTACATGGAATGAAATGGCTCATCTTAGAAAACCTGTCTACTACCACATAGATGTTATCCATACCTATCTTTGTCTTGGGGAGTCCTACTACAAAGTCCATGCTCACACACTCCCAAGGCCTATTTGGGACCGGTAATGGTTGATAGAAGCCTGCATTACTTGATCGTCCTTTTTCCCTTTGACACACACCACATTGCTCCACATACTTTCTCACATCTCTTGGCAATTTGGGCCAATAATAGTACCTTTGTACTAGATCCAAAGTTTTGTTGACTCCAAAGTGTCCACTTAGACTACCATTGTGTTTTTCTTGGATGAGGTTTTCTCTCATGGATCCTCTAGGCACACATAACTGATTACCTTTGAACAAGAGACCATTTTGGAGAGTGTAATTTGCATACTCACCCTGAAAATGATTCTCAAACTCCTTGCAAACCTTGTAGGCTGATGAGAAGTCTTCATCTACTTCATAGAGGTCCTTGAAACGTTCTATTCCTATGCTCTGCAATTGTAACTCTTGAATAGTCAACAACTTCCTTCTTAAAGCATCTGCTAGCTTGTTGAGTTGCCCCTTTTTATGCTTGATGGTGGAGGTGAAGGATTGGAGGTATTCCATCCATTTCAAATTTTTATTGCTAAGCTTGTCTTGAGTGTTAATGTAACTCAAAGCTTGGTTATCTGTGAACACCACAAATTCCTTTGGGAGTAGGTAATGCCTCCACTTTTTGAGAGACTGAACTAGTGCATACAACTCTAGGTCATAGGCTGAGTACTTCTTCTTGGCCTCATTAAGCTTCTCACTGAAGAATGCCACATGCCTTCCTTCTTGACTCAAAACACCCCCTACTGCAATGCCACTTGCATCACATTCCAATGTAAATAGCTTGTCAAAAGTAGGTAAGAGTAGGATGGGTTTTGTGGCTACTTCTTGCTTCAATAATTGGAATGATTTATTATCCTATTCAACCCACTTGAATTTGGTTTGTAGGCCTACTTTTATGGTGTCAAGTACTGGTGCACATATGCCACTGAAATTCCTCACAAACTTTCTATAGAATTGGGCTAAACCATGGAAACTCCTAACTTCAATCCCTGTTCTAGGGGCAGGCCAATTCAAGATTGCATCCACTTTGCTTGGATCCATCTTCAAGGTTCCCTTAAACACCACAAATCCCAAGTAGACCAACTCTTGCTTTAAAAAGTCACACTTCTCTAATTTGATTGCCAACTTCTCTTCATGCAACCTCTCTAGGACTAACCTTAGATGTTCTAAGTGCTCCTCTTTGGTTTTATTATAGATGAGTATGTCATCTAAGTATACCACCACAAACTTGCCTGCAAAGTCCTTCAACACCTCATTCATCAACCTCATTAAGGTGCTTGGGGCATTAGTAAGTCCAAATGGCATCACAAGCCATTCATATAACCCTTCTTTGGTCTTAAAAATGGTCTTACACTCATCCCCCTCCTTAATTCTAATCTAATGATAACCACTTTTAAGGTCCAACTTGGTAAAATATATGGCACCTCCTAAACACTCCATCAGATCCTCTATTCTAGAAATAGGAAATCTATACCTTATGGTGATCCTATTGATTGCCCTTGAATCAGTGCAATGTCTCCACTTACCTCCTTTCTTTGATGCTAGCACTACCAGGATTGCACATGGGCTAATGCTCTTCTTGATCAATCCTTGTTCCAACAACTCCTACACTTGCCTTGCCACCTCCTTGTTTTGGTCAGGTGTGAGCTTATATGCAGCTTTATTAGGTAGGCATGCACTGGGAACAAATTCTATTTGAGGCTTATAGAACTTCTTGGTGGAAGTGTTGCAGGTGCTCCATCACTCACTATGTCCTTATACTCTTGCAACATTTGCTTCACCTCCTTGGGTACCTTTGCTTGCAGCTTGTCTTCCCCCTCCTTTGGCTTCACAAAAATGGCACACCTCACTATCTCCTTCTCATGTAGCAAGTGTAAGAACTCTTTACTAGTAGTCAATAAGACACTAGGTGTTCTTGAGGTTCCCTCATTATTCTTTGTCAGAGATTGAATCTTAAAGGTTTTGCTATCCTTCTTGAAGGAAATGGAGTTCTCCTCTCCATCATAGATCACCTTCCTATCAAATTGCCAGGGTCTACCTAGCAGTAGGTGATAGGCATCCATGGGTAACACATCACAAAGAATCTTATCCTTGTATCCTCCAATAGAGAACTCTACCCAAGTTTGTTCATTGACAAGCACACTCTGCTCTTGGTTCAACCATGTCACCTTGTAAGGGCTAGTGTGGGGTATCCTTGTGAGTTTCAACTTCTTGGCTGGCTCATCTGATATTATGTTATTAGTTGACCCTGAATCAACTATCACCTTGCAAACTTTACCAAGGATCTTGCATCTCACCTTGAACAATGCTCTCCTATGCTTAGGTTCATCCTTAACTGGTTGTCTTATCAAGACTCTATTGAACATCAAGTTTCCTCCAATCTCTAATTCAATATGGTCCACCTCAGGTGTCTTAGTACTTGATGTGTCTTCATGAGCATAAGCAACCCTCTTTCCACTATTTGATGAGGTAGGCTTGTCAGGACATCTATAGGTCGGATGTCCCAATTGACCATAGTTGTAGCATTTCATGGCTGCAAAGTAGGAGTTGCCCCTACCGGTACCTCTACCCCTACTTGGACCCCCTTGTGAACCTCTTCCTCTAGAATGGCCTCCTCTAAGATTGGTTTCACTGCCATGTTCAGTCAACTTGGATTCTCCTTGGTTCCTTTGCTCATTTGCCTTGCTTTGGTAACCACTTGAGTGATTCATTTGATCTCTACCTCTGCCTCTACCCCTATTATTAAAGTCTCCCTTCCTTTTGTTCCTCTCTTCCACCTTAGCAGCAAGCTGATGACATTTTTAGATAGTGGTAGGAGTCCATAGGCTTATTTCCTCTTGAATGTTCCACTTTAGGCCACTTAGATACCTAGCCACCTTGATAGATTCCTCTTCTTGAACTTTGGATCTAAGACAAAGCTTTTGAAACTCCTCTATGTAGGAGGTCACATCAAGGTCTTTCTACTTCAATCACTGTCTCTTCTTATGAATTTGGACTTCATAATCCTCTGGTAAGTAGTTCTCCTTGATCATACTCACCATGGCCTTCCAATTTTCAATAGGTAGCTTCCCCATGCTAACTCTCTCTTCTTGCAGGTACTTCCACCATGTCAAGGCTGCTCCTGTTAGTCTTGATTTGGCAACCTTAACCTTTTGAGCTTCTGTCACTCCTTCACACTCAAAGTGGTTCTCCATACCCTCAATCCAATCCATGACAGTGTCAATGTCCATCCTTCCACTGAAATGTGGCAATCCTTCAAAAGCTTTGGTATTCAAAGCCTTAATGGCCTTTACAAAAGGTTCTTCATTGATCAAGGGATCTGGTTCAGGTATAATGTCATCTATGTCAATGGTTTTCTTGCCTTTATCCTTGGTGTCCTCACCCCAAGGTCCATGTGTCCTTTGATTCACCACTTCTTGTAGCTTATCCCTTATCTCACTCATAACTTCTTCAAGGAGTCTATTCTTCTCCTTCTTCTCTTCTACCTCCCTAGCCAGCTCTGCATTAGTGACCATTATGTTCTCCCCTACTGATTCACCAAAATATAGAGACATGCATGGTCCACCAAATCTTTAACTAGCTCTGATACCAATCTGATGGGAATGGGTATGGGATAGACTAGCCCAGTCTATGCTCCTTGATCCTCTCCTTGGATCACCAGGTGTTTCTACCACACCCTAGGGTCTCTAGAACTTCCCTTGCTTGTGGAATCCCCTGACCTTGCCCAAACCACCCACCAACAATCTGTGATTTTCCTCCCTAAGTCACATCTACTCTCAAGCATCAAAAAACCTCACATAGGCTAATAAGTGTTTAGCTCCTTCTTCACCTTCTTAGGTCTTAGCAAGGTTAGGACAGGTCTTTGACATGGTTATCCATCCATTCATGTGCCCCCAAGATGTTTTAACCTTCCAACTCCTTACCGATCTCAGTATTTTTCTTTTTTCCTACAAAATAGGGCTACAAGGAATGGGCCCAATTAGGCCTCCAATCTGGACTTCTAGGGCTCCCTCTTGCAAACCATGCACATACTTGTGAAACTTCCCAAAAGGACTAATGATCATTTGGAAAGGGCTCAAATATTTTTCTAGTTTTGGGCCTCCAAGTGTCCGTACACTACCCTAGGTGAATTTTGGGGTTTTTGAGGGTTTTTTTTTAACAAGGGTTTTAAGGCTTGCCTGGGTCACAGTGATGGTTTATTGACTTTGCCAACTTATCTGGATTTGTGGAAGCTCCTCCTTCTCTCCAATTGTGCTTCACACATCCCTCTACACCTCCTCCAAAGGGTGCCTCCCTCCTTGTCCTACCTTGCTCTCATGAACCTCTGCAACTTCAACCCTTCCTAGCCGGGCACAGTCTAGGCTCACCTAGGAGTGGGTCTTTGAAAGACTTCCTTGCATATTCAAGGGTCCTACTTGCTTTGAATTAATGTATATGTTTTGTACTCCTATTCCCCATGGTTTCATGGTGACTCCACAATGGGGATAGGAGTTATCATTCCATTTCACAAAACAGTCCAAAACTGGACAGTGATAGAGTACTTCACAAAAATAATTACAAACACACAAAAACCTGCACAAGAACCTACCCTAAGTGCTCAAAATGAAAGTATGAATATAATTCAAGATTCACAACACCATTTAGTTCATAAAACAATCCATTATCAGCCTGTTAATGCTTCATTTGTGCCAACTGGCAATAAAGACCCAGTCACAGTCAAGGTCTTTACTCTTGGCCATACAATCTGACATCCAACCCATCATTTTAGGGTTTGAAACCATGTATAGCATCCTTTCCTCAGTCTATGTGCCAAAATTAGGGTTGTCCATGCTAAGCTAAGGTTTTTGACCTATTAGGTGGAAAAGTTGCTTGACAACTTTGAAAAGTTGTCATGCAACTTTTAACAACTTTTGAGCAACTTTTCCAAAGTTGCTTTTCTTAACTCCTAGGCCTACATTGGGTTATCCTATGGGCACCACCATGCTAAAAGGACCCCAAGCTCATCAATGGAACACATAGCCTCTCCTCCACAATAAATGAGAACCTAGGACCTAAATTAGGACCTAATTAAGACTAATGAGCTCATGGCTCTTATTACATTTACAATGGCTTCTTAAAGAAGAAAAACACCAAAAAAAACCAAAAAGAGGAAGAGCTTAGAAGGGTGCTCCTGCACCACTCGCCCTATGAAAAAACTAGTCAACTTAATTAAGGGCTCTTTCTCATTAAAGGTGATGCTTTTTTTTTTCAAATATCAAAACATCTTGGGGTAGAAAAACAATTCTCTTTTATCTCTATCCTATCTCTTATCTTTAAGATTTCATTATTTCCTTTGATTGTTGCATTCTCCATAACTAGATGTCCTTTCTTTCATAGAGTTATCCTTCATGCAAATACATGTGTGTTCCTTGATTAGGATCTATTCTTTGATTGAAATGGTACATCTCTTATGAATAATCTCTCCTTGGGGAGTTTGCGATCCTTTTTTTTCTTTTTTCCCTTTCTTGGGGGACAAAAACCTTATCTTCTTCTCTCTCTCTATCTAAAGTATCACTATTCCCTCTAGGGGTTGTATTTTTCATATTTTGATATCCTTTCTTGCATGAAATGGTATGTCTTTTATGATAAATCCCTCCTTGGGGGATTTTGTGATCTTTCTTTCTCTCTCTCTCTCTTTGAAGATTACCTCTTCTTTAGAGTTGCATTTTACATATATAAATGTCTTTTCTTGCATTGAATATTCCTTCATGTGAGTACATTATGCATTTTCTTATGTTTAATCTCTCCTTAGAGGTTGTGTAATTATTCTCATTATCCTTACACTTGGGGGGGCACTAATCTCTCTCTCTCTCTCTCTCACTTCTATCATTTCTAAGGATCCACTTTTCCTTTGTAAATGGTGTTTGTTTATAATTTGATATCATTCCTTGTGTGAAGTTGTTGTTTCTTCAAGGATTCTCTCTTATGTAAGAAGTGTATGTCCTTTGCTACAACCTCTTCTTCACTTGGAATTGTATATCTAATATAAACCCACCCCTCACATTGGGTCAAAAGTGTGTCATACTTCATCAAGAATCTCTTTCACCTAGCAATAGGAGGAAGGTATGAATTATTGTTCCCTTTGCTTTCTTTTGGTAGAAGATGTTACGTTTGTTCAAGAAAAACCTCTTAGAGTTAGATGTCTTTTGAGAAAATATCTCTCCTCCTTTAAGGTTCCTCTTTACACTTGTTGCAAGATATCTCTTTTTCAACTATGTTATCCCTGCTTGAAGAGTTTCCCCTCTTTAGCTTGGATTTATGACATTTTTGCCTAAAAGATATCTCCTTGGTGTTGAAGGTTAAGTATCCTTGTCTCTAAGCTTCCTTAATGTATCAACATAGAGATATGTTGATATCTTAAGGGGGGGAGAACCCATATCGCTCCCTTTGTATCATATTGTGCCATATCTTTGCATGTCTTAAATGAGGTGTTCATCCTCGAAACCAGAGAAAACAAAATATTATATGAGGTGCTTCACACCCGAAACCAAATGTACCACTAATATATTTCTTAAGTGGGGGCTACACATCACCAAAACTAGAGAAAGAAAACACTTACACGAGATGTCCCTAAAACCAGACATGCATCTATCTTAAACAAGGTTACACATTCTCAAAACCAGAGCAAACAAACTCTTAAGCAAGATGTTCTCAAAACTAGACATTCACCCCTTGGCACTTACACATTTTCCCCTTGTCATTTACATTTATATTAAATGTCTTGAATAGATTGATGTACACTTGAAACTAGATGAAACAAACTCTTATACGAGGTGATATATACTTGAAACTAGATATCACTTGCACACATGCAAGAGGATCATTGGAAGTAGTGAAACATAGATAGACTATCTATATTCTCCTCCCCAACATGGATCACCTAAAAAGACATATCTAAGGGCAAGTATCCATGTCCTTTCTCATTATTCTTCTCATGGATCACATGAAAAAACACATATAGCATGTATCTATGTTCTCTCTTTCCTTCTTCTCATGAAATCATATCCTTGCTATTGATGGTTAATGTATGATGCATGATTTTCTCTTTTATGTGATCACTTGTGTTCTTGGGATGGCATTTAAAAATAATAATATTAGCAGTTGAGACATTTTTATATTGAGGTCTCTTTGGCTAGTTGACTTCAGGTCTTGTTTTTGGTTCTTAGCTTTTGTGTCTTGTGTGTATTTTTGTCTTTTTTCTTTGTTTATCTTTTTGCCTTTTTGTTTGCCTCCTTTTTTGTTTTTTGTTTTTGTGTGCCCTTGTATATTTTTGAGTGAGTTAAGATCCTAAGATTGGTTCCTCAAAATTAGTGATGTCTTATACTCCTTGTGATTTTTCTCCTCATTGCTCCTCTTCTTTATATCTCTTTCATCTACTTTGTCACGAGTATTTTTCATGGGTTCATAGTCCTACTAAAGTGGGGGCTAAATGTAGCATCCTAAATTGTACTCCCTTACAATCTGGTCGACATTTGAGGCCTTCACCTTAGTGTTTGCACACTAATGCTTAATTAATACCTAATAATTCTTATATCATGTAAAGTAGGCCTTATTTTCACTTTACACCTTGCATGGCCCTTTGGTCACAGTCCTAAAATGGGGTGGGACTAGGGAATGGTGCCTTGGTCCTTATTGGGACTAGGGTGTGGTGTCTTGGTCCTCCCAAATAGGACTTGAATTTGGCCCCTCATAATAGTCATAATGAGTTGGAGGGAATGTGATCTCCGTGTTGGCTCTTGTAAAAAAATAAAGATGTTTTCCCAATAGGAAAGTATATAAGGAGGCATTCCCCTCTCATTTCATTCAAGCATTGAAGTATTCATCACCAAGAATTTCTAGAGATCTCCAAGGCTGCATAGTCTTCGTTTATCAATTATGGAGAAACATTACATCATTCATATGCAAGCATGCGTGTGTGATTAGGGTTTTGTTATGTTCATGTCATTTCATACAACATATGCAATTGCATTCAAGAAGCAAAGCATTATTATCAATCATTTCAGATTTGAGGTATATCCTTCCATTATTTATTTTAGTATTTACAATATTTCAATCAAGGTTAATTCGTAAACGGGGGTTTGACTTAGGCAAACCCCTGTTCCCAACCTATTTCCACTTCTTTCCATGTGCATTAAATAGGCATGGAGCTGCAATCTTCTGTTAGGTCCCGAGGACAACTGAGAGTGGGGGGTGAATCAATTGTCTAATAAATTCAAACAATAAAAAATTAACCAACTTAATGCTTAATACCAGTAAACTAGTTAAGTATGCCGGTAGATAGTGTTAGCAGTTAATTGCTATACTGGTAAAAATTAATGCATGAAACATAAACATAAAGTTATCCACAACACATAACACCAATATTTGTACATGGAAACTTTGTAAGGGGAAAAACCATGGTGGGAAACCTTACCCACAATCAGATGATACTATTGCAGATAGTAAGTGTACATAAATGGGGTTTGCACATGTAGAAAGGCCAATAGCCTAGAGCTCACTGCTCAATCACAAAATGGGAGTCACACTGACTATAGTGGGATAGTTAAATCCAATAAGAATGTACTACACAAAATAACATCTTCATATGCTAGATTCAGTACCGGTGTAATGCTGATATGCTTCTACAAAAACCTAGCTTCACATTCAAATGATGTCTTCATGTATAGCTCTTCTTAATCTTGCATATACCTTCTCACAATTCTTTTTTACATTCCCACATTCGATCTTACAAATAAGATCTTACATTTTTACCATAACCTAAGACCAATTTTAGTAGGTCGGCTCTACAAGATATTACAATAAAGATTTTTACAAATAATATAATATCCAATGCAATAACCGATTAAACATGTCGGCTTACTACATTTACAACAATAATAAATCATCTCCATAGCATGCCATGCTGATCTGGAAAAGATAAGCCCACTGGTGTAACACTAGGTAACCTTGGACCGATTTGTCGGTAAAAGCAAATATGCAAATATGAATATACCAATGATTAATTCTTCAAAACAAAGTGTCCACATGATGTCTTCAACATTACCAAGTGTCTTCAATATCATTCCAAGTGTCGGTGATCATTATATCTTGCCGGTGAACTATATACCAGTAACTATGCAATAGTTACTTGCTTGCCAGTGAATGTTGTTGGATCTCCAAAGTGCTAGTGTTTTAGTAGGTGTTGACATCAATGAAAAAACCATACCAAAATACCAACAATCTCCCCCTTTGGCATTGATGGCAACACAAGATGGAGAAACCATCAAAGTGCCAAAACAAAAATGCCAAATACCAAAAACCAACAATCTCTCCCCCTGGGAGAAACATGTGTTATCAAAGCTTTTTAATACCAAACTCTCCTTAAAAGATAATGTGTTTTTCCATAGATATATCTCCCCCTTTGACATCAAATGCCAAAGTTACAAAAATCAAGTTCATATACAAAATACCAATCAATTCAATATACCAAGTACTCCCCCTGAGAAGTAGCTTTCTCATCAAAGACCGGAGTAAAAGTTTTGTCTTTCAATTCTACCAGTTGATGACAATCATCAACTATCTAAGTCTCCACTGGTGGTGGTATGACTCTAAGCTGATCTCTGAGATATTCAAAAGTCTCCTTAGGCAAAGGTTTTGTGAAAATATCTGCAAGTTGTTCTTTAGTATTCACATAAACCAGTTTTATCTCCTTTTCTTCAACTTTTTCCCTTAGAAAATTCAGTTTGATAGAAACATGTTTTGTTTTAGAATGTAATACCAGATTCTTAGAGATATCAATTGCTGCAATGTTATCACAATATATAGTAATAGGTTCCTTGCATTTTACCTTTATGTCTTTCAACATTTGCTTAAGCCATAGTACCTGTGTATAGTTAGTTGTTGCTACAACATATTCTGATTCTATTGTTGATAAAGATGTACAACTCTATTTCTTACTCAACCAAGAAACTAATCTATTTCCAAGAAATAATGCTCCGCTGGTGGTGCTTTTTCTATCATCCACAACTCCTGCCCAATTTGCATCTGTGTATGCACATAGATCAAAATTTTCATCTCTAGGATACCATAATCCAAGATTTGCAGTGCCTTGTAAGTACCGGAAAATCCTTTTTACTACTAATTCATGATTTTCTCTAGGATTACTTTGAAATCTAGAAACAATACATACTACATTCATAATATCAGGTTTGGTTTGTGTCAAATACAATAAACCTCCTCTCATAGATTTGTATCTAGTTGGATTAGCAGGTGTAGATTCATCCCTTTGAGATAATTTGTCATTTGTAGTCATAGGTGTGCTTACCGGTTTAGAGTTCTCCATCCCAAATTTCTTTAGTAACTCTTTCAAGTACTTGGATTGACTCAAAAATATACCTTTGTCAGTCTATGAAATCTGCAATCCTAAAAAGAATTTTATTTCTCCAATGATAGACATTTCAAATTCTTGTTGGATTTTAATAGAAAATTCTTTACATAATCTATCTTCTCCTCCAAAGATTATATCATCAACGAATACATCTATAATCAAGATGTCATCATTAGTTATTTTGTAATATAAATTGATGTCTGCATTTCCTTTAGTAAAACCAATCTTTAAAAGATACTTATCCAACCTTGCATACCAAGCTCTTGGGGCTTGTTTCAATCCATACAGAGCTTTTCTTAACCTGCAAACCATATCATTGTCATCTATCAAAGAAAATCCATCAGGTTGTTCAATATAGACTTCCTCTTCAAGATATCCATTCAAGAATGCACATTTAATATCCATTTGATAAACTTTGTAGTTCTTGTGAGCTGCAAAGGCCAAGAATAATCTGACTACCTCAATTCTAGCTACCGGTGCAAAGATTTCATTGTAATCAACTCCTTCTTTCTGAGAATATCCCTTACACACTAATCTTTCTTTATTTCTGACAACCTTACCATCTTCATTAAGTTTGTTTCTAAATACCCATTTGGTTCCAATTACATTTTTATCTTTAGGCTGGGGAACTAATGTCCAAGTATTATTTTTTTCAATTTGTCCTAATTCTTCTTCCATAGCTTTAATCCAAAATTTATCTTCACATGCCTCATTAACAGATGATGGTTCAATTTGAGAAATAAGACATACCTCTTCATTTGCCAATCTTCCTCTTGTCATAACTCCTTTAAACTTGTTTCCAATTATCTGATCTTCAAAATGATTCAATCTTACATACCAGGGTGTCTTAGTTTGCTGTTGTTCTTCAATTACTGTGGAATCCTCTAATGGTACCGGGGTAACTGGATCTTCATTCTTTACCGGTGGATTTAGTGTAGGTTCATTTGTCACAACTTTTGTTGCCGGTTTAGAGTCTATATACCTTGAAGTTCCTCTGAATTGTTCATCAATCTTTACATTTGTACTCTCAACAATTTTCTATAATCTCTTATTAAAACATCTATATGCCTTGCTCTTAGATGAATAACCAAGAAATATTCCTTCATCACTTCTAGGATCAAATTTGCCAATATACTCATCTCTTATAATATAACATTTACTTCCAAAAAATTTGAAATACTTAAGAGTAGGAGTATTACCAAACCATAGTTCATGAGGGGTCTTACCGGTTTCACCTTTGATGTGAACTTTGTTGAATGTATAGACGGCTGTGCTGACTGCTTCTCTCCAATACACATGTGGTAAATTTACTTTAGATAACATACTTCTTGTTGCATCTAAGATAGTTATGTTTTTCCTTTCAACAATTCCATTCTGCTGTGGTGTCCGAGGTGCTAATAGTTGTCTTCTAATTCCATTCACTTCAGAGAATGCATTAAAGTCCTTAGATGTGAATTCTCCTCCTTGATCTGATCTTAAACATTTGATTTTCTTACCGGTTTCATTTTCAACCATTGCTTTGAACAGTTTGAACTTTCCAAGTGCTTCTGATTTTTCTCTGAGAAAAGTAACCCAACACATTCTAGAATAATCATCAATAATTATCATGAAATATCTATCACCTTGTAAGCTTTTAGTTCTAGTTGGACCACATAAATCAGTGTGAATCAAATCAAGAGCTTTATTGGATTTTTTTGGAATAATTTGAAACTAGCTCTAACTTGTTTTCCAAATTGACATTCCTTACATATTGTATTATGAGGTTTCACAATTTTGGGTAGATCTCTAACTACCTTAGAAGTACTGATCTTTACCATACAATCAAAGTTTACATGACATAGTCTCTTACACCATAACCAAATTTCATCTATATGTGCAATCAAGCATGCCTTTTCATTGTTATTCAAATGAAAGATATTACCACTAGACTGATTACCGGTTGCAATCTCTAAACCAGTTCTATTCATGATTTTGCATTTTCTCAATTTGTTCTAATTCTTCTTCCATAGCTTTAATCCAAAATTTATCTTCACATGCCTCATTAATAGATGATAGTTCAATTTGAGAAATAAGACATACCTCTTCATTTGCCAATCTTCCTCTTGTCATAACTCCTTTAAATTTGCTTCCAATTATCTGATCTTCAGAATGATTCAATTTTACATACCGGGGTGTCTTAGTTTGTTGTTGTTCTTCAATTACCGTGGAATCCTCTGATGGTGCCGGGGTAACTAGATCTTCATTCTGTACTGATAGATTTAGTGTAGGTTCATTTGTCACAATATCTGTTGCCGATTCAGAGTCTATATACCTTGAAGTTCCTCTGAATTGTTCATGAATCTTTACATTTGTACTCTCAACAATTTTCTACAATCTTTTATTAAAGCATCTATATGCCTTGCTCTTATATGAATAACCAAGAAATATTCCTTCATCACTTCTAGGATCAAATTTTCCAATATACTCATCTCTTCTAATATAACATTTACTTCCAAAAATTTTGAAATACTTAAGAGTAGGAGTATTACCAAACCATAGTTCATGAGGGGTCTTACCGGTTTCACCTTTGATGTGAACTTTGTTGAATGTATAGACCACTGTGCTAACTGCTTCTCTCCAATATTCATGTGGTAAATTTTCTTCAGATAACATACTTCTTGCTGCATCTAAGATAGTTCTATTTTTCCTTTCAACAACTCCATTCTGCTGTGGTGTCCGAGGTGCTGACAGCTATCTTCTGATTTCATTCACTTCACAGAATGTATTAAATTCCTTAGATGTGAATTCTCCTCCTTGATCTGATCTTAAACATTTGATTTTCTTACTTGTTTCATTTTCAACCATTGCTTTGAACAGTTTGAACTTTCCAAGTGCTTCTGATTTTTCTCTGAAAAAACTAACCCAACACAATCTAGAATAAGCATCAATAATTAGCATGAAATATCTATCACCTTGTAAGCTTTTAGTTCTAGCTGGACCACATAAATCAGTGTGAATTAAATCAAGAGAATTATTGGATTTTTCTGGAATACTTTTGAAACTAGCTCTAACTTGTTTTCTAAATTGACATTCCTTACATATTGTATTTTATGGTTTCACAATTTTAGGTAGATCTCTAACTACCTTAGAAGTACTGATCTTTACCATGCAATCAAAGTTTACATGACATAGTCTCTTATGCCATAACCAACTTTCATCTATATGTGCAATCAAGCATGCCTTTTCACTGTTATTCAAATGAAAGATATTACCTCTAGCCTGATTACCAGTTGCAATTTCCAAACCAGTTCTATTCATGATTTTGCATTTTCCATTCTTAAATTGTAATTGAAATCTTTTCTCAACCAATTGACCAACACTCAAAAGATTATTCTTTAATCCTTCAACATAGTAGACATTGCTAGTGTTATGCTTACCATCAAGAGATATTGTACCCTTACCTTTGATTGAATAGGATTTGTCATCTCTAAATCTTACTAAACCTCCATTTTATTCTTGAAAGTTCAATAATTTACCTTTGTCTCCTGTCATATGATGTGAGCATCCTGAGTCAATAATCCATTCATCCTTTACTTCAACTTTAGCTACTAGGGCTTGTTCTACTGGTTGAGTAGTAGGTGTTGGATGATCTTCTATTATAGAAACAAAAACCAATCCATTGTCTACTGGATCCTCATCATAATCATCAGTCACACCTTCATCAGCAATGTAGCAAGATTTGTCTTTGTTCTTCTTAAATCTATATCTCTGATACTCAGGATTAGGCTTGTATGTTCTTCTATCTTCTTCTCTTAGTCTAGCATGTCTATCAGGGCATCTTGAAGCCATATGACAAATCTTATTGTAGTTAAAACATTTAAAGGGTGCTTTACCTTCATACTTACTTCCAACTGGACCTTTTGGCATTTTCCTTGCAAATAGTGCTTCATGTTCTTCAATTTCTTCATTCTCCTTCCTAGTTTCTTCAAGTTCTCTTGCATAAAAGGCTTTCCAGTCTGATTTGTCAAATGATGGAGCAGATGATGTTGATGCTCTAAAGGCCAAATCTGTCTTTATAGTAGTAACAAGACCAAACTCCTCAATTTCAAAAGCTGAAAGTTTTCCAATCAATGTATCCCTAGTTACTGATGTATTAGGCATTGTTCTCAACTCATTTATAGCAGTAACCTTCATTTTATATTCCAGTGGCAATCCTCTTAATATTTTTGAAACAATTTCATCCTCACTCAACGTTCCTCCACAACATTTAATACCCAAAACAATTTCATTTACTCTTTCCATAAAAGCAAAAATCCTTTCATCTTCTTCCATTTTCAGATGTTCATACCTGACTCGGAAGCTTTCAAGTTTTGTAATCTTGACTATGGAATCTCCTTCATTCAGTGCTTCCAAATGATCCCAAATAGCTTTAGTAGTAGACCTATTTGATAATCCCATAATTTGTTGATATGATAAAGCGCTCAAAAGTACTTCTCTTGCTTTGCAATCATTATCCTCATCTTTAGCCAATGTAGTTGGAGCGGTCTGACTAGCTACAGCAGTAGTATAGCCATTCTTTGTAACTTCCTAGATGTCTCTACCAATGCAATTCAGATGTGTCTCCATCCTGATCTTCCATATCCCATAGTTGGTTCCATCAAGTTTAGGACTGTCCTTCCTAAAATAATTAGTAGTCATTGGATCTCCTCAAGTTGTTAAACTTCTGCAAAAGAGGACTAAGCTCTGATACCAATTGTTAGGTCCCAGAGACAACTGAGAGGGGGGGGGGGAGTGAATCACTTGTCTAATAAATTCAAACCAAAACAACTTAACCAACTTAATGCTTAATATTGGTAAACTAGTTAAGTATGTTGGTAGACAGTGTTAACAGTTAATTGCTATACCGGTAAAGATTAATGCATGAAACATAAACATAAAGTTATCCACAACACATAACACCAATATTTGTATGTGGAAACCTTGTAAGGGGAAAAACCATAGTGGGAAACCTTACCCACAATCAAATGATACTACTATAGATAGTAAGTGTACATAAATGGGGTCTGCACATGCAGAAAGGCCAACAACCTAGAGCTCATTGCTCAATCACAAAATGGGAATCACACTAACTACAGTTGGATAGTTAAATCCAATAAGAGTGTACTGCACAAAATAGCATCTTCATATACTGGATTCAGTACCGGTGTAATGTTGATATGCTTCTACAAAAACCTAGATTCACCTTCAAATGATGTCTTCATGTATAGCTCTTCTTAATCTTGCATATAACTTCTCACAATTCTTTTTCGCATTCCCACATTCGATCTTACAAATAAGATCTTACATTTATACCATAACCTAAGACCAATTTTAGTAGGTCGGCTCTACAAGATATTAGAATAAAGACTTTTACAAATAATATAATATCCAATGCAATAACTGATTAAACATGTCGACTTAATGCATTTACAACAATAATAAATCATCTCCATAGCATGCCATGCTGATCTGGAAAAGATAAGCCTGTCGATGTAACCCTAGGTAACCTTGGACCTATTTGCTGGTAAAAGCAAATATGCAAATATGAATATACCAATGCTTAATTATTCAAAACAAAGTGTCCACATGATGTCTTCAACATTACCAAGTGTCTTCCATATCATTCCAAGTGCTGGTGATCATTATATCATATCGGTGAACTATATACCAGTAACTGTGCAATAGTTACTTGCTTGCCAGTGAATGCTGCTGGATCTCCAAAGTACTAGTGTTTTAGTAGGTGTTGACATCAATGACAAAACCATACCAAAATACCAACATCTTCAAAATAATAATCATTAACAGTGACGAATAAATCTCCCATTGGAGTGTGAAAAGTTCAGAGGACCAAGGTGACGGGCACCATAGTCTCAGCATTTTGGGAGCTCCTTCGGGGATCAGATCTAAGTTTTCTTATATTTCTCAGATCCAGGTGCATGGCTCAATCTGATGACTATAGCTCACTTTTGCTATGTTTTCATTCTCATTTTCATCACTTTACCCTAATTTCAGAAATTCAACTTACAAAAGAGGCTAAACACAATTCATCCCTTGAATCGAATTAGTATTCTCAGTCCTTATCCTTGTTGGTTTGTGATTAGATCTATTGGATTCAAACCATCTTTTGAATGTAAAGGAACCTAAGGAAAAATTAGAGGTTTCTTCCTTCTATGGTGGGAACCCTAATTTTTCAATCACTTTACAATTTGAAACCCTTGGTGTGGTCGACTACCTCTATCTAGTTAGGGACCCTAAAGAACAATAAATGGTTGAATCATCTACGTAGCAAAAGGAAGTTTTATGATGAGAGTATTGCTCAACTTTCAAAGTCAACATATACTTAGAAGAGAGCTAAAGCTAGTGCTAGGCTAGAGGAATTTCTAATTGATTTTATAGCTACATGTAGAGACCCTATAATGGAGCCTTGGGGTTTTAGCCTATGGAGGTGCTATTATAAGAAAAAGGAGCAAGTCCCAGTATGCAATATTTGGAATTTGAACTTGGGAAGGATTTTTGTTCTCAATTTTTTTGTGAATGTTGACCTAGTAAGGTCTATTCATAACAATTATAGAGAAGGTGTGAGGGAAATTGTGGCCAAAGATGGAGGGAGATTGGTTGCAATAAACAAACAAACAATTGAAGAGGTCTTTATGCTAGATGAGCAAGCAGATTGTCCATGTAGTGAGTATGATTTGGCAAAATAATACAAATCTTATGAGGGGCTCTATAAGACTAGGATTTTAGCCTTTGAGATAGGGAACCTAATGAGGGATGAGAAGGCCTTTACTCCAAGGGACTTAGTGGCATACAATACTGATTTGTTTGTTGATTATTTCAAGGATACATATTATGCCCTATAGATGTTAAGTATTTGGTGTGGATGTTGAACCATTTAGCCCCAATTGGATGTTAGTCTTATGCATAGATATCCATAAAAGGGATCATAATAGACCCTTTGATTATGCAGGTATGTTTGCAAAAGTTGCATAGGGCACTTAGTGACTTCAAGGCAGGTCCTTCCCTACATTTTAGGTAGTATTCAATTCTCATGCACATCTTGTTATTTAAAGTCCTCAAGATTTGACATCCAGACCCAAGAATTGGGCTAGTGGTTAAAGGTGAAACCATCCCTATCCAAGAATGGACATATTTGTGGAACATGCACTCTAGGAAATCAAATTACATTGTGTTTGAAAATAACTTTGTTAGAAAGTTAATGACCGTCCTTCAAGAAAATGTACCATGGGGTCATAGTGAAAGTGTGAAGAAATTTATAAGACCTAAGGACCTTGAGCTTGAAAAGGGGATTGGCCACAATTGGGGGTCTTGGTTTTATTTTAAGGACCACACTGTTATTAGGAGTTTTGGTAGTCCTATCACTCCAAGGTTCCTCCCAATCACTATACCTGACAAGATTGCCATATTAGATATAATGTATTAGCTTTCAGAAGTAGAGAAGCCCCTCATTGAGGGAGTTCATAGGAGGGGATCATTCCTCCCTTCTCAGGTTAGGGCAAATATGCACCATTTTACTAATATAAGGGAATATGACCTTGTGGATAACATGCCAAATAAGTATAATCTCCCTCATGGTACATATAGATTTTATGATTCTGAATGGTTTGTACAAGGCCTAATAAAGGAAAAGACTTGTAAGCATGAGTGGAATGAAGAAGAATATCTAATTAGAAATGATTTAGATTAAAATAAAGTCCTTAAGAAAAAGGAAAGATAGTATAAGATATAATATTCTGAGAAATTAAAGAGGAGAGCTGATAGCTCCTATGCCCCTTCTTGGGAAGAATTTGTTTTTTCTCAAGTTAAGATGAAGGCAATTTTTAGTGCTTACAGAGATGTTGATAAAATGCCATTACCTTATCAGAGGCAAAAAGTTGTGGGACAAATGTATGTCAAGTTGATCCAACAGATTAAGGAGAAAGGATTGGGAGTTGTCTAATTTTCTTGTTTTCCCCATTTTTGTTGTTTCAAGTTTTTGAAATTTTGAATTAGAAACTAATAGTTAGTTCCCACCTTTTTTGAATTTTGGTAATTTCTTATTCCTTTGGTTGAATGAGGATAGGAAATAGATTTGATTTTGTTGGGTGATCAATTTATAATCAGGCGAAGAAGATTTTGATTAAAATATTTGAGCATTGAATGTATATCTTTTAAAAGGTGTAGTAAGCTACTCTTTATCATGGTAGTTTTTAATAGGTCTATAGGGTTATCATATTTTTCAACTTGATAAGTGGGCTCATATGAAGGAAAGAGGATTCCAGATCATTCACAATAAATACCACTTGTGGAGAAGAAAAATGAATGCCCGTCTCTTGTCAACACCTTGAAAAGTTTTTTGTCTTTTTCTATGTCTGGCAGTCACCTACTACCATAAATAATTTTGTAAAAGGCCTGAAGCTTGTTTGCATCCTTCTTTTATAAAAAGATATTCAAGGCCTTATTTTTGACTCTCAAATCTCATAGATTTTCTTAGAGCACTTCACAGAAGTAATACTATATAGTTTGTCCACAAGTTTATAATACACTGAGATACTCAATCTCTATATGTACTTTTTAGTTTTCTTTATGAATATAGTTAGTCTATGAAGCATATGTAGTTCAAAAACATCTTGGAATCAATTTCAATGATTCTTAAGTTTTTTCAATGTGTTTTGCAAAATCTTATGAAATTGAAAGTTGAGGACATCTAATTTTGTGTTTGCACAATGTTGCTCATGTATGCTTGACTTTTCCTTCTTCTAAAGTAGAAGACTAAATACTTAAGTCAAGTATAAGGATTTTGTATAGTTCTCATTAGATAAATGTATGGCTCATGGTTCATTATCATGTTATGGTTAATAATAGGTGTTAATCAAGAGGTTATGGTTGTTTCTAATTGAGGAAATTGTAGTTGTTTCATATGTTGTATTATATTTTTAGTTTATTTTACCTAAAGGATAGGCATTGGTCATGTTTCTTCGGTTATCAACTTTTGGATATCACTACAATCAAATAAAATACATTTTCATGTTAATCTTTATTTTGAGCTTTTAGTTTAAAATTAGGACTATTTGTTCTCAAGGTTTCCAGAGCTCATTAGTCAGGGACATAGCTACACCCATTCAAATTATACACTCTCTGATTGTCCAAATATTTTAGAATATATATGTTGTATTTCTTACACAAAATGAATTAGGATGAATAAGTATTGCTATAAGTTTTAACTACCTACATTTAATAGAGCCTAAAGTGTAGAGGACTACAAGTAGGTCATTTTCCCTAGTTATTATCTTGTCACTTGGCCTTTCATCCAAGCCCTTGTAGATTGAAGTTGGCTACTCATAGATGATACTTGGATACAATAGTTTGATCAACCAACAATCTATTTGTTGGCAATTGACACTCATCTAATCATTTTTGATGCTTGATTTATGGTTTAGGGTTATCATTAATGGCAACTCTTCTTGGAGATTCGATTTGGTGGCCATGATTCCTCTAATCCAAAAGCTAGAGTTTGTTGGCAAATGCACACTCTAATGAGACATTGTAGGTAATTGAAGGTTTTGTCATTAATGGAAACCTTACAATCCTATGACACCGGCAAGACAATTTACCAGCACTAGCAAGGTCAAACTCTACACCAGCACACAAACCAATGGCACCGGCAGTGAAAGGAAGCATACCAACACAGAGGCCGACAAGAATTTTGTATGTAAATTATTTTGTTAATTATTGTAAAATCATTGTAAGCCGACTTGGTAAGTTGTAAAATGACTCATATATATAAGAGTTCATTATAGAGGAAGAACATGATGTAATGAGAAAAAACAAGGCATACCTATTATGCGAAATATAGGTTAAGGGTTTATGTATGAAGTAGAGCTATAAACCGGTACTGGATCTGACATAATAGATGCTATTTTGAAGTAGTACAAGACATTGGATTTATATAATCCATTTTGTAAGTTAGTGAGACTTCCCATTTTGTAATTGAGCAATGATCTGTAGGCACTTGGCCTTCCTGCATGTGCAGGCCCCTATTATAGCAATAATATTCTCTTATTGGCCGGTAAGTGAATATTGTGGGTCACAAATCCCATCGAGGTTTTTCCCACACTGGGTTTCCTTGTTAAACTACTGTGTTATGGTGTGTTTTTCATGCGGTTGCTGTTATTTCTGTTTATTGCATTACTTTCTGTTTACCGGTATACAATATTAATATGTTCTACATGTTTAAGAAAATATTATAACTAGTTAGATATTGATTCACCCCCCCCTCTCAGTATTTGTGGGAATCCTAACAATTGGTATCAAAGCTTGGTCCTCTATTTTTAGAAGCCTAACAACTTGAGGAAGATCTTGACACCGGTAGAGATGGAAAACTTGATGAAGCAATTAGAAGGAGCTCTCTCAGACTATGATGCAGAAAAATTAAAAAATATCAAAATTGAAGATGATCTAAAAGCTGCATAGGATATTATTCAAGCACTTCAAGAAAATCTTACCGTTTCAAGAAACAAGAGAAGAGAACTTTGTGAAAAGATACAAAATGAGAATGATGAAAAGGAAACTCTTAGTGATCTAATGAATAAGTTGAAACAAGAAAACATGACAACAAAGAATGAGACGCATGATATGACTATGAGATTTTGTAAAGAAATTGAAGATAGGAAGAAGACTGAAGAAGACTTGACTAGAAGACTGAATGATGCTGCAAATGAAAACACAAGACTTGGTTATGAAAATGATATGTTGAAAATAGATCTGATGTATGCACATAATGACTCAAATGAACTCATGAGACAAAAAGGTATCCTGGAAGGAGAACTCGTTGCTGCAAATCAACATAAAGAAAAATTAAAGAAAAGCTTAGAAGAACTTGGTGACTTGTTGAAGAATCAGAAACCTAATGGTGACACTAATGGTCTTGGCTTTGAAGCTGGTGAAAGCTCTAGTACTGCAAACACACAAGATCATGGCAAACCGGTAAGACAACCTACTACTTATAAATTCAATGGCAAATGCTTTCACTGTAACAAGTATGGTCATAGAGCAAATCAATGTAGATCTAGAAATTATTAGAATACCAATACACCCACCGGTCAATGTTCAAAATGCAACAAAGTTGGTCATAATTTTGAAAATTGCAGAATGAATGTGAGATGTTATGTTTGTGGAAGATTTGGACACTTATCTAATCAATGTAGAACACAAACTGACATAGGGTATGGAAAAGCTATTCAAAAAAATAATGTGACTTGTTATGCTTGTAACAAGATTGGACATATTGCAAAATTTTATAGAAGCAAGTCCTCACCGGTAAATAACAAAGGTCCTAGTTTGAAAGGTAAAGAAAAGGTTGAAGGAGTTAAGAAGGAATTCTTAAAACAATGGATCAGGAAAACAAAACTAAATTTTGATAGGAATACTCCTCCACCGGCAGAATAGAGTAACACTCCACTGGTAGAACAGGGCAACATTCCACTAGTAGGAGAGTCTTCATCTAACTGAAGAAAATTTCCTTGAGGGTTTAGCAATCAAATGTGAAACATGCTATTATTCCCTCGGTTGATGGTAAGAAGTTGAAATTACTTCTATACCAGCAGATAAGTGAAGTCATTACTTAACCGACAAGCATTGAAAGTGGTGGTTGGCAAAATTAACATTATAAATCAGTGTTTTGGCTCCAATTTCATTTCACTAAGCATTCAAACATTCAAAGAGCACAAAAATTCTAGAGCAAAGACATTTTGAGCAAAGAAGCAAAGCAATTCAGCAAGCAACCTTTTCCTAATGCAGATAAAGGTATTTATATCTATGGCTTCTTCATGTGTTCTTGAATTCATAGCAAAACCTACTGTAATTGAAGTGTTTAAATGCCCTAGACCTGTATTTTAGTTAGTTCCTAAAATTGCAAAGAAGGATGATAATGTTGATGCATTTTATCAAATCCCCAAAGGAGTAGTTTTTGCAGAAGACCCTAGAATGTACATTCATTGTCACATAGAAGAATTAGGTGATGAGGAAATCAAGAGCATGTATAAGACTATAATTTGTGATGATTTCGGTAATGTGAAACCTGAACACAAAATAGTTGAAACCGTAGGATTCACTGAAATCCTCAGTATTCTGGAATTCCCTAAGGATGTTATAAGGATATTTCTAAGAAGGGTTCATGGTGAATTCTTCTAGTTAGACTCAGTTCACAAAATAACTAAAGAGGTAGTAAAGGTTGTGACAGGGTTACCTTCCACCGGTAATAGACCTGATAAGACAAAGAAGGTCTCAAATGACCTAGTGATCAACCTAAGAGGTGCAACATCTGACAAGAGATCTTTAAGAGTGAATGATGTAACCGACATCAATGTCAGATTCATTAGCATGATTTTAGGCTGCAAAACCACACATGCAAATAGGTTAAACTTAGTCTCTACCCTATGCATAAAGAGTTCCCATGGTATGATCAAGGATAATGTAAAAATAGATGTGTGTGAATGGTTGAAAGATGAGCTTAATGATAATCTTGGAAAATTTAAGAAAGACAAAAAGGGGACATTTAGATTTGGAAACCTACTTGTTTGTTTAATGCTACACGTAACAAAATAGGTACCCAGTATTGGTAATAAGAATATTGGTTTTGACATACTGGTAGGCAAACAATTGACTAATTTACTAAATAACATGGGTGAAAACAGAGAAAAGAATATAAATGAGTACTTTCAGGCATTGAAGGCCCAGATGAATACTAGAGTCAGACTTTCACAAGCAATTGTAAATAAGTATAAGGATGAAATGTGCTTTGTTATTAAGAAAGATGAGATTTAGATGGAGGCAGTTGTCCCAAGAACCATTTGGGTTACTGAAATGGGTTATGAAACTGATGACCACATAATTGAAACATGTGCAAAAGCCCTTCTGGAAGAACCTAAGGAACCAAAAGAAGAGGTATTTGGCAGTGGTGAGACTATTGAGAATCAAATTCAATCAAATAAAAGGGTAAAGAAGGTAGAAGAAATAGTAAGCAGAGGATCTAGGCAAGCAAAGGCTATCAAAGAAGATGTACTTAAGCAAATCGGTATCACTAAAGATGAGTTAGAAACACTACAACGAGAAACTCACCTTTCACCGGTAGCAACTTCTTCAGAAAGTGACATGCCAGCTGCATTTAAGAGAGTCGTGAGGATAAGAGAACCTTCACTGGTATCTACACCTTCTCCTAGAAGAACTAGATAGAAACAATAGGTAGTAAGGCCCCCGACTAAGAAGATAACTCCAAAGAAGAAGAAGTTAACACCCAAGAAGAAGACTCAATGAAACATTGCTCCAATTGACAAACTACTAGATGAAATAACAGAGGATGGACAGCTAAAAAACATCAATAAATTATATGATTCATTATCAGTTGATGACAAGGAGAAAGTTGAAAACAGTGTAATTCTACACTTGGACATTTGCAAGAAATTTCTAATGCAAGTTGTAGATGAATTGCCGACAAAACTATTTAAAAGACTTGAAGCAAGAAGGAAAGTTGTTGTAGAGCTTGATAAGAAAATAAAAATTGAAAAACTACTTGTTGTTTATCCAGTCAACTCACCAAAAGAGATATATGATCTCATCTCATAGGCTAACCGATCAGTATTTTCAACTGCACACTGGCATGTAGCACTTATGGTTGGTAGAGTAAATGAGGTTGCAGAGGAAATGGCCAATGCATGGGACATATTCCTTGTAGAGAAGGAAAAGCAAGAAGAATATAGAAAACCCAAACACATCAAAGTATATCAAAAGGATAAGGATAAGGGAAAAGGCAAGGTTGGTCGACCACCTAGCAAAAAAATAAAAGATAACTTATCCCCACTGCCTCTGAATACTCCACCGGTAGTTAGCATTGACTATCAACCAGATAGTGAGAGTATGGATATACCACAAGAGGACACCAATCCTGACTCTGAGGTATTATACACAATGGGCATTGATACTCAAAAGGCCAATATTGTGGTAGATAAGGATACAACTGAGAAGATAGATATGGCTAATGAGAAACTGGTAACTGATGGTATAGAAGGTAAATCGATAGATGATAACACTGAGCAATAGGCTCACACAGAGAAAAAGTCTCCATCACCGCAACATGTTCACACTAAGTCAGTGCCACCAGCAATAGTTGAGAAAGACAAACCTTTTCTTAAAGAAATGGAAACACAAACTGACCTACCAAAGGTCACCACAAGCAAGGATATTTATCCCACAGGCAGAATACAGATTATTGGCTCATCAAATAATGTAACAAAAGTTATTTTGGATTCCATAAAGAAGATAATAGATTGTAGCTCATAGGCTTACAAGGCAATAGATGACACCATTCCAATTTTGAAGATGATACAACCAAAAGATAATAAAGATTCTTTGAGTCAACTTGACACTTTGTCCAAGTATATTACTGAAAATACTGTGGTAGTTGAACAAATAAAAGAGGAAGCATTCAAGGAGAGATTAGAAAAGGAAAAACGCAAATTCTTTGAGGAAGAAATAAAGAAGTGTACAAGGTAATTTGACACACTTCTATCAGAACTATGTAGCACATTGAAGGAATTCAAAACTTTGTACAGGGATACATGTAAAACTAACTTTTTGACAGTTGATATAGACAAGAAAATTAGCAAGATACAGGAAGAAATAAATCAACTAGCTGACAATTTCATTAATTCATCTAATTCATTATCATTTTTTGAGCAGAAGATAATAGGTTTTGAGGATAAACTATTAAAGTTGGAAAGAGACAAAGAAAGAATAAAAGAAAGGATAAAGATCTAAAATGGAGACTTAGTCCAAAATTGGACTACCTCGCCTCCTTAAGGAAAGAAATATCTGATGCCTTGATTCAAGGATAGAAAACACCAGCAGAGCAAATGTAACACCTCACCGATACAGTTCAAAGAATAGAGGCCACAATAAAAGACAACAAAAAGTTCATTGAGAGCTTTAATCTAGTTTTGGTAGGTCTTTTTCAGATTGTAACCAACCAGTTACAAGGATGAAGCAAGAAACGACACTCATTGACACTTTGACAACCTTTTTTATTGATGCCAAAGGGGGAGTAGTGGAATGAGAAAAATAATCAGTAAAATGACTCATCAACTCGGGAGAAGTACACATTCTTTTGGTAAGACAATACCAACAGATTCTTTTTTGGATGACAGTTTTTGGAATTTTCTCATGAGAGTTGCCATCAATGCCAAAGGGGGAGATTGTTGGCAAATGCATACTCCAATGAGACATTTTAGGTGATTGAAGGTTTTATCATTGATGGCAACCTTACAACCCTATGACACCGGCAAGACAATTTACCGACACTAGCAAGGTCAGACTCTACACTGGCACACAGAACATCGGCACCGGTAGTGAAAAGAAGCATACCAACACAGAGGCCGACAGGAATTTTGTTTGTAATATTTTTTGTTAATTATCATAAAATCATTGTAAGCCGACTTGGCAAGTTGTAAAATGACTCATATATATAAGAGTTCATTATAGAGGAAGAACAAGATGTAATGAGAAAAAACAAGGCAGACCTATTATGTGAATTATAGGTTAAGGGTTTATGTATGAAGTAGAGCTATAAAACAGTACTGGACCTGGCATAATAGATGCTATTTTGAAGTAGCACAAGATATTGGATTTATATAATCCATTTTTTAAGTCAGTGAGACTTCCCATTTTGTAATTGAGCAGTGAGCTCTAGGCACTTGGCCTTCCTGCCTGTGCAGGCCCCTATTGTAGCAGTAATATTCTCTTATTGGCCAGTAAGTGAATATTGTGGGTCACAAATCCCACCGAGGTTTTTCCCCCACTGGTTTTCCTCATTAAACTATTGTGTTATGGTGTGTTTTTCATGTGGTTGTTGTTATTTTTGTTTATTGCATTACTTTCTGTTTACTGGTATACAGTATTAATATGTTCTACATGTTTTAAGTTAAGAAAATCTTATAACCGGTTATATACTGATTCACCCCCCCCTCTCAGTATCTATGGGAATCCTAACACAGTTAACTGATAGGTATTTAATTATTAAATCAGGATTATTCTGGTGTAGTTTTGATTCGGTAAGATTCTCAATGATTGTGGTGACTTTGGTGGTTGATTTTGTGATCTCGGTGAATGGGAAGATCCTTACGAAGCATGTGATTATACTCTTTTGGTATATTTTGTTAGAGATTGAAGCTAACTTGAAGCTACACATTACAATTCTTTAATCCGACTTGGAGGAGATTATTTTTTATAAGACTAGATATATAAGAGTGAATTGGCAATTTGTTTTCGGTGTGTTACTTTTTTGGTGATTCATTTTGGTTGATTGAGCATAGTTTCATGTGTGCATTTGGTTCACAGATAATCTGGTAGCTGACTAAGATAGAAATAGAGTATTTGCAAAGTGATTATAGTCAAAGATCTTGTGCTCAACCAAAACTCATTCTTGCATTATTAGATGCTATTTCAGAGTTCATTAACTCTAATTTCCTCATTATAATCAAATTTTAAGTTAGTGAGACTTCCTTGAACGTTGTAGCCTTCTGGGTTATTGTAATTAAGTAGTGAGCTCTAGGTAGGTAGCCTGAATGCAACTGCATTCCCCATATATGTAATATTTATGTACTCCTAGCCATAGTATATGAATATTGTGGGTTCTAGCCCCACCATGGTTTTTCCCTTTTTGGGTTTCCACATAAAAATTCTGGTGTTGTGGATCTGTGGTTTATTTATTGCTTGTTTATATTCTTTACTATTACACATTTCTAACTGGTGGATAAAGAATAAGTCTATGAATTTGATTTCCAATAGATCACTGATTCACCCCCCTCTTAGTGATCCATAATTCTAACAATTGGTATAAGAGCCTAGTTTCTTTGAGGAAGCTTAACTTCTTGAAGAAGATTCGGGAGATTGATTCAATGGATTCTAGTTTTCAGAGACAACTCAATGTGGCACTTTAGGATCTTGATGTAGTTAGAAATGAGATATGTAGCTTGAAGAAGAACCTAAATGTTGCTGATAATTTCATTAATGACTTGAAGGATCAAGCAAGTGTTTGTAGAGAAAAAAGGAAGGAATTGATGGACAAGTTGAAGGATAAAGAAGATCAGATCATGGAATACTAGGATAAAGTTGATGAAGTTAACAAGCTTGAGAGAGAGAACATTGCTTTGAAGAATGAGATGCAATCCATTGTGATGAAGCTGACTAAGGAGATTGAGGACCGGAAGAAGAATGAAGAGAATATGGTACAATCATTGAAGGAAAGAGAAAATGAATGCTTCAGGATTACTTATGAGAATGATTAGTTGAAGCTTGAGCTGACACAATCAAGAAATAATGGTCAAGAACTTGAAAGATAGGTTGCAACTTTAAGGGATGAACTTGTTGCTGCTAATGAGTACAAAGAAAAATTCAAAGCTATCTTAGCAAGGCTTGATGAGAGTGGAAATTCTGAGACATGGTAAGGACATGTGAGGTCTAGGATTTGAGAAAGGTGAATCCTCCAGATCTGGACACGATAATACAAAACCTGATCAGAAGAAGACCAAGAATCCTCTGGTAAGACAACCTAATGCCCATAAATTCAATGGTAGATTCTTTACATGCAATAAATTTGGTCATATGGCAAGTCAGAGCAAAAGTAGGATGAATAGTGGAATTAACATCATGAATCATGTTCCTACCTTTATTGGTTAGTATTTGATATGTGATAGTTTTGGTCACAAGTCAAATCTGTGTAGAGCAGTAATGAATAATTTTTTAGAATAAAAGATGCTATACTTGTGGAATGTTTGGACACATCTCTAATTAGTGTAGGACAAGAACAAATCAGATGAACTTCATACCTATATAAAATAATGTTGTTTGTCGAGAATGCAACAAAACCGATCACATTGCAAAGTATTGTAGAAGAAAGAACAGTACTCTAGTAGAAAGGAAAAGTGAAAGTAGAAGAGATCAAGGAGAAGCATGAGAATATGTGGATAAGAAAGGATAAATCCAAAGCTGACAATGGGTTTGCACCGAAATCCAGTGTAGAATCTTAATCTGAAAACTAGGGATTTATGCCTCAGAGGGATATTTTCATGCAAATTCTAATAACCCCCTCTTTTATGGTTTGCAATTGATTTTGGAAGGTTGCAGAAGGACTGAATCATATGTATTGATGGTAGCCAAAAGTTTCAAGAAGATCTAGTGCTTTGGTACGCAATTTCATGAAAATCATGATAACCGATTGCTACATTTATTACAATGGAAAATTAGATTTTTGAAGGATATTTAAGTGCATTTTGAATTCTTATTCATCACAATGCGATCAAGAGAATATAGAAGAGAAGAGAGAAAAGGAATTTGGTGAGTTTAGCAGCAATTTAAGCAACTCCAAAGTGAATTTTAGTGCCTGGTTATGAAGCAAGGTATTTATCTGTTCAGACTTTCAGTTTTTTGTTGTTAGAATTATACACTCACATGAGAAAGGTTGATGTTGTCATTGATGGCAACCAATTGGTAATAAGATTCTATAGGTTCACCGACACCGATAGGTACAACAAGTTCATTCACCAGAATTTAGTTTACACTGGCAACAAAGCATATTGGCATCTAGGCCGACATGAGACAAGTTTTGTTTATTTGAAAAGTATTGTAATGTAATTAATTATCTGTAAGCTGACATGATGTATTGTAAAGACTCATATATGTATGAGATCTTATAGGTCATTTTTTATATATCATAGAGTGGCAATTATGTAATAGATCATAGAAGATAGAGAAAAGATTTTGTAAAAAGTGAAGATAGGTTATGTGAGCGAATATCATTCACTAGCAAGGTTTTTGGTTATGGTTTTTGACAGAGCTTAAACTGGTACTGAATCAAGCATTGCAGATGCTATTTTGAGCAGTACATTGTCTTGGATTTAATTATCCATTTTGTAGTCACTGAGACTCTTTCATTGAGAAGTGAGCTCTAGGTTGTTGGCGTTCCTGCATGTGCAGGCCCCTATTGTAAGTAATATTTATTCATATTGGCCAGTGAGTAAATATTATGGGTCACAAATCCCACTGAGGTTTTTCCCTTACCAGGTTTCCTCGCCAAAATATCTTGTGTTATGGTGTGCATTTATGCTGTCTCTATTATTTCTCTTTGTTGCATTATTACTTGTTTACCGGTACATTAATTTGGGTTGCAAAGCTATAAATAAGTTCAAATATTCCATTAGCTGGTTAGACACTGATACACACCCCCCCCTCTCAGTGTCTTTGGGACTATCATTGCATCTAACAATCGGTATCAGAGCCTGGTCCTCTATTTGCAAAAGCCTAACAACTTGAGGAAGATTCTGAAACCAGTATTGATGGAGAGTTTGATAAAATAGTTGGAAGGAGCCCTTGAAGATTTTGATGAAGAAAAATTGAAGAATATCAAACTTGAAGATGCTTTGAGGACTACCCAGGAATTCATTAAAGGATTTCAGGAGAATTTGGTTATAGCATAAAACAAGAGGAAATAATTTCATGAGAAAATGCAGAAACATGATGATGAAAAGGAAACCCTTAGAGATATTACAGAGAAGTTGAGGCAAGAGAACATTAACATGAGGAATTAAATGCAATATTTAACCATGAGGCTATGTAGGGATATTGAAGATAGGAAGAACAATGAAGAAGACTTGACTAGGAGATTTAATGATGGAGAAAATGAAAATCTAAGACTTTGTCATGAAAATGATATGCTAAAAACATATCTAATTCACATGCAACATGATAAAGAGGAGCTTAGGAGACAAGTTGACATTCTGGAAAATGAGTTGATCACTGCAAATGAAAACAAAGAAAAAATCAAGAAAAGTGCAGAAAGGCTTGATGACATGTTGAAAAGACAAAAACCTAATGGAGATACAATTGGACTTATATTTAAACATGGAGAAAGTTTTGGGAGTGCAAATAATCAAGATCGCAGCAAACGGATAAGACAACCTAATGCTTATAAATTTAATGGGAAATGTTTTAATTGCAACAAATTTGGTCATAGAGAAAATCAGTGCAGATTTAGAAATAATCAGAATACAAATTTACCCACCGGTCAATGTTCCAAATGCAATAAAGTTGGTCATAACTCAAAAAATTGTAGAATGAATGTGAAATGCTATGTTTGTGGTAGATTTGGACAATTATCTAATTAATGCAAAACACAAACCGGTCAAGGATATGGAAAAGCTATTCAGAGGAATAATGTAACTTGTTATGCATGTAACAAGATTGGGCATATTGTAAAATTTTGTAGAAGCAAGACTATACCGAAGAACAATAAAGGATCTAATGAGAAGGGAAAAGAAAATGTAAACAAAATAAGGAAAGAATTTTCAATACAATGGATTAAGAAGAGAGATCAGAGAGTTGATGAATCTGTCTCTGCACTGGTAGAACAGAGTAACCCTCCATTGGTAGGAGATTCTTCATTTAACTAAGGAATAATCCTTAGGGGGTATGGTAGCAAATTGAAAATCATGCATTCTACCCTCGGTTGATGGTAAGAAGTTATATTTCTTTCTTACCGGCAGATATGTTAAGATTTCACATAACCAACAAGCATTTAATACAGTTGTTGGAGAACTTTTTGGTTATAAAGCACCGAAAAACCCTCATTTCAATTCACCAAGCATCCAAGCATTTGAAGAGCACAAAGAGAGAGCAAAGGCATTCTAAGGCGAAGCAGCAAGGTGTTTTCAGGCATTCAAGGATTTCACAAATCAAAAGGTATTTATCTTTCGAAATGGCATATTCATCTTCTACACTTGAATTTATTGAAACCCCTACTATGGTAGAAAACATTAAGCACCCTAGACCCATTTTTAAAATGATTCCTAAGATCGCTAAGCAAGATGATTCTATCAGAGCCTTTTCTAAGATTCTGAAGGGAGATTCTTTTGTCGAAGACCCGAGGATTTATATTCACTGCAACATAGAGAATTTAGGGTCTGATGACTTGAGGAACATGTTCATAAATGTTATAACTAATGAACAAGGTTTAGTCAAGCTAGAGCATAAGATTGTTGAGGATTTAGGATTTGTTGAAATTCTGAACATTCCTAAATTTTTGGATAAGATAGTTCATCTTATACTGAGCAGAGTTCATGGGGAGTTTATGTGGCTAGACTCTATTTTTAAAATTACTAAGGAAGAAATCAAGGCAGTTACTGGTTTACCCTCAACCGATACTAGGCCCAACAAAAAGAAGAAGATACCAAAGAAGGGTGTTATGGACCTAACCAAAGCTACAATTGATAGTAGATCTCTTAGGGTTAATGATATCACTGATGCAAATGTGAAATATGTGATCATGGTATTTGGATACAGAGTTACTCATGGAAATAGGTTAAATTTTGTTTCTAGCTTGTGTATTCATAGTGCATATGAAATGGTTAAGAACACTGCTAAAATTGACATATGTGAGTGGCTTAAAGATGAACTACTTGATAACTTGAGAAAGATTAAGGGTGACAAGAAGGGAACATTCCGTTTTGGGAATCTACTTGTGTGTTTAATGCTTTACTTCACAAAGGAGATACCCAACATTGGTCACAAGGAATTTGCATATGACATCCCGGTAGGTAGATAGATCATGGAAGCTATTACCAACATATGTGCTAAAAGTGATGACATGGTAAAAGACTACTTCAAAAACTTCCAAACCAAAATGAAGGCTAGAGAAAGGATTCCGGAGAGCATTGTGGATAAGTATGACAAGCAAATTTGTTTTGTAATCAAAAGAGATGAAACATGGATGAAAGTTGTTACTCCTAGAACTATTTGGATAATAGAGATGGGATATGAAATTGATCTAAATATTCTTGAGGCTTATGCTAAGATACTTCTTGATGCACCTAGGGAACCCTTTGAAGAATTTTTTGGCAGTGTTGAGACTATTGAGAGTGTTGCTTTGATGCAGAAGTAGAGAAAAAGAAGAGAAAAAATCATCAGAGATGCATCCAAAATGGCTAAAGAAGTTAAGGAATATGTGATGAACTTAAGTGGTATTTCTGCTAGTGAACTAGAAGGATTGGAACCAGTATCTCATGTTTTACCAATTGTCACTTCTTCTGATACAGACAGTGGTAAGGCAGCAGAGTTCAAGAGAGTTGAAAAGAAGAAGAGGAAATCCTCATCGGTACCTTCTCCTTCTCCTAAAAGGACAAGAACATTAAGGAAGAAGAAGCAGGCTGTAAGGGAGCCTAAGAAGAAGTTAACTCCAAAGAAGAAACAACAACCTAAGGCACTAGATACCCTTACACTAGAGGAACTGGTAAATGAAATTACACAAGAAGGTAATCTTTGCAATGTGAATAAATTTTATCATTCATTCAAGGATTCTGATAAGGACACAATAGAGGAAATAATTATTTTGCATCTTGACATCTACAAGAAAGTTTTGATTGAGGTTGTAGATGATCTTCCTAATAACTTATACATAAGATTAGATGCTAAAAGAATGTCAGTGATGGAATTGGATAAAAAGTTAAAGGTTGAAGCATTGTTGGTTGTTCGCCTTGTTAATTCCAAGGAAGAGATTGATGAACTGATTGCTGAAGCCAACCGGTTAGTTTTTATGAGTGTTCACCAATAGGTCAGCCTAATGGCTTGGAGAATGAAAGAAATAGCAAATGAAACTGTTGACAAATGGGACATATTTTTTGTTGAAAAAGAAAAGAAAGAAGAAAGGGATAGACAAAAAATGGATAAGTATTTTGTAAAGGTATATCAAAAGGACAAAGGTAAAAATAAAATTGGTAGTGTACCTGTTATAAAGGTCATAGATAACCTTTCTCCACTGGCATTGGTCACCCCACCAATAACTTCAAAGATACTAGTACATACAGACAGTCAACCGGATAAGAAGGCTAAAGAAATAACACATGATGATACTAATCTGGATTTTGAAATTCTCTTTACTATGAATGTAGATACATAGGATGTTAATATTGTTATGGATAAAGAGACTACAAAGGTTAAGACAATTGATGCTACAAACATTGAGATCTCTGAGTCATCGATTAATAGTGTTGACTCTCAGAACATTGAAATACTAGTGGAAGATAAGAAGCTCGACACTGAGAAACTTGCAGAAGTAGAGGTAATAACATAGAGTGAGAAACTGACAACAACTGTAAATAAAGAGGAAACAAGTGATGGAAACAAGGAAGAAATTGTTAAGGTAATTGGTCAAGTGTCTGATGAAAAGAAAGTTATTGCAGAACCAAGCACATCCACTACAAATTTCAGACCTACAAATGTAATAGATGTTCTTTTGGATTCAATTAAGAGGATCACAAATTGCAATGCCTTAGAATACAAGGCCATTGATGATACATTGCCTATTTTGAAAATGATTGCACCGACATGTAAGGTAGATCATATGGATGGTTCTTTGGGTAAATTGGACATATTTTCCAAATTTATTGCCTCAAATGTTCTAACTGTAGATAAGATAAATGAAGAAACTATTAAGGAAAAGGTGAATTCCTTGAGAAGACTATCAAGGAATGTACTGAGCATATTAATTCCTTATTACTGGTACTTAATTCAACAATTTTGGAATATAAGGATTTGTATAAAGAAGATTGCAAGTCTCACCATCTGACTGAAGACATTGATGAGGAGATTAGGAAAACACAAAAGGAGATAGATGACATAGCAAATAATATGATAGGTTCTTCAGAACTTACCTCAATTTTTGAACAAGAAATGGAAATTTTTGAAGAAAAGATAGAGAAATTGGAGCAGGAAAAAGAAAGGATAAAGATGAAGGCCCGAGAGCTAAAAAACAAACTTGGTCCAAGATTGGACAGTCTTATATCTCAATGGTTGAGCTATCTAAAGCATCAAATATAGGAGAATGATCACTAGAGCAATAGATACATTATCTGACTGACATGATCCAATAGAAAAAAACCATTATCTCTCATAGTAATAAATTCATGCAGAGCCTGAATCTAATTTTGGCGGATATCTTTCAAATTGTACACAATTGGTTACAGGCTATGAGGTAGAATTTTTGTATTCTTTGATTCTATTTGACATCCTTTGTCATTGTTGCCAAAGGAGGAGTAGTATGGAGAAATATGTATGGAAGAAAATGCACAGAATAAATCACTTGCTCAGGGGGAGCACACTTCTTTTTGGGGATCAATTTTGGACTTAATATTTTTTTCGACAATAGTTTTTGGATTTTTCTCATGAGTGTTTCCATCAATACCAAAGGGGGAGATTGTTGGAATTATACACTCACATGAGAAAGGTTGATCTTGTCATTGATGGCAACCAACCAGTAATAGGATTCTACAGGTTCATCGGCAACACAGGCATCATCTACCGACACTGGCAGGAACAACAAGTTCATTCACCGACATTTAGTTTACACCAGCAATGAAGCATACCGACATCTAGGCCGATATGAGACAAGTTTTGTTTATATGATTGTATTGTAATGTAATTAATTATCTGTAAGCTGACATGATGTATTGTAAAGACTCATATATGTATGAGATCTTATAGGTCATTTTTGATATAGCATAGAGAGGAAATTATGTAATAGATCATAGAAGATAGGGAAAGGATTCTGTACCAAGTGAAGATAGGTTAAGTGAGAGAATATCATTCACTAGCAAGGTTTTTGGTTATGGTTTCTGACAAAGCTTAAACCTATACTAAATCAAGCATTGCAGATGCTATTTTGAGCAGTACATTGTCTTGGATTTATATATCCATTTTGTAGTTAGTGGGACTCTTTCATTGAGCAGTGAGCTCTAGGTTGTTGGACTTCCTGCATGTGTAGGCCCCTATTGTAAGTAATGTTTATTCATATTGGTGAATGATTAAATATTGTGGGTCACAAATCCCATCGAGGTTTTTCCCTTACTGGATTTCCTCACCAAAATATCTTGTGTTATGGTGTGCATTTATGATGTCTCTATTATTTCTCTTTGCTGCATTATTACTTGTTTACCGATACATTAATTTGGGTTGCAAAGTTATAAATAAATTTAAATATTCCATTAATTGGTTAGACACTGATTCATCCCCCCCCTCCTAGTGTCTTTAGGATTGTCATTGCATCTAACATTTACAAACCCTAGGATTTGAAATGGATTCAATTTCTGGTATTACAACTCCTCTAGTGGTTGAGATTAAGGATAGGGCTTGTCCAGTCTTCAAGAAACATCCATTTAAATTGGTTGAGGATGATTTGGAAGGTGCATTCTCATCGATGCCCTACGATGTGTTGCACAGTGAAGATATCAGGGCCTGATAACTCAATGATGACTAATAAGTACCAAATTGGTACTAAGAGGGAGGGTGAATCAGTACAGGCACAAATTTCTTTTCCCAAACTAGTTTGACTACAAACACTGCAAATGTCTGACAGACAGTAACACCGGTCTGAAACAGAGTGAAACCGGTAAAGCTAAGAATGACTGTGACAAGCATTAACCAGTTAACCACTTAGCTTTCCACTCAACTTAATACTACACTTCCATTTCACCCTTGTGCATGAATAGGTAATTTATCATCAGAAATATAATAACAGCTAACTCAGCATGATTTACCTTCAGACACAAATCACTTAAATCATCACATGAAAAATACTACACATGATGCACATATTTTTCACGTGGAAACCCAACTAGGAAAAACCACGGTGCGGATGAATACCCACAAGCTGCTTTTGAACTCTTTAGAAGTCTGCTCTGTTAGGAGCCTAGTCCTATTAGAGACTGTTACAACAGGTTTTGCTAGGAACCAATCTTTTTAGGGATTGCTTGGTTAAGGGATGGCTAAATACCCAGTTAAGGGTTAAACCATGTTAGAGGCTACCTTGTTAGAGGATTTCAAGAACTCAAATAGTTTGAGTCACCCTGTTAAAGGATTTACAACAAGCTGATTAAAGCTACTCGGTTAAGGGATTTTCCAACTATTGAAGTGGTTAAAGATCAACAGGTATTACAATGATCTGATAATAGCACTCAATGCCTAATGCGGATCTACTTAAGTTCCTTCCTTATACTCACACATTATGCAAGAATCAATCCTCTTATCTCATTTGGTCTCGCAAGAATCATGTATCTCTGCATTTAGATACACACACACCATTTGCCAACAACCTCAGAAAGAAACACAACATTGACCTTATAAGAAACAGATAGGTCGGTAGCATAAACCCTAAACCCTAAAACATTTAGGTTAAGTAATTCAAATGGTTCAATCCTAACCATTGAACACATTGCATTGAATACAAAAGTCTTGAACCTATCTCAATACATTCTCCATTGTTCATTCTTCACCACTTTCATGGTGGCTTGTAACCCATCACACGTTCTCCACCATTTACAGAGACTTCGCACATTCCCGAGGTAGATAGGATTGATCTCCTTCATGCAAGATCCTTCATGCGCTCAAGCTGATGTGGCAACACAATCTGATTTTCATTACAATGCTAACTCAACACATAATGTCATCTACTGAGTCACACAGGCTTGGAACACTTCAACCAAAAACCCTGAGGTTGAGACTACCAACTGGTAGTCATGCAAAACTTCCATATACCGGTTCTCATACCAACATGTCGGTTCACCTTTTTACATATACCAGTTCACAATGTTATATTGGTTCTGTCATATACTAGCTCTTAGTATCATATCGGTTCTCTTGCCAGTTGCTTACTTCCATATACCGGTTCACTCTTCAGCATATTCACATCAATGACAACATAAAATGTCATCATGTCTTCATATTAGTTCACATATGCCAACAATCTCCCCCTTTGGCATTGATGGCAATATACAAAGATATCTATCTGCTTCATACTTTCTCTCCCAATATTGCAGATATCTTCTCTGCTTCATGTCTTCTCCCCCTTTGACAACAATGCCAAAGTGGAGGCACAAGCTTCCCTATTCCGTTATGTTGCTCCCCCGAGGAGTAGCATCCTTCAACACATCAATCCTAAAAAATATTGGACATTGCCATACCTGACTGATGTGGAGCACATATTTTCAGTACACCTCTTGAAGGAGCAGTACCCCTAATTCACCTCTCAAATAGGTAAATATACCATTTGGTAGAGGCTTGGTGAATATGTCTGCTAACTGTTCCTTACTGGAAACATGTTCCAACACAACCTCCTTGTTTTGAACCTTCTCCCTCAAGAAATGATACTTGAGCTCAAAGTGCTTGGTTCTAGCATGCAAAACCGGATTCTTAGAAATGTTAATTGCACTTGTATTGTCACAAAATATGCTTACCAATTCAGATACAAGAAATTTGAAGCCATTTAATACATGCTTCATCCAAATAGTCTAGGTGCAGTTCATAAAAGCTGCAACATACTCTGCTTCTACTGTAGACTGAGATATACAACTTTGCTTTTTACTCATCCATGAGATCAATCTACCACCAAGGAAGAATGCACCACCGGTTGTGCTCTTTCGATCATCTACATTACCAACCCAATCGGCATCTGTGAACACTTTTAGGTTGAAATCATTATTGTATGGATACCATAACCCATAGTCAATAGTTCCCTTCAGATATCTAAGAATCTGCTTTACTGCTACCAAGTGGGATTCTCTAGGGCTTTGCTAAAACCGAGTGGTAATACCCACTACATGTGCAATGTCCGGTCTACTATGCACTACATAATGCAACTTACCAATCATTGATTGGTAATCCTTCTCATTTACCACTGCTGAGTCATCTTCTTTTGATAGCTTACAACCGGTCACCATTGGTGTACCAACCGGTTTACTATCTTCCATGCCAAAGGTCTTCAACACCTCTTTGACATACTTGGACTGAGTAATAAAGATTCCATCTTTCATTTGTTGAATCTATAGTCCAATGAAGAACTTAATCTCCCCTATGAGTGGCATTTCAAACTCCTTTTTCATCTCATCAACAAATTCATGACTCATCTTGTCATCACCTCCAAAGATGATGTCATCAACAAATACTTCACAGATCAAAATCTGATCTCCTTCTGATTTCAAGTAGATATTGTTGGCATATGCACATTCCAATGAGACATTGTATGTGATTGAAGGTTTTGTCATTGATGACAACCTTACAATCCTATGGCACTGGAAAGGCATTATACTAGAAAGGCATTATACCGGCAAGGTATTACACTGACAAGTTAGTGCACCAACATCATCAGATCACACTCTACACTGGCACTCAGACCATCGGCATTGACACAAAGAAAGGAAGCATACCGGCATAGAGGCTGACAAGATTTTTGGTATATTATATTTTGTTTATTATTGTAAAAACTTTGTAAGCCGACTTAGCAAGTTGTAAAATGACTCTTATATATAAGAGAGATCATTGTAAACATTTTGTAAGTTAAGTAAGTAAGAAAGGAAGTGAAAAGAAGAAGATATTATGCAGACCTATTATGCAAAATATAGGTTAGAGGTTTTATGTAAAGAATAGAGCACAAACCGGTACTGGATTAGGCATTATAGATGCTATTGTAAAGCAGTACAAGTTATTGGATTTGTATAATCCACATTGTAAGTCAGTGAGACTTCCCATTGAGCAGTGAGCTATAGGCAGTTGGCCTTCCTACATGTACAGGCCCCTATTGTAAGTAATATTCTCTTATTGGCTAGTAAGTGAATATTGTGGGTCACAAATCCCACCGAGGTTTTTCCTACACCGAGTTTCCTTGTTAAATCCTTGTGTTATGGTGTGCTTTTGATGTGGATGCTTTTAATTCTATTCATTGCATTATTTCTTGCATACCTGTACACTGTTGTAATATGTTTTGCATGTTTTAAATTGAGAAATTATAATTATCGGTTAGATACTAATTCACCCCCCCTCTCAGTATCTGTGGGATTCCTAACAGATATTGCTATCTTCACTTGTTCTTTCAACTCCAATCTTCACAAGATAGGAGTGCAAGCATTCATACCATGCTCTAGGTGCCTGATTTAGTCCATACAAGGCTTTATGTAGCCTACACACCATGTCAGTATCTTTTGGTAGGGCAAACCCATTTGGTTGTTCTATGTACACCTCCTCTTCAAGTATTCCATTTAGGAATGCATATTTTACATCCATTTAATATACCTTGAATCCTTTAAAAGATGCATATGCAAGAAGCATATGCACTCCTTCCAATCTTGCTACTAGAGCAAAGGTTTCTCCATAGTCTTCTCCTTCTTCTTGGGCATATCCTTTACATACTAGTCTGGCTTTGTTCCTTACCATTGTGCCATCCTCATTTAGCTTGTTTCTGAAAACCCATTTGGTTCCAATGACATTTTTATACTCCAGTCTGGTACCAAAGACCATGTACCATTCTTCTCTATCTGGTCAAGTTCCTCCTCCATTTCCTTGATCCAATCTTCATCTTTATGTGCCTCTTTGAATAATTTAGGCTCAAATTCAGAGATCATACATGAGCTTTCTCTTACCTTTCTTCTTGTAAGAATTCCTGCATCTTTTTCTCCTATGATCTTCTTTGGATCATGACTGAGTTTGACATACTTAGGTATGTTCTTAACATATTCTTCTTGCTTTTCTTCTTCATCCTCATCTTCATCAGCATCAACATCCACCGGTGTAGGAACACAGTTACTGGTACTGGGCTGATATGCAACCGGTTCCCATAAGGTTACTACCAGTTCATCTCCTACTTGCTCACTGTCAGTTTCCTCACATTTCCCAGAGTTTTCATCAACCCTAACGTTGATGCTTTCAACAATTCTCTGAGTCCTATTGTTGAAACATTTGAGAGCTTTACTCATGGTGGAATATCTTAGGAATATTCCTTCATCACATTTTGCATTGAACTTGCTTTGATGTTCACTCCTCTTGATATAACATTTGCTACCAAACATTCTAAAGTATCTTACCACTAGCGTCTTACCGGTCTAGTACTCATAAGGAGTCTTATCCTTTCTGATGCTCTGCAAATAGGATTAGAAAATCTGTTTGATGGCAACACACACAAGAGCACAAGAAACAAACGTTAGTGTTAGCAACAAAAGATTATCCTAAACAGGCATATCAAGAGAGATATTAAGCATGAAATAGAAAGCATATAAACATAAAATGAAATAGCTAATCAAGATGCTCATAGTTGCTCCTCCCTTGTTCCTCTCCTCTCCAAGTCCCAAATGAGTGTAGCTCTCAACAGCTTTTTGCACTATGGATGCTTATGGAGGATTGAGATTTAATACTAAGCTTCAAATATGAAATGAAAAGCTAAATACTATGCTAGAGTAGATAGTGATGCTATGAAAAAGCTCTATGCTAATGCCAGTATAACAACAATACTCTAAAATGCTTCTTTTTGCTTGAGGAGAAGGGTTCTATTTATAGAAGAAATGGGGAAATGAAGGGTTAAGATTGAGCAATCTTAACAAGGGTTAGGATTGAAAGTTGGGGATCCATGTGCACAATTGGCACCAATAAAATGGTGACAAGTTTCAACATAGGATTGGGTTGAGAGAAGAGGTTGGAGGCATTAAAGGCCTGAGAAGACCTCATGGTTATCTAGAAGGCAAGGGTCAAGTCTAAATTAAGATTACCCACTGGATTAAGAGTTAATCCAAGGTTAAACCTTTGTGCAAATGTTTAAGAGATAATCATGGTCAAAGCATTAATGGCCTGATGAGACCTTTGGGTTGGGTAGAGGTTGAGTCAAAACAAATGTTTTAACCATGTGGGAGGGTTTGAGGTAACCATTAATGGTTATTGGAGACTTTGGGGATTAAGTGGTTGAAGGTTGAAAGCCTTCAATGGTTATCAAAGACTTTGAGCCATTTAGTGGTTGAAGGTTGGAAGCTTTCAAAGGTTATCCAAGACTTTGAGGGTTAATTTGTTGAACACACAAAGCATTAATTGCTTTTCAAAGACTTTGGAGTCTTTGAGAAGTGACTCCAATTTGCTTAGGAATGTGACAATATTTAAGGGATGGATTAGGATAATTAGGAAAGGTTTAGAAGAATCTAGAAGGGGTTTAGGCATGCAAGTGGATTTTGTAGGAAAATGCAAGTGGGAGAAATTTTGGTATTTTCAATTAAAATAAAATCATTTATTTCAATTAAATGGTGTAAGTTGAATTTGGATAAATATTTAAATAAATATTAATTTATTTAAATGAGAAAATGAAGATAAAGCATTAAAATGCTTGAAGACTTTGAGGGAAACCATTAAAGGCTTGAAGACTTTAAGGAAAACCATTAAAGTCTTAAGAAGACTATAGAAGGAAGCCATCAAGTTTGAAGACTTTAAAGCCATCAAGTTTGAATACTTTAAGGGAAACCATTAAAGGTTTCAAGTGGGTGAGGATAAATAGGATTTTAAATAAATAATTTATTTAAAATAGTTGTGCAACTTGCTTTTGTAGGAAAATACAAGTGGGTGGAGGATAAAGGTGATTTAAATAAAATATTTATTTAAAATAATTGTGCAACTTGTATTTGTAGGAAAATGCAAGTGGGTAGAGGATAAAGGTGATTTAAATAAATGTTAATTTATTTAAATGTGAGAGGTGGGATTTTGGGGGATTTAAATAAATATTAATTTATTTAAATGTGAGAGAAGATTTAATTAAATAAATATGATTTATTTATTTAATTAATGGTCTGAATTTGGTTAAGTGAATTAAATCAAATAAATTGAATAATTTATTTAATTAATAGGAGAATAGGGTTAAGATGAATTAATTAAATATATTAATTTAATTAATTATTAATTGATGGTTAAATAATCAAATAAATACTAAGTATTCATTTAATTAAGTGGACAAATTTATGTGACTACATTTGCCCCTCTTTGAGACGGTGTGGTTTATCGCGTCGTTTCAAAGAAAGAAAAATAGGTGTGAAGAAATGCCCCATAAAATGTAAATTTAATGGGTGGTATGCCCCCTCGAAAGATGGGCCGAATTTTTTTGAAAAAATCGGGCGATCTCTCGAAAAAGAATGAAAAGTGGAGGGGAGGTAGAATAGAAGAAATTAGAACTAATGATGAAAGAATGGGAGAAAATGGAGTGAATATGAAGAAACAACAAGCCAGCGAGTACCCTGAGGTCATGCAAGAGATACATAGCAGATGTAGTGTGGGGTTTGGATTGATGCTATACAATTGATCAAAATTGGTTGGACAATCGGGTGCAATCGGTTTAATTGCCCCGGTCAAGTCAAAGCGTGACAGTTGATGTCAGTTGGTCGCTTGAACATGATAAAGTCTGAGTAAGTGAATCAAAGTGACCTGATGGTGACTTAGACAATTGATGTAATTGTCCGATGAAGTCAAGGTATATGAAGCAAAATACTCGTTGAGACGTAGACAATTGATGTAATTGTCCGTTGGATTGTGTTTGATTGGCTAATCAATTGATAGTATGTGCGTGTGATGGATGGTTGTGGGGAATCATGGCAGCCCCGTTGAGACTAGGTCATTATGATAAATGCCTGATGTAGTCTAGGATTACCATAATCGATTACCTGTTGAGACCCGAAGATACTTGATCAGAGTATCTGTTGATAGTCTAGGTGTGTGGGAGTCGATGTATCTGTGTAGACAGAACAACTTGCTTGATTGTGTGGATGAATGAGGATGGGAAGTGATGAAGGGATTAGGATGATGTTGATGATCAAGATAGGGAGGGTGAGGGGGGATTCGATGTTAGATAGAAGATATGGAGGACTTATGACTCATTCCTATGGAAGAAGAGGAAAATAGAGTATGCATTATTATGACTATGTATGCATGATATGCAGCTATTATGAATGTATGGATGGTTGGAATGCAACGAAATGCAGTATATATAGATGAGATGGAATGACGATCCATAGTGCTCTATTTTCATCATTGATCTTTAAAATGTTGGAAGAGAATACAAGCATCTTGACATAATGATTCAAGATGACCAGAGTATTTCTTACATGGATTTGATATAGCAAGTTAATACAAGCAACTTGATATAATGGATCAAGTTGACCTGAGTATTGCTTGCGGAACAGACAAGGATTATCTCCTTTCATGCATGACTTGGATCGTCCTCCTTGATCTTAGGCTGATCATATCCTGAGACAAGTGCATACCGTACTAAGAAATAAAAAACCTTTATCCAAATTGGATGAGGAGGAACCAAAGGAAGAGCATTGTACCTGCAAACAAATAGTATATACATAAAGAATAAAGAATAAGGATCCTTGGTAATGGTTCATGCTCATATGGTCGAGGTATATGATGTAGTCAGCAAGCCGTAATGATCTATGACTACATTTGGCATAAGATCACGTAGCCTAGTGAACTTCCCACGTAGACACCATTAGTACATGCCCCAGAACTTCATCGGAAATAATGCGCAAATGATACAAAACAATGCTGAAAGATCCCGATACAGATAAACGAACGATTGTACTCACAAATCAACCAAGTATTTGACAGCCTAACAGAATTTTCTTGTCAAAGAAAACATCATCTTGTCTTTGTTTTGGTAAGGAAGGATGCATCCTTGTTTTAAAGACAGTTTTGGATTGTTGATGTGGATTGTGTGGTTGTTTGGTAAATGGTCATTGTGTGAGTAGTTTGTCGCAATGTTTGTTTTGGTATCTGCATGGATGAGTATGTACAAGGTGTTGCCATGTTTTTGTGTGATTTTTCAATGGTTTTGTCGATGTTTTTGGATTTTGAATTGTTTTGAATGTTTTTGGTATTTTTGCGAGATATTTTTGAATGTTTTTGGATTTTTGATGATTGTTTGAATGAAGAACTTAATGAATCATAAGACAATGTAGAATCCACTTCCATCAATAGGTTAAAGGCATTGCCCCCAGTTTTAGACATGACTATGAAAAAGCGGGATGCAAGATGTATGGAGTACTATCATAATTGCAGAGGAATAACAAGCCATGGTTGATGGATGGATGGATGTATGTATGAAGTAGATGTGATCGCCACAAGTCTGAAAGATAATGGAGCCATAGCCTTTACGAGTGGTGCCTATTTGCCAGGTTTCGCCATCGTACTTACCCAAGGTGCCACCGGAGTGGTTGTTCACCGTTTGGATGCATGATTTTTCTTTACTTTTTTGAATGTTTTTATATTTTCTTCAGGACATTTTTCTGAATGTTTTTTGGTATTTTCTGATAGGCAGGGGAGCCTGATGCTCTGTACAGCTTATGTGTAAAACCGTTTGAGGTGCATGCTGTTGATTGGATCTGCGAGCGGTTCTCCGTCTGATGTAGCCAACTGATATGCCCCGGACCCAAATACAGCAGTGACAACATATGGGCCTAGCCAATTTGATTCAAACTTGCCTTGATGTTCTCTGTTTGGTTGGTTGCGAGGATTCTCTCGAAGAACAAGATCACCTACCTTAAATGTACGAGGTCTAACTCGGTGATTGTAGCTTCTACTCATGCGCTGCTGATAGGCTTTGAGATGGTTGTATGCAGCTTGTCGCTTCTCATCAAGTAGCTCCAAGTCCTGAAGGCGTGAGACTCTGTATGCGTCATCATCAATGAGATTGTGCAAGGAAACCCTTAATGATGGTATCTCGACCTCAATAGGCAAGATAGCTTCTGCACCATAGACCAATGAATAAGGAGTTGCACCTGTAGGGGTTCGAATGCTAGTTCGATATGCCCATAGCGCTGGATTCAATTGAACATGCCAATCACGACCGACATCATTGACTGTCTTCTTTAGGATCCTCAATATGTTTTTATTGGATGCTTCGGCCTGACCATTGCCTTGTGGGTAATAGGGAGTGGAAAAGCGGTGTTGGATATGAAATTTCTCACAAAGCTCACGGACATCCTGATTTTTGAAAGGAAGACCGTTATCTGTGACAATGGACATGGGCACACCATACCGACAGATGATGTAATTGAGGATGAATGAGGCGATCTGCTTGCCGGTGACTTGGGTAAGTGGAACAGCTTCGATCCACTTGGTGAAATATTCGGTGGCGGTAATAATGAATTTATGGCCATTGGATGAAGATGGATGGATTTTACCCACAAGATCAAGACCCCATTGACAGAAAGGCCATGGTGTCGTGATTGGTTGCAGTTCTTGTGCTGGTGCATGTATCAGGTCACCGTGAACTTGACATTTCTTGCACTTCCTGACAAAGTAGTAGGAATCCTTTTCCATAGAGGGCCAATAGTATCCAGCTCGCATGATCTTCTTGGCTAGTGATGGACCACTTGAGTGAGTCCCGCAAATTCCTTCATGTACCTCTTCCAAAGCCTTTGTTATCTCACCTTGTTCCAGACATCGAAGGAGAGTACCATCAAGACCGCGTCGGTATAGGGTTTCGGCAATAATGGTATATCGAGCAGTTTGGCGAATGAAGGTTTTACGTTGGTTATTTGATTGGTTGGGAGGAAGGGTGTGATCGCGGAGATAGGTGTAGAACTCACCGTACCATGGGGATTCAGAACCAACAAGGCAACATATCATTTCAGATTCGGGGATATCATAAGCGGGGATCCAAAGTTGTTCTACCAAGAACTCGTAGCGTGTTGAATTCTGTGGAAGATCTAAGAGAGATGCGATGGTAGCCATGGCGTCAGCAGCTCGATTCTGATCTCTTGGTATCTGCTCAAAAGTGATAGTAGTAAATGATGTCTTTAGAGTGTCCACCATTTGCTTATATGGCATGAGTTTATCATCCTTGGTTTGATATTCATCTGTTGCTTGTCGAATGACTAGTTGTGAGTCGCCATATACTTGTAGTTCTTGTAATTTCCATTGTACGGCTAACCTGAGTCCTGTGATCAAGGCCTCATACTCTGCTATGTTGTTTGTGCATGGAAATGTGAGCCTGTAAGACTTCGGGATGCTATCACCTTGAGGTGTGATAAACAGAATGCCTGCCCCCAAGCCGTGCCTAGTGTATGAACCATCAAAATATAGTTTCCATGGTTGTACTTCTGTGATCATGAATATCTCTTCATCTGGAAAATTGGAAATGAGAGGATGATCACCTATGAGAGGTGCATCAGCCAACTGGTCTGCAATAACTTGACCTTTGATAGCTTTACGGTCCACATACTCAATGTCAAATTCACTTAGAATCATTACCCATTTGGCCAAGCGACCTGTCAATGCTGCTTTGCTGAGTAAATACTTGAGTGGATCAATCTTTGCAATGAGTTGCACCTTGTGTGTTAACAGATAGTGCCTCAGTTTAGTGGCTGCCAAGATTACTGCTAGGCAAGCTCGCTCAATAGGTGTGTAATTGAGTTCATAGCCCACCAGTGTGCGAGAGATGTAGTAAATAGCACACTCTTTTCCTTCTACATTATGTTGTGCCAGTAGTACACCCAATGATGTACTTGTTGCCGAGATATAGAGTAACAATGGTCTACTTGGATCTGGTGGCATCAGCAATGGTGGATTTATGAGATAGTCTTTAAGCGCCTGAAATGCTTGCTGGCATCTGTCATCCCACTGAAAGCGGATGTTCTTGTGTAGCAGGTGTGTGAATGGGTGACACTTATCAGCCAATTGTGCAATGAATCTGTGGATAGATTGAAGCCGTCCTTGTAGTGTTCTTAGCTGACTGATATTCTTTGGAGGTGGCATGTCCATGATTGCTTTAACCTTTGCTGGATCGACCTCAATGCCTTTGCTTGAGACAATGTATCCTAGAAGCTTCCCGGAGGTCACTCCGAAGACACATTTCTTTGGGTTGAGTCGAACATGGTATTGTTCCAGTCTATCAAAGATTTTATCTAAGATGTGAAGATGTCCTTCTCTAGTAAGTGATTTTGCTAGTAAATCATCCACATAATCTTCCATTATAGTATGCATCATGTCATGGAAGATGGTGGTCATTGCTCTTTGATAGGTCGCTCCTGCATTCTTTAGACCAAAAGGCATTACATTCCAGCAGTATGTGCCCCATGGACATGTGAAGGCTGTCTTATGTTGATCTTCAGGTGCGATCTTTATTTGATTGTATCCTGAAAAGCCATCCATGAGTGAAAGCATGGCATGTCCTGCTGTCAAATCTACTATGATGTCGATATTTGGTAGAGGGAAGTCATCCTTAGGACATGCCTTATTCAGATCTCTGAAGTCTGTACAAATGCGGATGCCCCCTTTTGGTTTGCCAACTGGTACAATGTTGGAGATCCATTCTGCATAATCAATTGGTCTAATGAAACCAACATCCAGGAGTTTCTTGAGTTCTGTTTTGACTAGCACGGCAATCTGAGGATGCATCTTACGAAGCTTCTGCTTGACAGGTTTGGCTCCTTTTGCTACTGTGAGATGATGCATGACTAAATCAGGATCAAGCCCAGGCATGTCTGCATATGACCATGCAAAGTTGATCTGACGCTGTTGGAAGAACTCTATAAATTGAGGTTGTTCCTCTGGAGTGAGAAGAGATGCCAGATGTATGATATGAGGGTTTTCAGGAGTCCCCACATTGTATTCTTTGGTCTCCTCAATGAGGATCGTTGATCGTTCCTGTTGTGTATTAGCAGGGAGAATGTCAAACCCTTCATCCTCAGGCGCCTCAGAGAGGTTTTCACCGTTGGATACACTCTTTCTTTTTACTTTTGTTGGATCAAACAGTGCCACAGTGTGGTTTTCACTGGAAGATCCATGTTTTAATGTTATATTTTTGCAGCTGAAGGGTTTGGCATCCGCCCCGAAGTATGCTGCGCTATTAAGTTCAATGGCGAATCCAGCTTTGTGATCCCCGCTTGGTAGATTATCCCTTAATTCCAAAAAGTCAATGATAGCCTCATCGTTTTGGAAGAGGTCAAGACATGGGGGATTTGGTTGGTTCCATTCGATGAGTTCAGGGTGGATAATGGGCATTACTTCATCGATTAAGTTAAGTGTGGGAGATGTATCAGTGAGGGTTAAGATGGTGTGGTGAAGGTCGTTGATGGTACTCTCCCTGTCAGAATCAGGCGTAGGATGAGACGTAGGGTCTGTGGAAGATGTTTCCAGCTCAGGTACCCAAGTGGTCTTTATCTGTGCTTCTCCGTAAACAGGGATGTCTTTGCGGGGTGGAGGTGGTGATGTGTCTTCCTCATCTGAAGTGTTAAGTTGCACTGAATCGAATTCCCACTCATGTGAGTCGGTCTCTGAATCACTTTCTAGCATCCGATTGCTATACCATACTGGGATGTCTTTGGAATTAAATACTGCAGGCGTGATTGGTTTATGTACTTTTGTGGTGATCGATGCTGTAGGAACCGTGATGGGGTTTAAAGGTTTTGTCACTGGAAGTATCGACAGTGTTGATTTAGTGGCTTCTATTGGAACGGCTGGTGCCATAGATGCTGCTGCGGGTTCCAATATAGTTGCTGCTACAAATGGTGTTGCTGATAGGATTACTGGTTCGTTTGATGGGATGAGTGACATTGGTGATGGTGGAGTTGTGAGCCTTGAGGGGGCAGTGGGGATAGTGCTTGATGGTGCTTTGATTATGAAAGGTATCCTCTTTGCAGTAGGTGGGCAAAATGGTTTGCTGGGTTTTCCTTTGAATCTGAGTTTAGGAAGGATCTCTTTTTCAAAGCCAAGGCCTGTATTACCTTTGGGCTTGAATTCTGGTAGTAGAGGTTCGTGTCGTCCTTGTTTGCAGTATCCCAAAGCACTCTGACCATCATATCCCATTCTTTGCATAATGAGGAGGCCTTTGCCATATTGTTCCGTAGGAAGTGTAACTTGCGGTTTGTCAGTGGTGATGGGATCTTTATAGATCCAGTCCGCTAGGTCCTCATCTTGTGTTTCTTCCTCTTGACTCTTTCCAAGGATGAAAGGCGTTAAGGCACATGCTGGCGTGATTAGTGGTTGCTGGAGCAACTGCTGTGGTTTACCATGTGTTCTAGGAGAAGTGGGCATTTGTCCCACACAAAAGAGCTGACTCAAGTTATATTCTCCAGGACCTTCCTCTGCTACTTTCATCTTTAGCTTTTCTTGCTTGGGCATAGGGGTGTTTGAACTGGCAAGAGAGGCGGGATTTATATATGATGTGGAGGAAATGGCTTCTCTATTATTAGGAACGGTAATCTCTGGTTGATGGCTGATATTATGGCAAAATGCAAAGGGATTTGCATCGCCCAGGATTGTGATCTCGACCCCGTTATGTGGGAACTTGATACATTGATGGTAGGTAGATGGAACGGCTTGCATGGCATGTATCCAAGGTCTCCCTAATAATAGATTATATGGCAGAGGAAGGTCCAGAACCTGACAAATGATATGCTTTACCACAGGACCGACTCGGATTGGTAGTACCACAGCTCCTTTGGATGAACGCTCTGCATCATCATAGGCCTTGATGGTGATCTTCTTGCGAGGATCCACTGATTCTAGTGCATATCCCAATGCTGTGACCAACTGTAGTGTACAGATGTTTAGGCCTACTCCATTATCTATCAAGACTCGCTTGATCCTGTGTTGGTTGACAAAGCCTTCAATGTGGAGTGAGGCGTTATGAGGTTGTTGGAACGAAGAGTTGTCACTTTCAGAAAAAGTGAGACAAGGTGATGACTTTAGAGTTCCAACCATGGCTTGAAATTGGTCCGTGTTTAGGTTTGCAGGGACTGACGCCTCTTGGAGTGCTTGATCCAAGATTGTTTTATGAGATGGCGATAGGCGTAATAGTTCTAAAATGGATATGAGCGCAGGCGTTTTGTCTAATTGTTCCACAAGATTGTACTGCTTTGGATTGGAGGTGGTGCCTTGTGGAGCTGCCTTTATGGTGACCTTGCCACGACGTGTAACAACATTGCAATTTGAGGTGGGATTTTTGAAGGTGATAGTTGCAATTTGTTCACTGGCATCATACAGATGATTGACAGTGTAATTATACGCAGCCTGCGTATAATCAGTGGTATCAGGACCTCGTCTAGAAGTGGAAGGACCCCTTTGATCTTGCGATGGAAGTGGATTCTTGAACATCTGATGATCATTATTGGTTGTTTTTGGGTCATGCCCTTCAATTTCAATTTCTCCTCGGTCAATAAGATCCTGAATGAGATCTTTCAATCGATGACAATTACTTGTCTTGTGTCCTCTTCCTTGATGGAATTCACAATGTTCAGTATCTCTCCACCATGCCGGTTTGACCTGAGGCTCATAGTTTGATAGCTTAGGTAGAGTGACCAAATTTTGAGAGAGGAGTTGTCGCAACACTGTTTCAATGGGTTCCCCTAAGGGAGTGTATGTGCGTTTTTGTTTTTGTGGACGAGGTCTTGGTTCATCATGAGATGTGATGCGACCTTGATTAGGAGGAACATTTGTGTTATTCTGAGGTGGAGGATTTTGTCCTGCAAACCGAACCACAGGTTGTGCATTTTGGACAGTCCGAGCATCCACAACTCCATCGTTGACGATGTTCTTATTCTTGTTCCAGAAGTTCGGTTTATCGCTATTGAAGCGTGGGCGAGGAGCATCTTTTGGTTCATTAAAGATTTTGATGAGTCCTTTTTTGATGAGTGCCCTTTCACATTTTATACCCTTGGTGATCATATCGTTAAAGGAGTCTGTGTCTTTGACATCCAGGTGAAATTCCATTTCTTCGTTTAAGTTGGAAATGAAAATTTCCACTAGTTCTCGTTCAGGTAACTGAAGAGAACGTCTGCTAGACATTTGGCGCCATCGTTGCAGGAATACTGAGAATAATTCACCTGGTTTTTGTTTGGTGTTACATAGATCAGCCATGGTGATGTCGCGTTCAATATTATAAGAGTAATGAGATAGGAACTTCTGGATGAGTTCCTCAAATGTTCTTATGCCACCTGGTAGTCGGGAAAACCATGATGTGGTTGTTCCTCCCAAGCTTTGGGGAAAAGGCGCATTAGGTATGTGTCTTCATATGCGACTTCGAGACAAGCGGAATGAAATTCTCGAACATGATCACGGGGATCCCCCTTTCCTCTATATTTTTCAAATTTGGGTGTTTCAAACCCGCGTGGAAAGGGTGGCATATAAAGATTCCTATCAAATGGATAGGGACAGATGTCGTTGAGTGAGAATTGATTGGTCTTAACACCACTATGAAGTTGTTGGGTGAGATTCTCGACTTGTTGCCGCAACATCTCTATTTCATTTGGAGGAGGAGGTGGTGGGTTACCTCGAGGGATGTTATATCTAATGGGATCTCTACGCCTTTCCTCCTCATGGCGACTTTGTCTTTCTGATGCTTGTCTTAATTGGGTGAGATCAAAGTCAGAGGGGAGTTTGGCTCCTTCTTGAGCAAGTCGTAAAAAGTGAGCATCCGCATTGCTCCTTAGTATTTCATCAAATAATCTGTTAAAATGAGGGTTATGCTGAACCCTTTCGATTGTTGAAGGAGTGGGTGTACCTGGGTTTTCATCATTCCCAGTTCCTCCAAGTGCTTCTTGAAATTCATTGAGGTTGTCCTCTTCTTCCTCAATTTCTATTTCTCGCTGCCTTGATCGTGATCGGGTTTGAGCCATTTTGTTTGCAAGTTTGTTTTGAAGTTGATTGAAGATGATGATGAGTTGGTGATGAAAGATTGATGATTGGTGATTTGTGTTGTATGGGGATCTCTAGCACTTTTAAGGTAGATGTAACCGAAATTCCTTTCTTTGAATTGCTTGTTTGTTTGATAAGTTTGGATGTGATAAGGTGTAGAGAAATCTGAGATGTGTTACAGATTTTGACTACCTAGCAATGAGAGGATTCACTCATGAACTAGTTTTAACCTGCGTAGATGTGTCTCTTAGGATGAGCTTATCCTAGATGTAGAAACAATCTAAAAGTGATGTGATGTGTTTGATTTCAAGCAATATCTAAAAAGGAATCTTGGGACAAGAACCTCTTAATGCTTTGAGAATTTTTGGAATGGATTGATGATGGAATAATGATGTATGAATGAGATGATGGATGTTTTTGTTTTCAACTTTCAATCTTTCAATAAAAACTTTGTGTCACAAATGGAACAAACTCTTCTTCTTCCCTTTCAGGTGTTGGTGGCACTTCTCGAGCTGTGTTGTAGGTGATACAAATGTTTGGGAAGAATTTGGGATTAATCTTTCCTCCTTGATTTTTGTGATAACTCAGAGCTCTATATTGCATAAAAGCTCTGCGGTTCAATGATTTGGAATCAAACTCGTTTGTTTTACCTTGAAGATAGAGACGCATGCGATGTAGAAAGACTCTATGGGAGACAAAGATTTGTCGATTGATATAGAAGAATTTCCTCCTTTTGATCAAAGCCTTTGAGCTTAGTGGTCTCCTTTTCAAGGTGATATTCTGATGACACTTCTTCTTTCGCAAGATGTGAAGAATGGTCATAAATTTTTGATTCTTTGTTTGTTTGTACCTTGTTTTTGATGTTTTTGGTTGTGTTGACAGATGTTGGATGAATACTTTGTTTTTGGGATTGATTTTCTGATTTTTCTTTGACAAGAAAACAAAGCAAGCACACAAACACAAGAATGTTGCCTCAAAAGGCACAAATGAGTATGGGTCTAGATCAACCCAATCCTTGGACTTGTTTTTGACCCTTCCTTTAGATTTATTTTAAGGTGTATTTCCAAAGCCTGAAGTCGGCTCAATTTGCACTAGGTCTGTAAAACGAACACACTTCAAACACTTTTTATCCCTAAGGTCAAGTGGCCAGTTGTGATAAATTTAGCCCACATCTTGATATTTCTTCGACTTTGGTACTACATACCTTATGAATCCCGCCGTGGCAGGTAAGGATGTGATATACTAAGTCTTGCACGAGCATAACAAATAGATGATCCCTATGATGGGGGAGTCACCACTTTTATCAAGTCACAAGTGACTTTTCAAAAAGCTATGTTTCTACTCAAGGAAATATGTATGGTGAGTATCTTGGGAGCAAAACCTTCTATGCTCTTGCACTAAATTGTATCTCAAATATCCTCAATCAATAGAACGGGTGAGCTACTACTTAAAGGTGTTTAGTCATGTTCGATGGCTTTGGACATAAGTTCATTCTGCAGTGACTCACTTAAGAGCCTTGTAACTGGTGGTGGGGCCCATTTGTCCTTTCGGCCAGTTACACTGTAGGAACAGCTATACCCAAGGCTACAGCTTTCGCTCTCACCTGATTTCTATAGCGGCTCGAAGGATTTACCGCTCGAGGTCGTTCCCAAGAGTATCGATCCCTTGGCAGGCCTCTCTTAAAAAAAATAAAATTTTGAGTGTTACTAACACTTTTCTCTTGCACCTAGGACCACGAGAGCCAAGGGAGAGGATAGTGTGTGTTAGAAGTAGGTCCACTCGACTGACTTTTGTGCACAAGCGTGCCAAACATGAAATTCACTTGTTCTTTTTAATCCATCATGGCAATATGATCTAACTATTTGGAGATGTTGCTCCAACAGTCATGGTGTTCTTTTTAACTTCAAAGGCAATGTGTTTTGTAATCTAGAATTTTGAAAATCCTGGTCAACTTAATGAAAAACACGTTTTGCTTTGAAGGAAAATTGCTTTGAAAATGAGACAAGTTGATTGTGAATTTTATTTGCACCAAAAATGGAAGTGTGGATTGTGAGTTTTATCTTGATGCAAGAAATAAAATTTGCCTTGTTGATTTTAAGCACCAAAACGAAGTTTGTTTCCTAACTTGCAAAAAAAATAAAGTTGTTTTTGTATAAGTTTGTGGTTCTTTTTACCTTTGAACAATGAAATTCTTTTTAAGAGCCCCAAACAAATGTGTGATTCTTTTTTAAAAGCCCAAATTTGAAATGTGAAGTTAATTTTAAACCAAAATAAAAAGTGAATTCATTTTTAAAACCAACTTCAAAAAACAAGTTAGTAAAAAATATAAATCTACTTTTTAATCTAATTTAAATCTGCACAAAAGAGCAAAATAGTTAGTAAAATCCGCCTATTTGGTGGGCTTCTACAAGCCTAATTTTTTTTTTTTTTTTTTGGTTACAAGGTGATTTGTACAACGTTTTGTTACAATAGCGCTAGTCTGCGTTTGAACAGAGGCACTATTTAACACAAACGTATTAAAAGAAAGGGAAAGACAGAGAAGGGAAAAGCACTGAAACAGGGGGAATAGCGCCAAAATAATGCCAAACGCACCAAAACAGTGTCAAAATTGCAACCTGTGTGACATTTTCAACATTCAAACATGTTATTGGTTAAAAAAAAAAAAAATTGATCTTTTTGGTGTTTGGATTCACGTCGGGTTCACCAAATGATGCTCTGCAAAAAGGATTAGAAAATCTGTTTGATGGCAACACACACAAGAGCACAAGAAACAAACGTTAGTGTTAGCAACAAAAGATTATCCTAAACAGGCATATCAAGAGAGATATTAAGCATGAAATAGAAAGCATATAAACATAAAATGAAATAGCTAATCAAGATGCTCATAGTTGCTCCTCCCTTGTTCCTCTCCTCTCCAAGTCCCAAATGAGTGTAGCTCTCAACAGCTTTTTGCACTATGGATGCTTATGGAGGATTGAGATTTAATACTAAGCTTCAAATATGAAATGAAAAGCTAAATACTATGCTAGAGTAGATAGTGATGCTATGAAAAAGCTCTATGCTAATGCCAGTATAACAACAATACTCTAAAATGCTTCTTTTTGCTTGAGGAGAAGGGTTCTATTTATAGAAGAAATGGGGAAATGAAGGGTTAAGATTGAGCAATCTTAACAAGGGTTAGGATTGAAAGTTGGGGATCCATGTGCACAATTGGCACCAATAAAATGGTGACAAGTTTCAACATAGGATTGGGTTGAGAGAAGAGGTTGGAGGCATTAAAGGCCTGAGAAGACCTCATGGTTATCTAGAAGGCAAGGGTCAAGTCTAAATTAAGATTACCCACTGGATTAAGAGTTAATCCAAGGATAAACCTTTGTGCAAATGTTTAAGAGATAATCATGGTCAAAGCATTAATGGCCTGATGAGACCTTTGGGTTGGGTAGAGGTTGAGTCAAAACAAATGTTTTAACCACGTGGGAGGGTTTGAGGTAACCATTAATGGTTATTGGAGACTTTGGGGATTAAGTGGTTGAAGGTTGAAAGCCTTCAATGGTTATCAAAGACTTTGAGCCATTTAGTGGTTGAAGGTTGGAAGCTTTCAAAGGTTATCCAAGACTTTGAGGGTTAATTTGTTGAACACACAAAGCATTAATTGCTTTTCAAAGACTTTGGAGTCTTTGAGAAGTGACTCCAATTTGCTTAGGAATGTGACAATATTTAAGGGATGGATTAGGATAATTAGGAAAGGTTTAGAAGAATCTAGAAGGGGTTTAGGCATGCAAGTGGATTTTGTAGGAAAATGCAAGTGGGAGAAATTTTGGTATTTTCAATTAAAATAAAATCATTTATTTCAATTAAATGGTGTAAGTTGAATTTGGATAAATATTTAAATAAATATTAATTTATTTAAATGAGAAAATGAAGATAAAGCATTAAAATGCTTGAAGACTTTGAGGGAAACCATTAAAGGCTTGAAGACTTTAAGGAAAACCATTAAAGTCTTAAGAAGACTATAGAAGGAAGCCATCAAGTTTGAAGACTTTAAAGCCATCAAGTTTGAATACTTTAAGGGAAACCATTAAAGGTTTCAAGTGGGTGAGGATAAATAGGATTTTAAATAAATAATTTATTTAAAATAGTTGTGCAACTTGCTTTTGTAGGAAAATACAAGTGGGTGGAGGATAAAGGTGATTTAAATAAAATATTTATTTAAAATAATTGTGCAACTTGTATTTGTAGGAAAATGCAAGTGGGTAGAGGATAAAGGTGATTTAAATAAATGTTAATTTATTTAAATGTGAGAGGTGGGATTTTGGGGGATTTAAATAAATATTAATTTATTTAAATGTGAGAGAAGATTTAATTAAATAAATATGATTTATTTATTTAATTAATGGTCTGAATTTGGTTAAGTGAATTAAATCAAATAAATTGAATAATTTATTTAATTAATAGGAGAATAGGGTTAAGATGAATTAATTAAATATATTAATTTAATTAATTATTAATTGATGGTTAAATAATCAAATAAATACTAAGTATTCATTTAATTAAGTGGACAAATTTATGTGACTACACTTTCCCTTTTTGATGAGTACCCGGTTCATTGTGTAGACTGCAATGTTCACCATTTCTCTCTAAAAGGTGTGAGAAACTTTTCCTTGGATCAACATAGTTTTAGCTACTTCAACCACAGTCCGGTTGTTTCTCTCTTCTAAGCCATTCTGCTGTCAAGTCTGGGGGGTAGATAGTTGCCTCTTGATCCCATTCTCTTCACAATATTTGTTGAATTCACTAGAAGTGAATTCCCCTCCTTGATCAGTTCTAAGGCATTTTATTCTTCTACCACTTTCCTTTTCTACTAATGCTCTGAAAGCTCTGAACTTTCCAAAGGCTTTAGACTTGTCCTTCAAGAATGTGACCCACATCATTCTTGAGCAATCATCTTTAAGAATCATAAAATACCTATCTCCCTACACACTCCTAGTTTTCATAAGACCACACAAATCAGTATGCACAAAATCAAGTAAGTTGTTAGCTATGAAGGATTTACCTTTGAAGGTTGAGGAAGACATTTTCCCCAGTTGACATTCTCTGCACAAAGGATTTTTTGGTTTTCTCAGCATCAGTAGTCCTCTAACTGGCTTGATCTTAGTAGCCTTCAACATGTTATCAAAGTTTACATGGCAGAGTCTCCTATGCCATATCCAGCTATCATCAAACTTAGCCATAAGAAATGTACTTATATTTGCATTTAGCTGAAACAAGTTACCTTTGGTCTGCATACCAGTGGCCATCAAATCACCATTCTTTCCTTTGATTTCGCATGCTCCATTTTTGAATTCTAGAGTGAGTCCACTGTCATTCAGCTGGGCAACACTCAATAGATTGTGTTTGAGAGCTTCCACCCAATACACATTGTCAGCACTGCTCTTTCCATTCAGAGAGATGGACCCTCTTCCTTTGACCATACATGGTGCATCATTACCAAAGCGAACCACACCACCATCATATTCTTCCAAAGATAGAAACTTGCTTTGGTCACCAGTCATATGATGAGAACAACCACTGTCAATAATCCACTCATTGGAATTATCGAAGCAGGAGACAAGAGCCTTTTTGTCTGACACATCTTCCTTTACTGCAACAAATACAATATCTTCATTCTCTTCATCTTCTAATTCCTCATCTGTGACACCTTCATCAACTACAACAAAATAGTTTCTCCAGTTTCCTCCTTTGAATTTCTTGAACCTCTCCGGTTTGTCCTTGATGTCACCATTAGGATAGTTTATAGCAATATGTGCTATCCAGTTACAAGAAAAGCATTTCAAAAGGATCTTACCTCTATATTTACTGGTTCCTTTAGGAAGTTTCCTGGCAAGAAGAGCTTCAAATTCCATCAAGATCTCCTCATCATCCATTTCTCTACTCTATCTTGGTTCACCACTGGTGCTTGCTTCTTTTCCTTTTCTAGATGGTACAACAAAAGCTCTAAAAGCTGATTCAATATTTTGAACACTGCCATCAAAACTATTTAGCTCAGAGGTTGTCAACTTTGCAATGATGGAGTCTAAGGATACCTTAGTCTTGTCTATTGATCTCAACTCCCGAATAGCAACAACCCTTATTCCATAGACTGGTAATAAGGATCTCAAAAATTTGTTACCATAGTGGAATCTTCCATTTTACCACCTACACTCTTGATATCTCCAACAACAATTTTGATTCTTATTCCATACTGTTGAATGGTCTCACCTTCAACCATCTGCATGTCTTCAAACTTCCCTCTAAAAATTTCTTCCTTAGTTTATTTTACATGCTCATCACTGCCATAGATATTCTCAAGAGTGTCCCATACTTCTTTGGGATTATCTTTATCTTGTACATCAATAAACTCATTGTTAGATAAGTTTCTGATTAGGGCTTCTATGACTTGCCCATTCTCTTGTATTTCTCTCTTTTGATCATCGGTGAGAGTACCAGTAGGAATAACAAAAGAATTCTCAACATAGCTTTAGTGTTGAGCACCCATGCTTTTGATGTAAATCTTCATTCTATCCTTCCAAATTTTGAAGTTATCTTTGTTGAACTTTGGACCTTCTCTCTTCATCATTACAATATTCAGTCGGTTAATACTATAGAAAGATTCAGTTGGTAAGGACTAAGGGTGTCGGTTATAGAAGAAAGGCTAGTCACTGAGATGATATATACTAAGTTGTCTATAGAGTAAATTTCCTATGTCCACCGAGTAGAAAAGAAGGTACATCGAGTTAATCTGAACCGAGTGGAAACGTGTTACTAGATTCAATTAACCTAGACACATATGTGGAAACATGTTACAAGATTCGAGAACAGGGAATCATTATTTCATAGGGAATTGCACTTAAATATTTTGTATGATTTTGAGGAAGTTTATCCAATGAAATAATTTCTATGTTTATTCATTCGATAAAAACATGTTTGTATAATCCATGCATGAACAAGATCACTGCCTTAGAGATCTATATAAAGAGTCATTTGAGTATCAAAAAAAAAAAAGAGATGGTGAGTTGAAGATAAAATCTTATGATAAGATAAGATGTGATGATTGAACAGAGGTATTCAGAGGTCATCGAGAAGATTTTCAGAAAACAATTTAAGGGACAAAGAATACAGATGAGGTCACTGAGTTGATCTATCAATTATCGAGGTATGTTATGAGCATGGTAATTTTATATTGAGCACATAGAGTCTGCTATAAAATTTTAGATGTAAAGTTGCAGATATTTTGTAACAGATTTTGATTGAATTATTTTGAGTTGTATTAGAAACCTTTAATAGGGTAAAAGACTCTATCAAGGTCTATAAATTGTAAAGCCTCTAACCAGGTACAACATTTTGTAAAAGTGTTTGTAATAATCCTTTAGCAAGGTAGATCTAAAGATCTTGCTACTCCTAACAAGGTAAGCTATCAGAAATAGCTAAGCATGTATATCTATTCGAGCAACCTTTATTATTGTAGTAGTGAAGTTGTGGGTGCCATCCCCACCACAGTTTTTCTCTCTAACCAAGAGTTTCTGCGTAACCAAAATCTTTGTGTTATGGAGTGAAATATCTATGGATGTAATTTCTATGATTGTGTTTTGGCTTTATATATTATGAGATCAACTATATATTGTTTATGTTTATCAGTAATATTGTTTTTAAAAGAAAAGTTTTGAAGTACTGATTCACTCCTCCCCTTTCAATACATTAGCTTTCATTGTTGGACCTAACAATTGGTATCAGAGCCCTACTCTTGGAAAAGGGTTTTACAGCCTAAAGAGAAAAATCCCATCAATGGAAGGCTATAAACAATCATGTAGAATTTTGAATCTCCAAGAAGAATTGGATCATGCTAATCAAGTGATTGCAGACATGCAAAGACAAATACAAAAATAACTGAAAGTAAGAAGAAGATTGTCTGATGATTTACAAGACTCACAAGAGTTGGTGGAACAAATTGAGACATCATCTAAGAACAACATATCAGAAGAGTTTGAAGAAATGATTATAGAATTGAAAGAAAAGAACAAAGCACTGAATGATCAGCTTAAAGAAATGAGAAGGGAACATGAGTATTTCAACACACAGATGACTGAAAATCTTGATGCATTGAGAATAGCTGAAGATAACATAAAAGGTATAGAAAGAGAAAAACAACAACTAGAAGCATTGGTATTAGAAAAGAATGATGAAATCACAAGGATGACTAGAATTCAACATAATCTATCTGATCAATTGGGTCATGCACATCATGAAGTAACTTTGAAAGAAAATGAGAACCAAGCATTGAAACTTGAATTATAAAGATTGATTGATGAACTTGAAGCAGAAAAGAAGTCAAGAGAAACACTGAAGAAAAGTTATGACGCGTCAAGAATGTTGGATGAGCAACTAGGAACAAGATCACCAAACAAATCTACTGAACTCAGTTACAAAAGAAACAACTCTACCGACAAAGTAATCAACACCACCAAGAAAGGAGAATCATCGAGGAAGGCTGGAAACAAAGATAAGTTGGAAAATAACAAGCCTATTTGCAACTACTGTGGAAAACAAGGACATACTGCCAACATGTGCTGAATCATAAAAGGTAAGGTACCGAATGTCACTAGGTCTGATAGTTATTGTTACAATTGCAATAAGTATGGTCACACATCTAAACAATGTAGGACAAACTCTGTTAGCAATTATCAAAAGGAAAAATTCAAGGGATTTTGCAAAAATTGCAATAGATATGGGCACAATACCAAGAAGTGTTGGTTTAAGAAGAAAAACTACATGTGGTCTCCACACCGAGCAAATGATAGAAGCTACCAAACTCACACGGATCTCAATCGATAATACACTGTAGTACCATGGGATTACAATACAAAAATATGGTGTGAATGTTGTGGAAGGTATGGACATATAAATGTGAACTGTATGATAAGGTTTGGAATGAATAATCGAAGATCATGGAGAAATACTAGAATGGCATGCTTTCATTGTCATAAAGTTGGACACTTGGCTAAAGATTGCAGAGATCAACCTAGAAGAGATACTGAAGAGATACGAATTAAATTATAGAAAATCTAGAAAAAGAAGGAAAATGGATCAAATAATGAAGAAAGCACCTAACCTACCGAGTTAGGTGCATCTACTTCCAATTAATCAATAAAGGTATGAAGGGACCGTGTCTTCACAAGGTTAGATCTTAACAGTTCCTATTTTAATCATGGAAATAACTCCAAAATCTACATAGCTAAGATGAATTAACATTTCTGAAATTGTATCTAGTCTTACGATTTACCAGTGAAGTCGGTAAATACAGAAAACCTGTCTAGTCGGTAAAGAGTAATCAAATGCATTTAATTCTTATCTTACCTAATTGCACGAAGCCTGATAAGGTAAAGGGTGTATTTAAAGTTCTTTGTGCAGTCATTTTACACTTGCCAGTTTTCAAAGAACAGAGCTAAGCGAATCAAAGGTGATCAAACATTTTAGAGTGAATTCAAGGTATTTTCACACAATCTTAAAATGCATTTTCAAGCAAGTTAACCGATCAATATCAGTTGTGTATATTTACATTCTATTTACTAAGTCGAAAGTGTTTTTTGGTTAGTTGAAACCCTAAGCTATTTTATTAGTAGAAATCCAAAGTTTGAAATGGCTCCCAAGTTGCATAAACTAGTTGTAGTTGAGACTATTGAGAAGCCCTCACTAAAGTATACCTTACCTCCCAAAGTGGCTTCTGAACCCGATGAGAAAATGACATTTTCTCTTATTCCAAATAGGGTTCTATTGGTTGAAGATGTCAGATTTATACCAAGTGCCATGTAGAAGAGCTAGGTCATAAAAAAATCAAGGACATGTATGATGAACTTTGCACCGATGGAATCCTGGATAGTAAGTATGAGCATATCAAGGTTAAGGGATTGACCAAAGCCCTAACCTATCCTCGAGTTTTCAAACCCCAATGGGTCAAATTTGTTTTGAGCAGAGTGCATGATGACTTTATGTGGTTAGAAGACCAACCATTCAAGATCACCAAGGAGATTATTCACATAATCACCAGATACCCTATATATGACCATGCCCAAGCACAGAAAATGATTTCATAGAAAGAATTGATAACCTTAATCAGAGTTGAGTCTGATTGCAGAGGTCTTAAGTTGAATAATGTAATAGATGCAGAACTAAAGTTTGCAATTAGAGTCATCGGTTATTGTTTCTTTCAGTCGATGAGAGAGAACAGTGTACCATGTGCAGCTATGGATTTGTCCTATAAAATTGTGAAAAGGGTATGAAAATTGATCTATGTGAAGTATTGTTGAAGAATCTTTTTGAGAATCTCAACACAATAAGGAGACCTAAGAAGAATAACTCTGCTAACACACTAAAGTTTGGGTCACTCTTAGTGTGCATGTTCTTCTATTTTCAGAAGTTCTTTCCCTCAGTCCCTAACATTGTTTGGGAACTACACCGATCGATCACCCATCAGATAAATGATTTTATCAATCAGCTAGGTGATAACTTCAATGAGATAATGGATGACTACTTTAATAAGTTTCAGGAAAAGATGCATAACAGGTACAGGATCCCACCTCAGCTAGTGGAGAAATATAAGGATACTATATGTTTTGAAGTGGATACCGACTACTATTATGTCAATGCAGTAGAACCCAAAATTCAATCTTTACCACCTATGGGTTATGAGATTGATTTTGAGATCACTCAACAGCAGATAGATGTCTTTCTGACACTTCCAAGGCACTCGACTGAGATTAGATATGGTACCTATGAAGAGGTAAAAGAGAAAGTAAAAATGAGCATAGTTGTACCAAAGGCTACCAGAAAAGCCACTAAAATGATAAAAGACTTAACTGAGAAATTTGGAGAAGGTTATACCTCCACACCTACTAAGCCAACAGGTAGGAAAGATGATCAACTTTCAATTGAGGAAGAATCTGAAGCTCAGGAAGCAGCCATCACTCTGAGCACCGAATTGCCAAAGGGCAAAATATTGAAAAGAAAGAAACAACATACACCTAAGGTATCACTGACTCCACCAGTGAAATGACCTAACACTAGATCATCTGCAATGTCACCCGGTAAGAGGCAGAAAAATGTTGAATTGCTTAAAGTTACAAAGACTTATAGAAAGTCGACCAGGAGACTCGTTTTGAATAAGGAGTCAAGTGACACAAAATCTGAAGATAAAAATAAATTTCAGATTTTTAAAAGCACAAAGGAAGATGTACACAATGTTGATAGCTTTTGTGCCAAATTGAAACAATATGGAGGTTTCGGGTCTTTCATGTATGTTAAATATGACTCCTGGATAGAAGAAGAAAAGAGACAAATAGAAGAGTCAATTGTTTGTACACTTCTCAAATCTTGAGTAGTTCCATTAGAAGTAAGTAACTTTCTTCCAAATGCATTATACTCTCACATTGACAACAGATGGAAATATGCTATGGACTTAGAGAAGAAAATAAGAGAAAGAGTTTTAGTACATCTCTTTCCAGAAATGTCGGTAGATGCTATTAGAAATCATTTGAAAACTTACCAGATAAATTTTCAAGTGAAGCATAGAGCCTTGAAAATGATGAATGGACTTTATCTTGAAGTCGAAAAGGAAACCAAAGAAAATTGGCAAGAAATCTTCAGAATTAAGATTGAAGAACCTCAAGGTGAAGTAGAAATAGTTGACATTACCGAGCAAGATCCTACTTCAACTATTCAACAAGATGAGGATGTCATGGACACTGAGGCACAGGAAGAAGAAATGATAGAAGGAAATGCCTATGCCAAATTGGTAACTAGTGAATCAGTCTTGGAACAGGTTAAGTCCTATCCTCCGGTAACTCCACAAGTGACAACTGAGATACCTCAGGACACAAAACAAGGAAAAGAGGATCATAAGGCTACACAAGGTGAATATAAACCTCCACCCATAGGTGAGAAAACCTCTCAAGCTCCTGCAAGCACTGAAACTTCTTCCACTAAGACCTCAAGCAAGGAATCACCGAACGCTACAACAAAGGCTATAGAAACTAATAAAAGTGTTGCTCCCACTAAGCAACATACTAAGGAATATCAAGCCTCCAAAGCCATTGTACTCATTCAACCAGTGAAGGTATCATCATCAAAGGAGAAGAAAGAAAAGAAGCACAGTTTCAAGATAGATCTGTCAAAGCCTATTGTGCCGCCGAACGTTGACATTTCCAAACTTAAAGGGCAAGCACTTATTGAATTTGGTGAGTTGTGAAAAGACAAAGCAGAATAAGAAAAATAGATAGCCATTCAAAAGAAGAACCGAGTACTTTAGAAGGTTAAAGCATTATTGACAGACATGCTACCTGAAGCTACCATAAGTAAAGATGCAGCCATCCATATGCAATTGGATGAACTACTCACTCAATTGGAAAAATCAGGAGTAGAGGCATTAGAATACCTTAGCAAATTAAAAGACAAAGAGCTAACTGCCAAAATGATTGAAGAAGTGCAAAAAGCCATTGCTATAGGTAAAATCAAGCTTGTTGGATTCATTGTTGAGTTGTCCCCTCAACTCAAGCACATTATTTATTTATTCCAGAAATTATGTACATTTTAATTCTTTATTAAATATATCAAGTAGAAGACTAAAGCCATTGAGAAAGAGATTACCGATCTCTCAAATACACTAACTACCGAGCCAAATTCTACTCAGAATTTTTATACCAGGCTACAAACTTTTATGGCTCAACAATTAGAACTTAGAAATGAAGAGCACAAAATAAGGATGGATATAATGACTCTTCAGACATATTCCCTATCTGTCATCAGTACAAGAGCAGATCAACCAAGCTACCCAACTATCCACACAAGCAGAGGGAAGCACTCTAGATGGTTTGATTTCATTGTTAGCTGATATTAATTCTCAAAATTCTTTAATGGAAAGTGTCAAGGGTGCACTTACCAACGCTCTCAATGATGCTCGTACTAAGTATAAATCTATTTTTAATCAGTTGCCCCCTTGAATGGTAACTAGTTTTGATATTTGTCAAAAAGGGGGAGTGTACCAAGTATATACAGAGTATCCAAGTGTACAGATGAAATTGTCAGGGGGAGCATGGAACATCAGGGGCATGCAAATCAAGTTTTATTCAGCATATTGATAAGGGGAGTATGTATTCGAAGTATGTATTTGAACAAATGTCATTTCAGTCACATTTTGTAAGTTATAAATTTTATGTTATGACTTTGAAAGGAGTTTTGTCGAACATACCAAACTAATGTCAAAAGGGGAGATTGTTACTATTTACTAAGTTGTCATTAGTTTTATGTTCAAAGTCATCCTATATACTTTAGTCGGTTAATACTACAGAAAGATTCAGTCGGTAAGCACTAAGGGTGCCGGTTATAGAAGAAAGGCTAGTCACCGAGATGATATATAATGAGCTGTCTACCAAGTAAATTTCCTATGTCCACCGAGTAGAAAAGAAGGTACACTGAGTTAATCTGAACCAAGTGGAAATGTGTTACTAGATTCAATAAACTTGGACACATATGTGGAAATGTGTTACAAGATTCAAGAACAGGGAATCATTATTTCATAGGGAATTGCACTTAAATATTTTGTATGATTTTGAGGAAGTTTGTCCAACGAAATAATTTCTATGTTTATTCATTCGATAAAACATGTTTGTATAATCAATGCATGAACAAGATCACTGCCTTAGAGATCTATATAAAGAGTCATTTGAGTATCAAAAAAAAAAAGATGGTGAGTTGAAGATAAAATCTTATGATAAGATAAGATGTGATGATTGAACAGAGGTATTCAGAGGTCACCGAGAAGATTTTTAGAAAACAGTTTAAGGGACATAGAATATAGATGAGGTCACCGAGTTGATCTATCAATTACCAAGGTATGCTATGAGCATGGTAATTTCATATTGAGCACATAGAGTCTGCTATAACATTTCAGATGTAAAGTTGCAGATATTTTATAAAAGATTTTGATTGAATTATTTTGAGTTGTGTTAGAAACCTTTAACAAGGTAAAAGTCTCTAACAAGGTCTATAAATTGTAAAGCCTCTAACCAGGTATAACATTTTGTAAAAGTGTTTGTAAATGTCCTTTAGCAAGGTAGATCTAAATATCCTGTTACTCCTAACAGGGTAAGCTATCAAAAATAGCTAAACATGTAGCTCTAACCAAGAAACCTTTATTATTGCAGTAGTGAAGTTGTGGGTGCCATCCCCACCGCAGTTTTTCTCTCTAACCAAGAGTTTCTATGTAACCAAAATCTTTGTGTTATGGAGTGAAATGTGTATGGATGTAATTTCTATGATTGTGTTTTGGCTTTATATATTATGAGATCAACTCTATACAGTTTATGTTTATCAGTAAGATTGTTTTTAAAATAAAAGTTTTGAATTATTGATTCACCCCTCCCCTCTCAGTACATAAGATTTCATTTTTGGACCTAACAGTTGAGACCTGACAACCCTCCAGTGGTAGATAGCTCTGCAACCCCTGAGATTCAACAGGCTGATATTGCACCAAGTGGTGACACCAGTGCAACATATAAAGGGAATAAGGGAGAGAAAAAGGATGTTGTGACAACAAAGGCTAAGGTAGCTGAGGTTGACAAAGGTAAAGGCATAACTGATCTGACAATTTCCACTCCTCCAGTTTTTGGGACCCTGCCTCAGATTCCTATTAATCTTGATGGTTTAGTTGATATTGGGAAGATGTCCTTTACAGAAAAGATTATGCTCGCAGCTACAATGCAAGCCCAAGCCAGTCAAGATCTGGTGAAATCAAAGACAGAAAATAAAAAGCTAATTTTGATGTCTATATATGTTTTGCTAAAGCTAGCTCCTAGTGTACAGTTAGATTCAAATAACAACCCCTCCTGTAAATTATTGCAATTGATTAATAATGTAAATACCAATTTTGATTCTTTGGAGAATATGGCTACTCATAAAGTTTTGGATAAATTTAAGCAGGTAGAAAACAAACATTCCAGAAGATGATTGAATATGATAGGGTGACACTGAATAAAAAACTACAAATTATTTCTAACACATTGTCAAAAGCTATTAAATTGTATATATCCTACCTTATTTTGCCTTTAAGTTCACTGTTGATATTGATAAACATATAGGTGTTTTCCAGGGCAAGATTGCTAGCATTTATCAATCTTTTGATCTTAATGTAACATTAACTAGAAGTATTGAGGGACAAATTATAGCCTTAAATGATCAGATCTCAAGCCTTCAAGCGGATAAGGAATTTATTTTTAGGAAAATAGGCAAACTCTGGAACCTGATTGCCACTCGGTTAGACACTATACTAAGTAATAAGGTGGACTGTATGAAGGAGATGGAATGACCTATATCATCAAATTTGAGAGAGTTATAAATTCATGCTATTGTATTTAATGCATTTATCATAGTTTTGAACAACTTGAAGAGTGGGTGGGATACTCACCTAGGATTTTTGAAGAGTGGGTGGGATACTCACCTAGGATTTTTGAAGACTATTTATGGTGACTTCTTCAAGTATATCTAAAGTGTTTATCATCTGTATAAATTTTGGACAACACCCCATCTTTGGCATTATTGTCAAAGGGGGAGAGGTAAGGTGAAAATGTATAGGCTGATTGTGTATGGAGTATATAGTTTGGTGACGCAGATTTTGGATTGCTGATCTAAGGGGGAGCCTTAGAATTCTTTCATTCTTGATCTAGTGTATAAGTTAAATAGGTTTTTGTTGGAAATATGATGGATTTGATTAAGTGTTTTCATTGATGTCAACATTGTATCCCGGTTGGACCTATCCCAGTTAGTCTTGGTGATCATCTTGGTTTTGGCTATGATCTGATCCGGTATGATTAGAAATCTAGAATCGGTTTTAGATACTTACTCTGGATGGTTATTTGGTTCCCATATTATGTTGGTTCATGTTTTTGTGCTTCCGTAACTATCTCTTATGTTCTTGGTTGGTATTTCCTGAGACCAGTTAGCTTTACCGGTAAATGATATTTGGTGTTTTGGTAAGATGATTTTGGTTCGGCTTATGGAATAGGTTTCTATCATGTTGAAGATGCTTCTTGATTATATTTTGAGTGTTTAGTGACTTTGCATTGGCTGACATGCTCTTATGCTAGTTCTATTTGGATTCGGTTAGACATTTTGTGTTACATCACTAAGGGTTTCTACTAGTTGGTGAAGCGTGTTGGATTTTGGTCTTAGCAGAATTTCTAGTGGATGGGATTGTTTGATTACTTGATTTAGGTCCATGCTATGTAACGTAAATCATAATATTGGTCCGTTGATACTATGTAATGTAATTATTTTTATTATGGGTTTAGGGTTTAGACTGTTAGGATTCCCAAAGATACTGAGAGGGTGGGGGGCTGAATCAGTATCTGGGTGGGGGGCTGAATCAGTATCTAATCGGTTGATTAATTTACTTGAATTAAAACATATAAAGCATATCAATACAGTGTACTGATAAATCAAAAGTTATGTAGTAAACAAGAAAAACAATAACCACATAAAGAGCACATCATAACACAGTAGTTTAACAAGGAAACCCGGAGTGGAAAAAACCTCGGTGGGATTTGTGACCCACAATATTCACTTACTGGCCAATAAGGGAATATTACTGCTACAATAGGGGCCTGCACATGTAGGAAGGCCAAGTGGATAGAGCTCACTACTCAATTATAAAAGGAAGTCACACTAACTTACAAAAATGGATTATAATAATCCAATGTCTTGTACTACTTCAAATTAGCATCTCCTATGCTAGATCCAGTACTGGTTTTAGCTCTGCTACATAAATAGACCCTTAACCTAAAATTCGCATATTAGGTCTGCATTATTTCGCCTATTACCTTATTACCAAATGTTCTACAATGATCTCATACATATATGAGTCATATTACAACTCGCCATGTCAGCTTACAATGATTTTACAATTAATTACAAAATATATTATCAACAAAATTCCTGTCGACCCTGGGTGCCGGTATCCTTTCTTTCACTGTCGGTGTTCTGTGTGCCGGTGTAGAGTTTGTTGCTGCTGGTGCCGGTATAATTATCTTGATGGTATCATATGATTGCAAGGTTTCCATCAATGACAAAACCTTCAATCATGTACAATTTCTCATTGGAGTGTGAATTTGCCAACAATCTCCCCCTTTGGCATTGATGGCAACACTCATGAGAAAAATCCAAAAAGTGTCATCCAAAAAGAATCTGCCAAAATTGTCTTACCAAAAACTATCTTACCAAAAACTATGTGCCAAATCATATGTGCTCCCCCTGAGTTGATGGTGTCTTCTACTAATCATTTTTCTCATTACCACTACTCCCCCTTTGGCATCAATGACAAAGGTTGTCAAAGTGTCATCTGAGTGTGGTTTCCAGCTTCATCTCTGTAATCGGTTGGTCACAATCTGAAAAAGGTCTTCTAATATTAGATTCAAGATCTCAATGAACCATTCACTATCCTTTAATGCGGCCTATGTCCTCTGAATTGTACCAGTGAGGTGTTGCATTTGCTGTTCTGGTGTCTTCTATCCTTGAATCAATGCCTCAGATATCTCTTTTCTCAAGGAGGTGAGGTAGTCTAATTTTGGATTAAGTCTCCATTTAAGATCTTTTGCCTTTCCTTTTATTCTTTCCTTCTCTCTTTCAAATTTCTGAAGTTCCTCCTCAAAACCTATTATTTTCTGCTCAAAAACTGATAATGGTTCAGATGAATTAATAAAATTGTCAGCTAATTTATTTATTTCTTCCTCTCCCATACTGATCTTCTTGTCTATATCTACTATCAAAAAGTTTGTTTTACATGTATCTCTGTACAACATTTTAAATTCTTTTAATGTTTTACATAGTGCTGGTAAAAGAGTGTCAAATTCTCTCATGCACTTCTTTATTTCCTCTTCAAAGAATTTATGTTTTTCTTTCTCAATTTTCTCTTTGAATGCTTCCTCATTTATTTGTTCAACTGTCACAATGTTGTCAGTAATATACTTGGACAATGTGTCAAGTTGATTTAAAGAATCTTTATTATCCACATTACACTTGGGTGCTATCATTTTCAAAATTGGGATTGTATCATCAATAGCTTTGTATGCTTGTGCACTACACTCTGTTATTTTCTTGATTAAATCCAATAGAACTTCTGTCACATTTGTTGGTTTGAATTCTACCATGAAAGAACCAACAATCTGTATTCCGCTAGTGTGAGTAACTTCTTTGCTTGTAGTGACCTCTGGTAGGTCAGTTTGTGTTTGCATTTCTCTAAGCAAAGGTTTGGATTTCTCAGTTGTTGCCGGTGGCACTGTCTCTGCATGAACCTGTTCCTATGAGGGAGCCTGTTGCTCTGCCTGTTTCTTAGTGTTGTCCATTGTCAGTTTTTCTTCTGTGCTTCTTGTTGTTGGTGGCTCAATAGATGAATCATTATGTACATCTATGGTCTTTGTGTTTCCAGTGTTTGGGGTCACTATAATGTTTTCTACTGGTGGCTCTGCTACCACATCTAATTTTCTAGTTGATTCTTTATCCACCACAATATTGAATTTCTGAGTGTCAATGTTCATTGTATATAAAAACTCAGAATCAGGATTTGTATCCTCATGTGGTGTGTCCATACTCTCAATAGCCAGTTGATTGTCAATAGTAACTATTGGTGGAGTATCTAAAGGCGGTGGGGATAAGTTGTTTGTTATTTTTATACTAGGTGGTCCACCAACCTTACCTTTTCCTTTATCCTTTTGATATATCTTGATGGGTTTAGGGCTTCGATACTCATCCTATTTCTCCTTCTCTACAAAGAATATATCCCAAGCATCAGTTATTTCTTCTATTACCTCATTCACTCTACCTACCATCAATGCTACATGTCGGTGAGCAGTTGAAAATATTGACTAGTTAGCCTTAGAGATCAATTGATCTATCTCATCAGGTGAGTTGATAGGATGTACAACAAGTAGTTTTTCAATCTTTATTTTCTTATCAAGCTCAATAATAGCTAGCCTTATAGCTTCTAGTCTATTATACAGATCTGTCGGTATTTCATCAACAACTTGCATCAAAAATTTCTTGTAAATATCTAAGTGTAAGATTACACTGTTTTCCATCTTTCAATACTCTATTATTTTATTGAGAAGTTTATCAATGGGAGCAATAATTTGTTGAGTCTTCTTCTTAGGGGTCATCTTTTTCTTTGGAGTCAGTTTCTTTGTTGGGGGCCTCATTGCTTGTTGCTTCTGTCTTGTTTTTCTAGGAGAAGGTGAGGGTACCGGTGAAGTTTTTCTCTTCCTTTCAACTCTTTTGAATTTAGCCAGTATGTCACTCTCAGAGGAAGTTACAACCAGTGACAGATGAATTTCCTATTGAAGTTCTTTCAGTTCACTCTCCTTAATACTAGTTTGTCTTAATACATCTTTCTTGATAGCTTGTGCGTGTCGGGTTCCTTTTCTAACAGTTGCCTCAACCTTCTTAACCCTTTTCCTTGATTGAATTTGGCTTTCTATTTTTTCAGCACTGCCAAAAACGTTTTCTTCAGGTTCCTTTGGAGCTTATAGGAGGGCTTTTGCATAAGTTTCTATTATGTTGTCATCAGTTTCATACCCCATTTCAATTACCCAGATGGTTCTAGGAATAACTGCCTCCATCCAAATTTCACCCTTCTTTATCACAAAATAGATTTCATCCTTATATTTGTCCACAATTGTTTGTGACAATCTAACTCTAGTTTTCATTCGGGCCTTCAATGCCTGAAAATACTCATTTAAGTTCTTTTCCCTATTCTCTCCCATGTTGTTTAGTAAATCTAACAATTGTTTGCCTACTGGTATATCAAAACCAAAATTTCTAATACCAATACCGGGTACTTGTTTGGTTATGTACAACATTAGACAAACAAGTAGGTTTCCAAATCTGAATGTTCCCTTTTTGTCTTTCTTTATCTTTCCCAAATTATCAATCAATTCATCTTTAAGCCATTCACATATGTCTATCCTTGCATTATCATTTACCATATCATAGGCACTTTTAATGCATAGGCTAGAGACTGAGTTTAACCTATTTGCATGTGTAGTTTTGTAGCCTAAGATCATACTGATAAATTTGACATTGATATCCATTACATCATTTACCCTTAGTGATCTCTTGTCAAATGTTGCACCAGTTAGGTCTATCACTGTGTCATTTGACACTCTCTTGGTTTTGTCAGGTTTGTCACTGGTGGAAGGTAACCTTGTTACTGCTTTGATAGCTTCCTTAGTAATCTTATGAATAGAGTACAACCAAAAGAATTCACCATGAACCCTGCTTAGCACAATTCTTATGATATCCTTGGGAAAATCTGGGATACTAAGAATTTCTATAAAACCTAGGGTTTCTATTATCTTGTGTTCAGTTTTGACATTTTCGGAATCATCACAAATTATAGATTTATACATGTTTTTTATTTCATCATCACCCAATTCCTCTATATGACAATGTATATACATTCTAGGGTCTTCAACATAAACTACTCCTTTAGGGATTTGGGAGAATGCACCTATGTCATCATCTTTCTTAGCAATTTCGGGAACCAATTTGAAGACGGGTCCAGGGTGCTTAACTACTTCAACAACAATAGGGTTTCCAATGAATTCAGGAGTAGATGAAGAAGCCGTGGTTATAAATACCTTTACTTGCATTGAGGACTGATTGCTTGATGAATTGCTTCGCTAAGGGTGCCTTTGCTCAGAAATTTTCGCACTCTCAATAGTTTGAATGCTCAGTGAATGAAAAATGGAGCCAAAACACTTTCTTTATAATGTTATTTTCTCCAACTACCATATTTAATGCTTGCTAGTTAAGTAATGACTTAACTTTTCTACTGGTATAGAAGTAATTTCAACTTCTTACCATCAACCGAGGGAATAATAACATGTTTCTCATTTAGTTACTAAACCCTCAAAGGATTTTCCTTCAGTTAGATGAAGAGTCTCCTACTGGTGGAGTGTTACTCTGTTCTGCCGGTGGAGGAGTATTCACATCAACATTCTGATTTGACTTTCTAATCCATTGTTTTGATAATTCTTTATTCACATCAACATTCTGATTTGACTTTCTAATCCATTGTTTTGATAATTCTTTCTTTACCTCTTCAACCTTTTCTTTACCTTTCAAACTAGGACCTTTGTTATTTGCTGGTGAGGTCTTGCTTCTACAAAACTTAGCAATGTGTCCAATTTTGTTATAGGCATAACAAGTCACATTGTTTTTCTGAATAGCTTTCCCATATCCTATGTCGGTATGTGTTCTGCATTGATTAGATAAATGTCCAAATCTTCCACAAACATAACATCTTACATTCATTTTGCAATTTTCTGAATTATGACCAACTTTGTTGCATTTAGAACATTGACCGGTGGGTGTATTGGTGTTCTGATAATTTCTAGATCTACACTGATTTGCTCTATGACCATACTTGTTATAGTTAAAGCGTTTGCCATTACATTTGTAAGTAGTAGGTTGTCTTACCAGTTTTCTATGATCATGATTGTTTACAGTACTAAAGCCAAGCCCATTTGTATCACCATTAGGTTTCTAATTCTTCAGCATGTCACCAAGTTCTTCTAAACTTTTCTTGAATTTTTCTTTGTGATGATTTGCAGCAGTTAGTTCACTTTCCAAGATTCCTTTCTATCTTATGAGTTCAATTTTGTCATTTTGTGTGTGCATTAAATCTGTCTTCAACATATCATTTTCATGACTAAGTCTTGTGTTCTCATTTCTAGCATCATTTAGTCTTTTGGCCAAGTCTTCTTTATTTTTCTTCCTATCTTCAATTTCTTTACAAAATCTCATAGTCATATCCTGCATCTCATTTTGTGTTGTACTGATCTCTCGTCTTAGCTTGTTTACCAGATCATTAAGAGTTTCCTTTTTATCTCCCTCTTTCTACATCTTCTCACAAAGTTTTCTTCTTTTATTCCTTGCTATAGTGTAATTCTCTTGAAGTGCTTGAATGATATCCTGAGCAGCCTTTAGATCATCTTCAAGTTTGATATTCTTCACCTTTTCTACATCATAGTCTGAAAGAGTTGTTTTCAATTATTCTCTCAAGTTTTCCATCTCTACCAGTGTCAAGATCTTCCTCAAGTTGTTAGACTTCTGAAAGTAGAGGACTAGGCTCTGATACTAATTGTTAGGATTCCCAAAGATACTGAGAGGGGGGGGTGAATCAGTATCTAACCGGTTGATTAACTTACTTGAATTAAAACATGTAAAGCATATCAATACAGTGTACTGGTAAATCAAAAGTAATGTAGTAAACAAGAAAAACAATAACCACATGAAGAGCACACCATAACACGGTAGTTTAATGAGGAAACCCAGTGTGGGAAAACCTTGGTGGGATTTGTGACCCACAATATTCACTTACTGGCCAATAAGGGAATATTACTACTACAATAGGGGCATGCACATGCAGGAAGGCCAAGTGCCTAGAGCTCACTGCTCAATTACGAAAGGAAGTCATACTGACTTACAAAAATGGATTATAATAATCCAATGTCTTGTACTGCTTCAAAATAACATCTGCTATGCTAGATCCAATATCGGTTTTAGCTCTGCTGCATACATAAACCCTTAACCTAAAATTCACATATTAGGTCTACATTATTTTGCCTATTACCTTATTACCAAATGTTCTACAATAATCTCATACATATATGAGTCATATTACAACTCACCATGTCGGCTTACAATGATTTTATAATTAATTACAAAATATATTATCAACAAAATTCCTGTCGGCCCTGGGTGTCAGTATCTTTTCTTTCGCTGTTGGTGTTCTGTGTGCCGATGTAGAGTTTATCTTTGCCGGTGCTGGTATAATTGTCTTACCGGTATTATATGATTGCAAGGTTGCCATCAATGACAAAACCTTCAATCATCTACAATTTCTCATTGTAGTGTGCATTTTCCAACATAGCCGACCTTGTCAATAAGGTTGATGATCTGTATTTATAGGTGACTTATTCATGTAATTTACATATCAATCAATATGTGGATGGGATATATGGTTATGTATGCATTATTATAGGAAGGTTTATGTACAAAGAAGTGATATATCATTAAATGAAGGTTTTTGTATTGTAGGGCAAACATTTGTGCTTAACTAAAATTGTATCAAGCATTAGGAGATGCTACTTTCATAGTTCATTCTTTCTCGATTGTAGTCCGATGTTTTGTAAGTCAGTGAAACTTGTTTTTTTGATAAGTAGTGAGCTCTAGATGGTTGGCCTAATTGCAAGTGCAATCCCCATTGTAATTTCACATACTACTACATAAGTATTATCTGATTGTGGGTAGGGTTTCCCACCATGGTTTTTCCCTTTATCGGGTTTTCCACATCAAAATATTAGTGTTGTGTGTACTATGCTTTCATGTTATATCCTTCATTGTGTTGGTTTCTTTGTGATCTGGTTTTATGATTTTAATATGCATTAGTTTTGATTTCTAATAGTAAACTAATTCACCCCACCTCTCAGTTTACTCCCAGTATCAGAACTATCTAACAGTTTCAACACTTAGCCATTTTTCACAAGTGTTACCATCAATGGCAAAAGGGGAGATTGTTGGAAATTGATGCTCATCCAGTGATTTTCTATGCTTGATTTATGGTTTAGGGTTGTCATTGATGGAAACTCTTCTTGGATATTCAATTCAGTCATCATGATTCCTCTTATCCAGAAGCTGGAGTTAATCCGTAAATCATGATTATTCCAGTGCATCTTTGATCCAGTAAGATTTTCAATGATTTCCATGATTTTGGTGGTTGATTTTGTTATCTTAGTGAATGGGAAGATCCTTAAGAAGTGTATGATTATACTCTTTTGGTCCGGTGCTATGTTTTGTTATAGATTGAAGCCTACTTGAAGTTACATGGTACACTTCTTGAAGCCGACTTGGAGGAGATTATTTTTTATAAGACTGGATATATAAGTATAAATTGGTGATTGGTTTTATTTGTATCTATTGTGGTGATTCATTTTGGTGTGATTGGGTACAGTTTCACGTGTGTATTTGGTTCACAAATAATTTGGTAGTTGACTAGACAAAAATAGAGTATTTGCAGAGTGAGTATAGTCAGAGATCTTGTGCTCAACTAGAACTCATTCTTGCATTATGAGATTCTATTTCAGATTTCATTAAATTGTAAGTCAATGAGACTTCCCTAAAGGTTGTAACCTTCCAGGTCATTGTAATTGAGCAGTGAGCTCTAGGCAGTGAGCCTGAATGCAATTGCCTTTGCTATCTATGTGTTGGCTTGATGATGATTCTAATGAATGACTTCATGTGTTGTCATTGATGGAACATGTATACACCCACATATGCTCACATTGTCTACCGGTATTACTTCTAAAGTTACTTATATTGCAACTAGTATTGGAAGTTTAGTTTATGATGGTTTAGAGAGTGTCAAACTAGTACATGTAGACAACTGGTATATGCAGGAAATGACAACAACAACTTGAAGATTCAGCGGAGACCATCAAAAAAGCAATGGAGGAAAATTGTTTTACATGTTGAAATGATTAACTCTAACCAGTATTGGTCTTCCAACTGGTATTCATTGATTGTGTGATGAGTTATCACCGGTCATGATGAGTTACCCCTAACTGACAAATTTTGGCAGTAATTTGTGATGAGTTATGTTAGACTATCTAGATAAACTGCATCTAGGAAATTGTGATATGATTTCTAAGCTGACATGAAATCTAAATATCTATATAATGACATTATGATGAACTATTTCTTATGAGATGATTTGATGTGAAGATAGAAGTGTTAAGTTGTTGAAGGCATTATAGAATATGTTGGTGATGCAGTTTTGAGTGCACATAAGAGGATCTATTCAAGTAAGTTGTGTTACTTTTAGATCGCACCACCTGTTGTTTTCTAATCACTACAATAGTCAAATCCCCTTGCTGGGTAAGCTCTAACAAGCTTCATTGTACAAATCCTTTAACAAGGTGATCCATTAATTTGGATTCATAAATCTTCTATCGAGGTTACTCCTAATAGGGTACTACCTTTAACAGGGTATATCTCCTAATAGAGCTTTGGGATCTTTAACAAGATTCAATCCTAGCAGAGCACTTTTGTAGGCCTTAACCGATCAGTTACCTATTGCTGCAGATAGTTAACTTGTGAGTCCCATCTCGCTGTGGTTTTTCCCATTTGGGTTTTCCACGTATAAACAATTGTGTTATGGTGGATTTGGTACTTATTGTGGATTCTTTAATATCATTTTGGATTGCATGCATAGTGTTTAGTAAACTTGTTAAGTTTCTCAATTGGTCAGTGTTTAAAGTAGTATTGTTTTTGCTGTCACTAATTCACCCCCCCTCTCAGTACTTTATAAGTCTATCAATTGGTATCAGAGCCTAACTTCTTTAAGGCTTAATTGTTTGGAAGGAAACCCTAAAGTTGTAGTACCCCTACTTGTTTGAACTCATTAGACTCATATTTTATTATTGTTTGTTTTTAGTGGATACACTACCATGATATGTTATTCAGATTTGTATGAAATTATGCTTTATCTAGAGATGAGATGTATAATTTATTTGCAGTATTTCAGTATTTGTGATTTATGGCATTTGATGGATTATTGCTATGTACTGACATTTTACTTGATCTATGCAATGTGTAATTTATGTTGTGTGTTTGCGAGTGTATTGGATGCAAGGGGACGATTTTCCTTCACTCATTTCATTGAGACAGGGAACGTCACGATTCTCCTTCATTGATGTGTATGTCATGTTTTCTATATTGTATATATATGCATGTGTGGTTCAGTGATGCAGATTATTGCAGGTACAAGTATCGGGTAGGTACGGGGTATCGTCTCCACCTGGCTTCACAGGTTTGAGCGTGCCTTATATTTTCTGATGGAAGTGGAGGAGATAGTAGTTGACCCTATTTTACTCAGTTACACTCGTATGAGTGTTGTCAGTTGGTCGTCTTGTTAGTTTGTTCGGCCTTCGTATTTTGTCGTTTGATCTTTGTATGGGTAATTGCTTGAGTTTTGTTTAATTTGAATGTTTTAGTGGATTTAATTAATTAATTGATTAAGTTTATGGAATTATCGCATAGTTGTATTGTTTATGCATTGAGATTATAAATTTAGTTAATTAAAAGAAATTATTAAATTAAGTTGCAAGCTGCATGATATTAGAAATATATTTTTATTTAAATGGAAAAATAAATTAGATGAATTGTATTTATTATTTCCTAAAGTTATAATTAAATAAATGAATAAAAGGATTAATTAGAATTAAAATATTATTTTAATTCTTTATTTAGAAAATTAATTAATTTGCATGAGAAAAGAAAAGAAAAAATAATGATTTTTAATTATTGCATGTTAGCTTATCTTTTGTGATAAATTTAGAAAAGAAAATAAAATTACTATTATTCTAAATTTAGGTTTTTTGAGAAAAAGTGATTGAACCTAGAATTTTAGTTTAAATAGGGGAATAGGTCTTTATTTTAGTTACACAGGAAACAGGTCAAGAATTTTAGGTGAAGAAATTTATTGGAAGCTTATTGAAAAGATTAGGGCTCTTCTACAGATTTCTTCCAAAAAAGCTATACCAGGTTGGATGAATTCTTAGTTGTGGGTTTTTAGTAAATATTTCTATTTTTCTCTGATTGATGTGTGTGTGTAAAGTTATTGTCAAATACAAACCCTCTTCCAGTGAATTCGAGTTTTGTTTTAAAATCCATGCCTTATGTGTATTTCTAATTTATGGGAAGAATGTAATTTTGGGAAAATTACAAAAAATTATTATAGAAAATTGGTCAAGATTTTATGATGCATGGAAATTGCAAGATTTATGAAAAAGGGTATTTGCCTGTGAAATTATCCTCTCTTGTGTGATTTGTTTTGATAGTTTTTTTTTTCAAATAATGGTATCTCTATGGAAATTGTTGATCACTTTAGGAATAAATTTAATTTTGAATTAAATTTATGAGAGTATCTAATTTTAAAAAAAATTGAAATAAAATTCTAAAAGAATATTTTTGAATTGGGTATTTAGTTTTTTTTATGCTATTGCAATGGTTTTAATAAAACTGTAATTTTATGTTTTAAAAAAAAAAATTAATTAAAAAAATAAAAAAAATTTTAAAAAATTAATTATAAAAATGTGGGGAGGCAATGCCTCTACCCACACATCACTACCTTTGGTAGTGGTTACTACCATAGGGCAGCAGCGCTACCCAAAGGTAGCGGCTACTGCCATAGGGTAGCATTGGCTGCCTATGGTAGCATCGCTACCTTAGGGTAGCCAAATAGGTAGTAGATTTTAATTTTTAATTTTATTTTATTTTAATATTTTTTTTAAAGTTTTGTTTTTAAAGAAATTTAATAAAATAAAATAATAATATATTTGTTTTAATATATATGTATATATTTAAATATATATATAGTTGTTTTTACTTTATATTACTTTTAATTAAAGTAATCTCTTTATGCCTTGGGATTTTAAATAAGGTTTTGGTAAAATATAAATGTGAGAAATTTATAATTGAAGATTTTAGTTTATATATAATTAATTCAAATTTAGTTATTTCAGAAAAAAGTTTATAAATTAAGATCCCATATTTATGTTTGTAAACACATTAGGAGATTAATTCATATGTGAATTTATTTAACTTTATTATACAAATGACAAAATTGATTTATTTAAATATAGTTGTATTTCTTATTTTTTGGGAAATCCTTATTTGCAAGTAATTCATGCTTTGGCTGTGTTGAGAAAAGATTGTTTGTAATAGGATCTTGTGTAAATGGTATTCTCAGTCAAGCTTAATTTCATTGCAAAATTGGTTGTGTTGTTGTCATTGTGTCTTATGTTGCTATATCTCCTAGACCAGGTGTTGTTGTATAACCTTTTTGATATGAGCCATTATGTGTTTTGTCCAAATGGTCAATCTTTGGTTAGTGATTGTGTATCCTTCACCTATGCTTTGTCAGGATTAGTTATGGCTGTTTGTTTCGCAATAGAGTTCTCATAGAGAGACATTTCCAGTTAGTGTCTTATGAGAGAGAGTGGCTTTCAAGCGGGCGTCGTGCCCGAAGTGGTTGACAGGATAACCCATCAAAAGTCAGTTAAAAAGTGATAACCTAATAATATATTAGGGGGGAGTGAAATAAATATTAATTAAGATAATGTACTGCGTGCATAGGTGTAGTACTTGTACAGGGCTCATAATGTTATGAGAAGGCCTGGAATGGCAAACTTACCACCTTGTCTTCATGAAAGGATTGGTAGGGTCTGCATGAGACTTAGTTGGAACTGGAGGCTCAGGAGAGGTTACCAAGAGAAACTTAGGATGGGGGTCAGGACCTATGGAGGTTGTACCATGGTATCCACCGTAAGACATGTGATGACACTCTCTCCTTAGAGTCACTAGTGTTTTATGAGTTGAGTTACATGGATGTTTGTAGAGTCTTGTACTTCTTTCGTACTTGTCTTACTTTTCTTGCTTGAGGGTTTTCTACTATCTCCTAGCACGGTGGGGTGGTCCCATTTCAGGATCACATGGTCGGGTGGTAGTGCCACTTCCCATCAGATGTTCTGAATTGTATCTTCAGGCAAGGAAAGGCTTCACTAGTGTTTCTTGGTTCGTGGTTCATATACCAGCTCATGTTCGTGATCATTGTTTAGTTGAGACCTTGTGGTCATTGTATCAAACTTTTATGTAACCTTGATACTGTAACTTTGTAATTCATGGTATTATTGGAAGCCACGTGTTTATGGATATTGTAATATTATGTCAGTGGAGTGTATGTTAATTCAGTTGCTTTGATCTTATGTATAAATGATTTATGGAAAATTGAATGCATTGGGAATACTTTGATTTCTTTCATTATGGAATTTAGATGTTTGTGTAGTTTTGAACTTAAGCATTTACTTTATCTAATTATATGAACAATTGGATTAACCATGGTGTTAATATAATCTAAAAATTAATCTTCGTTGGTAACCTTTAGGAAATCATATGTTAGACTTCCGCTATGTTATTAAATGTGCAATTGTTATAATTAATGCACTTAATCTTTAAAAAAAAAATATTTCACCCTTGAGTTGCCTAGTTGTGTTGTTTTCCTTTAGGGTTCCTGGCGGGCCATTACAAAAGCCACCATGGGGGATATGAGCTACTTTGAGATGGCTAGAGTGCTTGAGGCTACCAAGAAAGAGCTTGAAACCCTAAGGGTTAGATTTAAAGCTTCACAAGTCAAAAGGAGAGAGCCGACTAAACAACTATTAGAAATATTTGATAACAGTTCTTCAGATGAAGCTAACATTGATGCATTAGCTAAAGAAGTTGAAAAACTAAATGGTGAAAAGCTAAATCTGAGAAGAGAGTTAGAAGCCCTAACTATCCACATGATTCAAGATCTAGAAGCTAGGGGGGCAGTTGAAGACCTTGTCAAAGAAAGAGATCATGAGATTGCTAAGATCAAACAAGAGAATGCAACTTTGCATGAGCATTGGCATTCATAAAAAGAAGAAAAAGAGCCTTTGCAACTAGATCTTGAAATGGCATCATCCCTAAGAGAGACTCTTACAAAACACAATGAAGATCTTACAAGAGAGCTCACTAAGGCTAATGGAAAGCTAGAAAATTTCAATAAAAGTTCTTCTATGGTGGATGAGAAGATCCAATCACAAAGGATGAAAGGTGATACATCTGGACTAGGCTTTAACACATCTGAGAAATGAGAGTCTTTTGGAACAAAGAGCAACATTCACAAGGACAAAACTGCTCCTAAGGCTAACAAGCCTACCAGTAAGAAAGTTTGTAAACCTATTTGCTTTGTCTATCATAAACCTAGACATACTATAGATATGTGTAGAAAGAGAGCCAATGGGAATACATGCTACAATGCAAATACTAGGTATGCATCTAAGAGATTTGAAGGTCATTGTTTTACATGCAACATGTATGGACATAGATAAGTTGAATGTAGATATGGAGCAAATAATCCAGTACCTCACATGAATCCAAGACCTAATGGTAACTAGAGGAGAACCTATGAAAACCGGGGTAACATGAACTGGCAAAAACCCTATGTCAAATGGTTTAGTCCATTTGAGATGGAAAAGGTAACTAATGTCATTTGCACCATTTGTAACAATTATGGTCATGTGGCTATGAATTATAGAAGGAGAACTGGAAGAGGCAATGCAGGACCTTGGAGATCATCTAGAATGGCTTGCTATCATTGCCATAAATCAGGACACATGGCGAAGTTCTGTAGAACTAGAAAGAACAAACCAGTTAATCATTTTGTAGATCAGAAAGGTAAGCATAAGGTAAATGTTGAGGAAACCAGAGACGAGATGAACCAAATCTGGAAAAAGAAGAGTGCTAATATACCTGCAGAAGTACCTTATCCTTCACCCAGTGTGGAGAATCCTACATCGGTGAATTGATGCTTTCAACAAGGCTAAGGAGAGCATAGTGGTAAATCTACTTCTAGGCCCCTTGAAAGATGTGTAGTAAGAAAGCTTGCTTTTTTTAGTTATTATGTGTGAAATCTTGATATCTTTGTCAACCAGTTTTTCAAAAGTTTATCAACCAGTTTTACACCTGTTAATATTGAATGTATCATCAAGCGGTGTATTAGGGTTTTTAACCCAAGCGATCGAGCATTTAATGCACTAGGTAAAAAGGATATAAGAAATTTTTACTATGTGATTTTTACCCTAAATGCATTCGAAAGAGAATTCTTTTTGCACTTGCAGAGCAAAACAAAATTTTCTAGCTGGTCTTAGATGAATTTGTGTCGTGAATTGCATGATTGAAGGTGATTCAAAGATTAGTGAAGGTAGAACTAGTGTGCATTTGAGTAATCAACTAGTAATCAAGGCAACACATGAGAATTAAGGTATTTCTTTGTAAATCCCTTTTTGAATCAATTTTATCTAAATGGCTTCATCATCTAAGCAAGTAGAGAGGCTAATGATCACATCAGAACCTATGGAGGTTGTGGAATTAGAACTAATAGTGTCTTACAATGATTTATATCAAGCTCCTGACGGTGTCATTGTAAAAGGTGATTTGTCTAGTTATATTGATTATAAAATGGAAGATTTAGGATCATTGTCAATTTATTCTCAATTGAAATCCCTTTGCAATAAGAGCAAAAAGATCCAACCCAAGTATATCAGGGTTTATGACAAGGTTTTTCATAATGTAGCTTATTTTCTTGAGGATTTTGAAGAGGAACACATCAAAATCATTCTAAGTCATGTTCATGGTGAAAACATGTATCTGGAAAGGACACACACTATAACCAAGGAAGCTATCCATGTTGTGACTAGTTTTTGGTCAACCAATGAAGTTCCCAAGCTGAGGCAAGTTTCTAAAGAGACTGTAACCACTTTAACCTCATCTACCTCTGATGGACGTGCATTTTCTATTAATAACATTAAGGACCCAATGGTTAAATTGGCTACTATGGTTATAGGCTATAGGATATTGTATTCCAGTAGAATGAACAATGTGCCATCTGCAACAGTACATACAACCTATAAAATGATTGCTAAGAATGCAAATTATGACCTATGTGAGGCTAAGGTGTCAATTGATGTTGAGTCTACAGTCAATTAAGAAGGACAATAGTCAGAAGTTCAAATTTGGTTAGTTATTGATTGGATTATTCTTTTACTTTCATAATTTCCTACCAAGAATTGGTGACATTGAATGGTCTAAAGACCTACCAGTAACTGCTCAGATCAAGAACAACATTAAGGTTGTTAATAACACTTTCTCTGCTGCAATAAACAATTACTTCAATGAATTTTAGAAGATAATGAGTATGAGTGTAAGGCTACCTAAGGATGTGGTGAAAAAATTTGCTAAGAACATCATTTTCACAGTCACCATTGATTTTTGTTTGATGGAAGCTATTGAACCAAGAGAAGATAAAATGGAAGACATGAGCTATGAAATCAATTATAACTTATTGTTTGGTTATGCCAATAACCTGTTGGCATCTCCAATGGACAAGAAGAAGAAAATACTAGATACTATTGAGAAGAAAACTACAAAAGCTAAAACCACTAATGCTCAGCCCAGTAATGTTAAAGGACAGAAGAAGGTTGAGAAAGAACCTTCAACACCTTCTGTACCTACTAATACAAGAGTGACATGAAGTGTCCAAGTAAAAAAGGAATAGGTGCCCAAATTAAATGCTACAAAGTAGATTGCAACAAAGAAGAGAGGCCGATAATTGATTCTTCAAGCAGAATCTGATGATACTGACACTGAGGAGGAACCCAAGAAAATTAAAGCAACTGGTAAAGTAGCTAAACTAGTACAAGAAGTGCCAAAGGAAAGTATTCCTATTAATGTCTTATCTTACAAGCCTATGACTGGTTTTGATAAGACATTGATAACATTAGGGAGGAATAGATTTGATAATGTCAAAAAATGTTTTGATTCATTTGATGAAGACCAGAAGGAGCAAAGTGTTCAACATGTAATCAACTATTTATGTCAATACAATTGATTACCTCAGGACCTTAAAGATGATATTTCTGATTCTTTGTACTCTATTATTTCAAATAAGTGACAAATTGTTGTTGAAAAAGATCAATAAATTATTGATAATGTATTTATTCAATATTTTCCTAAATTATCTAGAGATGAATTAGTTTCCTTACTTGATAATTATAAAGGATAATTTATTTCTAAGGCAAGAAGATTGAAGTTATTAAATGAGAAAGCTCAATCTATTGAATTTGAAACTCACCAGATAGCTCAAAACATTCAATGGGTTCATAAGCATTCAAAGTCTTATTATGATGAGCAAATAGAACCTAAAGTAGGACTAGAAATGGATGAGAAAGAAATAGTGCAAGATGATATTGTATATCCTATCAAGAAAAAGGATGACACTACTTCCCAACCGGTGATATTTGTTGATGAAATATAGGATACCATTGATCTATCTGGGAACATTATTGAACCAGATATGTAGTCATCGGTTATTACTGATTCATAGGTTAATGCAGTGGATATACCGACAACTCAACCAAGTGTGGATATTCCACCCCCACTGGTAAAAGATCAACCAGTGAAATCACAACTCCCACCGATTTCCCAAGCTACTCAGGAGAAACCCATTGCAAAAGTTGCAGAGAAGTCCTTTGAACAGGAAAAGGAGTAAGAACAAGAGGAAGAGAAAACTGAGAAGGAGAAATCTGCTGAACCAGAAAAGGCATTAGTGAAACAATAGAATGATGATGATGATGATGACTCCTTTGGCATCAAAGGGCCTATAGATGTTGACAATATGAGTGCATTGGAATTATTGGAGATTGCAACTGTGATGCAATCCAAAGCACAAAAAAAGATGCTTAAGGAGCAGAGGAAGGAAGCAGAAACCATCCAAACTGTTGTGGAGATTTTGTCAAGTCTTCTACCGAAGACTACTATAGGAAATTTGTCAACTCCTATTGACAAGCTTGGACAATTGGTTGCTGATGCTTCTGATCAACTCATGTCCCTTGAGGAAGAAGCTCAGACTATGGCTGAGAAAAACTATAGGAATAAAAGAGGAGAACAAATAATGAAAGATATTGATACAGGGAAAATCACTTTATCCTTGAACAAAGATCTTATGAGAAAAGCTATGGAGACAGGAGGCAGAATTCTAGCCTACACATCTAATGTTTCATTTTTATATGTTGAATTAGTTAAGGAGTGAACAGAGACAAAACTGGATCTAGAAAAGATATGTAATGCCTACATACCTTTACAAGATCTAGTCTTAGCTTTTGGAAAATATGTGGATGATTTGAAAAATCGGTTAGATGTCTATGATTATGAACAGGCTAAGAGACTCCAATCCTTGAAAGAACTAAAGAACCAGTTAAGACTTAAAGTGGACATCTTACAATGAGTCTACAAGGATGCAGATGCAATTTTGGCAACTCCAGAGATGAGTACAATTGATGCAATGGAAGAATTTTCTACACAAATTATGACAACCATTGAGATCACTAAAAACCTTATTGGAAACATGGGATAATGATTTTCCTTAGATGAAGATTACTTTCAGTGACATTTTCTTGCAAATTGAAGTGAACACTCCTTAATACAGACTTTTAAGTTTTAATGTAAACATTTGATGCAAATTTTTCTATATATATGTGTGTGTGTGTGTGTGTGTGTATTTTATTTTTCAATTTGGAATTGTTGTAAAAGGGGGAGTAGAAATATGTATGTGTTGTGAAAATTTTTGTATGTATTATTAAGGGGGAGTAGAAATATGTTTGTACAATCTTTGTAAGAACACTTAGTTGTAAAGTTGTAAAATTTTCTAAGTGTTTCCATCAATGCCAAATGGGGAGATTGTTGGCTTTATGATGATTGTAATGAATGACTTCATGTGTTGTCATTGATGGAACATGTATACACACACATATGTTCACATTGTCTACTGGTATTACTTCTAAAGTTACTTGTATTGCAATTGGTATTGGAAGTTTAGTTTATGATGGATTGGAGAGTGTCAAACCAGTACATGTAGACAATCGGTATATGCAGAAAATGACCTAAAACCAACTTGAAGATTCAGTGGAGACTATCAAAAAAGTAATGGAGTACAATCGGTTTACATGTTGAAATGGTTAACTCTAACCGATATAGGTGTTCCAATTGATATTCATTGATTATGTGATGAGTTATCACGGGTCATGACGAGCTACCCCTAACTGACAAATTTTGGCGGTAATTTGTGATGAGTTATGTTAGATTGTCTAGATACACTGCACCTAGGAAATTGTGATATGATTTCTAAGCTGACATGAAATCTAAATATCTATAAAATGACATTATGATGAACTATTTCTTATGAGATGATTTGATTCAAAGATAGAAGTGTTAATTTGTTGAAGGCATTATAGAATAATCTTGGTGATGCAGTTTTGAGTATGCAAAAGAGGATCTATTCAAGAAAGTTGTGCCACTTTTAGGTCACATTGCCTGTTGTTTTCTAATCACTACAACAGTCAAATCCTCTAACCGGGTAAGCTCTAACAAGCTTCATTGTACAAATCCTTTAACAAGGTGATCCATTATTTTAGATTCAGAAATCCTCTTTAACAGGTTTTGCTCCTAGAAGAGCACTTTTGTAGACCTTAACCGGTTAGTTACCTATTACTATAGATAGTTAGCTTGTGAGTCCCATCTTGTCATGGTTTTTCCCATTTGGGTTTTCCACTTATAAAAACTTGTGTTATGGTGGACTTTTTACTTATTATGGATGCTTTAATATCATTTTGGATTGCATGCATAGTGTTTAGTAAACTTGTTAAGTGTCTCAACTAGTCAAAGTAGTATTGTTTTTGCTGTCATTGATTCACCCCCCCCCCCCTCTCAGTGCTTTATAAGTCTATTACTATGTAATATTTATGTACTCCTGGCCATAGTATATGAATATTGTGGGTTCCAGCCCCACCGTGGTTTTTCCCTTTCCGGGTTTCCACGTAAAAATTTTGGTGTTGTGGATCTGTGGTTTATTTATTGCTTGTTTATGTTTTTTATTGTTACATATTGCTAATTGGTGGATAAAGAATAAGTTTGTGAATTTGATTTGTGATAGATTACTGATGCCACCCCCTTCTTAGTGATCCTTAATTCTAACACTATTGTCGAGCAAATATCTAATTTTAGGAAGGGGTACAAGATTATCCTTTAGAAGATTTTGCAACATAATTACATAAGAATCAAACAATTTGGTAAAGACACAATTTCATTGTGGTTCTTAAGTAGATCTCTTAATTGCTTGAGGCACAATTATGACATCTGCCAAAACTTTATTCTTTTTAAACCATCTTGAAGAAGACACACACTTGAAGGCATCAACATAAGAGATGAAACAATATTCTTTGAACTAAGTCAGTACATGTTGGTAGTTAATGAGTAAAGAAGAGAGGTTGTTAAAGTTTGAATAACAATTAAGAGACAACTTCTCCCTCAATGTTAGATGTCGATTTCCAATAAACATCCTCTAAAAATCACTATCTCACAAGACAAAGGGAATCATTGTAGAGATTGATTGATAATGAGAAATGAAATCTATAACCCTCTCATTAGGTTTTTGCTTATAGTGAATAAGGTCTGCTAGTGTGACCTTTCTTCAAATGTCCACTTGAAACTATTAGGAATTGGGAAGGACAACTGAGAGGGGGGGGTGAATCAGTTGTCAATAAATTGTAATGCAAAAGAGATTACTCCAACTTAAAACTCAGTATCGATAAAATAGATTAACAATTATAGTAATACCAGTACAACTTAATGCATGAAATAGGAAGAAAAACAACATCCACAACACATGGCAGAAAGATTTTGATGTGGAAACCCTGTAAGGGGAAAAACCACGGTGGGAAACCTTACCCATAATAAGATGATACTACTGCAGATAGTACATGAATACAATAATGGGGTCTGTACATGCAGAAAGGCCAACTGCCTAGAGCTCACTGCTCAATCACAAAATTAGGAGTCTCATTGACTACACAGTTGGATGGTTAAATCCAATAATCAATGTACTACTTCAATCTAGAATCTTCAATTCTAGGTTTAGTACCAGTTTAAGATTTGTGCATGAGGACTAAACTTCTTCATGACCTTTAACATTCTTTCCTTATCCTTCAGATGATATCTGCATGATTCACACAAGGATCTGCTTTTTTTCACTCTTCACAATAACCTCAACACATATGTACACTTCTTCCAAATAAGATCTTACAATTATTTATAGAAAACCTAAGACCTAACCATTAGGTCGACTCCCAAAAGATATTACATTTAAATCAATGTCTTGGTGGAATACAATATGTTGGCCTCAATGTATTTACACATTATCCAATCAATAAATCATTTCCAAAATGCATCATTCTGATTTGGAACATGTTTTCTTATTCTAGTTCATAACCTGGACCTATCTGCTAGTCAAGGAAAATATGTGAACCTGATCAGTTCAATATGCAAAATGCTAAATGCAAGCATCCAATCCATGTCTTTGACATAACCAAATGATCTCCAAATGATACCAAGTCATCATCAACTTCCTGAGTTGCTGGTGAAACATATACTGGTAATTGTGCATAAGCCAATATCCATATCGGGACCACTATGTGTTGATTCATCAACAAACCAATATAACCAGAGTACCAAATCAACAATGTAGACCTCAAGAAAGATAAGTGTTGACATCAATGACAAAACCAATGCAACACATGATGAAGTCATCCATAATACCAATAGAAACCTTGTACAAAAGGTATCCAAGAGTTGATCAAATGATTCAATAAAATAATCAGGTAATGAACTGTACAATTCTAGCACTATTCCCTTAAGGTACCAAGAGAATACCTTTAACAAAACAAAATCCAAGCTATGATAGTCACTAAAAATAGTCATGAAAGTATCAATGTGAATATTAAGATTTCCATCTCCATTATACAAACCAAATTTTTATTGTCCCATCCTCTTAGAGGGTGACGGTGTTCAATATGGTCAGGTTAAATGAATTTCAATGATAGTAAGAAGGCAAAGAAAGATTGATTAGTAACAAATGCAAAGACGGTAAGATATTGCTACAATTGTCCCATGTTTTAAAATATGGTGTTTAAAATAGGGTTATTAGGTGAAAGAGGTAGGGGTAGAGTAGCAGCAACATGAGAACAAGAACCATTCCTAGCACTAGTGCCAAGAATAGTACCAACACCTACACCTATTCTAGGAGAAGCAACCTACGCAGTGGAACTAGAGGTAGCAGAAGTAGTAGACATGTCAGAATATCCCAAGGGAAACAAAGTGACATTGATACTAGGTATAGTGTCACTAGATAATGGATCAAGACTAAGTCCAGTATCTACCATGTAGACTGATACTCCAAGGATATTGATACCAAGTTATGTGCCACCGGTACTAGATTGATCATCTTAGGTGAAAGCCTTGTCAGGTAGTACATGAGATCTAAAGATCATAGAAAGAGACCTTAAAACCTCCAAGCCCTTGTTGTTTGAGATAAGCATATCTCTAAGATTATGAATTAAAAAATTGACCTAGGGGAGGACACTTTCTTGGGCAAGAAATCTGTCAAAGTACATGAAGTTCTCCTCTAAAGCTTAAATATGGTCAAACATAATTGCAAGAGCATACTCATGATCAACAATAGAAGGAGGCCTTGGGGGAGAATGTGTTGGAGTATTTTTATAAGCTAGATGTAGAAGAGCCCCATGTAAGAATATTGTTAGTAGGATGGGAAGCAAAAGGATCATTTGGATGCACCATACCCAAAACTATTAGACTAGGGTGAGTAGGGATATAACAATTTCAAGAGATTCTTGGTCTAGTAGTTCTCCTCACAACAACGCCAAAGGTTGTTTGGGTCGCAAAGCTCATAGATAAGCTCTAAAACAATTCAACAACTCTAGAAGTGTTTAACAAAGGAACCCAAGACAAGTATTGAAATGAATGTTTAAGGAAAGTGTTTTGACAGAGTTCAAAATAAACCAACTAAAAAATAGGCAAGCATTTATACCAAGCTCACCAAAATATAAAGAAGGAAAAGTTAAATAAATTTGAAAGGGATTTGGAAAACTCTCAAGGACTCACTTGATCAACCTCTCCACTCAGGACAAGCACAAAGTATGAAAACTGTCAAGTGCCTATAGATAACAATGTTTTAATTATTGAACCTAAAAGAATAATTCATCAAGATCTTTTGGTGACCTCTGCAAGCTCTCTGTCTAGGATGCACATCTGGGTCTTGGACAAAAAAACAAGGTGCTATCATCATGTATGATAAATTGTAAAGAGTACACCAAAATATATAGAAAGGTTTTGGGTTTTAGTGCTTTAATACTATGGAGGGTACAAAAAATGTTAAACAAAAGGAACATGACTAAAATACACTAAAATAGAGACAAATAAAGAAAGAAAAGCTTATAAAAGGTCCCAAGAGTGAAGCTTCTAGCTAACTTACTTCTTCTTTGACAAATCTGCACACAACAAAATAAAGATAAATATGTTGAGGCTATGTAAAGAGGTCTAGCATAAACAAACTTCTACTTTAGTGTTTGCACCTCCACGTACAACCAAGATAGACAATAAATAATATAATAAATAAAATAAAAAATGATCAAGATAGTTGATATGCTATGGAGATAATTGAAAAATAAATGAAATAGAGGGAATAAAATCCCCTTCAACACCTAAAAAGAAAGAGCTTGCTAGAGTGAAGAAAAAGCACAAAACCCTTAATATGTAACAATGGTAGAAAGTAAAACAAAATTGCTTATGGAGTCTCAAGCACAAAGTAAAACTAGATATGAAGAATCAAGAAAGCAATTAGAGCTTCCTAGAATGCAAGAAATAAAAATGAAGCCTAGAAAGGGAACATATCAAACTAGGAAGGGAAACTGACATTGGTGTGTGTAGGAGGCATTACAACTACTGAAAAGAACAGGTGTAACACTCCAACAACCAACTTGGATTGCATTTTTGTGAGATTCCAACACAACATGTGGACATCTCCATGATGCGCTACTATCCTCAAGTTAGATAGTCAATAGGATCAAGGAAAGGACAAAAATGAATTTGACAAGGAAATCCAATCAAGCAAGCAAACAAAAGATAGAGGAATTCTCTAATTGGATTAAAGTGAAGATGTTTACGTAGTGTGGAATTGCATAGGGTGCAATTTATGATGTTATACTTATAATTATCACCAATAAGCATTTTATAAAGTTGATAGAATTCATTCCTTTAACAAAGTCTACTAGAAATAAAATAGTGAGATTTATCCTTCATGATCTCATTTGCGATTATGGGATTCCTCTTTCCATCATCACAAAAAATGGTAGACCCTTTTAAAATCAATATTTTCATGAGCTTTGCCAACAATTCCTTATTTAACAACATTTTCCCACTCCATACTACCCATAAGGTAATGGTCAAGCTGATGATTTTAAGAAGATTATATTGAGAATCTGTAATAAAACATTTGATGGCCACCATATACATCTTAATATTTTTTATGGGCTTGAAGGAATAGCATTTATACCCTTTTAAAATAAATATTTTTATGAGCTTTGCCAACAATTCAATATTTAACAACATTTTCTCACTCCATACTACCCATAAGGTAATGGTCAAGACAATGATTCCAAGAAGCTTATATTAAGAATATTTAATAAAACATTCAATGGCCACCATCTACATCTTAATCTTTCTTTATGGGCTTGGAGGACTTGTATGGAGCCAACACCATTTTTCCTATTGAGGTTGAGCTCCTTTCATTGCAAGTATCATCAAAATAACTGATGATGAGGAGTATCAAACTTTTAAATTGCATGAGATTGATCTTTTAGATGAGAGGCGTCACAAAACATAAGATTATTAAAATTGCCTATGTCATAGTTAAAATGAGAAAATTAGAACCAAGAAGTTTGAGATTGCTGATCAAAAAGAGAGAGAATCACAGGAATCAACAAGAGAGAGATAAGTGTAAGGTGGAAAACTATGGATTCACTAGTTTAGCTATTGTAAACAAGAAATGAACCTTTTTCACATAGCAATTACATTAAAGGGAGATGAAATCTGTGAGATTTTGCCAAGATCAAGAGGCAATGGAAAGCACAAATAAGAGAGACAAAATATATGATAGAAATAAACTGTATTCTATCAAGATGAAAATACTGATCAACTAGATCATCAATCATTACATATAATGAATATGAGCCTGCTTATATAGGCAAGGCTATATGGATATGTGAGATCACAAACATGACATGTCGCTCAATAAGAAATAAGGGTAGGTAGAAAATAGGTGTGGGTAGGTAGGAGAAACAATATAATAGTCCACATGAGGTGGATCACCCACTGAATGTGGAGTGTAACAACAAGATCAACACCATAAAAAGTGTAAATTCTCCTACACACACTATCCTAATGTGGCACAAACACCCAAGTGTCTCATACCCAAACTACTATGAAATGCATTTCCTAAGTAAACTTAAGTAAGTGTAATAATATCCAAGATGAATAATTATTTACACCAACAACCCCCCTTAAGTGCAACTTAGGGGAGTGCACGTAAGTCTACAATGCAACTAAGAAATGCAAGATGGGTCCCGGCTATGAGGCCATGTTAGGTACCCATGTACAAATGCAAATGCATGAAAAGCAATGCAAGGAAATCTCTCACAAAGTGGGGAAAGAGAGAAAAACCCAATGGGAAAAAACCATCCCCCAAAAGAGAGATGAAAACTAGATACAAAGAACTCTCATAGAAGTATGTGAAGGATAAAACCCCATGTGAGGAAAAAGTCCCCCCCATATGAGAGAAGAAGAAGAGAGACTAGGAAGCCCCCCCTCCATGTGAAATCTGCACCATGTTCCTCCCCTTAGGAAGAAACAAAACCAAATATGGATCCATGAAGTCTCCCCAATCATGAAGGGAAGATGAAGCAAAAATACTCATGATGAAAGGAATCTCTAAAAACTGCTCAAGTGTCCCCATGTCGATGCTGAAAGGTACCCCCTCCAAAGGTGGTAAACTATGCCACACTACTGAAAAAGGCACTCCAAGATCTAGTGGAGATGAATGTAGAACAATATCCAAAAACTCATATGTCTCCTCAAAAGATAAAGAGACCTCCTCCAAGTGTTGTACAAAAGTATCCACAATTATGTCAACCTCTAAAGATTGATCATGTAGAGAATGCACAAGAGGGTCAGAGTGATCCCTCACAACAATCAAAGAAGGATCATCTTCATCAAAGAGAAGATGAATGTCATGAATGGTGTCTCCCAAATCTGCAATGTAGGAGTCCACAAACAAACCTGCAATGTTTGTCAAGTAGGCATCCCAATCAACTGAAGCTAGAAGACATGAAATATCCTGCTACACTGAATCATAAGAAGGAAAAATTGTCACACTAGCTGCATCATTAGGTGCAATAGGTGGTGTGATATCAATAGAAGGAGATGAAATGCAAGGCTCAAGAATGGGGTCACATGTGAGAATCCCCAAGTTCAAATGCCCAAAGTTCTCAAAATCTGAATCATCAACATAGGAAGAACCAACCTTATCAAAAGGACCAAAATCTGAAAAAGAGTACAACTAAGATGCATGATCAACCACCCCAGTCACAATGATAGCTCCACTCTCCAAGTCTCTAATGATAACTGAATCAGGTGTGAACTCCATAAGTTTCCTAGTTGCCCCATGTGTGATTTGATAGATGGAAAGAATATTATTTGTCAAGTGGGGTACACACAACACATCATTGAAGGAGTTATCCCCAATGGCAATAGATCCTTTCCTAATCACATCCATGTATGTATGATTGTCCATCAAAATATACGGCATGTGGCAAAGCTCAAATGTAGAAAACGTAAACTACGAAGATGCCATATGATGAGAAGCCCCTGAATCTAGAAGCCATCTCCCAGAATCATGACTTGTAGTAGCACAAAGAGCTTGTCCCTTTCCTTTATCTATCCCAAAAGAGTGATCCTTTCCTTTATCCTTGGAAGAAGAAGTCGATGTAGACATTCTAGAAGGTAGGTTGATTCTATTCTTCTCAAGAAGATTCTTCAACTCATCAATATCCTTCTTATAACAATGATGTTCATCATGTCCTGACTTCTTGCAATATCCACAAAAAAGATTGTCCTTATATGATTTCCTCTTAGGTGAGAATGGTGAATCACCTTGTTGTGGAGAGGAATATTGTGCTCCATCTTGTTGTGGTTTAGACTTAGGTTGCTTTTGATTCTTGCCTTTTCCTTGATTACTTTGATTCCCTTTGTTAGCCACCAAAGCTTGTGACTTTGAAGATTTGAGAATCCCCATTGTGGTCAACTTAGATTGCTCAAGTATCAACATCTCTATGAATGAATTAAATGAGGGAGAAGTGTATGAGGAACCTTGAGCTAACCTATGGGTGTGAAAGCTAGATACAAAGGTTGCATACTCTGAAGGAAGCTTGTCCAACAAGTTATAAACCAATTGAGCATCCTTTGTGTCAATTCCACAATCCTTTAGCTTTGCTCTTAGCTCAGTTTCTTTTGTGACATAATCTTGGATTGTATCAAAATCCTTGGGATCCAAAGTTGTGAGGTCACTATCAAGCTTGTAGCCCTTAATCTCACCAACTTGACCATACAATTTCTTAAAAATATCCCAAGCCTCTTTAATTGTTGTACACTTATCAATGTGAAAAATGAGGTCATCTGATACATACTTTCTAAGAGTTCCAAGTGCCATAACATTCTTAGTAAGCCATTCAATTTGAGCAGTAGGATCAGCCTTAGGATTAGGTGGTGCTGTTATAGTTTCATTTACATAATGAATGAGTCCTTTTTCCATTAGTTTACTCCATGCCTTAATTTTCCATGATGCATAACTATGAGGAGTTAAAAGTGGAAATTTAGGAGAACCCATAGCACCAAAATGAAAAAAACACAAGATAGAGAGAGACACAATCACACAAGACACCCCCCCAAAATACTCAATCAAGAAATCCCCTCAAAATGGTGATTTTGGCACTTTATACTTAGTGCATATACAATGGGCCACTTGCAAAACAAGGCAAAGTGGAATTCTGATTTCAATTTACAACTTCTCAAAATGAGATCTAAGAGACTTCAACAATTACTGCTAGTGATCTAAACTGAGATCCAAGCAAAATGCAAGTACCAAATATGCCAAAAATGGCCAAATATTGAAAGTATAATTTCTACTTAAAATCACTGCAAACAAATGGTAGATTATGAAAGTAGATGAAAACATATGCACCTCAAAAAAAATGACACTTGAAAAGGAGTCCATATGAACCCAAATGAAGCCTCCAAAGTTGTAAAAATCGGGATTTCACGATTTCTGAAAAAACCTGTATCTGAAAATCAAAAAAATCCTACACCACTGTACAGATCACAAAATTCTACCCCAAAACAAAAAACATTGCTTGGAAAAATGAGTCCATATGAGTGAGATATCGCTATTTGAAAATTGCCTGCAAAATTATAATTTCTGGAAAATTTCCGCCGCAGTGTCAAACTTCAAATGCCTCTAGATTTGGCCTCCAAAGTCTGATTTGGATGAAACAAAAAGAAAAACTAACTTTCTTGGTCCTCCTCAATCCAATGGTAACCTCAAATTTGACCCATCAAGCTTCAATAATAACCTGCAATAGAAAACTCCAAAATACACAACCCCAAATAGCATCAAATTTCTCTCAATTAGCAAACCAATGACACTCTAATGGCTCTAATACTAGGTGAGATTTTGCCAAGATCAAGAGGTAATGGAAAGCACAAATAAGAGAGACAAAATATATGATATAAATAAACTATATTCTATCAAGATGAAAATACTGATCAATTGGATCATCAATCGTTACATACAATGAATATGAGCCTACTTATATAGGCAAGGCTATATGGATATGTGAGCACACAAACATGACATGTGGCTCAATAAGAAACAAGGGTAGGTAGAAAATAGGTGTGGGTAGGTAGGAGAAACAATATAATAGTCCACATGAGGTGGATCACCCACTGAATGTGGAGTGTAACAACAAGATCAACACCATAAAAAGTGGAAATTCTCCTACACACACTATCCCAATGTGGCACAAACACCCAAGTGTCTCATACCCAAACTACTATGAAATGTATTTCCTAAGTAAACTTAAGTAAGTGTAATAATATCCAAGATGAATAATTATTTACACCAACAAAATCAATAGATTCACTCCCTAAGGATAACTGCTTTTTTATTTTAGGTAGTCCTTTATTTAAGTTGACTTGGACACTAAAGATCTAAAGTGAATGCTATATCTAGAGCTAAATATGGAAAATTGACATAAATAGGTAGTTGCATATTTGATATGAAGCTATAAACACAAATCTAGAGTGAGGAAGATGAAAAAAACTTGTAACTAAAATTTGAGCCTAAAAAAGTAGGACAATGGTACTTTGGGAAACCTTGTCCTCAGAATGTCAGATGTGGATGAAATTAACCTTTCTATAACTAGAATGATACTAAGAATCTACCCCAGAATGTTTATCAAAAAAATTCAGACATAGGTGTGTGGGGTGATCGTATCATTTGTTTTTCATGCCTATAGAAGCTAGATATGATTGTCTCTATCCACTCTATGTAATTCTAAATTTATAGATCTTGAACCTATAACCAACACATACAAAAAAGAGGAAGATGTTGGAATAGGGGTTTTCTTAGGTCAAACCCCTAGTTTGGAATTAATCCTTGACATTACTTGAAATATTGAAGTAAATGTTGAATATTATACTTAGTGATCTTTGAATGTGATCACATGTGTTTATGCAATAACATGGCATGACATGACAATACATGAATGAATGAATCATAAACACATTGCTTGCATGAATTTTGATGTATTTTGCTACTCCATGATGTCTAGATCTGAAGAATGCTTGAAGGATACAATGGGATGAAATGTTTCCTTGATGCTCAATGAATGTTTGATGATTGTAGTGTTTGATAATGAATGGTTGTGACTGATAAATTTTGGATGCCTTGTGATGTGAAAATGAATCAAAAGAATGCTCTTATATAGGGTCCTTAAGGTATTTGCCAAATTAGGCTGACCTCCAATGGTCAAATTGAGAAATTGTGATCTAAAACTAACTGGCAAGAAAAATGCACTGGGATACTCAAATTTGGGTTTGGTTTGGGTGAACAAGGACACCTTGGGTGCCACTATCTAGGACAATGAAGCCCTTGGTGCCATTTCCCACCCAGAGAAAGGTAAACATGTTGAAGATAGGGTGTACACAACCCAAGATAGAGGTTTAGACTACCATGTGAACATATGACACAAGTGTCAAGGCAAAAGGCTAAAAAGAGACTTGGATGAGAACTAAAATAGGTCACACTCAGAGAAGGGAACAAAAAGTGGTGTAGATTATATAAGGTTATAATTTACAATGCTACATTTAACCCCCTTTTTAGTGAGTGTGATCCTATGCACATGCTGACGGTAAAGTAAAATAAAGAGAGAAAGAGAGATATGAGCAACTAGGAGAAAGATCATAAAGAGATAAGAAATCATTGAATTCAAGGTAACAAGCCCCCGAGCTTCAAATCTTAGCTCACAAAATCATATACAAGAACAAACAAAGATAAAAGACACACAATAGGGGTTAGTACTAAAAAACAAAGGCTCTAAGTCAACTAGTTGAAGAGACCTTGATAATAAAAATGTCTCAACTGCTAATATCATTCTTTAAATGTTATTTCAAGAGCACAAGTGGTCACGTGGAAAGATCAAGAGCATTCATTGATTGATGAGCCATGATACAATGACTAGCAAATTTTTTTATGCTATGGGTTCATGGGGAAGAAAAAAAAAAAATTGATTGCACAACCTAGAAAGTTGTGTTATGCTTGGTGATCCATGGTAGAGAGAGAGAGAGAGGGAACATGGATTCCATAGGCTAGCAATATGTGTTATTCTTGGTGATCCATGGGAGAGAGAGGGGAGGAACATGGATTCCACAGGATAGAAAGTTGTGTTATGTTAGGTGATCCATGGGAGCATGGATTCTCGACCGGACAACAATTTGTGTCATGTTGTGTGATTTGTGTAGAAAGGAAGAGTCAAAATAGTCTAGCAAGCTATGTTATGCTAGTTCCACTTATCCTACAAAGAGGTTCCATTTTTTTTCTTATTGCAAGGTGATTGATCTATGCAAATTGAAATGAAATATTCAACCAATCAAATTTTTCTTATCACAAGGCAAGAAACTATAAAGGTGTTGCTGGGATACCATAAGTAGGATAACCAAACAAAGCATTTTATGTAAGAAAATCTTGTAAAATAAATTAAAAATAGATAACCAAGCAAATAATTATTTACAAGGAATTATGCCATAATTGAATACAGATAACCAAGTAAAGCATTGTATGTAAGGAAATACACAACATAAATTGAAAAAGGATAACCAAACAAAGAATTGTAAGCAAGGAAACCCACAACATGAAATTAAAAAGGATAACCAAGCAAAGTATTGTATGCAAGGAAATATACAACATGAATTGAAAAAGGATAACCTTGCAAAGAATTATATGAAAGGAAATCAGGTCCATATACCATATATTTAACAAGGGTAACAAAGAAAAGAATTATATGCAAGGAAATCTACCACATAAATTGAAAAAGGATAACCAAGAAGAGCATTGTATGCAAGGAAATCCACAAACCAAGAAAAGTATTGTATGCAAGGTAATGCACAACATTAATTGTACAAGGATAACCAAGAAATGAATTGAAAATAAGCAAAAATGAGACCACATATAAGCCCCCTTTAAGATGTTGAAATACCCCTATGTTGACGTCTTAACATAGAAATACAAGACAAGGATACACACCTTCAACATCAAGAAGATCCCTTAAGCAACAATTTACACAACTCCAAGCTAAAGAGGCATAACTCTTTTGAAGCAAGGTGCAATGCCCACCAAAATACCCTAGAGAAACTAATGATCTAACATACTAATGGAGATAAAAATAAATAAATTTAACATCCTTTAACAACTAATGCAACTCGTAACATCTCCATCTAATTACATTCATTGACCAATTAACCATTATGAACATGCAACACTACACATTTCATTAATTTACACAAGTGGAAATAAACATAAACAACATTAACTTTTCCCTAGGGTACTTCAAAGCCATTACTTAATTAACTATCATAATGACATACTACTAACATGATAATCACATTCCATTCTAACTTAATGCATTATATCCATTTCCTAACCATGATATATGCAACCTACTATGATGTTTATCCAAAGTGATATGTGTACTAATCTATCATTCAACTAGCATGATACATTTAACCATTTCAATGCAAGGCTAACCCCCTTAGATCTACATTCATTTTATGCACCAAATCCAAATGTGTTTTAACCCAACAATTCCTATCTACATGCTCTTTATACTTTTCCATGATAATGAAATCCTAATGCATAGGTATATTCCATCTTTACTAATCCATTTAAACATACTTCAATTGCATCTAATTCCCTAACATGACCATTTATTTTAACATTAATTCCAAATGCATAATGCAAGAATCTTAATGCAATCCTCTTACTTAACAATCCCTTACACGCATTGAGAAATTTCCTTTCTATGAATGCATCTACATGAACCATTCATCCAATCATATTATCTAACATTCTCATTAATACTAATCCATTCATTAAGGTTCCTTCTCATTTCAATCACATCCTAGTCATTTCATAGAATTCAATTTCAACCAATACAATTAAGCCATAATATAAATCCATTCCATTTCATTTACCAATACACTTAAGGAAATTTCTTCCATTCTATAAGTACAACGTGATACATCATATGGTCTTATTATAATCCATGACATAATCCTTAATTCCAGCTACTACCTTAAAATTACAATTACCTAAAATACATTATGAGAATATATCTTCCTATTATAAGATCCCAACTACCACATACAATAATATTACATTACATGAATTCCATCATATTCATTACATAAATTTGCTACAAGGTACATCCATAATCATCAAGAAAAAGAATCCACATCCACACAAGAAAAATCCAAGAGAACATCCCAATGGCTAAAAACAACCAACCACCCAACCATGTGGAACCAAAGGAACCACCCCCTATGCTAGAAGATGACACAAGGTCCCAACACACACTCTATGTTGGCAATTTGGAGGAATTGATTATATGTTGCATTGATGTTTGTCATTCATGTCAATGCTAGCTTCTTTGGCTGTCTATCGGGTTCCAATAGAGTGGTTGGATTTTGATGATGATTAGGAGATTTGTCTCCAGTATGTTCCGATTTGGTGGAATTGGTCTGGTTCGGTCATTCATGTTATTTAGATGTGTGTCATATTCAGTTGGTTTGGTATTTGGTGATCCAAAAGCTATCATATGTTCTAGTAAGCCTTTTGTTTACTGGTAAGGGTTCTACCGGTAGAGCTTTATTGAAGATCTTTTGATGGATTTGATAAGTGGTGTTGGTGCGGCTTCTCGAAGGTTTTTAGGATGCTTATGGTTATCATGTTCATTTTCTAGTTGATTGGTGTTTCATTTGGTTTATGGCGACCTATTTTAGGTCCGATCTTATTTTGTTAGGTTTTGAACTAGTTTATGTAATGTGTTGGTGGATGATGCCAATGTGTTACTGGTTGGATTTATTGTTTGGTTAATATTTTTTTGGTCTTAGGCTGACTTGGATTATCATTGGTTTGTAGATTTATGTAATGGATTTATTGTATTATATTTTAGGTGGCCAACCTAATTGTTTAGGTCTTGATTTGGTATAAATATGATGTAAGATCTCTTTGTATATCATGGTTTGTGGTCATGGTTATGAAATTATCTATGTGAGAATAAAGTTGTAATCATATGTAGAGGTTTTGGTCAATCATAGGTGATCAAATTGGGTTTGTGTAAGAGGTTTAAGACCTTCGGTATTGAGCTTAAACTGGAACTGTACTCAAGCATAGGAGATACTATTTTAGCAGTTCAATCTTCATTCCGGATTATTGTTTGATGTTTTCTGTAGTCAGTGAGACTCCTTTTGTGATGAGCAGTACGCTCTAGGCTATTGGCATTCCTACATGTGCAGGCCCCTTATTGTAATATTTATTCATCTGATTAGTGGATAGTGATAACTTAATGATGAACCACTAGTACCAAACTGGTACTGAGAGGGGGGGGGGTAAATTAGTACAAACACAAATACAGTCCAAAACTGGTTTGATAGCAAATACTCCAAATGACTGACAAATAGGGATACCTGTTCCACATAGACTATAACCGATAAAGCCAAGAGTGTCTAAAAAAAGCATTGACCGGTTGATCACTTAGCTTTTCACTTAACTCAAAACAACACTACCATTTCACTTTTATGCATGAGTAGGTAAACTATCATTTGATCATCACAACAGTTAGTTCAGTATGTTTTATAGACAGGCATAAAACACAGAACCATCATATGCTCAACAGGTAATAAAAAGCATCACAAGATAGAAGCATCACACATGACACACATATTTTTCATGTGGAAACCCAACTAGGAAAAACCACAGTGGGCATGAATACCCACAAGTTGCTTTTGAACTCTTTTGAAGTCCACTCTATTAGGAGCCTTATCCGATTAAAGACATTACAATAGGTTCTGCTAGGAACCAATCCTATTAGGGATCACCTGGTTAAGGGATGTCTATAATACTCGCTTAAGGGTTAAACCCGGTAGGGTTACCTTGTTAGAGGATTTCAAGAACTCAATAGCTAAAGGATCTCTAGAGTTCTATAGCTTCTCAGAACTCATTAACCTCAAGTTACCCGATTAAGGGATTTGAATCAAGCCTGTTAAGACCACCCTGTTAAGGGATTTTGCATCAAGCCAGGTAAGGCTACCCTATTAGGGGATTTTACAATTGTTGAAGTGGTTAGAGATCAGCAGGAATTACAATGATCTATTAACAACACTCAATGCTAATGTAGATCCGTTTAGTCTTCTCTTCTCCTTCTGCACATTCACTTTGCAGGTATCTCTTCTCTCCTTTGGTCTAGGAAGAATCACATATCACTTCCCTTGGATACACATTCACAAATTTTGCCAACAACCTTAGAAAGAAACACAACATCAACCTTATAGGAAATAGATAGGTCAATAGCAAAAACCCTAAATCCTAAACCTGTTAGGTTAAGCAATTCAAGTGGTTCAATCCTGACTGTTGAATCATACTACATTAAATGCAACAATCTTGAATCGATCTTAAGACATTCTCCATCATCTATTTTCCACCGATTTCATGATGGCTGATAACCCATCACGTGTTATCACCATTTGACATACTTCACATATTTCCGAGGTAGATAGGAATAGTCTTCTTCATGCAAGATCCTTCACGCACACAGAGCTTACGTGGCAACACTATCTGTTCTCCATTATATTGCTAACTCATCACACAAAGATCACTGATTGAGTCACACAGGCTTGAGATACTCCAACCGGAAATCCTGAAGTGGAAGCTACCTACCAACCGGTAGTAACATAATGCTTCCATGAGCCGGTTCCCATAGCTGCATGCCGGTTCATCTTGAACAAATATGCCACTTCACTTTGGCATATAAACCAGTTCATACAAATGTCGGTTCCTCTCTCTTTTTGCCTATCACATGTGCCGGTTCACACCATGTCACATATTGACATCAATGACAACATATAGTATCATTATGTCTTCATGCCGGTTCACATAATGCCAACAGATAGATATTGTGGGTCTCCAATCCCACCTTGGTTTTTCCTCATTGAGGTTTTCCACATATAAATTTGTGGTGTTATGGTGTTCATCTATGTGGTTTCATTATTACTTCTTGTTATCTACTTTTATGTTTACCGGTTGGTGAGTTGTTATATTAATCAGGTTAAAATTATTTATTTCGGTAGAATACTGATTCACCCCCCCTCTCAGTGTTCTTGGATCCCAACACTCTAAACCTAACCTGGCACCTATAACCAAAGAGACTAATCACACAAGGACTCTCATGCGACCAACACAAAACAATAAGAATAAATTCCTAGAGTGTACAGGTCAACAAGACATAAATATAACCAATAAGGTATAATCATAAATCATCAAGGGAACACATGTAGGGGTGGAGTGTCATCACATGCCATCCTCAAAACATAACAACATAAGGCACTAGCCTGATGGACATATCGAGCCATCTCAACCTATGAAAGATCAATGGAGAATGACTTGCCATCGCAATGGCCTTTTCATGCTTATCCTAAAACATCCTCCATAGGATCAAGTCATCAGACACATCAATTTTTATCTTTATTAATGAATCTAACTACCCAACCCATTAATTATTAGGTTATCACTTATTTACAAATCATGGTAAATTCCCAATGTGCCCTGACAATCTAGACTTCATGCATCCTTACAAGGAACCTCATGCAAGCCTATATCTCGTGACACCGATCATCACAAGGAAGCCCACTCCCCCTATCATGGCCCAACAATAAATCAAAAGAGGCTCTAAACCATAATGAAATATGAAAATATAACATTCATATGCAGCCAAGAACATCCACACATACTTTTACAACATACACAAGGCTACAACAACATCAAGTATAACAATGAGCCTCTTGGCCAACAAAAGGGCATAATAAAGTCATAAAATCTATTGTCAATCATGAAAATAAATCTGCATCAAGGCCAACTTACTGGTCCAAAACAACAATATATCCAACTCATCAACCATGGCATATCAACATGGAGAGAGTGCAAATACAACCGCAAAAATGTAGGAAGACAAATAAGCATAAAACCATGTAAAAGCATCAAATCTGATCAAGACCAATTCTAGAAATCATCAACAAACCTTAATAAAGACTTTGGTACAAAAATCCAATCGGAAAAATTAATCAAAATAAGCAAAACTATGAAAAATACATAAATTGGATAGGGTTGTGCATTCACACAATAGGTTAGCACATTTACACAATAGGTTAGCACATATACATAATAGGTTAGCACATTTACACAATAAGTTAACGCATTTACACAATAGGTTAGCGCATTTACACTAACAACATAAATTAAAAAAATTCCAAAAAAAACTTAGAAAAACTCTCGGCAAAAATATAACATCAAGTCTTTAACAAAAGGGCTCGAAAATCACATGGAAAGAGTCGCCTAGAAACAAGGAATAAGAGGGCACAAATGAAATAAAATATAACCAAGTATAAACCAAGATATATTAAATTTTTCCTCACGGAAAAACTCACATAGAAAACCAAAAAACTCTACAGAACCTCCAAAACAATCCAGCAAAAGACACACACAAGATAATCACACTCAGGAATGGGATTTTTAAACACCCCAACAAACCAAATAGATTCACAGAGAGAAATACAATATGAGAAAAACATACAGAGCCGTGAATGACATTCACAGGGAAACCAAAATATATTTTCGCAGCAAACTGAATAAAGCTCATATAATATAAAGTTCTCTCCCCAATATTATTTTGGAAACTATATTAAAACTATAAAATATGCAAATACTATTTCAACCCATCTCCCGCAAACAATGTGTAGACATAAAGTATACATGGAAGCCATCAAACTAAAAAATACAAAGGAACAAAGCTCCAACCTGCAACCCGTGTAATGGAATGTAGTTGTTGAAGAGCTCCCCACAAAGCCAAGCCAAAATCCAACCAAGTTCCAGCAAAAATCCTAGTGAAAAATCAAAAGTTCAAGGGAAATACTTGCAGAGAAATTTTTTCAGAGAATAGCCAACCTGAAAAACATCACGGAAATGAAAATAAAAACCAAACAATAACTAAAACCCTAGCCTCCATACCGACCAATCAAAATATTCGATTTTAAATATATTTTACCAACCCCAACATATAATATAATTTTACCTCCCATTTCAAATTTAACCAATAAGAGTAAAGGGTAGGTAAGGTAGATATAGAATATATTTATACAACCAAGTGGGGGATTTATATTATTATTTTATTTTAAAGTGTTTATACAACCCACTTAAATATAAATAATAATTAACTATATAAATAAAACATAAGCTATAAATAAATAATCCAAATGGGGATTTTTAACAATAAATAAACCAAAGGCTCATAAATAAATTAAAGAACCAAATAAAATATTAAATACCAAATGAATATTAAACCATAAGAAATTAAATAAATAAATACCAATTAAATAATCAAACCCCAATAAAGATTAAACCATAAATATAAAATAAATATTAAACAATCATAAAATCAATAAAAAATAATTATTAAATAAATATAAATACCAAATTAAATATTCAAAACTAATAAATTAAATACATTAAAATAAACACTATTAAATATAAAACCACACATCAAGAGTCACATAATTAATCTAAACATACTAAAATAAATAAAAAATCTCTAACATACTCACAACACCAAGACCAAGCTCACTAACTAACATGGAGAATTACACCAAGATGCTGACGACTCACAATGAACAACTTAGACCTAGAGTATGTGAAGGGAACTCATCTCATCTCCGAACCAAATAAGCCATTGGAATTAAGACACACTCAAACCTGTGAAGACATGTGGATTCGATGTCTAGTACCCACAAGATCCTACAACCACAAAATGACAATATGACATATACATATACATATATAGAAAAATCAAGTGATAGAGAATCACGACGAGACATCCCACTCACAATGAGTGATGTGGAATCGTCTCTATCATGAAGATAATCAAACAATAGTCAAACACATCTTATCAAATGGGATCATGAATTAAGGTTAGTGTAATCATAATCATCATCAAAACCATGATAAATCTAATGTATCAATAATCCATCATATAGTAAGCATATGGAATCCATCGAGCACATATATCCATCAAATCACATGATCAATAATGATAGTATCAGCATCCATATAGATCATCAAAATAACATATGTCCAATAGTGTCTAACATCAATAATAAGTAACTGAAACACATGAGTAATCATCATCCAAATCATCAAATATAGTCTAGATAAGTCTATCAAGCATGAAATAAAAGTCAACTCTAGTCAAAATAGGTCAAGTCAAGGGTGGACACTACACAAGGAATAGATAGTTGTGAAATAATATCTTGCAACAAGTGTAAAGGGATCCTTTTGAGGGATGCATTATAAAAGGAGAAGAGATCTTTCCCTAAATATTTATACCTCCGAAAAAAGAGGCGACCTTTAATAAAGATATATTTGGAAAGGGAAGAAAACTAAGAATATATACCTTCCCTATTTCTAGGAAAAGTGTATTTCTTAGTGAATAATTACATACAATCATTAAGGAGAGATTAGTCATAAAATATATACCATTTCAAGCAAGGAATAATTCTAAATCAAGGGACACACATGTACATGTATGGACGATAATTCTATGTAAGAAAGGTCCATCAATTTATGAAAGATGCAACTCAACAAAGGAAAATGAAATCCTTGAAAAGAGAGAAAATTGAAACATTATTCTTTCCCCCAAGAATGGAGACAAGAATAATAAAAACTATTATGTTGTTAACCATGTATGATTTTACATGAAATTGTACGTCCATGAATGACAAAGAGCCCCCAAAAGGTAAGCTACTAAGATGCGATATTGAGGAGCAACATGATAGGAAAAGGGAGTGCTATTGCACTACCTTCATATTTAGATTGAGAAAAAGTATGAGATCTGGTGTAATATGGATATGTGCTCTATCACATAAATCTTGAAGAAATGCTTTAAAAGCCTTACAATTATCAATAGAATGAGAACAAATACAATGAAAGAGGAAATTCATACTACCATACTTATTATTATAATTATTGATATATCTTTAAAAAGGAAAGGTAATGTTTTTATCATATTTAAGTCTCCAAAAGATTCTTTCCCATTTTTTCTTCATTGTCAATATGGATAGGTATTTCCCCTTCAGGGATAGAAAGACAAAGTTTTGTTAATATAATTGGTAAAGGAAGGGGATGGTTTTTGTCATCATATTTATTATAATTTGTTGTTGAAGGGCCAAATGGATGAATACATAAAGAAGGAATATCCTTTGTAGGAAGATTCTCATTTCTGCTATTACTAGTCATATCCACTTTATTAGAAGAAGTATTTCATCATCTAAATATTCATCTTTAATTTATATTATGTTAAAGGATAGATCATAAATAAAATGTATAACATTGTCTTGCTTTCCATGATGGTAAAAAATGGGATCGAGTAGTTTAGGACCTAATCCCACTTTCATCCATACATTGGAATATGAAAGAGCCTAAGGAAGTGATTCACTTTAACATCCTCTTATGAAAGAGAGTCAAAGAATACCTTTAGGGTTTATATTCCTTTGCTGATATGAAAGGGAACATGCTAAATGTAAGATTCAAATTAACTAAGCTAGTATAAATAATGAGAACAACTAAAATAATAGTAAATAATAGTTGGATACAAAAATGAAACTAAGACATAGATTACAGATCTAATAGAGGAATTTTGATGTGCACCTAATACTAAAATTGAGCCTAAATTGACAAGACCAGGATGTTGGGCACTCTGTTCCCAGTGACTATACTAAGCCTAAAATTGAAAGTATGTAGATTAAAGTGCTCCAGATCAAAATTGCCAAATTCTGCACCTGACTGAGGAGGAATAGAGTGATAGGCACTATGGTCCTTGAGATTCAGGGCCAAATTTTGGAAATGGGTCTATGACAGATTACTGAGATCTCCCAAAAATTTCCCTCTTTGACGAAAACCTCTACCTATGTTTGCAAACTAGAAAATGGTGTGTTTGTGGCTATATAGGGTTTTGCCTTAGTCAAACCCCTTGTTTTGAATATTTCCACCTCCAAAAATAGCCAATAAAGTATTTAAAAGTGTGTGTGCCCTAGAATCTCATGTGTTTGTCAAATTCTAATGAGCTAAAATGCAAACTAGAGTTCTACACAATGTTTGGAGTAAAAACCCTAAATGAACATAATGTAAATGCTTCAAATCACAAATGCAATATGGATCTAAATAAATAATGTAAATTTTAAAATGAATGATGTTTAGATCTGAAAAAACAAATAGAGATATGAAAATAACAAGAAACCATACCAAACCCTAAAAGAGAGATACAAGCCAATCAACAATCAATGATCTCCTTATTATTCTTCAATATCTCCTTAGCTTCCATGGATGTTGAACTTTTTTTATGAATACTTGATGAATGATGAATTTTATAATTGAAGACTTCACATATAAACTTGCACTTTCACTTCATTAAATATCTCCTTCAATTTCTAGTGAATGGATCCTTAAAATGAGGAAAGGAAAGGTTTTATATATATATGAAACCCTAAATTTAATTTTGATCATAGGATGACTTAGAATTGATGAAATTTTTCATGAAGTAAGATTTGAAAATTATAAACCTGCCAAATTAAGATCCTAAAATTTAGGGAGAAAAAGTCAAGACCAAGATGGTACTATTCTGGTCCAGTCGACTTTTTTCCAAATTTCGAAGGATGCAAGGTATCGTGATTACAAAGTCAAATCCAGATTAGTGCATCAATCCAGGGTTCTTAAATGTGTGAAAATGTGCTTTGAAGATCAAAATAGGACTTTATTAAGAATAATTAATTAATGAAAGAAATAAAATAAAAGGGGGGCACACTTGGGGTTAAGGGTCCAATTTAATAATATGTGAATTGTTGAGAGAGGATAGTTTATATTTAATTAATTAATATTTAAATGCTTAAAGGAATCTTTGTAAATGTGAAATACAATGAGACACACTAAGGAAGGTGTCAACCTAAGCATGGAATTGGATAACCCTAAGTAAAGGTGTATAATTTATGGTGCTACATTTAGCCCCCACTTTAGTGGTCAAATGACACTAGGTGCATATGCAAGATAAAGTATAGAAAAGTAAACATTCATGGAGAAAAAGATATGTCCATAAGATGTTGAACAAAGCCCCCAGTGGTATCTGTAGTACAATGTTAGGAACTGCATCCTACAAAACCACATTCTTAGTTGAAATTGCAAAATCACCTAAATTCTTACTAAGAGTGATAAAATTCAAGGGTAGCTATATACCCCTTATTTTAGCTTGCTAATTAGTGAGTTGAAATAGGGTATCATATTTACCACATCAAATTGTGAAGATAATTGATGATAAATGCTCACAAAAAGGGGTTTGATACAAGATCAAAACTAATGAAGAATCATTTGGTAATAAAGAGAATTGGAACACGATTCCAACACAACCAATAGTGCAAGAATCAGAGTTCCCTAGCTTAAAATGTGAAGGATTAAGTGCAAAAATGCATAATTAGGGTTTGGAAAAGGAATTACCTTGACAAGTGTAAAGGGATCTTTTTGAAAAATAAAAAGGAGAAAGAGATCAATATCCAATGACATCCACCTTTGAGAATAGAGGGGATCTTTGATAAAGATAACATCTTTAAAAAATAAGAGAAGGAAAATAAGAATACACACCTTCTCCAATATTTTAGGAAACGAGGATTCTTGGTGAAGGATTTCACACTTTCACTAAGGAGATATTGTTCATGAAAGATGTATTATTTCAAATAGAGAATAGGTCCTAAATAAGGAACACACATATTATATGTGAGAAATGACATCAAATGAAAAATCCAACTCAACAAAGGAAAGGTGAATCATTGGAAGAAGGATAGAATATTAAATATCACCCTTTCCCGCCAAGCATATAGGGAAGGACATCAAAGAGGGATCATTTATAAAGGAAAAAATATTCTAAAATAAGGAAAGAGATCCTCATCAAGGATAAGCATGTCCACCATATAGAAGGGTTCATTATAAAAGATACCACTCAATGAAGAAAATGATTTAATGAATGATTATTAGACTTCAAACACTAAGGAAGAGGTCCCAAATAAGGATATGTACTTAAGATCCTCAATAGGGATACTTGTTTGAAATCATTCTTGCCCCCTCACATAGAGATAAGAGATGGGAAAAAATAGGCTATTATGTTGCTTCAAAAGTATGATTGCACATGAAATTGATCTATCATGAATAACAATGAGCCCCCAACAGGTAAGATACCAATGTCACATGGTGAAGAGAAACATAATAGCCATTAATACTATTTAAATATATGGTAGACTGGATGAATAATTTGAGGAAAACATGTTAAATTCTCTATAATAAATGAGAGAAAAAACATGTATAAGATGATCAGTATTGAAATGTCTTGATCAAGAAAGTGGTCTCTAGTAGAAGATAAGCCTTTAAGTCATGTTCCTCTTCCACACAAATTTCCATATACAAAAAATAAATCTTAGGAGAGGGACAAGTATAATTTAGTAGGGCCTTATTGATATAAGGGAGGGTATGAATAAAAGGTAAATCCTCTTAAAAAAGATTATCAGTCTCTTGGGGAGATTCATAGAGGCTTGTCAATCATCATAAGCTCCTTATGAGTGGGATGAGTGTTGAGAGATGTAGAGGTTTATTTAATTGAGATGAAGTCATCATCACTACTAAATACAACATTCACATTGAGTGATGGTCTTTTATATTCTTTGGTGGGCTTTGAAGGATTATATGTAAGTCCAAATGAAGCTTCATGTATGTTATTTTCTAAAGGAACCTTAATCCCTTGTTCATTTATACCACAACCATTTCCATTATATCCACTCTTACCTAAGATATGAAAACCTAGGCCATAAAGGGATGCTAGATCAAAAAGAGATGGTGGGACCTCATAGGTCTCAATGTCATAATTAGATGAATTAGAAGAATATTTTGAATAATTGTTTGAATTAGAAGCAACCAATAAATGGTTACTAAGTTGTTTATACAAAGTAGGTTTCTTTTTAGTTTCCACCTAATCATCTTCATTTTTAGTCTTAGGTTCTCATGGGGGGATTTTATATTCTCCTATAAAGGTAGGTGTAAAATCTAAGGAACCCCAATCATCTTCTAAGAGTACCTCTTCAGAGGAGGAAGTATCTTTAGGGGATTGTGTTTCAACTTGAGGAGTAGAAGAATCATGAGTACTTGAAGATGTAGGAGTACTTCGAGAAGAATTAGAATTAGTTGAAGAAGATTTAGAATCAAGTGACATTTTAAAACAAGCTTTTAAATTAGCATCAACAAATAAAGTATACATCTTGTTGTTATAAATTAATTTGAACACTACGATGAAGAGTACAAGGGACAACTTGCAAACTATGAAGCCAAGGTTGTCCTAATAGAAGATTGTAAGTAAGTCTATCGGGCATAATTTGAAGCCAAGGTCATCCTAATAGAATATTGTAAGTCTATTAGGTATGAAATGGATAGGCGTAGGTAAAATAATAGGTCCTACCTTAATAGGCAAGGTTATAGTACCTAAAGATGGTTTAGAAACATTGTCAAAGCCATGAATAGAAAGAGAATTAGGTTAAATAAGAGAAGGATCCACTTTAATCTTATGCAATAAATCGATGCTACAAATATTAAGGCTAGATCCATTGTCCACCAAGGTTCTTCTTATAGCATTACCATTGATAAGAACAACAATCATAAGAGGATCATATTGATGTTGGATCTCATGAGAAAGTAACTCATCTTGCATGAACACAATTTGAGATTTATATTATTTCATAGGATCAGAGATATCTTGGTAGGGGTAGCTTTAAGTTGTTCAATAAGACCATACTCTTTACCAAGAGTTTGTGATATAGAAGGTATTGATGGAAGAATAGGTCGAGAAGTAGGAAGTGAAGAAGAGATAAATGGAGCAAGATTAGGTTGCCTATTATTTTGTGTATTATATGTGTGGGAAACTGAATTGTAACTCTCTCGGGTAATCTGATTAGCATACTCATAAGGACTCTTAGTGGGATATTCTACTTATATGGTAAGAACTAGATTGTTAGGAGTGCAAAAGGAATCATTACTATAACCACCTTGAACCATAAAGAGAGGCTTGTTGAGAGTTTTGGTTCCAAAATCAACATATTCTTAAACCCCAAAGGATTAGCCACTTTCTTATCAATAGGTTCAAGGTTGGATTTGGTGAACAAATGAGATTCAGTCTCAGGATTGAAATTTCTAGCACTTTTGCCTTTGTAGGATCAAGGCAGGTATACCTTAACAATGTCTAAACAAACTATATCATTGCACACATGGACATTTCTTTCTATAGTAGACATCTCAATGAAATATACCAAGGAAAGCTTATGAACTCTAGACTTGGCTACAATTTTGGTTTCTCATCTTTCACTTAGCTATTGGGACTGATTTCTATGCTAACACTATTCTTAAACATAATCCTACAAATAGAAGTGAAGTTTTATCTTTAAAATGGATGACCCTAAAATGATTCAAAAGGAAAGATCAATTCCTATCTTTCCAGAAACAAGTCCACCTTAAATATACTATGCAAATCACAATATATTCTCTTATGATAATTCTTAACATAACATTCTATGCATTACATATCATGTTAACATGAAACTAGTTCAAATGATTATTAATATCACACTCACGTGCGTATATATATTACAATGATCCTGAAATAGAATTTAACTCCTTCATTAAAGAAGATCCATTATCAAGAACATTCATTCCCCATTAGAGAAGACAAATTGTTGTGCCTTTGACACAACAATTGATTCAATAACACATACACAGAGAGTGGAGACAACCTGAAGCTAATTTATTTTCATTAATCTTAAAAAATTTGATATATTGATAATACATAGTATACTTGCAGACCCAAAAACTATTATATTGTACTTGGACATTGAATACAATGTCTTTCCAAAATTCCAGAATCCTTTCCTATCGACTTTGATTTTCCTTTCATAGAACAAGGGAGAAAAACAAGCTTCAGGCTAAATAGGACACCTATCAAAAAATAATTTCTTTATACAATAGAATATTCCATAAGGCATCAACTTTATGTACAATTAAAAATCCTTCTAGTAGGCATGAGGGAAGGCAATTGGAAGAACAACATTTTGGGATTGGAACCATAGGCTTGAGAGGAGTGGGGTTGATATGTCTTAAATTTACAACTCCTATCCTTGCCAAAATTCAAAATTTGGTGTTGAAGGCAATGTGGTCTTAGGTCGATACATGTTGGATGTGCAACCAAAATGCACCTACAAAAAGGAGACCTACAAAAAGAATAAGGCAGACAAAAACAATAGAGATGATGACTATTATTCATCTAGCTGGTCTTCTTCAAGTGAGAAGTACTATTTTTGCAAGTCACCAATATGTTTGGTGGTTGGCCATTCATAAGCTCTTAATTATTCTATCTTATTCATAGCTTCAATAGTTATACTGTCCAACACACTTTTAGCTTCTACCACAAAAATTTGATGGAAAGAATCAATTTCCAAATTCTATCAATAATAAGATAATATATATATTTTTGGGTGGGGTCCCCCCATAATAATTCGTCTAGCACTAATGATATTGTTTCTTTGAAATAAATGTTTCTTTGATATTGTTTCTTTGTAATTTTGTAGGATGAAGAGAGGAATTAAAGTAATTCATAATCAACATACACAAAGGGATCAACATCGTCAGATAAAATAAAGAACCAAAAAGAGATGCATTCAAATAAAGAGGTAGAACATACTACATAGATTACCTAAACTGAAAAGAGGAAATAAAGATAATTTTATTAATGCAAAGGAAAGACAACCTTTACAATTACAGAAAACATGAAATTTTGTAAGAGAAAATGAAAAAATGACCTTAGAGCAGGGCTACAAAATTTCCTTTAAAGCTTAGGCATAACTTAGATTGAGCTAGAGTTAAGAAACCCTAACCCTAGCCAGGGTAAGGTTACAAAAATATTAGAGATGAGGAAGAACAGATCAAGGACGATTTGATGGTGTGTTGATTCCGATTCTGAGAGCATCCTCTACCTTTGAAAAAGAAAAATCCTCATAGAAAAGGGGAAATATTTGCGATTGAATGCAATGGGATGGCGTTTGCAGGCACAAAATTTCTCAATCTGCATTGAATGAGCATGGGTAGTATTTGAAATCAGCTACAAGAGTCATGTCTAGAGTAATACTGAAGGAAACCGATGGTTGGATGAAATTTGATCCAAAATCGGGTGTCGATTGGGTAGAAAATGGGGCCTCAACCATCAAGGTGTCAACTACCATGCACAAAGGTTTAAATGCCCAATAACCCCTTCTAGTTTCAAAATTGGCCATCTATTGGAGATATTCGTTTGAAGATGGATGCATGAGATCTCTCCATGTAGCGCTCCAAGGGGCTCAATGAAACTTTAAAACATGGTCATCTGATCAAGGCACTAAGTGAAAATTCATGACCACATGCATTGCACATGGCGGGTCAAGCTCACTTTGTATATCACTATTGTATCCTGGGCGCAAGATGGCAGGGAACAAACATCTCACAATTTATTTTTTACAACAAAAAATCTTGTCAAACCTTTGAAATTTCTTGTGGCATAGGGGGGAACACTATTCTCTCTACATTTTCTTATCCCGTAAGACCTAACTGCTTCCTCAAAATCCCTTGTGGGATAGCAGGGAAGAACCTTGTTCACTTTGTTTTCTTACCCTACAAGCCACTTTTATATGCTTTCTCTTTGGTTTAAGGTGGTGGGGAACCACATTTGTTTCACCTTGTTACCTTGTTTCACTATGTACTTGCTACCCTACAAGGGCATGTTCCCGCCCAAAAATCTATCGTGGGATGGCAGGGAACCTCCTTAGTATTAATTTTGTTTTACCCCACGAGGCCCCCTTTGATTCTTTTTATTACTATGTGGGATGGTGGGGCCATGTATCTTGATCCTGCCTTTGTCTTTTGTTTCCTTGCAACACTCTTTCCTTGATGCCTTTCACCCTATGGGATGGTGGGAAACATTGCTCACACTATCTTTTTGTTATCTTGCAAGACTTTTGTTTGTTGTGGTTTTCCTTTATGGGGTAACATGAAGAAATCGAATCTCTATATCCTGCTATCTCGTGCCATGTTTTCCTTTTCTCCTCTACCTGTGTGGGGGAAAAAGAACCAACTTTCTTTATTTCCTCCGCCATCCTATAGGACACACATAAAATTCTTCTTTACAAAACCTGTGCGGCCAAAACCTTAGCCCAATGCAGTCAAATAAAACATAACTTATCTAACACAAGATGGCGAATAACATTATGAGTTATTTGCATGAGATGTTGGTGTAACTGTAAGGCACTAGTCAATAACATGAGGGTTATTTACCTTTATATAACCTTCTTGTTATTCACTTTTTGAATAATAAAGAAACAACTAACTCTTTTGTGCTTGATAACATGATGTGTTAGTCGCGCTGACTAACACAACATGTTAGTCACACTGAAATCTCAGAATGAATCTCTGTAAGGTTGGCACAAAAATTGCCAACATTTCTGGTGACTCAGAGGGGGCCCTAAGCCTTCTTAGGGAAATACCAAAAGTATTAGATATCCATTGGACATGAGTCAAAAGGGAGGAGAACAAAGATAAGGAACTCTTCACTACATCCTACACAATTTTTTAAATTTTCCATTTTGGAGGAATGACTTGTGCTCAAGAACTTCATGGAAAGCTAGAAAAATTAACTACAAGTATTTGCAATATTTACAATGGCTGAAAGTCACCCTAAGCACATACTTTAAGGTGTATACCATTGATTGCAATATGGAGGTCTTTAATGTTTATCCTAGATGGATTGAAAGAATTAGCCTCCTTACAGCTTGTAACCACATAGGGGCCACTCTAAATGGCATCAAATTTTGAGTGCCTACCTGGTTTTGTTAGTATCCCATTTTAGTACAAAATCTCCAACTTGGAAGGTCCTCAAAATGACTCTCTTATCAAAGTATGTCTTTACCTGTCCTTGATGGAAATTCAAAATCTTCTTGGCTATTTCTCTGGCCTCTTCAAGCTCTATAAGCTCAACATATCTTACTGATAGGGCATCATTTTCCAAGAGCTCCAACTAATATGCTAGGTCTAGAGATGGCAACTCAAGGGATAAGGGAAGCCTTTCTTCCCTTCCATATACTAACATGAAAGGTGAGTTTCCCAAAGCTCTTTTAGGAGTGATTCTATTAGCCCATAGGGTTGTTCCCAACTTGAGGTGCCATGACCTTTGATTGTCTTCAAGGGTTCTCATGATGATTCTAATCAGATTTTTGTTGGAAGACTCAAGCAAGCCATTGCCTTGGGGATAGTCATTTGATGATATTTTCAAAAACTAATCATGCTGGAATGACCATAAGTTGATCTGATATCCCACAAAAGATAGCATTGTCCAATATAATTGTGGAGGGAGCTCCAAATCTAGTACTAATCTCCTCAAGGAATTGAACTATTAAATTTTTTAATTATATCATTCAAAGAAATTGCTTCTATCCACATTGTGAAATAGTCTATGGTGGCCAAAATCCACTTGTGGCCTACACTTGACACTGGATTGATAGGGCCAATAAAATCAAGCCCCCATTATGTAAAGGGTTGATCAATAGAGATAGGATGAAGGGGCAGAGCTGTCAATCTTTGTTTGCTTGCAAAGAGTGCACACTCCTTGCACTTCCTGACCCACTTGTGAGAATCACCAAATAGGTAAGGCCAATAATATCCTTCTCTAATGATCTTCATGGTTGTGGTCCTTGCTAAAAAATGACCACCTAAGGGTCCATTATGAAATTCTTCTAGCAGCCCAAGGGTCTAATCACCCTGACTACACCTTGGTAGGACATTGTTTAGGTCCCTCTTGAATAGAACCCCATGCACCAAAGCATAGGGGATGGATCACAACTTAAGATGTCTCCTCCTAGTTGTATGAAAGTGAGAAGGATAGTTGTCATCCCTTAGGAAGGAAATCATATTCTCAAACCAATTAGTTTGCACATTTTCCTAATTTTCAATTTGTTCTTCTTCTTCCAAAAAGAGGGAGACCTCTGAATCCTTTCCAAAAGATGAATTGAACTTCTCACAAAGTCCTCTTACCCTCGCTAACCTGGTAATGTTAATATTATGGTCATATTCCATGACCTTAGTGATCCATCCATCACTCTTCTCACCTATGTCCTTGTTGAGAAGGAAATATTTAACACTTGCATGTGGGACTAGGAGTTGAATCTTGTTGTTTGAGAGCATGTATCTGAACTCTTTTAGTGCTCTCACAACTATTATGACTTTCTTTTCCACATATCTATACTTGAGCTCATAGTCCTTTAGGCCTTCACTAAAAAAAGCTATGGGCTTCTCCAAATCATCCTAATTTAACTATGTTAGGACAACATATATACTTGAGTTCTTTTGAACCTGTGGAGCACGGTGCAGGGTACCTTGACTTGTCTTTGTGGCATTGTGTTTTTATTTTTCATGTTTTTCTTGTAATAAGGATGTGTGATGACCATCCATGTCTTGGTGATCCTTTTTTGTGTGGTCAAGGGACTCTTAGGTCATTCTATCAACCTAGAGTTGCCTTAGTCCACTTGGATCCTATTAGTTCTAGTAGTCATTTTTTTCTTCTAGTGATTAGTTTTGGCATTAGGAGGTTGATTTTGATGTGTTTTAGTCCATATGGTTATGTTAGAACCATTTTGGAATGGTTAGGGGTCATAAATGTTGAAATTGCAAAAAATGCAAAAACTATCAAAAATGGCATTGACAACTTTTGACAGTTTTGTGCAACTTTTGAAATTTAGTTAAACAAAGGCTCCAATGGTTCCCAAAGACCTTGGTTCAGTTTATCCTATTAGGGGAAGCATATTTAGGCTTTGAATTCAACTTCCAAAGGGTTGGAAGTGATTGAGATGTAAAATTGCACAAAATTCTGATTAAAAAACTAGTTTTCTAAGCAAACTCATAACTGTACGGTTCTGTATGGATTTGAAAGCCTAAAATAGGCCCATGGTTGTATGAACATGTGAGATACCTTTCATTTGGTTCTATTTTGATAGATTTTGGTGTTGAATTGAGGAAGTTATCGAATTTTTCCTCTAAACTGCTGCAAACCCTAGGGCTTTGTGGTTTTACTGCTAAATGGCACATATCTTGCAATTCTAGGGGTGTCAATTCAAGTCCCTTTGGAATTTGCAAGGTATGATGGTTTACTATAACATCCTAAACACTTAGGACCTAGTGAAGAATATTGCTTGGTGTTTGTGCAAGCCCTAGGCTAAATATCCTCATGTATTTAGCCTGCATTTTGATGTTTGAAGTGTGTCGATCAGTAGAAGGACCAAGGGGCTGGTGAAAGCTATTGAAAGGAAAGCAAACAAGTTGAAAAAACTTCCCAAGACTCTATCCAAGCCTTATGAACCCATCATCAAGTGCTTGCTGGTGTTCCAAGCCCGAATTGGCCAATTAGGCCTGTGAACCAAGTGAGAGTTTGATAGTGCAGGAGTAAGGTGAGGCTCTGTCCTCTTGGGGAATGTTTAACCATATGTTGGAGGTTCCAAGTCAACAAAAATAGTACCATGTCCTTTGTAAAGTTTGTCTTGTATTGATCGGTTCCTTGCTGACAGACCTAGTAGCCGAGTAAGCCCAAAAGGTAAAGTTGGCATAGTAAGGTTTGGGGCAGCCACTTAGTGGTTGGATTTTGGGTTGGTTAGGGTCATAGAAGGTGTCCCTGCTATTTAGCATCAGACAATAGATTTGAGGCATTTTCCTTGTTTGAGCCTCATTAAGGGATTGAGTCCCTGAAGCTACTTTTGTGTCAAAGTTGAGTAACCCTTAAGGGATTGGGTTTGGCCTTGGATAGGTCTTAAGGTTGTGTGAGGGTGGTCTTACACTTCCTTACCAAGTGTGGGTAAGGTAGACTAGGTTGGAATAGTCACCTTTTTTAGTCTAAAAGACTGTGAGCCTATTTGACACTTCCTATTGTGTGCACTCTGCATCAAGTGGTATTAGAGCACTACTAAGATCCTAGGTCATGGAAGATGTCAGAAAATGAAGGCAATGATGGGGATGAATTCCCTCAAAACGTTACCAATAAGGAGTTAGCCAAAATTCTCAAGGAGCACCTTGGAAAGAGCAAGAAGATGGAGATGGAGTTGGAGAGACTCAAGCAAAGACAAGAAGGAAGAAGGGAAGAAGAGGAGTATGAGGAAGAAGAGGAAGAGATACCTGTATCTAAGTTGGAGAGGTTGAACATACCAGCAGACCAAAGACATTTCTTGGAGGCTCTTGAAAGAGTAAGAGGAGAGGATAGCAAACCAGATGTCTCTATGTTCATGGGAAAGATGAATGTAGAAGAATGCATTGATTGGGTGGAAGCCCTTGAAAACTACTTTGAGTGTGATGATACACCTGAGAGTTCAAAGGTGAAGATAGCCAAATCAAAGATGAAGGGTCCAACATTGAGTTGGTGGAACTTCCTACAGAATGAGAGGGTTGAGAACAACAAGGCACCTATCACCACGTGGAAGAGGATGTTGGCCGAGATAAAGAAGCAATTTGTACCAGAAGACTATGAAGTTGCCCTCCACAAGAAGCTACATAACCTAAAACAAAAAGATATGGATGTCAATACCTATACAGAGGAATTTCACAAACTTACCTTGAAAATTGAAATATCTAAAACTGAAAATCAGAAGTTGGCTAGGTACTTGAACAGATTGAAATATAGTATTCAAGATGAATTAAGTTTGTTTAACCCTGAATCAGTCCATAGGTGTCATCAAATGGCATTGAAAATAGAAGAAAAATAAAGAAAGAGAGGTGAGCAAAGCAACAGGGGTGGCAGAACTTTAGGGGTAGAGGCAAATTTCAAGGCAGAAGTTCATCATCAAGACCTCAAGGTGAGAGCAGCCAGCAAGATGTTGAGAAAGATTATAGTTATAGAAGCAATCCTAGAGGTGGAAGAGGCAATGGAAGGGGCAGATTTGGAGGTAGAGGCCCTAATGTATTCACTGGGAGATGTTTTTCATGCAACCAAGTAGGTCACCAGTCATTTAGGTGTCCTTAGAAAGCAAGCAGTAGTTCAGGCCAGCAAGGAGAAAGAAGGGTGCAGCTAGCCCAAGAAGATGACCAGTAAAGTACCACTTCATATCACACCTCCTCGTCAAGACCTACTGATCCAGTAAATGGAGAATGTATTATGTTCAATAGAACACTTTTGGCATCAATCAACAAGGAGCCACCATAGAGAAAGTCCTCGTTCCGAACCAAATGTTTGGTGAATGGTAAAGTATGTAGAGTAATAGTTGATTCTGGTTCTACTGAGAACTTGGCTTCTACTGAGATGATTGAGAAGTTGGGATTGAAGAAAATACCCCATCCTAACCCTTATAAAGTATCATGGTTGAATAAGGAGCAGCAAACATTAGTTGATGAGCAATGTTGGGTCAGTTTTTCAATTAGTGGTTATGAAGACAAAGTTTTGTGTGAAGTAGTGAATATGGATGCATGCCATCTTCTTCTAGGGAGACCTTGGCAGTATGATATGAGTGCTCAACATGATGGCAAGAATAATGTGTATCACATTAAGAAGAATGGTGAAAATTTCACAATGAATTCCTTACCGACTGATGGATAGGAAAAGAACTCGACTGGTAGTGTGATGCTGGTTGGACAGAAGGAGTTCATGAAAGGCCTAAAGGAGGAGTAGACAATGTGTTTTTCTATTGTGGTGAAGCCTAAGGATAGCATACCCAAGCAAGAGAAAAATCAGAACTTGTTGAAGAATGTAGACCCCATGGAGGTTACTGATCTGTTGGATCAGTATAAAGGAATTCTTGCAGATGGTATTAATGATGTCTTACCCCCTGAAAGGATGATCAGTCATTATATAGATTTGATCCCAGGAGCCACTTTGCCTAGTAAGGCTGCTTACAAACTCACCCTTGAACAAAATGCAGAAATAGCAAGGCAGATTCAAGAATTGTTGGAGAAGGGTTTCATAAGGAAAAGTGTTAGTCCCTGTGTTGTACCAGCAGTCCTTGCACCTAAGAAAGAAGGAACTTGGAGATTACGTGTTGACTCTAGAGCAATCAACAAGATAACCATCAGATACCAGTTTCCTATGCCTAGATTGGAAGATCTCATGGATTGTTTAGGAGGAGCTAAGTACTACTCAAAGATAGACCTCAAAAGTGGATACCATCAGATAAGGATCAAAGAAGGAGATGAATGGAAAATAGCTTTCAAAACCAATGAAGGTTTGTTTGAGTGGGTTGTAATGCCTTTTGGTTTATCTAATGCTCCTAGCACTTTTATGCGCTTGATGAATGAAGTCCTAGCACCTTTCATTAACAAGTTTGTTGTAGTATATATGGATGATATTTTGGTGTTTAGTAGCAGCAAGGAGGAGCACCTCAAACACCTAGACATGGTCCTCAAGAAACTCCATGAAGAGCAACTGAAAATCAACCTTGAGAAGTGTTCATTCAGGCAAGAAGAGTTGGTTTTCCTAGGATTTGTCATCTCAAAAGGAAATTTGAAAATGGATCCATCCAAAGTTGAAGCCATCCTTAGCTGGCCAGCACCTACCAATGCAACTGAGGTAAAAAGTTTTCATGGCTTGTGTAGTTTCTATAGAAAGTTCATTGGAAACTTTAGTGGAATTTGTGCTCCACTCATAGATACCATAAAAGGTGGAAGGAAATGCTTGTTTGTATGGACCAATGAAGCTAGTAGGTCATTTGAGACATTGAAGAGGAAGATTGCAGAAATTCCCACCTTTGGACTTCTAGATTTTCATAAAGTCTTTGTGGTAGAATGTGATTCTAGCAATAGGGCTATTGGAGGAGTCCTAAGCCAAGAAGGGAGGCCAGTAGCCTTCTTTACTGAAAATTCTAATGAGGCTAAACAAAAGTACTCTACCTATGACCTTGAACTCTATGCTATGGTCCAAGCCTTGAGAAAATGGAGGCACTACCTACCCCCTAAGGAATTTATTGTGTTCACAGATAATCATGCTTTGAGTTTTCTAAATAGGCAGGAGAAACTTCATCATAGACATGTTAAATGGATGGAATTCTTACAATATTATACTTTTACCATAAAACATAAGAAAGGTGTTGCTAATAAAGTTGCTGATGCTTTAAGTAGGAGGAGTTTAACCATCCAAGAAGTTCAATTGGAAAGTGCAGGTATACACACAATAAAGGACATGTATGCTACGGATGATGATTTCAAGGAAATCTATAAGGTATGCATGGATAGGACAGCAAGGTATCATACTGACTTTTCTGAGTTTCTGATACAAGATGGATTTTTGTTCAAAGGTAGTTTTCTTTGTATACCTAAAGGATCAGTAAGGGAGAATATAATCAAGGAAAAGCATTGTGGGAGTCTAGCAGGTCACTTTGGGATAGATAAAACATTGGAGTTGGTAAGAAGATTTTATTATTGGCCTAAACTTTAGACTGATGTAAGAAAGTTTGTTGAGACTTGTTTTATTTGTCAAAGGGCAAGGGCCAAACATCTAATGTAGGATTATATACACCATTACCTATCCCTTCAAAGCCATGGGATTTAGTAAGTATGGACTTTGTGCTTGGTCTTCCAAGAACCAAATTTGGTTATGATAGTGTGTATGTGGTTGTGGACAGATTTTCCAAGATGGCTCACTTTATTCCTTGTAAAACCACTCATGATGCTTCACATGTTGTAGGTTTATTCTTTAAAGAGGTAGTTAGACTTCATGGATTACCTATGTCAATCATATCAGATAGGGATCCTAGGTTTATAGGTCACTTTTGGAGGACCTTATGGAAAAAGCTTGGCACCAATGTTGCCTTATCTTCAGCATATCACCCTCAATCAGATGGACAAACTGAGGTTATCAATAGGTCACTTGGAAACCTCTTGAGATGCCTAACACAAGAATATGATTCAAGTTGGGATTCTATCTTGGCACAAGCTGAATTTTCTTACAATGATTCCATTAACAGGAGTACAGGTATGACACCTTTTCAAGTTGTTTATGGTGTACGCCCTAGAGGAATAATGGAACTCAGAGATGTTAGTCATTTGGAGAAGAAGAGTGCTTTGGCTGAAGATTTTGCAAAGGTAATGAAGGATGTGCATGATCAAGTAAGGAACCGGCTGCACCATACCACAGAAAAGTATAAGGCACCAATAGATAAGAAAAGAAGAGATTTGCAATTCCAAGTGGGTGATTTGGTGATGGTACATCTGAAAAAGGAAAGATTTCCCAAGGAGAAGTACACCAAGTTGATGATGAAAAAGCTTGGTCCTTGTAAGATCCTCAAAAAGTGTGGGAATAATGCACATCAAGTTGATCTACCTTCATCTATTGGTTTATCACCTATATTTAATGTTGCTGACCTTTATCCTTATAAAGGATCTATAGATGATGTTTTTGTTGCAGGTGAGCAAAGGTTGCAGCATGATGAATCACTCAAGGAGATATCACAGCCATCTACACTTGAGATTGAAAGTATCCTTGACAAGAGGGTGACTAAACAAACAAGAAGGAAGGTGTACTATGAATACTTGGTCAAATGGAAACACCAACCCCTGGAGGAAGCCACATGGATGAGTAAGGAGGCCATTGAAAAGGCAGGGTTTTAGTTTGACAGCATTCCAACTCAAGGGACTTGAGTTCTTTTGAACCTGTGGAGCATGGTGTAGGGCACCTTGACTTGTCTTTGTGGCATTTTGTTTTTATTTTTCATGTTTTTCTTGTAATAAGGATGTGTGATGACCATCCATGTCTTGGTGATCCTTTTTTGTGTGGTCAAGGGACTCTTAGGTCATTCTATAAACCTAGAGTTGCCTTAGTCCACTTGGATCCTATTAGGTCTAGCAGTCATTTTTTTCTTTTAGTGATTATTTTTGGCATTAGGAGGTTTATTTTGATGTTTTTTAGTCCATATGGTCATGTTAGAACCATTTTGGAATGGTTAGGGGTCATAAATGTTGAAATTGCAAAAAATGCAAAAACTGTCAAAAATGGCATTGACAACTTTCGACAGTTTTGTGCAACTTTTGAAATTTAGTTAAACAAAGGCTCCATTGGTTCCCAACCACCTTGGTTCAGTTGAGCCTATTTAGGCTTTTAATTCAACTTCCAAAGGGTTGGAAGTGATTGAGATGTAAAATTGCACAAAATTTTGATAAAAAAACCAGTTTTCTAAGCAAACTCATAACTGTACGGTTCTGTACGGATTTGAAAGCCTGAAATAGGCCCATGGTTGTATGAACATGTGAAAGACCTTTCATTTGGTTCTAGTTTGATATATTTTGGTGTTGAATTGAGAAAGTTATCAAATTTTTCCTCTAAATTGCTGCAAACCCTAGGGCTTTGGGGTTTTACTGCTAAATGGCACATATCTTGCAATTATAGGGGTGTCAATTCAAGTCCCTTTGGAATTTTCAAGGTATGATGGTGTAATATAACATCCTAAACACTCAAGACCTGGTGAAGAATATTTCTTGGTGTTTGTGCAAGCCCTAGGCTAAATATCCTCATGTATTTAGCCTGCATTTTGATGTTTGAAGTGTGCCGATCAGTAGAAGGACCAAGGGGCTAGTGAAAGCTATTGAAAGGAAAGAAAACAAGTTGAAAAAACTTCCCAAGACTCTTTCCAAGCCTTATGAACCCATCATCAAGTGCTTGCTGGTGTTCCAAGCCCGAATTGGCCAATTAGGCCTGTGAACCAAGTGAGAGATTGATAGTGCAGGAGTAAGGTGAGGCTTTGTCCTCTTTGGGAATATTTAACCATATGTTGGAGGTTCCAAGTCAACAAAAATAGTACCATGTCCTTTGTAAAGTTTGTCTTGTATTGATCGGTTCCTTGCTGACAGACCTAGTAGCCGAGTAAGCCCAAAAGGTAAAGTTGGCATAGTAAGGTTTGGGGCAGCCACTTAGTGGTTGGATTTTGGGTTGGTTAGGGTCATAGAAGGTGTCCCTACTACTGTTTAGCATCAGACAATAGATTTGAGGCATTTTCCTTGTTTGAGCCTCATTAAGGGATTGAGTCCCTGAAGCTACTTTTGTGTCAAAGTTGAGTAACCCTTAAGGGATTGGGTTTGGCCTTAGATAGGTATTAAGGTTGTGTGAGGGTGGTCTTACACTTCCTTACCAAGTGTGGGTAAGGTAGACTAGGTTGGAATAGTCACCTTTTTTAGTCTAAAAGACTGTGAGCCTATTTGACACTTCCTGTTGTGTGCACTTTGCACCAATCTTGTTGAGAAAATCCATGGTATCTTAGCAAAGGTTTCCCTTTGGGACTTGATTCAAACTTCCCCTTCATACCATAGGTTGATCCAAGAAGCCTTTCATAAATTGGTTCATCATCATCCTTCTAAACCAAATGATATCACATTCTCACAAGATGAATTTCCTTCTATAGAGGCTATAAATAGAGATGATAACCTTATGATTACTCCTTGTATTTATGAACACAACATAAGAGGTACCTTAATTGATAATGGGCCAGAATTTAACATTTATTTTTGTTGAGTTATTAGATAAGATAAATTAGGATCATTCTTTTATTCAACCCGATCCTCTTTGTGTCCATGACTTTGATAATGTTCCTAGAGAGAAACTTGGTATAGTCATATTACCTATATTCAAAGTAGGACATGTGACTTTACCTACTCCAATTTATATCATGCCCAACCATCTTAATTATAACCTTCTTCTAGGTAGACCATGGATTCATACTATGAAAGCAGTACCTTTTAATCTTCATCGCACAACCAAATTCATATATAACAATGAAATTCACACAATCAGAGTTGAACCTTATCCTTATTATGTTTTTCATGATGAAGTAGGATGCTTCTCTCTCTTAAATACTATGATTCCTTCAATAACAAAATCTCCTATCAATTATGTTTCATTAACAAAGAATTGGGGTACATTAAACTTTATGCCTCCATAAATGGGTATAAAATCCCTCAATCTAAGGAGGAAGCCTTGAAGGAGACTTCTATGTCATTTATCCAAACTTCTTTTAAATCAAATCTCACCTCTCCTTCCAACACATGTCTTGATGACGATGAGGGCTCTTTAGACTTTAACACCTAGAATGAACCCTCTCCTCTAGATATTACAACACATATATTTGATTCTAGGCATGGATACAATGGGTATGGTTTGAGATGTATGCAACAAAGTTTTGATGGTCATGAGAAATCTACACCACACTTTTCCCAAGAAAATATAGGTTTCCAAAGACCTCCTTTGTTGAAATCCCCTTCACCATTGTCTAGTACGTCCATGTCTTCTTACAACTTCTCATCACAACAAGAGATTATTTTGTATGAGATTCTTAAATCCAACTCGATTAATCTCCCTTTAAAGAATCAAAAAAACAATCATAAGAAAAATCAACATGATTCTTCTTTTTGCAAGTATCATCAAATCCTTGGCCATGCCACTAATGAATGTCATGATTTAGTAGATAAAATTCAACAACATATTGTACTTGGTACCATTCAAATACTAGATGATAATGATTTGGACTCTCATATTTTTTCTTTGACATAACATTTAAGTTCCTATTATGTTGCTCCTCATTATGTGACATTGGTAGCTTTCTTATTGGGGGCTCATTGTCATTCTTGGTGGTACAATTTCAAGTGCAATCATACTTTGCTAGCAACATAATAGTATTTGTATTCTTGTCTCCATGCTTTGGGGGCAAGAATAGCCTTCCAATCATCCTTTCTTTATAGGGACTCACTTTCCCTTTGTGAAGTAGGACCTTTATTAAGGATCTCTTATTGATGTGTGGAGGTGTATATCCTTGTTGAGGATCTCCTTCCTCTTATTGGAACAAGTATCTCTAATGAAGATCTTATCCTTTCCTTATAAGTGTATATCCTTAATTGGACCTCTTCCTTAGTGTTGAAAGTCTATAATCATTCATCAAATTATTCTCTTTATTGAGTGATATCTTTTATAGTGAACCCTTCTATATTGTGATATGCATCCTTATTGAGGATCTTTCACTTATTTTAGAAGAGTGTTTCTTTTATAAATGATCTCTCTTTGGTGTCCTTGCCTCCATGCTTGGGGGACAAGAATAATGTTTCAACTCTCTCTCTCTCTCTCTCTCTCTCTCTCTCTCTCTCTCTCTCTCTCTCTCTCTCTCTCTCTCTCTCTCTCTCTCTCTCTCTCTCTCTCTCTCTCTCTCTCTCTCTCTCAGAACTTGATGTCATTTCTTACGAGTGTGTGTGCAGTCCTTGTTTGAAATGGTGCATCTCTTATGAATAATCTCTTCTTAGTGAAAGTATGCAGTCCTAAGAATCCATTTTTTTCCTAAACATTGGAAAATGTGTGTATTCTTAGTCCTTGTATCTTTCAAGGTTTTCATCTTTATTAAGGATCTCCTCTAATCAATTTAAGCCTGTCAACATAATTAATAGATTTAAAATTGTGTTATCCTTATTCCTCTCGATGTTAATTAAATATAATTTATTTAATCCTATCACTATTGTCCAATAATTAATTTATTTGATAAATTAATTATTCCCCTTTTCGTCTAAAGTCCTTCCAATAATTATTTCCTCTAAACCCACTCAATTAATTAATTTTAATTAATTAACCTAGTCACGTGATTCCTACAAATCACTTTTTTGAATCCCACTTAGCCTAATTAATTCTTCTATAATCTCTCATAATCCCACTTCTCATTTTTCTCCAATTTTAAATTCTCCACTCATGTCACATCAACATTGAGCCTCTCAACTTTGTTGAAGCCTCAGCTACCCTAAACACCTTAATTATAGCCAAAAGTCTTAATTATGATAAATTATGGCTCAAGGGAGATTCACTTAATATTAGTAAGCGTCTGAAGGGGGAGTTGGAGCCTTCTTGGTCAATTGAAAATATCATCATGAAAGCTAGGGAGATCATTGCAAGTTTTAAAGAAATTATTATTCAACATGCCTTCAAAGAGCAAAATGTGTGGTGGATTGTCTAGCGAATATAGGGGTTAATTCTGACACCCAATTGATTTGGCATGAGGAAGATCTCAATTTAAACATTAAAGAGCTCCTTAGAAAGGACCGTCATATGGGGAGAGAAGGACAGCACAATCATGATAGGGATTATGAATAATTTATGCCTTGATGGAAAGGTCATCATTACTTGGCAAAGCAGCAGACCCCCAAGAATCTTTAATAATTTTCCACATGCTTTGTGGGTAACTCAGTTCAAAATCTCGAGCAACATCAGGAAAGGAAGGCTTAGTTTGTAGAGAAATAGAGTAGATAGCCTGAATCCAAAGATGGGAGGAGACCTAAGGAGGGAGGAACAAGACAATACATCGACTTGGAAAGTGATGCCGAAAGTGTGGGAGAAACTGGAAAAGGGTTCTCTCACAAGCTTCATGGAGAAGCTCGTGGACTATGATAAAGGTAGGGTAAACCTAGCCATTTCCAAGATTTCTGAAAACTGGTCTAATGGCTCCTTTAAAATCTATGGAGTTAAGTTCAAGCTAGACGCTGGGATCATATCTACAGTGACTAGCATGCCCCACACTAGGTTTAATTTCTTTCAAGACCTTAAAGTCTGCAACAATGCGGTCAATCTGTTCCTGCGGAAAGAGAAAGAGAGGGTTAGAATTAGCAAAGCCACTGGGGGCTACTACGAAGCTGCTAATATCAAGAAACTTTGGGGCTGGGTTCTGAATGCAATTATGGAATACATCATAGTTGAAGGCCGATTCTCCAGGGCCCACACCTACCACTTTGTTCTCTTAAACCATTTCAGACACAACAAAAAGGTATCTCTACCCTACTACCTTTTTAGGTCCCTCTCTAGGTCCCTAAATAAACATAGTAAAAACCCTTCTAGCCTGATTCTCTACTATGGGCTTTTGCTGCTCATCTATGAGCATTGCAAAACCCTCGCTCTGCTGGAAAACAAGAGGATTTTTGCCTCTCCGGGTAAGAGAAATATGGAAGGAGGAGACTCCAGCAAGGAGAAGGCATCCTCTAGCAAAAAAAGAAAAAGTGCCCCTAGGATGGAAACGGAGGAAATTGAAAAGAAAAGTAGCAAAATAGAGACAAATGACTCCAATGGTGAAGATAGCTGGAATGATGAGGAAGAAAGTGGTGATAATGAGCCTGGTAATGAAAGCCCTATCCTTAGTGATTGCCCTGGTAAGGACAACAACCATCTGATGGAGGAAGTGGATTTCAAGGATAATGAGGAAACTGAGGTGAATCTCGAGAGGGAAATGAACAAAGACTCTGAGAAGGACCTGACTAAGGACAGGGTTAGTGAGGATAAGGAAAGTGTGGGTAAAGGGTTACTCTTGGATAACCTCAAGAAACTCTTTGAGGTGAGAATGTATTATGACAGATGGACCTATAAGCTCTTGAAGGACATGGAAAAAAAGGGGAAAACATGGATGAGAAGAGGGAGGATGACAACAAAGAGCAGATAAAATGGAAGTAGAATATGGAGGATAAGGTTAAATCACTAGAAGAAGGGAGAGAGGAGATGAAAAATATGATGTGCATTATCTCAAGTATCCTTTCAACTATCACTAAAAACCTAGAGGATATTTCTAAGGTCTTTCATCATACCAGCTCTCCAAAACCGATTGTGGAACTTGACTTGGATAAAGAGACTATCCAGACTGGTAGTGGTGAAGCTACTCTGGCTGGTGGTGCTACGAAGAGGATGAGGGTTAGTGTCAAGAAAGTTGTGACTACTTCTACAAAGGATCTCCCTAATCTCAGGGATAACATCAAAGAGTTGCATGAAATTGGCAACACCCTAGCGAATGCCTTGGAAAAAATCAACTAGTTTCTCTTCTGGAGTCTGAATGGCCTACTGGCTTTGTGGGGCTTTTTCCGGTTTTCTTTGGTTTTCTGTTGGCTTTTCGATGGACTGTTCCTTTTTGTATCTCATTGCTTTTGCCACTTAAGTTCTTCTTGTAAAGGGTTTCGGGGCCCCTTCAAAACCTACTTTTACCTTAATAAAAAATATTGACCCTCTCAAAGAAATTCAAATTTATTTGAATCCCCCTATGCATCCCCATTTTGAAATTTCAAATTCCTTTCCCCCCACCTTTTTCCAAGGAATTTAATATTCATTTTTATTCCTTCAAGGTATCCTTGATCCATTCCCACTACCTCAAACCAATCCTAGCCCTTCATGATCAAATCAATCTTGTCCCTCCATTGGTCTCCTCCAATCTATAATTGGAGGATCATTTCCTCACCAAAGAGAACAACATCATTCTTTTAATCTTATGCTGCCCATTTCTCTATCTTCTTCCTATCATACCATCATAATGCCCTCATAATCCTTCAATTTTCCAATCTAAATCTATCCAAATCCATCATAATCCTAAACTCAAATCCATATCCAATCAATAACCCTTGATATTGTTGAGCAAAGGAGAGCAATCCACATCCACATCAAAGGAGCCAATCCAATCAGGTGGAGCACAAGGGCTCCTCCACTTCATCCAAGGCTCGATCCGAGGAAGGTGTTAAGATTGGGAAGGTATACTTTGTTTTGGTAATTTGTGTGCTTATGTTTATTTCTTGTTTTCCTTCTCACATTTGCACGTCTTCATTCTGGCATGCTCGGTGGGACCCATGTCCATAATTTGATGTTTTCTCAATTTTTTGTGTTTTGAAATGTTGCAAGTTGTGTTTCCAGCATGAAAGATCATATGAATTTATATTGTATGTAGAATGACTCTATTTCATTACTCGTATGAGCATCTACTAATCATCGTACAGTCATGTGTGGATGCTCATAAGAGTCTATCTTTTGTCTTACTTCTTTCTGCTAATACTCATACGAGTTTCTTTATGATGTCATATGAGTTTTTATTCTTCATTGTATGGTCTATGTTCTTTATCGTATGGGTGCATGAGAAACTCATACGATTCTATCTTGGCTCGTATGGATGTGTGAGAAATCTCAAATGGTTAGGTGAGAAAACTTGTATGGGTAGGTGAGAAAGATCGTACAAGTTGTTTCTGCTCGCTCGTATAAAAAACAAAGGGGAGTTTTAGGGGTTTTCTGATATCAATTTGCTAATGCTAATGCTAACCTCTCCTTGTTCTCTATTTTTTAATCTTTTTGACAGCCTTAGAAGTGTCTACAAATTTTGCTTGTCAAAGAATCTAGTGCTTAAACTACTAATCCATCATTCGTGTAGGTTGCCTAAGGAGACACAAGAAAACATTGTGTCTTTTTAATCATTTTCTTAGGCACTTAGATCTAATTAGGGGTAAAAAAATAACTTGCTCGATGTGTTTGAGATAAGTGTAGAGGTAGGAGAGTAGGCTCTTATCTATATAAGCTTGATTAGAAATCTAGACACTTGAAACTTATTTAGTTTGTTGTGTGTATACCCATAGCAGGCTTGCCCTCCCGATTTGGTGAGAGGAGAACGACCCAAGTCAGTATGACTAAAACCCAAGCATTCCAACTCACTATAATAAATAGGCCTTTTGAGATGAAAATCTCGAAGGATGGAGCTATTTGAGTTTATACTCATATTGAGCACTTTGTAGGGCCCCTTGAGGTTTAAATAATGCTTGTGTGACTACCATTGTGATTGGTAATTTGCAGGGCTATAGGCCTCAATTGCGCTCACGCGACTACAAAGGGTAGTCTTCAAATGGAAATCCTTGCCAAGAACCCTGGGAATAGAAACTACTCAGTTCACCTCTGAAAGGGGGATAATCTTTGTGCAAGGGAGATAGTGACTCCCCCAAGAGACTTGCTATATCATTCCCCCATTAGCATTTGGAGTTGGTTAATATGGAATTGAGAATCCATTGTGTGAGACTTAGTGGTTGTATTCTAATTAGCTATTGGGTGTATAATTGAATCAACAAGCAAAGGTTTTCCTCCTCGTCCAACTTCCTAGGATAGTGCGATGTGTGGTCAATGTGTGTTCATTGCTTGATATCTCTTGCCAAGTCCATCCTTCCTCCAACCAATCAATCCTTCCTCTTTCCAAATTCCATCTTGTCATCATCAAATCCCTAATCCACTGCTATCTATCTAAGAAATTCTTCAATCCCCAATCCACTTTCATCCATCCAAACAATCATCCTTCCTCAACCAGCCTTTTTGTCTAGATCATTCATCTAACTTTGGGTAGCCTTCCCCTTTCTTCTTCCTATTATCTATCCATTCTTCCATAATAATTCTCCTTTTAATCCAATCAAATCTCCAAAATTCCAATCAATCAATCAATCCATCTTTCTAATTTGGTTATCCAATCCCTCATCAATCAATAATCTAATCCTTTAATCCAATCAAATCCAATCTGTCATCAATTCCCATCTAAGTCCTAATCTAAAGGATAAGGTGTCATCCTAATCCAAATCAATCCTGTATCAAATCCAATTCAATCCAATCAAATCCAATCCAATCCAATCAAGTCCTGATCCAAGGATCAATCCAATCAAATCAAATCCAAATACAATAAAATCCAATCCATCATCATCGGAAGCCAATTCCTAATCCTCATCTTCATCATCTTTCTCCTCCAAAACATATTCATCCAATTCAAATCTAGTCCCTCATTCTCAACATGGCTACCTAGAATTTCAAAGATTGGTATGAGTAGATGCTAATGGAAGTTCATGAACCACCTTAGCCTTCCTACCAAGTCGATCCCATAACCTCCCATCCATTTCATCCCAACACACTATATCATATCTCTTATCCTTGCTCTACCTTTGACAAGGGAAATCCATCTTATTCCCCATCTTTATCTCCATATTATCCCTCATCTGCATGTATACCTTCATCTCCCCTCCCATCCATTTCACGATCACCATCCTTTTACAACACATCCATTACCTCTATTACCCATCCAAATCCTTTACTCTACAATCCTCCAAGAATTAATCCTAATCCCCCAATCAATTATCCCAATCCATCTAGTCTTAATCCTCCAAAATCCGTATTAGCCACATCCTCCAAGTCCATCATCTATAATCTTATCCAAGACATGCTAGCAAAGGAGATAAAATCCCCACCTCAAAATCAAGTTGCCCCATCTCCTCAAGTGCTCCATCCACCTCCGTCACCTCCACCTCAAAAAAAATCCCAATCCCCCACACTTCATGATACCCCCATTCCTCCATCTACTCACATCAAAGCTTCCATATCCTCCTCCATCACATAATGCTCACAACTCCAAACATGTCAAAATCTTGTTCCAAAGCATGATAGCATAGAATCCTCTTCATCTCATAATGCATCTCCCTCCACTCCATCTAATGATCACATCCCCTCCACCTCCTCTCATTATCATATGATTCCTCTATCCAACCCTCTCCCTCCATTGCACAATCCTCTTCCATCTCATGATAGCCTCCTTAGTCAAGATCAAAGAATCCCTTCATCTCCATGTCATGATCCCAATCCATCTCACACTCTTGATCCTCCACATAATCCCAATACTTCGCATAATCTCGATCCCCCACATGAACCTAATCCTCCTCTAGATCCCATCACTCCCATCCAAGCCGATTGTCTTCTAGCGCGTACAACTCCTTCCAACCCCCACCCCCCTCAAAATAGACTCACATCTCGTTTCCAAAATAATAAGTATCCTATTGGTAAAATAAACACTCAGGATGTTGGTACAACTCCTATTCCTCCTAAATCCAAATATCCTTCATCCAAATCAAAATCTCATCATCCCCTATCATCTACATCCATTTTGGGACCCTATATACTAGAGCTCAATCCTCCATTCCTTCCATCCATTTTGGGTCCTTACATCCCTCCATCCACTACCCCATCACCTCAAATAATCTCTAAGCAAGATCAACAAAGGCACACATCCTTGAATCTCCTCCAACATTCTCCCTCCACCATCCCATCTATAAAATCCATCAACCTTTCATCCTCATGCACCCATTCCATTGCTATTGGAAGCAATTTGGATGCCCAATCTAAAAAGAATAAAGCTCAAAATACACAAAAATCAAAGGATCAACATGTCCCATCAAAACAACATGCTGAAAAGAAAAATATGATCCGAAATAAAGATAAATAAAAAAGGCCACAAAGGCCCCAAAAGAAAAATTCAAAAACTATGTGGATTCCCAAACTACTCAAAGAAGCAATGCATCTCAAAGTAAAATCAAAATTGGCATCCAAACTTGCTAATCCAAAAGCTCCATCCATTCATAAGTCCTCCAATCCTCCATCTAGTACTCCTCCATCTTCAAAATCCATTTTGGGTCCTTATGTCCCAAAATCCACCATCCCCTTCTAGTTTGGGTTTTCATGTCCCAAAATCCACACTTTATCCTCCATCTAGTTCAAAACCCTCTCCTCCACTACTCCACCACCCTTCAAGGTGTGTGCCAATGTTGATCTTCCACAAATTTTTTATAACCCTATCCATTTTTCACAATCTCATTTTGTTAGTCCAATCCTTTGCAAATCCTTATCTTCCACCCCCTATCTATTTCATCTCCCCAATTATTCTTGCCAATATCTATGAGCATACCTCCAGTTCAAAGCAATACTAAGGGATACCATCCATGGAGATAGATGTTTGAGTCCTCCCTTCCTCCTTCACGCATCCACTATCTTCCATATCCACTCATCCTCATCCTTATCCATCTAGACTATTCCAAAAATTCAAAAAAATCAAAAAATAAAGAAAAATACAGAAAAAAAGCAAAAAATCAAAATCAGAAAAAATAAAGAAAAATCATTTCATCCAATGGTGAAAACCATTTCTTGTGGTGCCTTGGGTAAGTACCATGATGAGAAATTGGAAAACAAGTGTCATGTGTAATCCCCTCATCCTCTTGTACTCTACACTTGGGGGCAAGCTTCATCCATGAAATCCTACCATCCACATTCCTTATCTTCTATTTGCATCCTATCAAAGTCCATCCTCCTTTCCTATCTTTGATCTTGACTATCCTATCCACACCCTCCATCTCATATCCCTCATTCTATCCAAATGCAATCCTCCATTTTCATCTTTGGTCTTGATCATGTAGAGGCAAAATAATGTATATGCATGCATGCTTTGGAACACACAAGCCTCAATACCTCTATCCATCTATATCCATTACACATTATCCTTCCACCTTATACATTATTATCGACAATCTTTCCCATCCTTAATTCAACTACCTCTAGTGTGGGGCATTGCACTCCTTTGCAACATAGTCCTTGGGTCTCCATTATCCTCCCCGCCATCCTTTATTCCTCCATTTCTTATCCATATCCATCTACTCAATCCATCTATCTCCTATCCAAACAATATCTCCCTCCATCCATTCATCCATTCTCTTACCAATCCTTAGTTCTCCCTTGTCATTGGTTCTGGTCAATCAAATCCTATCCACCAATCTACCCCATCCTAGCCAATTATATTTTTAATTCAATCCTATCTCATCCAATAATATTCTCCATCTATTCCAATTCAATCATTAATCCCATCCCCAATCCAATCCTACTCAATCATCCATACCCCTTTTTCATCCTATCCAATCCATCAAAATGAGCTTTTCCCAACTAACTGAGCTCACACTGACTTCTCCCTAATCCAAACACCCATCCATACTTTGATAATATAATCCAAGAAACAATCCTCTCATCTGTAGACCTTGCACATCCAACTTGTCTTTTGTCATCCATCAATCTATCCACACCCTACCCATTGGGATGAATCCTTCTCATGTCTGGCAGTTTATCCAAATCCATCACCTACCCATCGGGATGCATCCTTCCCTAGTTTGGCAGTGTATCCAAATCGATGTCCTACTCTTAGCAAGAGATGTCAATTGGTCATGTGCATGTTGTTTTCATGCTTGATCTTTCTTCTTTGATTTTTATCTTGTGTCCCAGGACTATACTTTCTCATGACTGCCTTGATCATCCTACATCTTGGTATGTATTTGTTGGTGTATAATGGGGCATAATTTTCATTATATGGTGTGTTTGAAGGTTTTCCTTGTACGAACCGGCAACCCTACATTAGTGTTTATCAACACTTTCATGATTGTGTGCAAGGCATACCTATTTGACTGAGAGTAAGCCCATGCCTCAGATCTTCATATCATCCTAGTTCTTATAATTAGTGGTGTAGACTATCCATGGCAATATCAAACCTAGGTTTTCTCTCTATATTTGCTCAACAAGAAATCGGACCCATTTATCATTTCTTTATTTAATTACCTATTTCATCATCTTCATCCTTTCATTATCTAGTCTTCTAATCGATTTCGAGAGCACACCCATGTTCTTCGAACCCGCATGTCCTCTCGAGGGGGCATACAACTACTTCCTCATCATCCTTCCTCCTTGTCATTCTTACTCATCTTTTGACAGAGGCATCATGCTACTAGTCCTTATCTTTTTCTTCCACTATGTTTTATTCTTCTTTGATATAACATCGCTTCATGATGCTATATCAAAGAGGCGAAAAATGTAGACACTGAAAAATTAATTAAATCAATATTTAATCAATTTAAGCCCATCAACATAATTAATAGATTTAATTGTGTTATCCTTATTCCTCTCACCATTAATTAAATCTAATTTAAATAATCCTGTCACTATTGTCCAATAATTAATTTATAAAATAAATTAATTATTCTCTTATTCTTCTAAATTCCCTCCAATAATTATTTCCTCTAAACCCACTTAGTTAATTAATTTTAATTAATTAACCTAGTCATGTGATTCCTACAAATCACTTTTCCTAATCCCACTTAGCCTAATTAATTCTTCTAGAATCTCTCATAACTTATCATCATTCTCCAATTTTAAATTCCCCACTCATGTCACATCAACATTGAGCCTCTCAAATAAATTCAAATTTCTTTGAACCCCCCTATGCATCCTCATTTTTAAATTTCAAATTCCTTCCCCCCCTATCCCAAAGGAATTTTATATTCCTTTTTTATTCCTTCAAGGTATCCTTGATCCATGCTCAATACATCAAAACAATCCTAGCCCTTCATGATCAAATCAATCTTGGCCCTCTATTGGCCTCCTCCAATCCATAAAGTGGAGGATGATTTCCTCACCAAAGAGAACAACATCATTCTTCTAATCTTATGTTGCCCATTTCTCTATCTTCTTCCTATCATACCATCATAATGCCCTCATAATCCTTTAATTTTCCTATCTAAATCTACCAAATCCATCATAATCCCAAATGTAAATCCATATCCAATCAATAACCCAATCTTGTTGAGCAAAGGATAGAAATCCACATCCACATCAAAGGAGCCAATCCAATCAGGTAGAGCACAAGGGTGCCTCCACTTCATCCAAGTCTCAATCCAAGGAAGGTGTCAAGCTTGGGATGGTATACTTGGTGTTGGTAATTTATGTGCTTATGTTTTTTTCTTGTTTTATCTAACCATTTCATCCCTTCTCATGTCTGCACGTCTTTAGTTGCATCCTCATTCTTCATCCTCATTATATGCATCATTACATATCTTAAATAGGTTGAAGAACACTCAAAACCAAAGGAAACAAACTTTTATATGGGGTGATATACACTTGAAACCAGACATCACTTGCATCGATGCATGAGGATGACTGGAACTAGCAGAATAGGGCTAGACTATTCCTCTCCAACATGGATCACCTAGATGCAAACATCTAGGGGCGAGGTATCTATGTTCTCTTTTTCATCATTCTTCTCATGGATCACCTAGATAAAAACTTATAGCATGTATTCATGATATCTCTTCTTCCTCTCATGAACTCATAGTTTTACTATTGATAGTTCATGGATGATGTTTTCTTTTCTCTTTTTTGTGATCACTTGTGTTCGTGAGATGACATTTTTCAAGAATGATATTTGTTGTTGAGACAGTTTGATATCAAGGTCTCTTCGGCTAGTTGACTTGAGGTCTAGTTTTTGGTTCTTAGCTTTTGTGGTGTGTCATTTTGTCTTTTTCCTTTGTTTTCCTTTTTTGTCTTGGTTTGTCTTTTTTTTTTTTTCTTGTTTTTGTGTGCCCTTGCATATTTTTGAGATAGTTAAGATCCTAATATTGGGGGCTTGGTACCTTGAAATTAGTGATATATTATACTCCTTGTGATTTTTCTCTACATTCCTCATCTTCTTCATCTCTCTTTCTTCTACTTTACCATGAGTATTTGTGTAGGCTCATACTCTCGCTAAAGTGGGGGCTAATGTAGCATCCTAAAATTGAACCCTTTGCAATTTAGGCCACATTTGGGTCTCTCACTATAGTGTTTTCATCCCTATGCTTGACTAGGACTCGCTTATGCTTGTAAAATGAAATAATAATATCAATATCACATTTTACCTTGTCTGGACCAGTTGTCCTGGCCCTAAATTGGGGTAGGACCAGGGCATGGCACCTTGGTCTTCACCGAGACCATGGCACTACACCATGGTCCTCCTCAATTGGGCCCTAATTTAAACCCTTGGCCTTATCTCCAATTTGAGCAAGGAACCTTTCCCTGCATTGGCCTATGTTGGAAAATTAACATGTTTGATGATGAGAAAGTATATATGGAGACTTTCTCTTCTTATTTGAACATAAAATAGGTATTGGGAGAGTTATATCTAAGCAATAAAGCATTCAAGCATTGAAGTATTCATCATCAAGCATTTCTAGAGGTCTTCAAGGCTGCATATTCTTCATTCATCAATTGTGGAGCATCATTACATCATTAATTTGGAAGCATGTGTGTGTGATTAAGGTTTTGTCATGCTCATTCCATTTCATACAACGTATGTGATTTCAAGAAGCAAAACATTATTAGTAGTCATTGTAGATCTTAGGTATATCTTTCCATTATTTATTTATGTATTTGCAATATTTCAATCAAGGTTAATTCCTAAATTGGGGTTTAACTTAGGCAAGCCCATATTCCCAACCTATTTCCCTTCTTTTCTCTATGTAGGAAATAGGTATAGAGCTACAATATTTAGAATAAGCTTTATTTGCATAGACAAAACAACCCTCTTTGACGTGTGAAAAAGTTGAATGATCAAGGCGACCACTACCACGGTCCCAAGATTTTTAGAGCTTGTTCGAGGATCCAATCTGAATCTACATATACTGCTTAGATCTAGGTGCACCTAAAAATCCCACACCTATAGGTCACTCTTTCCACATTCTTTTACCTTCATTTCTAGCACTTTTCCCTAATTTTAGTATTTCAACTCGCAAAAGAGGTTAAATAAATTCATCCCTTTTATCCAATTAGTATGCAGTCTTAATCCTCACTGAGTTGTAACTAAATCTATTGGATTCTAAGCTTCTTTTGAATGTAATTGGTACCTAAGCAAAAATGAGTAGTTTTCATCCTTCTTAGGGTGGAAACCCTAATTTTTCACCATTACACTACCACTTCATCTAAAGGTGCATCCATTCTTTCATGTCAACCATCTAAATCCATACCATGTGGACTTGAATGACCCAGTCCACAATATACCACTACATGGCCCAACCAACAAGGTAGACCAACCCGACTTGGAGGTTGAGTAAGTGTTATCTACTAGAGTCGAGGCTATGGAGATAAGGCATACAAGGAGTTCATGATGTGGTTGAAGGGTAAGCTGAAGGACGAAGACACATGGGAATGTACAAAATCTCTTTGGCATCATGAGGAGAATATTCTTGATTTCCTTCAGTGGAGCTCAACCTGCTCTACTTAAGTCAAGTGGACTTAGCCCCAATACGAAGAAGCTTTTGCTAAGAGCAGGAGATGAGCACCAGTGTCAGGGGCATCATGTAAGGACTTGCTAGTTGTAACCTTAAAAAAACTAGAATAATGGATTCCTAATTAAATCTAAGTGAATTTTTATTTACATAAATGCACGTCCTGAGTTAACTATCATGCATTTAAACAAATGAATACACATTTCCATTAATACAAGTGAAAATACTACATTCAATGCAAAGAAAGTAAGATCTATAAGCTATGAAAAATGGACAAATTAGATGATCTAGCCAATTAGTTAGTGAATATACGAAAGAGTTAAGATAACCAAAAGTATATAAAAATTATGAAATACAATGAGCATCTAACACGAGCATCATGCATTCAAGAAAAAACTCATCAAAGAGAAATGTTTATGTAATGGTTCATGCATGTGATTATTGTGAACAACTTAAACAAACATTCATGATATGAAGAAAAACTAAGCATGAAAACATGCATACCATAATCACACACAAGTAGGACATATGTTAGTGGGTAAGCAGTTAGTAGTTTTCCTTATTTTTTGTTAGTTACATTCTCTTGGTGACTTCCTATTGCAATTTTGATAGTAGGCTTCATAGCCCCTTCACATAGCTTACATAGTTTGATCATAGCTTTCTTAGCTTAATTATGAGACCACATTGGTCTATTACAAGAAATCATTAATCATACAATATTATAAAAGATTTGCAATGATACATAATTCTCTATCTCTAGATGTAGTGTATTCCTCGTCATCAAACTCACCTCCATCTACGATCTGAAAGACAAACAAATAACCCATGTGTTTTATCCACCCAATCAATTGAAGCTTTCATTTCCTTGTTCTCATGACAAGCTCTCATTCCTCACGATGGAGTGTCCTAGCAAGCCAGCATCAACTTTCTAGATTGGACCTGTGCATGCATGTAGCATCTAACATAAAACCTGTTGAACTTATCTACATGTGATATGGTGGGTAGAAAATTAATAAAGTTACTGGCCAATTTTAACCCTATTGGGGTAGGTGAAAACACCCTTCCATGTTTGACCCATAATCAAGAACCCTGTCCATTATACATCCCTCATAGACAAAGATAAAAAATTACCCCTCCTGGGTATATATTTTTTTCTTTATATTTACAATTACTGTTTTATTATATCATGTTTGTTATTCCTCTTATAGTTATACCCACTTATGGGATTGTACACCATAAAACTTCAAGAATTAATACCTTCTACATATATGTATAAAAGAATTAGTATGAAAGTCTGCAAGATATAAGTAATAAGCATGAGATATGTTCCCATGGAGATAAGATGGGAAAATTGCTAAACTCCAAATTCTCTAGGAAATCAATGCATACATTGATTTTACCCAAATGTGGGTGTCATGGATCTGATAAATTATTTTGCAATCAAATCAATGGAGATAGAATGCAATTTGAAGAAGCCAAAAGAAAATATTGATTTCAATCTTATGCAACAATATGGCCAGTTATGCGGTGGGTAAGGGAAATTCAAACAATAAAAATTTCCTTCCTATTATTTCTATCAAGATCAAAAAAACAGAGACAAAGAGGGAGTGAGTAGATAGAGTGGTCTATTGCACCTTTAATCCACTTTTTCTCCCTAAAAAATTGACTTGGGCATTGGCTTGCCCACCTAATAAAATAAAATAATAGTGGACATCTATAAATAATGCAGATTGATCCATGCAAAGGGGTAAGTAGGGAAGATTTTCAGCAACAAATTATAAATCCCAACTTATAATGCAGATCGAAACATCAATTAAATAAACAGAGAATACAATAATTAGATGTAATAGTTTGCTAAATTTGAATCATATATATATATACATGGGGTCTCAAAGATTGTAAAGAGATATGGATATGTTATACACACCAGGGAGTGGACTCAACAAAATCGAACCATAAATATAAGGAAATAAACAGATTGGCCATTTATATTTACTAAAGAAAACAACTAAAACCAAAGGAAGAATTAATGGTATCCATTCTAGATCACCTTGTAACCACAATCTATCCCTTGCAACCAATGAGGAGAATGGGGCACAACTGGGACTTATTAACAGCAGTTTGACCTACCATCCAAGTCAATGACCAAGGGAGTTTGGTCGATCTTGCAACACGTGGAGAGAAGAAAAGGTGTGGGCGATTTACACAGCAAGATGGATTATTAAAAATAGTACAGAATGATCCACTAAACTTATGGAATAAAAAACAAACAAATCAATTCATAATAACTTTGCAAAATGAGAGTGGAGAAGGCATGATTAAATTGATTCAAACTGAATGCAATAGAAACAAAGGAAGATGGGGGAAGGCGATACCAATAAGAGTATACCCTACAAGACCAAACATTAACTAGTCTAAGAAAATCGACAAGATTCAATCTATAGAAAGGAAATAAGAAGGCAACAAAAAAAAAACCAAGTCACCTTGCTGCTATGTGGAAGGAAAAAGACAAAAGGGAGCTCTCCATAGGAAGAATTTAATCCCCTATACTAATCTTCTGAATGATTCAATCTCAAATACCTAGGAGTCTTCTAACTCTCTGTTCCTCTTCTTAGTTCTTCAGTTACTGTTGAATTTTCTGATACTACCAGAGTAACTGGTTCAACATTCTATTCCAGTAAAGATGCTACCAGTTCAGATATAATAATTTCCACTACTGGTTCTTGCTCATAAACTCTGATTTGACCTTTATTCACCTCATCCACCTTGACATTAGCACTCTCCACAATTCTCTGCAATCTCTTGTTATAACATCTATACGCTTTGCTTTCAATAGAATAACCAAGAAAAATTCCTTCATCACATCTAGGATTAAGTTTTCCAATGATATCACCTCTCCTGATATAACATTTACTACCAAAGATTCTAAAATACTTAACTATAGGTGTATTGCCAAACCATAGCTCATAAGGCATCTTACTGGTTTCTCCTTTGATATGTACTCTATTGAATGTATAGATTGTTGTGTTCACTGCTTCTCTCCAATATATATGAGGTAGATTAGCTTCCATCATCATGGTTCTAGCAGCATCCAAGATAGTTTTGTTCTTTCTTTCCACAACTCCATTCTGTTGAGGTGTCTGGGAAGCAGAAAATTGTCTCCTTATGCCATGCTTTTCAAAAAAGTTATTAAACTCACTAGATGTAAGTTCTCCACCATGATCTGACCTTAAGAACTTAATCTTCAATCATGTCTCTATCTCAACTTTAGCTTTAAATATTTTAAACTTTTCAAAAGCCTCAGATTTCTCCCTTAGAAAAGTAACCCACATCATTCTAGAATAATCATCAATGATTAGCATGAAATATCTCACCTTGAAAACTTTTAACTCTATCAGGACCACACAAATCAATATGAATAAGATCAAGAACATCATTAGATTTATCTTTTATACTCTTTAAAGAGACATTGACCTGTTTTCCCATTTGACATTCTTTACATACCGGATTATAGGGCTTCACAATCTTAGGTATATCTCTAACTGCCTTAGTTGAATTGATCTTTACAATGCAATCAAAATTCACATAACATAGCCTTTTATGCCATAGCCAACTTTCATCAATTTGTGCTATCAAACATGTCTTCTCACCAAAATTCAAATGAAATATTTTACCTTTTGTTTGTGTACTGGTTGCAATCTCCAAACCAGATTTATTAATAATTTTGCATTTTTCATCCTTGAACTGTAATTGAAATCCCTTATCCACTAATTTTCCTACACTCAAAATATTATGCCTTAAACCTTCAACATAATAAACATTATCAGTATTGTTCTTACCATCCAATGCTATAGTTCCTTTTTCCCTTGATCATACATGCTTTGGCATCTCCAAATCTAGCAGACCGCCATCAAATTCTTGCAAAGATAGAAACTTCCTTTTATCTCCAGTCATATGATATGAACATCCACTGCCAATTACCCATTCATCCTAGTCTTAAATTTTAGCAACAAGTGCCTTATCTTTAGGTACAATCTCCTCTAGTGCTAGAACATCTTCCTTGATAGCTAGGAACACCCATTCCTTTCCATTCCCAGAACTACTAGCAGAGTCTTCTTCTGGTTCATCATCAGAATCAGTCACACCTTCCTCATCTACTATGTAGCATTATTTATCTCTATTTTTCATGTACTTATACTTGTCCTGATATCCAGGGTTACGCTTAAAAGATCTTCTTTCTCTCTCTTTAAATCTTGAATTCCTTTTAGGACATCTAGATGCAAAATGACCAATCTTATTACATGCAAAACATTTTGTCTCGGTCCCTTAGGTACTCTTCTAGCAAATAGTGCTTCAAGTTTCTCAAATTCTTCATCTTCTCTCTTCATATCATCCAATTCCTTTGCACATAAAGCTTTTCAGTCTTGCTTATCGGTTGATGATGCAGATGAATGAAAAGTAGGTTCAGACTTCACAGCTCCAGAAGGTCCAAATTCTTCAAGCTCAAAAGTAGATAATTTCCCAACCAATGTATCTCTATTGATATAAGTATTAGCCATTGTTCTCAATTCATTAATAGTAGTAGCCTTCATCTTTTAAGCTGATGGAAAAGCTCTCAGAACTTTATAAACTATTTCATCTTCACATAGAGTTCCACAACAACATTGAATTCCCAGCACAATCTCATTTACCCTTTCCATGAATGCAGTAATCCTTTCATCTTCTTCCATCTTCAAGTTTTCATATCTCGCCTGGTAACCATCAAGTTTAGAAATCTTCACAGTAGGGTCACCTTCATTAAGAGTCTCCAACTTGTCCCATATAGCCTTTGTAGATGATTTGTTAGTTAATCCCATTATTTATTGATCAGAAAGTGCACAAGAGAGGGCTTCTCTTTCTCTACAATCATTCTCAAGCTCCCTATCCAAGTTTTCTAGAGGAGGGTTTCTAGAGGCCGGATTATGAGGTGTAACACCATTTTGTGTGATATCCCAAATCTCCTTACCGAGACATCTTAGATGAGTCTCCATCTGAATCTTCCATATTGTGTAATTTCTTCCATATTGTGTAACTTTTTTCCATCAAGCCTAGGAATATCTCTTCGAAATATATCTCCAAATGAACTAGATGAACTTCAACTGTTAGTTGCCATAGGATCCTCCCCAAGCGGTTAAGCTTTCTGTAGAGTGGAGTAGAGCTCTAATACCAATTTTTAGACAGTTCAAATAACCGAAAGACAACTGAGAGGGGGGGGGTGAATCAGTTGTCATAGATTACCGGAACCTTAAGCAACTTAAAACTTTAATAACGGAACCCAAAACATTAATACCAAAATGCTTAAACCAAATACTAAAATAGTAATTAAACCAATTAAGCATAACCAACAATCAGAGAATAAATACCATCCACATGACACTAAAATTTGTACTTGGAAAACCCAGTAAAGGAAAAAACCATGGTGGGAATCCTACCCACCATCAGATAATACTTATGCAGTAAGTATGAGAATTACAATTGAGGGTCTTGCACTTGTAGGAAGGCCAACAGCCTAGAGTGCAATGCTCATCACAAAAGGAGTCTCACTAACTACATAGAAATCCATAGTACAATCTGGAGAAATGAATGAACTGCAAAGGTAGCATCTCATATGCCTAAGTAGAGTTTCGGTTAAGCTCAATACCGGAGGACTAAATCCTCTTATGTAAACCCAACTTGATCAGCAATGATCGACCAAATCCTCTACCTGAATGATTATTACATTATTTGCACATTCACATCCCTTTCCTATGACCATGATATGATCTACAATGAGATCTTACAATATATATATATACAAACCCTCGACCATAAACAATCAGGTCAGCCACCAGATGATAAACCAATTACACTATTACAAAACATGTCAGCCTTAGGCCAAACAAATAATATCCAACCCATAAGACATCCTGGAAACACATTGAGAGGTCCAATCCACACATTACATTAAGTCGATCCATAACCTAGATACACTGGGACCCAATTTAGGTCCATACATGCTACAGAAATAATTCCAATCAACTAAGTCTTAAGCATGATCACCATCAGCATCCTAAATCTTCACCAGAAGTTGCACCAACACCACTTATGCAATTCATCAAAGATCTTCAACAAAGCTCTGCCAGTAAAACCCTCGCCAAAACCACAAACCAAGCTTCCAAGAAAACAGGATAGCATCTGATCACCATAACAAAACCAACTGACTGAACATGAATATGAATAGCTTGAATAAGCCAATTCCATAACCCAAACATACCGGATCATGCCAGATCTAAACCAACCAGAAACCAAACAACCTACTGGGACCAAAAGGATGCTAATAAAGCATCCAAAACAAATAGTGTTGACACCAATGACAAAACATCAATGCAACACATAATCAATTCCTCCAAATGGCCAATAGACAAAGTCATCAGATCATCATGATAGAAAGTATATCATTCAATAGAATCATAATAATAATTAAATTAATATCATCATGTAATTAACATTACATTAAAATGTCAATCATCAAATTAAATGTTGTTAATAGAACCATAATGTCATCAGATAATGCAAATATCATCAAAATATCAAAATTTTATCATATGTAAATGTATAATTTAAGGTAAAAATTATTAATCTAGTTTTGGGTCATGATGGATCTCCTGAATTAAATGGAGGAGAGTATAAGGGGAGGTGTTGGTTTGAGAAGCCTATGAGTTTCCATCATTGATCTTGACTTGTTCGTTAAACTTGACCAACCTATTCAACCTACCCATCTGAGTCCAAAATGATCCTACTTATTCCGAATTCAACTCAACTTGGCAGATATCACCTAAGGAATATCTTTGGGTGCACAATGACCCATAATTAATCCGAAGTCCCTATTTCGATTGAGCTTGAGCAAAATCCTCCCGAAGGTGGATTGATGGTCATGATTTAGCTTTTGGATTCCTTGTCCAACTTGGTCACAACACCACTCTGGATTTTGTGAAGGAAAATCCTCTTTAATTTTACATGGCCCCTTTAGTGCAACCAGGAGAGTTGGGTGACTTTTGTGATCCGACTTTTGATTGGACGTTGAGATTTCCAAACTCAGCCACCCTCCTGAGCCATCTGATGGTCTCGATAAGAAAGCAGGTGATGCAAAAGGATGTCTTCTTCTTGAAGCTTCGTGGGATTATTTTAAAGAAGGTGATTCTTAGCACTGTTCATCATAATTTTTAGTTGTAATTTTGAGTGAGTTTTCTAAGTATGAATGCTAAGTGTGAGTTGAGTGCTTTTGTAAATAGCTAGGTGGAAATTTCCTGAGTGAGTGTTCTTCTTGAGAATTCAAGCCAAGTGACTTGCGACATGGAATGTAGGAAAGGATTGATGCCACCGTGGGGGTAGAATAATGTATAGGTTTTTCTATGTGTATGCAAGCATTTTCAATAGATCCTGACTTGCATCACTAGGATGATGGCATTGTAAATTTTGTGCATCATATTTTTACAATAGAATCATTTTTTGATCCGATATTTTGTGTTCTTGTTCTTTCTATGTATTGTTGCTTTAATTTTGTAAGAAGCTAGATCTTAAGATGGTCTCTGTGAATTCTATAGAATTCTTTGTTTAAATGTGTAAAGCTGAATTCTTGATTTCCTATGCACTACAGAATTGGAGGCATAGTCAAAATTGTGCACTTCTCACAACCTCACTAGGTGAGCAAAACCACAAGGTCTATGCCAAAGGCAGGTTGAAAGCTTAGCCCCCTTACAGGGCTAAGTCTAATTGACTTAGACAACAGGTTGAGCTCCTCTAGAGTAACTTGAGAACCTTCTCCTCATGAAACCAAACAGATTTTGCATATTCCCATGTGGCTTCATCCTTCGGCTTACCCTTCCACCATACCATGAACTTATTGTACACCTTAGCTCCATAGCCTCAACTCCACATAGCTAACACTTTGTCAACCTCCAAGTTGAGTCAATATACCACATTGGTTGGGCCATGCAATGGTATATTGTGGACTGGGTCATCTAGGTCAACATGGTGTGGCCTTAGTTGTCTGACATGAAAGACTGGATGCACCTTTAGATGTAGCGACAAATTCAACTTATAGGCAACTTTTCCAATCTTTTACACTACCTCAAGAGGTCCATTCCACATTCTAATCATGGAGCCACTCAAGCCCTTAGAAGAAACTGATCACCTACATTGAACTCAACTAGTTGATGGCCTTCATCAACATACTTTATTTGATCGTCCATCTTGGTGAGATGATACCAAGCCAAGTCAATTATCTTAGGAAACTGCTTGATGAAATCTACAACTTCCCAATTCAGACCATGATATCCACTCAAAATGTTGTGCGGTGCAAGGGGATATTGACCTATGGCCAGCTCTAATGGAGAGAACTAACTTGATCTATACTTTTGCAAATTGTAGATATATTGTGCTGCATCTAATAGGTTTGGCTAGTTGTTTTGATCCACATTCATAAAATGGCGCAAGTAGTCTTCCAAAATGGAGTTGATCCTTTCAGTCTATCCATCCATTTGAGGATGGTAGCTCATGGAAATGAGGAGTTTTGTTCCAACCAACTGAAACAACTCAGACCAAAAATTGGATGTAAATCTTGGATCATGATCAAACACAATACTAAGTGGTATTCCCCAATACTTCATCAGATTCTTAAGGAAAAGTTCAATGATGACTTCTATAGTACAAGGTGACTTGCATGGAACAAAGACTACATACTTAGAAAACCCATCAACCACCACCATAATACTTGAGAATCCATCCACTTCTAGCAATTGAATAATGAAGTCCATGCTTACACTTGCCCATGGACACACTAAAATAGGAAGAGGCTCAAGAAGACCACCTAGGAGTTGGGTCACCACTTTATCTTGTTGGCAGATAATGAAGGTGTGTATGTAGGACTCAACATCATCCCTCCTATTTGGCCAATAAAACCCTTGCTCCAATAAGGCTACCATCTGCTTTTGCCCAGGGTGACCCACCCAAGGCAAGTCATGACACCCCACCAGCAATTCCCTTCAAAGCTCTTTCCATATTAGCACATAAACTCTATTATCCATGAAGTAGAGCACCCCATCCTATAGATAGAATCAATGAGTGCATCCCAACTTCACATGGAGGCTGATTTGATGAGCCTGTGAATCATTATCAATACCTTCCTTGATACACTCTGGGACATGCTCTGCTAATCCAACTTATGAAGTTTTAGCTTGGGATGGATCTTGGATAGCATGAAGTTGAGTCTTGCAGCTTAGCACATCGGCAACCATTTTATGCTTTTCAAGTTGTAAACTAGATCAAATTTGAACTTCACCAAGTATTCTTGCCACCTAGCCTACTTAAAAGTCAACTTATCTTAAGACTTGAAGTAGGTTGAACTCACATGGTAAATATTGATGACAAAGTTAGTTCCCAATAGGTAATGCCTCGAAACCCTTAAGCAATCCACAATCATTTTCATCTCCTTTTCATGGGAAAAATAATTGTGCTCTTTGTCATTCATCTTCTGGTTCTCAAAAGCTATTGGATGTCCATTCTACATTAGAAATCTGCCAATGAAAAAATCTCAAGCATTTGTCTAGACTTCAAAAGATTCACCAAACTTTGAAAAAACCAAGACAGGCTTGGCTACTAGCTTTCCTTTGAGCATATCAAAGGCTTCTTGCTACGTCTTTCCCAACATCCATCCATGATCCTTCTATAACAAGTTGGTGAGGGGACTTGAAATCTTGGAGTAGCTAGAAACAAATTTTTTATATTAATTCACCAAACAAAGGAACTGGCACACTTCGTGAACGTTCTGCAGGGGCTCCCACTCCTGAATCATATAGATCTTCTCAGGATCTAGCTTCAATAAACCATGACCATGATATGGCCCAAGAACTACACCTCAGTCTAGATGAAAGAACACTTTTCCTTCATCACATACCATGAATTCTTCTCTAGTAACTCAAATACCTCTGCCAAATGCCTATGATGCTCTTCTAGTGAGTTGCTATAAACCAAGATGTTGTTAAGATAGACAATAATGCATTGGTCTAGAAAAATGCAAAAGACATCATTCATAAGAGTATTGAATGTTGCAGGGGTATTTGAGGGCCCAAAAGTCATCACAAGATACTCATACAATCTATATCGAGTTGTAATGGCACTCTTTTCCTCATCACCAATAGCAATTTGGATCTGATAGTAACCTTGGTGCAAATCTAGCTTCACAAAATATCTTGCCTCAACGAAGTGGTCAAAAATTTCTGCTATGAGGAGGAGTAGATACTTATTCTTTATAGTGAGCTTGTTAAGCACTTTTTAATCCACACATAGGCATAGGGAACCATATTGCTTTATTTGGAAGAGTAGTCGGGTCACATAAGGAGAACAGGAGGAATGAATATATCCTGCCATGGTGAGCTCCACCAGCTGCTTCTTCAATTCTTGCATTTTTGGACCTGAGAATATGTAAGGGGGATGGGCAATAGGGCAGGATCCAAGCTTTAGTTCTATTATATGATCAACATGATGATGAGGAAGAAGTGTTGGAATCAAGGGAAAACTAAGAGGAGGGGTGAATTAGTGTTCATCAAAATTAACTTTAATTAATAATATGATCTATCAACCACTTTATGCAAATGAAGTAAAGTAAATTAAAAAACACAAAGCCAAGATTAGCAACACCATAATACCAAGTTTTTTATGTGGAAACCTAGTTAAGGGAAAAAATGTGGTGGGATTGAGACCTACAATATTATAATACTATGATTAGGAGTGTAATAATATTACATAGGGGAATGCACATGCATTCAAGCACACTGCCTAGAGCTCACAGCTCAACTACAAAGAAAGGGTTACAACCCCAAAGGACTCACTGTCCTACAAAAGATTACAAGGGATAACTGATTGAATGAACTAATGGATAGCATCTACAAATGCCAAAATGCAGTTCTGGTTAAGCACAAATAGTCTTGTTTCACTATTCCATCTCATTGCTCTGTTCTACATTGCTCTATAAAATACCGAAGCATAAATCTCTCAACCGTGCACATGAAACTATGCATAATCATTCAAACTTGCTTCCTACATCATCATCGACCTGCCAAATGATCATATCAATTGGACTAATATTTTTGTACCATCAAATTAGATCAATTCCATGTCAGCCTTGAACCGCATAACATGCACCATGAAATGTGCTACCCAAGTCAGCTCAATCCGATCCAAAAACAACTAACTACACAAAAATAAGATGTCCACATGCTTCCCATATATCATCTCATCAACCTCGAACACACAAACATCCATCAAAATTACTTTGCACAACCAATATTCACACACTACTGCACTAAAATATTGTTATACCAGAAAAACTATCTACTGGATCTTCTAACCAACATAAAACTTAACACTGAAGGCCACAAACCTGGAATAAGTTAAATTGCATATCCACAATACATTTCCCAAATCTATAAGGAAAAATATTCAATCAAAATAATCCACTGACCACCAAAATGCACACTCTGCCAGATACACTCCTCTTCTTACCTGACTTCACTAGACCTCAATCAATCTTCTAGAATGAAGGAATCTGAAAATGTGGATTGGATATTTGAATCACCAATTTCTAGTTGCCATCAATCACAACATCAGATCATCAACATAGTGTCTCATGCCAACAATCTCCCCCTTTGTCATTGATTACAACACTTAGTAAAAAATGATTAAATGTTGAATCAAAACTAAAATCAAATAGCTAAACTCAAAAGAATCAAAGAATCAAGAATCTCCCCCTTTGACATCAATGGTAAATGTAGAGCTCCGGAAATCAAAAAAATTATTTACATATGTACACACCGTCCTTTTACACTCACAAAAATTTGAATATATTAGCATAAGAGTTCTTTAATGCATCCAAGTGGTTGTCCAAACCTTTTTGTAGATTCTCCAGTATAGTTTTGAACCCACTAAGAAAATAAGCTTGTGCCTCAGCTATCTTTACATCATTCGAATCACCACTAGCCAGAGCATCTTGAGCATCTTTGAAAGAAATCTATATAAGTCTAGCTTAGGAGTAATAAGAACCCTTACTTCACTAACTCTCCCAATTATTTTCTCTTGATCATGGTTCAGGCTTCTGATTTTCTCAAGTAGAGATGTTACCTAATTCTCATGACAACTCAATGATGTTGTCAAGGAATCAACTAACTGAGATATGTGTTCAAGCTCATTCTCATGCACCTTAGTCTTCTACTCAATATCTGCAATAAAATTGTTCAAGGATAGACATGATTTGTACAAGTTTCCACTTGTGAACAATGCATCTTCCATTCTCTTCACACATTCTCCTAATGTGGCTTTATCTTTAACAATCATTCTTTTAAAATTTTGAATCCTTTTTGCATTAAATTCATTTAGGACTTTTTCTTCAGCTGACCTTTTAAAAGACTTAAAACTTTTTTCTACATAATTAATCAAACTCTTTAATCACCCGAATGGAGTATCTAAAATATCCTTTTGAAAGGAGCGCATCAATTTATCAAAAACATTGGTTTCCAATTTTAGCAACATATTATCCTTAGCATGGAACTTGAAAATTTATTTGTTGGCTTTGTCTTGAGCAAATGATGTAAGTTGAATCTTTTGAATTGGGGAAGTTGAATGAATTCTAGATCATCAATGATTGTCTTTCCCTTTACTTCCTCTACAATATTTGTTGCGTCAGTCTTGACTTCAACCTTGACCTCTACCTTTTCTTTTTTTGCATTCTTCTCCAAAACTGGAGGGTCAACTGCAACAGCCAAAGGATTCTCAACCTTGTCCTTTCCTTCCTCAGATATCCATGTATCCTCTTTTTTAACTTCTTGCACACTAACTTTTGCATACTCATAAGTGTTAGCTATTGTCTACTCGGCTTCCAGATTGACTTGTAAAGTTATGTTTTGTTCTTTCGGATGAAGTTCTTCCTACCCTTTAGCCTTATTTACCTAATACCGATTGTCGAACAAAATTTTTATCAAAATATTTTTAGTTTCCTTGACAAATTCATCTCTTCCCTAACATGATTTTGTTTACCCTATGTTTACTTCTAAATTCATCCTTTGTTAGTTTCAACTATCTATCTATCTCCTCTGTAGTGATGACTAAACATAGGTTGACCAACACATATTCCTTCAGTCTCTCATCTTCCTTGCTAGTGGTTTGTCTTTTGGCTTCCAAAATGTCATACAATCTCTTGGCTATGACTGACATTAATTCGATCAATTCTTTACTATACACATTAAGATATTCTATAGCACCCTCTTCTAGAGACCTCTTACCAAAGTAATCAAAATTGTCATACCGCTCAGATAGTGGTTTCAAATTACCATTCTTAACAACTTCATTTACAATCTGCTCAAATGTTATAGGAGGAACAATAGTAAATTCTCCTTATTTCAAAGTTTCATCAAACTCATATGCATTATATTTGTTACCAGATCTTGTTCTACTGGTAGGCTTCTCTTTTGAGATCTTTGTAACTTTAGGAGTTTGGGCCTTCACTTCCTTCACAGCTTCATCAGATTCTATCTCTTCTTCATCCACAATCACAAATATTATTGTCTTCCTCTTCTTTTCACCACTAGATGGCTTGACTAAAGATTTAGGATTGCTTATAGACATTGCAGTACTGAAGAAGAGAGTTGTGCTTCTAAGTTGTCCTGGCTTAGGCTTAGATACTTCTAGTTTTGCTTCCTTTTTCACAGATTGATCCTCAGAGAATATTTTCTTCTCTATCTTTTTAGATAGCTTCCTTTGTTATTCCCACACTCTCTACAAAAGCCTCTACTTCTTTTTGAACCTTCTTTTGAATTATTAGTTTCTTAAACTATTGATGAAGTTTTAAACTTTCCTCATTAAGGTCCATCGATTTACTCAACATATGTTGTGCATACAGTTCCAAAAAAAAATATTTGTCCTTATAGCCCATAGGCATGATCCATATGGTCTAGGGCTCTACAACTTCTATCAAACATTGATTAGTATCTACCATGAAGAAAATGGTATATTGATATTTCTTTACAATAGACTTAGGTATCCTTTCCTTATCATGCATTTCCTTCTGAAAGTTCTTGAAATAACCCCATAGATTCTTGCTTCAAACCTTGGAGTCATCGGAATTGTACAGGTGTTCCCAGATTTGAACTCCTATAGGTCAATCAAATGCCCATTCTACTAGACCAACACCCAGAATCTCTTTCATAAACAAGAAAAATAGACATAGAAGAAGTGTTGCAAACATGAAAGGATGTTTCTTATTTTCTTTGATCTTCTTAATATTTTTTATAAGCTCACTTTGGAGCGATTCACAAAGATCATATTTCTTATTTTCTCTCACCATCAAATATGCAGTATAAATGGCAATAATGGAAACATAATTTTCTCTGCTAGAAAAGTAATTTTCTTACCCAATGACCATTGATGCAAACTTGAGGTTGTGTTCCAAAATATCATTGATTGTCATCGCTCGTTTATCAAATTTTGATCCTGTTGCATTGGTCACAATTTCATTCTTCACAAGTTTTAGGGATGGTAGTTCTTTGATTGCACATAATCCTATTATGGCCTGAATGACTAACTGGATGATTTTGTGGGGCTTATCCAACTAGACAAATTTGTCATGAACTTGGCTCAAGATGTACCAGATCTATTCTTGTTCATAAAACATCAGAAATCTGATGAACTATGCAAAACCCTTGTTCTCCAAATGTTGAAATTCTAGTTTCAATACCAAACTCTTGTCGGCTAGCTAATTGTTGTACAAATTTAGCATTTGTGTGCTACCCAATTCCTTATTGGGACAATGCGTATATACCCTAATATTTTTAATATGCTACACTCTATAGGGCGTAGATTAAAACATGCTTCCGAGATCATCTTCCATCAAAATGAATGGTTGTTTCTTGAAGTTCAGACGTGCATGCTCAATTATTTGAACAACCAAAGGAGTTGCAATACTAGATGCAACCATCTTAAAAAATTCAAATTTCAAACTTCAACTAAAAAAGGGGTTTCACTGTTAAATACATTTCAACCAGACTCAAGATTGCACACCAAATCTGGATATCGCTTTAGAATCTCTACAAAATATCTTTTACTAAACTTTTCTTCTCTTCTTCTTCGAATGAATGGTTAACTCGCCTTTTATTCATTGCATACTTAAATTTTTACTAGAATAAATGCACTTAACCTTAATACTTCCAGACACCCTACATTTCACAAAGATCATCTACAAACCTTCATATTTTCCAAAAAACTATCATAGATATCTGCAATCATCATATGCACCTCTATAACTTGCCAAAATTAGGCACCTATCTCAAATAGGGGGTTTGAAGGATTTTCATGAGTGCATCCCCCAAGACCAAATGCCTTAGCTTAGTTTTTGGATGAGGTTCCATCACTGAAATCAGGTGCAGACCCATTTCTTGCCTCAGAGTCACTCTTCTTGACCCATTTCTTCTTGTACTACTCTGATTTCTTCAACCTTTTATTTTCCCTTATCATCAAGCTTGTTCTTGTCCACTAGAGCATTCTTCATGTTCTTGCTTCTATAGTATTTTGCAATGTGACCGGATTGATAAACTTATAAGGCACTGAGAGGTGAGGGTGAATTAGTGCAAGCAAAAACAATATGAATCTGATCGCCAACTTAAACAACTTAAAATTTAACAAGCATAAGAGGAATATCACCACATAAACTAATACCAAATAAAAAAAATTCCACATAACACAAGAGATTTATATGTGGAAAACCAAAAGGGAAAAACCACGGTGTGAGTTAATACCCATAAGATTCACTATCTGTAGAATAGAAATCTTGACCAGTTAAGGTCTTACAAATATGCCTTGTTAGGAGAAGACCCGATTAGGAGTCACCTGGTTAAGGGATTTAAATGATCAGTCTTGTTAGGAGCTTTGACCTATTAGGATCAATCTCATAAGAGTATTTATGACTCTGATATAGAGGTACCTGGTTAAGGGATTTACAATGTAAGGCATGTTAGGACCTACCCGGTTAAGGGATTTTTCTGTTATAACTGTTAGGATAACAACAATTCAACTGATCTTTATATAACACCTCTATTTCTAATAATATCTACTTTAGATCCTCAAAACTTCAACAACACATCAATACAGAGCTTCACTAATCACCACACAATTAGCATCTCAATATTCGCCTTTGATCTCATCAACATACGCATGTCTATCTCATAACTCATCATATTTTTTATAGACATCAGCTTAGTTGGCTACAACCTTGGAACAATTTCCTAGGTTCAATTAATCTAGACAAACTTACATTGCACACCAAACTTATGTCAGCAACCAACATAACAAACTAAAAATACAACAAAAATTGTGTCATTTTACCAATTTAAGTGACTTTATCACTACCGGTTAAGTGTTCATCAGAATGCCTACTTTGTACATCAACTCTCGCTTGCCCGGTTGAGTCTTCCAATGTAGTCATGAACATAACTCCAAATATTTGTCTCCATCACTCCTGTAAAATTGCATCGTCCAACTCTTCATCAATCTCCTTTACCAGTTGCACGAATGCAACTCTGTCTTTGTTTACTAGTTGAAGACCTATTTGACAGTTCTCTGTTAAACTGTCTTCTATACCAGTTATACCTTACCGATTGTCTTCCACGACATAGATGACTACAAAAAAATTGTTGCCATCAATGACAACACAAGACTTAGTCATCAAACATGAATCTCAATCTCTTCATCACATTCACCAATCAATCATTTATCGGTTGCATATCACCAACAGTCTTTACCGATTCAGTCAAATGCCAACATTCTCCCCCTTTGGCATTGATGGCAACACTTAGGAAAAAAAAATTCAACTAAGTGTGCAATACAAAAATTGACTTCATGACATATACTCCCCCTTAGCAATTGCGTGCTATTAAAATACTTAGACTACTACTCCCCCTTTACTTTTACATACAAAATTTTGATTGACTCTTCAACTATTACTCCCTCTTTGACAACAATGCCAAACAAAGAAGTAAAAACATGAAAAATAAATACATGTTACATCAAAATTTGCATCAAAATTGCATTAGCATATATGAATGTCTTTACAATGCAATCTTAGAAAAAGCATCACTAAAATGATATTTCAACTACTTCAGATCATTATGCCAGGTCTCCAAAATAGTGTTGGTTATCTCCACATGTGTCTTTATCTATCTAGCAAAATCCTCCATGGCATCTATGGTACTCATCTTCGATGTTGCAAGGATAGCTTCAAATTCCTTATAAGTTCTCTGCAATATTTCCACCTTCGGTATCAACTGTTTCTGTAATTTCTGCAATGATTTGATCCTCTTAACCTATTCATTTTCATAAACTTTCAGCTTATGCTGAAGTTCTACATCCAATCTTCCAAAATTGATAGCAGAGTCATTAAGGGGATTAGATGAATCACTAAGAACTTCAAGTTCTTTCTCAACTTCCTCATTCTTCTTCTTCAAATCAACACAAAACAATAAAAATTTAGAAACAGTTGAGAGGATTTTACCTTCGGTTTCAAGTCCTTCTTTCAAATAGTCCTTATTGACAGTAAGAGAAACTTTCTCTTTATCAATTTCAATCATTAAGTGCTATGTTCTCTTATTCTTGTAATCTTTCTCAACACAAGCATAAGCTGTATCCTCAAAAGGTTCCATCTGTTCTCTGGCATCATTAACAAGTTGACCAAGCTTGTCAATAGGAGTAACAAAATTATCAGTATCAGTCTCCAGTAGGAGACTAGACAAAATCTCTACAACATTCTTTATTATTTCTACCTCCTTCTGTTGTTATTTCATCCTATTCTTCTTAGCTTGGGATTGCATGGCAGTTGCAATCTCCATCAACTTAGTTGAGCTTAAATTGTCCATGTCTAGTGGTCCTTTGATACTTATAGCATCATCATCATCATCATCATCATAATCTACAATTTTATTTTTAGAATCAAGTGACAAAGGTGTCACTTTAGGTTCAGTCTTCTCTAACTTCTTCTCCTTTGTTTCATCTTTATCTTTAGTTTTCTCCTCTTCCTTTTCCTTTTCTTTTTCTTCTATTTGCATCTTCAGTCTTATCTTCTATCACTTCCTCTTTATTTTCACTTTTGTTATCCTTTCCAATGTCTTGTACCAGTGGCAGTTGTGTATCAACTGTTTGAGTTACTACCAGTGGCTCCTCATCCTTCTTTTCTTCTTCATCTTTCTTTTCTTCCTATCCCTGTTCATGTTCATGTTTCTCAGTCATTTGAACATAAACATCCTATACATCTACATTGTTAGTAGCATCAACATTATCATTATTACCAATATCATCATCATCAGGGATAATCACAGGTTCAATTTGTATGTTCACCGGTTGATCTCCCATCACTATTTCATCAAGCTCAAAATCAATTATCTTGAATCCTTCAAGAAGATCTTCAGCCTCAAACCTCTCTAGTTCATCTTCCTTAACTTCTTCCTCTTCATCTAGAACTAGACCCAGTACCTTCTTCAAAATTTGTTCAGTCTCCTCATGGACCGATTGGGTCTCACCAATTAGCATTCTTGTCAACCTTTTCTTTGACCTAGAAGATGACTTTACCTTAGAAAGAATTTCATATATCTCCTCCTTAGTAGCTTCAGGTTGCAATTTTTTTAGAATAAATTCAATGTATTCTCTATCTTGTTTCATGGTTGTCTGCCATTTAGCATCAATCTTATTATATAAAGAATTAGGAATCTACCCTTGCAATTCAATTAGGCTTTACTATATTTATTCATCATAAAAAATATTGCATCCTCTATCTGCCTTTATTCATCCTCACTAAACTTATCATAGAGTTTCTTCACACCAGTCAATAAACCATACTCTTTAATGATTATTATTAAATTTTCAAGAGGTGTGAGCTTGGTTGCCAGTTTTCTTAAATATTTCACAGTTGAAGTACCAACACCCTTAGACCTTTTTCTGCTGGCCCTTAGGGCTTTCTTTTCTCCTTCAGACTCAGTCTCTTCTTCAACAACATCTACTAGTTTCTCTACTTGTTTCTTTTTCCTTTTACCAGTCTTAACCAGTGCACTAGGTGGTTCAACAATCTTACCTTTTCTCTGGAACTAAATCTTTAATGGTTTCTCCTTCTTCGCAACTGCTGGTTTTTCTTTCTCTACAACTTTCTCCTTTCCAACTCTTGTCTTCACACTGGTGGGGGTACTGATTGGTGCACTTGATGTTCCAGCCTATTGAGCAACATGTCTTTCTCTTGCTTCTGCAATGGCTTCCTTTGTGAATCTCGCTTGCTCTGCAAATGTTTCAACTTCTTTTCTAACTTTCTTTTCTATTACTGATCTATTAAGTTTTGAATGCACTTGAAGGGATTTATCCTTGTAAGTGTCAAAAAATTATGTTGTTTTATCTATCGGTTGGGCAAGCAAATGATCAGCATATGCAATCAGAAGATCCTTGTCCACTTCATATCTCATGGGCATAACCCATATAGTTTGGGGCACAACTACCTCCATAATGCAAGTATCTATATCAACCATAAAGCAAATTGTGTTTTCATACTGGTTGATAACCTCTATCTGTATCCTTTCCCTTGCATGCATTTTCTTCTGAAAATCTTTAAAAAAACCCCATGCAATCTTGTCAAAACCATTACCAAGCATTCTTATGCTATTTTTCATTTATACCAATGCTAGAGTGCCATCTATCCATTGGATATCACCAATATCAGGGAAACATTTTTGAAAATAAAAGAATAGACCAAGAATTAGTTGTCCAAACTTAAACCTTAACCTCTTATCCTTCTTGATGGATTCGAGGTTCAACATTAGTTGACTTATCAACGCCTCTAACAAGGCATAATCAACATCCTCTTTTATCATCTAGTGGCCAGTGTGGATAGAAGCAACATGGATGTTATTCACCCTACTAGAGTAATAGATCCAATAATCGATAACCATTGAGGCTATTTTACTACTGGATCATTGATATTATTCACCGTCATTTCTTTTTCATCCCATTTAGAACCTATTAATTTTTTTACATCATTCTTAGGAATGGATCTGAGTATAGGAACCTCACTAGTGGCACAAAGTCCAGTGACTGCGTGAATAGCTCCCTTAGAAATTTTATGTGGTTGATCGAGCCACATAAACTGGTCATGAATTCTACTAAGCACATATCTCATAAGTTCATCATCAAAATCATTAATGAAATTCAGGGCATGGTGAAACCCTTTCTCGGTATTCCTTTTGAATTTTTCCTTTATCACTTCATTCTTATCACACAATGCTTTATACTAATAAAAAATAACAATAATACCTAGATCCTCAAGTTTGCAATGATAGAAAGATCTAACATCTTCAACATGTAAGACACCATAAGGAACTCCAGATAGGGCTCTGGTGGGATCAATTGCCTTAGACTTAAATGGGTGCCTCTTGAATTTAGGATGGGGTTTATCGGTAACATCAACTAGATGTGGGGTGGCCATCTTCAATGATTTAGAAAGATAAGTAGATAAAAAGATTTCTGGATAAATACCTTTTACTGCTTCAGCACTAGGGTTCCAAACACCAACAAATATTTCTCACCGATTGTCAATCACAAATCAGACTAGATCACTTCAAATCTCAGTCAATGTTCCAAACACAAACTCTTGTCTACTCTATTCTCTCTCTGAATGCCCACAAGATTGCAATGTGACAGATGATGGTCAAAAAGTTCCTTTTATTTGCCCATAATCTACCGCATTAAATATCATTATCGGTAAAACACTAAAATATCTTATAACACACTACCAGTTCTCATAACACATCAAACGTACTGGTTGATCACAAAATCACTTCACAATATCATAATACATCAAAGTATGCAGATTCAACATACCTCATGGTCCTTTAGGGGGTTCTGAAATAGATCTAACATTAAGCCCCCCCCTAAGATTTTTAATAGCTTAGTTTGCTGGTGAAGGGCTCCACACTAGGTGAAGAATTAGGATCTTCAAATGGTTTGGCTTTGTTTTTCTCATCATCCTTCTTTTTCCAGTTTTTGTTCATTTCAGCTCTAGTCTCCTCCACATAAACTTTAATCTCCCCTTTTCGGTCAACAGATTGATTTACTAGTTGGTTCACCTTTGCTCTGCAAAAATTTGCAATATGTCCTGGTTTATGACAATGATAACCATCCATACCAAATATTCTCCAAGGTCTAGCATTTCCTCTACCAGTCTTTCATCTACAGTTCATAGCTACATGACCATAGTTATGACAGATTGTGCAAACCACATTCACCATCTTTTCCATCTCATAGGGACTAGACCGATTAGCATAGAGTCTCTGCCAATTAGGAATCATTCAATCATTAAAGGTTCTTTGCCAACCACCACCAGACCTCTAACTTATGTGAGGTGCCAGATTATTTGCTCCATACCTACACTCAACAGCTCTATGTCCATGCATGTTACAAGTGTAACAATAACCATTAAAGGTTCTAGGCTTATACCCTTGATATGTATTAGGTCTATAACCATTAGTAACATCAGATCTAGTTCTACAAACATTAGCAGTATGTCCTAGCTTATGACAATTGAAACAAACAAGTTTATAAGATTTCTTATTGGTGGGTTTCTGAATCTTAGGCACAGATTTACTTTCATGCATGTTGTCCTTTGTAACAGAATGCTCACATTTCTCAAATGTATTGTAACCCAATCTAGTTGTATCATGATTCATCCTTTGAGATTGGATTTGTTCATCAAGCATGATAGAACTTTTGTTAAACTTTGCAAGCTTCTCATTAGCATTAGCAAGTTCTTATGTAAGGTCTTCATTCTTTTTCATAAGAGTCTCTCTAAGAGACATTGCCATATCTAGTTCTGCCTTTATCTCTTGTTTTTCCTCATGTCAATGTACATATAGAGTGCCATTTTCCTGATTTATCTTAAAGATATCATGTTCTTTTTCTTTGATCTTCTCTTTTGCTACCCTCCTTGCCTCAAGTTCTTGACTCATTCGGATTGTTAGGGCTTCTATCTCTCTCCTCAAGTTATCCTTCTCATTATTCAATTTCTCCACTTCATCAACTAATGCACCTATATTTACTTCATCAGAAGAACTACTCTCAGAAACCTCCAACAATTGTTCAGTTATCTCTCTTCTCTTAGCAAGTGAAGCTTTATACTTTCCTCTCAATGTTTCTAGGGCTTCCTTAGTTTCTGCAAGTTTATTAGACATCTCTCTATAACTCATATCCCCCATGTCTTCCTTAGGAATCATTCTCAAGCAGTTAAGCCTCAAAGAAGTTTAGCTCTGATACCAATTGATAAACTTACAAGTCACTGAGAGGGGGAGATGAATTAGTGCAAGTATAAACAATATGAATCTAATCACCAACTTAAACAACTAAAAACTCAACAAGCATAAGAGGAATATCACCACATAAGCTAATGCCCAATAAAATAAATTCCACATAGAATAAGAGATTTATACGTGGGAAGCCAAAAGGGAAAAATCACAGTGGGACTTAATACCCACAAGATTCACTATCTGCAAAATAGAAATCTTGACCGGTTAAGGTCTTACAAATATACCCTATTAGGAGCAGACCCAATTAGGAATCACTCGGTTAAGGGATTTAAATGATGAGCCCTATTAGGAGCTTTGACCTATTAGGATCAATCTCACAAGAGGATTTAAGACTCTGATATAGAGCTACCAGGTTAGGGGATTTACATTGTAAGGCATGTTAGGACCTACCCAGTTAAGGGATTTTTCTACTGTAACTATCAGGATAACAACAATTCAAATTATCTTCATATAACACCTCTATGTCTAATAAGATCTGCTTTAGATCCTCAAAACTTCAACAACACATCAATACAACACTTCACTAATCACCACACAATCAAAATCTCAATATTCACTTTTGATCTCATCAACATACACATGTCTATCTCATAACTCATCACACTTTTTATAGACATCAACTTAGTCAGCTAGTACAACCTTGGAGTAATTTCCTAGGTTCAATGAATCTAGACAAACTTACATTGCACGCCGAACTTATGTCAGCCACATACATAACAAACTAAAAATAAAACAAAAATTGTGTTGGTTTACCGATTTAACTGACTTTATTACTTTCGGCTAAGTGTTCATCAGAATGCCTGATCTGTACATCAACTATTGCTTGTCTGATTGAATCTACCAATGTGGTCATGAACATAGCTCCAAATACTTGTCTCCATTACTCCTGTAAAACCACATCATTCAACTATTCATCAATCACCTTTACCAGTTGCATGAATGCAACTCTATCTTTGTTTACCGGTTGAAGACCTATTTGTTGATTCTCTGTTAAAGTGTCTTCTGTACCAGTAATACCTTACCGGTTGGCTTCCAAGACTTAGATGACTACAAAAACATTGTTTCCATCAATGAAAATACAAGACTTAGTCATCAAACATGAATCTCAATCTCTTCATCACATTCACCAATCAATCATTTAATGGTTGCATATCACCAATAGTCTTTATTGGTTTAGTCAAATGCCAACATAGATTTGTTGCAAGCATAGCAAGTAATATTTTTTCTCTGATTCGGCCTGAAATTAGTTTGATTTCCCTTTCATTAGCATTGGTTAGCAATATGTCCAAATCTTCCACTAGCATAGAATCTTATACTTCTCTTATTTACCATACTTCTACATTCAATTGAATTATGACCAAATTTATTGCAATAGAAACATTTATTGATGAATGATGAATTATTCTGATTTACTCTATTTGTATACTGACTTGCCATATGACCAAATTTAATGCAAAAAAAGCATTTATCATTGAATTTATAATCATTAGGTTATCTTACCAGAGATCTCTTGTTCTTTTGTTGATTGCTTTGACCAAATTCAGAGATTTCTTCTTTTTCAAATCTAAGTCCTCCCATATCACCTTTATTCTTTTGACTTTGTAACATTTCATCCAGCTTAGCTGAGCTAGCAATGAATTTCTCTTTATATTCATTGGTAGTGGTAAGTTCATTTCTCAGAATTATGATTTGTCTTTCAATCTCTTTCTCATTATTTTTGGATTGTATCAATTCAAGCTTTAGTAGGTCATTTTCATGATTTAGTCTACAACACTTATCATATCTATCCTTTAATGACTAAGTCAAGCTTTCCTCATTCTTCTTCTAGTCTTCAATATCCTTTGTCAATTTCATCACAATGGCTTCCATCTCATTCTTCTGAAGTGCATTAACTCTTGCAAGTCTATCGCATTCTTCTGTCTTTTCTTTTAGGGCTTCTTCATCAATGCTTTGACTTTATTTCTCCTGAAGTTGGTCAACAAGCTCCTCTCTGTTTTCCTTGGACTTATTTAGTTTCTCCTTCAATATTTGAATGAAATTTTCAGAATCCTTGAGATTTATTTTCAATTCTTAAACTTTAACTTTGGACTGATCAAGATCATCAATTGCAACAAGCAACTATTATCTAAAACCACTGGAATCCATTAAGACACCTTATCAGATCTCCTTCAAGTTGTTAGGCTCCTTCTAAGGAGCTTAGCTCTGATACCAAATGTTGGAATCAAGGGAACACTGAGAGGGGGATGAGTCAATGTTCATCAAATTTAACTTTAATTAATAATTTGATCTATCAACCACTTTATGTAAATAAAGTAAAGTAAATGCAGAAACACAAAGCCAAGATTAGCAACACCATAACACCAAGATTTTTACATGGAAATCCGGTTAAGGGAAAAACCATGGTGGGATTGAGACCCACAATATTATAATACTATGATCAAGAGTATAATAATATTATAGAGAGGAATGCACCTGCATTCAGACACACTGCTCAATTACAAAGAAAGGGCTACAACCCTAGAGGACTCATTGTCCTACAAAATATTGTAAAAGATAGTTGATTGAATAAACTGATGGATAGCATCTACAAATGCCAAAATGTAGTTCTGGTTAAGCAAACGTAGTCTTCTTCCATTGTTCTGTCTCACTGCTCTGTTCTTCTCTACTCTATAAAATATCAGAGCAAAAATAACTCAATCATGCACGTGAAACTATGCACAATCGCTCATACTTTCTTCATGCATCATCACTGACTTGCCAAATGAGTATATATATTAGACTAATATATCTACACCATCAAATTAGATCAATTCCATGTCAGCCTAAAACTACATAACATGCAACATGAAACATGTTACCCAAGTTAGCTCAATCCAATCCAAAAACAACTAACTGGACCAAAATAAGATGTCCACATGCTTCCCATATGTCAGCTCATCAACCTTGAACACAAACAACCATCAAAATTACTCTGCATGATCCACAGAACCAATCTTACCAGAAAAACTATCTACCGAATCTTATAATGAACATCAAAATTAACATCGAAGGCCACAAACCTAGAATAAGGCAATTTGCATATCCACAATACATTTCTCAGATTCACAAGGAAAAATACTCAACCAAAATCATTCATTGACCACCAAACTACACACTCTGCGAGATACACTATTCTTCTTACCGAACTTCACTGGACCTCAATCAATCTTCTAGAATGAAGGAATCATGAACTGTGGATTGGATGTCTGACACACCAGTTGCCAATTTCCATTAATGACAACATCAGATCATCAATGCAATGTCTCATGTCAATAGGAAGTTGTTCTAGAAGATTCTCGATAGCAAATCTTGGTAAGCCTTGATTACTTGGTTCACTGCTTTGAGGTCAAAAGACTTAGCTTCTCCTTCATTGTCCCACTCACCCAACAAAGCAAGCATGTAAATATCATTTGAGTCTTTGCAAGTAGAATGACCCAGACTCAAGACACTTAGAAATGAATTTTCTTGATCTAGTCTCATAGTAGGAACCACATTGGATCTGCATGGGTCTAAGAAAAGAACACAACCCATGTATTGTTGGTATTGTGTTGTCATTGATGTCAACTAGTATGGGATGACCACCGATAGAAAAGACGTATATGCAACATTGATATGCAGGATGTGATAGCTTGGATATCACCTTGTGTTGCTGAACACCAGTAAAGGTAAGGAAGATGAGCTTAGAGGTCATCAGTACACAAGTTAGCGCTTGACCCGTGTGATGAGATGGAGAAGTGTTTTGAGCAGTTGCTTGTGATGAAGTGGTAGAATATTACCTTAATCACTTCAACACTAGAAGAGAAGAATGAACCAGTATGTTGTGGGGTTGCGGAATAGCAGGAGTCCCACTGGTTGAAGATGCAGTCATCATGAGAAGAGTTAGAGGAAGTTTGAAGTGTTTGTCACCTTGACAAACTGGTAGAGGAAGAAACAACATCGGCTAGGAAGGAAAGCTGAGTAGGTGTAAACAAAGGAATCTAACCTCACTAGAAGAAGATAGGAGTCTTGTGAAGGTTGATGACATGGTGTCATGATGAGTGGTGACCAGCATATGAGTCCATCAGTTATATAAGAAACGTGAAGTTGCAAAAGATTTCTCATTTTGTGGGAAGGAGAGCATACTTTGGATTTACCAGTTTGGTGACTGGTTTGTGTGTTCCATCAACATGTCAAGATGAGAGAATATATGATAAGGGAACCGGTAAAATGGTTGAAACTGAAAGAAGTAAGGAATCAGTAGAGTGGTTGGTCGGTGATCCTACTTGGACCAACTTGAAGTGCCAAGCTGGCAGATAGTCGACATGGAGTCAACATGAAAAACCCATGTTTGGATAAAGATAGAATGTACAACAACAAAGTTGTTGCAAGGTTGGTCAACTTTAATGAAAATTCACCCAAATCATAGGACATGTCACAGAGATATTGCAGGGGTTTGAAGCATGAGATCTGGAAAACAACTATGAGTCAGCTAAGAGAGATTGAGAAGATCGAGGTGATGAAGGAAATAACACGACAGATATTTTGAGATTGACCGAGGGATTAGCTATGAGGGTAAAAATCAAGTCACTAGAAAGGGAAGGCGTGACCTAGGAGATGCGACCATGACAAAGTTGTGCATTCAGATGTCAGAAAGATTAGATCTTGCAAGATCTGATTGGATTTGGTTTGCCTCAAGAATGGTGAGGAAACCCTAACCACCTAGTTTTTTAATTGGTTTTTGGAGGGAAAACCAGTCTAAATATATGACAGAAGAAGAAGAATGTTGTTGTTGAATAGGAGAATATTGTGTTGTTGTGAAGTGGTAGACTTCTGCAAGTAAGAACAAGATCAGTTGAGTTCTCAATGAGCATCTAAAGAAGAGTGGGAGTGAGAGTGAACCTAGTTGAAGCTTTCAACCTGTTGGAGAGAAGAACCAGTTGTTCTTATACTGGCAGAGTGTGATACCAGTGATGTGCAGAGAGTGAGGTGTAGATCCAACAGAGAAGCACTAGGTGTAGAGCAGGAAGAAAAGTGAGTCAATAAAGGAGAGAAGGTACTTCACCGATAGAGTAAGACATTTGATAAGGTTACAAGATTCACTTGTAACATGGTAACAACTTATGTTTCTGAAGTTTACATTGTGATCACTGAGTTTTAGCTCAGTGCAGGGGTTGGTGCTCCTTTGGGTTGTAGCCCATAAATCTGATAGGGGTTGTAGCTCCTTGGATTGGTGCCCTAAACTTTGTAACTGTGTTTTGTTGTGGGGTTGGATTGGAGCAGTAGACTCTAGAAACATTGCTCAACAAGGTTTTTCCCATCGTAGGTTTTCCTCATATATGCTGGTGTTATGTGATGTCTCCTTGTGAGTGTGTTTGTATTTAAGATAGTCTCCTCTATAACTAGTAAGTCTGCATTGTGTTTGATCCATAAACTAGTATACTCACAAAGGATAGCTAAAGGGAAAAGTTTTGAGAACCACTAATTCACCCCCTCCCCCTCTCAGTGGTACATTGTGTCTAACAATTGGCATCAGAGCATAGGTTCCAAGTTAGAAGAGTGTTCTCCAACTTGCTTAGATTCTGGCTTAAGGACACAATGGTTTGTTTAGTATCTATCTCTGTTACGGTATTTGATGGTTCAAATTTTTCTATCTGGAGTTGTAGAATGGAAGTTTTCCTATCCTCTTTAGGGTTTGATGTATGGATGTTAGTAGTTGATGGTCCCCCTAGAAAGGTCAGTCTTCCTACCGGATTTGTGGAAGAAAGAAGAAACTAGTTCAATGAAGAAGCCATGAAGGCTATTTTTAGTGGACTCACTAGTGATGTCTCTTCACAGGTGGACAGGTGTAAAACAACAAAGAGCTTATGCGAAAGATTGAAGAAGCTATATGGAAATGAACCCTCAATTGTAGAACTTGCATTTGAAGGAAATATGAGAAATACATCTCATATTTATGGGGATGAAGATAGGTCTGCTAGAAGCTACAGTAGTGATTGGGAAGGTTCCCATCTCTTCACATCTCCAGAATCTGAAGAAGGAAAAAGGCACACATCTGAATGTGTGAGGACAAAGGGTCCCCATTGGCAAGATGTGCTTGGCAGTGATGAGGAAGGGGAAGAAGAGGTTGAAGCTGAAGTTGACCTTGAAGGAGAGCTTGTAAATACACTTGAAGAGCTCAATAGAGTTAAAAGAGAATACAAGCTATTCAAGAATGTTGCTATTGTGGAGTAGAACTAGTTAGTCAAATGCCTTGAAGAATCGAAGAAATGCATCTCAAAGTTGAAGACTTAGGAAAAAGACACCAAGGTATGCGGGTGTGAAGATCTAACCTCTCAGTTAGAGATAAAAGACAAAAAACTTCAGTGGCTGCTTGAAGAAAATAAAGGCCAGAGCTCTCCAGTTAGATGTGCTCCTCAAAAGAAGATTGACCTAACCACAATTGGTGTGGACTTGTAGACAAAAGTAAAGATCAATGCTACAAGAAGGAATCTTCATACAAATCCTAGAGGTAAGAGGGAGATGGGAGAAGATAACCTCATCAAAAGTAGGAAGATGAGGAAGCAGCAAAGGAGACCCTCCACCAATAGAGGGCAAAGAAATACTACCACCCACAGGGTGAAGCAAGTGTGAGAGAAGAAGAAGAGATCAGATGAAAGAGGTGCTCAGAATGGACGACCAAGGGTCCATTCTCAAAAAGGAAAAGATGGGGATACAAAACCGACAAGATCCTCTCATGCATGGTAGAACAAATATGTAGGTCATATGTCATCTTTTACTGGTTATTGTTTTACATGTAATGATTATGGCCATAAGGAAAGGGAGTGTAGAATGAGATCTAGAAAGGATAATGTAGGATTTCATATAAATCATGCTTACGGGAATGATGTATCCAGAAGTAGATATATGCATGTCCTTTCTCCAAGCTATGCAAAGATTGTGTGTCATAACTACAATGGATCTGGCCATAGAGAGGTTAAGTGCAGGAAGAGGTACCTGTAGTCACATGGAGGCTGACAAAATGGCCATGCTTTGTAGAAAAGTGAAAACAGAGCATATGGAAAGAAAAGACCTACATGGAGCAAGATGAGTGGTGTTCCTCCTCTAGCAAGGTATCCAAGGAGACTGGGTGATCGCTGCAATGACATGACAAGAAGAAGAAGAGTGAACTAGTACATTAGAAGGTTCCCTTGTCAGGAGGTTAGTATCGATGTTGTGTGCTACTATAGCACTATTTAGGGTTGTAATGAAGAGACCAAAAAAGAAAGGGCTCATCAGCAAAAGAAGGCAAACCCTTCTCCCAAGTCTGAAGGTGGGAAGAAGAATGAGATTAAGTAGGTATGGAGGAAGAGGACCATGAACTGACACTATGCATTCAATAGATAGGTAATATCTCCTAAGGCCTAAAGGAGATGCAGGATCTTAAGGGGAGTAACACATCGAATTTATCATTCACCCCCCTCAGTAATGAAGGCAACATGGAAAACCATGTTGTTGCCGCAATAAAGGAAGAAGATGACAAGAGTGTGTAGGTGTTTCCTTGACTACACACCTTCATATCAGTGATGGATCACTACTGCATGATTCAATTAGTAAGGTTACCAATTGGTATCAGGTGTTGACCGATATATGCAGGATGTTACCAACATGAATGCAAAATAGATTATGCAAGACAATGATGTTGGAAATAATTCTAATAACCTTGGTAGCATGGAATGTTGATTTTATGTCTCAGGTGGTATTGGAAATGCCCTGAATGACATATGTTGGCCCCATGGTTGATCATGTAGGCTTACATGTTTTTGGGCTAACTAGTTTGTTTCATGGCATGGAAGTGTCACTGTCTGACATTGTGAATATTCAGGATCATGTCATGAGTCTTGGTGGATACAATGGAGTAGAAGGATCTTTAGGTGACCACTCATGCATAGCTCAACTGATCTATGGTGAAGAATGGATTTCTAGTATTGGACCTAACCGGTAATGAGAACCTGAGTTGTATGACTCGGGAGGAGTTCAAGTATTCAGGGTGTAGTGCAAGCATGCCCGAACTTGCAAGGATACTGACTGCCCAAACTGCAAGAGATGGAAATTGCAGAAGTGTTGCAGGTTGACTGATAGGTGAGTAGTATTCACTAACACATCAATAATTGTTATCAATCTTTCTTCAAATTGAGTTCCAATAGCATTAGACTTGCATATTGGTGTTAGTTGATGGTTATGTTCCCCACCTCAAGTGTTGTGACTTGTAAAGATGTAACAACTGGTGATAAGATAATAAGTGGCATCAAAGGAAGTGTTACATCCAATGAAGACAAAGGGGGAGAAAGTATTCTATCAGTGACCGGTACATACCAAGAGAAATAATATCCTGGCAGTTCCCTTTGTCATTGTGTCAAAGGCGAGAAGAATTATGTATTATGTTAGATACTACATGTGTTGACATCAATGCCAAATGGGGAGATTGTTGGCATTGTGTTGTCATTGATGTCAACTGGTGTGGGATGACCACCGGTAGAAAAGATGTATGTACAAAATTGATATGCAGGATGTGATAGCTTGGATATCACCTTGTGTTGTTGAACACTGGCAAAGGTAAGGAAGATGACCTCAGAGGTCATCAGTACACAAGTTAGTGCTTGACTTGTGTGATGATATGGAGAAGTGTTTTGAGCGGTTGCTTGTGATGAAGAGGTAGAATGTTACCTGAATCACTTCAATACTGGAAGAGAAGAATGAACTGGTATGTTGTGAGGTTGCAGAACAATAGGACTCCTACTAGTTGAAGATGCAGCCATCATGAGAAGAGTTAGAGGAAGTTTGAAGTGTTTGTCACCTTGACAAACCAGTAGAGGAAGAAACAAAATTGACCACGAAGAAAGGTTGAGTAGGTGTAAACAGAGGAATCTGACCTCACTGGAAGAAGATAGGAGTCTTGTGAAGGTTGATGAAATGGTGTCATCATGAGTGATGACCAGTATATGAGTCCATTGGTTATATAAGCAAGGTGAAGTTACAAAAGATTTCTCATTTTGTCAGAATGAGCATACTTTGGATTTACTAGTCTGGAGACTAGTTTGTGTGTTCCATTGACATGTCAAGATGAGAGCTTATATGATAAGGTAAACTGTAGAATGGTTGAAACCAGAAGAAGTAAGGAATTGGTAGAGTGGTTGGTCGGTGATCCTACTTGGACTGACTTGAAGTGCCAAGCTTGCAGATAGTCGACATGGAGTCAACATGGCAAACCCACATTTGGATAAAGATAGAATGTACAATGACAGGGTTGTTGCAGGGCTGGTCAACTTTAATGAAAAGTCACCCAAGTCACGGGACATGTCACAGAGCTATTGCAGGGGTTCGAGGCTCAAGGTCTAGAAAACAACTACGAGTCAGCTAAGAGAGATTGAGAAGATCGAGGTGATAAATGAATGACACAACATATCTTTTGAGATTGACCGAGGGATTTGCTATGAGGGTAAGAAGAAAGTCACCAGAAAGGGTAGGCATGATCCAGGAGATGCGACCATGGTAGAGTTGTGCATTGAGATGTCAGAAAGATCAGATCTTGCAACATCTGATTGGATTTGGTTTGCCTCGAGAATGGTGAGGAAACCCTAACAACCTAGTTTTTGAATTGGTTTTTGGAGGGAAAACTAGTCTATAAATATATGATAGAAGAAGAAGAATGTTGTTGCTGAACAGGAGAATATTGTGTTGTTGTGAAGTGGTAGACTTCTACAAGTAAGAACAAGATCAGCCAAGTGCTCAACGAGCATCAAAAAGAGAGTGGGAGTGAGAGTGAACCTAGTTGAATCTTTCAACTTGTTGGAGAGAAGAACTGGTAGTTCTTATACTGACAGAGTGTGATATCGGTGATGTGCAGAGAGTGAGGTGTAGATCCAGTAGAGAAGCAATAGGTCCAAAGCAGGAAGAAGAGTGAGTCAGTAAAGGAGAGAAGGTACTTCACTGATAGAGTAAGACATTTAATAAGGTTACAAGATTCACTTGTAACATGATAACAACTTATGTATTTGAATTTTACATTGTGAACACTGAGTTGTAGCTCAATGTAGGGGTTGGTGCTCCTTTGGGCTGTAGCCCATAAATTTGATAGGGGTTGTAGCTCCTTGGGTTGGTACCCTAAACTTTGTAGCTATGTTTTGTTGTGGGGTTGGATTGGAGCAGTAGACTCCAGCAACATTGCTCACCAAGGTTTTTCCCATCTTAGGTTTTCCTCATATATGGTGGTGTTATGTGATGTCTCCTTGTGAGTGTGTTTGCATTTAAGATAGTCTCCTCTATAACTGGTAAGTTTTCATTGTGTTTGATCCATAAACCGGTATGCTCACAAAGGATAGCTATAGGGAAAAGTTTTGAGAACCACTAATTCACCCCCTCCCCCTCTCAATGGTACATTGTGTCATAATTTAATTTGATTCTTGCCCAAGAATCAAACTAAATTATGACATTTCAATGGCAACCAAATTGACTAACCCTTTCCATGCAAGAACACACATTGAAACATTGTGCACATCTCCCATGCATTTATGAGAAAAATCATTTACAGATTTGAAAGATCACATACCATCCTTCATAGGTTCCTTCAACAAATTCTCTTTCTAGGTGGAAAGATAATTGTGAGTCTCTTTGGTATCCACCATTGCGACCACCTTTGAGGAGAAAAAGAAAGACTCCATGAAGAAAAGTTCATGCCAAGTAATGTAATCTTAAACAACACTTCTAGAAGGCACTTCATGGATTTCATTGAGCATCTAAATAATTCCAACTTCCAGCATGGTCAAATCTTGCGTGAGTAAAATATTCACCCTTCGTCTTTTTGGACATTCCCTAGCCCAATGATCAGGTCGACCACATATGAAACAATTTATTTATTTCTCCTTCTTGTCCTTCAGTTCAGGGTGAACTGACTTCTGAGAAGAAGGATTCAACTTCTTGGCACCATTAGACTTGCGCTTCTTGAATTAAGGAGCATTTCAATGATCCTAGTTCTTGGGGAGAAAATTCTTGTGCTTCTCTATGCTATCCAACTTCAATCCACAAAACCCATTTACGGTGTCCCCCATGTGCACCATCTAACTTCAATATGTGAAACTCATTCATTGTGTCCCCCATGTAATCAAGAAGGCACTTTGCAATAGAGATAGCCTCTGCCAATGTTTGTATATTTTGTTGTTGCAACTTAGTTTGCACCCACTATTGCATATTTCACATGAACAGATAAAGGTTCTCAAAATTAGAAAGCTTAGGGGCCTCAAGATCAAGAATTTGAAAAGAACAAGCATAGTCTCTATTTTTTCTAGTATGATTTAGCTCATTGAATTGGGCTCGAACCACCCAATGTGAGTTCCTAGGTCAAAATTGCACTTGAATTGTGACATTGAGATCTTGCCACTATTTTATTTCTATGACCACCTTTCTAGCAACACACACTCTCCACCATAGTTTTGCACCTCCTATGAGGAGTGTGATCGCCTTCTTGAGTTGAGGTTCATCAGATAAGCTAGGTAGGTTTGAGAAAATTTCCTGAATGTCCCAAAAGAAGTTGTCTAATGCTTTATCATCTCTTTTCTCATCATAAGGCTTGACCAGTAGAGTTGATTCTGAGGTGGCTTGAGCTTTATCCTACATGGATGTCTTTTAAGAACTAAATTTCTTTGTGAAGTTTGGTAATAGCTTCCAATGCATCATTTGTGCTATTAGTAATGTTGTTGTAGGTGGACTCAAGATTTGTTGTGTGATTATCAAGATCCACACATTCCAAATCCTGCATTATTTTCTTGAGGTCATGAAACTAGGAGCAAGTCTTGGGATGATGTGTCTAAGTGCCTCACCCAGAACACACTCCCATACATGTCTCACAATTTGGAGTATCTTCCTCTCTATTCTTAGATGGCTCCTCATTAGTGTTAAACATCTTGCAAGTCAACTACAAAAAACTCTCTACTTTCAAGCTCTAATACCAATTGTAAGGGGGTTAAGCTTTCAACCCACCTTTGGCACAAACCTTATGGCTTTTCTCACCTAGTGAGGTTGCTAGGAGTGTACAATTCTAACTATTCCTCCAATTACGTAGCACATAGGAAAATAATTTGCACTTTGCACAATAAAACAAAGAATGCTATAAAATTAACAAAAACCATCTTAAAATATGAATTCTTACAAAATTAAAGCAAAAATGCATAGAAAGAACAATAACATAGAATATTGGGGAAAAAGATGGTTCTATTTTCAAAATCCAACACACAAAATTTACAAAGTCATCATCCCAATTATGCAAGTTGGGCTCTGCAAAAAATGCTTGCATACAGACAAAAAAAAACCTATACATTATTCTACCCCCATGGTGGAATTAAGTATTTCCTACATTTTATGTCACAAGTCATTTGACTTGAATTCCAAAGAAGAACCCTCACTCAATAAATCCCCACCTAGCTATTTACAAAAGCAATCAACTTGCACTTAGAATCCATACTCAGAAAACTTGCTTAGAATTACAACTCAAAACTATGATGAATAATGTTAAGAATCACCTTCTTTTAAAGAATCCCACGACGCTTCAAGAAGAAGACATCCTTCTATATCATCCACCTTCTTGTCTAGACCATCAAATAGCTCAGGAGGGAAGCCAATCACAATCAAAGTCAGATCGCAGTGCTTGGCTAACTCTCCTGGTCGCACTAAAGGAGTCGTGTAACATTAAAGGGGACATTCCTCCACAAAATCTAGAGAAATGTCATAGCCAAGTCGGACAAGAAATCCAAATGTTGAGATGTGGACTTCAAATTAATTCTAGGTCATTACGCACCTAGACATCTGTCTTAGGTGAGATCCACCAAGTCAGATTGAATTCAGACTCAGTTGGAGTGTTCCAGATTGAGACGGGTAGGTTGGACGAACAAGTCAAGATCAATAGTGACAACTCAAAGGTAACTTGAGTCTCATCCAAAGTAAACTACAAACCTCTAGATATGAGTAATCTAGTTATCCAATCCATTTAGGTATGATAATTATAGGGTGTGAGATGAACAAAAAATTCTACCATAGGGATAAGATGTGAAGAGGATATGAAAAGATAAATTGACCCCCCCACAACAAGAAAACACAAACCCTAGTGTAACCAAAATGATGAGGAAAACTAAAAATAAGAAATCACTTCAACTAAAAACACTGAGAATTTGAGTAAAAATTTGAAAAGAATACATGTATATCTATATAGAGAACTCTAATAGATTTCCAACGATATGTGGAAGTTGAAAAATAAAGTTTACATATGCAAGATATGGCCCAGGAATTGCAAAACTAAAGGTTGAGTTTGGAGGCCTAGTGTGAAAAATCGGGGCATAATCTAGCCAAAAAACCTACAAATTCAAATTGATGTCAAAACCAGCTTTCCAATGATATATGATTTATGCTTTTTCAACCTTATATGCTCGAGTTATTAGAAGAAAACCACAAGGAGTTCAAATAGGGAAAACTAGGGCCTCGAGTGGTATGCAAGGTTGTTTGTATGATGTTGACATTATGTTGATGTCAACGAATATTCACAATAAAATTTTCTTTGCCAAACAATGCCTCCCCACCTATAATATTCTCTACCAAATCAAAATATGCTCCTTTGCTAAAAATAGAGATGATGCTAAATTTAGTGGGTGGCTCTAAATATAGAAAAGTATACCAAAACTGAAGTCAAATGGTGCTACAAAATATTGATGTCACCTATTAGAGGGCCTACACAAGCTAGTAGGTACATATGTAGCTTTTCTACAAACAAGAGATTTGATTTGACCTAAAAACTGATGCCAACTTTTTCAAATTTTATGATTTTTTTTAATATAAAAAAGGTGACGGGGAAAAACATTGACATATGTGGAAGGGATGATGCCACTGGGGTATGGATTTGTATGATGCAATATGAAATTTTGTGCCCTAAAAATTTTTACAAAAAATTCAATGACCTCCAATTTTGAAAATTTCACAGACATTTTTAGCATTCTCAAGCCTTTTGAGTGCGATGGTGACCTCCTCTTTTCTCTAAAGTGCCCATATTTTTCATCTACCCCCAAATTTTGCCTCAAGTTTTGTGCACTCAGCCAAATTGACCAAAAAAATTAACTACTTAGGTTTTGGCAAAATGACCGTTGTTCTTAGGTTTTTTGGATGTTGCAAATGCAATGGTGAGGCTCGTTTTGCTCCAAAAACTAATTAAAAAATTTCTTACCACCAAATCGACAAAAAACAAATCTTTGACCCTACAATATTCCCAAAAAAAGAAACCGTCAAGGATTGAGAAGGGGTTTGCCAAAACTTTGCTTTGATACCATTATGAATTTTGCAACACAAGCACCTGCAAGATCAAATGGCAAATAAAGAACACCTTCTACAAATGAGTAGCAAAACAAAGCTATATTCCTCAAAAGAAAAGATTAAATAAGGAATTAATTCTACAATGAAGTGCTTATAAAGAAAACATAAAGATGACCTAAGCTAAATTTGGGAGAACTAAAGTGCAAGCATGAGAAGCTAAAAAAAGCTCAACTCTAGCTAAAATAGAAGCACAACTAAGTGAGATCATGCAAAAAAACATAACTAGTTGTTAAAATGCTCTAATAGATGTAACCCTAAACAAGGTAAAAAATATGGTGCCCCTAGGGAATTTTGAAATATTTGATTTTTGGGATTTTTTGAATTTTTATAATATTTGATTTTTTAAAATTTTTGGAATATTTGATTTTTTTGGATTTTTGGAATAGTTGATTTTTTTGATTTTTAGAATTTTTTTATTTTCTTGGTTTTTTTGGAATAGTTGGCTTTTTTGGATATATATTTCATTTTTGGATTTTATTTTTTTTAACTTTTTTGAATTTTTGAAATATTTTATTTTTTGAGTTTTTGGTTTTTTTGGATTTTTTAATCTCCAAGGACTAGCTCACAAAGAGATAACATGTTGTATCCAAGGTAAGGGATTAGGCATATGGCTATGTAGGTAATTTAATGGTTCATGACAATGTATATGGTCCAACGACATAGACATATCAAGAGTTTGCCAATAGAAGGTGTTTCAATAATATATGCCCTAGATTTTGATTAAGATCAAGAGATGGATTTGGATACGATGGAGATAGGATATGGGTAGGATAATAAATATCAAAGGTGATTAATGGATGATATAAATATGAAATAGATAAGACATGAAATAGGGGTTGAAGGGTGTGAAAAAGGTGAAGTAAATAGGATGCATGATGCTTATGGAGATCCTTAGTCTTGTCAAGATCAAAGGTGGAAAAAGGGAAGATAGGTGTTCATATGATGATGGATAGGGGATTAGGGATAATAGAGGATGTGATAAGTAGGATAGCATGGATGGAAATTTCCCACATGTGTAGAGTGAAAAAGGATCATGTATTACACAAGATGTTTGTTTATCGAGTTTTCATCATGGTAGCTTCCCAAGGTGTCACTAAAGTGGTTTTTAGTGTAGAACAAATCATTTCTTTTTAATTTTGATTTTTTTTTTTAAACAATTGGTATATCCATGGTCTGGTGATGAAATCAAATCCATATGCAGTGAACAATCCTAGATAGAATGATGTTTAGCTTCATTTATTTTCCTACTTGATGAGGGAGCTAAGGCTAAATTAGAATTACTATTGTGTAAACTACATAGGCCCAACATATCACCTAAACTTTAAAGGATTTTGGGCAACTTTCGGGTTAAACAACTGCAAGGAAATTCCATTAGATCTCCATTGATATGATATATCTCCAAGGGAGATGGATGTAAGTGATGGATGAATGTAAGATGGAGTTTCGTGAGTATGGAAAGAAGTGAAAATGGGATGATCTGATGAAGACTTGGGATCAACAAGTATGCCTTTTGACTTATGATTTTTGGAATTCATGCCCCCAGTTCTTTAGGTATTAGGAGACATTGACCTCTACACTTTTTTATTCATAATATTTTGAATCTTTGACATTTCTTTTTTTGTGTTCCCCAATAGATTTTGATTTTGATTTGGGATAGGCGACTTTTCTTTATTATTGATTTTTCGATTTTTCTTTCCAAAGCTTGATTATAGACCTCCATTGAATAAGGGCTTTTATAAGTATAATTAATCCAAGTCTAGGAGATAATTTGAACTAGAAATAATTAATGAAATGTTGGATATATGGGAGTCTTCAAAAATAATTAATAAATATATTTGATAAATTCTTTGAAGGAATCACTCTTGGTGCTATTGATATCAAGATTTTCTTTCATAACTATAGGTGGTTTGCATTTAGGCTTATAATACACAATACTAGGTGGTTCATACCCAAGCCCTTGACATTATGGATTATCTATTTGTTGTAAAAGATCTAAGGTTCCATGCTCATGTACACCAATAATTTTTCCTTCATAGCCAACAATTTTGCCTATGTCACGACCCTTGGGATAATTTTCAACTTGTATAATGTATATTTTGATAAATGTTTTTACAAATGGGATACTTATTACCTTTCAAACAAGATGTGAATTTTGGACGCAAGATGCCACTAAGAGGGGGGTGGGGGGTGAATCAGTGGTTTCCAAACTTTTCCCTTTTCTATCCTATGTCTGTACATTGGTTAGCAGATCTAACATAAAGCAAACATATCGGTTAGATAGTAGGATGACACAAATTCAACCACACACAAAGGGGAAATCACATAAAATTCTATGTACGAGGAAACCCCAACATGGGAAAAACCTCGGTGAGAAATGTTTCTGGATTATACTGCTCCAATCTAGCCTCACAAAGAAATATTCAATTACAACATTTAGGGCACCAACCCAAGGAGCACCAAACCCTGCACTAAGATCCAACTCAGTGATTACAAGATCATATAATAAATACAAAAGTAATCTCCCAGTTACAAATGAGTTTTGTAATCTCTGCAATCTTTCTTATTTGCTCCAACCTTATTGGTTCAGCCTCTACCTATTCTCTATCGGTACTCTTCTCTCTTTCGATTCTCTACTATTTGATCACTGTAGGTTCTCATCTTACCAGATCTTCACAGATTCTCACTCTACTCTTCTCTTCTTTGCAATCTTCTTTGTCTATTCAATCACCACCAGTGCACTTCACTGTTAGACTCAATGACAGTCGAACAATTAGCTTACCCTCACTAGTTGGACTCTTCTAACCAGTTCTCTCTCACACACTGAGTCTCCTCTATGATTGTCAATGAACACTTGACTAATTATCTATCTGGTCTCACTCCCTTTACCGACCTCACTCTCTCTTATGTAGCAACCAGCTCTGGTCTTTGATCTGCATATTTATACCTGAGTTTTTTCACCATGACAAAATTCAAACTTCTGGCATACTAGGGTTCCTTCATCGACCTCAAGGCAAACCAAATCAAATCAAATCTCCTTCAAGAGATCAACCACTTGCAATGGATCACCTATCACTTCCAATCACACAAAATCTAGAACATGTTTTCCATATTTGGCAAAAATGACACCTCTTTCGGTCTACACTTGTCAAACACCTATGAAGCTATCATGCAGATAGCTTCACCTACACTGATTAGAACCTAGACACTTGGCCTCAATCATGAATCCACTAAATCAAATCTTTTTCCTCTGATTAGTCTCAACCCACATCTTTTTGTTCTCGACCCATGATTCATGCTATTGACATTAATGTCGACCAAAGACCACCTACCTCACTGACAACACTTCATCGACCACATCATGCATGACACTTGTACCTATGTGTCAACATTATTGGCATACACCTCTACTAAGTCTTCTGTGTTGGTCCAGACCAGATCACCGACCAACCACACAACTGGGTCCATCAATTAGTTCTTTAACCCTATTGGTTATACCCTAATCAATCTACCTTCAAACTTTTTCTTTGCTTCTCTTCTAGTGGAACACCTAAACTAATCACTTTACATGCCAAACCAGAACATACTCAACTTTGATAGACAAGAGCTCTTCACTTATCTCTTTGTCATCTTTACCGATGGACAACTATACTAGTAATATCTTATGTATGTATACTAGTAAGATAACATGCACACCAGTGGCACCAAACTACATCTTCATTTCGTCAACATCCTCTATCTACAAATATTCACCATTGCCTTTATCTTCATCATACTAGACATCATCTCAATTGGTTTGTCAACATGACAAACCCATAACTCCTTTACTCCTCCTTTGGCCCAGTAGCTCAACATTCCTACCTAGCTGATCCAGTGCATAACATTGATTTCATGCACCTAAGGAAACTTAGGGTTTCACAATTTGATCTAGTGTGAGCCTTCAATCACCTAGGTTCTACTCTTTTGTCTTATCTCAAAGGACTATGATGCAATCCATGCATAATAAGAGATAAGCTCCACTTACCAATGAGAGTGGATCCTTGTCATCTACATCTGACATTGCACCAATATGGCTTCCCTATTTGAGTAGGCATATCTTCAAACAACAACATATAATCCTATTGGGCACACTCTCTATCAGTCTTCTTTTCAAACTGTGATATCTTCTTCATTTGGTGACTGCATCTTTATCCGATGGGAGTCTTGTTGTTTCACATCCAAACATCCAACCGCATACGGATTGACACTTCTACATTAGCTCACCCTACTTGCTCATTTGCTGGTTGGGAACAATGCACTACCAACATATCACTTACCAGTTGTTATACCATATCAGTCTCTAATACATGTCTTCAACACAATTCAACACTAACTTGTGTAATGGTGACTCCAATGACCATTATGCTGGATGACATTCTCTTCCTTACTAGTGATGTGTTATGCTAGTTGACATTAATGACACCATTTCCAATATGCATCAATGACATCATTGTTCATCAAACTCCCATACTGGTTGCCATCCTATATCGATTGACATCAATGACAACACAATGCCAACAATCTCCCCCTTTGGCATTAATGTCAACACATGTAGTATCTGGTATACTACAGATTGTCAACACATGTAGTATCTGGTATACTATAGATTATTTCTCCCCCTTTGACAATAATGAAAAAGGGTCTAACAAGGATTCTCTCCTCCTTGTCTCTACCATGCACAGACATAATTTTCTCTCCCCCTTTTTTTCTATTGGATGCTTCTCCTCCTTTGACCATCATACTTTGCATCCTCTCAATCTACAACACTTGAGATGAAGGTCTTAGACACCAACTAACACCAATTTCTCAACAACCAAATGTATATACAAATTGGATACCTGGTGCATATACAAGTCTGATACCAATTGAAGGAACATGTATTAGTGAATACAACTTACCTGTCGGTCAGATTGCATCATCTCCCCTTTGATATGCAGAAGTCATTCTGACCCTAACTTGTTGATATCCAGTGTAGAAGATGACATTGATACCAATTGTATCTTCTCTGATACCAAATGCATGTTCTCATGTGCAGGTAACTCTTCCTCTTTGTAGACAACTCTGGTGGTGGTCCAGTTGTGATTTCAGAGTACAAATTGGATAGACATTGAAATATCTCACAACCTCAGACCGATGAGTACTTCCAAAGATACAATCATACCAGTACAAGCATAGACACATGCTCTCCCTCTATGTCTAGCAAGTCTGATACAAATCATAAAACATGGTTGTGAACTCCCCCTGAGTCATAGATCTCAGGTCATCTTTGTCTGTCAGGTTCTAAACCAACTTTCCAAAATGCACCTTATATGAGTTGATCTATGCATATGTGATCCATCTGATGATCTTTTAGCTTCATGACATCCATTACAGCTCAAGACATGATTTTCTATGAACATGATGCCATACCACATTACTATCATGCAAAAATATCAAACCGGTTAGCCCAAAAAGGATGCATGCATATATAATCAACTATCAGGCTAACATATATCTGTCAAGTCTTTTCCAATACTGCCCGAGACATAATTACTTCAATCCTTGCAACTAGAGTGATCTCTACTGGAGCATCTTTCTCTAACTCCTATTTTTTGTGTCAATTGCTTCTAATCCTAAATGCAAATTAGCTATCCATTGATACATGCAGTAGTGATCTATCTCTCATTTGTAGGTGTGTAGCCAAGGCAGCAACTGCACATGCTTGCCATCTCATTTCCTTCATTTATACTAGCAGAAAATAATCCTTTCATCTACCCATTTTCACTAAGGGGGTGAATAATGTGATCAATGAGTAACTCCCCCTAAGGTCCCACATCTCCTTTAAGCCTTAGAAGATATCACCTATGCATTGAATTCACAATGTCGGTCCATGGTTGCATCTTCTTGCTTCTTCCTCCATACCTGCTTGGTCTCATTCTTCTTCCCATTTTCTGTCTTGGGATCAGGTCTTACCTTCTTCTGCGAATTGGTCCTTTCTCTTTCATATTTTTCATCATGATTAGAACAAATTGTTGTAGAAGCAAATTATGTTCATGCCAATCCCATGATTGGAGGACCTCCTATCAAATCGGTTGGACCATCTTCTTCTGGTCATGCTACTAGAACTGGTGGACTTGTTGATCTTGTAGGAACAAAATCTCTTCTTCTTTTGTTCCATGCAACACTTTGTCTCTCATATTCTCTATATCCATTTCTATGTTGAGCATAGCTGCTACACCAGTTGTCATGTGACTAAAATTTCCTATTTCTGCATTCATGACATCTATGGTCAAGTCTGCTACAATTATAACATGTATAGCTTACATTTATTGAGGCAACAAATGGACTTTTCTTATTATGCATAGGAGCAGATCTATGCATGTTTCTGCATCTTGACATACTATGGCCACATGCATTACTTCTTGGATAGACTACATTCTTTTTTCTAGACCTCTTTATGTATTCATCTGTCCTATGACCATAATCTTTACAAGAGAAGAAGTAACCAAGGAAAGGGGACACATAACTTATAGATTTTTTTTGCCATACTTGTGGAGATCTTACTAGTTTGGCATCTCCATATCTGCTTCTCCTAGAGTGGATCTAAGATTGTCCATTCTCTACAGTTCTTCCTTCTAATCCCTTCTTTTCCCACACTTGCTTTGTCTTGTGGGTGGTATAATTTCCTTGTCTTCTACTAGTATGAGGTCTTCTTCTATTCTTGCTTTTGGTGAAGCTTCCTTCTCCCATCTTTCCTTTTCATTTTGGATCTTCATTGTTGCTCCTTCTTGCAGTACCGATCTTCATCCTTAACCTCATGTCTTCACTGGTTGTGGTTAGATCAACCTTCTTCCAGGGAGTATTCTGAATAGTGAAGGTATGTCCTTTGTTATCTCCATTTGAGGAGACAAACAAAATGTCCTTATGGGAGACATTCTTGTTGGTGGAGCATTCACTAGCACCACAACCTAAGCCTCTGGTATCCTTGGAATGCTTTTGCTTCTTCAATATTTTTTCCAAGGCATCACATCTGCCATAATACCAGATTCTTACCTTGAGCTCATCCTGACACTTCTCAAGGTCACTTTGGAGATTCTACATATCTCCTTCTAGATTCTGACACTCTTTATCCTTTACTTCTAGCCCTGACTCTAGATCCTTGCACCTGCACTTCTTGGAGTATTCTTATTGAGTCTTCAACTCTAAGATGCATTTCTTAGATTCTTCAAGGCATCTGATCAACCAGTTTTGTTCCACAACTGTAGTATTCTTTAATAACTTGTATTTATTTCTTACTTTGCTAAGTTCATCAAGAGAACTTACAAGTTCTCCTTCAAGATCTACTTCTACTTCATCTTCTTCTTCATTTTCACTATCACTGCCAAACACATCTTGCCAGTAGGAATGATCTGCATGATCATTCTTAGATGTGTGCCTCTCATTCTCTAACTCTTGAGCCATGAAGAGGTGGGTTCCTTCTTCATCATTATTGTTGCTGCTAACAAATCTATCTTCATATGCACACATTTATCATCTTATCTTCACAAATCGGTTCTGCAGTGGTAGGCTCAATTTCATAGAACTTCTTCAATCTATCCCATAAACTCTTTGCTGACTTGCATCTATCCACATGTGAAGAAACATCATCTAATAACCCATAGAGTATAACCTTCATTACTACATCATTACACTGGTGTCTTCTTTCTGCAACTAAATTAGTGGAAGGACTGACTTTACTAGGTCATATATTTATTACAAACATCCATACATCAAACCCAAGGGAGGATAGGTAGACTTCCATCCTACAACTCCAAATAGAATAGATTGAACCATCAAATACAAGAGTAGGGATTGACACTAAACAAACCATTGTGTTCAAATACCAGAATCTACCCAAGCTGGAAAAAACTTATCAATCGGGAACCTAGGCTTTGATACCAATTGTTGAACAGGAGATGCCATTAAGAAGGGGGCTGGGGGGTGAATTGGTGGTTTCTAAACTTTTCCCTTTTCTATCCTATGTGTGTACATCGGTTAGCAGGTATAACATAAAGAAAAAATATTGGTTAGATAGGAGGATGACACAAATTCAACCACACACAAAAGGGACATAACATAACAACAGATGTATGAGGAAAACCCAACATGGGAAAAACCTCGGTGAGAAATGTTGTTGGATTCTACTGCTCCAATCCAACCTCACAAAGAAACATTCGGTTACAACATTTAGGGCACCAACCCAAGGAACTCCACTCTTTCTTTAGCGCACCAACCCAAGGAGCAACAACCCTTGATTTTAGGGCACCAACCCAAGGAGAACCAACCCCTGCACTGAGCTCCAACTCAGTGATTACAAGATCATATAATAAATACAAAAGTAATCTCCAAGTTACAAATGAGTTCTGTAACCTATGCAATCTTTCTTCTTTGCTCCAACCTTACCAGATCAACCTCTACCTCTTCTCTATCAGTACACTTCTCTCTACCAATTCTCTGCTATTTGATCACTATAGGTTCTCAGCTTACCAGATCTTCATAGATTCTCACTCTACTCTTCTCTTCCTTGCAATCTTCTTTATCGATTCAATCACCACCGATGCACTTCACTGTTAGACTCAATGACAGTCTAATGACTACCTTACCCTTGCTAGTTGGACTCTTCTAACTGGTTCTCTCTCACACACTCGGTCTCCTATATGATTTTTGATGAGCACTTGACTGATTATCTACCTGTTTTCACTCCCTTTACCGACCTCACTCTCTCATGTGCAGTAGCTAGCTCTAGTCTTTGATCTGTATTTATACCTGAGTTTTCCCATCATGACGACATTCAAACTTCTAGCATGCTAGGGTTCCTTCATCGACCTCAAGTCAAACCAAATCCAATCAGATCTCCTTCCAAAGATCAACCACTTGCAACAAATCAACTATCACCTTCAATCACACAACATCCAGAACACGTTTGCCATATTTGAAAAACACAACTCCTCTTTCAGTCTGCACTTGTCAAACACCTATGAAGCAATCATGCAGATAGATTCATCTACCCTAATCAACACCTGGACACTCGACCTTGATCATGAAGCCACTAAATCAGATCTTTGTCCTCCGATCAATCTCGACATGATGCAGAGGGTTTGGTGTTAATGAGAAAATTATTTGGTATCTTTTAAGGGTCACCACTTGACACCATCCAATGGTCCAATCTATCCAACCTTCCAAAGGTTCTTAAGCATGTTCTTGATCCTTCTTGAGTATCAATCTACTCAGGACAACTTATTTTCTCTAGGAGACACCTACTCCTATGTACACAACCCCAAGCCCTTTGCCAATAGGAAATTTTGCTCAAATGGTGTAATTTATCATGTGTGGGTGTTTGTACATGTTTTAAATGTTATTTTCATTGACCTTGACCCCTTTGGTTAGTATTTACAAGCCCTTTGTGTCTTTTGTCCTTAGGGACCTAGGAAATAGGGCTACAAGCAATTAGGCCTCCGTTTGTACTTTTCCCAATTTATCTACCAAGTTATCTAAACAAACTCCTAAAAAGTTTTTATATTCAAATACCCTTTTGGACACACTAAAATATTTCAAACTTTTGCATCTGGGTTTTGAGTGCAAGTGTTCAAACCCTATTGGGCCTATTTTGGTCTAATTAGCCAGTATATGGTTTTAGGCCTGAAAACCTTCACCAGTTAGATGGAAATGAAGTCAAGGATCTTGTACAGGGTGTGTACATGTCTAAGGGTCCCCTCCATACAATTTTTGATCATTTTTGTGTCCACTATTCCAAGGATTCAAACAATTCTTCACTACACAGACTTGCCACATGGAAAATGTCAAGTCTAGGCCATCACTCCAATAGTACAAGGTGAGACCTTCTACTCCCCAAACCAATAAAATCACCTATTATACATGGTAATCCAACATTACCTAGGGTTTTAAACCTTTCCCATTGAGGAATGTTGAATGGTGGCTCCTTTTGCATCCAAACCCTGATTTTTGGGGTTTTACCAGGCACCGAGAAAGAAAAATCAATTACTCCTCAACCACAGAACTTCAAGACCTAAAACCTACATAAAATTAAAGGTGATTCATTGTTACAACTTATTCAAGGCATTAACCCTTCTAGTAGTTCATACAAATCCGTACCAAAGCCAAGAACACAAGAAAAAGCAGTAAAAATGACAGTTTTAGATTGGTAGGAAGCATAACTTTCATTCAAAATCTTAATCTAACCTTTGGGAATCATTCCTCAAGCTTAAATAATTCCAAGGAATCCTTCCAACTACTTCCCAATGTACAAATGCAACCAACTAGCCATTGGGCAACCACAACTCAAAAATTTGCAAAATTTCCTATGACAACATAGGGGTATTTATCTTGTTGATCCTACCAGGAACCCTTTATCAACAGAGGAAAGAGTAAAGGCATCTTCTCACACCAATCAAGCTCAGCATACAACAAATTTTGACAAATTATGACATCACACACTCTCCTTCATATCAAAGGTTACAAAGTGGACACACAACATATCTAGGACCCCTAGACACCATAAACATTAATAAAATGCCCATACAAGGCTTGTGACCAAGTATACAACTTTGGAGCCTTAGGGCTTATTACATAGCATTGGACCTACCATATCCATTTAGTACCTATTGTTCTCCATTTTGAAAACTTATGTTCCCTCTCTTTTAAAAATGAAAGTTACTGCCTCTGTGTTGCAATGGACAAGAACAACAAAAGTTTGAAATAAAGACAACAAGACAAGGTTTCAATTTGGGAAACCTCCTACACTTTAAGCTCATAAAAGCTTGGGCAGGTGAACCCTTTTATGACTATTTTCTTACAAAAATAGTAAAAGGTTTACAGAAAACCAGTGTAAATTCCTGTAAACTTTCCTTACTAACCGGTACAACTAAACATAAAATGGAAAGTTGATTTGACTTTCTGAAAAGGACCACAAAATGAAATAGAAACTAATAGGTAAACTAGTGCCTTATCCAAGCAATAGCATCATCTACAATAGACTACAACCTGACAAAAGAAACTCGTACACACGTCACAAATTATTGATCTATCAACTCTCTATATGCCTAACATATACAGAGTGATATTCTACACCAGACTTCATTATCAGATCCACACCAAAATATTGATATCAATGACTTTGTTCAAAGTAAGTTTATATTTTCTCCTTGAGAAAAAGACTTAAAACAACTTCATTAAATGTCTAACAAGTCATTCAGATAAACAATCCTTGTTTACTTAAATAAAATGAACACCAATACAATGACATAGAGACAATACAAGTCTAAATTTAAAATTCTATGGACTGTATATTTTCTTTCTCCATCAAAAGATTACAAGCACATCCTATCTGACTCAGAGATTGCTAAGAAAATGGCCTATATTAACTTTGCCAGAGTTTAGCTACAAAATTTGCATCCATTTTCTAGGTAGTCCTGGTATCCATTTATAGAGATATGGATGCGACAAGCTTCGGACTTTCCTAGAAAACAAATATTCTAAATCCTAACCATAATCCCCCCTAAAAAGGTTACATTGTTTTCAATCAAAGAAGGAGCATAACAAATCAATTAACCAACTGGAGAAAGGGCAACTGACTTCTCAATATTCGCAGATCAAGTGCCAGCTGCCTTTGATTCTTGAGAATTGTGATTTTAAAAAAACTATTGGAAGAACTAACCGCTTCTAGTTTCCTGAGGGTTACTGCATATTGGAGTGTTGGTTGATTCTTCCTTCACCATGTCCCTTTCACCACATACTTAATTTCCCATTCTTGTTGCCAAAGAAATCACAAAATTGCACCTATTTTCTCCGCAAATCCCCTTCAATACCTCTATGCAAGTTTATACTTCAAAACAATGTCAGACGGGAAGCCGCACAATTGTGCTATTAGTCCTTTTGAAAATTCAAATTTTGGCACAAACAATTTGGAGAAGCTTTCCTCTAAGAACTTTTCCTTTAGTCATTGATCCATGATGACTAATAGTCGAGCTTCTCCTCATAGCAGTTCAATGACAACCGTGAGATCATACAAAACTAGCACGCCCTTTAACTTACCTGAGCCACCCACTTTAGAACGGGTCCCACCATTTGGTCGCTAGTCTATGAAGGGTATTCATCATGCAACTTTCCTTCATAGTATAGCAAAAATTGTTGGACCTTCTCATTATTACTTCGGCTTTAAAGAACAGTCACAACTTAACTGCCTACTTTAACCACCAACACATGACAGATTAAAATTAACCACCGGGACTATTGGTGGTCTATCGCTGAGTCGCAATGAATAACATTTTGGGCACTTCACAACCGCGGTACAATGATAGCCATTGATAGTCCCAGAATTAATACTTGGGTGCCACTTGTCAGCCATCTCACCATGATTTATACCCTCTGCTCCACCACGTGTCACCTTAGGCTTGGGCTAGTAGATCCACCAACACATGACAGATTAAAATTAACCACTGGGACTATTGGCAGTCTATCACTGAGTCACAATGAATAACATTTTGGGCACTTCACAACCACGATACAGCGACAGCCATTGATAGTCCTAGAATTAATACTTGGGTGCCACTTGTCTGCCACCTCACCATGATTTATACCCTCTGCTCCACCACGTGTCACCTTAGGCTTGGCCTAGCAGATCCACCTATTCACCAACTCACCCGCCATGTCTGCACCATTAGACCTGCCTTTCTCACAGGCCCCACCACTTGGTTGTTGATGCCCGAAGGATAATATTTGGGCAACTTTGCGTGGTGGATCAACGACAACCACCAGATCAATAGGAACCTGCTCAATCTTTAACTTGATTTTCCTGAGCTTCTCTCCTGCCTCATGTCGCCACATGGCACCCCCTAATTGGCTCCGGATTCCCTGCCCTAACACCTTAGCACAACCTCACTAACCACCAAAATGAAGCTCTTCTTTGTCACTGGGTCGCGATGGATATTCTAACGAACAACTTTATGGTGCGATCTCGTGACAATCATCGATCATTTTGAGCTAACCATTCAATCTTTAAATTTCTTTCAGAACTTAGCTGCCACTGCTTTAACTTTCTTCTTTAATTGTCTGTTTGGGCCTGCCACTAGTGGTTTGTCGCTGGATTGCAAGAAATAACCATCGTGCACCTTTATGTCACAGTCTCACAACAACTGTCAAATCTTCCTATTGAACATCCAAATTTCCTTGGAATTGCTCAACTTTTACCTTGCTTGAGCAGTTCTCTTCTCGTGGGCCCCACCACTTGGTCATTGGGTCATGATAAATATTCCATCATACATTTTTATGTTGTGATCTCATGACAACCATTGATCTAATAGACAGTTGTTTGATTTTTTAGGACCTAACACATACATAGGAAAAAACATAGAACTTAGGAAAAAATGCGACATATTTCAAAATTAAAAGAACCTGCCTAAGCTTAGACCACAAAGTGGCCCCCTTCTCAACGATACAGTGACCCTTCCACTTAAGTGGAAAAAGGTAATAGGAAAATAGAAGATTTGGAGAAAAAATGACACAAAGGTTTATTTTTTCAAATGTTTTTGAAAAGCCAAAAACCCTAAACCCTTAGAACCATAAACTTGCAGACAAAGGTCAAATTTTTGAATTTTGATAGACTCCAATAGCTAAAAGGCAAGATTTTCAACAATATAAAAAACAATGATAATAGTACCTACACAAGAAACCTTCAAGGCAACACATTATGTTTCATTCAAACACATGGTGAGAATATTCTAGCACACCTTTGAGTGCCCCTATACCATACTCCCCTGGACATGAAAAATCAAGTCCCATGAGTTTCCAAATGGGTGACTGAGGTGCCATGCTTGATGATATCACTTTCAGACATCCAAGTAGCTTTAGACTTAGGAAGGTCCTTCCACTTGACCAAGTAGTCCTTGAAGACCCCTCTTCTGGTTTGTTTGATCACTTTGGAATCAAGGATACTCTCCAACTCCAATGGTTTTCTTGGTGGCAAATCCTTCACCCAATCTACATCCTCTTCCACAAGAGATGAACTAGGTGTTACATCAGGGAAAGGACCCTTGAAGGCTATCAAATCACATACATTAAAAATGGAAGAGATTTCCAAATTTGGTAGAAGTTCAACCTCATAAGCATTGTTACCAAATTTATGAACCACCTAGAGAGTCCTATCTTCTCCATGAGCATCTTAGAGGGTTGGCCCTTGGGAAACCTTTCCTTCCTTAAGTAGGCCATAACCAAATCTCCTACCTGAAACTAAACATCCCTTCTCTTAACATCTTCCCTGAGTTTGTATTTTTCTGCACTTTTGTGAAGTGAAGTCTTGACTTGATCATGAATCCCCTTCATAGTGATGGAAAAGTATTCTCCCTGAGCACTCCTTCCTTCCATACCTCCAAGGTCTCTAAGTTCAAGTATCCCTCTCTGATGTAAGCCATACACAACTTCAAATGGTTTTCTCCTTGTACTTCTATTAACTAAATCATTATATGCATATTCAGCTTGTCTAATCACTAAATCTCAACTTTATCCATGTTGCTTGGTAAGACATCTAAAAAGATGTCCAAGAGAACTATTAACCACCTAAGTTTGGCCATCAGTCTAGGGGTGGTATGTTGAAGAAAGTGATAGATTGGTACCCAATTTCTTCCAGAGAGTCCTCCAAAAATGACCCACAAACTTGAAGTCTCTATCACTGACAATATTGAGAGGTAGACCATGTATCCTTACAACTTCTTTGAAGAAGAGACCTGCAATATGAGATGCATCATTTGTGCATTTACATGGCACAAAATGAGCCATCTTGATGAACCTATCAACAATGACAAAGACACTATCAAACCCCCTAGAAGTTTTGGGCAAACCAAGTACAAAATCCATACTAAAGATTTTCGCCAAGGCCTAGTAGGAACCGTTAAAGGTTGATACAACCCAACATTAGTAGAAAAAACCTTTCCCTTTGACAAATGGGGTAATGCTCCACAAATTTCCTTACCTCTACTTGTATCTTAGGCCAAAAGTAAAACCTTGATACCTGCTCCAAAGTTTTATCCAGGCCAAAATGACCGCTAAGGCTTCCATTGTGCTTTTCCCTAATGATATTCTCCCTCATAGAGCATTGAGGAATACATAGTTGATGCCCCTTAAAGAGAAATCCATCCTGCAACATGAAATCATGGAACTCAACATGAAAGGAATTAGAAAACTTAGTACATGCATCATAAGCATCCTTAAAATCTTTATCCTCCTTATACATGAGTTTAAGAGAATCAACACCAACACTTTGACATTGGATTTCTTGGATAGTAAGTACTCTCCTACTCAAGGCATCTTCAACCTTATTAGACACACCCTTCTTATGCTTGATAGTATAAGTGTAAGGTTGGATTTGTTCAACCCACTTGATATGCCTTTGATTCAACTTCTCCTGCCCATTAAGCAAACTCAATGCATGGTTATCAGTATAAACAATGAACTCTTTTGGAAGAAGGTAATGGCACCACTTTTTAAGTGCTTGTACCATAGCATAGAGATCCAAATCATAGGTTGAGTACCTCTTCTTAGCCTCATTCAACTTCTCTGAAAAGAATGTCACTGGATGCCTTTCTTGACTAAGAACTGCACCTATTGCCTGTTTGCTTGCATCACATTCAACTATAAAAAGTTGATCAAAATTAGGAAGCCTCAAGGTAGAAAGTTCTGTAACCTTCCTCTTCAAAATCTCAAAGCTTTGGGATGTCCTCTCTGTCCATTCAAACCTGCATTTGATTCCTCCTTTTATAGTGTTAAGAATTGGAGCACAAATATGACTAAAACCCCTGATGAATTTCCTATAAAAAGAAGCCAATCCATGAAAGCTCCTAACATCCCCTATCATTCTAGGTGTATGCCAATTGAAAATAACCTCAGACTTTGAAGGATCCATTTTTAAACATTCCTTAGAAACCACAAAGCCTAGATACACCAACTCAATTTTTATCAATTCACACTTATCAAGGTTGATTGCAACTTTCTCCTCATGAAGTGTAATGCCCCACTAGGAAACCTCGAAGGGATAAAGCTAAAACACACGAATGGAGTGCAATAATTTTTTTTTTTAAATAAGACACAACATAAAGATACAATAAGATATCAAAGTACAGATTACACATCGGAAGACATCAACTATCACCTAAAGAGTTTCCCAATGTGATTACTTAATTCCACATTTAACTTAACTTACGCAAATTAATCCAATAAGCCGATTGTCTTAATAATGAGAAAATTCTTAAACAAGGATAATTTCTTTTAGCAAGACAAAATATGGATCACAAGATAAAGTTAATCCATTAAGGTTTATTCATACCCTTCATCCATACTTTTCATTAAAATTTTAGTCATGCATCCAATTTAATAACACACTTGAATGTCATCATAAACTAATGAGATCTTTCCATGCATACTTAATTTCCTTAACAATAACTAAATACATTCCATTATTCTAATCTACATTCTTTCATGATCCAATTTACCGCATTTAAAAGATGACTGCATACATGCATTTACAATTAATTTCATCTAATCCACTTACACATTCTATCAAAATGCCATCCATACTTGCTAACACTAAAAAATGAAACATAAGAACAAAAGCAACACATAACACCAAAATGATCTTGGACTTCACCCCTAGAGGGCTACATCTCCGGGTTTGCTCAACTGCAAGACCCCTCTGATAATTAAATAAGTTAAGGGTACATAAGTTTCATATCATTTACATTCCTGCCATCAAGGCGAATCATACGAACAAACAACCAACCACATCAGTCAATAATTACATAAATGATCCCTACAAAGAAACGGATCCAAGTGAACATATCAAAAGCTAATACAAGGTCCATTGCCGGACAGTACTCTAACTAGAGACCTGACCCGCCATGGCCAACCACAAATCACCACTTGACACTCGCATAAAGGACAAGACCAGTTAAAACGCCATCACAAGGCAACAACCAAACTAGAAACCGAAGACATAAATAGGTACCCCAAGTCAACCAAACGACAGGGTCCAAACAAACATATCAAGGCCTTACCATTACTTTAAACAAAAGCGAATACAGAAATTAAACTTGCATAGGCAATAACCAAAAAAGGACAATCTTCTTTCCTATTGGTTTAAACAATAAAAGTCGATCAAGTTTTCTAAATGATCTAAGTTTTCAAAATACATTAACAGAAAAATCACCATAATGAGGAGAATACAATACCACAATTGCAATAGTCCATTTGTCTATGTCTCAATACAGAGGAAAAATATAAACTAACCATTTATTTTACTAAATGAAAATCTCATTAACTTACCAATTTTCCAAACGATACATTATTAAATTTCCAATAATTCCAATACCATATCGTATAATATATTCCTGAATAAAATATTATTTAAAAATTATCAATTTAATAAATATATTTCATTTCGACAATTTTCCAAATAAAATAATATTTTATCTTTTTCCCAAAAAGATACTTCCTCAATAAAACAGATACCAAAATTAAATATTAATTATTATTTTTTTATTTATCCCCAAAAATATAAACAATTAATAATTCAATAATACACAATATTAACGAATTAAGTATTAATTAATATATATATATTAATATATAAATTATCATGATTAACATATATTTAAAATATATATTAAGTAATAATTAATAATTAACATATAATAATCAAATATATTAATTAATATTTAATAAAATAATTAAACATTTTAAAACCCACTTTAAATTTAATATGTTATAATATATTTTTATTATTATTATTATTTATTTATTTTTATTTTTTTTAATTATTATTTAAAAAAAAATTATTATTACATTTTTTTAAAACATGTAAATAATTTCCAAATTCATTAAAACCCCTTTGATAGAATTTACATAGAAATAAAATTCCCAACTCAATAAAATTCATTCATAGAATTTTATTCCAATTACTTTTTCTTTAAACTAGATAAACCAATAAATTTAATTCACAATTAAATTTATTTCTAAAGAAATCAACTAATTTGAGATTTATTTAAAGGACTATCAGAACAAATCAACAAGAGAGAATAATTTTTTTCATAATAATTTCCCTAATTTTCTCAAAATTAAATTACTCCCATTAACTAGAAAATTAACATCAGGCAAGAATTTTAAATCAAAACCTGAATTAACCAAAAGAGGGTTTTGGATCTGACAAATAATTTACACACACACCATTCAGAGAAAAATAGAATTATTTTCTTAAAAACCAACAAATCAAAGAAGCCACCCAACTTGGTATAGCTTTCCTGGAAGAAATCTATAGAAGAGCCCTAATCTTTTCAATAAGCTTCCAATAAATTTCTTCACCTAAATTCCTGACCTGTTCCTGTGTCCCTAAAATAAAGACCTATTCCCTATTTAAACTAAAATTCTAGGTTCAATAGCTTTTTCTCACAAACCTAAATTTAGAATAAAAGTAATTTTATTTTATTTTCTAATTTTATGCAAAAGATAAACTAACATGCAATAATTAAATCATTATTCTTTCTTCTCATTTCTCATGCAAAATAATTAATTTTCTAAATAAAGAATTAAAACAATACTTTAATTCCAATTAGTTCTTTTATTCATTTATTTATTTATTCTTTATTTATTTATTTAAAATTCTAGGAACAATAAATATAATTAATCTAATTTATTTTTCCACTAAAACTTAAATAAAAATATATTTCTAATATCATGCAGCTTGCAACTTAATTTAATTAATTAATTAATGGAATTATCTCATAGTTGAATTGTTTATGCATTGAGATTCTAAATTTAGTTAATTAAAAGAAATGATTTTCTCCCTCATTTAATTTTTAATTAACAAAGCTAATAGTTGCATTTCATAATATTAATGAGGGTAAAATATTTTTAATTAAATTAAATTCTCAAAATCAATCTTACACACTATATAAAATAAATATGAATAAAACTCACTTTTCTAATCAAAATTGATTTTCTTAAATAATTAAAATTAATCTTTCTATTCCAAAAAGCAAAAGAGATTAAATTATTTCTATTCCGAATAAATTTAAATCTTTCCTTTTTAAAATGCATAAACTGAATAAATTCTTTATTTAAAATTAACTATTAAATTAAACTCGCTACAAACATAAATAGAGCGATCTTTTTAATTAATGATTAATCACATAAAAGAAACCTATTTATTTTAATTCCTCAATTACTAATGCGTAAATGAACACATTAAATCAAAATAAATACTTAGGGTTAAATACTCCATTTACCACACGCCAAGCACACAAACCAAGTAAGCCAACCAATTACCCGAACCGCAAACCCAAATGAAAAGGAAACTAACGGATCACAGGTGACACTCACTTGAATATGACTAGGGTAAACCGAGGGTTTTATGACCACCTAACCCAAATTCTAAGGAGGAAAGAGGTAATACTCAACCCTACGAATCTAGGTGAAGACGAACCTCACACCTAGGCAGTACTGTACCTGCAATCTCCTACAACCAAGAGTCACACAAGCATACACACACACACACAGATATATAAATATATATATTTAATGAAGATGTTAGCTCGAGATTAATAACAAGAATCAGGAGGACAATTTAAACTTATATAAGAATCGATGCAAAAGCACATTAACAGATATGCACAATAATCATAATATCTAACTAAAAATTATCTCATGGTAATTCAACCATTCAAGATTGCCACATAAAAAGTCAACCAAGGTCAAACCAGTTTTATAAAGCTATCTAGGGTAGGGGTACTACATGAAGCCTCCTCAAAACTTGATCCAAATGCTTTAAATGCTCCTCCTTGGACTTGCTAAACACCAAGATATCATCAAGATAAACAATAACAAATTTGCCAATAAATTCAACCAATACCTCATTCATGAGGCGCATAAAGGTACTAGGTGCATTTGTTAGCCCAAAGGGAATCACCAACCTGTAGCGTCGTAAATTGTACGCACTTGCTAGGGTGGTACAATTTCACACCTAGTTTAGCACCCGCCTTAGTGCATTTTGCATTCTGCATTGCATTTCTCTTTAAGCACTTAATTAATCAAATTAATTAGGTCTAAGGTTCCTATTTCATCATTCTCTACATCATAAAGTTGGGCCCTTTCACTAAAGCGCGCCCTTCGCATTTTATTCCTCCAATACATCACTTAATCAAAAACCCTAATTAAGTCCTATTCCGAACTTGGGGGCTTGGTTTCGGGGTCAAAACATCTCGAAATCACCTGTAACTTCGGGATTCTCTCTAAAATCATCATATCCGACGGCCCTGAAAATTTGGTGAAAAGTTGTCGGGACCATGGCACCCGTGCACATGGTCCCAGACATTTTTCCTGAAATTTTAGGAGCGCGATCCAATCATAAAATAAGGCTTAACCCCAAGAAATTGGCGGGATATTCAATCTCTAGGTCGGCCAAAATACGAATTTACGACCTAGGGTTTCATACATAAGAGCTCTCTTTCTTCATTTGGAAGGATCGGATTTTTGTTTCCAGGAACTTCATATGCAGCGAAAGAGCAGATCTTTGAGGACTTCAACAACATTCAACATCATTCTATCAAGCATCTATCAAATTCATTCATCCACTTAGGGCTTGGAAGACATTGAAGAACGATAGGAGATTACCGACTGAAGATTGGCTTGTACTCCTCCCTTGAGGGTTGGGTATGATTTCGTATTGTTTTCATGTCTTTGCATAAGCTTCGATACATCATTTATTCATGCTTTAGATCACATTGCATCTTGATTTAGAGCATTTACATTATCATTTACAAGCAATTAGGGTTTACTTTCTAGGTTGCTCTAGTTTGCTTTCTTGCATTTTGGACCTTGCACACACACTAGGTCTGCACACACAATACATTTTACAAAACAACTTGGCTATTTGTGGAGGTGGAAATCACCGAAGCGGGGGTTTGACTAAGGCAAAACCCTATATAGCCGCCCCTCCCCCTTTTCAGATATTATTGCAGGTTTCGAGATTCGGACGACGCCACGGGATACAGATCCGGAGAGAGAAAGCTGAGACAGAACCCTGTGTGAAATTGCAGATCAGAAGATCGGGACAGGGGCGCTGGGCACCCTGGTCCTACCAGGACAGGGGCGCTGGGCGCCCTGGTCCCTGGGACAGAGGCGCTAGGCGCCCTGGTCCTCCAGATAGACAGTGTACAGACAATTTCCAGACAGTGTTTCAGAGTGCAGAACAGTGGTTTTCGGTGCAGTTTTCAGGACAGTGGCGCCCGTGCCCCCATCCTGAACATTTTCAGTCCAATTTTGACTCCGGGTACATATCTGCATTCTTATTTCATCCTTGTACTTACAGCTGTTCATTGTTTAATCTCAATTCTGCAATCTTGTTATTAGTGCATACTTGCATTTTGGGATTAGGGTTTGAACTTGCATTACTTGATTTTATAATTTCAACAAGGGAATAGAAATCCTAATAGATATCCCATGGCTCTCTCTTTCACCAAAAGAAGTAGCCAATTGTGCGATATCTCTAGGCTCTTTCGTATTCCGTAATGTGTGTCAAAAGGTAGGATTAGGGCATGATTAACCTAGTCTCGCTTTTCCCCTACACATTTTGGTGAACCCGGCGTGAATCTATCATTGCTTCCTCTTGCATTGCATTTATTAGATCTAGATCTAGATTTAGTGTGTTTTCATTTCATTTCATTAAAAGAGAAAAGAAAAAAAAAGAAGAGTGTGTTTCTTTGCATTGTGTGTTTAAATTTTATGCAATCTTTTCAAAATGTCAGATTTTTATTTGCAAAACGTTCATGCTTTTGATGATTATTATGAGTATAGCCAAGATGAATTAGATAAAGCCTTAGATGAGTTTTTAAACCCTAAGGATGCCAAACCTTCATTTTACCAAAAACTCATAAACCTTGTTACTATGTCATTTAGGTGTGATGAGAAAGATAAGTCGAATGATTCCTCCCAAGGATACATTCCTATCCACTCTTCCCCTGAATCTAGTAACATGGTTGTTTTCAATAATCCCCTCTATGAGGAGATGTCTCCTTTTGAATCAAAAGACAAACCTTTTAACCGATATGATCATGCTTTGTTGGATGATGCTCTTGATGACTTTGTGGCTTTGTCGAAACCTATAAACAAAAACAAGACCTCTAAATTGGTTAACATGATAAATTTGAATGAATATAACAAGCCTCTCTTTGAAGTCCAAGGTGCTTATCCTTCTCCCACCTTTCAAATTCCTAAAACTCCTCTCCTTACTATCCAAGGAAGGTATGATCATGATTCCTTTCGTACCCCGAATAAACCAATCATCACTGTGCAAGGAAGAAAACCTATAAGTCCTTACAATTATGCTAAGCAAATAACTAGAGAGAGTTATCATGCGGTTGCCCATACCTATCATACCAGAAATAATAGGCAACCTAATCCTCCTCCTATTATTCCAGTCTCTCTTCCTAATCCTCAACCAATTCTTCCTCAAGCTCCCCGTATTTCGCAAGTTATGGGTAAGGAATATGATCTCATAGAACAACTCAAAGCTACCCCTGCTAAAATATCCCTTTGGGATTTGATTCAAACTTCTTCCGCTCATCATGGAATGTTACAAGATGCCTTGAAAGATTTGAATGTTCCTCCATCGAATACATCTAGTAATATAGCATCTTTTGTTAACTCTGTGATGAATCCTAAACCTCAAATTGTGTTTACGCAAGATGAGTTGCCTACTAGTGAAGTCCAACAACAATATGATCCCTTGATGATTGTGGTTGTCATGAAAGACACTGCTATAATATGAACACTAGTAGATAATGGCTCTGGCCTTAATGTGTGTAGCATCAATCTATTGCATAAGATGAATGTGGATACTTCTCTTATGGAGCCTGACTCTCATTCCATTCGTGGCTTTGACAATGTGGCTAAGACTTCATTGGGTATCATCACTTTACCTCTCACAGTGGGACCTGTTACTTTGCCTACTCCTATCCATGTTATGCCTGGAAATTTAACATATAACTTGTTATTAGGGAGGCCTTGGATTCACAGCATGCAAGCTGTCCCCTCTACATTGCATAGACAAGTTAAATTCGTTTATAACAATAAGACATACACCTTGATGGGTGATACTAATTTTCAAGCTTGTCTACAAACATCTAATTCTAAAGGAGATTCTTCTAAGCCATCCTCGTCTAGTGATGACTCTTTAAACAAGAAACCTATCGATGAGTCTTCGCTTTCTGATGATCAAAATCCTTCGGATGAGTTTGGAACTCCTGGAGAAGATCCTTCTCGACTTGAAACTACACATAAAAAGGATTTTGATCCTGAGAAGGTTCTCGTAGAAGATGATTGGGGATCTCTTGATTTTAACCCTACCTTTGTAGGTGAATATAAGGTTCCTTCTAGAGTTGGAAAGAAGGAAGAAGCTGAAAATCATAAAGTTGAAAAGAAAGAAGAAGCTAAAAGTCAATCAACCTTACCTGAATCTATGAGTAATAATTTTGTGGCCGCTTCTCAAACTTCTTCTCCTCACATCTATAATTATGAAAAGTTTGATTCTTTGTCTTATAAAAAACCACCTTCTCTTCCTGAAATGGCTGATCGTTATGGTCGTGGTTTTCGCATTTTCGCTAAGCATGGGTATCATAGAAAAGGTTGTGGTGCTAATGAACAAGGGATAAGAGTTCCTCTAGAGACTAATTTTCACAATTATACCTTTGGACTTGGCTATAATCCCTGCAGACGTACTAAAGCTGCTAAAAGACCATGCATTAGTGTTAATGCTATTTCTACATCTCTATCAATACAACACCTTGAGTATATTGATGAGGATTCTTTGGGTGAATGTGCTTTGGATATCTTCCCTACCGACGATGCTTTAGCTGAGTTCTTGGGAGCCTATGACACTCTTCCTCGTTATCATCACAATAGGGGACTCCCTTATTGTTTGAACACCGAAGCCTATTTTGGAAAGGAGATTGCTAACGATAAGATTGTGAAAGAATTCCCTCAGTTAAAGGATACTCCTCAACAAAGTAATCTTCTCATAAGTGATACCCTTGATGTTAAGATGGATCCTTGCAACAAAGAAAAAGTCATTAAAATTGGGAAATGTTTGGATGAAGAAGAACAGAAACAATATGAAGAGTTATTGCATGAATTCCCTAAGATCTTTGCTTGGGCATATTCTGACATGCCTGGTATAGATCCTAAGATCGTTACTCATAATATTGTCTTGGTTCCTGACGCTAAGCCCATGAAACAAAAGATTTGAAAAATGAATCCTAAGGTGGCTCTGCTTGTTAAGGCTGAGATTGAAAAATTATTGGAGGCTGGATTTATCCGCCCTATTGACTATTCCCCATGGATTTCAAATATTGTCGCTGTGGCTAAACCAGACAACAAAATAAGAATGTGTACTGACTTTCGAGATTTGAATAAAGCTTCCTTGAAAGATGATTTCCCTCTTCCAAACATTGACATGATAGTTGATTCTACGGCAGGACATGCCTTGTTATCCTTCATGGATGGTTTTTCAGGTTACAATCAAATTTTTATTAACCCTCAGGATCAATTCAAAACTGCTTTCACCACTCCTTGGGGTACGTTTTGTTGGATAATGATGCCTTTTGGACTTAAAAATGCCAGTGCAACTTATCAACGAGCGATGACCCTTATCTTTCATGATTATATGCATAAGATTTTAGAGGATTATGTTGATGATATTTTGGCCAAATCTTTTCTTCGCATGGATCATGTTAAAATCCTTCGACAAATTTTTGAAAGAATTCATAAGTATCACATGCGCTTGAATCCTCGAAAATGTGTTTTTGGTGTGGATAGTGGAAAACTATTAGGATTCATAGTTTCGCATCGTGGGATTGAGGTGGACACTAAGAAAATAGATGCTATTGTTAACATGCCACCTCCTCGAAATGTGTCTCAACTTAAAAGCTTACAAGGAAAGATTCAAGCTATTCGTAGGTTCATGTCTCAGCTTGCGGATCGTACCTTTCCTTTTACTCAACTTCTTAAAAAGGATATCATTTTTCAATGGAATGAGGATTGTCAGCAAGCATTTGAAGATTTAAAAGTGTATTTGGCTAGTCCTCCTATTCTTCAACCTGCCGAACCTTCTAAACCCTTCCTTCTGTATATAGCTGCTTCCTCTCATGCTCTCACAGCATTGTTGGCCCAACATGATAAAGATGGTAAGGAATGTCCGGTTTATTACATAAGTCGTACCTTACTCGATTATGAGACTCGATATTCTGCGATAGAAAGACAATGCTTGGCCTTGGTGTTTGCGACTCAGAAATTGAGACATTATCTTTTAAATTCAGAAGTCCACGTCATGGTAAAGTTTGATCCTCTGAAACATCTTTTCTCTAAAACTGATTTATTAGGACGTCTAGCTAAGTGGGTTATGATGTTAACTAAATTTGACCTTAAATTTGTTTCACAAAGAGCAATTAAAGGACAAGCGTTGACCGATCACTTGGTTGAGGCCCCTTCACCTTTCTCCTTCCCAAACCCCAAATCCTTTCCTGATGACTTCATTCTTTCTATAGAGAAAGATGAAACTTGGGAGTTATACTTTGATGGCTCTAAGTGTCGTACGGGATCGGGGGCAGGTGTTGTTTTGATTTCTCCTACAAAGAAGTCTATTCCTTTATCATATCGTCTAAATTTCCTGTGTACCAATAACATTGCTGAGTATGAGGCTCTTATAGCGGGAATAAAAGCAGCCTTAGCTCTGAATATAAAACACATACATATCTATGGAGATTCGCAATTGATTATAAGACAAGTAACAGGAATATATCAAGCAAAACAAGACAAACTATCACAATATAAAGACCTTGCTATCTCTTTATTACAAAATTTTGATTCTTATACCATGGAACCCGTTCCTTGAAAAGATAATCGACATGCGGATGCAATGGCATGTGTGGCTTCTCTAGTATCTTTAGAGGACCCTATGGTCGATCTTAATTTCGTTATTCACAACCTTATTTCTCCAGCTATTGTAGACGATTCTAGCTTGGTAACATGTTGTGACTTTGTAGACTCAGATGAATGGTTCTCGCATATCATAAGATATTTGACCGATGGTACCTTTCCTAATTCCTCTAATAGGAACACTAGGGCTAGAATCCGCAAGCTGTCTGCTAGATATATCATCCTTTCTAATGTCCTTTATCGAAGGGGTTATGATGGTCTTCTCCTTCGTTGTCTTAACAAGTCGGAAATCCCCGTTGCTCTTGAAGAGGCACATTCAGGTGCCTGTGGGGGGCATTTTGGGGGCAAATCCCTGGTTCATAGGTTGCTCCGTATGGGATACTATTGGCAAACTATGCAGAAGGATGCCTTTTCATTTGTTAAAAAATGTCATCAATGTCAACAACATAATAATCTGATTCATGCTCCTGCCCAAGAACTTCGTTCTCAAGTAGCTTCTTGGCCTTTCTCCGCATGGGGTTTGGATCTTATTGGAAAAATTTCTCCTCCTTCATCTCAAGGACACACCTTCATTATAACTGCAACAGATTACTTTACGAAGTGGGTAGAAGCTATTCCTCTTCGCTCTACTACTGCTGAAGTGATTTGTCAATTTCTTCTAGAAAACATCATTTCTCGATTTGGGATACCTTCCACTATTATCTCAGATAATGGGACATCGTTTAAAAACAAGGATGTGAAGAAATTCCTTGAGAAGTATCATATCAAACATTGATTTTCTATGCCATATTATCCTCAATCAAATGGCCAAGCAGAATCATCCAATAAGATAATTGAACAAATTCTTCATAAAACCGTGAATAAGCATGGTAAGGATTGGAGTAACCAGCTGATCTATGCTCTTTGGGCCTACCGAATGAGTGTACGAATTGCTATGGGAACTAATCCTTATAATCTTGTTTATGGTGCTAATGCTATTATGCCCTTAGAGTTAGAGATTCCATCACTTAGGGTTTCTCTCAAAGTTATAGTAGATGATGACTCTTATAGAGAACAACGACTTCAACAGCTAGAGATGCTTGATGAACAACGCATAAACACTCTTGAGCATATTCAAGCGTATCACAAAACTCTACAACGAAGCTATAATGACAAGGTTATTCAACGTTCCTTCTCAGTAGGTGACTTAGTCCTTTATGAGAATCAGCGCAATGTGAATGCCTTGCCTGCTGAAAAGGGAAAATTTAGTCCTAATTGGCTTGGACCATATATCGTTATTGAGGATTATGGATCAGGTGCTTACAAAATAGCGGATGTAGACGGTACGCCTCTTAAAGAGCCTATCAATGCTATGCACTTGCGTAGATATTATGCTTAATTCTTCATTTCTTATCTATCTTCTTTTTCAAATTCTTCAACATTGGATAATATGTTAGTATTTCTTAATTAAAGCAAAATAAGAATTAAATGTTATGTCGTTTAATCTATATTGCTTCGTTCCTGACAAGCATGTCTTCTTACTTTTTAGTTTGTCTTGAATTCATTTATGTAAATTGTAAAAGATTTACATTTTTTTTCATTATGCTAGCATATTATACAATGTCTTTATGTGTTAAGTAGAATCGTATCATGTTGTGTTTAAGTTCAAAATTAGATCACATTAGTTATATGATTCTTAGACTTAATGCATATTTCTTCCTTATCCTCAATGTCGTACTTGATTAAATATTTTAATTAAGTCACACATGTATCAATTTAATCATGGAGCATTGAGAAATCAATCACATGGAAATTAAATTCTGAACATACATGTACATTTACCAAATGTATTAGATTTAATCAAAACAAAACATACATTGTTTTAAGCATTAGAGATAACACATTTGAGACAAAAGAGAAGCATGTATATATACATATATATGTGTGGATCGTATACAAATCTAGGTCACTGTATATCCAAAATGTGACCTCTCCTACATCATACAATCATCTCCTATCCCTAGGGCTAGTGGCTGGAGAGTGTCGACTGGATGCTCCCTCCTGATCTGGCTGTGGAGGTGGACCCATGGGTGTGTAGCGCGATACAGATCGTGAGTGACTCCGAGAGGAACTCCTACGATCCCTATCCATAAGGATCGTACAATAGGTGGTAGCCTCGGTCTGAGATGCTACTAGGTCCCGCCGCACCTGCTGGAGGTCCTCTGATAGGACTCTCTCTCTCTGCCACGCCTGCTAGAGGTCCTCTGATAGGACTCTCTCTCTCTGTCGCGCCTGCTGGAGGTCCTCTGATAGGACTCTCTCTCTCTCCCTCCATATATCTACCTGTACTCGGAATGGGAAAAACAAATTCTCATGCCGACCTGTGTTCCCCTGAGGCCTATAGGCAATCTGTGAGGAACTAGGGATCTGTGCTATCATGGAAATGTCTGTCATTGCCTGCTGAATCAAGGAACGCCATTCCTGCACATTAGCTGTGGCAGTGGAATAGATCTTTGTTAGTACCATTCTTTATCATCAAAACATTAATCAATCAATATAAACCTACTATACCTGGATCTCCCTCGTGCCAGTAGGGATCATGATATGGTAGTATCTGTGACTGAGAACCGCTAGGCTCCCCTCGCTCATATACTCTATCCACGATGGGTGTAGGCTGGATGGTACTCGTGACAGGTCTTTGTATCGCCTCCTGTTCCCCCTGTTGGAGAATAGGAGGTGGATCTAGAGCTATGGTATCATCTCCTGAATGATGGGGAGCTGCATCTGACTCCTCCTCATCATCTCTATCATCCTCGTCCTCATCCGCGTCATCACCTGCATCCTCCTCATCCTCCTCTCTATCTGCATCCTCGTCCTCCTCCTCCTCGTCACTGGGCTGATCGCCTGTAGGTGGATCAGGATCTCCCACCTCCTCATGATCCTCTCCCTCCTCTGGCTCCTCTGACCTGGATCCCTCATCCTTGTCTCGGTCTCCATGTCTCCATGGGCCTGGATAGCCTGTCGGATGATCTGGTGGAAAGATAGGACCTGGATATGATCTCATGAACCATGAAAACTCCAGGCTCTGCAGAATAGTCAGTGACTACATCCTGATCAGATCCCTCTAAATATGTCATCTCAATATCATCTACCATCGGTCTCGCTACTGCTCCAGGTCTGGGAAGGACCCGTGAGTGTTGAGTATAGATGGGCACATTGGCTGGAACACACTGCTCTAGTCCGAACTGCCCCCGTACTCAGTCAATGTAGAAAGGGACTATGATGTGTGCATATCGTCCTCGCAATAGGCGGTTCCTCTATAGACATGCTAACTGTCTCTCCATACCATCCCATCTGTGCATCAGTAGGTAGGGTCTCCACACTATCACCTCGGATGTCAGTCTGTCAATAATCACTCTCCAATACAATAAATCTCCAAATCTCCACTCTCTGGTAAGTGGATAAGCGAACACCCTAGGTCGCTCGCTCACTGTACTCAGTGGAAAGCCGACGGGCCTGGTGCATGTGAAGTGCTCTAAAATCCACACCTGTAGAAGTGTGCATGTCATCAAACTACAACCCTGTCCGAATACATACTCCTCAAGGTCGTGATAGAGATGCGCAAGCATACTCTGACCCCAAGCATACACTCTCTTGTGTCTCTCCATCACTCTGATACACCATGTGAGACCCCCATGCATGTGTGTCCCTCGCCCATTAGGGCAGACGGCTAGTGCTATGATGGCTATCATAAGGTGTCTCAGAAGTGGTATCTCCCCTGTAGGATGTAAGAGCCAGCTGACCATGATGCGACCTCTCGTCTCGCTCGGCATGGCTCTCCCTATGCAATACACCTGCTCTCTCTGATGATCCTCTGCTGACCGATCGGTCGCGTATGTAACTGTCGCTCCTCTGATAGGAAGATGAAGTATACGGTACACATCCTCGAGTGTGACCGTCAGCTCTCCTACTGGAAGGTGAAAGGTGCACGTGTCAGGATCCCATCGCTCCATCAATGCCATCAGCATCGCAGGATGAAATCGAATGGCCGACATCAAAATCACGTACCACAGTCCTACAATCGATAGTGTGTCTCTCTCTGACTGGGTCAGCTGCGGAATCTGATCTCGCAAAGTGCGAAGAATATGTCCCGCTGTGTGCTCTCTCATGTACGGGAGACCCTGTAACATGAAAACATGACAATAATCAGTACTCGATCATCAAAATCGCAAATGCAAACTGTCGCACATCGTATGCTAGCCCCGGAACCTCTCGCCAGGCCCTGATTGGGGACCATGGTGCCCTGCAGGGATCATGGCACCCCTGTTAGGGACCATGGCGCTCTGTCAGGGACCAGGGTGCCCCTCAGGGACCATGGCGCCCTGGGTGGGCCCTAGTCAGCCTTCAAGGCCTGCATACGATCACGGAAAAGTCAAACATGCGAAAAATCAAAAGTCAAACATTCAGTCAACTCACCTCGTCCAGTGGCTCGTTGTCGATCACGGCCTGGCGCAGGATCTCGATCCTCGTGGGACGCTCCGATCGTCATGAAGGCATGATGATGGCTATGTGGGCTCCGCTGCACTGAATAGTATCTTGAAATCAACAAAGTGATGAATACAAGTGTCACTTTCAAAGTATATACTCTTGTTTGTTTATTCTTGCCTTTTGAAAACCTAATTCTCCTCTATCATTCATTTTATCATAACTTGAGTTTGGGAGATGCGATTTTCGAACGATTTGTTGCGTTGGAATTGTATTTTCCTTCTCCTACTTTCAGGATGTTCCAAAAAGTGCTCTGCTGAAGCCTATTTAGTGAACACCCCTCATCAATACTATATTACACAATTTGTCGCAAGTAAACATGCTACCCTGTTTCACCTCCCTAATAAGCAAGTCGAAACATGGGGGGGCATACAGCTACTCACAAATTTCATCACTTTCCCTAGTAAGCATTAGGTGATTTTGTGATCTAACGTTTGTTTTGTAGGGTGCGGTTCCTAACTGTGTACTGCAGATACCACTGGGGGCTTCGTCCGACAACTTATGGATATATCCTTTTTCAAATGAGGTTTACTTTTCTGTACTTTAGCTTGCATATGCACGTAGTACTCATATGACCGCTAAAGTGGGGGCTAAATGTAGCGTCGTAAATTGTACGCACTCGCTAGGGTGGTACAATTTCACACCTAGTTTAGCATCCGCCTTAGTGCATTTTGCATTCTGCATTGCATTTCTCTTTAAGCACTTAATTAATCAAATTAATTAGGTCTAAGGTTCCTATTTCATCATTCTCTACATCATAAAGTTGGGCCCTTTCACTAAAGCGCGCCCTTCGCATTTTATTCCTCCAATACATCACTTAATCAAAAACCCTAATTAAGTCCTATTCCGAACTTGGGGGCTTGGTTTCGGGGCCAAAACATCTCGAAATCACCTGTAACTTCAAGATTCTCTCTAAAATCATCATATCCGACGGCCCTGAAAATTTGGTGAAAAGTTGTCGGGACCATGGCGCCCGTGCACATGGTCCCGAACATTTTTCCCAAAATTTTAGGAGCGCGATCCAATCATAAAATAAGGCTTAACCCCAAGAAATTGGCGGGATATTCAATCTCTAGGTCAGCCAAAATACGAATTTATGACCTAGGGTTTCATACATAAGAGCTCTCTTTCTTCATTTGGAAGGATCGGATTTTTGTTTCCAGGAACTTCATATGCAGTGAAAGAGCAGATCTTTGAGGACTTCAACAACATTCAACATCATTCTATCAAGCATCTATCAAATTCATTCATCCACTTAGGGCTTGGAAGACATTGAAGAACGATAGGAGATTACTGACTGAAGATTGGCTTGTACTCCTCCCTTGAGGGTTGGGTATGATTTCGTATTGTTTTCATGTCTTTGCATAAGCTTCGATACATCATTTATTCATGCTTTAGATCACATTGCATCTTGATTTAGAGCATTTACATTATCATTTACAAGCAATTAGGGTTTACTTTCTAGGTTGCTCTAGTTTGCTTTCTTGCATTTTGGACCTTGCACACACACTAGGTCTGCACACACAATACATTTTACAAAACAACTTGGCTATTTGTGGAGGTGGAAATCACCGAAGCAGGGGTTTGACTAAGGCAAAACCCTATATAGCCGCCCCTCCCCCTTTTCAGATATTATTGCAGGTTTCAAGATTCGGACGACGCCACGGGATACAGATTCGGAGAGAGAAAGCTGAGAGAGAACCCTGTGTGAAATTGTAGATCAGAAGATCAGGACAGGGGCGCTGGGCACCCTGGTCCCTGGGACATAGGCGCTGGGTGCCCTAGTCCTCCGGACAGACAGTGTACAGACAATTTCCATACAGTGTTTCAGAGTGCAGAACAGTGGTTTTCGGTGCAGTTTTCAGGACAGTGGCGCCCACGCCCCCATCCTAAACATTTTCAGTCCGATTTTGACTTCGGGTACATATCTGCATATTTATTTCATCCTTGTACTTACAGTTGTTCATTGTTTAATCTCAATTCTGCAATCTTGTTATTAGTGCATACTTGCATTTTGGGATTAGGGTTTGAACTTGCATTACTTGATTTTATAATTTCAACAAGGGAATAGAAATCCTAATAGATATCTCGTGGCTCTCTCTTTCACCAAAAGAAGTAGCCAATTGTGCGATATCTCTAGGCTCTTTCGTATTCCGTAATGTGTGTCAAAAGGTAGGATTAGGGCATGATTAACCTAGTCTCACTTTTCCCCTACACACAACCATTCATATAAACCCTCATTTGTCTTAAAGACAGTCTTCCACTCATCAACAAGTCTGATTCTAATATGATGGTAACCTGATTTCAAATAAATCTTTGAAAAGTAACAATATCCCCCAGGATAGTCCATTAGGTCTTCAATCCTAGGCATAGGAAACTGGTACTTAATTGTGATCTTGTTAATGGCTCTAGAATCAGTGCACATTCTTCATTTTCCATCTTTTTTTGGTGCCAACATAATAGGTACATCACATGGGCTTAAAATCTTCCTAATCAAACCCTTGTCCAATAGTTCTTGTACTTGTCTTTATATCTCCTCATTTTGTTTGGGAGTCATCTTGTAGGAAGATTTGTTGGGTAAGGTTACACCAGGGATCAAATCAATTTGATGACAGATTTCTCTGATTGGAGGCAAGTTATCAAGCATATCTTTGGCTACAACTCCATATCTATCCAACATGGCTTGTAGTTCACTAGGAACCTCTCTCTTGGCACCATTCTCTTGTTGAGGTCTATCCTTTGGGTATAATACTAAAGCATAGCCTTGGGTCTCCTCTTGCTTAAGGACATTTGAAAACTCTTTCCCACTAATCATCATGACACTTGGGCTAACAATCTTCTATTCCCCTTAATCAGGTAAGGGTCCCATCCTAAATTGCTTACCATTCTTAGAGATGAAATACACATTTTTTTCCCCATCATGTTGGGCTTTAACATCATACTGCCAAGGGCAGCCTAACAACAAGTGACAAGCATCCATAGGAAGGATTTCACACAAGATCCTATCCTTATAGTCTCCTAGTTCAAAATCCACCCAAGTTTGTTCATCTACCACTACATGTTGCCCCTTGTTAAGCCAAGACACCCTATAAGGACTCACATGTGGTAGCCTTTTAAATTTTAACTTCTCTACCATTTCCAAAGAAACAATATTCTCAGTGGATCCAGAATCTACAATCACCTTACAAACCTTACCATGAGACTTACAAGTAGTCTTGAAGAGTGACTTTCTTTGTGGTGGTTCTTTGCATTGGGGTACCTTCAATAAATGTCCTCCTTAGCATGAGGCTTTCTCCATCCAAGGTGGGACATGCATTTCCCATGGGTGAATTGACACTTTGTCCATCATTCTCTTGCACAAGTTGATTCCTTCTTTCTTGTCCATGTGAGCTAGAAGCTTTCTCCGTGCATCTACTCATGGTGTCACCCACTTGGTTGCAATTGTAACATTTACCAGTGAAAACAAAAGGACCTCTGCCTTGACTTCCTTGCCTACCCCTACCAAAAGGTCTTATTCCTCCTCTAAATCCTCCATTCTTGTTGTTGAACTCTCCATTGGACTCTTGTTGGTTAGTGTCACCATTTTTGAAAAGAGTATTTCTTCCTCCATAGCCACCTCTACCTCTGAAATTCCTACCTCCCCTTCCTCTATTTTTTTTCTCTCCTCTTCTCCTTATCTTATCTTCCACTCTCAATGCCAATTGGAAACATTTGTGCATAGTGTCTAGAGCCATGATGCTGATCTCATCTTGAATGTTTTGCCTTAACCCATTCAGATATCTAGCCACCTTCTCCACCTCTTATTCATGATTCTTTGACCTACGACTTAGTTTGTGAAATTATTTAGTATATGCATTCACATCCAACTCCCTCTGTCTGAGATTTTACATCTTTTTGTACATTTGAACCTCATAGTCTATTGGTAGGAATTGATCTTTGATTTTTCTCTTCATCCTCTCCCAAGAGGATATCTTCTTCTTCCCTATATTCATCCTTTCTTCTTGCAACACTGTCCACCACAACAAGGCAGACCCCTTGAGTCTAGACTTTTCCAAACTCACTCTTTTCTCCCACGGAACTTCTTTGTACTTAAAGTGGTTATTGAGTGCTTCTATCCATTCAAGAACCTCTTCTCCATTCAAGCTACCACTATAAATAGGTAAAATTTCCATATTGTCCCTGTTTACTGATTTCAATGCATCCAAGAACATCTTTGATCAGGTGTCATATTCTTAGGGATGGCCTCCTTCTCTTCATTCTCCTCCTCTGATTCATCATCACAAGTTTTGTCCTTTCCCTTGGTCTGTCCAGTCTCTTGGAGTTTCTCTTCAAGCAACTCCTCTACCATCTTCTTGATGGCCTCTGGGTTCATTGCCTTAGGAGGCATTGTATTAGCCTCTTCTCCAAATTATGAGTTTGACATACACTATTCCACCCTTGGTATAGCTCTAATACCACTATGATGCAGAGGGTTTAGTGTTAATGAGCAAATTATTTGGTTTCTTTTTAAGGGTCAACACTTGGTACCATCCAATGGTCATCTCTCCAACCTTCCAAAGGTTCTTAAGCTTGTCATTGATCCTTCCCAAGGATCAATCTACTCAAGACAACTTAGTTTCTCTAGGAGACTCCTACTCCTATGTACTCAACCCCTAAACCAAGACACCTCACAACCCCAAGCCCTTTGCCAACAAGTCCTTTTTCTCAAATGGTGGAATTTATCATTTGTGGGTGTTTATACATGCTTTACATGGTATTTTCATTGACCTTGACCCCTTTGGTTGGTATTTACAAGTCCTTTGTTCCTTTTGTCCTTAGGGACCTAGGAAATAGGGCTAAAAGAAATTAGGTCTCCGTTTGGAATTTTCCCACATTATCTACCAAATTATCTGAACAACCCCCTGAAAAAAATTTATATTCAAATACCCTTTTAGACACTCTAAACTATTTCAAACTTCTGTATCTGGGTTTTGAATGCAAGTGTTCAAACCCTATTGGGCCTATTTTGGTCTAATTAGCTGGTATAGGGTTTTAGGCCTCAAAACCTTCACCAGTCAGATGGAAATGAATTTAGGGCTCTTGGAGAGGGTCTGCACATGTCTAAGGGTCCCCTCCATGCATATTTTTACAATCATTATGTCCAATGTTCCAAGGATTCAATCAATCCTTCACTGCACAGACTTTCCACATAGAAAATGTCAAGTCTAGGGCATCACTCCAATAGTACAAGGCGAGACCTTCTGCTCCTGAAACTAAGAAATTCACCTAGTATACATGGTAATCCAACATTCTCTAGGGTTTCAAACCTTTCCCATTGAGGAATGTTGAATGGTGGCTCCTTTTGCATCCAAACCCTTATTTTTGGGGTTTTACCAAGCAGCGAGAAAGAAAAACCAATTACTCCTCGACCACAGAACTTTAAGATCTCAAACCTACATCAAATGAAAGGTGATTCACTGCTACAATTGATTTGAGGCATTAGACCTTCCAATAGTTTGTACAAATCCATACCAAATCCAAGAACACAAGAAAAAGCAGTAAAAATGACAATTTCAGATTGTTAGGAAGCATAAATTTCATTCAAAGTCTCAATCTAACCTTTGGGAATCATTCCTCGAGCTTGAATAAGGCCATGGAATCCTTCTAACCACTTCCCAATGTACAAATGCAACCAACTAGCCATTGGGCAACTGCAACTCAAAAATTTGCAAAATTGCCTATGACAATATAACAACTTTTGACAAATTATGGCATCACACACTTTCCTTCATATCAAAGGTTACAAAGTGGACACACAACATCTCTAGGTCCTCTAAACACCAAAAACATAAATAAAATGCCCATACAAGACTTGTGACCAAGTATACAACTTTGGAGCCTTAGGGCTTATTACATAGCACTGATAGCATTGGACCTACCATATCCATTTAGGACCTACACAAGAAACCTTCAAGGAAACACAATATGTTTCATTTAAACACATGGTGAAAAGATGATAGCACACCTTTGAGTTCCCTTGCAACACTTAAGCCACACCCTTTTTCTCTCGACCCATGATTTATGTTATCAACATTAATGTCGACTAGTCACCACCCACCTCACCGACAACACTTCACCAACTACAACATGCATGACACCTGTCTCTTGCATGTCAATATTGTTGGAATCCACCTCTACTAAGTCTTGTATCAGTCTGGACCAAATCAATGAGAAACCACACAACTGGGTCCATTATCTGGTTCTCGAACCCTGCTGGTTATACCCTAACTGGTCTGCCTTCAAACTTGTACTTTGTTGCTCTTCCAATAGAACACCTAATCCGGTCACTTCACATGCCAAACAACAACATACTCAACTTCATCAGACAAGAGATATTCATTGGTATCTTTGTTAGCTTTATCGGTGGACAACTATATCGATAATATCTTATGCATATATACTAGTAAGATATCATGCACAACAGTGGCACCAAACTACATCTTCATTCTGGAAACCTCTTTTATCTGAAGTTGTTCACCATTGCCTTTATCTTCATCAGCTCAGACATAATCTCAACTGGTTTTTCAACATGACAAACCCATCACTCCTTTACTCTTCCTTCTTCGTCCTGGTAGCTCAACATGCCTACCTACTTGATCTGGTGCATAACACTAATTTCATGCACGTAAGGCAACTTAGTGTTTCACTGGTTGATCCGGTGTAAGCCTTCAATCACTTGCCTTCTACTCTTCTCTCTTATCTCAAAGGACTATGATGCAATCCATGCATAATAGGAGATAAGATCTACTTACCGGTTGGGGTGGATCCTTGTCATCTGCATCTAACATTGCACCAATATGGCTTCTCTATTTGAGTAGGGATATCTTCAAACATCCACATATAATCCTATTGGGCACACTCTTGGTTAGTCTTCTTTTCTTCCAATGATATTCTTCATTTGGTGACTGCATCTTTATGCGATGGGAGTCCTGACTCCTAATGTTTCACATCCAAACATCCAACAACATACCGGTTGCCACTTCTTCATTAGCTCACCCTACTTGGTCACTTGCCAGTTGGCAACAATGCACTACCAACATATCACTTACCGGTTGTTATACCATACCGATCTCCAATACATGTCTTCAACACAAGTGAACACTAACTTGTGTAATGGTGACTCCAATGACCATTATGCTGGATGACATTCTCTTCCTTATTAGTGACCTTCTATGCTAGTTGACATCAATGACACCATTTTCGGTATGCATCAATGACAATACTGCTCATCAAACTCCCATATTTGTTGTCATCCTATACCGGTTGACATCAATAACAACACAATGCCAACATTGAATATATTTTGAGGAGCTATGGTAAGGAAGGAATGAAATAAATTAGATTGGATCAAAGTGGAGGAACGCATTTGATAAGTAAGGTGTTCATGAACAACTTCAATAGAGGAGATGGGATTTTGAGGATGATTGGGATCATGAGGGGTATTATGAGGGATGTTAGGATATTGAGGTGGAAATAGAGGGTTATGATATGGATATGAAGGGATAATTTGATCTTGACTTAGAAAGCAATTATTGGATAGAGTGGACAATGTGTGTTTTTCTTGATTTTGAATGGAATAGAAGGAATATAATGATCTTTCTTATGATATTGATTTGAATGGGACCTAAAGGGATAAGTTTCTCTTCATATAGAAATGGATCATCTTAGTGGAGTGAAAAGGGATGATGGGATTATCATGAGATTTTAGAATGATGGGATTTTCTCAAAACTGGATGGGATTGGAGATTTTTGGTATCTTGATCTTGACTCATTTAAGGAGTTGTTTCTTCATGATTTGGATTATCCTCTTTAAAAGGATTTAATTCTGATTTTGGGGTATGAATTCAGATGTGTATGCAGGATTCATGAATATCTTTATCATACTGGCATGATAGGAATATATTTTGAACTAGACTCTCTAGAGAGGGATTGATTGGCAATGAAGTGTATTATGGTGTTAGATTTAGGACTTTTGAATTGTAAAAGGGATTTTTATTAAGGAATGGATTAGCTTGGATTACATGCTTGTCTATTTTTGATAGCCCTTGGCAATAAACTTGAAAGGTTTTACTAATGGGTGATTTATTTTATGGAGATGGAGTGAACCTACTAAGTACAAGGCTACTAGGGTACCTTAAGGCTCACACATTAAATTTATTAAGATGGATACTATTGATAGGATAATCCAAAGGTTCCCCCTCAAGTGTAGAAATTCTATAAACTCCAAATTCATAACTAGATATAATGACAAAGGGTCCTGACTAGCTACGCTCAAATTTTTATTTCTTATTATAGTATTGTAAATTGTAACTCTATACAATTTACATCACTTTTTATGCCCTACCTTACTGTGACCCATTTTATCTCTCATCCAAGCCTATTTCTAACCTTTTACCTTGAAAGTAGTCCCATTTTTTCACATGGTTGTATGAACCTCTGTCTTGGGTTATGTACACCAAATCATTGGCTTGTTCACCTTGTTTTTGGTGGATAATAGCGTCTGAGGCACCCTTGTCCTAGATAGTGGCACTTGGGGTGCCCTAAACACCCCAAACCAGGGACAAATTTGAATATCCTAATGCACATTTCCCACTAGTTGGTTCTGGACCACAATGTCTCAATTTGATCATTGGAGGTCAGCCTAATCAATAAAATACCTTCAAAACCCTATATAAGAGCATTCTTATAATTTATTTTCACATTACAAGGCATCTACAATTCATCAATCACATGAATTCTTATCAAACACTATCATCATCAATCATTCATTGAGCATCAAGGAAAATTTTCATCTCACTATATCATTCAAACATTCTTCAAGATCTACACATCATGGAGTATAAAAATTACATCAATCTTCATGCAATCAATGTGTTTATGATTAGGTCATTTATTTCTTGTCATGTAATATCATGTTATTGCATCAACACTTGTGATGACATTCAAAGAGCATTGTAACATCAACTTACAATTGTCTACAAAATATTTGAGGTATAATATTCATCATTTAATTCAATATTTTAATTCATTTCAAGGGTAAATTCCAACATGGGGTTTGATCTAGGAAAATCCCTACATCTTTCTCTCTTTTGCATATTCCATTTATAGGTTAAGGAGTTGTAAATCTGGAATTAGGCAGAGTAGATAGAAATGACCAGATCCAACTTTTCAAGTACAAAAAGTGTTGGAGAGGGCCACCCCACACACCTGTGTCTAACAATTTTTTGGCAAAACTTTTGTGATAGATTTTGAGTGGCATTTTAGTTCTAGAAAGGTTTATTTTATTTTCATTTGACATTCCAAGGAAAGGGTCACCCAAAGCATCATTGTCCTTCTTTTTCAGACTCAAATTCCAATCATAGGTTATGTTCATCTTCCTCACTCTATATAAGTGTTTACATACTCTTATCAAATCTACAACTATGTATTTTTGTAAATTTATCTCAATTTTCCATCTTTAGCTCTAGATCTAGCATTCACTTTACATTTTTAGAGTATCCAATTCAACTCAAATAAAGAGACCACCTGAAATCAATCAACATTCATCCTTAGGGAGTGAATATACTAATTTTGTCTCCCTTTAAGGCAATCATTGTGTGAAATAGGTTCATTCCTTGTTTACAATAGCTAAACTAGTGAATCTCTATTTCAGCACCTTACATTTTGGTGAACCCAGCACTTTCAACATCTTACATATTTCTGATTTGGTTTTTTAGACTTGATTTTTCATAATAGAAATCAAAAAATCTAATTGGTTTTTAATTTCACATGTGATTACATTACTCGTTGATTATTTTGATCAAAATCATGTGTTCAATAATATCTTGTTTTCATTTAATGTTGCTTGCATTCATTCATACAAACTTTAATGTATTTCAATATGAGAGTTCCAAACATTTTTCCTACTTCAAGTCATTTCTCAAATCCTTCATACATGCTTTTATTAAACTTGCCTTAAGATTGAGAGGGGGAAGGTGAAGTCCAGACCTAATACTTGAAATTTATTGCTCAATCCATAATTTATTTAACCTTATTCTTCTTAGCAACAATGAAATATATAACAAAGAATTAGCATGCACAAGAGAACACCAGATTTAAATGAAAAACCTAAATAAATAAAAACCACGGTGAAAGTCAGCTCGCAATATATGAAATGATTACAATATTATTTTAGATTCATTACCAAGGAAGCACACTAGTCCTTGAAAGACTTGTAGGCTAGAGCACACTATTCTAGGGTCAAATACAATGCTTATAGTCTAAAAAATACTTCTTCAGAGCAAGATACAAAGAATATATGAATAAAAAACAAATAGGCCTTAAAAAAATTACCTCCAACAATCTCTTGATATGAAGTTGTCCTTGAATCTCTACTTCAAGAAACCAACTTCATAATAGTCACCACAAACTTTCTCTATCACAACTTTGCATTAATAAATTTTGTAAATAATATAATCATATAGGAATAGTTCACACATTAATCCACTCACTCATCTACATCATATACATTAATAAGATCTTCTATATATACCATCTTCATCATTGTAAACATCAATAAGGTCAACTAGAACATGAGACAAGCAGAAGTCCTATCAAGTCATCCACCAACACTTAATTATGGTTAAAATAGTCCAATCTAGGAGATAGATCAGACATAAAAATAACATTAAATTTCTTTCTAAGAAGTTAGAATCAATCCACATGCTATCATACATCTTCCAAAGGTCAACAAAACGGTAATATGTAGATACACAAAGAAGCACACTAGAAGTTGTCTTAAAACATGTCTTTTAGATGAAAAATCCAAATGTGGATACTCACACACTAGAATAGGACCCAAAATCAATTTAATACAAACTTATAAGCAAGCCAAGACATCCAAGGATTCATTGCAATTCAAGGAACAATACCAATCTATAGAACTAGAGCACTTAGCCAAAAGAACATATAATTTTTCAATCACAATGCACCATCATATAGGACTTCTAACATCATGTGAAGCACATCATGATGTTTCATGAACATTCAACAACATTGTCAAATCCTTCTTTCACCTCTCCACATCAAATTCATATTGGCACAACATAATCGATGTTAAATACTTCATTCTGAATAGCCAGTCAAGCACATAACACAATATCACTACTTGTAGATGACATTAGCATTTGACTATTGAACTGAGACAAGACACAAACATTGTAAACATGTCCTCTAAGCCATAACATATGAAAAATCAATGCAGAGAATTTTCTAAACCAATTTTGATAGAGAAATAGACTGTCACTCAACTCCAATCCTTAATTACATCAGTTGCAACATAAAGGACCTAAAAAGATAAGAGTGCAATATCCACAAAACATAAAAATTATATCCAAGTTTGTAAGACCATTTCTATAGATGTAGACGAATAGGGAGAATTCTTCTAGAAAAGCATCAATATATACTTATGTACCAACTTTCCTTATCAGTCTTCTAGGGACCAACCTATCCAGAAAAAAGCATCTTATCTATTGGTACATCATCCTCATTATTTTGTCATTAATGTAATCCTCATCTTAATATCTCAAACCATCTAAACTTAATCATGTAATCACTATCATTAACCATATTGTAAGCAACATTAATATTATTAGTACAACATATTTATTGTAGAGATCAAACACCAAGAAGGTGGACATCCATAGATCATTTGCAACCAATATCCTTTTGTTCTTTACATCAACCTCTTCATACCAGTCATGCAAATCATGATGACAATTGACAACTAGTAATTAATACAATTGTTAGGAAAATGGTGTCTCAACCATGCAATAATAAAAGGTTATTGTTGATACGTTAGCAATGGGGGTTCCAGGGAAGCACCCTCAACTTAGGGGTTGCAAGGAGTTCCCTTTTTGTTGGCTCCAGTCTTGTCATCAACTAGCGTTCCAAGGTTTGGTGCATCTCAACAAGGAATTTTGGGGGCAATACCCTAAAACAAAATTTCACTTACAATTTATCATTGTAAATCTTGACCATTTGTCATTAGATCATAGATCTAATTATGTTTATTTTTAGCACTTCGTGTGTCCTAGAAGGTAACCCTATTTTATGGGGGCATTGTATTTTGGCTATGTATTGTGATGTATTTGAAGAGTTTGATAGTTGTTGAGCTACCTTTGGATATCTATTGGTGATACTCCTATGAGAAGCTTTCTCTACAAGTATATTATAATATGTTGTTTTCTGAATAATATATTGGGTGGTTTTTGGAGTGTGCAGTTTTCTCTCTCGAAAGGGTTTTCCCTATGTAAGTTACTATGTTGTAGTATGCATGTTATTTATATTTATTTATGTTAAGTTTTAGTAACTATTGGAAAGATTTATAAGTTTTTACATTACCCTCCTCTCAAGGTTAGTGTACAAAGTTGTTTTGCTACTTAACTTACAACAATCTCATTATCGCAACCTCAAAAATTTCAATCATTGATTTATAATACACCAAACTAATGGTAAACAATCAATAAAAATAGTATTTTGTTATCTCTATATTACCACATAAGAAACAAGGCAAAACTCATCATCACAAGAACAAGTATCTTCATCAATTATTTTTGTAGTCACATAAATCTGTCCAATTTAATTAAATGAATATTCCCTATTTATTTGATTAAAAATCCACTAGCCATCAGTTAATTAAATTAATATTTAATTAATTCACTTTCAAACATTCTCTTATTAATTAAATAAATTATTCAATTTATTTTAATTCATTCATTATACCAAATTCACAAATCAATTAAATGAATAAATCATATTTATTTCATTTTAATCCCCTTTTCCTCTTTTAAATAAATTAAATAAAACATTTATTTAAATCATAAATCCCCCCCACTTGTATTTTCCTACAAATGCAACTTACACACATTTATTGAAATAAATAAAATTTATTTTAAATAAAAATCCTACTTTCCCTCACCCACCAAATCCACTTGCATTTCTAAATCCCCTTCTAGATTCTTCTAACCCCTTCCTAATTAGCCCAATCCATCCCCTAATTATTGTCACAATCCTAAGCAACTTGAAGTCACTTCTCAAAGACTTCAAAGTCTTTGAAAAGCATTAAATGCTTTGTGTGTTCAACAATTTAACCTCCAAAGTCTTCCAAAACCACTAATGGCTCTTACATGACCATTTATGGCTCTTACATAACCATTTATGATTATTTCAACTTGTACTCATGTGTTTCCTCAAGCATTTATTGCTTTGACCATGGTTATCCCTTTTGCCTTTGCACAAGAGTTTATCCATTGGATAAAAGCTTTATTCTTTGAATAAAGAATTTATTCATTCAACCCAACCTTGACCTTAACTCCCAAGTTAACTCTCAGGTCATGTCAAGCATTTAATGCTTATTCCCTCTCCTCTCAACCTATCTCACACTAACATTTGTCATCCTAGGATTGGGTTGAAAGCCATCACATGAATTGAATATCATTCAATCCTGACCCTTGTTGAGATTACTCAATCTCAACCATCCATTGCTCCATTTTTCCTATAAATAGAGCCCATTTCTTCATAATCCAGATCCTGAAAACTTGTATGCATCTAAGTTATAGAGAATTTTAGAGAGCATTTAGCATAAATCACTAATATCTTGTCATTTTGGTTTAAAATAAATCATTTTAGCATCATAGCATCTAGTATTAGCTTTTTATTCACATTTAGAGTAAATACTTCATTCTCAAACCTCCATAAGCATCCATAGTGCAAAAAGGTGTTGAGAGCTACACTAGTTTGGAACTTGGAGAGGAGAGGAACAAAGGAGAAGGAGCTAAGAGAATGTTAGGAGGCATTTGGAGATGTCTCATCATATTTACCTTCCTAGTTAAATATTCTCTCATGTTTTTGGTATCTCTTTTGGTATGCCTATTTAGAATAATCTTTTGTTGCTAACACTAATGTTTTTCTCTTGTGTGCGTGTTGTCATCGAACAGATTTTCTAACCCTTTTTGCAGAGCATCGATTTTTATAATACATAACTGGCAAAATAGTATCCGAGTATTAGTATTGTCAACATGTCACCATAGTATGCTAGATATCCACATTAATAGGATGGACATAAAACATCTTCTCAATTCACACTTGAGATCCTTCACAATCTACATCATCCATTATATCAATCACATTATTTTTTGTCCATAGTCATCTTACCAAATTACACCAAGTGACAGTATCTGATAAGAACTATTAGCAATATGCTGGATTTGGTTAAGTGTTGTCATTGATGTCAACATTGTATCCCAGTTGGAGACTATCCTGCTTGGATCTTGATGGTATGATGAAAGAATAAGTATCTGGTAGAATACTAAGAGGGGGGGGGGTGAATAAGTATACTTAAAAATTAATATAAACTCCCAAACTCAAATTTAAACTCACAAAGTAAACTTTCACTTATCAAGATCAATACTCAACATCAACCAACATCAACCGGTTTGACTATTATGACAACTAAATAGTAAACAACTTCAATCTTGTAAACATAAAAAATGCTTAATCATAAGTCAACATATTCATCTCTCAATGCTTTCAATTATCATGCCCTATCAGAATAGTTTAGTAGTTAATCAAATCAATAAATAATATCATAACCACGAAAGCATTCACCACTTGACACAAATATTTATACGTGGAAAACACAAATAGGTAAAAACCATGATGAGATTAGACTCACAAGGATACCTATCTAAACTCTTCTAAAGTTCACCCTATTAGGAGCCAAACCTATTAAAGCTTTTACAATAAGTCTTGTTAAGAACTAATTTTAGTTAGGAATCACCCGGTTAAGGGATTTACAAATATGCCTTGATGAAAAGCACAATACCCTATTAGGAGTAACCTCGTTGGAGGATTTGAGAATCCAAACTAATGGACTACCGTGTTAGAGGATTTAGAAAGTAACCAATCTTGTTAGAGCTTACCCGGTTAGGGGATTTCAATTTTTGTTGTAATTGTGAGAAAACAACAACTTTTCTTGATATGTTTGAATAGCATTACATCTGCTTGATCAGATCCTTCTTAAGCTTCAATCTGCCTTTACTCAAATTGCAGATCCATCTACTGGCTAGGCAACCACACACTCAACTAGTTTTTGCCAACACTTAACAAAACAATATCATCTAAATTAAATACAAATCAACTAGGTCCATAACACAGCCAAAACCTAACTCTCATCATCGAGATTACAAACAAGTCAGTACAATCCTGACCATTAGAAATCATAACAATCTCTTCATATTAATCAAGAAAATTCCAACCACTCCATGATCACCACTTCATCAGACTTTGTAACTCATCACACTCTATGCATTAGATGCAGTCCACTTTACTCCTTTCCAAGATAACAAACATGCCAAAACAATATGAACAAATCCTCATACAATGATCACACATGTCTCCGTCATTATCGATCAACACTAGATCTTAAATCAACAAACTTGATCGGTTAGGGTTTAACAAAAAACAACTGGTAGGTTTTACCAGTTACATAACATAGAAAGGTTTAACCCTTTACACCAGTTCAACTTACAAACTACCATATACCGGTTTCCAACATCTTCCTTAAAGTTTATCATATCGGTTACAAGACAATAACAATAACAACAATAACATTAGAAATATCATGAATATCATTTACCGGTTCAATTGACATCAATGACAATATATCATTAATGCAATCTATATGCAAAATGACAACAATCTCCCCCTTTGGCATTGATGGCAATACAAATATCAACACCTCTAATTGTTGTTGTGGATTGGTGAATAGGGATCCTAGTTTACATTACCAAGTATTCACCATGCTTTTTCTGTCTTCTGTCTGTCACTGGTTCAGTTAATCAGACACATAATTCTTCTCCTCAATCACATAATTCTTCTCCCCCTTTGACAACAACGCCAAATTGAAAGTAAAACATGTAATTCCAAGTTGTCACTATGCATCAACATAATGCGACTTGATGCTCCCCCTGTGGAATACGTCCACTTCCAAAATAATCAATCCATGTAAGATTCTACAAGTAATTCAGGGACTGATGCAATCAGCATCATTTTCAACTGACTTCATGAAGAGGGACAACCCCCAACTGACTTCTAATTTACTCAAAAGTGGTCTTAGGCAGAGGTTTGTTAAAGATATATGCAAATTGCTCCTGGGTAGAAACATGCTCTAAGATAACATCTTTACTTTAAACTTTTTCCCTCAAAAAGTGATATTTCAATTCAATGTGCTTAGTCCTTGCATGCAAAATAGGATTCTTATAAATATTTATTGCACTTGTATTATCACAAAAAATCTTTATAGGTTTTGATATCTTCATCTTAAAACCTTCCAAAATGTACCTCATCCAAATTGCTTGTGTGCAATTCATGTAAGCTACAACATACTCAGCTTCAGCAATAGATTATGAAGTACAACTTTGCTTCTTACTACATGAAACTAGCCTTCCTCCTATAAATAATGCTCCACCAGTAGTACTCTTCCAATCATCAATATTTCCTGCCCAATGAGCATCAGTGTATGGATTCAAATCAAAGTTTCCTCCATATGGATACCATAACCCATAGTCAACTGTACCTTTCAGATATCTAAAAATTCTCTTATTTTCTATCAGATGTGCTTCCTTTGGATTTTTCTAAAATCTAGCAACTATACCAACTGCACGGGCAATATCCGATCGACTGTGAACAACATAGTGTAATTTTTCAATCAATGATCTATATTCATTTTCATCTACAAACTTAGATTCATCTTCCTTGGACAATTTACAACCTGTAACCATTGGAGTTCCAACTACTTTACAGTCCCTCATGCCAAAAGTCTTCTAAACCTCTTTCACATACTTAGACTGAGTAATAAAAATACCATTCTTCATTTGCTGTATCTGAAAGCCTATGAAATTTTTTATTTCCGCTACTAATGACATCTCAAAATCATTCTCCATTTCATTTGCAAAATTGTTGATCAATAAATTATTACCTCCAAATATAATGTCATCAACAAATACTTCACTGACCAATATTTCATCTCCTTCAAACTTGAGATAAATGTTGTTGTCATTACTAGTTCTTGCAAAGCCTATCTTCATCAGATGTGTATGAAGTTGTTCATACCATGTTCTGGGTTCCTGTTTTAATCCATACAAAGCTTTATGCAATCTGCATACCATGTCTTCCTTATATGTTAATGCATAACCGTCAGGCTGCTCTATATAAACCTCTTCTTCCAATATCCCATTCAAAAATGCAGACTTAGCATCCATCTTGTATACCTTGAACTTCTTATGGGTTGTAAATGCAAGTAATGTTCTTACTCCTTCCAGTCTTGCTACCAGTGCAAAAGTTTCACCATAGTCTTCTCCTTCTTCTTGCACATAACCCTTGCAAACTAATCTTGCCTTGTTACAAACTACAACACCATCTTCATTTAACTTGTTTCTGAACACCCATTTAGTACCTATAACATTCTTGTCTACCGGTCGGGGTACCTGGGTCCAAGTGTTGTTCTTCTCAATTTGATCCAATTCCTCTTCCATTGCTTTCACCCAATGATCATCACCAAATGCCTCCTTAGCACTTCTAAGTTCAATGGTGGAGATCATGCAAGAGTTCTCTCTAATTTTCCTTGTAGTTAGTATTCCAGCATCCTTATCCCCAATAATCTGCTCAGGACTGTGATTTAGTCTCACATATCTAGGAATAACATGATCATTCTCTTTAGGTTCAACATCTTCATTGTCTTCTTCCTCTGAATTCATTTGTTCTGGTTGAACAAGTACATGAAGATTTTCTTTACCATTTTCTGATTTAACAATTTTAGGTTCCAAAAGAAAAATTTGAGGATCTTTGTCCTTTCTCTCTGAACCGGTTCCTTCTAAAATTTTAGGACATTCATCTACACGAACATCAACACTCTCAACAATTCTCTGTGTCCGGTTGTTGAAGCATTTGTAGGCCTTACTCTTGGTGGAATAGCCAAGAAATATGCCTTCATCACTTTTAGCTTCAAACTTGTTGATGTAATCACCTCTTTTGATAAAACATTTACTACCAAAGATCTTAAAATAGCTAACATTAGGTGATCTTCCATACTAGTACTCATAAGGTGTCTTGTCCTTACCTCTTTTCACCAGAACTTAGTTCATTGTGTAGACCGTTGTACTTACAACTTTTGTCCAAAATGTTTTTGCTACATTTCCTTGTATCAACATAGTTCTAGCTGCTTCAACCATTGACCGATTGTTCCTTTCTTCTATAGGATTTTGCTATGGTGTCCTTGGTGTAGAAAGTTGTTGCTTGATACCATTATCATCACAATACTTAATGAATTCCTCAGAAGTAAATTCACCGCCTTGATCTATTCTCATACATTTTATCTTTTTGCCACTCTCTTTCTCAGCTAAGGCTCTGAATGACTTGAATTTACCAAAAGATTCATTCTTATCCTTCAAGAATGTGACCCACATCATCCTTGAACAATCATCAGTGAAGATCATGTAATATCTATCACCTGAAATGCTTTTAGTTCTTATTGGTCCACATAGATTTGTATGAACCAAATCTAACAAGTGCTCTACCAAGAAGGAATTGCTCTTGAAAGTTGAAGAAATCATCTTTCCTAACTGACATTCTTTACAAGGAGCATTAACCGGTTTGTCTATCTAAGGTAGACCTCTTACTGTGTGTGTGAAAAAGTGGTCTATAGCTGAAAGCACAACACTTCAATTAAGTCATTAAATGCATGGTTAGTAAATAATAATCAATCAATAATAAACCATAACAAAGAGACTAATTGCCTTCTAAAAGATGCGAGTATAAGATTGCTCTCAAATTTTTATAAGCAATACCAATGACTAGACTACACCAAGAGGAAGGATTTAATCTATATGATATTAACTATATGGATAGAAAATGGATGAATAATTCAAGCAAATAATCAATTCAAGCAATATGAATTCAAGCAAATATGGATTCAAGCAAATATGGGTGAGTAAAACTCAATATGGATGCAAATAATCTAAAAAGCACAATGATCTTCAATGACTCTAGAGCAAAATTAGCGTGATAATAATCTCCAAGCGTGTTCTCAAAAATCTCTGGGGTGAATTGAAATGAGAGATGACTAAATTTATAGAGAATCCTCAAGAGAAAAGCTGAAAAAAGCTCCATTTAGGATTAATTGCAAATAATTGAGAAATCAGGTTTAATTAACCTTGAGATAGATTCCGATTATAGCTTAATTGAAATGCATTCAAATTAGAAGTCCAAGTTGCATTGGAAATAATAATAAATTAATTCCATGCATTTGTGATAAAAATAGATAATTCTTTTATTTATTCAAGAAAAGAGTCTTTTCAATGCAACTGAACTTCTTTTTCTGAAAAGCTTTGAGTTCCAATTTTAGAGAATAATTCAATAATTCAATTTACTTACTTTTCTGATTTCAAGTTCTAAATTTAGAAAAAGAAATAATATCTCAAGTTTGATTTCTCTCTCAATTCAATTCTTTTATTTTATTTTCAATTCAACTCTTGCTTTGTAATTGATTCCTCTTTTGTAATAAATTAATTCCTTTGCATGATTAAATGGCAAATTTATTAATTAATTAAATATGCAAGGATATTTAATAAATTAAATAAGATAATTGATCAAAATGATATTCTTGGAAATGATTCAATTAATTAAATGAATATTTAATTAATATTGAGTAATTGATTTGCCATGTGATATTTGATGATTAAAGAATTAATAATATGCTCAAGATTGATTTAATTGCCTTTGGTTAGGACCTTGGTGATGTTGTAAAGATTAGGGGCCCATGGTTTAGATGACCATTTTTAGGGCATTAAATTTGCCCCTCTTTGAATTAATGTGCGAGCAGCGCGTTGGTTCAAAGAATGTGTGATGTCTAGAAGATGCCAGTAATGAACTTGATTGATCACAAACCAGATGAAGAGCAAGGTGTTTAGCTTGATTCAAAGAGAAAAAGTTGAATGAAGTCTGATTAAAGCGATACTGATCCCAAACTCGATTGAACTGAAGAACGATAGAAACAAAAGATACTGAACTTGAACTTGACTGATCAAGAAGCAAATCTTACTGATCTAGAACTTGATTGATCTAGACTCAATGAGTGATGATAAAAATTGATCTTGAACTTGATTGATCAAGACATGATGAGCGAAGATAAACTATTTAGCTTGATCAAGAAACAAATACTGAACACCTACTTAGATTGAGTGTGATCAAAGATACTCTTTAAACTTTTGATTGAGTTTAAACGAATAATCAGTTTGATGTAAAGTGATGAAACTGATTAACATTAAGAGATTGATTTAGATCAAAGATAAATATCAGTTTGATTTGAAGCGATGAAACTAATATGCCCCTAGTGATTGATTCGATTCAGATAAATTGAGAGATCTCAACTTGATGTGAAGCAATGAAGTTGAGATGCCCCTTAGCAATAAGAACTTATTTTCTTTAGTTGAAAAGATTTTTCTCGACTTTTGATGAAGATTTGAAAACTTTTCTTGACCTGTGAGATGCCCCCTCGGGAGTGAAATCAAAAAATATCAAGGGATTGATGATTATAGGCAATTGTGTGGCGAAAATAAGTTATTTGAGCACAAATTGATTCTAAGGAATATTTGAAGAATTCGGCATTGATTGATGACTTAAGCACAGAGTTGATTGTAAGATTGATGTGTAGAAATGAAATTGATATTCAACATTAAAATTGAGCGCAATTTGAAGAAAGAATGAGCATTTGATGAAAAGAGCGCTAAGGGGTCCAAATTGTGAAATTGAATAGCAAAATGATCTTGAATTTTGATTTCGATCCCAAAAATGGAATCAGAATGGGCAAATTAGCTAAGGGTACAATTTTCATGTCCATTGGAGCAAGTTGAAAAATTAGGTTTTTGGCTATATATGGGACAAAAGTGTCATTTTCAAATCATTTTAACCCTCCCAAGTTTGAAAATTCAAAAATCCTTCTGCAAAGAAAATGGTGGTCCCTACTCGTCAGCATCGATTTGAGTGCCAGAGACATCATAATCAACCCCAAAACTATGAGCTAGTGGTAAGTGATCGATCTTAAGCCTCTTAATGTTTTCAATTTTGAATTTTTTGCTCATTTTTCAAGTTTTTCGCATGTGTGGGGTCGGGTTTCATGTTTTATCATGTGAGACAGGATTCCATCTCATACGAGTAACTGGTAAATTATCTTATGTCATTTGAAGTCATTAGAATTGTCATTCAGGATGCACCCTTGTATCATACGACAGGTCTGTAAAAAGACCATTTTGTCATGTGGAGTCCAATAAATTGTCATTTGGGGTTGTTTTGTTGTACGAGAGCTATTCCTAACTCATATGAGATTCTGTCTCTCTATGTTTTGTCATTTGGGAGATAGTGAGCATTTTTGAAGGTCTAAACATGAAATTTTGATTTTGCATTTGACTTAAGTGGATTTGCTTGATGTTTTACTTCTCGTGTAGGCTCATTTGGAATGTTTTCTGATGCTTCGTTGTTGGGTTTTTTTAGGTTTGATTACCTATTGTGCTCTTTAGATGCATTTATCCTCCTGCTATGGCATTAGTTTGACATTTATTTGGGGTTGAGTAGGCTCATATTGATGTATGTGGTTTGACTCATCTTCTTAGTTTACCAGATATCCGTGTGAATCACGGAATGCTCATGACATTGGTAGAGCATTTCCATTCAGAGCATAACACGTTTCATTTGTCGGTGGGGGAGTTGACTATCATTCCTGAGGATGTATATAGGATCCTTCGTATCCCTTTTGCTGGGGATAAGGTGGATTATGATTCAGGGCACCTTACAGGATTATAGGCAGTGAGACATGTCTTTAGAGATCCTAACATTTTGACCCATTCCATTAGTTGGGACATATTGATGAGCAGATACAATGAGGCATTTCCTCTGCCGTGTGTTCGAGCAAGATTTATAGGTTGTTTCTGATGCCAGATAGAGGGCACTAGGGTTTCCAATGTGGTTAGGGCAAGATGTTGATGAGATTGATGGAGACCCCTCAGAGGCTTGGCTGGGGCTCTTTCTTACTGGCTCACATGTATCACGAGATGCATGAGATCGTATATAGAGATGGCAGGAGCATGGCCATAGGTGTATATATTTTACAGGTTTGGGTTTGGGAGCATCTTCCCATTTGTTGGCCGATGGTAGATGATAGTAGAGAGCTTGGGAAGCCAATTATATATAGGTATGCCGGTTATATTACACAGCCCCATCTGGGCAAGATAGATTTTTGGCAGCGACAGCTAGATGATTTGATAGTCATAGTGTGGAGACCGTGTAGAGGTTTGGAGCCATGGGATGATTGACGGCTAGTCCACAGGGACCTTTTTGTCATGCGTCCACTTATTGGGAGATCATAGACTATTGTGGAGTGGTTCGTCGTTTCTCGAGTGATGAGGAAGTATGGCCAGCCTCAGGGGATCTCGCAGGAGTTTACAGCATATGCGTGTTATGTAGATGAGGAGAGACAGGGATGGTCTCCATGATTATCTTATGCCTTGGCCATGTAGGAGTTGATTGGTCTACAACACCTCAGATGGGATTATATGGATGTGGGGGTATTGCCCCAGTGCAGAGATTGGTTCTAGCAGCATCCTTTTCCTAGGTTTACTGATGAGGGTGAGCAGGCACTGCGCATTGAGGATATGCAAGATGATGCTCCCACATAGGTATAGGGATAGGGTCTGAGACAGGGACAAAGATGAGAGGCTCTGAGGCAGACAGGTGGTGATCCTAGTGCTAGTAGTAGCAGGGTTCCAGCTGAGGGGTGAGGGTGGATCCCTTGGGAGAGTAGGAGTGAGATTAGGTGGAGCTGAGGAGGAGTGAGCAGCTCTGAGATAGGTCAGGCAGTAGTGAGAGGAGTAGGGTGGTACTGGAGGTGGAGATGGGGGTGGAGAACTAGCGAGAGAGCAAGGGACAGACATAGGATGGTCGATGAGAGCATGCCTTGTAGAGCTACAGTCACAGCTGATAGTGGGTCAGACTCAGTTGGCAGAGCAAGATCGTCAGCTTACGGATCTGAGAGCAGAGCGCAATTGTCAGGTCATGACGATGAGAGCAAGGTGAGACACCCTCCAATAGGAGGTTTTGAATTAGAAAAGCAGGGCAACCTACTATGTCGTAGTATATAGCATTGCAGTTCCAGTAGCACAATAGGTGATTCCTTGTTTTTAGTATATGGCATGTTCTGAGGGAGCTTGGGCACCTCGACAGGATCCTGATCACCAGGCTCCTCCTCTTCCACCAAGCGATGAGGGAGAGACTCAGAGCTAGATATTATTATTGTAGCTCTGATATATTTTTTATAGACACGCCCATTTTTTTTATAGCTTATACAATTCTTTCTCCGATGGAGTTTGTATATGTCATTTGACATCATTTTATACCTTTAGACTTGACATGATATATATATATATACGAGATTCGATTTGACTTCATTGTACTTGTGTTGATTCGTTTATGAGATGTCTTTTATATGCTTTGTTCTATATGTATGCATTTGTTTTCAAAATGAATGTATGTAATGCAAATGATTATGGATGTCTATTTTTATTTCTTTTCATATGCAAATAGATGAATGTGCAACTAAGTAATGAATAATGCCATTTTTAAAATTTTTCTATGCAATAAGATGAATGCAGATGAGTGAATAATGAAATGTATGAAGCTATATTAAATGTTATGTATGCAGCTAAAACATCTCAAAGCACAAGTACTTGATCAAAGAAATGATGATAAATAGACCACTTAGCATAAGAAATAATGATGCTTTCAGCTCTCATTCAGAAGATAAAGAGATTATTACCATACCGAAATCACTCTAAATTCACAAAAATGTGGAGTGATATGCAAAATGATATGCGAAATGCAACCTAAACCTAGTCACTGGATTTAAAATACTTAAGATTCATCACTGAGCATAATGAACACAACAGGCAAGTTAGAGTTCCTTTCTTTCTCAATGTGCAATATTAATTATCTTGTCCGCAATGACCCTTTTTTCGTTCATATCCTTGGATAGATTTCGCAGGGACCCGAATTGCATCATAAAGAAATTCCCTCAAAACAAACAAAGAAATGATATAGACCTCCCTGTAGCATACACATAAGTGGAGTCAAGGTATGTGAGGCGATTTCACCTTGATGTGAAGGCTCTTATTACAGACACCCAGCTAATTTAAATGTTTCCAGATCATCAGAATCATTCCTACAAGCAGAAAACAAAGAAAATATTATGCCCCCAATCATTTCTCCTCTTAGTCACAATAGACTTCCTCGAGTTACTCAGAGGGATAATAATCAAAAACCAATATAAAAAGACATCACACAAAGAAAATTGTTCATTCATAGCTCAAACTATTTAGTGATTATTTTTGTTATGTTGTTTTGCTTGTTTACTCAGTGATAAAAACTCTTTGGTATTTAGGAGACAGGTGACTAACTCAGAGTGGACGACCAGGTTTCACTAATAGAAAGATGACTTGGTTGGCACTACTTAGGACATGTGAATTGCTTTGTCGAGTAACCTAAGACTAGGACGTTGATCAATTTCAAGTCATGAGGGTTCCAATGAACTAGGATGTCACGAAAGTGACTAAAAAATATGTACAAGTGAAAGCAAAGATGCATGAAAATGGGAAATGCCAATGTTGCGTTGATAGATGGAGCGCTTGAGTACAAGAGGCACCTGCTTGGGAGAGATTCTTTTTTTTTTTTTTACCAAGGTGCTTGTTTACTAGGTTTTCACCAGGGCATTTTCTCTCTTTATATTTTTTTCTTTTTCTTTCTTTTTCTCTTTTTTTTGTATTTTATGATTTTTTCAGATTTTTTTTTTTTTTCAAGACTTTTTCTGATTTTTAGTATTTCTTCTAGACTTTTTCCAACTTTACATGTTGATAGCATAGAAAATGCTAAGTGAAGAATTTCTTCAAGTGGATGGTGTTAATCAGTTCACGGAGTTGTTCTCCTTCTGAGTTTGAGAGTTGATAGGCACCAGAGCCAAATGATGTAGTAACAATGTAGGGACCCAGACAGTTGGGTTCAAACTTCCCTTTATTGTCATGAAATTGTTGATTTTTTGGATTTTCTCTCAGAACTAGGTCATCAACTTGAAATTCTCTTTATCAAACTTTCTTGTTATATCCTCTGGACATTCTCTTCTAATACACTCTGAGATGATCAAACACCACTTGCCGATGTTCATCCAATAATTTGAGTTCTTGCAATCTAGATATTCTATGATCTTCATCAGTAACAAGACCTTGCAAAGAAACTCTTAGAGATGCTATTTCTACTTCAATAGGTAGTACTGCTTTGGACCCATACACCAAAGAGAAACGTGTAGGCCCAGTAGGTGTTCTGATACTTGTTCTATAAGCCCATAGTGCAGGATTGAGCTATAGATGGTAATCCTTCCCAAATTTGTTCACTGTTCTGTGCAAGATAGTCATTAGGTTTTTGTTAGATGCCTCAGCTTGTCCATTACCTTGAGGGTAATATATCGATGACCAATGTTTCCTTATTTTGAATTTCTCACAAAGCTCCTCTAGATCTTTATTCTTAAACTATCCTCCATTATCAATCACAATGGATGAAGGTATCCCATTCCTGCAAATGATATAGTTTAGGATGAACAAGGTGATTTGTTTACCATTTGCTTTGATGAGCGGAACCGCTTCTACCCACTTGGTGAAATACTTAGTGGTCGTTATGATTAATTTATGTCTGTTGGATGATGCAAGATATATCTGACCAATGAGATCAAAGGCCCATTGCTGAAAAGGCCAGTGTGTAATAAATGGTATGAGGTCCCTTGTCAGGGCATGTATGAGATTTCCATGAAGCTGACATTTCTCACAAGTCTTAGAAAAATTGATGGCATCTTTTTCCATGTTTGGCTAGTAGTAGCTAGCCCATAGTAGTTTCTGAGCTAAAGTAAGGCCATTCGAATGAGATCCACAAATACCTTCATGAACTTCCAATAACACACATTTAGATTCTTCAATTTCTAGACATCTAAGCAATGTACTGTCCAAACCTCGTCTAAATAAATCGTTAGCTATGATTACATATCGTAAAGCATTTTGGGTAAGATTTCCAGGGATAATTTGGTCGCATAGATAGGAGTAGATGTGGCTGTATCAGGATGAGTCATGTCCAATAATAGAATAGACTATTTGGGTCTCAGGAGAATCATAAGCGGGGTAATATAACTCTTCCACTAGGAAATCAAAGCGAAAATTGGACTCCTGTAATTCAAGTATAGATGCCAAGGTGCCCATAACATCTGTTGCTCTGTTTGTGGATCTAGGAATCTGCTGGAATGATATTAAAGAAAAATACTTCTTAAGATCATCAACCATCCTCTTGTAAAGCATCAATTTCTCATCTTGATTCTGATATGTATCATTGATTTGATTAACCACCAGCTGAGAATCTCCATAGATATACAATTCTGCAACCTTCGATTCAATAGCTAGTTTTATCCCATTCACCAAAGCTTCATACTTTGCAATGTTGTTTGTGCAAGGGAATAGAATCTTATAAGACTTTGGGATTGAATACTTTTGAGGAGTAATGAATAATATGCCAGCACTTGAACCATTTTGAGTAAAAGACCCATCAAAGAACATTTTCCAAGGTTGTTGAGTAAGGTGCATTATAGATTCATCTGGAAACTCTATGTGTAGCAGTTGAGAGTCTTCAAGCAGAGCTTCAACAAGTTGATCAGCAATTACCTGTCCTTTTATGGCTTTGCGTTGCACATATTCAATGTCAAACTTTGTAAGGATCATGACCCATTTTGCCAACCTTCCTATAAGTGTTGCTTTATTGAGAAGATACTTGAGTGGATCAATTTTGGCCACCAACTTGACTAAATGTGCTAGCATGTAGTGTCTCAGTTTTGTGATGCAAAGACTAATGCCAAGCATGATTTTTCTATTATAGTGTAGTTCATTTCATAAGACACCAACTTCCTACTAATGTAATAAATAGCTCGGTCCTTTTTGTTGTCGTCTTGTTGGGCCAGAAGTGCCCCCAATGATGATTCAGTTACTGATATATATAAAATTAGTGGTTTACCCTAAATCAGTGGCATCAATATCAGTGGATTCAATAGGTACTCTTTGATTTGCTGAAGATGTTGTTCACACTGTTGATCCTAGTTGTAAATTACTCCTTTTCTCAATACCTTTGTGAAAGGTTGAGCTTTGTCTGCTAGCTGAGAAATGAATCATCTGATGAATTGGAGATGTCCCTGTAGACTTCCCATTTGACTGATGTTCTTTGGAGGCAGCATTTCCATTATAGCTTGGACCTTCTCAGGATCAACCTTGATTCCCTTCTTTGAAATGATGTAGCCAAGTAGTTTACCAGATCTCACTCTGAATGCACACTTCTTTGGATATAATTAGAGTTTGAACTTTTCCATTCTGTCGAGTATAGGACCCAACTCTTGAATATGCGTTGATCTTTTCATAGTCTTCACTAAGGTGTCATCAACATAATCTTCCATATTCTTATGCATCATATCATGAAAAATGGTAGTAACTGCTCTTTGATAGGTTGCTCCTGTATTCTTTAGCCCAAATGGCATGAGGTTCCAGCAAAAGGTTCCCCATGCATAGGTGAAAGCTGTCTTTTCTTGATCTCCAGGAGCTATTTTGATTTGATTGTATCCAAAGAATTCATCCATTAGTGAGTACATTTTGTACCCAGCAGTCATGTCGACTATCATATCAATGTTTGGGAATGGAAAGTCATCCTTTGGACAAGCTTTGTTAAGATCTCTGAATTCAGTGCAAACTCTAATAGACTTGTCTACCATTGACACAGGTACTATGTCTGAAATCCATTCATCATAATCTATAGCTCTGATGAATCCGTCTTTGAGTAGTTTTTCTAGTTCAACCTTGACTAATAGTGCTACATGTGGGTGAATCTTACGAAGTTTTTTCTTAACTCATTTTACTCCTGGTGTAATTGAAAAATGGTGCATAATGAGATCAGGATCCAAGCTTGGCATATCAGAGTACATCCATGCAAAGTTTATTTTCTTTTCTAAGAATAGCTGAGTGAACTCCTTCAATTCTTTTGCTGACAGTGATTGAGCTACATGAATGATATGTGGTGTCTCTTAACTCCCAATGTTCACTGGCTGAGTTGACTCGATCAATATGAAGGACCTTTCCTGGAAATGACTTGGCAGTCTATCAATTATCTCACCTTCAGGTGCCTCAGAGAGGTTTTTCACCTTTAGGTACGTCCTTTATTTTCTCTTTTTTAGATTTTGATACCACCACAATGTGGTTTTTGCCATCAGATCTTTTATTTTTATTTTTCTTGTTTTTGCGACTAAGATACTTGATATCCACTTCAGTCATATTTTTACTCTATTCATTGGTGGAAGAGTCTATAGGTTTGACTGCATTGAGATAAAAGGCTAATTTATAGTCATTGGCAAAAATAGGTATATTCATGGGCTAGTTTTGTAAGTACAGTCAATCAATTCGAGGTGTATTAAGGATAAATTTTGGATAGGTTCAAGAGCATTCACGGTATTGTTATCACAGCGGCCGATCGAAAAGTCGAGTTCCAAAAGAATACCTTGCATAAGTGTCTCGAGACCAGGAAGAGTCAGATCATGATTATTAAAGTTCACATTAACATTTAGTTGATCTAATCCGATAGACATACTTGTAACATTATTCACTACACCAGACTGGACGTCATATCATGGTTGAACAATGATAAGATTAGTAGATAAATTTTTATTGTTTGTATCAACTGATTCAGAATTTGAGGCTGAGTAGATATTGTTCTGAATAGGACTGTCATCAGAGTCATTAGGTGATGTTTCCAAGTCTTCTTCAAGTGATTTAGTAAGTGTATGTATGGTATCAACACCATCATCTTTAATACTGCAAGTTCCTTCATGTTGTGGTTCAATTGTCATTTATATCTGACATGCCTGTTGACATGATCTTGATGTTTTCGTGATTTGCTGTCCTCTACTCCATTCAGCTTCTTCTGGGCTGATAACTAGTTCTTGTTCTATAGCTTCCAACTCTTCTTGTGTAGTGCTATACCTTATTTGTTCTATTTTAGGATAGGGGTACATAGATGAGAAGCTTTCTGGTATTCTTCCTTCTTTCAGTCCTTGTTCATTATTTGCTTGTCTCTTTTGTCTAATTTCCTGTATTTATTTTTCTAGTTTTATGCGCATCAGCTCTTGAGTATCATCTATGACACCGCTAGACTCTTCTGGAGTTTCTGTAGTGGATGTGTCTAAGAGGTGGTCAGGACCCCATTCATACTCATTTGAATCAGTCTCTGAATCATCTACTTGCTGCCTGCCAGTATATGTGACTGGAACTTTTAGTGGTGCAAACAATTCTCTGATTCTTACTACATCTCTTATATCCTCAGGGACCTCAACTTCCTGTATTATTATAGATGATACCATCGAAGCTTGAGCATTGACTATTTCTTCTTTCTTGACTATTGATTCCTCTTTCTCTTTTCTACACTCCGCTTTTATTTGTTGAGTGTCTACTTCCTGTAATGTTAAAGGCAATATTCTTTTTTGCCACTTAGACTTAGAAACATGTTTTTGGTCTGATGTCTTTTTTGGATTGTATCCCAGTCCAACCTTATCATTTGTGGATTTGGTTTGTAGCTAAATTTGTTCAGTAATACCTTCCTTTTGTTTGCCTAGAGGACTAATACCTGAGTACCCCATGCATTAAATCATTTTGTAGCCAGGACCATATTGGTTAGAGGAAATCTCACAATTTCGTACCTCCTTATTTTGACTATCTTCCTTAAAGAGTCAGTTAAGAACAACATCCTCTTCTATTTCATCTGCCAAGGAGGTAGAAGACTGTACAAAGAGACCATCATATATGGTATTCAGAGCTGAAGTTTGTGTTCTCATAGCCTTTGATGGCTTGCCCAACTATTTTGGTAATGGAGGGAGAGAAACTAATGAAAGTACCAATTCTATCTTGTATTCATCCATGCCGGTATTTGTAATCTTCAATCTCTTTTCTAAGTCTTTCATCAGTGTTTCTAGATCTGCATTTGGAGAGGCTGCCCTATTATGAGGCACAAAAGTATCTGCACCTTTTGTTAATGCATTGCAAATGACATTTGTATCAGCAGGAATACTGACTTCAGCTTCGTTATAAGGAAACTTTAAGCATTGATGGTATGTTGACGGTACTGCCTTCATTCCATGAATCCATGCCCTGCCTAGTAATATATTATATGACAAAGGAATATCAAGTACTTGGAAAAGGACATCTCTTTCTACTGGTCCCACTCTTATAGGTAATGATACCAAACCTTTAGAAGTCCTTTCTTCTTCATCATAGGTTTTTATTGTTATTTTCTTGCCGGGATCAATGAAATTTTTCAGAGAATCCTAGTTGTGTAAGCAGACTGTAAGTACAGCTATTCAACCCCATGCCTCCATCTATCAAAACACATTTGACTCTATGTTTATGGACCATGGCTTCAATATGCAATGGCTAGTTATGTGGGTGATTTAGTGAGTTGTCATCTTCTTTAGAGAAGGTCAGATAGTGAGGTGAAGTCAGATGACCCACCATAGACTGAAACTGATCAATGTCTAAATCTTTTGGAATGTTGGTGGTGAGCAATGCTTTGTCTAGGATCTCTTTGTGAGAAGATGAGAGTTTTAGCAATTCAAAAATTGAGATTTGAGCATTTGTCCTTTTCAACTGTTCAACGACACTATATCCAGAAGATGATGATGAAGTTAACCTTTTAAATTTGTCCAAGGTTGATTCTTTCTATTTGTTTGGCAAGGCTGGTGGGTTTGATGTTGCTTGAGCCGAGTTGGAAGAGCTAGCTCCTTGGAGGGTGACTTTCTTTTAAGATCAAGTTAGAGATCTTGCATATCGCGATTGATTTGGTTTATCTTGGAATATAATCACATTGTAATATTTTGAGTGGGAAGGCTCAATAATGTTGATAATGTTGTCCTGACTGGTATAAGTATAATTTACCTTGGCACCTCCTTTGGTCTTTGAAGGATCACCTTGTTCGTAAACAGGCAAAGGGTCCTTAAATGCCTTATGATCTGCATTAGTCAGATGATTCCCAACAACAACTTTACCAATGTCTATGAGATCTTGAATCTCATGTTTCAGCTTCATGCAATTGTTTATGTTATGACCTTTACTCTGATGGAAGTCATAGTATTCATTTTTTCTCCACCATCTTGGTTTGACTTCTGGATCATATAGTCTGGACTTATCTAGTAGTTTTATCAAGTTGTTTGCCAATAGAGTTTTGAAAAATGATTCATATGATTCTTTGAGAGGAGTAAAATCATGCTTAGGTTTGGAAAGCCAAGGATTTTATTTGAACCATTCCTTTGCTTTCTTTGGTGGATTTTCTACTGCAGCCTCAATAGCTTTAAGTGCTTGTGTACCACTAGCCAAGTTGAACATTGTGGGCTTTGAGTTAGCTTTGACAGTGTCTACTACTCCATCATTAACAACATTCTTGTTGTTGTCTTTGCCAAATTTCCAATACTTGTTCTTCTCTTTAGAGCTAGATCCTAGTTGTGTTTCTTTCCAAGGCATGCTATCCCCCTTGTTTATGAGCACATCTTCCATTCGAATGGCATTATCTACCATTTTGTTAAATGATGGGTGTACTTGCATTTGTACACTATACTTTAGTTCAAGGACCAAGTTATTGACAAATATATCCATTTTCTCAGAGTCTGGGATAGGTTGAGAATACCTAGAAAACATCTTTCTCCAATGTTGGAGGAAAGTAAGAAGAGGCTCCCCTATTTTTTGTTTAGTATTGCAATGCTCGATCATAGTCACAGGATGTCAAATATTGTATGAGTACTATTGTCAAAATAGTTGGATTAGTTCTTCAAACATTTTTATTCCTTTGGGTAGAATTGAGAACCATTCCATTGCTTGACCCTCTAAACTCCTTGGGAAAAGGTGCATGAGGTATGTTTGATCATGCATGAACTCCATACGGGTGGCACAAAACTCTCTGACATGATCTTGAGGATTTGAGGTACCATCATACTTATCAAATTTTGGGATCTCCACTCATGAGGAAAATGGAGGCATGTATAGATTCTTCTCAAATGGAAAGGGACATATGGTTTCTAGAGAATATTGTTTTGGGGACTTGCCCTTATTTTTCAATTTTGTGACCTCCATTCGTAAGGCTTGTAATTGTTTGTGTACCATGAGTATAGGTGATTCTTTCTTTTTAGTAACGAGTGTCTGAACATCATATCTAGTAGGAAGTTTAGCACCTTGTTTTGCTAGTTTTAAGAAATAGTCTTCCTTCTCTCGGGTCAAGATAGCTTTCATCATTTTTCTAAAGTCTTTGTCCTTTTGACAGTCACAATTTCTTTTTCTGGAGGTTCGGTGTCTTCGTCAGCCTCACTTGATGATGAGGAATCAGTATCATTTTCAGGAATGTTATTATCATCCTTGTTTCCATCATTGTGTTCCATCTCATATATAGTGGGAGATTTAGGCTTATCAAAAATTGGTCCACCTGATGATGACGGTATGTCAGTGAGTGGATCCCCTTCGTAAAATGGATTGTCAGTGTATGAAAAAGGTATTCCTTTGCCTTTGGCTTCTTTCTTATGCGAACTCCTAGTTTGTGTAGGCATTTTTATGGATTAGTGTGACCTAAAGTTGTTTGTGATGTAGAGGTCAAGATCAATTTCAGAGCTAGTTGTTCTATTTAGAGTATTGTTTGGGAGAAACAACTAAGATTCAATCTGGTTTCAGGAACGATATATCCTGTATAAGATGTTTATCTAAGTTGATTCTAAGAGTAGTGTAAGATTCAATCTGGTTTCAGGAATGATCTATCATGTATAAGACGTTATCTAAGTGACTAAAATTTGATAGGTAGTTGATGGAACTAGTTGAAAGATGATCAACCAAATCGTGCAACACAAATGGCAGAGGTACACTGTCTTGATCTATTTATGCTTAGGAAAATTGATAACCAATATTATGTTCACTATAAACTATTTTTAAGAAAGTTTTACTGTTATGTTCTGACAAAACTAGAGACTTGTATGTTAGAATTTTTTGAACCGGACGACAATTTAGCAAGTATAGGATGACAAAAATTTTGTTTTGTATGAGTTGCTGCCTCTTACTATACGACAGGTGGGTATGTGTAGGATGACAAAATACTTAGAGCAGTTATGTTTTGTATGATATAGGATACAGAGCCAGATGATAGATGAAAATGACTTGTACGACATAGGATAAGGTCTAGGATGACAAATCAGAAGACTCATATGACACAGGATCAGGTGCAGCTTGATAAATTATCATACTCGTACGACTATTCACAGGACAGAGCCTAGAAATTATGAGTTTTTTTGATTGCTGAGTATGATAACTGAGTATGACCAATGGATTGATTTTTGACCAGGATATAGAATTTTGACTTAAGATGGACAAGTTCTAATACAGATAGAGTTTCAACTTAAGATGGACTAGTTTCTGACATGGACAGAGTTTTGACTTAGGATGGACTAGTTTCTGACACAGACATAGTTTTGACTTAGGATGGACTAGTTTATGACACAAATAGAGTTTGGACTTAGGATGGACTAGTTTCTGACATGGACAGAGTTTCTAATCACTAAGTTGGTTTCTTGTCTTCTCCAATTTTGGTATTTCAATTTTTTTGTTTCAGGGATGAAAACACAAAAAACAAGTAGTATGTATAGTGACTCCAATCACAACATGCAAACCCTAAGGAATTTGGTGAGGAAAGAAAACCTTTTCTTGTAGACTCAAGTGCACACCCAATAGCTAATCAGAATACGACCACTAAGTCTCATGCAATGGATTCTCAACATCGTATTATCCGACTCCAAATGCTAATGGGGGCACGAAATGACAAGTATCTTGGGAGAGTTACTATCTCTCTTGCACAAAGATTATCCCCCTTTCGAAGATGAACCGGGTAGCTTATAATTTAATTGGAACTAGTTAGGGATCCATTCGGCACGTCGAGGTATAAACTCAATTAAGAGGTCTCCCAGCCTTAAAAACCAAGGTTTAATATACCCAAAGGTACGGGGAGAGCTATTCCCAAGCACTGTCGTTGACTTGATTTTCATCAAATCACGTTTATTTTATAGTGGGTTGGAGTACTTGGTGTTTAGTCATTCCCACTTAGGTCGTTCCCCTCACACCGATCGTAATGGCTTTAAGAGTTTTTCAACCCCTCGGAAGGGAAAGCCTACTAAAGATGTACAAATCTCAAACAAAGAAAAAGCCTCAAGGGTCTGGATTTTTTATTGTCTAGAAAAAGACAAGAGCATACTCTCCTACCTCTCAGAATCTTCTAAAAACATGAAAGATAGATTTTTTCTTTAACCAGATAGCAAGTTAGGTGCCTAAAAATGAATTTAAAGAATACACGATGTTTAGTCGATTCTCCTCAGGCAACCTGCAAAGACAACGAATCAGTAGTCATATTGTCTTTGTGCGACAAGCATATTCTTTGACAAGCATTCTACAAAAAATTGATTAAGCTGTGAAAAATTCTGAGATAGACAGATAAATAGTCAGCGTCAGTCGTCAAAATAATCAATAAAAATCATTAAAATTTGCCTCTTTTTTTAATTTTTTGCCAGAAAATACAGAGTCGTATGACAGAATAAAAACTCGTACGATATAGGATCCCAAATCGTACAAGACGTGATTCCAGTTTATACAACACCTACAGTTTGTCATTTTAGCCTGTGGGAAATGTCGTACAAGATGTACGGATGGAAAATCAAAAAATCTAAAATCTAGAAAATAACAAAAAAATAAGCAGTAAGTCTTTGAGGCCGAAAAATGTAGTCTTCTACCCCATGGTGGGCGCTAGAGATGCGTGTGTGAAAAACTGGTCTGTAGCTATAAGCACAACCCTTGAATTAAGTCATTATATGCATGGTTAGTAAATAATAATCAATCAATAATAAACCATAACAAAGTAAATAATTGCCTTCTAAAAGATGTGAGTATAAGATTTCTCTCAGATTTTTATAAGCAATACCAGTGACTAGACTACACCAAGACGAAGGATTTAATCTATATAATATTAACTATATGGATGCAAAATGGATGAATAATTCAAGCAAATAATCAATTCAAGCAAATATGGGGGAGTAAAACTAAATATGGATGCAAATAATCTAAAAAGCACAATGATCTCTTCAATGACTCCAGAGAGAAATTAGCATGATAATAATCTCCAAGTGTGTTCTCAAAAATCTTTGGGGTGAATTGCAATGAGAGTTGAAGGCTGAATTTATAGAGAATCCTCAAGAGAAAAGCTAAAAAAATCTCAATTTAGGATTAATTGCAAATAATTGAGAAATCAGGTTTAGTTAACCTTGAGATAGATTCCAATTATAGCTTAATTGAAATGAATTCAAATTAGAAGTCCAAGTTGCATGGGAAATAATAATAAATTAATTCCATGCATTTGTGATAAAAATAGATAATTCTTTTATTTATTCAAGAAAAGAGTCTTTTCAATGCAACTAGACTTCTTTTTCTAAAAAGCTTTGAGTTCCAATTTTAGAGAATAATTCAATAATTCAATTTAATTGCTTTTCTTATTTCAAGTTCTAAATTTAGAAAAAGAAATAATATCTCAAGTTTGATTTCTCTCTCAATTCAATTCTTTTATTTTATTTTCAATTCAACTCTTGCTTTGTAATTAATTCCTCTTTTGTAATAAATTAATTCCTTTGCATGATTAAATGGTAAATTTATTAATTAATTAAATATGCAATGATATTTAATAAATTAAATAAGATAATTGATCAAAATGATATTCTTGGAAATGATTCAATTAATTAAATGAATATTTATTTAATATTGAGTAATTGATTTGCGATGTGATATTTGATGATTAAAGAATTAATAATGTGCTCAAGATTGATTTAATTGACTTTGGTTAGGACCTTGGTGATGTTGTCGAGATTAGGGGCCCATGGTTTAGATGACTATTTTTAGGGTATTGCACTTACTATCTTAGACTTGCTCACTTTAACAATGTTATCAAAGTTTATATGACAAAAGCTCCTGTGCCAAAGCCAACTATCATCTATTTTTACAATCAAATAGTTCCTAATTTTAAGATTAAGATGAAATAGATTACCTCTGGTCTGTTTTTCGGTTGCAATCAATTCACCTTTGTTGTCAAAGATTTTGCACATACCATTTCTAAACTCTAGTGGGTATCCTCTATCATTAAGTTGTGCCATGCTTAGAAGATTTTTCTTTAGGCCTTCAACCCAATAGACTTCATTAGCATTGCTCTTCCCATTAAGAGAAATAACTCCCTCACCTTTAACCATACAGGGTGAGTCATTGCTAAATCTGACAACACCATCATCAAAATCCTTCAAGGAAAGAAATTTGCTTTGATCACCGCTCATGTGATGTGATCAACCACTATCAATGATCCAATCATCATAGTTATCCATCTTGGACACTAGTTCCTTCTAATCTTATATCTCTTCCTTAATAGATACAAACACAATATCTTCACTAGCATCATCATTAGATTCATCATCAATAATACCACTATCAATAGCAACAAGACAATCTCTCTTTCCTTTACCCTTATATTTCTTAAATTTGTCTCTCTTGTATTCATTTTCACCATTAGGGCAACTAGTTTCTATGTGACCAATCTTATTGCAAGGAAAATATTTCAACGATAGCTTACCTTTGTATTTCCCAATGCCTCTAGGTAGTCATTTTGCCAACAATGCTTCAAGCTCCACTAAACTATCTTCATCATCAACATCTTTGCTGGATCTAGATTCATAGCTATGCCCAATATCTATACTTCTTCTCACAGATGGTTTAGAGACATAAGCTTTGAATACAGATTTTGATTTTTGTACACTACCATCATAGCCATTTAGTTCAAAAGTAGTAAGTTTGTCAATGATAGAGTCAAGAGTTACCTTTGTTTTGTTAATGGATTTCAGCTCTTGAATAGCTACAACTTGGATAGCATAGACTGGTAGTAGGGTTCTTGGTACTTTACTAATCACTGTGGAATCTTCCACTTTCCCTCCTGCACTCTTTATTTCACCAACTATCTCTTTTATCCTTTGACCATATTGCTAGATATTCTCACTTTTAGACATTCTCATGTCATCAAACTTTCCTCTTAAACTCTCCTCTTTAGCAATCTTAACATGTTCATCACTGCTATAAATCTCTTCAAGTTTTTTCCATACTTCATATGCAGTTTAAAGACCATGAACATCTACATATTTAGCATCAGACATGGAATTGATAATAGCCTCTAATGCTTGATGATTCTCTTATTGTTCTTTCTTCTAATCATTAGTCAGAGTTCCAGTAGGTGAAGTATACTTAGTTTCTATATGATCCCAATACTGACTTCCTAGACTCTTAATGTAAATATTCATTCTATCACTCCATATCCTATAGTTATCTTTGTTGAACTTCAGACCTTCTTTCTTCATCATGATCTACAAGATATTTTCCTCAAGCTGTTAAGCTTTAGGTTAAAGAGGACCTGAGATGCTCTGATACCAATTGATGGTATGATGAAAGAATAATTATTCGGTAGAATACTGAGAGGGGGGTTGAATCAGTTTAATTAATAAATGATACAAACTCCCACACTCAAATTCAATCTCACAAAGTAAACTTTCACTTATCAAGATCAATACTCAACATCAACCAACATCAACAAGTTTGACTATTATGATAACTTAACAGTAAACAACTTCAATCTTGTAAACATGAAAATGCTTAATCATAAATCAACATATTCATCTCTAAATGCTTCCTATTATCATGCCTTATCAGAATAGTTAAGTAGTTAATCAAATCAACAAATAAGATCATAACCACAAAAGCATTCACCACTTGACACAAATATTTATACATGGAAAACCCTAATAGGTAAAAACCACGCTGAGATGAGACTCACAATGATAGCTATCTGAACTCTTCCAAAGTTCATCATGTTAGGAGCCAAGCCTGTTAAAGCTTATACAATAAGTCCTGTTAAGAACTAATTTTGGTTAGGAATCACCTGGTTAAGGGATTTATAAATATGCCTTGATGAAAAGCACAATACCCTATTAGGAGTAAGCTCACTGGAGGATTTGAGGTTCCAAACTAATGGACTACCTTGTTAGTGGATTTAGAAAGTAACCAATCTTGTTAGACCTTACCCGGTTAGGGGATTTCAATTTCTGTTGTAATTGTTAGAAAACAACAAGTTTTCTTGATCTATCTGAATAGCTCTACATCCAATTGATTAGATCCTTCTTAAGCTTCAATCTTCCTTTACTCAAATTGCAGATCCATCCATAGGTTAGGCAACCACACACACAGCTGGTTTCTGCCAATCTTGTCAACTTTGCTAACACTTAACAAAACAATATCATCAACCTTAAATACAAATCAACTAGGTAAGTAACACAAAAAAAACCTAATTCTCATCATCGAGATTACAAACAGGTTGGTACAATCTTGACCATTAGAAATCATAACAATCTCTTCACATTAATCAAGAAAATTCCAATTGCTCCATGATCATCACTTCATCGGACTTTGTAACTCATCACACGCTATGCATTAGATGAAATCCACTTTTCTCCTTTCCAAGATAACAAACATGCCAAAACAATGTGAACAAATCCTCATACAATGATCACATGTGTCTCCATCATTACAACTCAACATTAGATCTTAAACCAACAAACTTGATCGGTTAGGGTTTAACAAAAAACAACTGCTAGGGTTTACCAATTACATAACATAGAAAGGTTTAGCCCTTTACACCGATTCGACTTACAAACTACCATATATTGGTTTACAACATCTTCCTTAAAGTTTATCATACCAATTGCAAGACATTAACACTAACAACAATAACATCAGCAATATCATGAATACAATTTACTGGTTCAATTGACATCAATGACAACATATCATTAATGCAATCTATATGCAAAATGCTAACAATCTCCCCCTTTGGCATTGATGGCAATACAAATATCAACAACTCTAATTGCTGTTGTGGATTGGTGAATAGGAATCCTGGTTTACATTACCAAGTATTCACCATGCTTTGTTTGTCTTCTATCTGTCGCTGGTTTAGTTAATCGGACACATAATTCTTTTCCTCAATCACATAATTCTTCTCCCCCTTTGATAACAATTCCAAATTGAAAGTAAAACATGTAATTCCAAGTTGTCATTGTGTATCAACATACTACAACTTGATGCTTCCCCTATGGAATACATCCACTTCCAAAACAATCAATACATGTAAGATTCTACAAGTAATTCAGAGGCTGATGCAATCAGCATCATGCTCAACTAACTTTATGAAGAGGGACAACCCCCAATAAACTTCTAAGATGTTCAAAAGTGGTCTTAGGTAGAGGTTTGTTAAAAATATATGCAAGTTGCTCCTACGTAGAAACATTCTCTAAGATAACATCTTTACTTTGAACTTTTTCCCTCAAAAAGTGATACTTCAATTTAATGTGCTTAGTCCTTGCGTGCAAAACATGATTCTTAGAAATATTTATTGCACGTGTATTATCACACAAAATCTTTATAGGTTTTGAGATCTTCATCTTAAAACCTTCCAAAATGTGCCTCATCCAAATAGCTTGTGTGCAATTCATGTAAGTTGCAACATACTCAGCTCTAGCAGTAGATTGTGAAGTACAACTCTGCTTCTTACTACATGGAACTAGCCTTCCTCCTAGAAATAATGCTCCACCGGTAGTACTCTTCTAGTCATCAACATTTCCTGCCCAATGAGCATCAGTGTATGACTTCAAATTAAAGTTTCCTCCATATGGATACCGTAACCAATAGTCAACTGTACCTTTCAGATATCTAAAAATTCTCTTGTTTTCTATCAGATGTGCTTCCTTTGGATTTTTCTGAAATCTAGCAACTATACCAATTGCATGGGCAATATTTGGTCGACTGTGAACAACATAGTGTAATGTTCCAATCACTGACCTATATTCCTTTTCATCTATAGACTTAGATGCATCTTCCTTGGACAATTTACAACCTATAACCATTAGAGTTCCAACTGGTTTATAGTCACTCATGCCAAAAGCCTTAAAACCTTTTTCACATACTTAGATTGAGTAATGAAAATACCATTCTTCATCTATTGTATCTGCAAGCCTATGAAATTTTTTATTTCCCCTACTAATGACATCTAAAACTCATTCTTCATTTTATTTGCAAAATTGTTGCTCATGACATCATTGTTGGTATTTTGGATATGTTGATATGGTTTTGTCATTGATGGCAACACAAGATGGAGAAACCATCAAAGTGCCAAAACAGAAATGCCAGAAATTAAAAACCAACAATTTCCCAAAGAGATCATTAACTAGAAACCAAAATATAGATATAGAGAGTTACAGATATAGAGAGTAATAATCTCTCCAAGGGATAATGTCCAAACAACAAATCACCATAACAAAGTTTCCAAACAATGTCTTCGATATAACCAAGTAGTCTCCAAGTCATTCCAATTGTAGTTAGTGTGACTCCCATTTTGTGATTGAGCAGTGAGCTCTAGGCAGGTGGCCTTTCTGCGTGTGCAGATCCATATTGTACACACATACTATTTGTAGTAGTATCATCTAATTGTGGGTAAGGCTTCCCACCATGGTTTTTCCCCTTACAGGGTTTCCACGTACAAATATATGTGTTATGTGTTGTGGATGTTATTGTCTTTAGGTCGGGGAACTAATGTCTATGTATTATTCTTTTCAATTTGTTCCAATTCATCTTCCATAGCTTTAATCCAATATTTATGTTCACATGCCTCATTAATTGATGTTGGTTCAATTTGAGAAATAAAACATACCTCTTCATTTGCCAATCTTCCTCTAGTCATAACTCATTGATACTTGTTTCCAATTATCTGATCTTCAATGTGGTTCAATCTTACATACCAAGGTGTTTTTACTTGTTGTTGTTCTTTAGTGACTGTTAAATCTTTAGATGATGCCGGTGTAACTGGATCAACATTTGTACTGGTGTACTCATTGTAGGTTCATTTGTTATTATCTCTATTGTCAGTTCAAAATCCATGTACCTTGAATTTACTCTAAATTGTTCATCAATCTTCACATTTAGACTCTCAATAATTTTCTGCAATCTCTTGTTAAAACATCTATATGCCTTGCTCTTAGATGAATAACCAAGAAACATTCCTTCATCACTTCTAGGATCAAATTTGCCAATATACTCATCTCTTCTAACATAGCATTTACTTCCAAATATTCTGAAATATTTAAGTGTAGGAGTATTACCAAACCATAGTTCATGAGGGGTCTTACTAGTTTCACCTTTGATGTGAAATTTGTTGAATGTGTAAACTGTTGTATTCACAGCTTCTCTCCAACATATATGAGGTAGGTTTGCTTCTGATATCATGCTTCTAGCTACATCTAAGATAGTTCTATTTTTCCTTTCCACAACTCCATTCTGGTGGGGTGTCCGAGGTGCTAATAACTATCTTTTGATCCCATTCACTTCACAGAATGTATTAAATTCCTTAGATGTGAATTCACCTCCTTGATCTAATCTCAAACATTTTATTTTCTTACTGGTTTCATTCTCTACCATCACCTTAAATAGTTTGAATTTCTCAAAAGCTTTTGATTTCTCCCTGAGAAAAGTAACCCAACACATTCTAGAATAGTCATAGGTGTGCTTACCAGTTTAGATTTTTCCATGCCAAATTTCTTTAGTAATTCCTTCAAGTACTTAGATTGACATAAGAATATACCTTTATCAGTCTGTGAAATCTGCAATCCTAAAAAGAATTTTTATCTCCCCAATCATAGACATTTCAAATTCTTGTTGCATTTTATAAGAAAAGTCTTTACATAATCTATCTTCTCCTCCAAAGATTATATCATCAACAAAAACTTCAATAACCAAGATGTCATCATTAGTCACTTTGTAGTATAGATTGTTGTCTGCATTACCTTTAGTGTATCCTAGAGATGAAAATAGTATGAATTGAGTCAAGAGAATTATTGGATTTATCTGGTATACTCTTAAAAGATGCAAATTGGGTAGGAGATGTAGATGATAGAAAAAGCATCACTGGTGGAGCATTTTTCTTGGTTGAGCAAGAAACAAAGTTGCACATGTTTATAAATAGCTGAATTAGAATATGTTGCAACAACAACTAATTGCACACAGGTATTATGGATTAAACAAATATTGAAGGACATAAAGGGAAAATGCAAGGAATTGATAACTATTTACTGTGATAATATGGCAGCAATTGATATATCTAAGAACCCGGTATTTCACTCAAAGAATAAACATGTTTCTATCAATTCAATTTTCTAAAAGAGAATGTTGAAGCAAAAGAAGTGAAATTGGTTTATGTGAATACTAAAGAGAAGATTGCAGATATTTTCACTAAGCCTTTACCTAAGGAGACTTTTGAATATCTCAGAGAACAGCTTGGGGTTCTACCCCCACCGGTAGAGACTTAGATAAGTTGATGTTTATCATCAACCAGGAGAATTAACAGAGAAATATTTTATTCCAGCTTTGATGAGGAGAGCTACTTCTCAGGGGGAGTAGTTGGTATTTTGTATTTAGATTTGGTTTTTTGTATTACTTTGGCATTTGATATCAAAGGGGAAGAGATATCTATGGAAAAACACATTATCCCTTGGGGGAGAGACTGTTACTTTGGGGAGAAATTGTTGGAGAGATTATTACTCTTTGTATCTGTAACTCTCTATATCTATATTTTGGTTTCTGGTTAATGATCTCTTTGGGAGATTGTTGGTTTTTTATTTTTGGCATTTTTGTTTTGGCACTTTGATGGTTTTTCCATCTTGAGTTGCCATCAATGCCAAAGGGGGAGATTGTTGGTATTTTGGATATGTTGATATGGTTTTTTCATTGATGTCAACATTTGTCAACATTTATCAGCACTTGGAGACTCTTGATTATGTTCACCGGCAAGTCAGTGACTTATGCACAGTCACTGATATTTGGTTCACCGATAGGTTATATTGTTCACCAACACTTGGAATGACTTGGAGACTACTTGGTTATGTTGAAGACATTGTTTGGACACTTTTTTATGGTGATTTGTTCATTGGTCTATTTGGGTTTGCATATTTTCTGTTACTGGCAAATAGGTCCAGGTTATGCACCCGCAAGCATATCTATTCCAAATCAGAATGACACGTTATGAAGATGATTTGTTATTATTGTAAATGCATTGAGCTGACATGATGCATCAGATATTGATTCATTTGTAAATGATTTTATTGTAATATCTTTAGTGAGCTGACCTACTCAATTGGTCTTAGGTTATGGTATAAATGTAAGATCTCATTTTTGAGATTGATATGGGATTGGAAAAAGGATTGTAATAAGGTATATGTGAATATAAGCAGAGCTATACACATAGACATCATTCAAGATTGAAGGAAGGTTTGAAGAAGACATATCATACCTAAACTGGTATTGAATCCAACATATGAAGATGCTATTTTGAGTAGTACATTATCATCGGATTTAACCATCCAATTATAGTCAGTGTGACTCCCATTTTGTGATTGAGCAGTGAGCTCTAGGTGGCTAGCCTTTCTGCACGTGCAGACTCCATATTGTACACACATACTATCTGTAGTAGTATCATCTAATTATGGGTAAGGCTTCCCACTGTGGTTTTTCCCCTTACAGGGTTTCCACGTACAAATATCTATGTTATGGGTTGTGGATGTTATTGTCTTTCTATTTCATGCATTAATCTTTACTGGTACTACAATTAACTAATAAAATTTTCTACTAGCATAAAGTTTGGTTTACCGGTATTAAGCATTAAGTTTTGGTTAAGTTAATTTTGGTTTGAATTTATTGGACAACTGATTCATCCCCCCCCCCACCCTCTCACTTGTCTCCGGGACCTAACGACCATTACCTCCAAATATAATATCATTAACAAATACTTCACTGACCAATATTTCATGTCCTTCAGACTTGAGATAAATTTTGTTGTCATCACTGGTTCTTGCAAAGCCTATCTTCATCAGATGAGTATGAAGTCATTCATAACATGCTTTGGGTACCTACTTTAATCCATACAAAGCTTTATGCAATCTGTATACCATATCTTCCTTATCTGTCAATGCATAATTGTTAGGCTGCTCTATATAAACCTCTTCTTCCAATATCCCATTAAAAAATGCAGACTTAACATCCATCTAGTATACCTTGAACTTCTTATAGGCTGCAAATGCAAGTAATGTTCTTACTCCTTCTAGTCTTGCTATTGGTTCAAAACTTTCACCATAGTCATCTCCTTCTTCTTGTGCATAGCCCTTGCAAACCAGTATTGTTAAGCACCCTATCTAATGAAAAGCTATTAAATATCATAGAGTTGGAGAATGCTAAGTTGATCTAGACAAAGCTTAATGAAACTCTTTATGAAGGTGACCAGGCTGTGAAGATTACTAAACTTGAAGGTTTCCGCATAAGATATGAAACTTTGAAGATGGAAGAAGATGAGAAGATAAGTTCTTTTATGGATAGAATCAATGAGATTGTCATGGGTATCAAATGTTGTGGCGGATCTATTAGTGAAGATGAGATAGTGTCAAAAGTTCTAATATCTCTACCTCTAACTTACAAAATGAAGGTTATTTCTATCAATGAACTCTGGACAATGTCAAGCACCCCTGTGACTAGAGATACACTACTTGGGAAATTGCCTGCTTTTGAACTTGAAGAACTTGGAGATTAGAGTGCTACTAAAACTTAGATTGCATTTAGAGAATTTGCATCTAGTAAACATAAGATAGATTGGAAAGAGATGTATGCTAAGGATATGGAGGAAATTGAGAAAGAAGAAAGAGAGCTTGAAGAGCTAGAAGCCCTAATTTCTAGAAGAATTCCTAAAGGACTAGCTAGAAGTAAGTATGAAGGAAAAGTCCCTTTTAAATGTTTTTCATGCAATAAGATTGGTCATTTTGCATCTAGATTAACAGAGAGAGCTGCAAGGAATCATGAAAGATTTATGAGAAATTATAAGCCTAATCCTGAATATCAGAGTAAACCTAGATTCATAAGGAATAAGGATAAATCATGTTATTATGCTGGTGATGATGATAGTATTTCTGATAATGAACCTGTGAGTAGATCTGACAATGGTGCTTCATTTGGCAAAGATTGGGTCTTTATTTCTATCAAGGATGATTCTCTAGAATCTGTCATTGAACCGAAAACATACTGAGGAAAATGCCTTGGCTGCTAAAATTGAAGAAAAGGATGAATGGGTTATAAATAGTGGTTTCTCACATCACATGATTGGTGATAAAAGAAATTTCTTATCACTACAAGAATTTGATGGCAAAATGGTCAAATTTGGAGACAACAAGGCATGTAGGATCAAAGGCAAAGGAACAATATCATTGGATGGTAAGACTAATACTGATAATGTTTATTATGTTGAAGGCTTAAAGCATAATCTTTTAAGTGTAGGGCAGATGGTAGATAGAGGATTTCATTTGTAATTCAAGGAAGGAAAATGTAAGATCATTAATAAATTTGGATTGGAGATTGCTTCTGGAAGCTAGATTGATGGAAATATCTTTCATTTGAACTTTGATGAGAAGGCTTGCTTGATTTCTCAGATAGATGAAAGTTGGTTATGGAAAAAGAGGATGTGTCATGTTAATTTTGATTGTATATTAAAGATCAATTCAATACCGGCTGTCAGAGATTTGCCCAAGATTGTTAAGCCTTGTAATTCGATATGTAGAGAATGTCAAATGTGTAAGCAAGTTAGAACTTCTTTCAGAAGTGTACATGATAAATCTAATGAAATTATTGATCTTATTCATACTGATTTGTGTGGACCAGCAATGACTAAAATTTTTCAAGGTGATAGATATTTTATGTTACTTATTGATGACTATTCTAGAATGATGTGGGTTGCATTTTTGAAAGAGAAATCTAAAGCTTTTGAGAAATTCAAAATATTTAAGGCTATGGTTGAGAATTAGACATGAATGAAGATAAAGTGCTTAAGATCATATCATGGCGGTGAGTTTACATCCAGTGAGTTCAACAACTTTCTACACCTAGAACCTCACAACAGAACGGATTGGGGGAAAGAAAGAATAGAATAATTCTTGGTGCTGCAAGGACTATGATGATTGAAGCTAAATTACCTGATATCTATTGGAGAGAGGTTTTCAATACCATTGTATACATTTTCAATAGAGTACACATCAAAGGTGATACCAGTAAGACTCCTTATGAACTATGGTTTGGTCATACTCCTACTATGAGATATTTTAAAATTTTTGGAAATAAATGTTACATTAGAAGAGATGGTGCATTAGGAAATTTTGATCCTAGAAGTGATGTAGGAATATTTTTGGGTTATTCTACTAAGCGAAAATCATATAGATGTTATAACAAAATATTGAATAGGATATTGGAAAGTGTAAATGTCAATGTGGATGAGCATGGCAGTAATCAGATAAGAGCATATGATTATGGACTAGAAGATGATTTTATCAAACCTGAACTGGTAATGCAAGAATTAATTTAGAATAGTGAACCAGTGACACCAGTAGTATCACAAAATTCAACAGTGATAGAGGAACAACCGAATGAATAAATAAATCAAGAAAATTCAAAGACTCCCAGGTATGGAAAGTTAAATCATTCTGAAGATGAGATTATTGGAGATAAAATGAAAGGTGTGATGACTAGGAGAAGGTTAGATGCTGAAGAGGTATGTTTCATTTCTCAAATTGAACCAGAATGTTTCGTTAAAGCAAGTAAGGATGAAAATTGGTTAAAAGCAATGGAAGAGGAACTAGATTAGATTGGAAAGAATAAGACATGGGAACTTGTACCTAGACCTAAAGACAAGAACATTATTGGAACTAAATGGGTTTTCAAGAACAAATTGAATGAGGAAGGTCAAGTGGTGAGGAACAAGGCTAGATTGGTTTGCAAAGGTTATTCATAGGAAGAAGGAATTGATTATGGGGTAACTTATGGCCCTGTTGCTAGAATTGAAGCAGTAAGACTTTTTATTGCTTATGTTGCACACAACTAAAAAGTATATCAGATGGATGTTAAATGTGTTTTTATGAATGGAGATCTTGAAGAGGAAGTTTATATTGAACAACCTAATGGATTTTCTTTATCAGAAGACAAGGACATGGTTTGCAGATTGAAGAAAGCTTTATATGGACTAAAACAGGCCCCTCGAGCATGGTATGCTAGATTGGATAAGTATCTTTCAAAGCTTGGTTTCAGTAAAGGTAATGTTGATAGTAACTTATATTACAAAATTGAGCATGATGACATATTGATTATTGAAGTATTTGTAGATGATATCATTTTTGGAGGACAAGAAGATCTATGCATGAAATTCGTTAATGATATGAAGAATGAATTTGAAATGTCCATGATTGGTGAGATGAAATTTTTCTTAGGTTTGTAGATTACTTAGAATAATATAGGTATTTTCATTTGTCAAACTAAGTATGTGAAGGAGTTACTTAAGAAATTTGGACTTGAGAATTCTAAACATGTCGGTACTCCTATGATAATTGGTTGCAAATTGTCAAAGGATGATAAATCACCTAAGGTGAACCCAAGCAAATTCAAATCAATGATTGGTGGTTTGTTGTATCTAACTCAGAAAAGACTTGATATAATGAATTTTATTTGTATTGCTTCTAGATTTCAGTCATATCCTAGAGAAACTCATGATATTGTTGTCAAGAGGATATTTAGATATTTGGCAAGTACAACAGACTTTGGGTTATGGTATCCAAAGAATGATGACTTCACATTATGTGCATATACAAATTATGATTGGGGAGGAGATGTGGATGATTAGAAGAGCACTACTAGTGGTGCATTATTTCTTGGGAAGAAGTTGGCTTCATGGCTTAGTAAGAAACAATTATACACTTCATTGTCTACAGCTAAAGCAGAATATGTTGCAGTTGCTACCAACTATACTTAAATTTTATGGATGAAATAGATGTTAAAGGATATAAGAGTAAGTTATGATGAGCCTATTGATATTCCTTGTGATTATACTATTGCTATTGATATGTCAAAGAATCTGGTATTTCATTACAAATCAAAACACATTTCTATAAGGTATAATTTCCTAAAGGAAAAGGTTGAAACAAAGGAAGTCAAATTGGTTTATGTTTCTACTAAGGAACAGATTGTATATATTCTAACGAAACCATTGCCTAAAGACACTTTTGAATATCTCAGAGATAAATTAGGGGTTACCAACCCTCCAGAAGAGACTTAGTGATGTAGGGATGCATCAATCCGGTGAGCTTATCAGACATACTTTTCTGGTCTGGGTTGATGAATATGGCTCTACTACTCAGGGGGAGTAGTCAACTATTTGGTTTAGTATTCTTGGTATAGTATCTATCATTTGTAATTGATGTCAAAGGGGGAGAAGGTATTCATGTGAAAACTGCTAAATATTTTGGTGTTTTGGAGTTTGTTGGCATTCCTTGGCACTTTGATGTTTTTCACATTTAGTGTTGCCATCAATGCAAAAGGGGGAGATTATTGGCAATATGTTGGATTTTGTTAAGTGTTGTCATTGATGTCAACATTGTATCCTGGTTAGTCTTGGTGATCTTTTTGGTTTTGGCTATGATTATGATCCGATATGATTAGACCTCTGGAATCAGTTTTGGATGCTTAATCTGATGGTTATATTCTTTCTATATTCTAGTGGCTTCATGGTTTGGTTATCTCTTTTGGCTTTATTGGCTTCTGACGTTCTTAGTTAGCTTTACTGGTATCTTGTTTTGGTGACTTGGTTAGTGAATTTTGGGTCCGACTTATGGAATCATTTTCTTTCATGCTATTGGTGCTTCTTGATCATATCCTGAGCATTTGGCAACTTTTCTTTGGATGGTGTTCTTTTATTGTGGCCTTATTTAGATCTGGTTAAACTTTCATTGAGGGTTTCTACTGGAAAATGAAGTATGTTGGATTTTGGTCTTAGCAGAATCCCTGACAGATATAATTGTTTGGTTACTTGATTTAGGTCCATGCTATGTAATGTACATCATAATCTTGGTCTGGTGGTATCATATGATGTATTTTTTGTAATTATGGGCTTATGGGTTTAGGTTTTAGCTGACCTTGTCAATAAGGTTGATGATCTTGTAGTGTTGTAAATTGTACACCCTTCCTAGGGTGGTAAAATTTCACACGTTGGTTAGAACCCACCTTAGTGTATCTTTCATATTGCATTTCTTATTTTCCTTTACGCATTTAATTAATTAATTTAGTTAAATCTAAAGTCATATTTCATCACTTCATACATCATAAAATTGGGCCCTTTACCCTAAGTGTGCCCCTTTTTATTTTATTCCTTCAATAAATCATTTAATCATAAACCCTAATTATCTCCTAGTTCGACCTTTAAGACCCAATTTTCATATCAAAACACCTCGAAATCAGCTATAACTTTGGGATTTTCTCTAATATCATCATATCTAACTGCCCTAAAAAGTTGGTGAAAATTTGATCGAACCATGGCAGGAATGCACATGGTCCTCGACTTTTTTCCCAAAATTTTGCGAGCACAATTCTATGATATTATAACTATTAACCCCATAACATTGGTAGGAAATTCAATTCCTAGGTCATCCTAAAGGTAGAATTAAGTCAAAATTAAGATCTAGGATTTCATACATAAGAGCTCTCTTTCTTCATTTGAAGGCAACTAAGAACTATCTATCTATCAGATCTAAGAATCTAAGAGCAGGTTTATGGAGCACAAGGAACCTTCTATGCAGTGGAAGAGAAGCCTATGTGGAGTCTTCAACAACATTCAACAACATTCAACAACATTTCATCAAGCATTCATCATCAATTAGGAGCATTGAAGATATTGAAGAGTAATAGGAGATCTTGTGGCAATATCTCTCCCTTGGGGATTGGTATGATTTTATGTTATTTTCATGTCTTTGTATGAGCTTCTTTACATCAATTTTCATATGTACATTCATGCTTGATATCATTTAGCATATTTGGTTTGAATCATTGTTATTTACATTCACATTTATATTTAGGGTTTACTCTCATGCATAGGGTAGCTCTAGTTTCTTATCATTTAGGATCGTGCATACACACAAGGTTCTAGCACACACATTTTTAGTACATTATCGACTATTTGTGGAGGTGGAAATCACCAACATAGGGTTTTGACTAAGGAAAAACCCTTTATATCCACCCAAACCTTTTCTTTTCAGTTGCAAGTACTGAAACAAGCATCTAGAGTCAATTTTAGATTTGGAAAAGGTATCAACACCACTTAGAAGTCTCAAAAGTACAAAAATATATCAAGGATAGGGGTGTGGTGCCCTAGTCCTACCTAGGATAGGGGCGTGGTGTGCTAATCCCTCCATTTTATAGTCAAATTTGATAGGTTACAGACTTAGGACCTCCATTTTGTAGTGTCTCAGTTGCAGCCTCATGTCTGCAGAAATAGGACAGTGGTGTGGCACCCTAGTCTAGGTTAGCTTAGGTCAGCATTAGGTACACATCCAAAATCCTCCCCCTTTCATGCTTTCAGTATCTCAATTTCAGATTTGCAAGTTTTTTCAATTCTGAGTTCATTTACGCTTCATTCTCTATCTCCTAATCTAGTTGATCATTAAAACCCTAGTTTTTCTCATCGTTCGAAACAAGAGGAATAGAAACCCTAATAGATAATCCTTGGCTCTCTCTTTCTCAAAATGGGGGCATGTTAGTACAACAAGAGGTTGTGAGCACTTCTTCCAAACATCTCCTTCCTAAGCATGAATATTTGGAGAAAGATGTTCATCTCCCTCCTAAATAATACTCCCCTCATGAGGTTAATTTTTTCCTAGAAGATGGTATTGTACCTACTTTTCCTAGTGATGGCATTTCCTCTTTTGATTTCAACAAAATTCCCACTAGAGATGATGCATTAATGAGAAATGTTTGCCCTTCTCCTAAACTTTGTCTTACCCATAAAGATGCCTTAGAGAAAAAAGATGAAACCATAATAAATTTCCCTAATTCTGTCTCCCCTAAAGATCCTATTAAAGATATTTTGAGGAAAGAAGATGATATCAACACATGTATTGATTCTATCCTTCTTAAGGATGAAGAATTAATAAACAATGTTATTCCTTATCCCAAAATTATCAATAGAAACAAAGACATCTTTGTGCAAGATATTTCTAATACTTTTCCTAATGACCTCACTATTAGGGATGAATCATTAGAAGAATGTGTTGATTAGTCTCTCTCCCATGAGAGAACCCTAGCCAAAGGGGATGAAATCATGATTAAATAACTCCCTTGATAGAATCTCACCTTCCATGAATCTTAATCATTCTCCCTTTAAAAACAAAGCATCTCCCTCTCCTCAAATTGGTTCTACTCATAAGAATACCCTAGTTCAAGGTAAGATGGTTAACATATTTTTCAAAGATCTCCCTCTCAAAGGTGAGACTTTAAAGAGTAATATTGATCCTTCTCCTAGATATTTTATGATGGTATGATGAAAGAATAAGTATCCGGTCAACTACTGAGAGTGGGGGGTGAATCAGTAGATAGAAAAACTGATACAAACTTCACCAATCTCAAAACCATTCTCTCAAAGCAAACTTAGAACTAACAATGTAATTCCACTGTTAAGATAAAAACTCATAGGATAAACCAGTTGATTGTTACAACAAATTAATAGTAAACAACTTCTTCATTTCTCAACGCTTCCGGTTATCATGACTTATCAAAAAAGTTAAGCACTTAAGTAAATCAACCATGAAAACATAACCACAAAACATTCACCACTTGACACAAATATTTTTGACGTGGAAGCAAAAAATAGGTAAAAACCATGGTGAGATGACACTCACAAGATAACTATCTGAACTCTTCTGAAGTTCACCCTGTTAGGAGCCTAGCCTATTTGTGAGAATTTGCCAAGATCAAGAGCTCAATGAAATGTACAAAATAGAGACACAATATAGGACAAGAATAAACTGTATTCTCATCAATAGAAAATTATCAATAATATCAATTACATACAATGTAGATGAGCTTGCTTATATAGGCAAGGCTAGGGATATGTGAGCACACAAACATGACATGTGGCTCAATAAGAAACAAGGGTAGGTAGGAAATAGGTGTGGGTAGGTAGGAGAAATAATATAATAGTCCACATGAGGTGGATCACCCATTGAATGTGGAGTGTAACAACAAGATCAACACCATAAAAGGTGGAATTTCTCCTACACACACTATCCCAATATGGCACAAACACCCAAGTGTCTCATACCCAAACTACTATGAAATGCATTTCCTAAGTAAAATTAAGTAAAGTGTAATAATATCCATGATGAATAATTATTTACACCAACACCCCCCCTCAAGTGCAACTTAGGGGAATGAAGACTCAAGTCAACAATGCAACTAAGCAATGCAAGATGGGTCTCGGCTACAAGGCCATGTTAGGTACCCACGAACAAATGCAAATGCATGCAAACCAATGCAATGAAATCTCTCACAAAGCGGGGAAAGAGAGAAAAACCCAATGGGAAAAAACCCTCCCCCAAAAGAGAGATGAAAAACTAGATACAAAGAACTCTCAGAGAAGTATGTGAAGGACAAAACCCCATGTAAGGAAAAAGTCCCTCCCATATGAGAGAAGAAGAGAAGCTAGGAATCCCCCTCGCAATGTGGAATCTGCACCAATGATAGAAGCTCAATGTATGAAGAAACTACTCCATGAATGTCGAACAACATTCCTCCCCTTAGGAAGAAACAAAACCAAAGGTGTATCCATGAAGTCTCCCCAATCATGAAGGGAAGATGTATGAGAAAAACTCATGATGAAAGGAATCTTTGAAAACTACTCAAGTGTCCCCATGTTGATGCTAAAAGATACCCCTTCCAAAGGTGGTAAACTGTGCCACATTGCTGAAAAAGGCACTCCAAGATCTAGTGGAGATGGATGCAGAACATGTCCCAAAGACTCACATGTCTCCTCAAAAAATAAAGAGACCTCCTCCAACTGTTGTACATAAGTATTCACAATCATGTCAACCTCGAAAGAATGATCATGTAGAGAATGAACAAGAGGGTCAGAGTGTTCCCTCACAACAATTGAAGAAGGATCACCTTCATCAAAGAGAAGATGAATGTCATCAATGATGTCTCCCAAATTTGCAATGTCTATCAAGTAATCATCCCATGAATCTGAAGCTGGAAGACAATGAATATCTTGTTGTACTGAATCACATGAAGGCAAAACTGTCACACTATCTGCATCATCAGGTGCAATAGGTGATGTGATATCAATATGAGGAGATGAAATACAAGAGTCAAGAATGGGTTCACATGTGAGAATCCCCATGTTCAAGTGCCCAAAGTTCTCCTCAAAATCTGAACCATCACAAGAAGTGTGATCATCATGTGTAGAATCATCAAATGTGAAATCATCATCATCAACAAAATCTGAAAAAGCGTATAACCGAGATGCATGATCAACCACCCCAGTCATAATGATAGCTCTAGTCTCCAAGTCTCTAATGAAAACTGAGTCAGGTGTGAACTCCACAACTCTCTTAGTTGCGCCATGTGTGATTTGATAGATAGAAAGGAGATTGTTTGTTAAGTGGGGTACACACAACACATCATTGAAGGAGTTATCCCCAATGTCAATAGATCCTTTCCCAATCACATCCATGTATGTATGATTGCCCATCAAAATTTGTGGCATGGTGCAAGTCTCAAATGTAGAGAACATAGACTGCGAAGATGCCATATGATGAGAAGCCCCTGAATCTAGAAGCCATCTCTCTGAATTATGACTAATAGTAGCACATAGAGCTTTTCCTTTTCTTGTTCCAAAAGAATGAGTCTTCCCACTTGTAGAAGCCATGAATGCTTGCCATTTTCCTTTTGAATGTGAGGAAGTGGAAGTTGATGAATCGTCCTTCTTGTAGACTTTAGGCAAATCAATGTTATGCTTTTTGATGATATGTGTAAGCTCATCAATCTTCTTAGAATGGCAATGATGCTCCTCATGACCAACCTTTTTACAATAAGCACAAGTAGGTCTCTCCTTCTTTGGTGAATTATCTCTCTTGGAAGAGGATGAATCTCCTTGTTTTGGAGAAGATGGTGCTTTTTCCTTAGGCTTTGATTGTCATTTCTTCTTGTTTGAGTTGTCCTTTCCTTGATTTCCTTTGTTCCCTTGATTTGCCACTAATGCTTGAGACTTAGAAGCCTTAAGAATGCCCATGCTTATCAACTTAGTTTGTTCCATCATCAACATTTCATTGAAAGCATCAAATGTAGGCATTTTGTAGCTTGAACCCATTGTCATCCTATGGGTTTGGAAACTAGAAACAAATGCTGCATATTCTTGTGGAAGCTTGCCTATCAAGTTGAATATCAATTGAGTATCCTTTTTATCAATGCCACAATCTTTGAGTTGTGCCCTCAACTCATTTGCTTAGTGACATAATCTTGTATAGTATCAAAGTTCTTGGGATCTAACATGGTGAGATCACTATCAATTTGATATCCCCTAATCTCATCAACTTAACCATACAAGTCTTGAAACTTTTGCCAAGCATCCTTGATTAGAGTACACTTCTCAATATGAAAAATGAGATCCTTTGATACATACTTTCTTAAGGTACCAATTGCCATGATATTTTTAGTGATCCAATCCAAGTGACCAACTAGATCAACCTTAGGATCAGCAGGAGCAACAATAGTTCCATCAATGTAATGAGTGAGTCCTTTTTCCATAAGTTTACTCCATGCATCAATTTTCCAAGTAGCATAATTATGAGGAGTTAAGAGAGGAAACTTAGAAGAACCCATAGCAGAAAAAAGGAAGGAACACAAGAGAACAAAATCACAAGAGACACCCCCCCAAATTCAATCAATCATAGTACCCCCCCCAAAGTGATGATTTTGGCACTTTATACTTAGTGTGATTACAATGAGCCACTTGCAAAATGAGGCAAAGTGGACTTATGATGCAAATTTTACAACTTCTCAAATGAGATACAAGAGACTTCAATCAATAGTGCAATGAATCTAACTGAGATTCAAGCAAATATACAAGTACCAAGAGAGCCAAAAATGGCCAAATCTGAAAGTACAATTTCTACTTACAATGGCATCAATCTGATAGCATCATGTGAAAGTAGATGAAAAAATACACACTTTCAAAAAAAATGGCACCTAAAAAGGAGGTCGTATGACCCTAAACGAAGCCTCTGAAGTTGCAAAAACTAGGATTACTCAGGTATAGTCACCAAAAACTGCATTTTATGACAAATTCATGCATCAAAATTAAAAAATTTCTTCACCACTGCGGAGAGCACAAAATTCTAGCCCATTTCAAAAAAAATTTCTCGAAAAAGGGAGCAAAAATGAGCAAGATATCATCATCTGAAGTTGAACTGCAAAATCAGAAATGCAAATGAGAGGGGGGTCCAAAAATTTTCAAACTCTACTGACATGTGCTGATGTCAGCAAACCACCTGATTAAATTTGATAGTTGTATGACCATCGCAAAAACTTCACCTCCCTGCTAACTGGGCTTCCGTACTGTATAGACTGCTGACTATGCAGGTGACTATGCAATACGGATGTTGATGTAGCACTGTACAGTGGTGTATGGACTGACTGCATGGCATCAATGATGTGACATACAGATCTGACATCACTATGTAGGGTGTACGGATTTGCCCGTGGGCCAGTGGCCGCCTGCCACATGGTAGACGCGGGGCCGCCTGTTTTGGTGGTCGTCGGCGGAGGGAGCGGCCAGAGCTGAGGGGGCCAGCGGCTGTCCAGAAGTCTTGGGTGCTGGTGGAGACATAGCAGTGGTGAGGGCAGGTTGTGGTGGCATCAAGGTCCCGACCGGCGGGAGGACGGAACGGCCGACGTGACTCGGCAGGTACTAGCACGGGCGTTCGGACCTGCAACACCTACGACACGTAGGTACGGGGTACGGGGGGGTCTGCGAACCCCCAAATACAGTGCACAAAAAAAACTTTTTTTTAAAATTTTTCAAAATTTTTCAGAAAATATGAATTTTTTTTTTTTTCGAAAAATTAAGAAAAAATTTCGAAATCCGTACAATAATAGCAAAATTGGCGAAAAAAATTTTCTCACCAAAATAGGCCGACTTTATAACCAAAATTCATGGAAACGGCCTTCTGGACGCAATGGCAGGGTTGGATCTAGTCTAGGACGCCTCCAAAAGATGCTGCTCCTCAGATCTGCCTCTTGATGTCGCAATAATGCCTCTTCAAGACGAATCAATGAAGCCCCAATGGCTTTGATACCATGTAAGATTTTGCCAAGATCAAGAGCTCAATGAAATGTACAAAATAGAGACACAATATAGGACAAGAATAAATTTTATTCTCATCAATAGAAAATGATCAATAATATCAATTACATACAATGTAGATGAGCTTGCTTATATAGGCAAGGCTAGGGATATGTGAGCACACAAACATGACATGTGGCTCAATAAGAAACAAGGGTAGGTAGGAAATAGGTGTGGGTAGGTAGGATAAATAATATAATAGTCCACATGAGGTGGATCATCCACTGAATGTGGAGTGTAACAACAAGATCAACACCATAAAAGGTGGAATTTCTCCTACACACACTATCCCAATGTGGCACAAACACCCAAGTGTCTCATACCCAAACTACTATGAAATGCATTTCCTAAGTAAACTTAAGTAAAGTGTAATAATATCCATGATGAATAATTATTTACACCAACACTATTAAAGCTTTATAAAAGTCATGTTAAGAACTGATCCTGTTAGGAATCACCTGATTAAGGGATTGACTGCAAATTCCTTGTTAGAAACAATACCCTATAAGGAGTAACCTTGGTAGAGGATTTGAAAATCCAAGCTAATGGATCACCTTGTTAGAGGATTTGAATAACACCAAGCTTGTTAGAGCTTACCCAGCTAGGGGATTTCAATTATGTTGTAATTGTTAGAAAACAATAGGAGTTTTCTAATCTGTCTAAATAGAACTACACTTTCTTGATCACATCCATTTCATGCTCCTATTTGCCTTTACTCAAACTACAGATACATCATCTGGTTCAAAAACTACACACTCAACTAATCTGTGCTCACTCATTAAACTAAACAACTTCATCGACCTTATAAACAAATCAATCAGGTCGGTAACACAACAAAAACTTATATCTCATAGAGATTACAAACAAATCAGTTCAAGTATGACCATTGGATTACATAGCAATCTCTACACATCAATCAAGAAAACCTTGATCGCTCCTTGATCACCGCTTCATCAAACTTAGTAACTCATCACATGCTTTGCATTAGATGCAATATAGTTGCTCATTCCCTAGACAAAAACCGTTACACCAACTAACCAAAATCTCTTGGAATTGTCTTCATACAATAATTATACTTGTCATAATCATTACCGCTCATCATCAGATCATAAACCAATATAACCAATTCACTAAACTGAATTGGTTAGGGTTTATCAAAAACAACAGGTAGGGTTACCAGTTACATCAATAGATAAGGTTTACACCGATTACCGGTTCGCTCCACAAATTCTTCCTACCAATTATACTAGCAATATCACAACAATATCAACAATACCATTACCAATTAATTGACATCAATGACAACATAACATATCATTAATGCAATCTTCATACAAATGCTAACAATCTCCCCCTTTGGCATTGATGGCAATATAAATATCAATACCATTTATTGTTGTTTGATTGTGAATAGGAATCCTACTTTACATTACCAAGTATTCACCTTTCTCTCCATGTCTTTAGCTTCTTGCTGGTTCTTCTTCCCATAATCACATAATTCTTCTCCCCCTTTGACAACAATGCCAAATTTAAATTAAAACATGTAATGTCAAATTTCACTGTGCATCATCAATAATCTACAACTTGATGCTCCCCACATGGAATAAATCCACTTCTACACCAATCCTTCTATAAAATTCTACAAGTAGCTCCAGGACTGATGTAATCTACATCATACTTAACTAACTTCATGAAGAGGGGCAACCCCTAACTGACTTCTAAGATACTCAAAAGTAGTCTTAGGCAGAGGATTAGTAAAAATATCTGCAAGCTGCTCCTTGGTAGAAACATGCTCCAAGATCACATCTTTACTCTGTACTTTTTTCCTCAAGAAATGACACTTCAATTAAATATGTTTGGTTTGTGTGTGCAAAATGGGCTTCTTGGAAATATTTGTGGCACTTGTATTATCACAAAAAATCTTTATAGGATCTAAAATCTTCATCTTAAAACCTTCCAAAATGTGCCTCATCCATATAGCTTGTGTACAATTCATGAAACGTGCAACATACTCAACTTCAGTAGTGGATTGTGAAGTACAACTCTACTTCTTACTACATGAAACAAGTCTTCCTCCAAGAAAAAATGCTCCACCGGTTGTGCTTTTCTGGTCATCAACATTTCCTACCCAATTTGCATCTGTGTACACCTTCAAGTCAAAATTTCCTCCATATGGATACCATAACCCATAATCAATAGTACCTTTCAAGTATCTAAAAATTCTTTTGGTTGCTATCATATGTGTTTCCTTAGGATTCTTCTAGAATCTAGCAACTATGCCAACTGCATGAGCTATGTCCGGTCTTCTGTGAAAAACATAGTGCAATTTCCCAATCATTGACCTATATTCCTTCTCATCAATAGATTTGGACTCATCTTCCTTAGACAACTTACAACCTATAACCATAGGTGTCCCAATTGGTTTATAGTCACTCATGCCAAATATCTTCAAGACCTCTTTCACATACTTAGACTATGTGACAAAGATACCATTCTTCATTTGGTGTATTTGCAAGCCGATGAAATTTTTTATTTCTCCCACTAAAGACATTTCAAACTCATTTTTCATTTCATCTGCAAAACTATTGCTCAAGTCATCATTACCTCCAAATACGATATCATCAACAAATACTTTGCTGACTATTATTTAATCTCCTTCAGGTTTGAGATAAATGTTACTATCATCGCTAGTTGTCAGAAAGTCTGCCTTCATTAGATGTGTATGAACCCTTTCATAACATGCTCTCGATGCCTACTTTAATCCATATAAAGCTTTATGGAATCTGCATACCATGTCTTTCTTATCAATCAAAGCATAACCATCCGGTTGCTCAATGTATACTTCTTCATCTAGTATCCCATTCAAAAATGGAAACTTAACATCCATCTGGTATACCTTGAATTTATTGTGTGCTACAAATGCAAGTAAAGTTATGACACCTTCCAGTCTTGCCACTGGTGCAAAAGTCTCACCATAGTCTTCTCCTTCCTCTTGTGCATAACCTTTGCAAACCAACCTAGCTTTGTTGTGAACTACAACACCATCTTCATTCAACTTGTTCCTGAATACCCACTTAGTACCTATCACATTTTTATTTACTGGTTGGGGTACTAGGGTCCATGTGTTGTTCTTCTCAAGTTGATCTAATTCCTTCTCCTGAGCTTTAACCCAATGATCATCACCAAATGCTTCCTTAGCAATTCTTGGTTCAATATTAGAGATCATGCAAGAATTCTCTCTAATTCTTCTTTTGGTTAGTACTCTAGCATCCTTATCCCCAATAATCTGCTCAGGATTGTGATTCAGACTCACATATCTTGGAATAACATGATCACTATCTTCAGGTTTAGCTTCTTCATTATCATCATCTTCTTCTGAATTTATCTATTCCGATTGAACTGGTACATCAATATTTGCTTTGCCGGTTTCAGATTTCATAGTTTTTGGTTCCAAAAACAAAACGCAAAGATCTTCATCCTTTTTCTCTAAACTAGTTTCCTCTGAGACTTTAGGATTTTCATCCACTCAAACATCAACACTCTCAATGATTCTCTATGTCTGGTTGTTAAAACACTTGTAGGCCTTACTCTTGGTGGAATAGCAAAGAAATATACCTTCATCACTTTTAGCCTCAAATTTGCTAATATAATCACCTCTCTTAATAAAACATTTGCTTCCAAATATTCTGAAATAACTAACATCGAGTGATCTACCATACCAATATTCATAAGAAGTCTTGTCCTTACATCTCTTTACCAAAATCTGGCTCATAGTGTAGACAGTTGTGCTGAGAGCTTCTCTCCAGAAAGTTTTCGCTACACCTGCTTGTATCAACATCGTCCTAGCAACTTAAACAATTGACCAGTTGTTTCTCTCTGTGATACCATTCTGTTGTGGTGTCCTTGGTACATAAAGTTTCTATTTGATACCAATTTCTTCACAATACCTAGTGAATTCCTTAGAAGTAAATTCACTGCCTTGATCTGTCCTCAGTCACTTTATCTTCTTATTGCTCTCTTTCTCAACTAAGACCCTGAATGCCTTGAACTTACCAAAAGCTTCAGCCTTATCCTTCAAGAATGTGACCCACATCAAACTTGAGCAATCATAAGTGAAGATCATAAAATATCTGTCACCTTGAATACTTTTTGTTCTTATTGGTCCACAAAGATCTGTATGAACCAAATCTAACAAATGTTCCATTGAAAAAAAATTTCTCTTGAAAGTTGAGGATGTCATCTTTCCCAACTAACATTCTTTGCATAGAGCATTAACCAGTTCGTCTAACTGAGGAAAACCTCTCATTGTCTTGGACTTACTCACTTTAATAATGTTATCAAAGTTTATATGACAAAATCTCCTATGCCAACTATCATCTATCTTTGCAATTAAACAGTTGCTAACTTTAGGATTAAGGTGAAATAAGTTACCTTTAGTTTTCTTCTCAGTTGCAATCAGTTCACCTTTATTGCCATGGATTTTGTACATTCCATTTTTAAACTCTAATGGGTATCCTCTATCATTGAGTTGTACCACACTCAAAAGATTATGCTTTAAACCTTCAACCTAGTAGACATCATTTGCAATACTCTTTCCATTAAGAGAAATAGTTCCCTTACCTTTAAACATGTAGGGTGAGTCATTACCAAATCTTACAACTCGGCCATCAAATTCCTTCAGAGAAAGAAATTTTCTCTGATCACCGGTCATGTGATGTGAACAACCACTATCAATGATCCAATCATTAGAGTTATCCATCCCGGATACTAATGCCTTCTGGCCTGACATCTCTTCTTTAATGGCTACAAACACAATGTCTTCATTAGCATCACCATTAGATTCCTCATCAGTGATACCATCATCAACAACAATAAGAAAATCTCTTTTGCCTTTACCCTTATACTTCTTGAATTTCTCTCCTTTGTGCTCATTATCACCATTAGGACAGTTAGTGGCAATGTGTCCAATCTTGTTGCATGCAAAACATTTCAAAGGTAATTTGCCTCTATATTTACCTGTACCTCTAGGCAGCCACTTGGCCAACAATACTTCAAGATCAACTAAACTGTCTTCATCATCAACTTCTCTGTTCGATCTAGATTCATAACTGTGACTGGCATCTCTACTTTTCCTCTTAAATGGGTTATAAATAGAAGCTCTAAATGCAAACTCATATTTCTGTACACTACCATCATAACCATTTAATTCAAAAGCAGTAAGCTTGGCAATTATGGAGTGAAGAGTTACCTTAGTTTTGTTAATGGACTTCAGCTCCTGAATAGCTACAACTCAGATAGTGTAGATTGGTAGCAGGGTTCTCAGTACCTTACTAATCATTGTGGAATCTTCCACTTTACCTCCTCCACTCTTAATTTCATCAACTATCTCTTTTATCCTTTGACCATACTATTGGATATTCTCACATTCAGCCATCTGCATGTCATCAAACTTCCCTCTTAGACTCTCTTCTTTAGCAATCTTAACATGTTCATCACCACTATAAATCTCTTCAAGTTTTTTCCATACCTCATATGTAGTTTCAAGACCATGAACATCTACACACTCTACATCAAACAAAGAACTAATAATAGCCTCCAGTGCTTGATGATTTTCTTGTTTCTCTTTCTTCTAATCATCCGTCAACATCCTAGTAGGTGCAACATACTTAGTATCAACATGTTCCCAATACTGGCTACCCAGACTCTTGATATAAATTTTCAATTTGTCACTCCATATCCTATAGTTCTCTCTATTAAACTTTGGACCTTCCTTCTTCATCATGATCTGCAAGATCTTTACCTCAAGCTATTAGGCTAAGACCTTAGAGGACTTGTACTGCTCTGGTACCAATTGATGGTATGATGAAAGAATAAGTATCTAGTCAACTACTAGAGGGGGGTTATGATGAATACTAAGAGGGGGGGTGAATTAGTATGCCAAAAGTCTTTGCAATTAAACACTTTGCAAGACTAACAGTAAACCGGTAAAATAGTTTAACAGATAAACTGGTTAACAAACATGCAAACCAAATAGCTAATAATGCATTCACCCACAGAAGCACAAACACCATAACACAATAGATTTGACATGGAAACCCAAATGGGAAAAACCACAGTGAGGTGAAACTCACAAGTAACTATCTGCAAAATAGGAACCAGACTAGTTAAGGTCAGACCGGTTAAGGTCTTACAATGTTCTTTACCAGAACAGATCCTATTAGGAATCTAAATCTCTGTTAGGAGATAAGTCCGATTAAAGAATACCTTGCTAGAGGATTTCAAATCCACAGATGTGAACCACCTTGTTAGAGGATTTACAAAAGGTTTTTGGGCCTACTCGGTTAAGGGCTATAGACTTGTCAAAGATGTGAGTAATCAACAAGCGTTTGATCTATCTAATAGCATAGACTGCTTGTTTAGATCCTTGATAGCTCATTCTTAATGCACTCCTACATTACTTCAATCTTCTACACATTCATATTCTTTCCAACTCCTCAACCACCTTAAACCCTAGCAACAATATAAACTTGTTGCGACCTCATTGACAACATAAAACCCTAAACATGATGTCCTTATAAAGGAACCTAATTTCATGTCGATCCAATAGGATTACATTATAGTTTCCTAGGTTCAATGAACCTGGACCAACTTGGTAACATGAAACAAAAAGCACCATTAATGTGTCAGCATTGTAGGTCCTGGGGACAATGAGGGAGGGGGGGGTGGTGAATCAGTTGTCTAATAAATTCAAACCAAAATCTTATTAACCAACTTAATGCTTAATACCGGTAAGACAGTTAAATGTGCCAATAAACAGTGTTAACAGGAAATGTTGTACCGGTAAGAATTAATGCATGAAACATAAGTACAAAGTCAACCACAACACATGACACAAATATTTGTACGTGGAAACCCTGTAAGGAGAAAAACCAAGGTGGGAAACCTTACCCACAATCAGATGATACTACTGCAGATAGTAAGTGTACAAAGAGGGGTCTGTACATGCAGAAAGGCCAACAGCCTAGAGCTCACTGCTCAAACACAAATGGGAGTCACACTAACTATAGTTGGATGGTTAAATCCAATGAGAATGTACTACACAAAATAGCATCTTCATATGCTAGATTCAATACCGGTGTAATACTGATATGCTTCTACAAAAACCTAACTTCACCTTCAAATGATGTCGTCGTGTATATCTCTGCTTGATCTCACATATATCCTTCCTTAAATCTTTTTCGCATTCCACATTTGATCTTACAAATAAGATCTTACATTTATACCATACCCTAAGACCAATTTTAGTAGGTCGGCTCTACAAGATATTACAATAAAACATTTTACAAAAAATACAATATTCGATGCAATAACCAATTGAACATGTCGACTTAATTCTTTTATAACAATAATAAATCATCTCCATAGCGTGCCATGCTGATCTGGAAAAGATAAACCTGTCGGTGTAACCCTAGATAACCTAGACCTATTTGTCGGTAAAAACAAATATGCAAATAAGAATATACCAATGATATTACTTCAAGGAAAAGTGTCCACATGATGTCTTCAACATTACCAAGTGTCTTCCATGTCATTGTAGGTACCGGTGAACATTATATCCTGCCAGTTAACCATATACCAGTGATTGTTTGAACAGTTTACTGATTGCCGGTGAATGTTGTTGGATCCCCAAAGTAGGTGTATTTAGCAGGTGTTGACATCAATGACAAAACCATACCAAAATACCAACAATCTCCCCCTTTGGCATTGATGGCAACACAAGATGGAAAAACCATGAAAGTGCCAAAATAGATAGGCCAAGTACAAAAACCAATTCTCCCCCTGGGAGTAATATGTGTTTATACAAAGATATATTTACAATACCAATCTCTCTTCAAAAAGATAATGCATTTTTCCATATATCTCTCCCCCTTTGACATCAAATGTCAAAGTCACAAAAAGGTCAAGTTCATACAAAATACCAACCAATTCAATATACCAACTACTCCCCCTGAGAAGTAGCTTGCTCATCAAATACCAGAATAAAAGGTTTGTCCATTTAATTATGTCGGTTGATGACAATCATCAACTATCTAAGTCTCTACCGGTGGAGGTAAGACTCCGAGCTGATCTTTGAGATACTCAAAAGTTTCCTTAGGCAAAGGTTTTGTAAAAAAATCTGCAAGCTATTCTTTAGTATTCACATAAACTAGTTTTATTTCCTTTTCTTCAACTTTTTCCCTTAGAAAATTCAGTTTGATAGAAACATGTTTTGTTTTAAAATGTAATACTAGATTCTTAGATATATCAATTGTTGCAGTGTTATCACAATATATAGTAATAGGTTCCTTGCATTTTACCTTTATGTCTGTCAACATTTGCTTAAGCCAAAGTACCTATGTACAGTTTGTTGTTGCTGCAACATATTCTGATTCTGCTATTGATAAAGATGTACAACTCTGTTTCTTACTTAACCAAGAAACTAATCTCTTTCCAAGAAAGAATGCTCCTCTAGTGGTGCTCTTTCTATCATCCACATCTCCTGCCCAATTTGCATCTATGTATGCATATAGATCAAAATTTTCATCTTTAGGATACCATAATCCAAGATTTGTTGTGCCTTGTAAGTACCGAAAAATCCTTTTTACTGTTGATTCATGATTTTCCTTGGGATTACTCTGAAATCTAGAAACTATACATACTGCATTCATAATATCAAGTCTGGTTTGTGTCAAATACAGTAAACCTCCTATCATAGATTTGTATCTAGTTGGATTAATAGGTGTAGATTCATCACTTTGAGATAATTTGTCATTTGTAGTCATAGGTGTGCTTACCGGTTTAGAGTTCTCCATCCCAAATTTCTTGAGTAGTTCTTTCAAGTACTTAGATTGACTCAAAAATATGCCTTTATTAGTCTGTAAAATCTGCAATCCTAAAAAGAATTTTATTTCTCCAATCATAGACATTTCAAATTCATGCTATATTTTAAGAGAAAATTCTTTGCATAATCCATCTTCTCCTCCAAAGATTATATCATCAACAAATACTTCCATAATCAAAATGTCATCATTAGTTACTTTGTAATATAAATTGCTATCTACATTTCCTTTAGTAAAACCAATTTTTAAAAGATACTTATCCAATCTTGCATACCAGGCTCTTGGAGCTTGTTTTAGTCCATACAGAGCTTTTCTTAATCTGCAAACCATATCATTGTTATCTGTCAAAGAAAATCCATCAGGTTGTTCAATATAGACTTCCTCTTCAAGATCTCCATTCAAAAATGCACATTTAATATCCATTTGATAAACTTTGTAATCCTTGTGAGTTGCAAAGGCCAAGAATAATCTAACTGCCTCAATTTTGGCTACTGGTGCAAAGGTTTCATTGTAATCAACTCCTTCTTTCTGAGAATATCCCTTACACACTAGTCTTGCTTTATTCCTGACAACCTTACCATCTTCATTGAGTTTGTTTCTAAATACCCATTTGGTTCCAATTACATTTTTATTTTTAGGCTGGGGAACTAATGTCCAAGTATTATTTTTCTCAATTTGTCCTAATTCTTCTTCCATAGCTTTAATCCAAAATTTATCTTCACATGCCTCATTGATAGATAATGGTTCAATTTGAGAAATAAGACATACTTCTTCATTTGCCAATCTTCCTCTTGTCATGACTCCTTTAAATTTGCTTCCAATTATCTGATCTTCAAAATGATTCAGTCTTACATACTGAGGTGTCTTAGTCTATTGTTGTTCTTCAATTACTATGGTATCCTCTGATGATACCGAAGTAACTGGATCATCATTCTGTACCGGTGGATTTACTGTTGGTTCATTTGTCATAATTTCTGTTACCGATTCAGAGTCTATATACCTTGAAGTTCCTCTGAATTGTTCATCAATCTTTACATTTGTACTCTCAACAATTTTCCGTAATCTTTTATTAAAGCATCTATAAGCTTTACTCTTAGATGAATAACCAAGAAATATTCCTTCATCACTTCTAGGATCAAACTTGCCAATATACTCATCTCTTCTAATATAACATTTACTTCCAAAAATTCTGAAATACTTAAGAGTAGGAGTATTACCAAACCATAGTTCATGAGGGGTTTTACTGGTTTCACCTTTGATGTGAACTTTGTTTAATGTATAGACAACAGTGCTTACTGCCTCTCTCCAGTACACATGTGGTAGATTTGCTTCTGATAATATACTTCTTGCTGGATCCAAAATAGTTCTATTTTTCCTTTCAACAACTCCATTCTGTTGTGGTGTCCGAGGTGCTGATAACTGTCTTTTGATTCCATTTACTTCATAGAATGTATTAAAATCTCTAGATGTGAATTCTCCTCCTTGATTTGATCTTAAACATTTAATTTTCTTACTGGTTTCATTTTCAACCATTGCTTTGAATAGTTTGAACTTCCCAAGTGCTTCTGATTTTTCCCTAAGAAAAGTAACCCAACACATTCTAGAATAATCATCAATAATCAACATGAAATATCTATCACCTTGTAAGCTTTTAGTTCTAGCCGAACCACATAAATCAGTGTGAATTAAATCAAGAGCATTATTGGATTTTTTTGGAATACTTTTGAAACTAGTTCTAACTTGTTTTCCAAATTGACATTCCTTGCAAATTGTATTTTGAGGTTTCATAATTTTAGGTAGATCTCTAACTGCCTTAGAAGTACTGATTTTTACCATGCAATCAAAATTTACAAGACATAGTCTTTTATGCCATAGCCAACTTTCATCTATATGTGCAATTAAGCATGCCTTTTCACTGTTATTCAAATGATTTTTAAATTGTAACTGAAAACCTTTCTCAACTAATTGACCAACACTTAAAAGATTATGTTTTAATCCTTCAACATAGTAAACATTGTCAGTGTTATGTTTACCATCAAGAGATATTGAACCCTTACCTTTGATTGAATAGGCTTTGTCATCTCCGAATCTTACTAAACCTCCATTGTATTCTTGAAAGTTCAAGAATTTGCCTTTGTCTCTAGTCATGTGATGTGAGCATCCTTAGTCAATAATCCATTCATCCTTTGATTCAACTTTAGCTGATAGGGCTTGTTCTATCGGTTGAGCAATAGGTACCGGTTGATCTTCTGTTATAGCAACAAAGACCCATCCATTGTCTGTTGGATCCTCATCAGAATCATCAGTCACACCTTCATCAACAATGTAACAAGATTTATCTCTGTTTTTCTTAAATCTGTATCTCTGATTTTCATTATTAGGTTTGTATGTCCTTCTAGCTTCTTCTCTTAGTCTAACATGTCTATCAGGGCATCTTGAAGCCATATGACCAATCTTATTGTAGTTGAAACATTTAAAGGGTGCTTTACCTTCATACTTACTTCCAATTGGACCTTTTGGCATTTTTCTTGCAAATAGTGCTTCAAGTTCTTCAAGCTCTTCATTCTCCTTCCTGGTTTCTTCAAGTTCTTTTGCATAAAAGGCTCTCTAGTCTGATTTGTCAAAAGATGGAGTAGATGATGTTGATGCTTTGAAGGCCAAATCAGTTTTTACAGTAGCAACAGGACCAAATTCCTCAATTTCAAAAGTTGAAAGTTTTCCAATCAATGTATCCCTAGTTACTGATGTATTAGGCATTGTTCTCAACTCATTAATAGCAGTAACCTTCATTTTTTATGCCGGTGGTAAACCTCTTAAGATTTTTGAAACGATCTCATCTTCACTCAAGGCTCCTCCACAACATTTGATACCTAAAACAATTTCATTTATTCTTTCCATAAAAGCAGAAATTCTTTCATCTTCTTCCATTTTTAGATGTTCATACCTAACTTGGAAGCTTTCAAGTTTTGCAATTTTGACTGTGGAATCCCCTTCATTTAGTGTTTCCAAATGATCCCAAATAGCTTTTGCAGTAGATCTATCTGATAATCCCATGATTTGTTGATCTGATAATGTGCTCAAAAAGTGCTTCTCTTGCTTTGCAATCATTTTCTTCATCTTTAGCTAAAGTAATAGGAGTAGGCTGACTAGCTACAACAGTAGTATAACCATTCTTAGTAACTTCCCAGATGTCTTTACCAATGCAATTCAGATGTGTCTCCATTCTAATTTTCCATATTCCATAGTTGGTTCCATCAAGTTTAGGACTATCCTTTTTGAAATAATTAGTAGACATTGGATCTCCTCAAGTTGTTAAACTTCTGTAAAAAAGAGGACTAGGCTTTGATACCAATTGTAGGTCCCGGGGACAACTGAGAGGGGGGGGGTGAATCAGTTGTCTAATAAATTCAAACCAAAATCTTATTAACCAACTTAATGCTTAATACCGGTAAGACAGTTAAATGTGCCGGTAAAGAGTGTTAATAGGAAATGTTGTATCGATAAGAATTAATGCATGAAACATAAGCACAAAGTCAACCACAACACATGACACAAATATTTGTACGTGGAAACCCTGTAAGGGGAAAAACCATGGTGGGAAACCTTACCCACAATTAGATGATACTACTACAGATAGTAAGTGTACAAAGAGGGGTCTGCATGTGCAGAAAGGCCAATAGCCTAGAGCTCACTGCTCAAACACAAATGGGAGTCACACTAACTACAGTTGGATGGTTAAATCCAATGAGAATGTACTACACAAAATAGCATCTACATATGTTGGATTCAATACCGGTGTAATGCTGATATGCTTCTACAAAAACCTAACTTCACCTTCAAATTATGTCTTCGTGTATATCTCTGCTTGATCTCACATATATCCTTCCTTAAATCTTTTTCACATTCCACATTTGATCTTACAAATAAGATGTTACATTTATACCATACCCTAAGACCAATTTTAGGTCAGCTCTACAAGATATTACAATAAAACATTTTACAAATAATATAATATCCGATGCAATAACCAATTGAACATGTCGGCTTAATGCTTTTATAACAATAATAAATCATCTCCATAGCATGCCATGCTGATCTGGAAAAGATAAACCTGCTAGTGTAACCCTAGATAACCTGGACCTATTTGCCAGTAAAAGAAAATATGCAAATAAGAATATACCAATGATATTACTTCAAGGAAAATTGTCCACATGATGTCTTCGACATTACCAAGTGTCTTCCATGTCATTGCAGGTATCGGTGAACATTATATCCTGCCGGTTAACCATATACCGATGATTGTTTGAACAGTTTACTAATTGCCAGTGAATGTTGCTGGATCTCCAAAGTAGGTGTATTTAGCAGATGTTGACATCAATGACAAAACCATACCAAAATACCAACAAGCACCGTCAAACAATTGGTGGATGGTAACTCATCATAAAATGTCAGTTTATACAAAATGTCAGTTGCCAGTTTGACAAAAATGAAGACTGGTAAAAATGTGTTATGGCGCTTTGGTCCTTTGTACCACTTGGGATCCACGAACCGCTTGGGGTCAACATGCCACTTCAGACTGGGAAACACATTCTTCAAAACAACAATAGTCTAAAGACTATAATTCAACATACTGGTTGGAACAAATACTAGTTGTGCTCTAACTCATACATATAAAGGGGATCTCAATGCAAGTGTGTGTCCATCAATGACAATCATAGCATAAACATAAAAAATGCCAACAATCCCCCCCTTTGGCATTGATGGCAACACTTAGGAAAATAAAATTTTGACATCTAAGTGTTTTACAACAAAATCATGGCATTAGCAAAATTGCTTCCCCTAAGCATATACACTATCCCTTGTCAATACAATGTATAACAATTTTGCATAAAGAAAATTAACATTGAGATATTCAGAGCATATAATCAAAATTTTGATTACCAAATACTTCTCCAAATAGAATTCTTCTCCCCCTTTTCCAACAATGACAAAGTATAGCTGAACAACCCTATTTTCATTTGATATTAAAAATAATAAAAGTTTATGACAAAAAGGAATGATACTTTTCAAAAATAGATTTAAAGTCCTGCAAGAACTATTTCATCGACAAAGACCAAGACTCAAGTAGGAAGGTGGCTACTTCTTGCTCTATCTGCATCTGGGAGACCTGTTCTTCCATGGCATCAATTGTGCTCATCTCCTGTGTAACTGTTAAGACATCCAGGTTCAAATAGCACTTCTAAAGAATTTGCAATCATGGGAGTAGAACTAGTTGTAGCTCCTGCAAATCTCTAGACTGAGTGCTGATCTCTTGCTCCATTTTTGCTGACTGGATGTGAAACCAGTGAACGGTTTGCCCATAAGTTGTAAAGGAGTCATAAGGTGGCTTGAATGTGCTCAAGTAGGACTGCAAGTCCTTTTCAAATTTTTGCTTTTGAGCTAGCACATCATCATAGAATAGATGGGGTTGGTAGATCTTGTTCAGTAGAAAATTCCCCTCATCTAGAGCATCCCTTATATCCTTTTGTTCTTTCTTCAGTTCAGCCCGGAGCTCATTTAATTTCTTCACCAGAGCTATATTAAGAGCTTTTTGATGCTCCTTCTTGACATTGGCCTTTGTTTCCTCTTCAAGGCTCTGCACCTGATCATCCACCACTGTGCATAGGAGCTTGAGTTTAGCAAGTGATGAATCAGTGTTGGAAGGTTTGTGCTGGGTATCAAACCGGTAAGCATATCCATAGATGCTTGAATTACATCCTACTCCTTCTTCTGTCAAATGATTTCAAGGTGCTCTTGAGCTACCTTGATGCTCTACATTAGCTCCATTTCACTTGTAGACTAGAGATTGATAGGACTAGTGAGATCAGCTAATTTAGCTTGACTCCTGGTTGCCTTCAGAGTCTCCATCTGGATGCTCTTCTCTGCTTCTCTCCTCTTCTCTACTTCCTTGTCCTCCTTAGCCTTTTTCTTTTCTACTTCCTTCTTCTTCTCCTGTTCCTTATCTTCCTCTTCCTTCATCTTCCTTTTTTCTTACTTCTTCTTTTCTTCTTCCTGCTTCTTTTTCTCCTCTTCATCCTTTTTCTTCTTCTCTTCTTCATCTCTTTTCCACTTCTCTTCTTCATCCTTTTTCCTCTTCTCCTCTTCATCTTTTTTCTTCTTCTCTTCTTCATCTCTTTTCCGCTTCTCTTCTTCATCCTTTTTCCTCTTCTCCTCTTCATCTTTCTTCTTCTTCTCCTCTTCATCTTTCTTCTTCATCTCTTCATCTTTTTTCTTCTTCTCTTCTTCATCCTTTTTCCTCTGCTTTGCCTCTTCCTTTGCTGCTTCCTGTTTGTCCTTGGCTTGCTTATCAACCTGTTTAGCTTGTTGATCCTACCCTGTTGCCTTAGATGGTGTTTCCTGAGTAACATCCTCAACATCCAGAGCATCGACATCAATGGTGTCGATCGATTCAACAACTAGATTTCCTTCATCATCAAATACTTCATCTAGTTTAGATATAACTGGTCTTCTTCAGCTTGCCGGTTGGATAGACGTGCTTTGTGAGTCTTGACAATAGTTCTCATATACATATGAGTGTCTTTTTTGACATCATCAACTCTACCTTCTAACAGCCAGAGTCTTCTTCTTCTAGTGAAGAAGAGTACTTTATTTTGGTCAATAACATCAAACAATTCAGAATTTGACAGGTCGGGAAAGTACTGTGCAAAAAATTTCTCCCTGATTTCCTATTCCTTTTCTATGGAAATGCACCATCTATTATCTAATGACATATATAAAGAATCTAGTGTCTGAGACTTAATCTCTAAGGGCGACCGATCATTAGCACATAAATACTGAATTATTTCTTTTTCAACCACTTCCTTTTCATCATCATTAAAGTCATCAAAACACTCAATTAAGTCATTTAGCACTTTCCTTCTAATATTCTTTATTGTTCTTTGACAATGTGTCAAAGGTTTGTAGGAAGAGATATCTATATTTACTGGTGCAAAAGATGCCAGTTCAATCTTTGTTTTCCTCTTTGCTTGGTGTGTTTTCTTTGGCTTTTCCTCTAACACAATTTCTTCTGAGTTTGGAGAGGTATTCCTTGTCTTCCTCTTCCTCTCGAACACTTTATCTAGTGCTGCTTCCGGTTTCTTCTTGGCTAGTGACTGCTTGGTCACTTTTGGAGTTGCAGTAGTAATCAGTGCAGATGCTGCAGGCACTGCTTTTGCCTTCTTTACTGCCAGTTCTTTTTCTTTCATTGCTGGTGGTTCCTCAACTGGTTCTATCCTCTCTAGGTAGGTGTCGATTCTCTTTGCCTTAGGATCAAGAGGTGAGGCAATAAGGGTAGAGGCATACCCTTCTAGCATATCATACATCACCTCATAGCTCATTGGCTCTACTTCTTCCTGTCTAGGCTTAACAGCCTCCATTATGCATTGATCCACCTTGATGGTGAAATAGATATCATCCTCATATTTCTTGATGATGTCACTTGATATCCTCACTCTTTGGCTCATTTTCCTTCTAAATTCATCAAAATACTTGTTCAGAACATCAGGGTAACCGGTTCCAATTGCTTCAATGCTTTCCTAAATTTGCTTGGTCACCGGTTGGTCACCAGACCATTGGACATCTCCTACTCCTAGAAATTAGCCTTGGAAATAGAAGAACAACCCAACCAGTAGTTGTCGAAACTTGAACCTAAGTGCATTAGCCTGTTTCATCAATTTTAGATTCAACAGGAGTTGTCTCTGCATACTGGTGCACAAATCAAATGATGCATCCTCCTTTATCATCCGGTAAGAGGCATTTACCGCTGCAGTAGATACAAAGTTAATTCTGCTGGTTGAGAATGTCTGGTATCCAATCACCATACATTCATACTTAACCAGATCATCCTTGATAGAATTTACTATCATGCCTCATGAGTCGCTCACTGAACTGATGAGCTTGGACATTTCAGTTTTGCTTACTGTCCTCAGGGCTGGCACTTCCCCTGTGTTGTAGAATCCGGTGACTGCATGAATTATCTACGGTGTGATGTCATGTGTTCTCTCTAGGTACATCTTATCACCATGGACTCTGCTCAGAATGATCCTTATATGATCTTTAGTGAAATCTTCCAAGAAGTAAACAACATTGTGGAGCTTTTTCTTCTCCAAAATATTAAACTCCAGTTTGATCTTCTTGTCTTTTCCACAAAATAAGCCTAACTGGGTGTGGATAGCTAGAGACCCTAGGTCTTCTATCTTGCAATCTATGTAGTTAGAAATTCCCTCTTCTACTATCACACCAGCTAGAACTTGTGATAGGGCATTATACTTGGACTTCCTTTGAATAAAACTTGCAAACTCGACAGATGCACTAGAACTGGTATGAGATGTGGAAGCCATGATAGAAATCTTAAGAACTTGAGAAATACCTTTTGAAACATGTGAAATTAGGGCTTGTCAATTCTCCTTCACTTCACACTCCGTTGGTTGCTGAATCACCACTTTGTGTTCTCCACTTGACCGTTTCCAGTTTGAATTTGAATCTCCTTCTCAGTTTCTCAATTTCTCAAAATTTCTACTCAAATCACCTTTTTGTCGCTCTGCTCTTAGAAATTTTTTTTTCTATGCTCGAAAACTGATAGTATGCCAAAAATCTTTGCACTTAAACACTTTGCAAGACTAACAGTAAACCGGTAAAACAGTTTAACAAACAAACCGGTTAACAAATATGCAAACCAAATAGCTAATAATGCATTCACCCACAGAAGCACAAACACCATAACACAATAGATTTTGACGTGGAAACCCAAATGGGAAAAACCATGGTGAGGTGAAACTCACAAGTAACTATCTGCAGAATAGGAACCAGACCGGTTAAGGTCAGACTAGTTAAGGTCTCACAATATTCTTTACTAGAACAGATCTTGTTAGGAATCTCAATCTCTATTAGGAGATAAGTCCGATTAAAGACTACCTTGCTAGAGGATTTCAGAATAGATGTGAACCACCTTGTTAGAGGATTTACAAAAGGCTTTTGGGCCTACTCGGTTAAGGGCTACAAACTTGTCAAAGATGTGAGTAATCAATAAGCATTTGATCTATCTAATAGCACAGATTGCTCGGTTAGATCCTTGATAGCTCACTCTTAATGCACTCTTGCATTACTTCAGTCTTCTATACATTCATATTCTTTCCAACTCCTCAACCACCTTAAATCCTAGCAATAATATAAACTTTTGCTACGACCTCATCGACAATATAGATCCCTAAACATGATGTCCTTATAAAGGAACCTGATTTCATGTCGGTCCAATAGGATTACATTATAGTTTCCTAGGTTCAATGAACCTAGACCAACTTGGTAACATGACACAAAAAGCACCATTAATGTGTCAGCACCGTCAAACAATCAATGGATGGTAACTCATCATAAAATGATAGTTTATACAAAATGTCGGTTGCCGATTTGATAAAAATGAAGACTAGTAAAAATGTGGTATGCCGCTTTGGTCCTTCATACCGCTTGGGATCCACGAACTGCTTGGGGTCAACATGTCGCTTCAAATTGGGAAACACATTATTCAAAACAACAATAGTCTAAAGACTATAATTCAACATACCGGTTGGAACAAATACCGGTTGTGCTCTAACACATACATATAAAGTGGATCTCAATGCAAGTGTGTGTCCATCAATGACAATCACAACATAAACATAAAAAATGCCAACAGGTTAATCAACAGATAGAAAAACTAATACAAACTTCACCAATCTCAAAAATCATTCTCTTAGAGTCCATTGTCAAGATAAAAACTCATAGGATAAACCGGTTGACTGTTACCACAAATTAATAGTAAACAACTCCATCATTTCTCAATGCTTCTGGTTATCATGAATTATCAAAATAGTTAAGTAGTTAAGTAAATCAACCATGAAAACATAACCACAAAAACATTCACCACTTGACACAAATATTTTTGACGTGGAAACCCAAAATAGGTTAAAACCACAGTGAGATGAGACTCACAAGATAACTATTTGAACTCTTATGAAGTTCTCCTTGTTAGGAGCCTATCCTATTAAAGCTTTACAAAAATTTATGTTAAGAACTGATCTTGTTAGGAATCACTCGGTTAAGGGATTGACTACAACTGCATTGTTAGAAGCAATACCCTATAAGGAGTAACCTCGGTAGAGGATTTTAAAATCCAAGCTAATGGATCACCTTGTTAGAGGATTTGAATAACGCCAAGCTTGTTAGAGCTTACCTAGTTAGGGGATTTCAATTCTGTTGTAATTGTTAGAAAAAATAGGAGTTTTTTGATCTGTCTAAATAGCACTACACTTGCTTGATCAGATCCATTTCATGCTCCTATCTACCTTTGCTCAAACTATAGATACATCATCCGATTCGACAACCACACACTCAACTGATCTGTGCTCACTCTTTTCCAACTAATTAAACTAAAAAACTTCATCGACCTTATAAACAAATCAATCAGGTTGGTAACACAACAAAAACCTAATTCTCATAGAGATTACAAACAAATTAGTTCAAGTATGACCATTGGATTATATAGCAATCTCTGCACATCACAAAAGAAAACCTTGATCACTCCTTGATCACCACTTCTTCAAACTTAGTAACTCATCATGCGCTTTGCATTAGATGCAATACATTTTCTTATTCCCTAGACAAAAACCGTTACAACAACTCACCAAAATCTCTTGGAATTGTCTTCATACAATAATCATACTTGTCATAATCATTACCGCTCATCATCAGATCATAAACCAATATAACCAATTCACAAAACTTAATCGGTTAGGGTTTATAAAAAATAATAGGTAGGGTTTACTAGTTACATCAATAGATAAGGTTTCCACCAGTTACCGGTTCACTCCACAAATTCTTCCTACCGGTTATAATAACAATATTACAACAATATCAACAATATCATTACAGATTAATTGACATCAATTACAACATAAAATATCATTAATGCAATCTTTATGCAAATGCCAACATTTAATTCCCTATGTAGATCCTTTGGTGATAGAGGATGATATGACATTTCCTAAAATGTCAATGCCTACTTCTAGTCTCCCTCCTAAAATTGGTCTTATCCATGATAATATTATAGTGCAAGAAGAGACTATCAATAATTCTTCCAACAATCTTGTTCATTCTTCTTCTAAGGACACCTTTGATATTCCTAAACCATCCTCAATCAATTTGATACATGTGAATGAAACACCTAATAAACCCCTCTTCATAGTTCAAGGTGTGTGTCCTCAAAATTCCCCATGTAAGCCTATCTTTGTGGTTGAAGGTGGTTATGCTAATTATTATTTTTGCACTCAAAAGAAACCTATTATTACTATGCAAGGATGTTATCCTACTAAGAGACCTTATGAGTATGCTAATAAAATTACTAGAGAGTGTTATCATATAGTTGGTCATACTTACAACACAAGAAACAATAGGCAACCTAGTCCTCCTCTGGTTATCCCAACTTCACTTCCTCCCTCTCGACATATTCTTACACAAGCACCTTGTATATCAAATCTTAGCAAGGAGTATGATCTCATTGAACAACTTAAGGCCACTCCTGCTAAAAATTTATATTTGGGATTTGGTTCAAACTTCAACTGCTTATCATGAGATGTTACAAGATGCTTTCAAAAACTTAGATGTCCCACTTGCAGTGACACCTAATAACATGGCTTCTTTGATTGATCCTACAAACACACCCAAAGCTCAAATTGTATTTACACAAGATGAGTTACCTTCTCCTGAAATCCAAAATCAATATGATCCTCTTATGATTGTGGTTATTATCCATGATTGTTCTATAAGATGAACCCTTGTGGACAATGGATCTGGCCTTAATGTTTGTGGTGTGGACTTATTGGATATAATGTGGATTATTCTCTCATCAAACCTTCTTCTATTACTATTCAAGGTTTTGATAATGTGGCTAAATAATGTCTAGGTGTCATAACCTTGCCTATTAGGGTAGATCATGTTGTGTTACCTACACCTATTCATGTTATGTCTGGTAATTTGACATATAACCTTCTATTACGGAGACCTTAGATTCATAGCATGCAAGTTGTCCCCTCAACTTTGCATAGGCAAGTCAAATTAATTTATAACAATATGACATACACCTTGTTAGCTGCTAAATCTCAAGAACCATTGAAATCTCGATCTTCTTGTTCAACTACTTCCCATTCTTCTTTCAATCCTTCTATTTCTTCAAATACATCTATTTCCTTTAATGATTTTGTTCCTTCTAGTACTCTTGACTCTTCTATTCAATTGGAATCTCCTCCCAAGGATATCTTTTCTCTCAAAGAAGTGCTCAAAAATGATGATTTAGGATCTCTAGACTTTACCCCTACTTTTATAGGAGAATATAGGGTACCTTGGAAAGGATCTAAGACTACGAAGGAGAAATCTAAGGAGGAACCTAAATAGAAACCTGCTTTGTCTAAACAACTAAGTAACCACTTTGTGGCTTCTTCTAATTCAAATGAGTCTTCAGATTCTTTCTCTAATTCATATAACATTGAGACCTATGGGGCATCATCATCTCTTTCTGGTTTGGCATGATTTTATGGTCTTGGTTTTCATATTTTAGCTAAGAGTGGCTATGATGGCAATGGTTGTGGTGCAAATGAACAAGGAATTAAAGTTCCTTTAGCACATAATACACATGAAGCTTCATTTGGACTTGGATATAATCCTTCTAAGCCTAATAAAGCATCTAAAAGACCATCTCTAAATGTGAATGCTATATTTAGTAGTGATGATAACCTCACCTCAATTAAATCATCTTCTACTTCTTTCAAAACTCATCCCCCTCAGAAGGAAATCTTGGTGATGAATAAATCTCTTTATAAATCTCCTCAAGAGATTTCTAATCCCACTTATGAGGCTTTATTTTCTACTCATTCTAAAATCCCTTCTTCTAGTAATAAGGCTCTAATGAATTACACTTATCCCTCTCCTAAGATCTCTTGTGTGCAAGAAAAGTATGACTTAGTGGCCTATTATTCTCCTATAAACTTCTCTCTTTCTAAATACTTTTTAACGTTCACCATCTTATACATGTTTTTGATCTCACTTATAGTATAGCATTTTAAATGTCATATTCAAATACCTCATTCAATCTATCATGTCTTTAAATAACATTAATGGCTATTATGTTGCTCATCATTATGTGACATTGGTAGCTCACTTACTGGGGGCTCATTGTCATTCATGATGGTACAATCTCACGTGCAATCATAATTTTGGAAGAAACATAATAGCCTATTTCCATCTCATCTCTTCTCCCTATACATATAGAGGGAAAGATTGATTTCAAACATCTCTCCTTCTTAAGATTAAAATTTCCCCTTTGTGAAGTAGTTTCTTCTATAAGGATTTCTTATTGATTGTAGAGGTGTATTCATACTTGAATTCCTTCTCTCATATTGGAAAAAGCATCCCTAATGTGTATCTTAAGTACATATCCTTAATTGGGACCTCCTCCTTGGTGTTGGAAGTCTTTTATCATTCATCAATTTTTTTTATTCATTGAGTAGTATCTTTAATAATAAACCCTTCTATTTTGTGCACGTGCATATCCCTGATGAGGATCTCTTGCCTTTTTTTAGAAGAGTGTTGCTATAAATAATCTCTCTTTGGTGTCATCTCAATCCTCTACTCTTTTCAAAACTCTTGCATTCATTCATTCTAGAAGATGTTATATTTGTCTAAGACTACACCTCTTGAAGGTAGTTGTCTTTTGAACAAAGATCTCTTCTCCTCCAAGGATCTCCTTTACACTTATATAGCAAGATATCTCTTTTGAACTATCTTATCCTTGCTTGCAGAGTATTCCCTCTCTTTCTTGGATTTATGACATTGTTTCATGATGGATATCTTCTTGGTGTCAAAGGTAGGTATCCTTGTTCTACTTGCACACACATGCATGAGGTTGAGTGGAAATAATGGTCTTCTCACTCTCCTCCTTTACATGGATCACCCAAACAAACTTTGGGGGCTATTTTTCCATGTCTTTGTCTCCATGGATCTCTTGGCTTGATGATGATTGTAATGATTAAACTTCATCATATGTTGTCATTGATGAAACACATACACACACATATGTTCATATTGTCTTCCGATGTGACTTCAAAATTGTTTATTCTACAACCGGTATACTAGAGGTTTATATCTAACCGATACATGGTGACAACCACTATATGCATGGAGACAACCAGTGAATATACTTAACTCAACATCAACATGAAGATCCAGTAGGGAGCATCAAAGGATAAATGGTTTATATGATTAACTCCAATTGATATTGATTGTTCCAACTGGTATTCACTGATTATGTGATGAGTTATCACTAGTCGTGATGAGTTATCCTTACCGACAAGTTTTGGCGGTATTTTTGTGATGCGTTATGATTGTTTGACCAGATACACTGCACCTAGGTAATTGTGATATGATTTCTAGAGGCCGACATGAAATCTAAATGTCTATATATTGATATCACAATGAAGTATTTTGAATAAGCGAAGGAGATATGTTATATGCAAAGGCAGAAGTATTAAGTTGTTGAGCATAATAGTAAAGAAGTGTTGAGTGCATAGAAGAAGATCTATCCAAGCAAGTTGTGCTATTACTAGATCACACTACTTATTGTTTTCTAATCATTGCAACAGTAAATTCCCCTAACCGGGTAAGCTCTAACAAGCTTCATTGTACAAATCCTTTAACCAGGTGATCCATTAGTTTGGATTCACAAATCCTCCATTGAGGTTACTCCTTATAGGGTACTACCTTTTACAGGGTATAGCTTTTAACTAAGCTTTGGGATCTTTAATAGGATTCGCTCCTAGTAGAGAACTTTGTAGACCTTAAGTAGTTAGTTATATATTACTGCAGATAGTTAACTTGTGAGTCCCATCTCACCATGGTTTTTAACTATTTGGTTTTTCCATATATAAACACTTGTGTTATGGTGCATGCTATAATTATTGTGGATGTTTTTATATCATTTTGGATTGCATGCATATTGTTTTAAAAACTTGTTAAGTATTTCTACCGGTCAGTGTTTAAAGTAGTTTTGTTTTTAGTGTCACTGATTCACCCCCCCCTCTCAGTGCTTTACAAGTTGATCAATTGGTATCAAAGCCTAACTTATTTAAAGCCTAATCACTTGGAAGGAAACCCTAAAGCTACCATGTGGGATATGAGCTACTTTTAGATGGCTAGAGAGCTTGAGGATAGTAGGAATGAGCTTGAAACCCTAAGGGTCAAATTGAAAGCTTCTCAAGTCAAAAGAAGAGAGCTAACTACACAACTATTAGAAATATCTGGTAATAGTTATTTAGATGAGGCCAATATTGATTCTTTAGCTGAGGAAGTTGAAAAACTAAATAGTGAAAAGCTAAATCTGAGGAGAGAGCTAGAAGGTCTTACAATCTACATGAGTCAGAACTGGAAGCCAGGAGGACTGCTGAAGATCTCATCAAGGAAAGAGATCATGAGATTGCCAAGATCAAGCGAGAGAATGCTACTTTGTATGAGCATTTGAATGCAGAGAGAAAAAAAGAGAACTTATAGTTAGATGTTGAATTAGCATCATCTCTAAGAGAGAACCTGTCAAAACACAATGAAGATCTCACCAAATAGCTCACTGAAGCAAATGAAAAATTGGAAAAGTTCAATAGGAGTTCTACCTTGCTAGAAGAGAAAATTCAATCACAAATAATGAATGGTGATACCTTTGGACTTGGTTTTCACACATCTGAAAAAGGAGAATCCTCTGGTACCAAGAGCAATGCTCACAAGAACAAATCTACTCCTAAGGCCAAACAACCTACCGGTAAGAAGGTCTTTAAACTTGTTTGTTTTGTTTGCCATAAACCTGGTCACACTGTAAATGTTTGTAGAAATAAACCTAATGGAAATGAAATCTACAATACAAATGCTAGGTATGTATCCAAGAAATTTCAAGGTCATTTCTTCACATGCAAAATGTATGGACATAGATTAGTTGAATGCAGATATGGAGCAAATAATCCTATATCACATATACATCCAAGACCAAATGGAAACTGGATGAGAAACTATGATAACCGGGTCAACATGAACTGGCAAAGACCCTATAGTAACCGGTTTAGTCCATTTGAGATGGAAAAGGTAAAAAATGTCATTTGCACCATCTGTAACAACTTTGGTCATGTGGCTATGAATTGCAGAAGAAGAACTAAGAGAGGCAATGTAGGACCTTGGAGATCATCTGGTATGGCTGGCTATCATTGTCATAAACTGGGACACAACAAAATTTTGTAGATGCAGAAAGAGAAAACCGGTCAATCCTTCTAAAGATCAGAAAGGCAAGAAAGAGGTCAATATTGAAGAAACCAGAGAAGAAATGAATCGAATATGGAAGAAGAAAAGTGATGATTCACCTAGAGAAGAAACTATTCCTTCACCTAGTGTAGAGAATCCTGCTCCGGTGAACTAAGCCTTTTCAATATGGGTAAGGGAAACTTAATGGTAAATCCACTTCTAGACCCCTTGAGATGAATGATTGGTAAGAAAATTTGAATGCATGAAATTTTGATAATGTTTTGACAATCGGTTATCAATCAGTTTTACATCTGTCAAAATTATATGTATTATTAAGCGGTGTAATTAGGGTTTGTAACCCTAACGGGCAAGAATTTAATGCAGTAGGTAAAAAGGATAAAAGCGAGTTTTCACTTTGTTATTTTTACCCTAACACATACGAGAAATAATTTTTGAGCACTTGTAGAGCTAAGAAAGGATTGTTAGCTGATTTTAGTCAAAGTTGCATTGTCATTTGAGTAAATAAGCTGATTTCAAGGTTGGTGAAGACTAAACTAGTGTGCACTTGAGTATTCAACTGGTAAACAAGGCAGTACACGTGAAATAAGGTATTTCTTTGAAAAATCCTACTTCGAATCTAGTTTATCTGAAATGGCATCATCTTCTAAACCAGTAGAGAAATTGATGATTGCATCTGAACCTATGGAAGTTGTAAAAGAAGAATGAATTGTGTCTTATAATGCCTTATCAAAAATTCCTAGTGGTGTTATAGTGAAAGGAGATTTGTCCAGCTACATTGATTGCAAGATTGAGGATTTAGGATCATTGTCGATATATTCTCAGTTGAAATCCCTTTGCAATGAAAATGGAAAGATTCAACCAGAACATATTAGGGTTTATGAGAAAGGTTTTCATAATGCAGCATACTCTCTTGAAGATTTTGAAGAACATATCCGAATTATTTTGAGTCATGTTCATGGGGAAAAAATGTATTTAGAAAGGACTCATACTATAACCAAGGAAGCTATTCAAGATATAACTGGTTTTTACTCAACTGATGAAGTACCTAAGTTGAGGTGTATTTCAAATGAGACAGTAAACACTCTAACTAGATCAACATCTGATGGGCGTGTTTTTTCTATCAATAACATAAGGGACCCAACGGTAAAGCTGGTAGCTATGGCTATCGGCTACTAGGTATATTATTCTAGCAAATTGAATAGTGTTCCATCAGTAGCGGTGCATACTGCTTACAATATGATAGCTGAAAATGATAATTATGACCTATGTAAGGCCATAAGGAGCCAATTATTGTTAAATATTTAGTCTATCAAGAAGGATAGCAGTCTAAAGTTTAAATTTGGACAGTTGTTGATTGGTCTAATCTTTTATTTTCATAATTTCCTATCGGGAATAGGTGATCTTGAATGGTCTAAGGGTCTACTCATATCTCCCTAGATTAAGAACAACATCAAGGCTATGAAGAACACTTTCTCTGCTGCAATGAATAAATATTTCAATAAATTTCAGAAGAAAATGAGCATGAGAGTAAGATTGCCTAAGGATGTGGTAAAACACTTTGCTAAGGACATTATTTTCACAATTGCCACTAATTTATGTTTGATGGAGGCTATTGAGCCTAGAGAAGAAGAAATGGAAGATATGAGTTATGAGTTAAACTATGACTTATTGATCGGTTATACCAATAACTTGTTGGCATCTCTAGTGGATAAAAAGAAGGCAAGATTGGATACAGTTGAAGTTCAAATTACAATAGCTAAAACTTGTATTGTTCCATCCATAAGTGGTAAAGGTAAAGGTAAGAAGAAGGTTGAGAAAGCACCTCCAGTAATAAAAAGTACAAGAGTGACATGAAGTGTCCAAACCAAAAAGGAACTAGTACCTAAAGTATATGCAAAGAAGGAGACTACATCAAAGAAAAGAGGTCAGAAACTAATTCTCCAAGAAGAATCTGAAGGTACTAATGCTAAGGAGGAACCTAAGAAAATGAAAGCAACCGGTAAAGCAGCTAAGCAAGTGAAGGGATTGTCACAGGAAATTGTTCCTTTTGATATCTCAACTTACAAGCTTGAGACTACCTTTGAGAGAACAATGAAGACATTAGGAAGAAATAAATTTGATAATGTCAAAGATCATTTTGATTCATTCAATGAAGATGAAAAGGAATAAATTATTCAACAGGTAATCAATTATTTGTGCCATTATAATAGATTACCTCATGATCTTGAAAATGATATCTCTAATTCCTTGTATACCATTATTTTGAATAAATGGGAATAAGCAATAAAGAAAGAAAAGGAAATGATAGATGATATATTTGTACAATATTTTCCTAATTTGTCAAAGGATGAGCTGAATGAATTGGTTGAAAAGTACAAAGTTCATTTTTCTTACAAAACAAGAAGATTGAAGCTGATTAGTGGAAAGGTGTAACCTATTGAGACTGAGACTCATTAGATTGCTCATAATATCCTGTTGGCAAATGCACACTCCAATGAGACATTGTAGGTGATTGAAGGTTTTGTCATTGATGGCAACCTTATAATCCTATGACACTGGCAAGGCAATCCACCAGTGCTAGCAAGATCAGACTTTACACCAGCACATAGATCACCGACACCGGCAGTGAAAGGAAGCATACCGACATAGAGGCTGATAGGAATTTTGTTTGTAAACTATTTTGTTAATTATTGTTAAATCATTGTAAGCCGACTTGTAAAGTTGTAAAATGACTCATATATATAAGAGTTCATTATAGAGGAAGAAAAAAGGTAATGAGGAAAAATAAGGTAAACCTATTATGAGAATTATAGGTTAAGGGTTTATGTATGAAGCAGAGCTATAAATTGGTACTAGATCTAGCATAGTAGATTCTATTTTGAAGTAGTACAAGATATTGGATTTATATAATTCATTTTGTAAGTCAGTGAGACTTCCTATTTTTATAATTGAGCAGTGAGCTCTAGGCACTTGGCCTTCCTACATGTGCAGGCCCCTCTTGTAGTAGTAATATTCTCTTATTGGCCAGTAAGTGAATATTGTGGGTCACAAATCCCACCAAGGTTTTTCCCACATTGGGTTTCCTTGTTAAACTACTATGTTATGGTATGTTTTTCATGTGGTTGTTGTTATCTCTGTTTGTTGCATTACATTCTGTTTACTGGTATACAGTATTAATATGTTTTACATGTTTTAAGTTAAGAAAATCATCTAACTGGTTAGATACTGATTCACCCCCCCTCTCAGTATCTGTGGGAATCCTAACAATTGGTATCAGAGCTTGGTCCTCTATTTTTAGAAGCCTAATAGCTTGAGGAAGATCTTGACACCGATAGAGATGGAAAACTTGATGAAGCAATTAGAAGCAGCTCTGTCAGACTATGATGCAAAAAAATTAAAAAATACCAAACTTAAAGATGATCTAAAAGTTGCACAGGATATTATTCAAGCACGTCAAGAAAATATTACCATTTCAAGAAACAAGAGAAGAGAACTTTGTGAAAAGATGCAAAATGAGAATGATGAAAAGGAAACTCATAGTGACCTGATAAATAAGCTAAAACAAGAAAACATGACAACAAAAAATGAGATGCGGGATATGACTATGAGATTTTGTAAAGAAATTGAAGATAGAAAGAAGAATGAAGAACACTTGACTAGAAGACTAAATGATGTTGCAAATGAAAACACAAGACTTAGTTATGAAAATGATATGTTGAAGATAGATCTGATACATGCACAGAATGGCTCAAATGAACTCATGAGACAAAAAGGTATCCTGGAAGGAGAACTGGCTGCTACAAATCAACATAAAGAAAAATTCAAGAAAAACTCATAAGAACTTGGTGACACTAATGGTCTTGGCTTTGAAGCTGGTGAAAGCTCCGGTACTGCAAACACATAGGATCATGGCAAACTGGTAAGACAACCTACTACTTATAAATTTAATGGCAAATGCTTTAACTATAACAAGTATGGTCATAGAGTAAATCAAATTAGATCTAGAAATTATCAGAATACCAATACACCCATCGGTCAATGTTCAAAATGCAACAAAGTTGGTCATAATTCTGAAAATTGCAAAATGAATGTAAGATGTTATGTTTGTGGAAGATTTGGACACTTATCTAATCAATGTAGAACACAAACCGGCATAGGATATGGAAAAGCTATTCAGAAAAATAATGTGACTTGTTATGCTTGTAACAAGATTGGACATATTGCAAAATTTTGTAGAAGCAAATCCTTACCAGTAAATAACAAAGGTCCTAGTTTGAAAGGTAAAGAAAAAGTTGAAGAAGTTAATCAAGAATTCTCAAAATAATGGATTAGGAAATCATAACTAAATGTTGATAAGAATACTCCTCCACTGGCAGAACAGAGTTACACTCCACCGGTAGAACATAGTAACACTCCACCGATAGGAGAATCTTCATCTAACTGAAGAAAATTTCCTTGAGGGTTTAGCAATCAAATATGAAACATGCTATTATTCCCTTGATTGATGGTGAGAAGTTGAAATTACTTCTATACCGGCAGATAAGTTAAGTGATTGCCTAACCAGTAAGCATTAAATGTGGTGGTTGGCAAAATTAACATTATAAATCAATGTTTTGGCTCCATTTTCATTTCATCGAGCATTCAAACAATCAAAGAGCATGAAAATTCTTGAGCAAAGACATTTCAAGCAAAGAAGCTAAGCAATTCAGCAAGCAACCTTTCCTAAGGCAGATAAAGGTATTTATAATCATGGCTTCTTCATTTGTTCCTGAATTCATAGCAAACCCTACTATAGTCAAAGTGATTAAACACCCTAGATCCGTATTTCAGTTAGTTCCTGAAATTGCTAAGGATGATAATGTTGGTGCATTTTTTCAAATCCCCAAAGGAGTAGTTTTTGCAGAAGACCCTAGAATGTACATTCATTGTCACATAGAAGAATTAGGTGATGAGGAAATCAAGAGCATGTATAAGATTGTAATTTGTGATGATTCCGGTAATGTGAAACCTAAACACAAAATAGTTGAAACCCTAGGATTCACTGAAATTCTCAGTATTCTGGATTTTCCTAAGGATGATATAAGGATAGTTCTAAGCAGGGTACATGGTGAATTCTTCTAGTTAGACTCAGTTCAAAAAATTACTAAAGAGGCAGTAAAGGCTATGACAGGGTTACCCTCCACTGGTAATAGACCTGATAAGACAAAGAAGGTCTCAAATGACCTAGTGATGAACCTAACAGGTGCAACATCTGACAAGAGATCTTTAAGAGTGAATGATGTAACTGACATCAATGTTAGATTCATTAGCATGATTTTAGGCTGCAAAACCACACGTGAAAATAGGTTAAACTCAGTCTCTAGCATATGATATGATCAAGGATAATACAAAAATAGATGTGTGTGAATGGTTGAAAGATGAGCTTATTGATAATCTTGGAAAAATTAAGAAAGACAAAAAGGGGACATTTAGATTTGGAAACCTACTTGTCTATTTAATGTTGCATGTAACAAAATAGGTACCCGGTATCAGTAATAAGAATCTTGCTTTTGATATACCAGTAGGAAAACAATTATTTGATCTACTAAATAACATGGGTGAAAATAGAGAAAAGAATATAAATGAGTACTTTCAGGCATTGAAGACCCGGATGAATACTAGAGTCAGACTTTCACAAGCAATTGTAAATAAGTATAAGGATGAAATATGCTTTGTTATTAAGAAGGATGAGATTTGGATGGAGGCATTTATCCCAAGAACCATTTGGGTTACTTAAATGGGTTATGAAACCGATGACCACATAATTGAAACATATGCAAAAGACCTTCTAGAAGCACCCAAGGAACCTGAAGAAGAGGTATTTGGTGGTACTGAGACTATTGAGAATCAAATTCAATCTAAGAAAAGGGTAAAGAAGGTAGAAGCAACAGTAAGAAGAGGATCTAGGCAAGCAAAGGCTATCAAAGAAGATGTACTTAAACAAATTGGTATCACTAAAGATGAGTTAGAAAAACTACAGCCAGAAACTCACCTTTCACTAGTAGAAACTTCTTCGGAAAGTGACATGCCAGCTGAATTTAAAAGAGTTGTGAGGAAAAGAGAACCTTCACCGATATCTACACGTTCTCCTAGAAGAACCAGACAAAAACAACAGCCAGTAAGGCCCCCGACTAAGAAGATAACTCCAAAGAAGAAGAAGTTAACACCCAAGAAGAAGACTCAACAAAACATTGCTCCAATTGACAAACTACTAGATGAAATTATAGAGGATGGATAGCTGAAAAACATCAATAAATTATATGATTCATTATCAGTTGATGACAAGGAGAAAGTTGAAAACATTGTAATTCTACACTTGGACATTTACAAGAAATTTCTAATGCAAGTTGTAGATGAATTACCGGCAGAACTATTTAAAAGACTTGAAGCTAGAAGGCAAGCTATTGTAGAGCTTGATAAGAAAATGAAAATTGAAAAACTACTTGTTGTTTATCCTGTCAACTCACCAAAAGAGATAGATGATCTAATCTCAGAAGCTAACCGGTTAGTATTTTCAACTGCACACCAACATGTAGCACTTATGGTTGGTAGAGTAAATCAGGTTGCAGAGGAAACTACCAATGCATGGGACATATTCCTTGTAGAGAAGGAAAAGTAGGAACAATATAGAAAACCCAAACCCATCAAAGTATATCAGAAGGATAAAGATAAGGGAAAAGGCAAGGTTGTTGGACCACCTAGCATAAAAATAAAAGATAACTTATCCCCACCGCCTCTGAATACTCCACCGGTAGTGACTACTGATAATCAACCGGATAGTGAGAGCATGGACATATCACAAGAGGACACAAATCATAACTTTGAGGTATTATACGTAGTGGACATTGATACTCAAAAGATCAATATTGTGGGAGATAAGGATACAAATGAGAAGACAACTATGGCTAATGAGAAACCGGTAACTGATGGTACAGAAGGTAAACCGGCAAATGATAACACAGAGCAACAAGCAAAGCAATAGGCTCCATCACCACAACAAGTTCACACAGAGTCAGTGCAACCGACAATAGTTGAGAAAGACAAACCTTTGCTTAAAGAAATGGAAATACAAACTAACCTACCAAAGGTCACCACAAGCAAAGATATTGCTCCCACCAGTGGAATATAGAGTGTTGGCTCTTCAAGTACAGAATTCAAACCAACTAATGTAACAAAAGTTCTTTTGGATTCCATAAAGAAGATAACAGATTGTAGCTCACAGGTTTACAAGACAATAGATGACACCATTCCAACTTTTAAAATGATAGCACCAAAATGTAATGTAGATAATAAAGATTCTTAGAGTCAACTTGACACTTTGTCTAAGTATATTACTGAAAACACTGTGACAATTGAACAAATAAAAGAGGAAGCATTCAAGGAGAGATTAGAGAAGGAAAAACACAAATTTTTTAAGGAAGAAATAAAGAAGTGTACAAGGAAATTTGACACACTTCTACGAGAACTATGTAGCACATTGAAGGAATTCAAAACTTTGTACAGGGATACATGTAAAACTAAATTTTTGACAGTTGATATAGACAAGAAAATCAGCAAGATACAAGAAGAAATAAATCAACTAGCTGACAATTTCATTAATTCATCTAATTCATTATTAGTTTTTGAGAAAAAGACAACAAGTTTTGAGGAAGAACTACTAAAGTTGGAAAGAGACAAAGAAAGAATAAAAGGAAAGGCTAAAGATCTTAAATGGAGACTTAGTCCAAAATTGGACTATCTCGCCTCCTTAAGGAAAGAAATATCTGATGCCTTGATTCAAGGACAGAAAACACCGACAGAGCAAATGCAACATCTCACTAGTACAGTTCAGAGGACAGAGGCCGCAATAAAAGACAACAAAAAGTTCATTGAGAGCCTGAATCTGGTTTTGGCAGATCTTTTTCAGATTGTAACCAACTGGTTACAAGGATGAAGCAAGAAACCACACTCATTGACACTTTGACAACCTTTGTCATTGATGCCAAAGGGGGAGTAGTGGAATGAGAAAAATAATCAGTAAAATGACTCATCAACTCAGGGGGAGTAGTGGAATGAGAAAAATATTAGCAGATTCTTTTTGGATGATAGTTTTTTTTTTTTTTTTCTCATGAGTGTTGCCATCAATGCCAAAGAGGGAGATTGTTGGCAAATGTACACTCCAATGAGACATTGTAGGTTATTGAAGTTTTTGTCATTGATGACAACTTTAAAATCCTATGACACCGATTAGGCAATCCACTGGCACTAGCAAGATCAGACTTTACACCGACACACAGACCATCGACACCGACAATGAAAGGAAGCATACCGGCACAGAGGCCGACAAGAATTTTGTTTGTAAATTATTTTGTTAATTATTATAAAATCATTGTAAGCTGACTTGGCAAGTTGTAAAATGACTCATATGTATAAGAGTTCATTATAGAGGAAGAAAAAAGGTAATGAGGAAAAATAAGGCAAACCTATTATGCAAATTATAGGTTAAGGGTTTATGAATGAAGCAGAGCTATAAACCGGTATTGGATCTGGCTTAGTAGATGCTATTTTGAAGCATTACAAGACATTGGATTTATATAATCCATTTTTTAAGTCAGTGAGACTTCCCATTTTTGTAATTGAGCAGTGAGCTCTAGGCACTTGGCCTTCCTGCATGTGCAGGCCCCTCTTGTAGTAGTAATATTCTCTTATTGGTCAGTAAGTGAATATTGTGGGTCACAAATCCCACCGAGGTTTTTCCCACACCGGGTTTCCTCGTTAAACTACTATGTTATGGTGTGTTTTTCATGTGGTTGTTGTTATCTCTATTTGTTGTATTACTTTCTATTTACTGGTATACAATATTAATATGTTTTACAAGTTTTAAGTTAAGAAAATCATCTAACCGGTTAGATACTAATTCACCCCCACCCCCCTCTCAATATCTGTGGGAATCCTAACATATCAAACACATGGAAGATCTTATACATTCCTCTAAGGATGAGCAAGATACTGTTGATCGACCTGAAATGGATGAGGAAGAAATTGTGCAAGTTGATGTTGTCTATGCTGGGAAGAAGAAGGATGACACTATTATCCAATGAGTCATACTTGTTGATGAGATTGAGGATGCTATAGATCTATTTGGAGACATTAATGCACCAGACATGAAGCAACCTGAAATCACTGCATCATAGGTTACTTCAATTGAAAAACTGACAACTCAACCAGGAGTAGATATTCCACCAGCAAAGGAACCACTAATGAAACCCCACCTGCCATCGGTTTCATAGGACATCCAAAAGGAATCCATTGAAAAAGTTGATACACAGATCTCTGAACAAGAAATAGAGAAAGAACAAGAAAAAGAAGAGATTGTTAGGGTAACATCCTCTGAACCTGTAACATCATTAGTTTTATAGCAGACTGATGAAGATGATGATGAATCATTAGGCATCTTAGGGCCTATAATTGTTGATAGGATGAGTGCATCTGAAATGTTGAAGATTACAATTGTCGTGCAATCTAGGGCACATAAGAAGAGAGTTAAAGAATAGAGAATTGAAGTCGTAACCATTCAGAATGCAGTAGATATTCTGACAAGTCTACTACCAGAAACTGCTTTAGGGCATTTGACAACTCCTATTAGCAAACTTGGTCAATTAGTTTCTGATGCATCTAGCCAAATTAAGTCCCTAGAAGAAGCACCACAAACATATGCTAAGAAGATTTACAGGAAGAAGCATGGAGAGAAGTGTACAGAAAGCAAGTGTGGAAATTTGCTTTCCTAATGTCAGTTTGTAGGGGAGAATAGACTAGTGTATACATTTATAGAATACGACACAAGCATGAGCATACACAAAAAACAACACAGAGAGAGAACACATAGAGTTAACGTGGGAAAACCCTTTCAGGAGAAAAACCCACCACCAATAGATAATCAACTTTATTAACAGTATGTCAAAAACAATACAATAAAGTCCATTCTACAGACTTCCTTTACTCTATCATACAATTGTTCCAGATTAACATACAACACTTGGATCACATAGTAGTTACAGAATGCTCAATAGAAATCGTAACTCATAACCTAACATTCGGTTCACATTTTGGCTTCAAATACCAAACTAGTCGACGGTTCATCTGAGCAACTGCACCAATGGCTTGAAGTCTAACCATTTGCCTATGTTGGTCTGCGTTCGAGAGTTAACCATCAAGAGTTATCCCACATGCAGCAAAGAGTCGGGTTGGTTCGTATTCAAATACATCGATAGTCACATCCTTAGTGTTCGAGAGTTAACCTTTTTGGATCTCAATTCGATCTCACTCCCGCAGTTAGTCTCCGCTCCATCAGCCATCAGTGTAGCTTCCAAACAGTAAAGCCAATCGCCCAATGATACTCGATCACCGAAGGCGACTCCATTGGGTCATCGGTAAAGCATGTAAAATGTTACTCTGATCTTAGATAACAAAGAGCAGACTTCATCAAGACATTGGCACCTACCTTGAGATGTTATCCTAATCTTTGATAGACAAGAGGAGACCTCATCCACACATCGACACATGACCAAAATTGCTATATCGATAAGAGAAGCACTCCAAGACAAAACAAAGCGGACTCATCGGGACTTCGGCGTAGTCTTCATCACATCGACCCGATCACCGAAGGAGACTTCATCGAGTATCAGCCTAACTCTAGACCGGTACCTCTAATAGCTGATGACAACCCTCTTCTTGAAAGCTCAAAGTTATCCTGATGACCAAAGTTGACTTCGTCGGGTCATCGGGATAACATCATACCTGCTACTCCAAGATGCAATGGAAAAGAATACATCAGCAAAAGTCATGCTGATAGAGCTCATAGATTTCTTTCATATTATTTCATCGGCAAGAGTTAACCCGATCAATATGGCCAATGGTCAAGTATATTAGAGGTACATTTCCAACAAGAAGCTTATGAAAGAGATTGATATAGGAAAAAAATTTCTGTCTTAATAAAGATTTATTAAGAAAATTTATTGAAACAAGAGGAAAATATCTTGCTTCTACTTCTAATGTTTCATTATTTTATTTTGATATCAATACCAGGCAGATTGAAATAGAGCAAGAGCTAGAGAAGATATGCAATGCATATGTACCACTTCAAGATTCTATTTTTTCTTTTAGCAAGTCTGTGGATGATTTGCAAAACAAGTTAGATACCTATGATCTTGAAAAAGAAAAAAGACTTCGGTCACTAAAGGAATTGAAGAGCTACTCACATCCCAAGTGGACATACTGCAAAGAGCCTACAAGAATGCAGAAGCTATTTTGGCTACTCTGGAAACATGTACACTTGATTCCATGGAAGAGTTTCATACTTAGATTATGTCTACACTTGAGTTCACTAAGAGCTTGTTGGAGACATGGGAACATGCTTTATCTCAATTGAAGAGGAACTTTAATGCTATTTTTATGAGGCTAGCAATGCATGAATCTTGATTTAGTTTTTCAAGTTTTTGTATATGTACAACATTTTGATACAAACTTTTCTCTATATATATATTTTTCTTTTCAATTTGGCATTGTTGTCAAAGGGGGAGTAGAAATATGTATGTGTGTTGTGAAATTTTTTTATGAAGTATGTAGTAAGGGGGAGTATATGTATATGTGTATAATTTTTTTTGTAAGCATACTTAGCGGTATTACTGTAAAATTTTCTAAGTGTTGCCATCAATGTCAAAGGGGGAGATTGTTGGCTTGATGATGATTGTAATGATTAAACTTCATCATATGTTGTCATTGATGAAACACATACACACACGTGTTCATATTTTCTACCAGTGTGACTTCAAAGTTGTTTATTCTAGAACTGGTATACTAGAGGTTTATATCTAACCGGTGTTGGTATTATGGATGTGTTGCATTGGTTTTTTCATTAATGTCAACACTTGAGAACACTTGGAGATCTTTGGTTATGTTCATCGGCATGTTCAGTGACTTATGCACAGTCACCGATATTTGGTTAACCGACAGGTTATATTGTTCACCAACACTGAGGATGATCTATTATCATCTAGAGATTACTTGGTTATGTCGAAGATATTGTTTGGACACTTGGTTTTGGTGATTTGGTCATTGATCTAATCAATTTTGCATATTTGTTGTTACCAGTAAATAGGTCTAGGTTATGGACCAGCAAGCATTATCTATTCCAGCTCAGCACGACACATTATGGAGTTGATTTGTTATTGTTGTAAATGCATTGAGCCGACATCATGCATCACATATTGATTTATTTTTAATTGATTTAATTGTAATATCTTAGTGAGCCGATCTACACAATTGGTCTTAGGTTTTGGTATATATGTAAGATCTCATTTGTGAGGTTAGAAAGTAGTAGAGGAGTGGAAAAATGATTGTAATAAGGTATTTGCGAATTTAAGCAGAGCTACACACACAGACACCATTTGAAGATTCAAGGAAGGTTTGAAGAAGACAATCAAATCTTAACCAGTACTGAATCCAGCATACCAAGGTGATATTTTGAGCAGTATATTATCATTGGATTTAACCATCCAATTGTAGTCAGTGTGACTCCCATTTTATGATTGAGCACTGAGCTCTAGGCAGTTGTCTTTTTTGCATGTGCAGACCCCATTTGTACACACATACTATCTACATTAGTATCACCTAATTGTGGGTAAGGTTTCCCACTATGGTTTTTTGCTTACAGGGTGTCCATGTACAAATAACTGGGTTACGTGTTGTGTATGTTATTTGTCTTTCTATTCCATCCATTAAACTTTACCGGTATTGCAATTAACTATTAAACTGTCTATCGACATTAAAATTTGGTTTACCGGTATTATGCACTAAGTTTGGTTAAGTTATATTTGGTTGAAATTAATAGACAACTGATTCACCCCCCCTCCCCCCCCTTAGTTGCCTTTGGGACCTAACAATTGGTATTAGAGATAAGTCCTCTTTTTGCAGAAGTTTAACAACTTGAGGGGATCCTATGTCTACTAACTATTTCAGGAAGGACAGTCTGAAGCTTGATGGAACCAACTATGGTGTATGGAAGATCAAAATGGAGACTCATCTGAATTGCATTGGAAAGGGCATATGGGATGTTACAAAGAATGGCTATATTGTTTCTACTTAAGGTCAACCTAATCCACCCACCTTTGCTAAAGATGAGGAAAATTATTGCAAAGCAAGAGCACTTTTTAACGCATTGTCAGATCAACAAATCATGGGATTATCAAATAGATCTACTACTAAAGCTATTTGGGACAAATTGGATACATTGAATGAAGGTGATACCACAGTTAAAATTGCAAAACTGGAATGCTTCCGAGTTAGGTATGAAAATCTGAAAATGGAAGAAGATGAAAGGATTTTTGCTTTTATGGAAAGAGTTAATGAAATTGTTTTGGGTATACAATGTTGTGGAGGATCCTTAAGTGAAGATGAAATTGTTTCTAAAGTTTTAAGAGCTTTGCCACTAGCATACAAAATGAAAGTAACTGCTATTAATGAATTAAGAACAATGCCTAATGCATCAGTATCTAGAGATAGTTTGGTTGGAAAACTTTTAGCTTTTGAACTTGAGGAATTTGGTCCTATTGCTACAATTAAGATAGATTTTGATTTCAAAGCTTCATCATCTACAACATCATCATCATGATCTGAAAAATCTGATTGGAAAGCACTCTATGCTAGATAACTTGAAGAAATCAAAAGAGAGAATGAAGAACTTGAAGAGCTTGGAGCACTATTTGCAAGGAAAATTCCTAAAGGTCCAATTGGAAGTAAGTATGAAGGTAAAGCACCATTTAAATGTTTTAACTGCAATAAAATTGGTCATATGGCTTCTAGGTGTCCTGATCAACATGTAAGATTGAAAGAAGAAGCTAAAATAACATATAAGCCTAACCCTAGATATCAAAGGTACAAATTTAAGAAGAATAGACACAAATCATGTTACTATGCTGATGAAGGAGTTATTGATGATTCTAATGAGGAACCAGAAGATAATGGTTGGGCTTTTGTTTCTATAATAGAAGATCAACCAACACCTGTTGTTCAACCTATAGAGAAAGCCCTGGTAGCTAAAGTTGAAGAAAAGGATGAATGGATCATTGATTCTAGATGTTTACATCATATGACTAGTGATAAGAGTAAATTCTTAACCTTTTAGGAATACAATGGAGGTCTAGTAAGATTTGGAGATGACAAAGATTATTTGATCAAAGGAAAAGGCACTATATCTTTTGATGGTAAGAACAATACTGATATTGTTTACTATGTTAAAGTTTTGAAGCATAATATTTTGAGTGTTGGTCAATTAGTTGAAAAGGGATTTCAATTACAATTCAAGAATGGTAAATGCAAAATCATGAATAGAATTGGTTTGGGAATCACAACCGGTAATTAGACTAGAGGTAATATCTTTCATTTGAATAACAATGAGAAGACATGCTTGATTGCACATATTGATGAAAGTTGGCTATGGCATAAGAGATCATGTCATGTAAATTTTGATTGCATTGTGAAAATCAATACAACTAAGGTAGTAAGAGATTTACCTAAGATTGTTAAACCTCACAATCTAGTATGTAAGGAATGTCAATTTGGAAAGCAAGTTAGCGCAACTTTTAAGAGTATTCCAGAAAAATCCGATAATGTTCTTGACTTAATTCATATTGATTTATGTGGTCCAACAAGAACTAGAAGTTTACAAGGAGATAGATATTTTATGCTAATCATTGATGATTATTCTAGAATGTGTTGGGTTACTTTTCTTAGGGAGAAATCATAAGCTTTTAGGAAATTCAAACTATTCAAAGTCATGGTAAAGAATGAAACTAGTAAGAAAATCAAATGTTTGAGATCAGATCAAGGAGGTGAATTCACATCTAAGTAATTTAATATATTTTGTGAAGTGAATGGAATCAAAAGACAATTATCAGCACCTCAGACACCCCATCAAAATGGAGTTGTAGAAAGGAAGAACATAACTCTTTTGGATGCAGCTAGAAGCATGATATCAGAAGCAAACTTACCTCATGTATATAAGAGAGAAGAAGTCAATACAATTGTTTATACATTCAACAGAGTTCACATCAAAGGTGAAACCGGTAAGACCCCTCATGAACTATGGTTTGGTAATACTCCTACTCTGAAATATTTCAGAATATTTGGAAGCAAATGATATATTAGGAGAGATGAGTATATTGGAAAATTTGATCCTAGAAATGATGAAGGAAAATTTCTTCGTTATTCATCTAAGAGCAAGGCATATAGATGTTTTAATAAGAGATTGCATAAAACCATTGAAAGTGCAAATGTGAAGATTGATGAATAGTTTAGAAGGTCTATAGAGTCTAAACCTGTAGTTGAGATAATCACAAATGAACCTACTATAAGCACACTAGTACAGAATGTTGATCCAGCCACACCGACATCATCTGAGAATTCCACAGTGACTGAAGAACAACAGCAAGTGAACACACATAGGTATGTTAGATTGAATCACTCTAAAAGTCAGATAATTGGGAATAAGTATCAAGGAGTTATGACTAGAGGAAGACTCGAAAATGAAGAGGTATGTCTAATTTCTCAATTTGAACCAACAACTATTAATGAGGCATGTGAAGATAAACATTGGATTAAGGCTATGGAAGATGAATCGGAACAAATTGAAAAGAATAACACATGGACATTGGTTCCTTGGCCTAAAGACAAAAATGTAATTGGAACTAAATGGGTATTCAAAAAGAAACCTAATGAAGATGGTAAGGTAATTAGAAACAAAGCAAGATTAGTGTGTAAGGGATATTCATAAAAAGAAGGAATTGATTACAATGAAACCTTTGCACCGGTAGCTAGAATTGAGGCAGTAAGATTATTCTTATCTTTTACAGCACACAAGAACTATAAAGTATATCAAAAGGATGTTAAATGTGCATTTTTGAATGGAGATCTAGAAGAGGAAGTTTACATTGAACAACCTGATGGAATTTCTTTGAAAGATGACAAAGATATGGTTTGCAGGTTAAGAAAAGATTTATATGGATTGAAGCAAGCTCCTAGATCTTGGTAAGCTAGATTGGACAAATATCTTTTGAAGCTTGGTTACACTAAAGGTAATGCTGACAACAATCTATACTACAAAGTGACTAATGATGACATCTTGGTTATTGAAGTTTTTGTTGATGATATAATTTTTGGAGGAGAAGATGGATTGTGTAAAGACTTTTCTAATAAGATGCAGGAAGAATTTGAAATGTCTATGATTGGAGAGATAAAATTATTTTTAGGATTGCAGATTTCACAGACTGATAAAGGTATATTCATAAATCAATCAATGTACTTGAAGGAATTACTTAAGAAATTTGGCATGGAAAACTCTAAACTAGTAAGCACACCTATGACTACAACTGATAAACTATCTTTGAAGGATGAATCAACATCTGTTAATCTAACAAGATACAAGTCTATGATAGGAGGTTTACTGTATTTGACACAAACAAGACCTGATATTATGAATGCAGTATGTATTGTTTCAAGATTTCAAATTAATCCTAAGGAAAATCATGAATCAACAGTGAAAAGGATTTTCTGGTACTACAAGGCACAACAAATCTTGTCTTATGCTATCCTAAAGATGAAAATTTTGATTTATGTGCATACATAGATGCAAATTGGGTAGGAGATGTAGATGATAGAAAAAGTACCACCGGTGAAGCATTTTTTCTTGGTAGTAGACTAATTTCATGGTTGAGAAAGAAACAAAGTTGTACATCCTTATCAACAGCAGAATCAGAATATGTTGCAGTAGCAACTAATTGTACATAGGTATTATGGATTAAGAAAATGTTGAAGGACATAAAGGTAAAATGCAAAGAACCTATAATCATTTACTATGATAATATGGAAGCAATTGATATATCAAAGAATCCGATATTTTACTCTAAAACTAAACATGTTTCTATCAAATTCAATTTTGTGAAAGAGAATGCTTAAGCAAAAGAAGTGAAATTGGTTTATGTGAATACTAAAGAGCAGATTGCAGACATTTTTACTAAGCCTTTGCCTAAGGAAACTTTTGAATATCTAAGAGAGCACCTTGGAGTTATACCTTCACCGATAGAAACTTAGACAGTTGGAGCATGGCATCAAATTGACAGAATTAATAGAAAAGTCCTTTTCCGGATTTGATGAAGGAGAGCTACTTCTCAAGGGGAGTAGATTAGATAAATTTGGTTATAACAATTGGTATTTGTAATAAGTTCTATGAACTGATTGTATTTGGTTTTGTATTGCTTTGGCATTTTATGTCAAAGGGGGAGAGATATCTATGGAAAAACACATTATCTTTTGGAGAGAGATTATTCATTGGGGGAGAGATTGTTACTCTCTGTATCTGTATTTTGATGATCTCTTTGGGAGATTGTTGGTTTTTTGTTTTTGGCATTTCTGCTTTCACACTTAGATGGTTTTTCCATCTTGTGTTGCCATCAATGCCAAAGGGGGAGATTGTTGGTATTATGGATGTGTTGCATTGTTTTTTTCATTGATGTCAACACTTGTCAACACTTGAGAACACTTGGAGATCTTTGGTTATGTTCACCAGCATGTTCAGTGACTTATGCACAGTCACCAATATCTGGTTAACTAGCATGTTATATTGTTCACCGACACTCAAGATGATCTATTATCATCTGGAGATTACTTGGTTATGTCAAAGACATTGTTTGGATACTTGGTTTTGGTGATTTGGTCATTGATCTAATCAAGTTTTCATATTTGTTGTTACCGGCAAATAGGTCTAGGTTATGGACCGACAAGCATTATCTATTCCAGATCAGCACATCACGTTATGGAGATGATTTGTTATTGTTGTAAATACATTGAGATGACATCATGCATCACATATTGATTCATTTGTAATTGATTTAATTATAATATCTTAGTGAGCCAACCTACACAATTGGTCTTAGGTTTTGGTATATATGTAAGATCTCATTTGTGAGAATAAAAAGTAGTAGAGGAGTGGAAAAAAGATTGTAACAAGGTATATGTGAATTTAAGCAGAGCTATACATGCAGACATCATTTGAAGATTAAAGGAAGGTTTGAAGAAGATAATCAGAGCTTAACCAATACGGAATCCAACATATGAAGATGCTATTTTGAGTAGTACATTATCATTGGATTTAACCTTCCAATTGTAGTCAGTGTGACTCCTATTTTGTGATTGAGCAGTGAGCTCTAGGCAGTTGACCTTTCTACATGTGCAGACCCCATTTGTACACACATACTATCTATAGTAGTATCATCTGATTGTGGGTAAGGTTTCCCACCGTGGTTTTTCCCCTTACAGGTTTTCCATGTACAAATAATTGTGTTATGTGTTGTGTATGTTATTTGTCTTTCTATTTCATGCATTAAACTTTACCGATATTGTATCTAACTGTTAAACTATCTACCAACATTAAAGTTTGGTTTACCGGTATTATGCACTAAGTTTGGTTAAGTTATATTTGGTTGAAATTAATAGACAACTGATTCACCCCCCCCTCTCAATTGCCCTCGGGACCTAACAATCGGTACATGGTGACAACCAGTATATGCATGGAGACAACCAATTATTATACTTAACTTGTCATCAACATGAAGATCCAATAGGGAGCATCAAAGGATAAATAGTTTATAAGATTGACTCCAACCGGTATTGATTGTTCCAACTGGTAATCACTAATTATGTGATGAGTTATCACTAGTCGTGATGAGTTATCCTTACTGACAAGTTTTGGTAGTATTTTTTTGATGCGTTATGATTGTTTGACTAGATACACTGCACCTAGGTAATTATGATATGATTTCTAGAGCCCATCACAAAATCTAATTATCTATATATTGACATGATAATGAATTATTTTGAATAAGCGAAGGAGATATGGTATGTGGAAAGGCAAAAGTATTAAGTTGTAGAGTATACTAGTAAAGAAGTGTTGAATGCGTAGAAGAGGATCTATCCAAGCAAGTTGTACTATTACTAGATCACACTACCTATTATTTTCTAATCATTGCAATAGTCAAATCTCCTAACCGGGTAAGCTCTAACAAGCTTCATTGTACAAATCCTCTAACAAGGTGATCCATTAGTTTGGATTCAAAAATCCTCCATCGAGGTTAGTCCGTACATGGTACTACCTTTTACAGGGTATAGCTTTTAACTAATCTTTGGGATCTTTAACAAGATTCACTCCTAGCAGAGTACTTTGAAGACCTTAACCAGTTAGTTATCTATTACTGCAGATAGTTAACTTGTGAGTCCCATCTCACCGTGGTTTTCACTTATTTGGGTTTTCCACATATAAACACTTGTGTTATGGTGGATGTTATACTTATTGTGGATGTTGTTATATCATTTTGGATTGCATGCATATTATTTAATAAACTTGTTAATTATTTCTACCGGTCAGTGTTTAAAGTAGTTTTGTTTTTGGTATCACTGATTCACACCCACCTCTCAGTGCTGTACAAGTCCATCAAGATCACCTAGTTTTAGGGGCAAGATGTCCATGATTCATTTTCTCTCCTCAAGGATCACCAAAGTGTGTATTCATGCTTTCTATCTCTTCTTCCTTCTCTTTGTATTTGTTTCCATTTAAATCTTTTCTCTTGTGTTATAGAGCTCTCAAATCTTCACACTCTTTGTTGTGTTGGAATTGAGGCCTAGTTCTCTTTCTTTCCAAATGATTCTCCATTATTTTTTTATCTTGTATCAAATCTTCTTGTGAGCATTTATCATCAATATTTTTTCACAATTCAATGTGGTAAACATGATACACTTTTTCAACTCACTAAAATTAGCAAGCCAAATTAGGGGGGTGCATATAGTTACCCTCAAATTTTCATCACCTTCCTTAGTAAGCATTTAGGTGATTTTATGATTCTATCTAACATGTGTTTTTGTAGGGTGCGGATCCTAACTATGTACTGCAGATACCACTAGGGGCTTCATCTAACAACTTGTGGATATATCCTTTTTCATGAATGTTTACTTTTCTTTACTTTAGCTTGCATATGCATGAAGTTTCATATGACTGCTAAAGTGGGGGCTAAATGTAGTTTCGTAAATTGTACACCCTTGCTAGGGTGGTACAATTTCACATTTAGGTTAGCACCCACCTTAGTGTGTCTTCCATCTTGCATTTCTTATTTCCCTTTAAGCATTCAATTAATTAATTTAATTTAATCTAAAGTCATATTTCATTACTTCATACATCATAAAATTGGGCCCTTTACCCTAAGGTGCCCCTTTTTATTGTATTCCTCCAATAAATCATTTAATCATAAACCCTAATTATGTCCTATTTTGACCTTTAAGGCCTGATTTCGCATATCAAAACACCTCAAAATCACCTGTAACTATGGGATTTTCTCTAATATCATCATATCTAACAGCCCTAAAAATTTGGTGAAAATTTGGTCAGATCGTGGTGGGAATGCACATGGTCCTTGGCTTTTTTCTCAAAATTTTGGGAGCACAATTATATGATATTATAATGCTTAACCCCAAATGATTGCTATGAAATTCAATTCCTAGGTTAGCCTAAAGGTAGAATTAAGTTGAAATTAAGATATAGGGTTTCATATATAAGAGCTCTCTTTCTTTATTTGAAGGCAACTAAGAACTATCTATCTATCAGATCTGAGAATCTAAGAGTAGGTTTTTGGAGCACAAGGATCCTTTTATGTAGTGGAAGAGAAGATTATGTGGAGTCTTCAACAACATTTCATCAAGCATTCATCATCAATTAGGAGCCTTGAAGACATTGAAGAGTAATAGGAGATCTTGTGGCAATATCTCTCCCTAAGGGATTGGTAGGATTTCATGTTATTTTCATGTCTTTATATGAGCTTCTTTACATCAATTTGCATATTTAAATTCACACTTTAGATCATTTAGCATATTTGGTTTAAAGCATTTTTATTTATATTTACATATACATTTAGGGTTTACTCTCATGCGTAGGGTAGCTCTAGTTTCTTATCATTTAGGATCTTGCATACACACAAGGTTCTAGCACACACATTTTCACTATATTATTAGCTATTTATGCAAGTGGAAATCACCAACACAAGGTTTTGACTAAGGCAAAACCCTATATAGCCACCCAAACCTTCCCTTTTCAGTTGCAGGTATAGAAACAAGCATCTGGAGGCAGTTTCAGATCTGGAAAAGGCATCAACACCACTCATAAATCTCATAAGTGCAGAAATATGTCAAGGATGGGGGAATGGTGTCCTGGTCTTGCCCAGGATAGGGGTGTGGCTCCCTAGTCCCTCCATTTTGTAGTCAAATTTGATAGGTTGTAGACTGAGGACCTCCAGTTTGCAATGTCTCAGTTGCAGCCTCCTGTCTGCAGAAATAAGATAGTAGCGTGTCACCCTAGTCTAGGTTAGTTTTGTTCAATTTGCAGCATCGAGTACACATCTATAATCCTCTCCCTTTCATGCTTTTAGTATCTCAGTTACAGATCTACAAGTTTGTTGAATTCTGAGTTCATTTATGCTTCATTCTTTATCTCCTAATCTAGTTGATCATTCAAACCTTAGTTTTTCTCATCATTTGCAACAAGAGGAATAGAAACCCCTAAGAGATAATCCTTGGCTCTCTCTTTCTCACAAGAAGTATCCATAGTGAGCTATATCCCTAGACTCTTTCATATTCCCAATGTGTTGGTAAAAGTGGGGTTAGATTCTAGTCACTTGATCTCACTTTTATTACCACCATAGATCTTTATTTATAGGTGACTTGTTCATGTAATTCAAATATAGATGTGATCGATGGATGGTTAAGTCTGCATTATCAGAGAAGAATTAAGTGTGAATAAAGTTATATAATTTAGGTGAAGGTTGGAAATATTTTGTATTGTAGAGAAGATATCAGTGCTTAACTGGAACTATATCAGGCATTAGTAGATGCTTCTCTCATAGTTCACTATTTTCTGGATTGTAGTCTGATGATTTTGTAAGTCAGTGAGACTTCCCTTTGTGATGAGAAATACACTCTAGTCTGTTGGCATTTCTGCATGTGTAGACCCCATTATAATTATTCATAATACTATTGCAATGTATTCATCTGATTATGGGTAGGTTTTCTCACCGTGTTTTTTCCCTTTTCGGGTTTTCCATGTCAAAATATTGGTGTTATATGTGTTGTTCTTTCATGTTATATTCTTCATTGGATTGTGATGTGGTTTAAGGTTTATAATTGAATTGACAGTTGTTACTGTTAGTAAACTGATTCACCCCCCCCTCTCTCAGTTTACTGTTGGTATGAGTACATTCCAACAAGAACATCATCAACCAATAGACAACCACCATAGAGAACCATCAACATTTTTTAGATCTATCATGATTACTCGTGATCAAGTTCACTTCATCATTACAACAACAAGGAGGCTACCATAGTTACTCTCTCCAAACAATCACCACATTATCAATGACACCTACTCTCTGAAAACAATAAATAGTTAGGGACCATGTATAGGACAACATATATTGTCAAACATTAGGTTAACATCAATGACAACACATATTCAATTTCATGTTTCTATATGATGATATTTTTAAATAAATTAATGGAGTATCTATATTTCATAAAAAATTAGTAGATGTTTCAAATTAAACCCTAGCTAATCTTGGAGATGATATGAATCATACATATACCTTGTAATGCCTCTTCTATTTCTCTTTTGTATCTCTTCTCCTTCATGTGGATTTGGCTATGAGCCTATGATTGTCCCATATACTTATGGGTGTTAACCTTTTTGAAGTGCTATGATATTATTTTGGTGTAGGGCCTTGAGTGCCTAGCTTATACTATGATTAGAAATATGTTTTGTATTTTTGTTGGACCAATGATATTCTAGATTGCTTCATGACAGTTATGATTGTGCTTCTGCATTGGAATGTGTTATTTCTTCTTGTGTCTGGTTGTGAGAACCATGGTGTTATTGGTTACTACATATCTATTTGGATACTAGATTCATTGGGAGTTTTTACCTTATTTATGATGTTTTAGTATTATTATTGATTTCATCAATAATTGGAATGTGACAAGTGATGTTTTTGATTAAGTAAAAATAGGTTTTAAGGGACCCAAAACCCGATTACAATTGAAAGATATCCAAGAATGAAACAAAACAAGATAGCTACAAAAGACCAGCACAAAAACCAGCAGCAAAGAAAAACACAGCAAGAGGCCAGCAAGAAATTGGCCCCAAGCCCAGCATTACAAGTTAATTAAAAAAATTTAATGGATTCCTCAGCATTCTAAACCAAGAGCATCATCACCTTGGCTGCTTCCCTTAGGTTGTTTCTTTCTTGTCCCAGCTAGCTCTCTTTCATTTTGGTGTCCTTCCTAGTACTGGTCTACCTTGTTCTACATCTGGGATTTTGGTGGGTGGGGCTGGAGGTTGGAACATCTTCTATAATTACCAAGTTCTTATCCTGATTTTTCCTTTCCAAATGATCCACCAAAGCGTTCATGTTCTGGGATGAAACTTTAAGGACCTGGAGGCTATGGTTCATGAAGCTTTTCAGAGCCTTCTCATTACAGGTGACCTAGGTATTGATGTTGTCTTTGTCCTCCTCCACCCATTCTTTCAGAATTTTGATAACATCCTCCAAGTGTTTCAGGTCCCCTTTGATCAGATCTTTCTCCAGCCAATCCTCCATCTCAATTTCCTCCTCAACTTTACTGTTTTCCATATCATCATTCTGTTTCCCAGAGTTAGAATCCTTAATCAGCTTATTAATCTTATTTTCCAACTCCCTTTTCTTACCTTGCATACTGGTGATGTTGTTGACAACCCATTTCTGGAAATTGAAAGATTCCAGAGTGCAATTATGAGTAGTGTTCAAGATGGTGTTCGGAGAGTCCTTGCCCTGTTCAGTATCCTTAGAGTTAGGGTTGTCATCCTCCTTAGAATTTAGAGCAACATTCTCACTTTATGAGCCATTAGGGTTAGAGTGAGAGTTTTCAGAGTTACCCCTTCCTCCCCTTCACCATTGTTCTCATCCTTATCTTGCTCCATTTCAGTATCAATGTCCTTATCCTTTTCCTCTTCCTCATCATAGTGCACCTCCATTTCCTCATGCTTTGTTTTTGCTTTCCTTTTTTTGTGGGTAGGGGTACTGGGCTGATCCCCATCTAAATTAGAGTCTTTGAAGCTCTCAGAGATATGAGTGTTAGTGATCAAGGGGTCATCTTTGGTTTCCCTGGCCTTGTCCTTTAGATGTTCATACAGTAGCAGAATAAGCCCCTAGTGGGCTATAGGATAAGAGTTAGTCTTTTTAGCATGGTCTGCAAGACTCTCATTTAGAGAGGATGCTAAATAGAAAGACAGGGAAATTTTAGCCCCATGATAGAAATGGTTCAAAATAGCAAAGTGATAGTTATAAATTTTTGTAAATCTTCCATGCACAGTCAAATACTCCATTAAAACCCTTAGAACTCTTTGCCAGAAGGGCTTTACCTATTGGGGGGTGTAGTAGGAGATGTTTTCCTTCTTCACAAGCTTGCCCTTCTCATCCTCCAACTTCAAGAAATTTTTGAAAGCTTCAGCTACATACTTCCAGTCCCTGTAGAATTTAATACCCTCCGTCTGAAGACCCGTGACCTCTGCAACTAGGTTTTCATCAATTTGCCAAATCTCTCCAAACAAGGTGACTCTGTTGTTACTCTAGCTTTTGGTAAAACCATGGGACACAAAATTTCTGCTTCCGTGAAGCTTTTCCATATAGTCAGTAAAGCCGTATCTATGGAGCCTTCTCCAAACCTTTCGTTCACTCTTCCAGTTTTCACATCCTAGAGGCTCGTTCCTATTTAGGTTACCACCCATTCTGAGCTCCAAGTAGAGATACCCACTACTACAATTCATAGTCCGCAGATGAAACCCCAAAAACTTGTAATTTCTGGAATTCCAGTGTAGAGACTCTTTCATTGTTTTGAAATTAATGCTTATGGCTACACAAACCCAACAATTATTACTATAATCTTTCTAACACATATGATCATGGAAATGATGCCAAAAAACACTCATTAACTGACAGTTAATCTGTCCCCAAAATCTATCTTTGAAATTCATTGCCCAAAAGGTAATCATGAGATTAACTTGACCCATTGATATGATCAAAGTATAATTTCTCTTTAACCTCCCTTTTAATATGAGTTTCTCCAATGTATTTGACATCCTTCTCCAAATTGACCCCTTCATTGGCAAGGATATCCGCAACCTTATTGCCTTCTCTAAAGGTATGAGTTATGCTAATACTAACATAGTTATTCAACAAATATTTAGCATTTTTAACTAAGTTAGTAATATTCCAAGAAACAGAGCTTGTACCTTTGAGGGCTTGTATGATGTTTAAAGAGTCCCCTTCGAGCCAATTTTTTTTTGAATTTGAATTCCTGAGCTAGCTAGAGGCTCTTTAGCATTGTTAGAGCTTCAGCCACATGGTTATTTTGGACCCCAAAAGGAGAAGAAAAAGAAGCAATACAAATTCCTTGAGTATTTCTAATAACTCCTCGACCACCAGCCTTCCCAGGGTTCCCCTTAGCCACCCCATCAAAATTTACCTTTATCCAGTCATAATCAGGAAAACGCCAAACAATATCATCTCTCCTATTCTTATTGTCTGATCTGTAGACCTTATGTATTAGGTTCCATCCAGTGAGGATATCTTTTTCCATATCATTCATATCAGTAACAAACCATTGCTTATTGTTCTTGTGAGGAATATTGATGTTCTCCTTTATAGCCCTACATATATTTTCAAAGACCACCTGAGTATTACACTTAGCTTCCCTAAATATCCTATTATTTCTTTCTTTCCAAATGCCCCAACAAATCATGGGGAGGGTCAAAGACCAAAGGTTCTTGATAAGTTGGCATTTGGTGGGAAAATTCTAGTGCCAGATAATATCCTTGATACTCTTGTTCATAACCCAATTAACTTTCCATTTTTCCCACATTTTGCACCAAATTTCCCAGGTAAAAGAGCAGTGAAAAAAGAGATGATCAACTGATTCTCCCTCCTTCTGGCATAGCTCACATCTATTAGGGAATTTGAAACCTCTTCAGATTAAATTGTCAAGAGTAAGGGTACTATTACGAGAAGCAAGCCAAAAGAAAATGTTGACTTTAGGGATCAAAATGTTGTTCCAAACTTTACTCCAAATGGGATTACTGGTTTGAGAAAAGGTGTTTTTGTAGGCTAAGGCAATCGTAAATTCACCTCTAGGATCACTTTTCCAAAGGAAAACATCATCATAGTCTTTGTTAGGGGAAAAGGACAATAGATCCTTCTGGAGTAAGGAAAATCCAGAATGAATATCATCAAGCCTAACCCACTTGTCCTCCTTCTAGTAGTCACACACCATAAGCCCAAACCTCCTTTTACATTCCTCAATAATTTGACTGTTGCCTTGATCATAAAGAGCTTCATTCTTCATCTAGGGGTCTTCGCAAAACCTTATTCTGTCACCTTTTCCAAGGACCCATCCAGCCCCAACTTTGGCCACTTTTATGGATTTAGTAATGCTATTCCAGATGAAGGATCCAACAGGGATGGCTTCAGAATTAAGGACCCCTTGGATAGGCTGATTCTAAATATATTTGTCAAACCATATTTGATTCGTATCATAGGCTTTCCATAATTGTTTAGCAAGAAGAGCTTTGTTAAAGGTTTTTAGAGCTTTAATCCCCAATCCCCCTTTGTTCTTTGTTCTACAAACTTTATAAATCATATTTTATGTTATTTTATTTCTTTTATGATATTTGTGAGATTTTTCTAAGATCTAGAGGCAATGCAAAGCACAAATAAGAGAGACAAAATAGATGATAGGAATAAATTGTATTCTATCAAGATGAAAAATATGATCAACTGGATCATTACAAGATGTTCAATGATTGAATGTACAAACAATGTAGATGAGCCTGCTTATATAGGCAAGGCTATATGGATATGTGAGCACACAAACATGACATGTGGCTCAATAAGAAACAAGGGTAGGTAGGAGAAATAATATAATATTCTACATGAGGTGGATCACCCACCAAAGGTGGAATTATCACTCCACAATAAGTGGATATGATAGAGTAGTAACAAGATCAACACCATAAAAGGTGGAAATTCTCCTACACACACTATCCCAATGTGGCACAAACACCCAAGTTTCTCATACCCAAACTACTATTAAATGTATGTACCTAAGTAAACTTAAGTAAACTGTAATAATATCCATGATGAATAATTATTTACACCAACAAGATTAAATGCTTAGCACTATATTCATTTGATTTTGTTTTTTATTATATATGTTATATGTGTTGGAAATTTGGAGGAATTGATTATGTGTTGCATTGATTGTTTGTCATTGATATCAATACTAGCTGCTTTGGTTGTTTACTGATATCTGGTTGGTCCCGATAGGATGATTGGTTTATGGTTGGTAAGATCATGTTGATTCGGTATACTCTGGTATGATTTGGCTTATGGAATTGGCTTAGATCTTCTATTCATGCTACTCAGATACATGTTCAATCAGTTGGTATTGATTTAGTGATTAGATGCTATCTTATATGCTGCTAAGCCTGGCTTATTGATTCGGTGAGGGTTTCACTGACAAATTTTTGTTGAAGATATTTTGATATTATGCATAAGTGGTGTTGGTGAGGCTTCTAGTAGGGATTCAAGATGCTGATGGTGATTGAGTTTGAGCCTTGACTGATTAGGATCATTGCTTTAGCATGTGTGGACCAAAATTGGATCCAATTCTATCTAGGTTATGGATCGACTTAATGTAACGTGTTGTTGGGACTTCTTAATGTGTTTCTAGGATGATTTATAGGTTGGATGATATTTGTTTGGTCCCAGGCCAACATGTTTTATAATTATTTAATAGGTTTTATCATCTGGGTGGCTAACCTAATTGTTTAAGGTCTAGTGTTTTTATATATACATGTATGGTCTCATTATAGATCATGGTATGCAAGCAAATAATGTAATAATCATTCATGCAGAGGATTTGGTTGATCATAGGTGATCGATTTGGGTTTAGGCAAGATGTTTAAGACCTCTAGTATTGAGCTTAACCAGAACTATACTTGGGCATAGGAGATGCTATTATCGTAGTTCATTCTTCCTTCCAGATTGTAGTCTTGATTTCTTATGTAGTCAGTGAGACTCATTTTGTAATGAGTAGTGTGCTCTAGGCTATTGGCCTTCCTACAAGTATAGGCCCCTCAATTTATAATCACATACTTATTGTAGAAGTATTATCTAATTGTGGGTAGGCTTCCCACTATGGTTTTTCTCTTTACTGGGTTTTTCATGTACAAATCTTGGTGTCATGTGGATGGTAACTATTCTCTAATTGTTTCTTGTGCTTAATTGGTATATTTGCTATTTCGGTAATTGGTTTATGCATTCCGATATTGATCTTATGTGTTCTGGTTATAAAGTTTTAAATGCTTAAGGTTTCATTAATCTGGTGACAACTGATTCACCCCCCTCTCAGTTATCCTCCGGTTATTTGAACTGTCTAAGAATTGGTATCAAAGCTCTGGTCCTCTCTGCAAAAGCTTAACCACTTGAGGAAGATCCTATGGCATCTAACAACTCAAGTTCATCTGCAACTGTCTTCCAGAGAGAAATTCCTAGGCTTGATGGAAAAAAATATAGAGTATAGAAGATTTAGATGGACACTCATCTGAGATGTCTTGGTAAGGAAATCTAGGAGATCACTTACAATGGTGTAACCCCTTTTAATCTAACATCTGGAAATCCTCCTCTGGAAAACTTGAATAAGGAGCTTGAGAATGATTGTAGAGCTAGAGAAGCCCTCTTGTGTGCACTTTCTGATCAACAAATAATGGGATTGACTAACAAATCAATGACAAAAGTTATATGGGACAATTTGGAGACTCTAAATGAAGGTGATCCTACTGTTAAGATTGCTAAACTTGATGGTTACTGAGTGAGATATGAAAATAAGAATATGGAAGAAGATGAAAGGATTAGTGCATTCATGGAAAGGGTAAATGAAATTGTCATGGGAATTCAATGTTGTGGTGGATCTTTGAGTGAAGATGAAATAGTTTCTAAAGTTCTAAGAGATTTACTACTGGATTATAAGATGAAGGCTACTACAATTAATGAATTGAGGACAATGGAAAATACTTTTGCCAATAGGGATACCTTGGTTGGGAAATTATCTACCTTTGAGCTTGAAGAATTTGGACCATTTGGAGCTGTGAACCCGCTTTTCATGCATTTACATCATCAACTAGAAAGCAAGATTGGAAAGCTTTATATGCAAAGGAATTGGAAGATATTAAGAGGAAAGATGAAGAATTTGAGCAATTTGAAGCCCTATTTTCTAGAAGAGTACCTAAAGGACTGGTAGGAAGTAAGTATGAAGGAAAATCACCCTTTAAATGTTTTGCATGTAATAAGATAGGTCATTTTGCATCTAGATGTCCTACAAGGAATTCAAGATTTGAAGAAAGGGATAGAAGATCTTTTAACCCTAACCTTGAGTATCAGAACAAGCATAAGTATAGGAAAAAAAAAGATAAATCATGTTACTTTTCTGATGAGGAAGGTGTGATTGATTATGATGATGAACCAACACACGACTCTGCTTGTGGTTCTGACAATGGAAAGGAATGGGTGTTACCAGCTATCAAGGAAGATGATCTAGAACTAGAAGAGATTGTACCTAAAGAAAAGCCCCTTGCTCCTAAAATTGAAGATAAGGATGAATGGGTAATAGATAGTGGATGTTCACATCATATGATTGGAGATAAAAGGAAGTTTCTATCTTTGCAATAGTTTGATCATGGTCTCATTATATTTGGAGATGATAAAGCATGCATGATCAAAGGAAGAGGAACCATATCATTAGATGGTAAGCACAAAATTGATAATGTTTATTATGTTGAAGGTTTAAGGCATAATCTTTTGAGTGTAGGACTGTTGGTGGATAAGGGATCTCAATTACAATTCATGGATGGAAAATACAAGATCATTAATAGATCTGGATTGGAGATTGCTACCAGTAATCAAACAAAAGGTAATATATTTCATTTGAGTTCCAGTGAGAAGACATTTTTGATTGCACAAATTGATGAGAGTTGTCTTTGGCATAAAAAGCTATGTCATGTGAATTTTCTTTGCATGGTAAAGATTAGTTCAACTAAGGCAGTTAGAGATATACCTAACATTGTGGAGCCTTATAATCTAGTATGTAAAGAATGTAAAATGGGAAAATAGGTCAGAACATATTTTAAGAGTATAGAAGACAAATCCAATTATGTTCTTGATCTTATTCATATTGATTTGTGTGGTCCTGCTAGAATCAAAAGTTTTCAAGGTGATAGATATTTTATGCTAATCATTGATAATTATTCTAGAATGATGTGGGTTACTTTTCTAAGGGAGAAATCTGAGGCTTTTGAAAAGTTTAAAATCTTTAAAGCTAAGGTTGAAACTGAGATAGGATTGAAGATTAAGTGCTTAAGGTCAAATCATGGTGGAGAATTCACATCCAGTGAGTTTAATAACTTTTGTAAGAAGCATGGCATAAGGAGACAATTTTTTGCTCCCTAGACACCTCAACAGAATGGAGTTGTGGAAAGAAAGAACAAAACTATCTTGGATGCTACTAGAACTATGATGATGAAAGATAATCTACCTCATATATACTAGAGAGAAGAAGTGAGCATAGCAATTTATACATCGACAAAGTTCATATCAAAGGAGAAATGTAATACCCGCCAAAATACCCTAAAAAAACAAAACAATAATATACAAATGGAGATAATTTTTTTCTTAATTAACATCTAATAAAAATTAATGCAACATATAACATCTCCATCTATTTACATTCATTAACCAATTAACCAATATGAACATACATCATTGCTCATTTCATCAAATAATGCAAACGGAAATAACACAACATCAATAATCTTCCTCTAGGTTACTTTAACATCATTACTTAATTCATATCCACAATAACATACTACACACACGAAAGGTATATTTCACCTTCATTAATGCATCATATTATAATTCTTTAACCATGAGATATGCAACCTACAACATTACTTATTCCTCATGATATGCATAATTTCCTTTCTACCAATGCATCTAAGTGAATCATTCCCATTTATTAAATTCAGTTAACATCTTCTAACATATTCACCTATTAATCTATGAATATTCCTCTTTCAAAATTATTTAACATTCTAACAATCCTCTAAACATTCCATGAAATAATACAACTAATCTATAATGCAATTCCAATCTATTCCAACTATAATCCACTTTATTTCCATTGTTCATAAAATCATATCTCTACAATAGTACAAATACATTATGCCCTAAATTCCAATTTCCAACTACATTTCATCTTACAATTACATGTACATTAAATACATCATCAGCATAGCTCTTTCTACTACAATAATCCGTCTACTATATACAAAGATATTACATTACATACATTCCATCTTATCAATTACATAAATCTGCTACAAGGTACATCCATAGTACATCAAGAAGAAGAATCCATATCCACGCAAGAAGAATCCAAGAGACCGACCCAATGGCTAAAAAGAACCAACCTCCCAACCATGTGGGACCAAAGGAACCACCCCCTGTGCTAGGAGATGACACAAGGTCCCAACACATACTCTAAACCTAAGTTGACACCTATAACAAAGGAGACTAACCACACAAGGATTCTCAAGAAAGAAATCACACATACAAAAAGAATAAACTCCCAAAGGCATAAAACTCATCAAGACATAAATGTATCCAATAAGCATAATCATAAATCATAAAGGGGAAACACATGTAGGAATGGAGTGTCATCACATGCCATCCTCATAACATAATAACATAATAACACAAGGCACTAGCCCGATGGACATGTGGAGACATTTCAACCTATGAGAGACTAAGGGAGATTAGCTTACCATCTTCACGACCTTCTCATGCTTATCCTAAAACATCCTCCCTAGGACTAAGTCATGAGGCACAAATCAATTTATCATCTTATTAATTAATCTAACTACCCAACCCATCATTTATTAGGTTATCACTTATTTACAAATCATAGAAAACTCCAATGTGCCCTGGTGGTCTAGACTTCATGCATTCTTACAAGGAACCTCATGCAAGCCTATCTCTCATGACCCCGATCATCACAAGGAAGCCCACTCCTAACATGGCCCAACAATAATTCACAAGAGGCTCTACCAACATAATTACATGAAAATAATACTCAATGCAGCCAACAACTTCCACACATACTCTTACAACATAAACAAGGCTGCAACAACATATACAACATCACTATAGCAAAATGAGCCTCTTGGCTAGCAATAAACAAAGGCATATCAAGCCATTAAACAAAGAATAACATCACAACAAGGCCTACTCACTTGCTGGTCCAAAACAACATAAAAATCATCTCAATCATCCATGGCCTATTCACATGGAAGAGAATCTAAAATATCCATAATACATAGAAGAACAAATATACTCAAAACTATCAAAATGCATCAAAATTGATCAAACCCAAAACTGGAAATATTAATAGACCTCAAATAAAGCCTCTGGTACAAAAATCATTTCAAGAAAATATTTCAAAAATGACCAAAACTGGGAATAATACAAAACACATACACATTAGCTCTTTTGCCCTGCAGGACAACGCTTATGTCATGCAGAACAACGCAAATGCAACACAGAACAACACTTTTGCATTCCAGAATCGCACATATTCATTCTAAAACAATGCTTATGTTTCTAGATTCACGCTTATGCATCCTAAGACAATGCTTATGCTGCGTAGAGCAGCGCAAATGCAATACAAAACAATGCAAATGCAATATAGAACAACGCTTTTGCAAAAACAATGCTTTTGCAGAAAACTTAGGAAAACTCAGAAAACTTTCAGGTAAAATAATAAATTATAGACTTCACGAAAAGGATCGAAAAACATATGAAAAGAAATGCCCAAAAACAAGGAATACTTGGGTATAAACACAATAAAATAACTCAATCAATAAACCAAGATTTAAATCAGATAACTTCAAAACAATTTCTCACAGAGCCGTGATATGCAAACACGGGAAAACCAAAATAATTCTCCCAACAACTATATAAAACTAAAGTTCTCTTCCCAAATATTTTCTTTCAGCAATAATAAAACTATAGCATATAATATTATTTCAACCCAATACCCAAAACAATGCAGACACAATGCATACACAGAGAAGCCATTGAAACCAAAATACAAAGTGAAGAACTCCAACCTACAACTTTGAAGTAATGGATTGAAGCTGAAGAAGAGCTCCCACAAGCCAAACCAAATCCAATCCAAGCTCCAACCAAAACCAAGAAAGAAGAAATCCAAAGCCAAGAAGAAAACTTGCTGGAGAAATTTCCAAAGAAGAGCCAACCAACCCGAAAAACATCATGGGGAGAAAATAAAAAGCAACAATAATCCAAAAACCCTAGCCTCAATTTTGGCCAATCAAAATATTCCATTTTGGAGTATATTTTACCAACCCACCATATAATATTATTTATTCACCCATTTCAAATTTAACCAATGAGAGTGAAGGGTAGGTAAAGTAAATAAAATATACTTATCTAGCTAAGTGGGATTGTTTAATTTCTTTATTTAATTTAATGTGTTCATACACCCCACTTAGGAATAAAAGTCCAACTATTAAATAAATAAAAGGTGTAAATAAATAATCCAAAAGGGGATTAAAATAAAATAAACCAAAAGCTAATAGAATAAATTAAAGAACCAAATAAATATAATATATCAAATAAATATCAAACCATAGAAGGTCAAATAAATACTTAAATAATCAAATACCATTAAAGATTAAATCCAAATATTAAATAAATATTAAATAGAAATAAAGCTCATCAATTATTAAAATAATCATAAAATCAATAATGTTAATTATCAAATAAATATAAATACCAATAATTAAATATTCAAAACTTATAAATTAAATGCATTAAAACAAGCATTACCAAATATAAAACTACACATCAAGAGTCACATAACTACTCCAACATAATCAAGTAAATCAATCGACATAAACCGAACTCACAATACCAAGGAACAAAGCTTACTAACTGACATGGCGAATTATGCCAAGACGCCGACTCCTCACAATGAACAACTCAGACATAGAGTATGTGAGGGGAACTCATGCCATCTCTGAACCACATAAGCCATTGGAACGAAAGACGTACTCAGACTTGTGAAGCCAGGTGGAGTCGATGTCTGGTACCTACAAAATCCTACAACCACAAGATGATAATACTACACATATACATATATAGAACAAGCAAGTGATAAAGAATCGCGATGACAGATCCTGCTCGCAATGAGTGATGTGGGATCGTCTCTATCATGAAGACAATCAAACAATAGTCAAACACATCTCATAAACATCTCATCATATGTAATCATATAGTAGGGTTAGCGTAATCATAATCATCATTAAAACCATGATCAATCTAATCTATCAATAATCCATCATATAGTGAGCATATAAAATCCATCGAGTACATATATCATTAAATCACATGATCAAACCTATTATTACCAACATCCATATAGATAATCAAAATAGCGTATATCCAATAGTGTCTAATATCAATCATAAGTCAGTGAAGCATATGAGTAATCATCATCCAAATCATCAAAATATAGTCTAGATAAGTCTATCAAGCATAATATAAAAGTCAACTCTAGTCAAAATAAGTTGAATCAAGGGTGGACACTACAAGAAACTAGTAAGACACCTTATGATCTATGGTTTGGCTATAAACCTATAGTTAAGTACTTTAGAATCTTTGGTAGTAAATGTTATATGAAGAGAGATGTTTTCATTGGAAAGTTTGATCCTATATGTGATGAAGGAATATTTCTTGGTTATTCTAATGAAAGAAAAGCATATAGATGTTATCAAAAAAGATTGCAGAGAATTATGGAGAGCACTAATGTCAGGTGGATGAGTAAAATAGAAGTCAAATTAGAATTTATGAGCAAGAACCAGCAATGGAAATGATCATAACTGAATTGATAACACCTTTACCAAAATAGAATACTAAACCAATTACTCCAGTAGTATCAAAAAATTCAACAGTAACTGAAGATCAGGGAAGAGGAACAGAGAATCAGAAGACTCCTAGGTATGTAAGGTTGAATCATTCCGAAGATCAGTTCATTGGGGATGACAACAAAGGAGTGATGACAAGAAGAAGATTGGTAGCTAATGAGGTATGTTTAATTTCTCAAGTTGAACCGGTATCAGTAACTGAAGCATGTAAAGATGAATGTTGGATGAAAGCTATGGAAGAAGAATTAGATCAGATAGAAAAGAATAACACATGGATTTTAGCTCTCGAGCCTAAAAATAAGAATGTTATTGGAACTAAATGGGTTTTTAGGAATAAATTAAATAAAAATGGGCAAGTTGTGAGGAATAAAGATAGATTGGCTTGTAAAGGATATTCTCAGAAGGAAGGAATTGATTATGGTGAAACCTTTGCACCTATATCTAGGATTGAAGTTGTAATATTATTTCTTGCCTATGCTGCACATAAAAACAACAAGGTTTATCAGATGGATGTTAAGTGTATTTTTTGAATGGGGATCTTGATGAGGAAGTTTATATTGAGCAACCTGATAGCTTTTCACTTTCAGATGATAAAAACATGGTTTGCAGGTTAAAGAAAGCCTTATATGGATTGAAATAGGCACCTAGAGCTAGTATGCAAGGTTGGACAAATATATATTAAAACTTGGTTTTACTAAAGGTAATGCTGACAATAATCTATATTATAAAGTCACTGATGATGATATACTGATTATTGAGGTCTTTGTTGATGACATCATTTTTGGAGGTGAAGATAAATTGTGCATGGAATTTTCTAACAATATGGATAATGAATTTGAGATGTCTATGATTGGGGAAATGAATTTTTTTTTTAGGTTTGCAGATTACTCAGGATGATAAATGTATTTTCATCTATCAAACTAAGTATGATAGGGAGTTGTTGAAGAAATTTGGTAAGGAAAATTCTAAACTGGTTAGTACTCCTATGGTTACAAGTGAGAAATTGACAAAGAAAGATGAATCAACACCGGTAAATCCTACAAGATACAAGTCTATGATTGGAGGTCTTCTATATTTGACTCAGAATAGACCGAATATAATGAATGCAGTTTGCATTGCATCAAGATATCAAAGTGATCCAAGAGAAAATCATGAGAGTGTGGTGAAAAGGATTTTTAGGTACTTACAAGAAACATCTAAATATGGTTTTTGTTATCCTAAAGATGATGACTTTACTTTATGTGTATATACAGATGCAAATTGGCTAGGTGATGTTGATGACTAGAAGAGTACTTCCAGTGGAGCTTTCTTTCTTCGAAAGAAACTTATTTCATGGATCAATAAGAAACAATCATGTCCTTCCTTATCTACTATTGAAGACAAGTATTTTGTAGCTACTACTAACTATACACAAGTTCTATGGATGAAGAAAATGTTAAAGGACATAAAAGTGCATTGCAATGAACTAGTAGTTATTCACTGTGATAACTCTACTGCTATAAACATATCAAAGAATCTAGTATTCCAGTCTAAGACAAAGCACATATCTATCAAGTATAACTTTTTGAAGGAAAAGGTGGAAGAAAATGAAGTTAGATTGGTTTATGTGAACACTAAAGAGCAAATTGTAGACATCTTCACTAAACCTTTTTCTAAAGAATCACTTGAGTACCTTAGAGATAGATTATGGGTTTCTTCTCATTTGGTAGAAAACTGATTGATGCTATTTGGCATCAGTCCGGTATGCATTATAAGAGTTGTTATTCATTATGGACTGGTGTAGTGATGCTACTACTCAGGGGGAGTAGTTAGTCTTGTGATTCAGTGGTTTATGATTTTGCTTTGATATTTATGTCAGATCTTTGGCATTGATGTCAAATGGGGAGAGATATTCATGTGAAAAAATTAAGGTGTTATATACATTAGGGGGAGAAATTTGTAGAACTTAACTAAGATATTATTTGCAGGGAGAGTATGAATCATAACCTCATTGCTATATTCTTGTGTGGGAGATTTGTTTGGCATTTATTGGCATCTAGACTATTTTCACATCTATTGTTGTCATCAATGCCAAAGGGGGAGATTGTTGGCAATTTGGAGGAATTGATTATGTGTTGCATTTATGTTTTGTCATTGATGTCAATGCTAGCTTCTTTGGTTGTTTACCAGTATCCAATTAGTCCCAATAGGATGATTGGTTTCTGGTTGGTAAGATCATGTTGATCCAATATGCTTTGGCTTATGGAATTGGCTTAGATATGCTATTCATGCTACTCAGATACATGTTCAATCTGTTGGTATTGATTTGGTGATTGGATGCTATCTTATATGCTGGTAAGCCTGGCTTATTGATCCAATGAGGGTTTCGCCAATAGAGATTTGTTGAAGATCTTTAGATATTATGCATAAGTGGTGTTGGTGTGGCTTCTAGTAGGGATTCAAGATGTTGATGGTGTTCGAGTTCGAGCCTTGACTAATTGGGATCATTGCTTTAGCATGTGTGGACCTAAATTGGGTTCGATGTTATCTAGGTTATGGACCGACTTAATGTAACATGTTGTTGGGACTTCTCCATGTGTTTTCGGGATGATTTATGGGTTGGATGATATTTGTTTGGTCTCAGGCCGACGTGGGTGGCTGATCTAATTGTTTAAGGTCTAGGGTCTGTATATATATGTGTATGATCTCATTATAGATCATGGTATGCAAGCGAATAATGTAATAATCATTCATGCAGAGGATTTGGTTGATCATAGGTGATCGAGTTAGGTTTATGCAAGAGGTTTAAGACCTCTAGTATTGAGCTTAACCGGAACTATACTCAGGCATGGGAGATGCTATTATTGTAGTTCATTCTTCCTTTTGGATTGTAGTCTAGATTTCTTATGTATTCAATGAGACTCCTTTTGTAATGAGCAATGTGCTCTAGGCTGTTGGCCTTCCTCCAAGTGTAGGCCCCTCAATTTGTAATCACATACTTACTATAGAAGTACTATGTGACTATGGGTAGGCTTCCCACAATGGTTTTTCCCTTCACCAGGTTTTCCACATGCAAATCTTGGTGTCTTGTGGCTGTTAACTATTCTCTAATTGTTGCTTGTGCTTAATTGGTATATCTGCTATTTCGGTAATTGGTTTATGCAATTTGGTATTGATCTTACGTGTTCCAATAATAAAGTTTTAAATGCTTAAGGTTCTGGTAATTTAGTGACAACCGATTCACCCCCCTCCCCCTCTCAGTTGTCCTCCATTTATTTGAACTGTCAACAATATGTAAATGTATGCATAGGTGTTTGTATGTTTTGGTTGTTGCAGGTATAGAGGATTGACTCCACCAAGCTCCACAGACCTAAGCATGCTCATATCCCCAGTGGTGGTTATAGGAGATAGCACATTGGTCATTAATGTTACCCAGCCATAGCCACCATTCCTAATTTAGATGATATTCTTTAATTTTATTTATTTATACCTATGGTTACCAATTTTCTAATGTCTAGTTACCACAATGCATATTTGTGATTGACCAATAAAGATTCTTTGTCCATAGTTGGTCATGTGTGAATTGTTGTTGTTATAGTGAATATAATAATTATATTTTAATATTGTTGAGATAATTTAATATTTAATTATGATATGTGCCTTGCGAACATTCATTTTAATTGGGATTCGGCCAATTGGATATACGGGTGATGGTTGGGGTCAAATTTGGACTTTTGGAGAATTTAAATTTATTTTTTTAGATTATTTAATGTTGATCTGGCTTTTAATTGTTTTATGGCTATTTAGTGTTTTTGAAATATTTTTATGGGAATTAAATTTTTATTTAATTATTTAATTATTTTATCTTTTTTTATTTCTAAAAGTCAATTGGGTTTTATGTGCTGATTTTTGACACTTAGTCTTGTTTTCTTACTTTTTTAGTTTTGACTTCTCTCTTGGTTCTAAATGAAATTGTGTAATTCTTGTTTCAAATGATTAGCAAATTGATTTAGAACCTCTTCAAATTTTGAATTTTGAATTTTAGTAAAGAATTGAGTTTGTTATGTTTTAAATTTTGAAAAGGGAGTTTTACAAAAGGAAATGCGACCCAATTTTTATTGGATGCTTGGATTATTGATATAATTGCATGAATCAATTATTTTTCACCTATGGACCAATGGGTTTTCTAAAAATTTTGATTGGGCATGTTTTATAATTTGAGCTTTCTGGAGATCCATCAATGGTGGATGTCCTCCATGACTAGTTTTTGGCCAATTTGGAGTTTTGATAAAATTATGAATTTGGTGTTTTAAATGGAAAATTATTATGTGGTATGATAATAATATATATGCAAATTTAATTTTTGGATCGATTTGGATCCGTTCTCTTGGCATTCAAGGACAATTAAGTATGTTTTGAATGCATATGATTATCTCAATGCATTTGGTGTTTATTGATGGACTTTGGAATTGTTGGGATCAGTTGTGATATTATATGGTCTTGCATATTGGCATCTTGTTTTGATTTTCATGTTTTATTTACTTGAGCCTAGGGTAGGTAATAGGACCAATGATGGGAGTGGTGTCCAATGGGGGTTAGGGTACAAAGGAACTACCAGGGTAACTCATTGGACATTTTTCTAATCAAGTGAAAACTAATGACACATTAATAAAATAAACTAAGATAAAGTTGATGCCCCTCTCATTTCCTTGAGTTCTTTTTGAGACTAAGGATGAGTTCGAAAGGCTTGTTCATTCATGAGGCATTGATTTGGCATGATTAAGTATCCTCATCCATATGAGAGGACTACTCGATTTTGCATGAACCATTCCTTTGAGATTTGATGACACTCCTTGATATTGTTTCCTATGTAGTTATCCTTGTAGTTATGAGTATCACTTTGAAGAGGATTTTCCTTCCATTTGATTATGCTTATTGAATGATTCTAGAGGTATCCACATTTGATGGCCTATTGGCCTTGTGATCTCTTTGGTGATTGGATTTTGAAATTGGTTCATACTTGATGGTTTTGGTGTTGATGCTCCTTATGGAATGTTTTCATGCTTGTGTTGCATATGGATTAAATGGAGGATTATGCCTCTCTTTTATTCATTTATTGATGTGGCATTATATTCTTGGTTGATTGTTATGTACATGTTGAGTGTTCTCCATGTTGCTCTTGTGTGAGCCTATTTGTCTCCCTTGCTTTAGTGTGTGATTGTTTTGGTTGTGTGACTATTTCCACGAGAACAATAGGGTTGTAACCTATGAGTTCCACATGGTTGGGTGGTGTTTACAACCACCCTAATGGATCAGAGGTCTTGGATCGTGTGTCATTGAAGAGTTCTTTCTCCATCCTCAACACTTGTTCTCTTTCTGTCATTTGTTTCTTTTGTAAGTTATGTAATTTGGATGTAAGAATTATAATCACGCATGATTTTTTATATTGGACACTCTAGGATGAAATGACTGTAATATTTGTTAGGATTCCCAAAGATACTAAGAGGGGGGGGGGGGGGGGGGGTGAATCAATATCTAACCGGTTTCAGAATTTAGTTGACTTAAAACATGAAAAACATATTAAAATTGTGTACCGATAAACCAGAAATAATGCAGTAAACAAGAATAACAATAACCACATGAGAAGCACACCATAAAACAGTATTTTAATGAGGAAACCCGATGTGAGAAAAACCTCGGTGGGATTTGTGACCCACAATATTTGCTTACTGGCCAATAAGGGAATATTACTCTTACAATAGGGGCCTGCACATGTAGGAAGGCCAAGTGCCTAGAGCTCATTGCTCAATTACAAAAGAAATCACACTGACTTACAAAAATGGATTATATTAATCCAATGTCTTGTACTACTTTAGATTAGCATCTACTATGCCAGATCCAGTATTGGTTTAAGCTCTGCTACATATATAAACCCATAATCTATAATTCGCATATTAGGTCCGCATAATTTCACCTATCTCCTTCTTATTAAATGTTCTACAATGATCTCATACATATATGAGTCATTTTACAACTTGCCATGTCAGCTTACAATGATTTTACAATTAATTACCAGATACATTATAAACAAAATTCATGTCGGCCAGGGTGTCGGTATCCTTCCTTTCACTGCCGATATTTTGTGTGTCGGTGTAGAGTTTGTCATTGTCGTTGTCAGTGTCGGTATCCTATCTTGCCGGTATCATATGATTGCAAGGTTGCCATCAATGACAAAACCTTCAATCACCTACAATTTCTCATTGGAGTGTGCATTTGCCAACAATCTCCCCCTTTTGCATTGATGGCAACACTCATGAGAAAAATCAAAAGTGTCCAAAATGATATCATAAAATAGTCTGTAAAAAAAATTGTCTTTCCAAAATTGTATGCTCCCCTTGAGAAGATGAAGTCCCTTCCTTCTAACCATTTTTCTCATCCCACTACTCCCCCTTTGACATCAATGACAAAGGTTGTCATTCGCTTTTAGTGGAGTCCTACCTGGATTCTTGTAACCATTGGGTTACAATCTGAAAGATATCTGTCAAAACTAAATTTATGCCATTGTTGAATGTTTTGTAGTCTTTTATTGCCTCTTGTGTTCTCTTCACTATATCGGTGAGTATGTGCATTTTCTCTTCCAGTGTCTTCAGTTTGGGAACCAGAGCCTCAGATATTTCTTTTCACAAAGAAATAAGATACTCTAGTCTTGGACCAAGTCTGCATTTTAAGTCCTTTGCCTTATCCTTTAATCCCTGTTTGTTTTTCTCCAATTTCTTGATTTTCTCTTCCTGCTCTACAAATTTCTTTTCTAATTCCAAGAATGAATCTGATGTTCCAATCAAATTGTCAGCAATATTATTTATCTTCTCTTGAGCTTTGTTGATCTCCTTATCAAGATCCTCTGTTAAGACATTCATTTTACAAGTGTCCCTGTACAGTTTCTTGAAGTCATAGATTATTTATCCAAGTTCTGATAAAAGGGTATCCATTTCTTCCTTGTTTTTCTTTACAATATCCTCAAATAATTTCTCTTTTTCTTTTATCATTCTCTCCTTAAATGTATCCTCATTTATTTGATCAATAGTTAGTAGGTTGCCAGTGATAAACTTAGACAATGTGTCTAGTTGACCTAAAGAATCTTTATTCTCAACACTACACTTTGGTGCTATCAATTTAAGAATTGGTATAGTATCATCAATAGCCTTATAGGCTTGTGCATTGCATTTCATGATCTTCTTTATTGAATCTAATAAGACCTCAATTACATTAGTAGGTCTAAATTTTTTCATAGTTGTACTAGATGTTTGTCCAACATTTTTTACAATAGCCATGCTACTGGTTGTAGTTATTTCCTTGCTTTGTTCAACCTCTGGTAGGTCTGTCTATGTTTGCATTTCCACAAACAAAGGTTTAGGATTTTCAGTTTGGCTGGGTGGCATTGTCTCTATTTGTACTTGTGCTTCAGCCTGTACCTATTTGGGTTTCTCCAATTGTGTCTCAGATGGTTTCTCTGAGTTTTCAATTGCCGGTTCCTCAATTTGTGCCTCTGAACTTTCCTTAGCCGGTTCTTCAGATGGTTTGTCTATTATATCTACCAGTTTCTCAATGGTATCCTCTACCGGTTGCTTTGCCTATGGAGGTTTTTCTGTGTTTAACTCAACTTCTATAGCTAGTGACTTAGTGGTCACATCTTTCTCCTTATCCTCAGTGGTCTCTTTGTCAACCATGACATTAACTTCCTAAGTATCTACATTTACTGTATACAAGATTTCTGATTCAGGGTTTGTATCTTCTACCAGACTTTCCATACTCTCAGTGGCCGATTGATTTTTAGTGATATCTACAGGTGGAGTATCTGAAGGAGGTGGGGGTATATTGTCAGTTATTTTTAAACTTGGTGGTCCACCTACCTTACCTTTACCCTTGTCTCTATCATTTTGATATACTTTGATGGTTTTAGGTTTGAGTAATTCTTCCTCTTTTTCTTTTTCCACAAAGAAAATATCCCATCCATCAGCTGTGCCTCAGATACTTCAGTTACTCTACCAACCATTAATGCTACATGTTGGTGAGTAGTAGAGAATACTATTTGGTTGGCCTCACTAATTAATTTGTCTATTTCATTAGGTGACTTAACTGGATGCACTGCCAGTACTTTTTCAATCTTAATCTATTTATCTAGTTCAACAATAGATAATCTTCTAGCTTCTAATCTCCTATACAAGTCATTTGGAATTTCATAACAATTTGTATCAAAAATTTCTTGTATATATCTAAGTGTAGAATTACACTTTTTTCTATGCTTTCCTTATCATCAGCTGATAGTGTATTGTACATTTTATTGATATTCTTCAACTTACCATCCTCTGTAATTTCACTAAGAATTTTGTCAATGGGGGCAATAGTTTGTTTCACTTTCTTCTTAGGAGTCATCTTCTTTGTCGGAGGCCTTACTGCCTGTTGCTTCTATCTTGTCCTTTTTGGTGTAGGAGAAGGTGCCAGTGAAGGTTTTATTTTCCTCTCAACTCTCTTGAATAGAGTAGGTATGTCACTTTCTAAAGAATTTCCAACTAGTGAAAGGTGAGTTTCTGGTTGAAGTGCTTCCAACTCACTTTCAGTTATACTAGTTTGTTTTAGCACATCTTCCTTGATTGTATAGTGCTCTCAATTATTTCTGTGCTACCAAATACTTTCTCTTCTGGTTCCTTAAGAGCTTCAAGGAGGGCTTTTGCATAAGTTTCTATGATGTTATCATCTGTCTCGTAGCCCATTTCAGTTACCCAGATGGCTCTAGGGATAACTGCCTCCATCAAAATTTCATCTTCCTTGATCACAAAACAAATTTCCTTTTGATACTTATCCACAATAGTTTGTGATAGTCTTACTTTGGTCTTCATTCTAGCCTTCAATGCTTGAAAATGCTCATTTATGTTTTTCTCCCTATTCTCTCCCATATTGTTCAATAGTTCTGATAGTTGTTTTCCTACCGGTATATCAAATCCAAAATCTATAGCACCAATACCGGGTACTTGTTTGGTTATGTATAGCATCAGACAAACAAGTAAGTTTCCAAATCTGAATGTTCCTTTCTTGTCTCTTTTGATCTTACCCAAATTGTCTATCGACTCATCTTTGAGCCATTCACATATGTTTATTCTTGCATTATCATTTACCATATCATAGGCACTCTTAATACATAGGCTAAAAACTGAGTTTAACCTATTTGTATGTGTAGCCTTATAACCTAAGATCATACTGATAAATTTGATATTTGTATCCTTCACATCATTTACCCTTAGAGATCTCTTATCAATGTTGCACTGATTAGGTTTGTCACTAAGTCATTTGAGACTTTCTTAGTTTTGTCAGGTCTATTGCCGATGGAGGGTAACCATGTTACAACTTAAGCTGCTTCTTTTGTGATTTTATGAATAGAGTGTAACCAGAAGAATTCACCATGTACTCTGCTTAACACAATCCTTACGATATCCTTGGGGGAATCAGGGTAACCTAGGGTTTCTAATATCTTATGTTCAGGTTTGATATTTCTGGATTCATTACAGATTACAGTCTTATACATTTTTTTAATTTCATCATAACCTAGTTCAACAATATGACAATGTATATACATTCTAGGGTCTTCAACATATACTACTCCTTTAGGGATTTGAGAGAATGCACCTATGCTATCATCTTTCTTAGCAATTTCAGGAACTAGCTGAAATATGGGTCTAGGTCGCTTAACAACTTCAACAACAGCAGGGTTTGCAATAAATTTAGGAGTGGATGAAGATGCCATATCTATAAATACCTCAATCTTCCTTAAGGATGAATGATTTGATAGATTTCTTCACTTCTTTGCTTGGAGTACCTTTGCTCAGGAATTTTCGCACTCTCAAAGATTTGAATGCTTGGTGAATGAAAAAAGAGCCGAAACACTTGCTTTATAATGTTATTTTTGCCAACCACCACATTTAATGCTTGCCGGTTAAATCACAACTTAAGTCATCTGCCGATATAGAAGTAATTTCAACTTCTCACCATCAACCGAGGGAATAATAGCATGTTTTTCATTTTGTTGCTAAACCCCCAAAAGAATTTTCTTCAGATAGATGAAGAGTCTCCTACCGGTGGAGTGTTACTCTATTCTGTCAATGGAGGAGTATTCACATCAACATTCTGATCTGACTTTCTAATCCATTGTTTTGAGAATTCTTGCTTTACCTCTTCAACTTTTTCATTACCTTTCAAACTAGGACCTTTGTTATTTGCCAGTGAGGACTTGCTTCTACAAAATTAGCAATATGTCCAATCTTGTTACAAGCATAACAAGTCACATTGTTCTTCTAAATAGCTTTCCCATATCTTATGTCGGTATGTGTTCTGCATTGATTAGATAAGTGCCCAAATCTTCCACAAACATAACATCTCACATTCATTCTGCAATTTTCTGAATTATGACCAACTTTGTTGCATTTAGAACATTGACCAGTGGTGTATTAGTGTTCTAATAATTTCTAGATCTACACGTATTTGCTCTATGACCATACTTGTTACAGTTAAATAATTTTCCATTAAACTTGTAAGCAGTAGGTTGTCTTACCAGTTTTCTAAGATCATGATTATTTGCAGTACTAGAGCTTTCACCAACTTCAAAGCCAAGGCCATTTGTATCACCATTAGGTTTCTGATTCTTTAGCATGTCACCAAGTTCTTTTGAAATTTTCTTGAATTTTTTGTTGTGATGATTTGCAGCAGTTAGTTCACTTTCCAAGATTCCTTTTTGTCTTATGAGTTCAGTTATCTCATTTTGTGTGTGCATTAGATCTGTCTTCAACATATCATTTTCATGACTGAGTCTTGTGTTTTCATTTTCAGCATCATTTAGTCTTCTAACCAAGTCTTCTTCATTCTTCTTTCTATCTTCAATTTATTTACAAAATCTCATAGTCATATCCTACATCTCATTCCGTGTTGTACTGATCTCTTGTCTTAGCTTGTTTACTAGATCATTAAGAGTTTCCTTTTCATCATTCTCATTCTACATCTTTTCACAAAGTTCTCTTCTCTTATTTCTTGCAATGGTAAGATTTTATTGAAGTGCTTGAGTGATATCCTGAGAAGCCTTTAGATCATCTTCAAGTTTGATATTCTTCACCTTTTCTGCATCATAGTCTGAAAGAGTTGTTTCCAATTATTTTCTCAAGTTTTCCATCTCTACCGGTGACAAGATCTTCCTCTAGCTGTTAGGCTTCTGAAAATAGAGGACTAGGCTCTGATACCAACTTTTAGGATTCCTAAAGATACTGAGAAGGGGGGGTGAATCAGTATCTAACCAGTTTAAGAATTTACTTGACTTAAAACATGAAAAACATATTAAAACTGTGCACCGGCAAACTATAAATAATGCAATAAACAAGAATAACAACAACCACATGAGAAGCACACCATAACATAGTATTTTAATGAGGAAACCTAGTGTGGGAAAAACCTCAGTGGGATTTGTGACCCACAATATTTTCTTACTAGCCAATAAGGGAATATTAATCTTACAATAGGGGCCTGCACATGCAGGAAGGCCAAGTGCCTAGAGCTCACTACTCAATTACAAAAGAGGTCACACTGACTTACAAAAATGGATTATATTAATCCAATGTCTTGTACTGCTTCAAATTAGCATCTGCTATTCCAGATCCAGTACCAATTTAAGCTCTACTACATACATAAACCCTTAACCTATAATTTGCATATTAGGTCTGCATAATTTCACCTATCTCCTTCTTATTAAATGTTCTACAATGATCTCATACATATATGAGTCATTTTACAATTAATTACAAAATACATTATAAACAAAATTCTTGTGGGCCAAGGTGTTGGTATCCTTCCTTTCAGTGCCAGTGTTCTATGTGTCGGTGTAGAATTTGTCATTGTCGGTGCTCTTGTCTTGCCGGTATCATATGATTGCAAGGTTGCCATCAATGACAAAATCTTCAATCACCTACAATTTCTCATTGGAGTGTGCATTTGCCAATAATCTTGTGATATATGATAATGAATGGATGTATCTTTAGTGGACCTAGTGTTGGAACCAACCACTAAGTATGATCTTGTATGCTTTTCATTGGATGATTTAATATGATGTTATCATAGGAATACTTGGTTTGGTGCTAAAAAATAATGAATGCATGTTTCTTATTGTATCAAAGATTGAAGAGATCATCTCCTGTTGTAGTCATGAGATGTTGGCCAAGCCCTTGTAGGATTGAGCTCTTGGGTGCCAATGTGGGCTTAACTGAAACCATGTGGTATGTGTTTCTTATTTTCCATAGGGTGAATTGGGTTGAGTGGCAATGAGTTGAGCCACAATATTCTATGTTTACAACCCCTAGTAGTGAGTAGAGGTGTGCTTGATCTTAGGTTCCAATTGTGGCCAATCCACCTAGCCTTGTGGCAAAAAATCCTAGATTGGTGTTTGCGGCTGCCCTTCAGGCCCTCTACCTCTAAATTGTCATATTTGTTTATAGATCGACGTCTCTGTCTCTCTTGTTGGAGATAGTTTAGCCATCGATTTGGGCCTAACTACAATTTGGCATCTCCATCTATAGTTTGACACCTCCACATCTAGATCAACGTCTGAACCTATAGAGCTCCATTTGCACTCTTTGATGCCTTTGACTTCCTATCGGCATCTTTTCCTAACATGGCCATGTTCTTTATTGGTTGACACATTTGGATGTGAAATGACATGTCATTGATCATAAGATTTTTTATTTAGCCGCATGACCAAGATTTTTGTATGGTTTAGCATCAGAGTTTGATTTAGTCATCTCCTAGTGCTCTTGAGTAGTTGATATAGTTCTAGTTGTGTTGCTAAGGGAGCAATAGTAGGGAACTCTTAGAGGTGCATGGGATATATTGTTGGAGTTTTTGAGAGTGTAGTCTTCCGCATGTGCATAGTTGGTTATCAATCAAATGACTTTACCTTTAGGTGAGCCTTATACTTGTATCTTTATGCATGATGAGACTTTATCACTTCAAAAAAATTATTATTATCTTTTATGTTGGCCATATGATGGAATTGATTATGTGTTGCATTGATGTTTTGTCATTGATGTCAACACTTGTTGTTATGGTTGTTTATCAACTTCCGGTAGATGGATTGGATTGGGAAGACATTCAGTTGATTGCCACTAGTATGATCTGGTTGATGCAATAAGTTTGTATGGATGGTTCATATGCTTATGTAGTATGTTTCAGTTAGTTGTTATTGACTTGATGATTGGATTCTATCTTATATTCTAGGAAGTCTGCTTTATAGGTCTGGTAAAGGTTTCACCGGAAGAGCTTTATTGAAGATCTTTGATGTAATGCACAAGTGGTGTTGGTGTAGCTTCTAGAAGGGATTCTAGATGCTGATGGTGATTGTGTTCATGCCTCGACTGATTGGTGTCATTTCTTTGACGAATGTGGATCTAATTTAGGTCTGGTGCTATCTAGGTTAAGGACTGGTTTTCATGTAGCGTGTTGGTGGATCCTTAGATGTCCTTCCAATATGTTTTATTGATTGGATACTATTTATTTGGCCTTAGGCCAACATGTGTTATGATTTTATTTCAGGATTATGTAATGGATCTATTGAATTATCATTTGTGTGGCCGACCTAATTGGTTAGGTCCTAGGTTGGTATAAATATATGTAAGATCTCATTGTAGATTATATGGGAATGGAAAGGAGTGAATAATGTAATAATAATTTATGCAAAGGATTTGGTTGATCATAGGTGATCGAGTTTGGTTTATGTAAGAGGTTGTAGACCTTTGGTATTGAGCTTAACCAAAACTGTAATCTAGCATGTTTGATGTTATCACCAACAGTTCTTCTCTTTGGATTATTGTCCAAATATCTTGAGGTGGTTGACATCTCTATAGTCAATGATAATCCATTGTGATGAGCAGTGAGCTCTAGGAAGTGTGCCTTCCTGCATGTGTAGGCCCCTATTGTAATCATATATTTGGTACATAAATATCATCTGACTATGGGTAGGGTTTCCACTATAGTTTTTCCTCATTGAGGTTTTCCACATACAAATCATGGTGTTATGTGTTATGGTTGCATGGTAATCATACTTTGGTTTTCATTTATGCTTTAATGCTTAATCAGTTATTTTGGTATAAGTTTTTAAATGCTTTAATTCACATAGTATGTTAACAATTGATTTACCCCCCCCACTCTTAGTTGTTCACTGGTTATTTTAACAATTGGTGTCAAAGCCTAGTCCTCTTTTTGTAGAAGCTTAACCACTTGAGGAAGATCCTATGGCAACTATTAGTTCAACTCTTATTTTCCAGAAGGACAACCCTAGGCTTGATGGAACAAAGTATGGAGTATGGAAGATTTGGATGGAGACTCATTTAAGATACATTGGAAAGGAAATTTGGGAAATAACTCAGAATGGTTACACTCCTCATAATCTGGCATCTAGCATTCCTGCATGGATAGACTTGAATAAAACATTGAGAATGATTGCAGAGCTAGAGAAGCCCTCTTAAGAACCTTACCAGATCAGCAAATCATGGGACTATCAGACAAATCATCGACAAAACCTATATGGGACAAGTTGGAGACTCTGAATGAAGGTGATCCTACTATTAAAATTGCAAAACTTGAATGTTACCGAGTAAGATATGAAAGCTTGAAGATGGAGGAAGATGAAATAATTTATGCATTCATGGAAAGGGTAAATGAAATTGTATTGGGAGTTCAGTGAAGATGAAATAATTTATGCATTCATGAAGGGTAAATGAAATTGTATTGGGAGTTCAGTGTTGTGGTAGATCTCTAAGCGAGGAAGAGATTGTTTCAAAAGTATTAAGGGTTTTTCCATTGACATATAAGATGAAGGTAACTGCATTTAATGAGCTAAGAACCATGCCTAATTGTTTTGTCAATAGAGATACTCTTGTTGGGAAGATATCTTCTTTTGATCTTAAGGAATTTGGTCCTCCTAGAGCTACAAAGATTGATACTTGCTTTTAAGGCATCTACATCATCAACTAGAAAGCAAGATTGGAAAGTGTTGTATGCAAAGGAATTGGAAGAGATTAGGAAAGAAGATGAAGAGCTTGAGCAACATGAAGCCCTATTTTCTAGAAGGATACCTAAAGGCCTATCAGGAAGTAAGTATGAAGGAAAATCTACCTTCATGTTTTGTATATAATAAGATAGGTCATTTTGCATCTAGATGTCCTAAAAGGAATTCAAAATTGGAAAAAAGAGCAAGAAGATATTTTAAGCCTAACCTTGAATATCAGATCAAGCATAAGTATAGGAGAAACAAAAACAAATAATGCTACTATGTTGATGAGGAAGGAGTAATTGATGACTCAGAAGAAGAACTAGCGGGAGATTCAACTAGTGGATTTGACAATGGAAAAGACTGGGTATTTTATGCTATGAAGGAGGATGATCCGAAACTAGTTATCAAAAATGAGGAAAAGGCCCTTGAAGCAAAAGTTGAAGACACAGATGAATGGGTAATAGATAGTGGATGTTATCATCATATGACAAGTGACAAAGGGAAGTTTCTAACCCTGCAATAATTTGATGGTGGTCAAGTTAGATCTAGTAATAACAAGGCATGTATGATCAAAGGAAGAGGAACCATTTCATTGGATGGTAAGCATAACACTGATAATGTCTATTATGTTGAAGGTCTGAAGCATGATCTTTTGAGTGTATAGGACAGTTAGTAGACAGAGGATTTCTATTACAATTCAAGGATGGAAAGTGCAAAATCATTAGTAAATTAGGATCGGAGATTGCAACTGGTACACAAACAAAAGGTAACATCTTTCATTTGAACTCCGGTGAAAAGACATGTTTGATTCCACATATTGATGAAAGATGGCTATGGCATAAGAGGTTATGTCATGTAAAATTTAATTGCATTGTAAAGATTAGTTCAACTAAGGCAGTTAGAGATCTACCTAAGATTCTGAAGCCTCATAATCTGGTATGTAAGGAATGTCAAATGGGTAAGCAAATAAAAACTTCTTTTAAGAGCATACCAGATAAATCTAATGATAATCTTGATTTGATTCATACTAATCTATGTGGTCCTGCTAATACAAGAAGCTTTCAAGGAAATAGATATTTCATGTTAATCATTGATGACTATTCTAGAATGATGTGGGTTGCTTTTCTAAGGGAGAAATTTGAAGCCTTTGAGAAATTCAAGATCTTTAAAGCTATGGTTAAGATACAGATAGGAATGAAAATTAAGTGTCTGAGATCAAATCAAAGTGGTGAATTCAAATCCAATGAGTTCAATAGTTATTATGAGAAAAATGGCATTAGGAGATAGTTATTTGCACCCCAGACACCTCAATAGAATGACATAGTGGAAAGAAAGAACAAAACCATTTTGGATGCAGGTAGAAGCAAATTTGTCTCATATCTACTAGAGAGAACCAATAAGTACAACAATTTATACATTCAACAGAGTTCATATCAAGGGAGATACCAGTAAGATACCTTATGAATTATGTTTGGTCATTTTCCTACTCTTAAATATTTCATAATCTTTGGAAGTAAGTTTTATACCAAAAGAGATTATTCCATTGGAAAATTTGACCCTAGATGTGATGAAGGAATATTTCTTGGTTAGTCAACTAAAAGAAAAGCATATAGATGCTATAACAAAATATTGCAGAGAATTGTGGAGAGCTCTAATGTGAAAGTGGATGAGCAATACAAAGACCAAGCTAAATCTTATGACAATGAATCAGCAGTAGAAATGATCATAACTAAACTAGTAGTGCCTATACCGAAACAAAATATTGAACTAGTTACCCCAGCATCATCATAAAATTCAATTGTAACTGAAGAACAACACAAAGCTGAAAATTAGAAAATACCAAGGTATGTAAGGCTAAATTATTCTGAAAATCAGATCATTGAAGTCAAAAACATGGGAGTTATGACAAGGAGAAGATTGGAAAATCAAGAGGTAAGTTTCATTTATTAGATTGAACCAGCATCAGTAATTGAATCTTGTAAAGATGAATGTTGGATGAAAGCCATGGAAGATGAATTAGATTAGATTGAAAAGAACAATACTTGGACTTTAGTTCCCTGACCTAAAAATAAGAATGTTATTGGAACTAAATGAGGATGGGCAAGTTGTAAGAAACGAGGATAGATTGGTTTGCAAAGGATATTCTCAGAAGGAAGGAATTGATTATGGTGAAAAATTTGCACCGGTAGCTAGAATTGAAGCTGTTAGACTATTTCTTGCTTATGCAACCTATAAGAACTACAAGGCCTATCAGATGGATGTTAAGTGTGCATTTCTAAATGGAGAACTTGAGGAGGAATTCTTTATTGAGAAACCTGATGGATTTCTACTGAGAGATGACAAAAATATGGTTTGTAGATTAAGGAAAGCTCTTTATGGGCTTAAATAGGCTCCTAGAGCTTGGTATGCAAGGTTGGATAAGTATCTTTTGAAGCTTGATTTTATAAAAGGTAATGCTGATAGTAAACTATATTATAAGATCACTAATGATGATATTTTGATTATTGAAGTATTTGTTGACAATATCATTTTTGGAGGTGAAGAAAAATTGTGCATGGAATTTTCTGATAATATGCAGAGTAAATTTGAAATGTCGATGATTGGAGAAAGAAGATTTTTTCTAGGTTTGTAGATTAATCAGACTGACAAAGGCATCTTTATCTATCAAACTTAGTATACAAGGGAATTGTTGAATAAATTTGGTATGGAAAATTTTAAACTGGTTAGTACTCCTATGGTTACAAGTGAAAAATTGTCAATTAAGGATGTATCTGCTTCAGTAAATTCTACAAGATATAAATCCATGATTAGTGGTTTGCTATATTTAACTCAAACTAGACTGGATATAATGAATGCAGTCAGTATTGTATCAAGATTTCAAAGTAATCCAAGAGAAAATCATGAAAGTGCAATAAAAAGGATATTCTAGTATTTGCAAGGTGCAACTGAATATGGTTTATGGTACCCTAAAGATGATGACTTTAATTTATGTGCATATACAGATGTAGATTGGACAGGTGATGTTGATGACCAGAAGAGCACATCCAGTGGAGCATTCTTCCTTGGGAAGAAGTTGGTTTCATGGATCAGCAAGAAGCAGTCATGCATTTCTTTATCTACTGTTGAAGCTAACTATGTTGTAGCCACAACCAATTGTACTCAAGTTCTATGGATGAAGCAGATGTTGAAGGATATACAAGTGAGTTGTAATGATCCAGTAGTTATCCATTGTGACAAATTTGTAGCTATTGACATACCAAAGAATCTAGTATTTCACTCCAGGACTAAGAATATATCAATCAAGTATAACTTTTTGAAGGAAAAGGTGGAAGCAAAAGAAGTCAAATTGGTTTATGTGAACACTAAAGAACAAATAGAAGACATCTTCACTAAAACTTTGTCTTAGGAATCATTTGAGTATTTGAGAGATAGATTGGGAGTTTCTGCCCCTCCGGTAGAGACTTAAATGATATAGATGTGCATCAGTTTGGTATGCATTATCAGAGCTATCCTTTGCTCCGGATTGATGAAATAATGCTACTACTCAGGGGGATTAGTCAGCCTTGAGATTTAGAGTTTTCATATTCTGTTTGATTTTTTGGCATTGTTGTCAAAGGGGGAGGAATATATGTGAAAAACCATTGCTATTTATTGATTGTACTCCTTAGGAGGAGTTTGGCGGTATTTGTTCTTTTCTTTCAGATTTGGTTTAGAGATTCATTGCTACATCATTTTCTGGGAGATTGTTGGCGGTCTTACATTGGGGGAGACTTGTTTGGCATTTTCTTGGCACTTGGATGTTTTTCACATCTAGTGTTGCCATCAATGCCAAAGGGGGAGATTGTTGGCCATATGATGGAATTGATTATGTGTTGCATTGATATTTTTTCATTGATGTCAACACTTTCTATTATGGTTGTTTACCGGCTTCTGGTAGATGGATTGGATTGGGAAGACAATCAGTTGATTGCCACCAGTATGATCTAGTTGATGGAATAATTTTGTATGGATGGTTCATATGCTTCTATAGTAGTTTTTAGTTAGTTGGTATTGACTTGATGATCAGATGCTATCTTATATTCTAGTAAGCCTGCTTTATAGGTCCGATAAGGGTTTCACCAATAGAGATTTATTGTAGATCTTGGATGTAATGCACAAGTGGTGTTGGTGTCACTTCTAGAAGGGATTCAGGATGCTGATGGTGATTGTGTTTATGCCTCAACTAATTGGTGTCATTTCTTTGGCATATGTGGATCTAATTTAGGTCCAGTTCTATCTAGGTTATGGACCATTTTTCATGTAACGTGTTGGTGGATCCTCAGATGTGCTTCCGGGATGTTTTATTGATCGGATGATATTTGTTTGGCCTTAGGCAGACATGTGTTATGATTTTATTTCAAGATCATGTAATGGATCTATTGAATTATCATTTGTGTGGCTGACCTAATTGGTTAGGTCCCAGGTTGGATTAAATATATGTAAGATCTCATTGTAGATTATATGGGAATGGTAAGGAGCGAACAATGTAACATCATTTGTGGAGATGATTTTATTGATCATAGATGATCGAGTTGGGTTTATGTAAGAAGTTTTAGACCTCTGGTATTGAGCTTAACTAAAACTATAATCTGGCATGTTTGATGCTATCACCGATAGTTCTCCTCTCTTGATTGTTGTCCAAATATCTTGAGGTGGTTGACATCTATGTAGTCAGTGAGACTCCATTGTGATGAGCAGTGTGCTCTAGGCAGTGTGCTTTACTAAATGTGTAGGCTCCTATTGTAATCATATACATGTTGCAGAAGTATCATCTGATTGTGGTTAGGGTTTTGCATCGTGGTTTTTCCTCATTGAGGTTTTCCATGTACAAATCATGGTATTATGTGTAATGGTTGCATGGTATTGATTCTCTAGTTTTCATTTATGATTTAATGCTTAATCAGTTATTTTGGTATAAGTTTTTAAGTGCTTTAATTCACATAATCTGTTAACAACATATTCACCCCCCCTCTCAAATGTTCACCAATTAGCCTAACATTTTATTTGTGAGGAAAGAATCAATACTCCTATCAACTATCACTCAAATAGAGATGCAATATTGAAGAGTAACATTGAACCATCCTCTATTCACAAAGATACTTTGGTGCAAGAGGGACAACATAAACATGTTAATCTTAGTACATCTATCCCTCTAGATACTCCTTATTCCCCTAGATCTTATTTTAATCATTAACCTATTTGGAAGTGTAGCATCATAAATTTTACATGCTTATTTAGGGTGGTGAAATTCCACACTTAGGTTAAAACCCGCCTTAGTGTGTCTCATTGAATTTTACATTTCCGAAGATTCCTTTAAGTATTTAATTATTAATTTAATTAAATCTAAGGTCCTCTCTCAACAATTTGCATATTATAAAATTGGGCCCTTAACCCTAAGTGTGCCCCCTTTTATTTCATTTCTTTCATTAATTAATTAATCTTAATTAAGTCCTATTTAAATCTTCAAAGAACATTTTTGCACATCTAAACACCTTGGATTGACATACCAAGCTGGATTTGACTTTGTAATCAAGATACCTTGCATCCCTAGAAATTTAGAAAAATTTCAGCCGGACCAGAATGGTACCATCCCAGTCATGGTTTTTTCTTCCCAAAATCAAGATCTTAATTTGGTGGTATTATAATTTTTAAATCCTACTTCGTGTTAAATTTCATCAACTCTATGTCATCCTATGATCAAAATTAAAGTTAGGGTTTCAGATATATAACCTTTCTTTTCCTCATTTGAAGGATTCATTCACTAGTGGTTGAAGGAGATCTTTTATGAAGTGAAAGTGCAGGTTTTTATGTGAAGTCTTCAATCACAAAATTCATCATTCATTGAGTATTCATCAAAAAAATTCAACATCCATGTAAGCTTAGGAGATATTGAATAATAATAAGGAGATCACCGAGTGTTGATTGGCTTGTACCTCTCCCTTAGGGTTTGGTATGGTTTCATGTTATTTTCATATTCCTATTTGAGTTTTTAGGTCTACACATCATTCATTTTAAAATTTATATTATTTCTTTAAATCCATATTGAATTTGTGATTTGAATCATTCACATTATTTTCATTTAGGATTTTTACTCCAAACATAGGGTAGAACTCTAGTTTGCATTTTAGCTCATTAGGATCTTACAAACACATTAGATTCTAGGGCACACATGCTTTTCAATACTATGTTGGTTATTTATGGAGGTGGAAATCACAAAAACAAGGGGTTTGACTAAGGAAAGGCCCTATATAGCCACAAACACACCATTTTCTAGCTTGGAGGCATAGGTACAAGTTTTCATCAAAGAGGGTAATTTCTGGTAGATCTCAATAATATGTCATGGACCCATTTCCATAATTTGGCCCCGAATCTTAAAAACCAAAGTACCCAGCACCCTAGTCCTCAAGATTAGAGTGTCCAATGCCCTAGTCCTCCTTAATTAAGTGCAGAATTTGGTAGTTTTGATCCAGAGCACTTTAATCTATACATTTCCTATTTTTGGCTTAGTACAGTCTCTTGGACCAGAGTGCTCAACGCCCTGGTCTGGTCAATTTAGGCTCAAATTTTAGTATTAGGTGCACATCAAAATTCATCTCTAGGATCTATACTCTATGCCTCAATTACATTTTTGTATCCAACTGTTATTTGCTATTATTCTAGTTGTTCTCATTACTTCTACTAGTTTATTTTTCATCTTACATTTAGCACATTCCCTTTCTTATTAGCAATAGAATAGAAACCCTAAAGATATTCCTTGACTCTCTTTCATGAGAGTAAGCCAAAGTGAAACACTTCCTTGGGCTCTTTATTATCCAATGTATATATGAAAGTGGGATTAGGTCCTTAACTACTCGATCCCATTTTTCACCATCACATTTTGGTGAACCCAACCTTCTTATATTTGCATTTTCTGATTAGACCTTTTTGTTGCATATTTCTTTGCTATGAAAAACATAAAAAATCTTAAAAAATTTGTTATATTCATTGTGTATTCTTAAGTTTTATATGTTCATATGATTACACTTAGTTAATCACATAATTACTTCATTGTTTAGACAATCAGTTTACTTTCTTTACTTACATTGTTTCTTTCATTGCATTTTGTAAAATAATCAAAGGACACTTTTGAATTTTTTCTTGTTCCCATAAAGAAATTTGGGGCATTGCCCCAAACCCTATTCCATGCCATCAATCTTACAGTGACACATTGGCCTTTGACCAACTTGTCTTTTCATCATAATAGTTTCTTAGATCTTTTTCTAACACTTTACCCGCTTCCTAACAATCCTAATAAGGACATTTTTAGGCAAGAGGATTATTTCAATAACACCTTTATCAATGATTTCCCTTCTAAAGATGAAGCATTAATAAATAATGTTATTCTATCTTCTAAAATTGTCCCTATCCATGAGGACATCATAGTGCAAGAAAAAAAATTTAACGCTTCTCTCAATGATATCCCTATTTGGGATGAGCCATTGGATGATGATGGTTATTATTCTCTTAAACTATTCCTCCCCATTGAAAGCACCTCAATGAAGGAGAATGATATTATGGTAAAAGAGGGTGATACGATTGACATTTCCCTTAATAACACCTTTCCTCCCCAAATTGGCTCTACTCATGAGGACACCCTAGTTCCAGAAGAGATTATTAATATTTCTTTCAAAGATCTCCCTCCCAAGGATGAGTCTTTGAAGAGTAATTTTGATCCTTCTCCTAGAGAGTACCTCTCCCATGTGGACACCTTGGTGATATAGGATTATATAATAGCTAACTTTCCTAGTGATACTATACCTTCTTTCTATTGCAAGTGCAGTTGTTGTTTCACCAAAAGATCAGCCTGTTAGTGTCTGTTAAAACCACTATACTTAAAGAATCCATAGGAGGTAGTTAAGCCATGTCACAAACTCAAGTTTATGTTGCAAAAAGAGACCAAGGGCATTGCAACAATCCCCCCCTAGCACAAGTGAGGGGTTTGAACCTATGACCAAGCTCTGATACCACTTTTTAAAAGTGTGGTTGTCGTTGTACCAAAATATCAACCTGTTAATGCCTGATATAACCACTAGACTTATCAAATCCACAAGAGGAAATTAAGCCATGTCACCAACCTGAGCATTAAGATGCACAAGGAGACCAAGGGCATACAACTTGCAACACTTTCAATAAAATTCCCTCTAGGGATAAAGCATTATTTATTGGTACTAGTCCATCTCTCAAAATTAATCATATTCATGCTAACATTTGGGTGCAAGAAGAGACTATCAACACTTTTATCAAAAATCCCCATCATATGAATGATGTTGATCCTTCTCCAAAAATCTACACCCATTGTAAGAATATCTTGGAACAAGAGAATGATCCTAGGTTACAAGGGTTTTATATCTCTAATAGTCCCCTCTATGAGGATGTCCCTTTCATTTCAATTTGAAGAAAAACCTATCCATGAAGAAGTGTTTAAGCTTGATAATCCTCTTTGTGAACCACTTGATGATTTTAGCTCTACTAGACCTTCCTCACATATTCCCAAACCATCATTTATCAATATGATACACGTGGATGATTATAAAATCATGGCCATCCGATTTCATATAAATGACAGAGTTCAAATTTTGAAGCTACCAACTCGCGAGGCTTCACAAAGGAATTAATGGTGAATTCATTGCAACCCTTTTGCGAAGAATAAAAACAAATTCTACAACCTATTTGTGTGCTTTTCTTTCAAGAAACCAAGCAAATTGCAATCCCAGGTGACTCAAAGAGATTCCCAAAGCTTCAATTATGCCCTAGAGCGTTCAAAAACCAAGTAATTGTGAAACCTATATCTCTATGTTTTTGTTTAAGATTTAGGAGGTTGTGTAGCATTTGTAATTAAAATGGAAGCATAATTCATATCCCTAGAATGTAGTAATGGCACCCAAAAGGAAGAAAACCACTACCTCAACCACTAAGAAGACCCTTGAGATAGGAGAATTCCCCAAATGAAAGAATAAGAAGAAGAAGAAGAAGAAGATAAATGTCTTGCAATTAGGAAGAGTAAAATTTTGTAGATGACCCGGAAGATGCTAAATAAATTGGACTTTCATGCCTCATATTCACATGTCTCCATGGTCCACCAATAATTACAAGACCAAGTTAAATTCTTTCATTTATTGAAGGCCATGTGGCATGCTAGAGCCACCACTCTAAAATAAATATTCTTGGCAATAAAGAACCTGCGCTCAATCCCCCAAGTTGAGGGGACAACCTAGAATAATTACAACTTAATGATTAGAGAAATTATTCATGTTGAAAATAGGGAATCAACCCTAAAAGAGAGAATGACTTCCTTTAAGGGCTTGCAAAAATGGGATATTCCCATAATTTTGAATGAGGGGGGTAAGATAAAGGGTTTAGAGGAATGGAGAGTTGATTTAAAAGAAGCAATATTAGTAGTGCTAGACCAATTGATATAGGGGGACCCCGCCCAAAAAGATATATATTATCTAATTATTGATAGAATTTTGGAAATTGATTCTTTCTATCAAAATTTTGTGGTAGAAGTTAAAAGTGTGTTGGACAGTATAACTATTGAAGTTGTGAATAAGCTAGAAGAATTAAGAGCTTATGATTGGCCAATCACTAAACAAATTAATTACTGGCACAAACAGTACTGCCCTCTTGAAGAAAACCAGCCAAAGGAAGAATAGCTACCATCTCTGCCATTTTTGTGTGCCTTATTCTTTTTGCAAGTCTCCTTTTTGTAGGTACATTTTTATCACATGTTGAGCACATACCAATCCAAGCCCACATTGCCTTCAATACCAAATTTTGGATTCACATCAGCCCCACTCCTCTTAGGCCTGTGGCTCCAATCCCAAAAGGTTGTTATTCCAACTACCTTCCCTCATATGTACTAGAAATATTTTGTATTTTATATGAAGTTGATGCCTTATTGAATATTCTATTTTATAAAGTAATCATTTTTTGACAGGTGTCATATTTGGCCTAAAGCTTATTTTGCTCCCTTGCATTATAAAAGGGAAATCAGGGCCAATAGGAAATGATTCTGGAATTTTGAAAAGACATTGTATTTAGTGTCTAAGTGCAATATAATAGTTTTTGGGTCTGCAAGTATACTATGTATAATTAATGTATCATTTTTTTTAAGATTAATGAAAAGAAATCAGCTTTAAGTTGTCTCCACTTCCTGTGCATGTGTTGTTGAATGAGTTATTGTATCAAAGGCATAGTGATTTGTCTTCTCTAATGGGGAATGAATGTTCTTGACAATGGGTCTTCTTTAATGGAATTAAATTCTATTTCAAGATCATTGCAAAATATAAACTCATGTGAGTGTGATATTAAGAATGATTTGAACTGGTTTCATGTTAACATGATATGTAATTCATATAATGTTATGTTAAGAATTGTCATAAGAAAATATATTGTGATTTTCAAGGTATGTTTAAGGTGGACTCTATTTCTAGAAAGATAGGCACTCATCTTTCCTTTTCAAGAATTTCAAGGTCATCCATTTCAAAGATAAAACTTCATTTTTATTTGTAGGATTAGGTGTAGGAGTAGTGTTAGTATAGAAACTAGTCCCAATAGCTAAGTGAAAGTTGAGAAATTAGGATTGTAGCCAATTCTAGAGTTCATAAGCTTTCCTTGGTATATTTTCATTGGGATATATGCTATAGCAAGAAATTTCCATTTGTGCAGTGAGATAGTTCATTTAGACATTGTTAAGGTATACCCACCTTGGTCCTGTAGGGGCAAAAGTGTAGGAAATTTTAGTCTTGAGACTAAATCTTGTTCGTTGGTCAAATCCAACCTTGAATATGTTGATAAGAAAGTGGCCAATCCTTTAGGGTTTAGGGATCTTTTGATTTGGGAACCAATAGATTGGTGACACTACTAAGGAGTTACTTAAAACTATTAGATATTTTGACCCTGTGGCTTGTCCAAAGAGTCCAGAGTTATCTAGAGAGCTAGTGGAAGATTTGAAATAAAAATAGTATTTAATAAAGTATTTCCCATACGTGGGTGGTGACTCTGAGAATAATGTAAGCTCATTCAGAGCTTAAGAATTTCTTATGAATAGTGAAAAGGCTTCAAACATTGCTACATGAAGGAGTGAGTGAATAGCCAAATAGAAGGCTTTAGAGAATGTGCATAGTCTATATTAAGAAGCATGACATATAGAATATGGAAATTTGTGGTCAAATCAATCTACTATGAGCAATAGACTAGGTGAACAATAGTTCTAGAATTCCCCTAAATAGTTTAGAAGGTTCTTATTAGTTGCAAAATTATTGGAAGGGAAAGGGCATTTCGGAAAATTATTTTACTGACTTATAAATCTACATAAGGGGTAAAAAATAGTAGTAGTGAATATTATTCACCTAGATAGGGCCTCTTTTTCTATCACATCTTTCCAATGATGGATAGGAACCTTTATAACTCCTTTTATGAAGACCCCATTTAGTAAAAAGTATCCCAAGGTAAGTTGTAAACAAAAGTAGAAAGAGTTAGAATCTAGAGAGAACATGAGGCGAGATATGTTGAGAAGGTAGCAAATGCCCAAAATAGGTCTAATCCTGAGGTAATTGTGGTAACCCCTATATCAATGAGTCACCCTAACACCCAAGTCCCATGTCAAGCTCAATTTACTGATGCCAATATATGTTCCACTTTTGGCAATTTGCCTAGAGAGCCTTCAGTACAAGAGTTACAACAATAGTTAGAGAAAATGAAAGCTCAAAAGGATAGGTTGCAACTCATAAGAGAAAGGGAAATGATGGTACAAGACATATTGAATCTGGCTTCTCAGTCAACTACGTATTTTCCCCCTTTGTCTGGTGGATGAGGTAATACTAGAATGAATCAAATGCCAACAATATCCAATGTTATGAACCATAAACCTTTAGAAACCCCTACCAATCACCTTTTGCATCAAATATTTCCAATAAATTTGCTTATGATGTTGCAAATGTTTATACACAATCCCCTATAGTAAGTACAATTACATCTTAGCCTATGAGTAATACCCAAGGAAGCTACCAAATGAAATTTTCCTATGTTGTAGCAAGTGATGTACCCATCTTAGTTCCTCATACCTCTGGGAAAACTAATGTATCTTATGTTTCCACAAATTTGAATTTACTTTTTGTGAGTGTTCAATGTACTGCTATCGGTCAAGTAGGAACTAGCCAACAACAAAATACCCAACAACAACAGTATCATGCACAAAAATAGTATGGTAGACTAGGGTATGGGTACAATTCTCCCCCTCCACAATATCCTCCCCCTCCATAGTATCCCAAAAATAATCCTATGGGAGGGAATAATGCTTATAAACGATACCTGCAATATCTGCAATATCAATAAGAGATGGAAAATTAGTACCAAATAGTACAATCAAGTCCCAAAAAATCATTTTAATCTGGGAAATGTGCAGCAACAACATTAGATCCCTATTCCACCCTTGAATCATTTTTCTATAACACCTATGTAGTTTGATATATATAGATAGATTGATTTCATAGGGATCTAGGGTTACTCGAATATAATCAATAATGAATTGAGGAATGCATTGCCCAAATTATCAGTAAATAATGCAATTACTAGTGAGGATCATATCAAAGCATTCCAAAATGTGATGGACAATTTTGAGGTAGAAAATGAAGATGTATTCATAAAGTTGTTCATGCAGTCACTTACCGATGATGCCGAGAAATGGTACAAAAGCCTGCCAAATATGTCAATAAGGTGTTTCCATGATTTTAAGAGAATGTTTAGAGATCAATATGGTGACCACTTTGATCCTAATGTTTCCTTGCATGAGTTGACCAATATAAATGTAGGGCATAACGAATAGGTGTCCAACTTCAATAATATATTCATCAAGTTATATGATAAGATACCCCCTATCTTGAAGCCGATTGATCACATGTGTTTACTCTTCTACTATGATGCATTTGACCCCAAACTTGGTTGTGAACTGAGATCTAGAAACCCCCCAACTCTATGTGAAGTATCCATAGATGCTCTTACCATAGAGAATAATAGAAAAGCTTATAGTAAGGCAACAAGGAGGGATGATGTCAAAAAAATTTAAAATCCTAAAGGACATCATAGTAAATAGCCATAAAGGACTTGAGCTACAAGATTGCAAGAAATCAAAAGGGGTTATCACATGACTGATCTAACTATCATAGGAATGACAGGCCAAGGTTGCATGACATGACATATAACATGAACTAGAAGGATGGAAATCCCCTAAATAACAATCAAAATCTCTTAAACAATGACACACTCGACCCTCTAAAAAATCCAAGAGCACAATTTGTTGAGGATAACTCATGACGCATTGTATGCCATTTGCCATATGCTCAAGCTCAGTGTGCCATTGCTAAAGAAATGAAAGAATTAGATGAAGTGTATTCTAGTTGTAGAGCAAGATCATATGATCAATATGCTTTCCCTTGGGATGTACAATGATGATTCAAGGAATGCTTCATTTGAAGAGGATGAAGCAGAACTTGGTGTTAATAACCATAGAAAATGGAATACAACACCAAGAGATTTTTTTAGAAGATGATATTATGGATGAGTATAGGATAAATGTAACTAATGACCAATCCAAGGAGGTGGGCTTGAGAAGACCTACTGAAGAGGAAATAAGAGAACTTATTGTAGCTGCAATTGCTCAAGTCAAAATTGATTGCAACTTGAAAGCTAGAGGTACCATACCTGAACAAGGAAGACCAAGAAGGTTTTTTATGAAGAATAAGTGACTAGATCCCAAGTTGTAGCCTAATTCTCAGGGCATTCAAGATAAAAGAAAGGCGATCAAAATCAATCAGACGCAACAATATGTCCCAAAAGATAATTAGAAAATTAAGAATTTTGACAAGGAGGTTGCTGCAAAAGTACCCTTGAAGCCCCTGGTGATGGTGGAGAAGGTTAAGCAACTAAAGGTGGCCACATACAAAGAGGCTAGTCTAGATATTACTGGTTCACCTCCATTTTATATGGTTTAGACTTTATCACAAATAAATATATGTGTTCCTTTGCTAGAAATCGTAAAAATAAAAGAACATAGGGATAATGCATTGTCTATGATATCAAGTGTTACAAATGTGCCTCAAAAAATTAAAGGTTATGGGAACGTTTTATGAAATAAAACTGCTCAAGTACATGATGTTGAATCTGAAATTATGTATACCCCTGAGGTTTATTTAGGAACTACCATTACCAAGAACCTTTCCCAAGTAGACCCATTTTATTTGACCTTGTTAATCAACAATAAATATGTAAAGAACTGCATAATTAACTTTGGAACTTCCATAAATATTATGCCCTTCAATGTCATGAAAGAGTTAGGGTTGTGGGTTGATAGCAACTATGGAAAATGTTATGCCATGGACAATAGATCAATACCAATGATAGGGATCATCAAAGATTTAGAGGTTAAATTGGCTAATTTCCCTAAAGCCACAAATAAGGTGGATGTGATGGTGGTCTATGTCCCACCTAATTATGGTATGTTTTTGTCAAGACAGTGGACAATTGTTGTGGGTTACAATGCACAATTAGACTTATCCTATACCACTATTGTAGTGAATGGACATGATGTCTAATTGGAGAGAGAGAATCAAGGTCAGATACTATAGACACCTAAAATTGTCCTTTTAATTAAATAAATATTTTATTTATTTAATTGGTCCCACTTCCTCTATTAATTAAATATATCTTTATTTATTTAACCAATTCATTAGCTTTTTCCCTTCATGAAACATGTCATTTATCTTTTAATTTTCTTCTACCTACCCCCTTTATTATTTTGTTATTTATTTTACCTACCCTTTCATCCTAGTCGACCATTGATCTTTTCACCTCTTAATATTATCCCTCCATTTCCTAAAGTGACTTCCATATAAGGGGACACCTTCATCCTAATCAATCCTAATCAGTAATCTACCTCTTTTATCCAATCAAGTCTTCTTGAGATCAAGCAAATTTACAACCACAATTCATTCTTTGTTAAATTCTTGTGCACAATACTAAATGTGAGAGAAAATATATCAAATAAGATCAATGGAGATAGGAGACAATGGATATCAAACCCTACTTGGCATGTAAATGGTATTATTGTTTAATTTATTAATTTACATGTTCTTAGGTGGTGTAGTCACCGATTAGGAGGGACCTCAAAGATATCAATCTGGGTCGATCAACAAGAGTAAACATGATAGAAACACAAGGATATGATGGAGGCAATGCATAACTGAATGAATTATATCATGAAAACTGATTACAATCTACCAGTAACAACTAGGTTATAGAAACTGGCTCACTAGCCTGCTAAAACATGCTTAATTATAGAACAGGTCACAACCGAGACCTCAAATCTTCATATCTATCTTCTATGTTCTATGCCTTAACTTATCTATATTCTAATGCTCAATTAAAATGATTTATATGATCCAATGGGATCTGGTCAGCCCAAAATCGGAACAAATGCCAAAGAATAAGACCTAATGTGTAAAACAACAAGGTCAGCCTTTGCCAAAGAAATTCCTCCAGAAAAATCTAAAGGATGAAGTGTAGATCAAAGGGAAGGTTGGCTACATGCCCAAGAGCATCAAAATAAATGCTCAAGGCTCCGCAAGCTACGGAAGGGATCTAGTAAATTGTGGTGGATAACAAATGCAAATAGGTCCAGGCAACTGGTACCAACAAACTGTCTCAAAAACCGGTAGTGATAAATTACCAAAAAATGATCCAAATGCTTTGCGTTTTAGGAATAAGGTAGATGATCAAGTCTTCAAGAAAAATCTAACTCGTCGAGATCTAGTGAGCTGATTCTAGAAAATGTTGAATGAAATGCTAAAATTGCAAAACATAAAGCAAATCAGAAAGGAAATATTTTGGTTGATGCAAGCCAAGAACTGGGGATTCTCCTACATCAGACATCTAGGGTTGTTGAAAAAAAGTGATTCTCTCACTTTTCTAGAGTGAGAGGAAAACCAAGGTGGTCTACCTCTACCTGAGAAATCCAAGATGAATCTTCAACTGGTCTGTCCTTCCACTATACAAGATACTCCTTATACTGACTACTCTGAGTACTGCGTCCAAACCTACTATCCAAAATGTCTTCAATCTGATCCAGATCCTGCTGGGGCAACTATTTCTCCAAGTCTGAAATATTGTCCTCACTGAATTCTGGTTCATGATACTCATGTAAATCTGCAATGTTAATTACAGGTGAAATAATTAGACTATCCGATAAATCCGCTTCATATGCATTTTCGGAACTGAACTTTCTCAAAATCTTGCAAGGTCCACACTTCCTCATCTGCAACTTGTTATAAGTTCCAACTGAGAATATTTCTTTTCTTAGATACACCATTACTTCATCACCAGCTTCCAATTACTTATGTCTCCTCTTCTCATCTTCTTTCTCCTTATACTTGTTGTTCATGTCCTCCAAATGCTACTTAACTTGAATATGTAAGTCCTTTATGTGATCTGCAAATTCTTGTTCTTCTACAATTCTCTACTCTTCACTACTAATATCTCTTAATTCCAATATACTTCTAGGTGTGCTCCAGTAACATTATCAAAAGGTGTCCTTCTAGTACTCTTGTTTATTGAATTATTATAGGCAAACTCTGCTTGTGCAAGAATTAAATCCCAACTTCTAGTTTTGTCTCCAACTAAAAGGCATCACCAACCTCATTCATCAACCTCGTGAAAGTACTCAGTGCATTAGTTAACCTAAAAGGCATCACCAACCACTCATACAGTCCTTCATTTGTCTTGAATGATGTCTTCCACTCATCTCCTTCTTTGATTTTGATATGATGATATCCACTCTTCAAGTCTATATTTGTAAACTATTTGGCTCCACTCAAATATTCCATTATGCCATCCATCCTAGCCAATGAGAATCAATACTTAATTGTGATCTTGTTTATTGCTCTAGAATTGGTACACATCCTCCATTCTCCATTATTCTTAGGTGCTAATATTGTTGGTATTGCACAAGGACTCAACCTTTCTCTAATCAAACCTTTCTTCAATAGCTCCTACACTTGTCTATTCAACTCTTCATTCTTTGTCGGTGTCATCTAGAGTGCAACTTTGTTAGGCAAACTGGCCCTAGGAATTAGGTCCATGTAATTACAGATACTTCTCATAGGTGGCAATCCATCAGGCACACTATCTGAAATTATGTCTTCATACTCTATCAACAACTCTTTTATCTCTTTTGGTTGTTCTTCTTCATGCTCTAGATTCTTAGTCTTCGTAAGATCTAAGGCAAAACACATATTCTCATGTCTCATTCCATCTAGGAATTTCCTTCCATCCACCAAACAGATTCTAGCATTCATATAGAATTCACTCTTCAAAGGCTCCTCCAAGGGAAACAAGGTTTGCTTCATTCCATTGGCCACAATAGTGTATTTATTCTTCCTACCATCATGTATTGCCTGTCTATCAAATTGCCAATGTCTACCCAACAAAAGGTGAAAAATATCCATAGGCATAATATCACACAAGACTTCATCATGATAATTCCCAACTTTCAATTTCACCAAACATTGTTCACTTACCAACAACTTATGTTCATGTTGAATCCATGCTATCTGATAAGGCTTAGGATGTTTCAACCTTTCCAAGTTCAACTTATTCACCATCTCTTCTAAAACAAGGTTATTTGAACTACCACTATCAATAACAACTTTACAGCAGTTACCAAATACCTTACATCTGGTCTTGAACAAATTCTTCCTCTACAAGGGCTCTTCATCTCCTATGGTATGACACAAAGCTCTCCTCATCATCAATAGTTCTCCATCTTCCAATTTATTAGCTGATCCAGTGGCGTTTTCTTCCACCATTGTTGTTCTTCCAGTATTCTTTCTCTTCTTACATTCAAAATCATGGTGTCCTTATCCTCCACACTTTTAGCAAGTTCCTCTAAACACTCTCTTGTCTTGTCTTTTGTCATCTTTTCCAAAATTCTCATTTCGTTAGCCATTTGGTTCTCTCCTTCGATAAAAAATTCTATCATCTTTTTGATATGAATTACCTTATTTGTTTACTTCCTTGTCCTTAATCTGATCCATATAAATTCCTGTACCTCCAATATATCCTCTTCCTCCTTCAAATATTTCTCTGGAAAACCTTCCACCTCTACCTCTCTACCTCTGCTTATGTATTTTGTTCAACTTCTCTTCTGCTTTCAGGGCATACTGGTAAGATTTCTCAACACTCTACAATTTGATCAAATTGAGCTCATCTTATATAGACATCTACAATCCATTCAAATATCTTGCAACTTGTTAAACTTCATCATCAACATGTCTGGATTTGATATTCAACTTATAAATTGTTTTGGTGTACTCCTTCACACTAGATTCCTTCTACCTCAAATTTTGCAACTTCCGAAATAGATCACTTGATAATCAGCTGGCATAAATTTTGATTTCAACTTAGCAACCATTTGATCCCATGTCTTGATCTTCTCTTTACCTCTTCTATGTCTATCAACTTGCAAATGGTCCCACCAAAGAGAGGCATGACCTTTCAACCGAGTACAGGCATATTTCACCTTTCTTTCTTTTGTGGTGTTTTCAAAATCAAAATATTTCTCCATCTCAGAGATCCAATCCATTAGTTGATCTGAATCCAACTTTTCATCATATTTCAGTGGGGTAAAATATGGTTTAGTATTCACCCTACTCAAAACCCTTAAAAAACCTTTCTTCATCAGGATCAATCACTAGTGGATTTACTTGTTCTATCGAGGATTCTTCTCCTTCATCTTCACTCACATCTTCAGTATGTCAACCACTTCTATGGGCTGTCTCAACAACTTCCAAGTGGGCTGCAATTCCTCACAACATTTCCATCACAATAGGGTCTGCATTCCCATGCACTCCACCATTCCTATTTCCTCTTCGCGCCATCTTCACATCAGTCCTTTGCAGCTATAGGTCAAATCCACAGTCTACCACCTTACAACAAAATTTCTTAGGACAAATCAATCTCTGGAATGAAACCTAGCTTTGATACCACTTGGTGCAGTCACCAGTTAGGAGGGACCTCAAAGAGATCAATCTGGGTCAGTCAACAAGAGTAAAAACAACAGAAACACAAGGATATGATGGAGACAATACAAAACTGAATGAACTATATCATGAAAACTGATTACAATCAATCGGGTTACAAATACCGACTCACTAGCCTACCAAAACATGCTTAATTACAAAACGGGTCGCAACAGGGACTTCAAATCTTCAGATCTATCTTCTATGTTCTATATCTTAACTTTTCTATATTCTAATGCTCAATTACAATAATTTATACAATCTAAGGGGTTCCGGTTGGCCCAAAAAGGGAACAAATGCCGAAGAACAAGACCTAACGTGTAAAACAACAAGGTCGGCCTCCACCAAATAAATTCCTTTGAAAAATCCAAAGGATAAAGTGTAGATCAAAGGGAAGGTTGGCCATACACCCAAGAACATTGGAATAAATTCTCAAGGCTCCACAAGCTATGGAAGGGATCTGGTAGATTCTGGTAGATAACAAATGCAAATAGGTCCAGGCAACTGGTACCAGAAAACTATCTCGGAAACTAGTAGTGATAACTTGCCGAAAAATGTTCCAAATGCTTTGTGGTTTAGGAATAAGGTAGATGATCAAGTGCTCAATAAAAATACAACTTCTCAAGATCTGGTAAGCCAATGCCAAAAAATATAGAATGAAATGCTAAAACTGCAAAACTGAAAGCAAAACATAAAGGAAATATTTTTGGTTGATGCAAGATTGCCAAGAACTGGGGATGCTCCTGCATCATTAGGTTTCCTCATTGGTGTATGGTGAATGTTTTAATGTAGAACTAGGGTTTGTTGTGGTTATATCTTTGTGGTTTTGCAATATTTTGTCATCATCATTTCTCACCTCACACAGATACCATAGTTGAACACATAGACCCAAACAACATAGTATGTTTGTGTGATATTGATATGGGTAACTTCAGGATTGAACCAACTCAACCACTTTCCCAAAATGTAGACCCTATCAATGATGAGATTCAAACTAATCAAGGACTGTGGAAAATGTACTTTTATGGGGCATGTCATAAAGAAATCTCAGGAGCTGGGGTAATCCTTATTGCACCTAATGGAAAGAAACTCAAGTATTCTTTCCAACTATTGTTTGAGGGTACTAATAATGGAGTTGAGTAGGAGGATTTTCTCCTAGGGTTAAATCTAGCCATTAAACATGGGATTAAAATGATGACAGATGGGGTGATTTAGAATCAATCATATCTCAAATCATATTAAAGTATTCTTCCAAAAACAAAAGGTTGAAGCAATACAAGTGTGCTATCTGGGATTCAATAAAATTGTTTGATTCCTTTAATATTAGTTAGGTTGAAAGATCAAAGAACATCATGGTAGACTTCTCAGTAAACATTTCCTTAAAAAGCAATGATATCACTCTTGTTGGGATATCAAAGGTGGAAGTAAAAACTAGGCCATCTATCTCAGACAACATATGCAATTAGCAAATTTTCAATGTTGATGATGCTATACTTGGGTTCCTCCAATGTGTTGATCAATATAAAAGTCAGGAGATAGATTTAAATGCTTTTGTGGAAGTTGTAGATGGCAAAGATATAGTGTTTGGAAATGAGGTTGTTCAATTAAAAACCAATAAATTCCCACATGGGTTAGTAGAATTACAAAGGGTATTTGATAGCAATGATAGTCAATCCATGAAACGATCTCCAATTAATAAATAAGACTTAGAAGAAGTCAACTTGGGGACTAAGTCATCCCCTAAGAAGGTTTACATTGGCAAGAAAATCAGCCCACAGATTAGGACTATGTTGGTGGCCTTATTGAGGAAATACAAGCATGTATTTGCCTGGTCATGTGATGATCTACATGCCTATAGAGAAGACCCATTCCAACATGAAATACCTTTGTATCCCAATGCAAAACCTTTCAAGCAAAAGAAAAGACCAATTAACCCAGTGCTCAGACCAAAAATGCAAGAGAAACTCATGAAGCTTAGAGATGGTGCAATTATTCAAACCAATTAGACATTCCACCTAGGTATCAAACTTGGTGCCTATTAGGAAGAAAAATAGAGACATAAGACTTTGTGTGGATTTCAGGAACTTGAACATGTCTTCACTCAATGATAACTATCCACTCCCAAATATGGAAGTCATGTTAACAAAGGTGACTAGTTGTGAGCTACTATCAATGATGGATTAGTTTTTAGGGTACAATATAAAACTATCTTTACCACTCCTTGTGGGACATTGTATATGTAAGGATGCCATTTGGATTGAAAAATGCTAGAGAAACTTTTTAGAGGGCAATGGATGTGGCATTCTCAGACTTAATTGATATCATTATGGTGGTGTACTAGGCTGACTTGAATATGTCTTCTAAAAAAGAAAAAGAAAATTGCCTACATCTTTAAAAGGTATTCACCAGGGCCCTAGAATATGGTCTCTCTAAATCCTTAAAAAGTGCAATTTTTTTGTGACTAAGGGTAAGTTACTAGTCCATATAGTCTCAGAGAATAGGATAAAAATAGATCCAGAAAGGGTAGAAGCAATATATAAGATACTCATCCCCGAAACAGTAAAGTCAAGACAATCATTCTTTGGCCAGATAAACTTTGTCCGCAGATTCATCCCCAACTTCGATGAGATTGTCAAGCCTATCTCTAGTATATTGAAGAAAGGGGCCAAGATTGACTAGATTGTAGAAGCATTAGATGCTTTTGTGGCTATCAAGAAAGAAATCAAAGAGGCATCAATGTTGAAATTGCCTAATTTTAGTAAGCCCTTTTAGATCTCCTTATTTGCCTTCTTTCATATAGTTGTAGTTGTGATGCTCTAGAAAAATAAGGAATGGTATGAACAACCTATATCCTTTTATAGTAAGTCACTCTAAGTTGTTGAATTGAAATATGACTTGGTGTAAAAACAAGCATATGCATTGGTCAAAATAGTTAAAAATTTTAGGCCACATCTTATAGGGGCTAAATGCATAGCATATGTACCAAATGCAACTATAAAAGACATTTTTGTCCAATATGAAGTGATAGGGAGAAGTTGCAAGTGAATAAACAAGATTAGAGAATTTAACATAGATATCCAAATTACCAAGTTAGTCAGAGGGCAAGGTTTAGCAAAACTCATGGCAGAGGAAAACTTGGAAGCTACACAAGTAAATGCTCTATCTACTTTAGAGGATAATATATGTAGTCTTCAATGCAGGCCATGGTACACAAATATCATTTACTTTTTGAAGCATACAAAATGCCCAAATGATCTAACAAAAAATCATAAAAGGACCTTGAAGCTCCAATCTCATAGGTATGTTTTCATTAGTGGGGATCTCTATTATAGAGATAGAGATGAATTCAGTTGTTTTGTCTGGATGAACATCAAGCACAAGTATTACTGAAGGACATGCATGCTGAAGTATGTGGAGGTTATTTCACAACAAACACTACAACTCATAAAGTGATGAGAGAAGGTTATTTTTGGAATACTTTATTCAAAGATTCTCATGCTTATGTTAGGAAATGTGAACCATGAAACAAGTTCTCGAGTAAGTTGAAGTATTCAGGAGCATTACCACTCAGACCTATCCATGTGGAGGCTCCATTTTACCAATGGGGTATTGATTTTATTGATGATATCATTGAGAGATCAAGTGGTGGACATAAGTGGATCATTGTGGCTACAAACTATTTTACAAAATGGGTGGAAGCTATTCCAACTAGGCAAGAAACTAGTAGCATTGTCATTGATTTCTTGATAAGCAACATGATTACTAGATTTGGAATACCAATGAGGTTAATAATGGATAATGCAATGTGTTTCGGATCTGTGAATTTTATTGATTTTTGTGTCATATGGTATAAGCATACCTTATGCATCCACATATCACCCACAAGGCATTAATGGACAACCTAAAGAAAGTAATAACAATATCATGAAGATCATCAAAAGGACTCTTGAGAATAATAAGAAGGCATGGGATTCAGAATTGAAAATGGTAGTATGGGCTAACAGAATAACTATCAAGAAGGCTATTGGTAAGTCACCTTTTGAGTTAGTATATGGGACCCAAGTGAGACTATTAGTAAATAATTAGTTGCCTATATATAAATTTATCCATGAAAATGATCTAGATATGCTAGAGCCAATGGATGAAAGGATGGATCAAATTGTTGAGCTAGATGAGGCTAGAAATATAGCTCACTAGAAAAATATAAAGTTGCATAAAAAAAGCAAGTATTTTTTTGACAAGAAAGCATCAGACGAGAAGTTAAGCATTGATGATTTGGTTCTGGCATGGAATGCCCAAGGTCAAGAAAAGGGTAAACATAGAAAGTTTGAGGCCTTGTGGCTAGGTCCATACGTAGTTGCAGATAAAAATGGTGAGGACTCATATCTTTTGAGGGACATGAATGGTTAAATACAGGAACTGCTAGTGAATGGACAACTTTTGAAGCATTTCTTTGTGTAGTTTCTCTTTCCATGCACACTAGGTCTATGTATATATGTAAATATCTCCCTTGTATTTTTTGTTAGTTTGTTTACTCCACCAAATATTCTAGATTCTCACTCTGATCCAGGAAATTAGGCATCCCCAACCAGAGCCATTGTTAGGAGTGTAAAAATTTGGTCTCTTCCTTGCCTTTTGCCTCCTATGTTTCCTCTAGGGTTAGGGTTTTTTCAATATTTTGAAAAAGGTTTATCCTTTGGGTTATTGTGTAAGCATTTGGTCTTTAATTCCATTTTTCTATTGACTTGTAGTAGCGGGTCACTAGTTCTTAAGTTGTGTCTTGAGGGGTTTCTTTATGTGGGTTGACCAACCATGTTCGCTAGGAACATTATAATCTACTAGTTAGTAATTTTCAAGTTGTTATGATAATTTTCCTAAATCCCTAAGTCTTTATTCCCCTAGGCACTTGTGTTTCTCATCGTCCCTTTTGTCATGCCCAAACTTTTGGGCAAAAACGGAACAATTTTTTTTTTTGAACATCAAAATCTCATAGAATAATCTACATTTATAATGAAGTCAATTAAGTTTTGTCTTAACTAAGATGTAGATAGTATTGTTTACTAGGATTGGAATAATTAATTCAATCAATAGGGTGACAATAGTTAGTGAAGACTAATTTATTTCCTAACAGGATCATCATAATTTAATTAATTAAATCAACCTAATTAATTTGCCGCTAATTAAGGTCAAGAGATATTTACATATCTCAATTTCATTTAAAACATTCCAGACCAAAAATAATGATAATACTATCTTAAATTTAAAATTAATTAATTGGGTGCATGCAAATTCATTATTTAAATTTAACCAATAAGGTTACAAATTCAATAATGTTATTTGTCAAAAAAAAATGTAATTTGTACTATACTCAATATTAATCTCCCGTTCTTCCCACTCTTGGCATTTAAAGTATTGGTTGGATAAGATTCTTGATTAGCTTGAGTTGTTTAATTCTTTCACTATGTCTCACTGTTTTAGAGAAGCTAATAAGGTGGCTGACTTCCTGGCTAATAAATCTTTGGATGAGGATATCCAAGAATTGGTTGGGGTAGCCTCCGATTCTCTTCCTCCTCATCTGGTTTAACTAATATCAACTTGAATAGTAAAGTATGACCTTGTGCCTTACCTGTAGTTTCAGTCAGCCATGCAATTTAAAGTAGTGGTATCCATTTGGGATATACTTCATTATATCTACATGTTTGTGTGTAACCTCCGATAGGGCTTGGGCCTCTCTTTCTATATAGGGTGGGTTTTTTGTGGTCTATGGATACTTTCTTATCGTATCTTGTTGTCACTCTAAAAAATATTTACTAATGTACTCTTGCTGATGTTTATAGTTTGGAAAGCAATGACTGCATTTCTATTTAATCACTATTCTTGTACATGTTGCTTTTATTGCAAGTATTGGTTGCGATATTTTGGTGTGCGGGGGAGTTTTTTCTTGTACGTTTGTAATCTTCTCTGAGTCTTTCATTATTGTTGTCCCTTGATGTTTGTATGGTTTTCATATGCTTTCCTCATACTCATTTTGTGGCAGTTTTTTGAGGGCTATTGACAGATCTTGCTCGTGTGGATATCTTGGTTTATTTATATTCATGATTGGCTATTTGTTTCGTATGGATTGTCATCATTTTACATTAGGGTGGCGGCATGCTTCCATTTGCACTCATTTTTTGTTTATGCTGAGTAATTTATTGTGCCGACCTTTTGTGGTTAAGCTACTCCCTTATGATGAGTTTGTGTTCTTTTATTCTCCTCTTCTCGCTCGGCTTTTGCATTGTCTTTTTTGATGGCATCTATGGGCTATCACATTCTGATGCCTCATAAACATTATGATTTCCAAGATTCTTTTTTTTTGGATGATGAAAAGCTTGGGCGTCTATTTCACATTCACTCGGTGGATTTTTCTCTAGCTTTTCACAAAGTTTTAGGAAAGCAATGGATTGTGGATAACTCAGGTTGTTTTCTTGGGGATATTGCTTCTCGGTTTCTCACTGTATGTATGGATGTGCTTTTGGGTTCTGATATGGTTAGGGCAATCTTTGATACATACTTCATCCCCCATTTCTACACTTCTATTGATTTGGACAGTGCTCTCTCTAATTACCATTTTGAATTTGGTGATTTTGATTATGCTGGTTTTATCTCTCATTCTCAGTTATTATCTTCAGGTTGGCATGGGGAACTCCTTTCAATCTTAAGGAATGCTTTGATGTCTAACTTATACGATGATACATTATTTGCTTTGGTTTCTCTATTAGACCATGTATCACCAGACTGTTTGGATGCAACTGTCAATATATTTGCAGGAACTCACTTTCTCTTGGAATCAATGTCCACTGTTCGCTCTTCGCTGGTTTGGGTTTCTCCTATTCAGATGGTGCCTCCTTCTTCTCCACCATTGGAAGGGCCTAGTTATTGGTCTTCTATTCCTTGACATCATGTTCCTGGGCTTCTACATTTTGTTCATGCCTCTCTGAGTATTTGAGTAGGTGGTTTTGGTTTATGGGTTCTTGAGTAGGGCTCTGGTTTAATCTATCTTCTTCCTTCTTTTGGCAAGCAGAATTAGGTGGATTTTTATGCACAATAAGATATTATGTAAATGCTCTTTCACATGTGACCACATTTTTTAAGCGGTTGATTATAAATGTGACCGCATTTTTTAAGCGGTTGATTATAAATGTGACCGCATTTTTTAAGCGGTTGGTCTTATAAACTCTTAGTATAGGTTTATTTTATGAGCTATGACTAGAGGTTTTCTTCACAGGGTTCTTTCCTTTGGTATGCTCTTTGAATCCTGTGTAAAAAGAAAAAATGATAAATAAAATTTAGTGGAGTATTCCACTTTTATAAAAAAAAATAAAATATTAATCTCCCCTAAACCTTCAATTTTTGACTATTAAATAATTTGGCCAAAATTGGCCTCATAGGCTAAAAATTCGCATAAAATGATTAATAATTTTCATTTATAAATTTTCTCCAAATTAAATTTAACTCAACACCCATACTTAATTAAATATATAGAAATAACTATACAATCACCCTAGTTAATTAAATTAAATCAATTATGTGATTAATGTAACCATCTAACATTAATCTCCATTTTTAAATCATATAAAAAGAAAAACTATATATTAAAATTAATTTTCTCCCAAATCAAATAAGGAGTTTAAAAATTAATTTCACGTATAGCTGAAATTAAATGGGGGGAATCCTTTTCAAATTTTAGAAAATAATTTCCCCCTCTCCTTATTTTAATTAATATTTTAATCTCAAACCCTAATTAGGGTTGAGTAATGTCTTCTTCTATATTTTATTAAAAAACAACTTAACAATCCCTTTTTCCTTTTATTTGCTAACCCTAACCCGAATGTGGTCTAGGGTTGCATTTCTATTTTTCTTTATTATTTAAATGCTAACCCTAACCCAAAATTGGGTTAGGGTTTCATTTTTAACAACTAGAATTCTTTTCTTCTTTTTTTGTATTGCTTTTAACCTAACCCGAAATGGGGTTAGGGTTTATTATATTTTTTTTTTGTGTGTGTGTTTTGTGTGTGATGCAGGGTTCGATGGAGGCGGCATTTATTTTTTTGTTGCAAGGCCAAGCATGAAGGGGGGAACCATAGTGGTTCTAACACCACAGGGGGAGGGGGGGGGGTAGAGGCTCCCCATAGGGACGGGCATAGTTGTGCCTATGGGTCGCGACCCATAGTGATGACCTTGGCCGCCATTGTGAGTCGCGACCCACAACGCGACTACACCACCACTATGGCGCACCACCCACAGGGGTTGGCCGAAGCCACCCCCTCTATGGGTTGCGGCCCATAGTGCGGTCGTGGCCACCGCTGTGGGTCGCCGCCCATAGCGTGGGCCGAAGGTACCAAGTGGTAGCATTTTTTTAATTTATTTTTATTTTAAATGTTTATAAAATATATATATATTATATATATAAGTATATGTATATATATAAGTATATTTATATATATATGTATATTTATTTAAGGCTAAGGATATTAGGATAGTTTTTTTTTTTTTGGAGATAAAAACATTAACATGCGGGGATATCATAAAGAAATCACACATCATTTAAATGGATGCAGTATTAAAATAGATATAGGGTTTTTTTTTTTTTTTTTTGAATGATTTATTTCAACTTGAACATATTAGCTTATATCCTCATTTTATTCCTAATATCAGCTATTTAAACTAACCATTCTCTTTTCAAAATAAACTTGGCATAGTGAGATATTTTATTCTCATTGTCTAGGACTAAATCTGTATATATATTTTTTTAACAAAATAAATATTATGATAGTAAATAATAGAAGCAAGCTAAAAACTTTAAATAGTTTATTTTCTTCAACAGAAGTAGAAATGCATATATCTATTAAACATATACTAGACTTTCTTTTAAACAAGCCAATATGGGCTATCTAGCCTCTTTCTTATATTTCTCCTAAGAACATTAAGGCATATTGGGATAAATGCATTTCTATTTTACTTTCTATGTCATATAGTCATCTATAGGAAGAGATTAAATTTATCTACTTTAGCTTTCTATTTGTTTTTTTGAAATAGAAAAATGACAGCAATAAACATAGCTACAATGACATTTAAATATTCCAGATAAATACTTAAAACATTCTCATTTCTCTTTCTGCATTTCTTTTTTTTTCTTTATATAATTACAGAGATAAATAGATGACAGATTTCAATATAAGACAAATTTAAATAAAAGCCAGATTTAAATAAAAGACAGCAGGATAATACATTTCCTTTCATTCAGAAACACTTTGCTTATAAGAATATTTTGAATACAATAGTCAACTTTTACAATGGGTGAAATACCCCAACTGGTCTCTCATTCCTAATAATGAGGACTTAAATAAAGTAATACATTTCTTTATATAGAAATAAATACAACATAAAGCTTCTCATTTATATTTCTACAACTAAAATATAATATTCATTTCCTATTCTTTTTCTACAACTAAACTGAAATCAACAACTCTTAGCTCTTTTTTTCTTTCTTTTCCAAGCAACCTGCACACAAAGTCTTTAGGCTGTGACCATGGTGTGCTCACCTCCTATCCTAGGCTTACTAGAATCCACCCCCGAGCTTGGAGAACCAAGATCTAGAAAGGGTTACAATCAAGCAAACTCAAACAAGCAAGGGAAATACTCAAACATACACATTCCCATCCAAGGCTAAACTTCATCACATAATGTGATGTTTACAAGGGTGGAAGTGGACCAAATACCTTTGAGGAGAACTGCAAGATAGTAAATCACAGCCAACTCATGGCAACCAAGAACATAACAAAATCATCTTAACCCCACATCCTTATGACCCCCAAGGCATACATGCCATATTTTCTCCCCTTATGACCCCCAACTGCATAAACAAAACTATGCAGCAAGGGTCACATAAACAAAACCTTGAGATCACTCTCAAAATGAGAGCCTCTCACTCTAAGGCTATCAAACTCCTTCCACTCCCAAGACTATCCTACCCTCCCAAGGGTAAGAAGGCCTTGGATACTCCCAAAACACAAGAAAAGCATAAACAGAAATAAGAGAAAGATCACATAGTATTTTCACAAAGGAAAGACAAGGAAAAAAAACAACATTTACATTCAAGCATTCCTACAAACAGATTTCAAACATACAAGTAAGAAAATGCACCAACCTTGAATCTACCAAGGGTATTCTAGGGATAGCTTGGAGAAGAGCAACCCAATTCCACAAATCTTTTCTGCAACACTTAGCCAAAATTTCTATTCTAAAACTAGTTTTTTTTCAAATTGCAAGATCTCCAAAGATGGAGAGTGGGTGATTAATCACTAAGTCTCTATCTCTAGCCTAAGAAGGCTTCTCTCACTCCTTCCAACCTCTTGGATAGAGTGAGAGGCTCCCATTGGTTGGTATTCCCTAAGTCTTACACACTCCCTAACCAAGGCACCTCAAGAAGAGGAATGACACATATCAAGAAGGTTATCTAACCAAGGATAGCACTCCTAAAGATGAAATTCGGCCATCTAGGAAAACCCACTTTTTTGGGTGGTTAAACAATCCCTTGGGGGAAGACACATGGCCACATTTGGCCTTCACCCATAGGTACCCCATGAGGCCTAATAAAAATGCTCCAAAACTGACTCTAGGAGTTGATTTAACCCTTTGAAAGTCCACCTAAAGTTAACCTATGGGTCAACTCTGAGTTGAGCCTCCTTATGGCTCACTATCCTAGATTTCTTGGAACCTTCAAGGATAATTTGGAAATATATTAATTAAACAAAAACTAAATCTCTCAAAAAGGTGACATGACAATTGCCAGCACAACATACAACATATGTGTCAAGTGACACTACAAAATAATTCCACATCACAAATACACATATGGCAATTGTCCCTTGAATGATTTAAACTATTTAATAAATACAATTTACACACATGCAAACATTTATGTTTACAAATAAAATACAATACATATGGGGTATTGTCTCTCCAAATAGACAACCCCTGGTTTTACGAATGTACATAGGCCTAGGCTTGATTCTCCATAATGTTTCCATGGTCACATGGATAATTTTCCTGTGCATCTCAATTACACATTAGTACTTTCCAATAGCCTCATATAATAATAAACACAAAATAAGAATACAAATCAATCACTCTGCATACAATTGACATCATACAAATCAATTTACCATATATCAAAGCAAATCCACATAAGAAATTATCATAGTCCTCATAAACTCAATCCATTCATAAGATATGCATCATATTTCTAGCATCATAATAAAGTCCTGCAAATCAAATAATGACCTACACCATCTCAATGTTATCCTATTCTAGATTCATATAAAATTCTATATCCACAATACATAGAAATGAAGCATCAATATATCAATGTTATCCAATTCCTAGGATCATATAAAGTTCTATATCCATAATGCATAAAAATAAAGCATCCATAAAAGTTCCAACATGAAAATCACTGAAATACTAGGATGGGTCAGGGTAGGGCCTCACATCTTTACCCTCAAATTATGAACTGCATGCTAAATTTTCCACTTAAGTGAAGGGTTTCATGCTACCTTGTAACCCCACAAGGATCATCTAGCAATAAAAATAGTAATCAGAGGGGGCCTCGTGGAGTAAAACAAAAGTAATGCTAAGGAGATTCCCAACCATCCTACAATAGATTTTGTTTTGGGGGGGGGAACGCACACTTGTGGGGTAGCAAGTACATAGTGCGTATGGGCTCTTTATGCTATCTCGCGGAAGGTTAGTGAACATCATGAGGACCTCACAAGGTAACAAGATGAAACAAATGTGGTTCCCTGCTACCCCTGATCAAAGAGAAAGCACATCAGAGTAGCTTGTGGGTAAGAAAACAAACTGATAATAAATCTCCTATGGATGAACTCCTTAGGATTAAATACTTCAAAAATCATCTTGCAAGACAACAAGCCATTAGCACTTGCAAAAGAGCTTCTTCTTCAAAAACTTCTTTTTGTTTATTTCACCAAACCTATGATCACCATGCCGATGATTGTCCCAATTTTCAAAATTCAATAAAATAACTTATCGATAGTGGTAAAATTAAAATAATGGAGGACAATCCTTCCTCTTCTAATAACTCCTCTTGTCCTCAATCTCAAAAGAATAAGCTTGCAACTATTAATTGTCATGAAAGATTAGCAACTAGAATCTTTTGGAGATTGAAGTATGATAAGAATATTGCTTTTCCATTAATTAGACCTAATTACAATCATAAGCATAAGAAAGATAATTTATATTGTCTTTTTCATAAGTGTTATTCTCATTCTCTTGGACAGTGTAAATCATTTAAGGAATTTGTTCAAGAACAATATGGTCATGCTCACATATGTCTTTCAATGGATCTTTCTCTCTTTATAGGTGAAAAGGTAGTGCCTTAGAACTCCTTTCATCCTCAAGTTGTTCCTCACCCTATGACACAAGTAGTGAACTTAATTGGGGGCTCTTTGTCATAAGAGGTGGTGCTTCTTCAATTTCAAATATCTTGGGGTAGCAACATGATTTCCCCTCTTTCTCTCCTTTTTCTAAGGTTTCACTATTTTCCTAGTGATTGTATTATTCATAACTTGATATCCTTTGTTGCATGGAATTATCCTCCATTTGAGAACATATTTGTTCCTTGGACAAGACTTATTTCTTTCTTGAAATGGTACATCTATTATGAATAATCTCTCCTTAGAGAACTTTTGTGAAACTTTTTCTTCCCTTTCTTTTCTCATTGAAAATTACCTCTTCTTCTGTGCAGTGCTATTCATCACTTGATGTCCTTTATTGCATAGAGCTATCCTTCATGAGAACACATGTTTGTTCTTTGCTTAGGACCTATTCTTTGTTTGAAATGGTCCATCTCTTATAAATAACCTCTATTTAGAAGATGTGTAATTTTCCTCTTTGTCCTCTTTCTTGGGGGACAAGGATGGCTTTTTCACCTCTCTCTTTCTATCTAATGTATCACTATTCCCTTTAGGGGTTGAATTTTCAAGTATTGATATCCTTTCTTTCAATGTAATGTCTCTTATGAGTAATCTCTCCTTAGAGGAATATGTGATCTTTATTTCTTTCTCTCTCTCTCTTTGAAGATTACCACTTCCTTTCAGATGTATTTTACATAAAATAATGTCTTTTATTGCATTGGATATTCATTCATATGAGTTTACTATGCATTTCCTTATGCTTAATCTTGTTGGCATTATGTGAACCAGTATGTGAACATAATGACATTGTGTGTTGTCATTGATGTCAATATGTTGAAGAGGTATGAACTCGCATATGTGAGAACCGATATAACACTGTGAATAGGCATTTGTGCCAAAGTGAAGTGGTGTGCTTGTTCAAGGTGTACCAGCATATGGTTATGGGAACTGGCACATGGAAGCGTTGTATGACTACCGATTGGTAGTTTCAACTTCAGGGTTTCCGGTTGAAGTGCTTCAAGCCTGTATGGCTCAATTGGTGATCTTTGTGTAATGAGTAAGAAGTATAACAAAGAACAGATCATGTTGCCATGTCAGCTTTGTGCATGTGAAGGATCTTGCATGAAGAAGACTATCCCTATCTACCTCGGGAATGTGTGAAGTTTGTAAATGGTGAAAATGCATGATGGATTATCAGCCACCATGAAATTGGTGGATAATGAATGATGGAGAATGTCTTGAGATTTATTCAAGATCTGCTGCATTTAATACAGTATGATCAATGGTCAGGATTGAACTGTTTGAATTCCTTAACCTAACAGGTCTAGGGTTTAGGGTTTATGTTACCAACCTGTCTGTTGTCCTATAAGGTCAATGTTGTGATTCTTTCAAAGGTTGTTGGCAAAAGCTATGTGTGAGTATCCAAGAGAAGGGATACAAGATCCTTGCTAGACTAGAGGAAAGAAGTGATACCTACAGAGTGTAAGTCCAGAAGGTGAAGAGGAGCTTAAGCAGATTTGCATTGGCATTGAGTGTTGTTACTAGATCATTGTAATACCCGTTGATCTCTAACCACCTCAACAGTTGTAAAATCCCCTAATAGGGTAGCCTTAAGCGGCTTGCTATAAATCCCTTAATAGGGTAACTCAAAGTTATTGAGATCTAGAAAGCTAGAGAGCTCTGGAAATCCTTTAGCTATTGAGTTCTTGAAATCCTCTAACAAGGTACCCTTCATAGGGTTTAACCCTTAACCGGGTATTGTAGTCATCCCTTAACCAGGTGATCTCTAATAGGATCAGTTCCTAGCAGAACCTTTTGTAATGTCTTTAACCAGACAAGGCTTCTAACAGAGCGGACTTCCAAAGAGTTCAACAACAAGCTTGTGGGTATTCATCCCCATTGTGTTTTTTCCCAGTTGGGTTTCCACGTGAAAAATATGTGTGTCATGTGTGATGCTTTTATCTTGTGATGCTTTGTTATTGCCTGTTAAGCATATGATGGTTCTGTGTTTTATGCCTATCAATAAAACATGTTGAACTAGCTATTGTGAAGATATGATGATAGATTACCTGTTCATGCATAAGGGTGAAATGGTAGTTTAGTTTTGATTTGAGTGGAAAACTCAGTGAGTAACCAGCTTATGATTGTTTTACCGATTGCACTCTATTTCAAACCGGTGTCACTGTTTGCTAGTCATTTAGAGTAATTGTTGCTGAACCGATTTAGGTCTGTATTTTGTCTATACCGATTCACCCCCCCTCTCAGTACCAGTTTGGTACTATTCGTTCATCATTGAGTTATCAATTGGTATTAGAACGTCCTCCGGGTCCTCTATGTTATAAGCTTAATAGCTTGAGGTAAAGATCCCAGACAAATGATGAAGAGGGAAGGTCCAAAGTTTAACAAGGAAAATTTTGGTATATGGAAAGATAGGATGAAGATATTCATCAGAAGCATGGGTGCTCAACACTGGAGTTATGTTGAGAATGTCTATGTTGTCCCTACCAGCACTCTCACCGATGACCAAAATAGAGAGATACAAGAAAATGAGCAAGTCATGGAAGCCCTTATTAGTAGTCTATCTGACATTGAGTTTGTTGATGTTCAGGACAAGATAAATCCCAAAGAGGTATGGGATGCTCTTGAAAATATCTATGGTGGTGATGAACATGTAAAACAAGCCAAGGAAGAAAGCCTGAGAGGGAAGTTTGAAGATATGTGGATGGTTGAAGGTGAGACCATTTAGTAGTATGGAATAAGAATCAAAATAATTGTTGGAGAAATTAAGAGTGCAGGTGGTAAAATAGAAGACTCCACTGTGGTAAGCAAAGTCCTAAGATCCCTATTACTGGTCTATGCAATAAGGGTTGCTGCTATTCAGGAGTTAAGATCAATATACAAGACTAAGGTATTCTTGGACTCCATCCTAGCAAAGTTGACAGCCTATGAGCTAAATAGTTTTGATGGCAGTGTTCAAAAGACTGAATCAGCTTTCAGAGCTTCTATTGTACCATCCAGGAAAGGAAAAGAAGCAAGCACTAGTGGTGAACCAAGACAGAACAAAGTAATGGATGATGAGGAGTTTCTGATGGAATTTGAAGCTCTACTTGCCAGGAAGCTTCCTAAAGGAACAGGTAAATACAAAGGTAAGCTACCTTTGAAATGTTTTTCTTGTAATCGGATAGGACATATTGCTATAAATTGTCCTAATGGCGATATCAAGGACAAACCAGAAAGGTTTAGGAAATTCAAAGGAGGAAACCGGAGAAACTATTTTGTGGCAGTTGATGAAGGTGTCACAGATGAAGAATAAGAGGATGAAGAAAATGAAGATATTGTGTTTGTTTTTATCAAAGAAGACATGTCAGACAAGAAGGCTCTTGTCTCCCAGTTTGATAATTCCAATGAGTGGATCATTGACAGTGGCTGTTCTCACCATATGACTGATGACCGGAGCATGTTTCTATCCTTGGAGGAGTATGATGGTGGTGTGGTTTTCTTTGGCAATGATACACCATGCATGTTCAAAGGCAGAGGGTCCATCTCTCTGAATGGAAAGAGTAGTGCTGACAATGTGTACAGGTTTGATGGTCTCAGACACAACCTTCTGAGTGTTGCCCAGCTAAATGACAATGGCCTCACTCTGGAATTCAAGAATGGAGTTTGCAGAATCAAGGGAAAAGATGGTGAATTGGTGGCCACCGGCATGCAGACCAAAGGTAACCTATTTCAACTGAATGCAAATATAAGCACATGTCTTATGGCCAAATTTGATGATAGCTAGATATGGCATGGGAGACTCTGCAATGTAAACTTTGATAACATTGTAAAGGCTAGTAAGATCAAGGCAGTTAGAGGATTGCCGGTGCTAAGAAAACTGGATAATACCTTGTGTAGAGAATGTCAATTGGGGAAAATGTCTTCCTTGACCTTTAAAGGTAAATCTTTCACTACTGACAACTTGCTTGATCTTGTGCATACTGATTTGTGTGGTCCTATGAAAACTAGGAGTGTGTAGGGTGATAGTTACTTCATGATTCTCACTGATGACTGCTCAAGAATGATGTGGGTCACATTATTGAAAGACAAGTTTGGAGCCTTTGTAAAGTTTAAAGCTTTCAAAGCATTAGTGAAGAAGGAAAGTGATAAAAGGATCAAGTGTCTGAGAATTGATCAAGGAGGGGAATTCACTTCTAGTGAATTCAACAAGTATTGTGAAGAATTTGGCACCAAGAGACAATTGTCTTCCCCCCAGACTCCATAGTAGAATGGCCTAGCAGAGAGGAATAATCGGGCTGTGGTTGAAGCAGCTAAAACCATGTTGATTCAAGGAAAGGTAGCTCACACCTTTTGGAGAGAAGTGGTGAGCACTGCAGTCTACACAATGAACCAGGTACTCATTAAGAAAGGTAAGGACAAAACTCCTTATAAGTATTAGACCGGTAAGACACCTGTGGTTAGCTACTTTAGGGTATTTGGTAGCAAATGTTACATCAAGAGGAGTGAACATCAAGGCAAATTTGAAGCTAAATGCGATGAGGGAATATTCCTAGGATATTCCACCAAGAGTAAAGCTCTCAAGTGTTACAACAATAGGACTCAAAGAATTATGGAAAGTATCAATGTAAGAGTTGATGAATCCTCTGATAAAACTGAGGAAATCGACAGTGAGCAAGCTATAAATGAACTAGTTGCAAGCTTTTGGGAACTGGTTGTCAGTCAACCAAGTACCAGTAACAGTGTTCCTGAACCGGTGAATGCTAATATTGATGAAGATGAGGATGAAGAGGAAAAGAAAGAAGAGCCAGTTAAGACCATTCCTCAGTATGTCAAGCTAAATCATGATCCTAAGCAGATCATAGGAGATAAGGATGCAAGAATCCTTACAAGAAGAAAGATCAGAGAAAACTCATGTATGATCTCTGAATTTGAGCCTAAATCATTAAAAGAGGCTCATAGAGATGAAGACTAGATCAAGGCAATGGAAGAGGAACTTGACCAGATAGAGAAAAATGGTACATGGTCCTTGGTACCTAGACCAGAGCATAAAAATGTCATTGGCACCAAATGGGTGTTCAAAAACAAGCTGAATGAGGATGGCACAGTGATTAGGTATAAATCCAGATTGGTGTGCAAAGGATATGCTCAAGAAAAAGGAGAAGACTATGGAGAAACCTTTGCTCCTATAGCCAGATTGGAAGGAGTTCCTATACTTCTTGCATATGCAACTTTTAAAGGCTTCAAAGTATATCAAATGGATGTAAAATCTACATTCCTAAACGGTGTACTTGAAGAGGAGGTGTATATTGAGTAACCAAATGGGTTTTCCCTATCTGAAGATAGTGACATGGTATGTAGGCTACATAAAGCCTTATATGGTCTAAAGCAAGCACCGAGGGCATGGTATGAGCGCCTACATTCTCATCTTGTGAAGATTGGATTTGAGAGAACAAGTGAAGATAGCAATATCTACTTGAAGTTTGAAGGAGATCAGATCCTGATCTGTGAGGTATTTGTTGATGATATTATCTTTGGTGGTGATGAGAAGATGAGTCATGAGTTTGCTGATGAGATGAAGGAAGAGTTTGAGATGTCACTCATCGGGGAGATTAAGTTCTTCATTGGACTACGGATTCAACAGATGAAGGATGGAATCTCTGACACTCAGTCCAAATATGTCAAAGAGGTGTTGAAGACATTTGGCATGGAAGATAGAAAACTGATTGGTGTCTACCCCAACTATAATGACAATAATAATACCTCTAATTGAAATCTCAATCCAAAGTTTGGACATTCATATGGTAGAGTTTACTATTTTCATGGCTAGTGTTTATTTAGTTGTCAATCCAGGAACGCAAAACTTGAAATGGGTCTGCAATATATATGCACTAAGCTCCTTAAATGATTATTTTACATTACTGCAGTGACTAACATTATGCAGAAAGGAAAGGTAGGAATGGAAATCATAAAAGGCTACATGAAAGCTTCACAAAAACCTATTGAAATGATCTAATGAAAATAACACAAATTACACCATTCTGTCTTAGCTGCAGGAATAGTCAACAGATCTATTTCCAGTGGCTGCAGGAACAATCCAGTCATGAACTTCTATTGCAACTAAGTAAAAACTAACTTCAATAATAATAAACACAAGATCACTCACCAAGTGGGCCCCCTTGGATGAGTGATATCAGACTCTTAGCAAAGAACTATTAATAGATCAGAATAACATATTCTTATTCATTTCTTTCTGAAAGATGATTACATATTCTAAAAGAGAAAATTTAGAATGCTTAACAAAAACTCTGCTCAATCCCTTTCCATTATGTCTAACTCTCAGAAAAGAAAGAAGAGATTATTATAAAGAAAAGATCAACTAGAATGGACAACTCAAGTTACGCCCAGAAAAAGAGGAGGATAATTGTCAGATGAAGGAGATAACTAAGAGCTTGGCTGCAGGAACTGTGGATCTGAAATGGAACCACAGTCTTTGCATGCCAAAGTGATATTTTGTGAATTCACTATGCACCACAGTTAAATTCCCATAGGAAGTACAACTACTCTGATTATGCCATACATTTTTCTCGCTTGAATCTCCTTCAGTTTGACCTATCTGAACGTGATTCTCTAGTCCTTAGGTGCGAAAGAAGATCCTCCACCGTAGCATCAATTATTATCTACACTAAAACATAAACAACATACAAGGACATGCATATGTATCTTACTTTAACTAATACATTCATTAATCATATATGAAATCATCCTAAATAATACTCATATCATAGGGACAAATCATTTGGCTGCAGGAATTAACCAACAAAGTTCAAACATGATTTCTTAAGTTCAGTTTTAAAATATGGATTACATATAGTCAATTCACAATACTTTACTATCACAATGCAACCCAAAAGATACCAAAAACCTAAGAGTCCTGATCAAAAAACATGTCAAAACATCGACTTATCATGCCCCCCAACTTTAAGGGTTTGCTGCTCCTACAGCAAAAGGAAAATTTCTAATTTTTGCTGAAACTCTGAAACCACCAACAGTGTCCTGTCTGGTTCCCTTGGAAGGAAAATTCCAATAAAATCCTTTCATTTTCTCCAACTTGGACCATCTAGTTGTTTCTTCCATAGCTACATCATAATTTTGTTCTATTGGTTGGCATGCCAAAAGTGGCCACATAAGGATTGGAGGCTGAAAGATTAATGGCAACCAATTATTGGATTTCTCCCTACCTAGCTGTATGTACCTGGAGGCTCTCTGTATAGCTGCATGAAAATTCTGTAATGAGTAGGGTTCTCCCAGTTTTAAATGATCTAGTAGATGATTCCAGCGTTGAGTTAGCCCTTCTAGTGCGGTTGTCTTGTGGGTCTGAACCAATTGCTCATACGCCTGATAGACTTCCTCTCTTGTTGGAAGTACTATATTACTAATATCATCTCTTATTAGCAACTTTTGCCAATCATAATACAGAACCTTGGGTGCTTTTGATTCCCTCCTTAATGGCAATGGATAGTCAAGTTCCAATTTTTCAAACTCCCTGGCTTGTGGTCCTATAATCATCTCATTTTGGATCCAAGACATTAGAGCTCTGAGATGGATATCCCCAATGTACAACAAAGGATTCCATTCTCTGTCTTGGGGTACAGCATAGTTATGTAAATATAATTCATATAACAAATTCCTTACAGCATATGGGGAGGTTTGATAAGCATGATAGAATTCCTTAGGTGTTTCCAAGGATGGATTAAGGTCCCTTACAATGCGGTTTAATTTGAAATTCAGATGCCATTCTTTCAAATGCACTGCATAAATTCTTGGGGGAACCCTACACTGCATTATCTTAGGAACCATACCATAAATCTCTTCTACCTTAGCCTCCAATTCTTTAATTCTATTATCTTTCTTCTCAATCTCTTTTTGCTTCTTATTAATTATCCCTTGCAACCTATCCTTCTCTATTTCCCATTGCCTAAAAAATGTTAAAGCAATTGATAAACTAGTTAGGGATGAAGGAGTTCTAATAGGTTCTACCTTAGACCATGGGATTTCTTCAATAAACTCCTCATTCTGGATTGGCATATGTCCCACATTTTCTTCAGGTTGCTATAGAACATCATCAACAATCTCCTCACATTGCAATGCCACTGAAGCAAGATTTGCTAGCTTATCCATTACAACTTCTTCCTGAATTTCTTCTTCCACAGGGTTTTCTTGCATTTCCTCTTCCATAAGGTTTTCTTGCATTTCCTTCTTTGCAACATCTTCTTCTTCTGAATTTTCTACTGCAATAACCTCTACTAGATTATTAACAGATTGAGTCTTTTGTGTCCTCCTTCTTGTTCTCCTTACATACACTTTTGAAACAAATGTAGGAGTTTTTGTTTTTGTTCGACGCCTCTTGGCTACAGGAGGGATATGTGCTTCCTGCAGCCGGATAACAAATTCTTCATCTAATTCCTCATTTTCCAATTCTTTTCCTTCCCTTTGCAAAACAGGTGAATCTCTTTGAAGAGAGGTAGAGGGTTGTCCTTTGATTGACTCTGCTTCAATATTTTCTTCTATAATAATTGCGGCTCCTTCAACAACTAGCAAACCCTCATCTTCACCAGAAAAATCTTCTGCAACTATCTCTTCTTGAACTGGCGGATTATTTTCAATAGGGGCTTCATCAACCCTAAATTGCAGAATATCCTCGAACACACATCATTCCATTTGTGAAACATCTCTCAGGGACCATTGTACCAACAACTTCACCAGTCCATGATGGCTAACAGAGCAATTTCCATATTTTTTAGTCTCCTTAGCACTTATAGAAATGAGATGATACAAGAAATTTGGGACATTAACTCGCCGGTCATGATGCAGCTGACTAAGTAACTTGAAGTGAGGTGAATGGAGATTTAAATACCATCCTCACATGTAATATATTTCATAATATACAGAGCTACCTGAGGCCAATGTGCTGGCAAAGAAACCCTTCTAGTCCCTTGTCTATTCGCCATTAAGGGTCTGTCAGTAGAAATTGTGAACTCTGCCCTATCACTCCTTGCATCCTTTGATTTTGGAAAGAGTTTTCCTTCCTGCAACAACCCTGTGACCTCTATAATTCACCGCTCTATAGAAATTACCCTCAACCCTTTAACTGTAGCTTCTCCTTCATTAAAAGAATGCATAAATTCCATAGCTATTTCGTCATTGAAATCCCTGATTCTCAAGAAATAATCCAGCTAGCCATGGTTTTGGAAATAATGCACATAAACAACATCCTGCAGCAACCCTTCATGAACCATTGGTTCATGGCAAATTAGATCACCACCCATCTTTTACTTTAATACTTCCGCAGCTTCACCAAAATGTTTGACAAATTCACAAAAACTAAAATCTACATATCTTAATTTTGGCAGCAGAACTTATTATTCACTTGCGTGAAATAATAATCATCATAAGTAATGTCAATTAGGAAATCAATTCGGGATATCAAATAACTAATAATAAATCTTATTGGGAAAAAGGACCATCAAGTACCCCCCCCCCAACTTAGCCTAGCACGTGTCCACACAGGCTGACGAGATTTTAGGTTTGGAGCAGATTAAAATAGGATTAAAATCATAATGAGCTAATAAATGCATAATTAAAATAAAGTACAATATACATGTACCTGCAATTGGGCGAAAATGATGGCGAAATGAAATGAAGTGATAGGTAAGAAAATGGGATGGAATGTAGTGGATGGAACTTTATGTATGGAGAACAATATTCCCATGGAAATATTTTATTATGATATGGTAAATAAGTTCACTGCAGAGGCTGTAGGAACATCACCTTTATCGACATGCTCAAATGCAACAAGAAGCTCATGAATTGATACCGAATCATTGGCAGTTGCTGCAGGAACCTTGCCATTTGCTGTAGGAACTTGTATTTCATTTTGAGGAACAAACTGCTATAGGAACTCTTCTTTAGTAGCTAGCTTTTGATAAAGTCGTAGTCGGTGTCCATTCACTAAGAGTTTAAATCAAACAGGATCTATTGTGGACAACCGAACTGCTCCATTTTGAAAAAATTCTTCTACCTCATAAGGACCTAACCACCTTGTCTTGATTTTTCCCATAGCATCCTTATATCTGGAATCATACAAGAGTGCCTAGTCACCAACTTTGAATTTCTTTTCTCTGATATATTTATCATGCCATCTGGCTCTTTGGTTTTGAATCACTTATGTCTGTTGAACAACTATCTTTCTCCATTCATCAAGAGCATTTAACTGCTAAGTGTGTTCCTTCTGTACTTTAGACAATGTCATATTCAGTTGTAGAGTTGTTCTCAAGGTTTTATGCTCAAATTCAATAGGCATCATTGCTGTTTTGCCATAAACCATCTCAAAATGTGTGAATCCAATTGGTGTTTTCCATGTTGTTCTATATGCTCAAGTTGCCTCTGAAAGTCGATTAGACCAATCTTTCTTGTGGATTGACACTGGTTTGGTAAGAATAGCCTCAAGCTCTCTATTGGTAACTTCTACTTGGCCATTAGACTGTGGATGATATGGAGTAGATTTCTTGTGTCTTATATTGTATTCATTGACCAAAGCTTTTATCAATGTTGATGTAAATTGAGGTCCCTGATCTGAGACAATTTCCCTTGGTACTCCATACCTTGTAAATATTTCCTCATAGAGAAACTCAGCTACCTTATTATCTCTTGCATGTTGCATAGCTCTAGCTTCTACCCATTTTGTCACATAGTCTGTACATACCAAGATATAAGATTTGTCATTAGAAGGTGGATCAATGGGGCCAACAATATCTAATCCCCACTTGTCAAATGGTTTAACAGATATTTGAGGATATAATGGCATCTCATCAGATTTTGTAGGTCTACCCATTCGCTGACATCTGTCACACTTCCTTGTATGCTGAGCTGCATCCTTGTGTAGTGTAGGCCAATACTAACCAGTATTGAGTATTTTTAGTGTTGTCCTTTTGGCAACAAAATGACCTCCACATGGCTCATCATGACATGCATACAAGATGTCATATGTTTCATCCTCTCTGACACATATTCACATGACTTGATCAGGTCCAGTATAAAATAAATAATCAGCAATCCATGAAAAGTTAAAACTTTTTTCGACTAGCAACCTTCTTTCCTTAGGAGAAAAAGAAATTGGCATCTTGGCTGCAGCTAAATAATTAGCAATATCAGCATACCAAGGAGTATGAGCCTATATGAGAAACAAATGCTCATCTAGAAAAGTGTCATCTCTCATTGTAGAGTCCTCCTACAATTGAAGATGTGAAAGATAATCTACAACAACATTAGACTTCCCTGGCTTATCAACAACTGTGATATCAAATTCCTACATCAATAATAACCAACGAGCCAGTCTACCGGTGATTGATGGCTTGTTCATGAGATATCTAATTACAGTATGATCTGTATGCACAAATATGGGATACCCTATAATATAGTGTCTAAACTTGTTAAGGGCATATATGAAAGCTAGCATTTCCTTTTCAGTAACTGTATAATTCAATTCAGGTCCTTGCAAATTCTTGTTGATATAATATATTGCATTTTCCAACTTGTCAACTTTTTGTCCCAGCACTGCTCCTATAGCATAATTAGATGCATCAGTATGGATGTGGAATGGTAGAGACCAATTAGGTCCTTTTAGAACTGGTGCTTGAGTCAAAGCATGCTTAAGTTTTGAAAAAGATTCATTGCATGTTGAGGTCCATATAAATTCTGCATCTTTAGTAAGCAGTGTATATAAGGGACTTGCAATTTTGCTGAAATATTTGATAAACCTTCTATAGTATCCAGCATGGCCAAGAAAACTTCTCACATCTTTCTACTTCACAAGGTCATTAATATAATGAATAACCTCAATCTTTGCTAGATCCACTTGTATGCCTTGTACAGATATATGATGACCAAGGATTATTCCTTCTTCCATCATAATGAAACACTTCTCACCGTTTAGAGACAAGTTGTAGTCTTCACACCACTGCAAAACTTTCTTCAAATTACCTAATGCTTTATAAAATTCAGAACCATAGGTTGTAAAGTCATCCATGTAAATTTCCATAATATCTTGTGAAATATCAGAAAAAATACTAATCACTGCCCTTTGAAAAGTGGCTGGAGAATTACACAACCCAAAAGGAAGAACAGAATATGCATAAGTGCCCCATGGGCAAGTAAATGTTGTTTTCTCTTGATCCTCAGGAGCTATTTGTATTTGATTATAGCCACTAAATCCATCTAGCAATGAAAAATATCTCTTACCAGCAAGAGAATCCAATACCTGATCCACAAATGGCAGTGGAAAATGATCCTTCCTTGTGGCTAAGTTCAAGGCTCTATAATCAACACATACTCTCCATTTGCCTCCCTTTTTAGGAACTATCACCAAAGGTGATACCTATTGACTGTCAGAGATAGGATAGATAAACCCAACTTTCAAAATTTTTTGCAATTCTTCTTTAACTATCTCCTTCAAGGTAGGATTGATTCTTCTTTGAGGTTGTCTGAGGGGGAAACACTCATCCTTAATGTAAATGCGATGAGTACAAACTACTAGATCAATTCCATTCATATCCTTGTAATCCCATGCAAAGGCATTTCTATGGAGTTTTAGCAAGTCCACTAGGCTATCCTTTTGAGTATCTACTATATTCTTATTGATTTTCAAATATTTATTCAATTCAACCTCTATCTTGATAGTAAGATCAATCTGATTTATATAAAAAATATGAGAATATGATAATTCTTGCGGCAACAAGGTTTGCAAGATATCAGTGGCTGCAGGAAAGTTCAACCCTGCAATATTCGGAACCAATTCCTGCAATTCTTGGTCTTCTATTAATTCATTTATCAAGACCTTATAAAGGATTGATTCTTCATCATATAACTACATGAGTGGCACTCGATTAATCATCATAAGGTGATTAATAGAGTCAATTTCTTTAGATTCCTCTCCTAAAATAGGCCAAACAGCCTGCTGCTACTCAAGTTGAGGTTGTGTAAGGGAACACAAGGCTAATGTTTTTGTGGAACTGCCATTTGAAATAGTCATGTCTCCTGATCTACACACAATCTATGCATCAACTATGGCAAGCCATGGTCTTCCCAAAATGACTGGATATCCCCCAATGTTGCTTTTGGAGATAAAATCATAAAGTCTGCAGGATATTCCCAGGAATCTAGAATAACTACTATATCTTCTATAATACCATTAGGTCTTACTACAGAGCCATCAGCAAGTTGGAGAACTATGGGTGTGGCCCTTAAACTATTTATCTCTAGATGTTTCATTACTTCCCTTGTCATTACATTAATGGCTGGCCCTAGATCAATTAAAACATTTTTTATTTGATTGCCATTAATGACTATACTCACAACAGGACTACCTAGATCAGAATACTTTGGATAGCAATTTTTCCTAACATAATATCAGCCAATTGACCCATAACATGAACTATTTCTGGATCCTTTTTCTTCCTACTAGGTTTCTTTAGGCATGCTTCTCTCAATGCTTTACCATATATTGGAACATCCTTTATTGTTTGCAACAATGGAATTTTAACACAAATATGCTTCAGTTGATCAAGAATATCAAAGCTTTGCTATTGTTCAGTGGAAACATCTTTGTCTTTCAGTCTATGGGGAAATGGTGGTAATATTTGATTATGAGGTATTACATCTTTAGGATCAGAGATTGGCTGCTCTTCTTGTACCTCAGTAATAACTAGTTGAGAGGGATTAGGTAGAGTTGTGCCAGATCAAAGGTGAATATCATCTAGTGATAAAGAATAGGCTAGGTATTGATTAGCATTGGCTGAATAAGCTTGTTGTTGTTGCTAAGATTTGATATTTGGATTAGGCAACAGTTGAGTAGGCAGCTGTGTCAGATTAAGAGGTGGTGTTGTAGCTGTAGGAGGTGGCATTAAAGCAGGAGGTTGTGGCTACTAAGCAGGGGGCTGATATCCAGAAGATTGGGATGACCATGATGGGTTTCCCCTCCATTGAGAGGTAGGTTGCCAATTCCCTTGAAACTGGTTCCCTGCACTGTGAGGTGGATACCAGTTTCCTTGTGGCTGCTTCCACTGGGGGATTTGACTAGCAAATTGATGTCCTTGGCCTTGTGATCCATACCAATATGGATAATTACCAAAATTTTGAGAATACTGTGGTTGCCATTGATTATTTGGTGCATAAGAATTACCACTATAACCAGAAAAGGAAAGTGGATTAGGTGGCATACCTTGTCTTTCAAAATTTGGTTTTCTTTGAGCAACATAGAAGACCTGTTCATCCTCACCTTGAATTAGTTTGAAATCAGGTACTTCAACATTTGCAACCATCTTACATTGGCAATCTTTCTTCTGCTGCTTACAATGAGGACAAAATTCTGCAAGAAATGCATCAGCTTCCTCATGCTTCTTCTTAGCTGCCAATGTATCCAACTGAGTAGCCATATTGTTTATAATGTCCTCCTTGAAATATTTTAACAAATGGCTAAGTTCCAATCTAGAAACTCCAGTTCCAGATGATGATGATGGTGCTCCTGGCTTAAATCTCCTATTCTTTTTAGAAGTAGATCTGGAATACTTCTTGTAAATTTGTCCTATTTCAGCCCAAGTAGACTGTGTAATGTCACCTGCCCCATTAGATCTAAGGAATTGGTGCATTCATCACTGATACCCCTCAAGAATATCAATTTGATGGAATCTTCATTCAGAGTCCTATGCTTGGACTTCTTAACACTAAACAAAAACCTTTCCAGATAATCCTCAAGGCTCTCATCTTCAGTTTGTGTCATTCTAAAGATATCATCCCCATGACGATTAGTGCCTCTACAATAACCCTTGTATTTTGCAAGAAACAACTATTTCATCTCATCCCATGTATTGATTGTGCTACTACCCAAACTCATAAACCATCTCAAGGATAACTCCTTCAAAGTCGCTGGAAAATTTTTGAGTCTATGGGCACTTGTAGTATAATAAAAACTCTTATAGAGAACATCAAACTCAAATAGAAATGTATCCGGATCCTCTGTCACCAACCCATAGAACTTAGGAAGTGAAGATGTTGGAATGTTCTTGAGGTTAGCATTATCATGCTAATCAGAGATGGGAAACTCAAATGTTGGACCAGGTGGTGGTGGTGGATTATTTCCAACAGGAGGTGGGTTCCCTTGCATTGGACTTGTGGGGGTTATTACAATAGGCAATTCTTCTTCTTGTGGACCAAAAAGGAACTGAAGACTACCTTCTAGAAACTCAGACTCAAGGTGATTCAAATTTTGTGGGACTTGATACAGCTCAGAAAAAGGGTTTATATCTAGAAAATTATCTTCTGCATGAGTAGTATGAGTGGGTAGAAATCTACCTCTGGCATCTCTTCTTCTATTATGCATGTAGATTCATAAAATTTCAAACAATTAACTAAAAACTAAAATAATCATAAAAGGCTTTTAGCTTGACACCATCCCCGGCAACGGCGCCAAAAATGTCTACCCCAACTATAATGACAATAATAATACCTCTAATTGAAATCTCAATCCAAAGTTTGGACATTCATATGGTAGAGTTTACTATTTTCATGGTTGGTGTTCATTTAGTTGTCAATCTAGGAACGTAAAACTTGAAATGGATCTGCAATATATATGCACTGAGCTCCTTAAATGATTATTTTGCATTACTGCAGTGACTAACATTATGCAGAAAGGAAAGGTAGGAATGGAAATCATAAAGGGCTACATGAAAGCTTCACAAAACACTACTAAAATGATCTAATGAAAATAACAGAAATTACACTGTTCTGTCTTGGTTGCAGGAATAGTCAACGGATCTATTTCCAGTGGCTGCAGGAACAATCCAGTCATGAACTTCTACTACAACTAAGTAAAAAATAACTTGAATAATAATAAACATAGGATAACTCACCAAGTGGGCCCTCTTGGATGAGTGATATCAAACTCTCAGCAAAGAACTATTAATAGATCAAAATAACATATTCTTATTCATTTCTTCCTGAAAGATGATTACATATTCTAAAAGAGAAAATTCAGAATGCTTGACAAAAACTCTACTCAATCCCTTTCCATTCTGTCTAACTCTCAGAAAAGAAGGAAGAGCTTATTATAAATAAAATATCAACTACAATGGACAACTCAAGTTATGCCTAGAAGAAGAGGCGTATAATTGTCAGATGAAGGAGATAACTGAGAGCTTAGCTGCAGGAACTGTGGATCTGAAACCGAACCATAGTCTTTGCACACCAAAGCAATATTTTGTGAATTCACTATGCACCAGAGTTAAACTCCCATGGTGAAGTATAACTGCTTTGATTATGCGATACATTGCGCTTCCTTGAATCTCCTTCAATTTGACCTCTAGCTATCTGAACATGATTCTCCAATCCTTAAGCGCAAAAGAAGATCATCCACCACATCATCAATTATTATCTACACTAAAATAGAAACAACATACAAGGACATGCATATGTATCTTACTTTAACTAATACACTCATTAACTCATATATGAAATCATCCTAAATAATTTGCATATCAAAGGGACAAATCATTTGGCTATAGGAATAAACTGACAAAGTTCAAACATGATTTCTTAAGTTCAGTTTTAAAACATGGATTACATATAGTCAATTCACAATACTTTACTATCACAATGCAACCCAGAAGATACCAAAAACCTAAGAGTCCTAATAAAAAAACATGTCAAAACATCGACTTATCAGTTGGTACACCGATGGTGATCGGTTGTAAACTATCCAAACAGGATGACTCTGCATTGGTTGATGAGAAGGAATACCGATCAATGATTGGTAAGTTGCATTATGTAGTGCATAGAAGACCGGATATTGCACATGCATTTGGCATTATTGCAAGGTTCTAGAAAATTCCAAGAGAATCCCACTTGGTTGCAGTCAAGTAGATTCTTAGGTATTTGAAGGGGACTGCTAACTATGGATTGTGGTATCTATATAGCAAGGACTTCAACTTGAAAGTGTTCATAGATTCACAGATGCTGATTGGGCTAGTAATGTAGATGACCGGAAGAGCACAACTACTGGTGCATTCTTCCTTGGTGGTAGACTTGTCTCATGGATGAGTAAAAAGTAGAGTTGTATCTCTCAGTCTATAGCGGAAGCAGAGTATGTTGCAGCTTTCATGAACTGTACTCAGACAATTTGGATGAAGCATGTACTGAAAGGCTTCAAAATCCCTGTACCTGAACCGGTAAGTATCTTTTGTGATAACACAAGTGCTATCAATATTTCAAAGAATCTGGTTTTACATTCTAGAACCAAGCACTATGAGCTTAAGTATCATTTCTTAAGGGAAAAGGTTCAGAACAAAGAGATTGCACTGGATCATGTGTCCAGTAAGGAGTAGTTAGCAGACGTATTCACCAAGCCTCTTCCAAAGACTACATTTACACACTTAAGAGGTGAATTAGGGGTACTACCCTTTCAAGAGATGAACTAAAGGTATATTCTCCACATTAGTCATGTATTGCATAGTCAAATATTTCTTCAGGATTGATGTGTTGAAGGATGCTACTCCTTAGGGGGACCAACATAATGGAACTAGGAAGCTTGTGCCTCCACTTTGGCATTATTGTCAAAGGGGGAGAAGATGTAAAGTGGGGAGAAGATATCTACAGAAATTGAGAAGAGGTGAAGTGGAGAGATACCTTTGTATATTGCCATCAATACCAAAGGGGGAGATTGTTGGCATTATGTGAACGGGTATGTGAACATAATGACATTGTGTGTTTTCATTGATGTGAATATGTTGAAGAGGTATGAACTAGCATATGTGAGAACCGGTATAACACTGCAAACTGGCATTTGTGCCAAAGTGAAGCGGTGTGCTTGTTCAAGGTGAACTGGCATATGGTTATGGGAACCGGCACATCGAAGCATTGTATGACTACCGGTTGGTAGTCTCAACTTCAGGGTTTTCAGTTGAAGTGCTTCAAGCATGTATGGCTCAACCGATGATCTTTGTGTAATGAGTAAGCAGTATAACAAAGAATAGATCATGTTGCCACGTCAGCCTTGTGCGCGTGAAGGATTTTGCATGAAGAAGACTATCCCTATCTACCTCGAGAATGTGCGAAGTTTGTAAATAGTGAAAACGCATGATGGATTATTAGCCACCATGAAATCGGTGGATAATGAACGATGGAGAATGTCTTAAGATTTATTCAAGATCTGGTACATTTAATATAGTATGATCAATGGTCAGGATTGAACTATTTGAATTCCTTAACCTAATAGGTCTAGGGTTTAGGGTTTATGCTACCGACCTATCTGTTGTCCTATAAGGTCAATGTTGTGATTCTTTCAGACATTGTTAGCAAAAGTTGTGTGTGAGTATCCAAGAGAAGGGATACAAGATCCTTGCCAAACCAGAGGAAAGAAGTGATACCTACAAAGTGTAAGTGCAGAAGGTGAAGAGGAGCTTAAGTGGATCTGCATTGACATTGAGTGTTGTTACCAGATCATTGTAATACCTGTTGATCTCTAAACACCTCAATATTTGGAAAATCTCCTAACAGGGTAGCCTTAACCGACTTGCTGTAAATCCCTTAACAAGGTAACTCAAAGTTATTGAGATCTGGAAAGCTAGAGAGCTCTAGAAATCCTTTAGCTATTGAGTTCTTGAAATCCTCTAACAAGGTACCCTTAACCGGGTAATGTAGCCATTCCTTAACCGGGTGATCTCTAACAGGATCGGTTCCTAGCAGAACCTTTTGTAATGTCTTTAACCGGACAAGGCTTCTAACATAGCAGACTTCCAAAGAGTTCAACAACAAGCTTGTGGGTATTCATCCCCACTGTGGTTTTTCCCAGTTGGGTTTCCACTTGAAAAATATGTGTGTCATGTGTGATGCTTTCTTCTTGTGATGCTTTGTTATTGCCTGTTAAGCATATGATGGTTCTGTGTTTTATGCCTGTCAATAAAACATGTTGAACTAGCTATTGTGAAGATATGATGATAGATTACCTGTTCATACATAAGGGTGAAATGGTAGTGTAGTTTTGATTTGAGTGGAAAACTCAGTGAGTAACTAGTTTATGATTGTTTTAGTTGTTCTGAGTTTTACCGGTTGCACTCTGTTTCAAACCGGTGTCACTGTTTGCCAATCATTTAGAGTAATTGTTTTTGAACCGGTTTAGGTCTGTATTTTGTCTGTACTGATTCACCCCCCCCTCTCAGTATCGGTTTGGGACTATTCGTTCATCATTGAGTTATCAAATCTCTCCTTAGAAGATTGCGGGATTCTTCTCATTGTCCTGTCACTTGGGGGGCAATGATTGATTTCTCCTCCTCCCTCTCTCCTCTCTAAGGATCTACTTTTCCTTTGTGGAGTGGTGATTGTTCATGATTGGGTGTCATTCCTTGTGTGAATTTATTGTTTTCTCAAGAATTATCTCTTATACAAGAGTTGTAAGTCCTTGGCTACAACCTCTTCTTCACTTGGCAATGTATATCCATCCTAAATTTACCCCACATTGGGTCAAAAGTGTGTCATCCTTCATCAAGAATCCCTTTTACCTAGCAATAGGAGGAAGTTATGAATTATTATTCTCCTTCATTTCTTTTGGTGGAAGATGTTATGTTTGTTCAATATAGATGCTTTTTGAGGTAGATCTCTTTTGAGCAAAGATCTCTTCTCCTCCAAGGATCCCCTTTACAGTTGTTGCAAGATATCTCATTGTCAACTATCTTATCCTTGCTTGAAGAGTATTCCCTCTCTACCTTGGATTTATGACATTGTTGCCTAAAGGATATCTAATTGGTGTTGAAGGTAAGGTATCCTTGTCTTTAGCTTCCTTAAGCCATCAACATAAAACTATGTTGATATCTTAAGGGGGGGGGGGGGGGGGACCCACATTTCTCCCCTTGTACCAAATTGTACTATGCTCTTGCATATCATTTTTGCATGTCTTAAATGGGGTGTTCATTCTTGAAGCTAGAGTAAAAAATATTAGAGTGAGATGCTTCACACTCAAAACCAAACATAGTATTTGATATATGTCTTAGATAGGGTTACACATCACTAAAAATAACAAAGTCTTAAACGGGATGTCCTCGAAACCAATCATGTATCTGCCACTTGGCATTTACATATTTGCACACACAATCACCCCTTGGCATTTACATTACATGTCTTAAACAGATTGAAGAAAACTAAAAAACAAAGCAAAGACTCTTACATGGGGTGCTATGCACTTGAAACTAGACATCACTTGCACACACACACGAGGATGGGTAGAACTAGCTAAAAATAGCTAGACTATTCTTACTCTCCACCCCACATGGATCACTTAGATAAAAAAACATCTGGGGGTGAGTAGTCCATGTCCTCTCTCACCATGGATCACCCAAATAAAAACATTTAGGGGAGAGTAGTCCATTCTCTCTCTCATCATTCTTCTCATGGATCTCCTGGATAAACACATCTAAAATCTTATCATGCTCTCTCTTCTTCCTCTCATGAACTCGTAGTTTTTCTATTGATAGTTCATGGATGATGCTTTCTTTTCTCTTTTACGTGATCATTTATGTTCATGAGATGGCATTTTCAAGAATGATATTAGTTATTGAGACATTTTGATATCGAGGTCTCTTTGGCTAGTTGACTTGAGATATTGCTTTTTTAGTCTTTAGCTTTTGGTTCTTGTGTGCCTTTGTTTATATTTTTGTCTTGTTTTGTGTTCCCTTGCATATGTTTGAGTTAAAATCCTAAGATTGGGGGCTTAGTTCCTCAAAATTAGTGATATCTTATACTTCTTGTTTTGCTTTGTATTCCTCATCTCTCTTCTTCTACTTTACCATGAGTATTTATGTAATCTCATACTCTGGCTAAAGTGGGGGATAAATTTAGTGTCCTAGAATTGTACCCCTTGCAATTTTGACTTCATTTTGGGCCCTCACCTTACCGGTTGCATCCCCATGCTTGATTGGGACTTGTTTATGCCTCCCCTATGGAACCAAGCTTCATCTTTTCCATCTTGCACCTTGTATAGCTCTTGATCCTGACCCAAATTAAGTTAGGACCAAGGCTCCATGCCTTGGTCCTCCCTAATAAGAATCTATTTTGGCCCCTAGGCCCTATCTCAAATTTGAGTGGAAAACAAATCCCCCATGTTAGCCTATATCAAAAAATTAAATGTTTGACGACAAGCAAGTATATAAGGAGATTTTCCCCTCTCATTTGTCATCCACAATCATACAAAAATAGCATGATAAATTGGATAAGGCAAGGAGACTACATTCAAGCATTCAATCATTCATCATCTAGCATTCTTCAAGGCTACATATTCTTCATCTATCCATTGGAGCAACATCACAACATTCATTTGCAAGCATGTGTGTGTTAGAGTTTTTTCATGTTCATGCCATTTCATACAAAATATGTAATTACATATAATAAGAAAAGCATCGTCATCTTATATTACAAATTTGAAGGTTTAACTTTCCATCATTCTTTTCAAGAACTTGTAGTATTTCATTCAAGGTTGATTCCAAACTAGGGTTTGACCTAGGCAAACCCCTATTCCCAACCCCTTTCTTCTTCTCTCTATGTGCAAGAAGTAGGTGTGTAGCTATACTTCTTGAATTAATATTTATTTGCAGAGACAAAAACCCTTTTTGATGAACAAAAAGTTCAAAGGACAGATAGGAGGGCGACATGGTCCAGACATACGATCCCTGCAACTTTTGGTAGATTTCACAAAGCAACTCCAAATCATCTCAAACTTCTCAGATCCAGGTACATGACTAAATCTCAAATCTGTAGCTCACTATTTCCACCTATTTTGTCTTCAATTCCAACACCTTACTTATTTAACTTACAAAAGAGGGTCAAACACATTCCAAACGCCAATCAATCTACTTAGTATTCAGTCCTTGTATCATTTAGGATTGGATCTAGTAGATTCATCCTCTCTTTTGAATGTAAAGTTCTCCAAGTGAAAATCAACTTAGTGATTTCCCCCTTCCATGTGGTGAATTTGCTAAGCCCCAAATTTCCCCTTTTACAATTTCAGATGCCACCAATGCTCATTCATTGTGGATTAAGGACTTTTGTGCCTACAAACGCCATCCCATTGCATTCTATTGCAGAAAATTTCCCCTTTTCTACAGAGATTTTTCTTTTCCAAAGGCAGAGGACACTCTTAGAGTTAGATTCAAGACACCATCAGATCATCCTTGATATGATCTTCCTCTTCTATGATATTTTGTAACCTAACCTTGGCTAGGGTTAGGTTTTCTTAGCTCTAACTCGATCTAAGTTATGCCTGAGATTTAAAGGAAACTTTTTAGCCCTACTTCAGGGTCCTTTTTTCATTTTCTCTTATAGAATTTCATGTTTTCTATAACTGTAAATGTTGTATTGCCTTTGCATTAATAAAATTATCTTTCTTGCCTCTTTTCAGTTTAGGTAATCTATGTAGTGCATTCTACCTCTTTATTTGAATGCATCTCTTTCTAGTTCTTTAGTTTATCTAACTTGGTTGATCCCTTTATGTATGTTGACTGTGAATTCCTTTAATTCCTCTCTTCATCCTAGAGAATTGCAACCTTCACTTATTTTTAGGAAGCTGATTTAGATAGAAACTTGTGCATACTTAAGGTAGTTTCATTAAAGTATTGTGCAGTCATACGCAGATAGGATCAAACTTCCATCTAAGTGCGAACCTTATTTCCCCTCTTTCAAGCATCCTTTCTTTCTCCCTTTTCCCTCTCAAAACTAGTGAATAGATATTTTCAGCATTGCATTAGACCAACTCTTGCACTCAGTTTGGATTAGTTTGGAAATAAAGTCAACCTTCTCTAGAGACTCAACCTCACTTCTGCAAGTCCCACACTCAAGAGGTTGTTTCCATATTGCATAAGATTGATGATCAAGATTGTTCATCAAGTGGGTACACTTTTGTGACAACAATTTTTGGCACACTCGGATTGACACACATTTCAACATTCATGTTGAGGACTCAGTGTTTCTCTTAGCATTCAACCTTTGGCAATAATCAATCAAGAACTTGGTAACTCTAAGGAACAAATTCAGACTCTCGGTGATTACCAGTGCAACTTTTATGCAAAGAAGACAAAGCAAGTCATCTTCAAGAGGTAATTTTCAATTCACTAAACTTCCTTATTCAAGTTATATGAGAACTAGTGGTAGACATTCTTTATCACTAGTTAGGAGGACTCAAGAAGAAGCATCCACACCCCTAAGATCTTAGTCTACCCATCCTATTACAAGATTGACATAGCCTAAGGGCCATGCCACTTATATCAATAGGCCACTATTTTCCATGGCAGTGCCAAGAGCACATACATTTTTCACCTTTAATGGTGGTAGCCCTTTAGTTTTAGCTAAAAATAATGGCATCCTAGTTGCACCCTTAAAGGCCATACCATTCTTTACCGCGGAAACCTTTGTTTCTCCTAACGAGCACATCTAAGATGCTGCAAGCATCTGTATGGTTTTTGATGTCAAAGAGGACAATTTTGTTGTGAGGCTCCTAGCTTCATCAAGTAAGGGAAAAGGCCTTATAGTAGTATAGGGGTTTTCCCTCTAACTCCATTCACAACTAGGATGAATTCAGAGAAAAATTGTGAAAACACTTTAAGGATAAAAGTGACCATTTGTCACTGGTTGAGCAACTAACAACCATCAAGAGATCACCTCATGAGTTCATGGGAGATTTTAACTACAAATTTCAGAAGACTTGGGATAGGAACCCAACATTGGTAAAGATCTCTTCCAATCATGCTTTGTTATATTTTCTTAGGGCTTTGAATAATGATGTAGCTGCAATGATTCAATCAATGGGAGGAGATAACCTTCCAAGGGCTTATGATATTGCTATTAGGGCAGAGAATTGCTTAATTCTATTGCTATTATGGATATGTTGCATTAGTTTTGTCATTGATGTCAACACTTATCCTTGGTTATGTTCACCGGCATGTTCACTGACTTATGCACAATCACCAGTATCTGGCTCATCGGTAGGTTATATTGTTCACCGGCACTAAGGATGATCTATTATCATCTAGGCATTTCTTGGTTATGTCGAAGACATAGTTTGGACACTCGGTTTTGGTGATTTGGTTATTGGTCTATTTGAGTTTGCATATTTGCTGTTACCGGCAAATAGGTCTAGGTTATGGACCGGAAAGCACTATCTATTCCAAATCAGCACAACACATTATGAAGATGTTTTACTGATTGGTTATTATTGTAAATGCTTTGAGCTGATAGCATGCATCACATATTGATTCATTTGTAATTGATTTAATTGTAATATTCTTAGTGAGACGACCTACACATTTGGTCTTAGGTTTTGGTATATATGTAAGATCTCATTTGTGAGATTAAGTAAGGAGAAGGTGTGGAAAGGATTGTAATAAGGTATATGTGAATATAAGCAAATCTATACACGCAGACATCATTTGAAGATTCAAGGAAGGTATGGAGAAGACAATCAGAGCTTAACCGATACTGAATCCAGCATATGAAGATGCTATTTTGAGCAGTACATTATCATTGGATTTAACCATCCAATTGTAGTCAGTGTGACTCCCATTTTGTGATTGAGTAGTGAGCTCTAGGCAGTTGGCCTTTCTACATGTGCAAATCCCATGTGTACACACATACTATCTGCAGTAGTATCATGTAATTATGGGTAAGGTTTCGCACCATGGTTTTTCCCCTTGCAGGGTTTCCTTGTACAAATATATGTGTTATGTGTTGTGGATGTTATTTGTCTTTCTATTTCATGCATTATACTTTACTGGTACTGTTATTAACTATTAAACTATCTATCGACATTAAGTTTGGTTGACCAGTATTAAGCACTAAGTTTGGTTAAGTTATATTTGAGTTGAAATTAATAGACAACTGTTTCACCCCCCCCTCTCGACTGCCTCCAGGTCCTAACAATTGGTATCAGAGCAAAGTCCTCTTTTTGTAGAAGTTTAACAGCTTGAGGAGATTCTATGGCAACTAACTATTTTAGGAAGGACAGTCCAAAGCTTGATGGAACTATGGTATATGGAAGATCAGAATGGAAACACATCTGAATTGCATTGGAAAAGACATATGGGATGTTACAAAGAATGGCTATGTTGGTCCTACACAGAGTCAACCTAATCCACGAACCTTGGCTAAAGATCAAGAGAATGATTGCAAAGCAAGAGAAGCAATTTTGAGCGCATTGTCACATCAACCAATCATGGGATTATCAGACCGATCTACTGCTAAAGCTATTTGGGATAAATTGGAGACATTGAATGAAGGTGATACCACTGTCAAAATTGCAAAACTGGAAATCTTCTGGGTCAAGTATGAAAATCTTAAAATGGAAGAAGATGAAAGGATTTGTGCTTTTATGGAAAGAGTTAATGAAATTGTTTTGGGTATACAATGTTGTGAAGGATCCTTAAGTGAAGATGAAATTGTTTCTAAGTCTTAAGAGCATTGCCACCAGCATACAAAATAAAAGTAACTGCTATTAATGAATTGAGAACAATGCCTAATACATCAGTGTCTAGAGATACTTTGGTTGGAAAACTTTCATCTTTTGAACTTGAGGAATTTCGCCCTATTGCTTCAATTAAGACAAATTTGGCTTTCAAAACTTCATCATCTGAAAAATTTGATTGGAAAGCACTCTATGCTAGAGATCTTGAAGAAATCAGAAGAGAGAATGAAGAACTTGAAGAGCTCGAAACACTATTTGCAAGGAAAATGCCTAAAGGTCCCATTGGAAGTAAGTATGAAGGTAAAGCACCATTTAAATGTTTTAACTGCAATAGAATTGGTCATATGGCATCTAGGTTTCCCGATAGACATGCAATATTGAAAGAAGAAGCTAAAAGAACATATAAACCTAACCCTGAATATCAGAGGTATAGATGTAAGAAGAATAGAGACAAATCATGTTACTATGCCGATGAAGGAGTTACTGATGATTCTGATAAGGAATTGACAGATAATGGATGGGCTTTTGTTGTAATAATAGAAGTTCAACCAACACCTACTGTTCAACTGGTAGAGTAGGCCCTGATAGCTAAAATAAAAGAAAAGGATGAATGGATAATTGATTCCAGATGTTCACATCATATGACTGGTGATAAAAGTAAATTCTTAACCTTTCAGGAATAAAATGGAGGTCTAGTAAGATTTGGGGATGATAAAGCTTGTTTGATCAGAGGAAAAGGCACTATATCTTTTGATGGTAAGCACAATACTGATAATGTTTATTATGTTGAAGGTTTGAAGAATAATATTTTGAGTGTTGGTCAATTATTTGAAAAAGGATTTCAATTACAATTCAAGAGTGGTAAATGCAAAATCATGAATAGAACTGGTTTGGAAATTGCAACTGGTAATCAAACTAGAGGTAATATCTTTTATTTGAATAACAATGAGAAGACATGCTTGATTGCACATATTAATTAAAGTTGGTTATGGCATAAGAGACGTTTTCATGTAAATTTTGATGGCATTGCGAAAATCAGTACAACTAAGGCAGTAAGGGATTTACCTAAGATTGTTAAACCTCACAATTCGGTATATAAGGAATGTCAATTTGGAAAGCAAGTTACAGAAACTTTTAAGAGTATTCTAGAAAAATCCAATAATGTTCTTGACTTAATTCATACTTATTTATGTGGTCCAACAAGAACTAGAAGTTTACAAGGAGATAGATATTTTATGCTAATCATTGATGATTATTCTAGAATGTGTTGGGTTACTTTTCTCGGGGAGAAATCAGAAGCTTTTGGGAAATTCAAACTATTCAAGGTCATGGTAGAGAATGAAACTGGTAAAAAAATCAAATGTTTGAGATCAGATCAAGGAGGTGAATTCACATCTAAGGAATTTAATACATTCTATGAAGTGAATGGAATCAGAAGACAATTATCGGCACCTTGGACACCCCAGCAAAATGGAGTTGTGGAAAGGAAGAACATAACTATTTTGGATGCAACTAGAAGTATGATATCAGAAGCAAACGTACCTCATGTGTATTGGAGAGAAGCAGTCAATACAATTGTTTATACATTCAACAAGGTTCACATCAAAGGTGAAACCAATAAGACCCCTCATGAACTATGGCTCGGTAATACTCCTACTCTTAAATATTTCAGAATATTTGGAAGCAAATGTTATATTAGGACAAATGATTATATTGGCAAATTTTCTCCTACAAGTGATGAAGGAATATTTCTTGGTTATTCATCTAAGAGCAAGGCATATAGATGTTTTAACAAGAGATTGGAGAAAATCATTGAGAGTGCAAATGTGAAGATTGATGAACAAGTTAGAAGGTCTATGGACTCTAAACCAATAGTTGAGATAATCACAAATGAACCTACAATGAGTACACCAATACAAAATATTGATCCAGTCACACCGGAATCATCTGAGAATTCCACAGTGACTGAAGAATAGCAGCAAGTGAATACACCCAAGTATGTAAGATTGAATCACTCTGAAAGTCAGATAATTGGGAATAAGTATCAAGGTGTTATGACTAGAGGAAGACTGGCAAATGAAGAGGTATGCCTAATTTCTCAAATTGAACCAGCAACTATTAATGAGGCATGTGAAGATAAACATTGGATTAAGGCTATGGAAGATGAATTGGAACAAACTGAAAAGAATAACACACAGACATTGGTTCCCCGACCTAAAAATAAAATGTCATTGGAACTAAATGGGTATTTAGAAATAAACTTAATGAATATGGTAAGGTAATTAGAAACAAAGAAAGATTAGTGTGTAAGGCATATTCACAGAAAGAAGGAATTGATTACAATGAAATCTTTGGGTCAGTGCAAGAAGATGAGTCCACTTTTTGGCCAAAAAGTGGAAGTGTTTTCCCTGATTTTCAGATTTTGTCTCATTTGAGCTTAAATTTTGAAACACTTAGAGATTGAATCTTGGAAAAAGTCAGTAATATAAAAGATAGCCCTCTGAGTGTAGTTTCCAAATATATAATTTATTTTAATACCCACATAATAAAAAATAACTTTTTAAATGGAGTTCTGAAAACTATGTTTTAAAAATGCCTGTTTCAGAACCATACCATGCATGTGTACGACCCACACTTTTTGACACAATTAAAATTATTTTCTCAAACCGTTTTGGGAAATGGTTTGTAACACACTGAAGATTGATGAGCATATTTTTTTGTATTTTTTTTTCTAATATTTTTTTTTTAATTAATTTTTTAATTGCCGTAATTATCTTTTTAAAAATTTGACGTGTACGACCCACATAATTTGATGTAAACTTAACATTTTTTGATTTTTTTTTTTTTTAAATACAAAAGAATTTTGTGTAGATTGATGACATATAATTTTTTTTCCAAAATTCTTTAAAATAAAAAAGTTATTAAATTAACAAAATTAGTTAATATTTCAAATTTATGGACCTGATTTAGTATAAATTAAATGAAAAATAGTTAAAATAATCAATTTTTAAATAAATTTACATATTTAGAATCTAGACAGTATAATCTGAAATGGGTTTTAATTTCGTATAAAAATTCTCTAATTAGAGGCGTGTAAACTATTTCTGAAGTTCATATTTGTGCTTTCATTCATGGAGATTTGAATTTGCAGGTCCATGCCTCAGGTGTGGCCATCCCAGGCCTATCCCGGGCCTAATCCCGAGCCAAGTGGCGGGTTGTGGAATCAACTTCCACAAAACGGGCCCCCGTTTTCAAACAAGGGCGAATTGTGGAAAAAAGGAAAAATGCCATTTAGAAACGGGGGCCCGCTTTTAAACAAAACGGGGGCCCGTTTTTAGAAACGGGCCCCCGTTTTTTAAAACGGGCCCCCGTTTCTAAAAAACGGGCCCCCATTTTGTTTAAAAGCGGGCCCCCGTTTTATAGCAAAACGGGGGCCCGTTTTTAAACAAAACGGGCCCCCGTTACCTTTCGGCTCGGGAGCCCGAAGCACAAACGGGCCCCCGTTTATAAGAGCGCATTTTCCAATGCGCGGACTTCCGCGAATTTGTGACTCATTACCTTGCACTTGCCCCTTTACACTAGTAGCTAGAATTGAGGCAGTCAGATTATCTTAGCTTTTGCAGCACACAAGAACTATAAAGTATATCAAATGGGTGTTAAATATGCATTTCTTAATGGTGATCTTGAAGAGGAAGTTTACATTGAACAACCTGATGGATTTTCTTTAACAGATGACAAAGATATGGTTTGCAGGTTAAGGAAAGCTTTATATGGATTGAAGCAAGCTCCTAGAGCTTGGTATGCTGGATTGGACAAATAGCTTCTGAAGCTTGGTTACACTAAAGGTAATGTTGACAACAACTTATACTACAAAGTGACTAATGATGACATCATGGTTATTGAAGTTTTTGTTGATGATATCATTTTTGGAGGAGAAGAAGGATTGTGTAAAGACTTTTCTAATAAGATGCAGGAAGAATTTGAAATGTCTATGATTGGAGAGATAAACTTCTTTATAGGATTGCAGATTTCATAGACTGATAAAGGTATATTCATAAATCAATCAAAGTACTTGAAGGAATTACTTAACAAATTTGGCATGGAAAACTCTAAACCGGTAAGTACACCTATGACTACAACTGATAAACTATCATTGAAGGATGAATCAACACCTGTTAATCTGACAATATATAAATCTATGATTAGAGGTTTACTGTATTTGACACAAACAAGACCTAATATTATGAATGCAGTATGTATTGTTTCAAGATTTCAAAGTAATCCTAAGGAAAATCATGAATCAGCAGTAAAAAGGATTTTTCGGTACCTACAAGGCACAACAAATCTTGGTTTATGGTATCCTAAAGATGAAAATTTTGATTTATGTGCATACATAGATGCAAATTGGGCAGGAGATGTAGATGACAGAAAAAGCACCATTGGCGGAGAATTTTTTCTTGGCAGCAAACTAATTTCATGGTTGAGCAAGAAACAGAGTTGCACATCACTATCAATAGTAGAATCAGAATATGTTGTAGCAACAACAAATTGTAAATAGGTATTATGGATTAAGAAAATGTTGAAGGACATAAAGGTAAAATGCAAAGAACCTAAAATCATTTACTGTGATAATATGGCAGGAATTGATATATCAAAGAATCCGGTATTTTACTCTAAAACTAAACATGTTTCTATCAAATTCAATTTTCTGAAAGAGAATGTTGAAGCAAAAGAAGTGAAATTGGTTTATGTGAATACTAAAGAGTAGATTGCAAATATCTTTACTAAACCTTTTCCTAAGGAAAAACACATTATCTTTTGGGGAGAGATTATTGGGGGAGAGATTGTTACTCTCTATATCAATATTTTGATTTCTGGTTGATGATCTCTTTGGGAGATTGTTGGTTTTTTGTTTTTGGCATTTTTGCTTTTCTGCTTTGGCACTTAGATGGTTTTTCCATCTTGTGTTGCCATCAATGCCAAAGGGGAAGATTATTGGTATTATGGATATGTTGCATTAGTTTTATCATTGATGTCAACACTTATCCTTGGTTATGTTCACCGACATGTTCAGTGACTAATGCATAGTCACCAGTATCTGGTTCACCGACATGTTATATTGTTCACTGGCATTGAGGATGATCTATTATCATCTAGAGATTACTTGGTTATGTCGAAGACATTGTTTGGACACTCAATTTTGGTGATTTGGTTATTGGTCTAATCGATTTTGCATATTTGCTGTTACTGACAAATAGGTCTAGGTTATGGACTAGAAAGCGTTATCTATTCCAGATCAGCATGACAAGTTATGAAGATGTTTTATTGATTGGTTATTATTGTAAATGCATTGAGCTGACATCATGCATCACATATTGATTCATTTGTAATTGATTTAATTGTAATATTCTTAGTGAGCCGACCTACACATTTGGTCTTAGGTTTTGGTATATATGTAAGATCTCATTTGTGAGATTAAGTAAGGAGAATGTGTGAAAAGGAATGTAATAAGGTATATGCGAATATAAGCAGAGCTATACATGCATACATCATTTGAATATTCAAGGAAGGTATGAAGAAGACAATCAGAGCTTAACCGGTACTAAATCTAGCATATCAAAATGCTATTTTGAGCAGTACATTATCATTGGATTTAACCATCCAATTGTATTTAGTGTGACTTTGATTTTGTGATTGAGCAGTGAGCTCTAGGCAGTTGGCCTTTCTGCATGTGTAGTCCCCATTTGTACACACATACTATCTGTAGTAGTATCATCTGATTGTGGGTAAGTTTTCCCACCGTAATTTTTCCCCTTACAGGGTTTCGACGTACACATATCTGTGTTATGTGTTGTGGATGTTATTTGTCTTTCTGTTTCATGCATTAAACTTTATCGGTACTGTTATTAACTGTTAAACTATCTACCAACATTAAGTTTGGTTTACCAATATTAAGCACTAAGTTTGGTAAAGTTATATTTGAATTGAAATTAATAGATAACTGATTCGCCCCCCCCTCTCAGTTGCCTCCGGGTCCTAACAAATTCAAGCAGGGAAATTAGCTCCTAGGCTCCCAATGTCTTTGTTCCTAGAAGATCCTACATAACAACCTACTTTGGCACCAATACCAATGGCATCTACAAGTCATATCCCCACACCTGCACTATCTCAACCATCTTCAAAGATTAAGGATATATAGGCCTCTCTTGAGGCCTCAATAAAAAAAATGATTAGTCCTTTACAACAACAACTACAGGGGTTTGGAAATGATTTGGTCTCAGTCAAGAGGTAGCTACCACAGGACAATAGTAGGCCTTACCAGGAATTAAATTAGAATTAGTAGCAGCATAGATCTAACTTTTAAGGGAAAAATCAATGGATCAATCCTGGGCCCTTAAATAGTTTGCATCCCTCAGCTACAAGCACCTCAAAAGCACTAGTGCCAACTCAGAACAATCTTGCTCAAGAGAAAGATTGGTGTATCCCATGCAATCAACCACATAATCAGGTCACATTTTAGAATGGTAAGTTCTATCAGGCCTTAGTAGCACAAAATGAACCAACAACATCAGGGAAACAACAATTTGGTGATTGCTCTAACCACCCATAAGGTGATTGATCTTTCATGAATTGGTAGGAGGCTAATTTTTGTGGGATAAATTAGATAAGTGGGGAGAATGTGGCTAGCAATACGAGATCCAAGAAAAGGACAATAGATCCTGGTAACACTTATACCATAGTAGTTCAAGCTCTAGAAGCCGCCATGAGGTCTACAATGCCAAAGACCCCTGATAAGGTGGCTTCTCCAAATAAAGAGCATGACTTAACTCAAAAGATCACACAAGGGGAACAACCAAAGGTTCGTGCAATATCAAATCTTGATATTGTTGCTACAAAGACTTCTACTAAGGCTATCATTCCTTTCAACATAGTAGAACAAATGAAAAGGAACAATCTTAATGTTTCTATGAGGGATGCTTCAATAGGCCCTGAAAGATAGCAATGTTGAAGAGGTTCCAAGAAAAAGGTAGTAGCTCTTCCACTCCTGCAAGCTTTCTTTAGCCTTTAAGAGAAGAAAATCAAAAGACAATCAGTAAGCCTCCCCCCTTTTATCTAATAATAGGAGATAAATTTGTTCATAATTGCATGATAGATAGTGGGGTTAGTAGTTTAGTTATGCCTAAAGGAGTAGCTAAGTGCCTAGGTATCAAGTACAAGCCTACAAAAAAAGGGGTGGTGCAACTTGATAGCACATCAATTTAGATTGTAGGGGTCATTAGGGATATATATCTCAGTGATAGAACTCCCTTCTCACTTTGCTATTTGTTTATCTAAGGAATTTATTGCAAAGATGGGTGGCTACCTATCTTTTGATTGATATCATTTGTTGTTTAGGACATGGTATGGCACCAAAGTAACCATTAGGGTTGATCCTATAGCCAATGATCATATAGAGGCCTATACCCCAAGTCCTACTAACATGAATTGTATGCTCCCTGAAGAGAAATAAGAAATTTTAGTAAGAGAGCCTACAACTCAATTAGAGGAAGTCCCTGATTGCCTACTTAATGAGTGGGAAAATGCATTTCAATTTGATTCCATACAAGAGGCCAATGAGATAGGCCTTGGTACATATTGCATCTATGAAGAGGATACCCCTATTCTCATTCTATCTAAAGAGAGTAGTGACATGCACGGACTGTGGGATATATTCTTGGATGGCTCAAGGAACAAGAATGGTGTAGGGGCTAGTGTACTTATTATTTCTCCAAGAAGGGAGAAATATTACTTTTCATTTAGACTTCATTTTGTTGCACTAATAATGTAGCTGAGTATGAAGCTTTAATTTTGGGTCTCCAAATGGCACAAAGAAGAGGGATCAAATCCTTAAAGGTGCATGGAGATAGTGAGTTGGTTGTAAATCAAGTCCGAACTTAGAGCACCACAAAGAACAACCTTCTCAAGTCCTACAAGAGTAGGGCATGGGATATAATTGAAGGATTTGAGGCCTTAAATATTTCTAGTATCCCTAGAAATTAGAACAAACATGTTGATAGATTAGCAACAATTGGTGCTCAACATGAAATTCCATCTCATGTTGCTACAAAGAAAGAGAAATAGATCAGACTTTTGGTGAGACCTGTAGTGCCTGATAACCAAGTGAATTGGCAGGTCTTTGATTTTGATCAAAATATTGTGAGCTTCCTACAAGATGAAGTAGAGTTATCAAATAAAAAGAAAGACATGATGCAAGACTAGTACGGAGATTAAAATATGCATCTAAGATCAAACAAGTTTCCTAAGGGATTGATCACCTTCGAAGGGATCTTCAACACTAATGATCAGATGAAAGGGAGAGCAATGAACCTAACTGCAAAGAAGGGTGATGTAGACTTGGGAAGAGGTATGGTGGTATAAGACAATGCCCAAATAGGTATATATGAATTTGTGAAATATAAGGGAAATACAAGGTAGGAAATGATAGATCCCCTTAAGCCTACAAACACCCTAAATGGCTCAAATGGACCAAATATGGATCAAGACTTTACCTAAGGAAAATGATGACTTAGAATATTTTGTTAGGTCTAAAATAAAAGATCCAACTATTTTTAGTCTTCTATTCAATACCCAAATGCTTAAACTCCAAAATTGCTCCTTCTAGGCCTAGAATCCCAACTAGTGCAGCACCGAGAGAAATTTGATGATAACTCCAAAAACTTCCAAAACAATAGAAAAATAAAATGGATATTTTGATACCCTTTTGGATTTTATATAACATACTTAGAGCCTTTAGCAAGTTTTTTTGGAATGTATCTATTGTTTTTAGACTGTCCTTCATTTTCAAGTAACTAGAATGGTGGATTAACAAAACAACTACAATAAATATTACTGTAGGGTACTTCTAATCTCAAAAAAGTCTTATTACATGATAAATTATGAAGTAATCCACAATCAATTTCAGTTTGTGAGGCCTCTAACCCCAAAAGCCCCAAATTTTCATCAAAAAGCCCTAAAATCAAAGGTTTCTCCAATCTCACACTTCCACAGACTTCTGGAATCAATTGGCTGTTGTTTCACCTTTATATAGACAACATAAAACTATAAAAATCATAAAATATACCCCTCCAATGGGTAGATCTCTCCAACCCTCACCCTACCTAGCCTCTTCACTAGGCTTCCCAAACAAACAATGGTGATCACCTCTCTTAAACCCTGTTATCTACACATTTAGTTGTTAGGAAATATAATACATGACATTTTATAGCCATTACATGAGAAGTAGAGTCATATCATTCATGGAATGACCATAATATTAAAATTTGTCAAAACTGTTAAGGAAAAAGTGATAAAATTCTAGGACAGTCAGCAATAAACCAATTTTACAATCTAATAGAGTCTTCAAAGAATTCATAGAGGTATTCAATGTTTAAATAAATTCACTACAAATTTATCATATGAATTATACCAAATAAAACCCTCACAAGTTCATAAAAAATCAGGAAATGGCTTCAAAATCTGAGTTTTATTACTCTTCCAGATGTTGTCCGTACACCAGGCCTTCACCATTTCATAAAATGCATTAAAATGACTTTATAAACCTTCCTATATGAATGTTAAACCAACTTATGGTTGGTTACATTGTTTATTTAACACAAAAACACTTAAAACTAGTTTCCCACCAAATTCTTCCTAACCATTGCCTTTTTGAAATTTTGAATTTGCACTTTGGAAAATGCATTACAACTTTGACAAAAACATTAAAAACAAAAGGATTTTCATCCTTTATTACATTTCAAATGAAATTAAACCTTCCTAAATCCATTTTTGGGTATTTTGACCCAATATCCAACATTTTACAACTTTCAAGACAATTTGACAACTTTTGCATTTTTTTAGTTTCAAAAGCCATTATTGGCTTTAGGATCTCATAATTTATTTTATTGAATTTTTTTTATGTTGGAACCTCCTTCTTGGTCTCAAAGGTCTTCAAATTTGAATTTGTTTGCCTTGGTACACCTGCACCATACTCCCCATGAATAAAAGTCTTCTTATCCCAAGAAGTCATCCATGCCTTGCCTTTATGTTTGCTTGCTTGCATCTGATTCTTAGGAACTAGATAGTCCCCAAATGTGACCCATTTACTCCTATGAACACCTGCATTCATACACCAATCATTAGAAACAAAAAATTTATGATTTGGCTGCCCCAAACGAATCGTACTCATGGCTGATATTTGCTTCATGGCTGCCCCTTTTCCTCTATCTCAAGGCATCTGCATTTTCTCCAACTTGTTGTCCTTCCTTTGTCTAATGATAGGACACTTGACTATACCAACTTGTACATGATCAAGATTCCAAAGTCCTTTATGAAATGGACTATCATAGTGCTCAAAATCTGCACTTTTCTTACCCTGCTCTTTGACCGAAAACTCATTGCCAAAGCACATTATAGTTTTGTCTCTTGCCTTCCCCATCAATGGGCTCAATTTGTACTTCCTTCCACCCTTATTAATTACATAGGTGTTTTGATACCCATCATGTATAATCCTTCTAGATTATTGCCAAGGTCTGCCCAAAATCAAATGACCACAACTCATATCGATTACATCACACAAAATACTATCAACATATTGACCAATGGAGAAATTAATGACTACCTGATCCTTTACCAATATATTCTGACCTTCACTAACCCATGTAGAAAAATATGGATTAGGATGTGCAAGGGTATGTAAATTTAACTTTTTGACTACTTCATAAGTAAACAAATTGTGACAAGCCCCTGAATCAACAATCAAATTGCATACCTTGCCATGGATCTTACAATTTGTCTTGAAGATCCTTTCTTGCTGTGATAGTTGTACTTTCCCCATGAGTAACAACTCTCCTTCCTCTGGTGGTATCATGATTTCTTCTTCTTGTTCTTCCTTTTTGTCTTCTTGTGTCAAATTAACCCTCCTTTCCTTCTTATCCTTATTCCATTTAGGACATTTGAATGATGGGTGCCCTGGTTCATTACAATTGTAGCATCTAAATGTGCCTCTTCCTTGACCAAATCCTCTTCCTCCTCTCTGATTGTATCCACCCCTTGAATTTGAAAATGATTCCTTGCCCTTGTCCTCATTGCTTTGTCCTTGACCTCTTCCACTTCTTCCTCTATTTGAGTTACCTCCTATTCCTAACCTTTCTTGTCTCCTCTTCACCTTTTCTTCTGCTCTAATAGCCAATTGAAAACATTCACCAATGGTCCTTGGCACTTGTAGACCAATCTCATCTTGCAAATGATACTTCAAGCCATTGACATATCTGGCTACCTTCTCATCTTCTTCCTCATATCATCCTCTAATACTCAATTTATGAAATTGTTCAGTATAAGACATTACATCCATGTCTTTTTGTTTCAAATTTTGTCTCATCCTCTTCACATGTATGCTATAATCTAAAGGCAAGAATTGTTCTTTGATCAGATTCTTCATCCTCGCCCACTGTGTGCTTCTTGTCAAACCCCTAGACATTCTATCATTTTGTAAATTTGTCCACCAAGTCAAAGCAGTACTTCTGAGTTTTGTTTTGGCAAACCTTACCCTCTTATCATCCTCCATCTCTTCATACTCAAAGTAGTTCTCCAAGGCATCAAACCAGCCCAACACTTCCCCACTATCCATCTTTCCCTGATAGATAGGTACATCCACATGTCCTTTCCCTATATTGTTTTGTACTACCTTCAAAATTCTAACCAACCTCCTCTCCTCAGGGTCCACTTCATCTTTAACCCTCCTACGCTCTGGTCTTTCTGGTTGGTCTTCTCCATCATCTCCATTTTGTTCTTCCCAATTAGGTTCTTCCCTCCTATTGTCCATTCTTTCTTTATCATATTGCTCTATCCTTGCTTGCATACTATCTTTCTCTCTTCTCCATGCTCTTTCCTCCATTACCTTTCTCTATTCTCTTTCTCTTCTTTCCCTCTCCAAGGTTTCTTTCAACTCTTCAATTTCCTTAACCAATTGGTTTTTAGGTGCCATCACTCCTTCCTACTTCCTACCTAGACCTTTCTTTCTCTGATACCACTTTGATGCAGAATTGGTAGAGGTATGTTGGTATAAGACAATGCCCAAATAGGTATATATGAATTTGTAAAATATAAGGGAAATTCAAGGTAGGAAATGATAGATCCCCTTAAGCCTACAAACACCCTAAATGGCTCAAATGGACCAAATATGGATCAAGACTTCACCTAAGGAAAATGATGACTTAGAATATTTTCTTAGGTCTCATATAACAAGATACAACTTGTTTTAGTCTTCTATTCAATACCCAAATGCTCAAACTCCAAAATTGCTCCTTCTAGGCCTAGAATCTCGACTAGTGTAGCAGCGAGAGAAATTTGATGATAACTCCAAAAAATTACAAAACACTAGAAAAATAAAATGGATATTTGGATACCCTTTTGGATTTTCTATAACATACTCAGAGCCTTTAGCAAGTTGTTTTCGAACATATCTGTTGTTTTTAGACTGTCCTTCGTTTTCAAGCAACTAGAATGGTGGATTAACAAAGAAACTACAAGAAATATTACTGTTGGGTACTTATAACCTCAAAAAAATCTTAGAACATGATAAATAATGAAGGAATCCACAATCAATTTCAGTTTGTGAGGCCTCTAACCCCCAAAGCCCCTAATTTTCATCAAAAAGCCCTAAAATCAAGGGTTTCCCCAATCTCACACTTCCACACACTTCGGGAATTGATTGGATATTTTTTAACCTTTATATAGACAACATAAAACTATACAAATCATAAAATATACCCCTCCAATAGGTAGATCTCTCCAACCCTCACCCTACCTAGCCTCTTCACTAGGCTTTCCAAGCAAACAATGGTGATCACCTCTCTTAAACCCTGTTATTTGCACATTTAGTTGTTAGGAAATATAATAAATGTAATTTTATAGCCACTCCATGATAATCAAAGTCATATCATTCATGGAATGACCATAATATTAAAATTTGTCAAAACTGTTAAGGAAAAAGTGACAAAATTCTGGGACAGTCAGCAATAAACCAATTTTATAATCTAATAGTGACTTCAAAGAATTCATAGAGGTATTAAATGTTGAAATAAATTCACTACAAATGTATCATATGAATTATACCAAATAAAACCATCACAAGTTCATAAAAAATCAGGAAATGGCTTCAAAAACTGAGTTTTATTACTCTTCCAGATACTATCCGTACACCAGGCCTTCACCATTTTATACAATGCATTAAAATGACTTTATAAACCTTCCTCTATGACTGTTATCAATGTCCATCAACACTTCTTCTCTAGGAGAGATACGATGTATGGAAGGTAAAGAGACATCTAGGAATGTGTTTATGATATCATCCTCTTTCTTTAAGATATTCTTATGGGAGAGGGACATTTTAGGAGAAAGATCAACATCAATTTTCAAAACTTCATCCTTAAGAGGAAGAGTTGTAAAAGGAGTGTTAATAATCTTTTCTTTCACCAAAGTATTATCATGAATAAGAGAAGATTAGGAGAGGAATTATCATGGTTCATTAGGCTATCATTTATAAAAGGTAAAGCTTGATAAAGAGAATTTCCCAACACATCAACTTCTTTAATCACAAAATCTTCTTCATAAATAGGATTGATAGAATGTAAAGGTTCATAAAGAAGATTGTCATGCATGACAATATCCTTGTGAGTTGTTGGATTTTTAGAGGATGATTAAGAGTGAAGGATGATGTCATCAAGAGTCTCATCCATCACCTCAAGGTCATCACTACTAAATACATTACACATTAAATGTTTATTAACCTTTGGCAAAAGGATGGTTTAGAAGGCTTAGCATAAAGGAAACCATCAAGAGCCTCCTCAAGTTCTTCTCTACTATATATTTATTCAAAAGGATAGTCATTATAAGCAAATAGATTTTCAAAAGCACGATAATCTTGCACACCGTAATTTGACATTTTGAAAAGAAATGCTAAATATAGCAATGAAATGAACTATAGCACAAAAAATGCATAAATAAGATTTTTTTGTGTTTTTTTATTTAATTTTTAATTTTTATTATCTTTTGTATTTTTATTTAAAGAAAAACTATGAAATGAATTACTCTAAATATAAAACATACTTGAAAAATTATGCAATTCACAAGAATTTAAAAAAAATAAATTAATTGGAAATTGAATTTGCAAATGAAAATTTGAATTTGAAATTTGAAAATACCTAGATCTAAAATAATTAATCCAAATTTTAGCAACCCACAAGCTCAATTTTAAATTTATAAATTTAATTAGAACTTAAACTTGTAAATGAAAATTCGAATTTGAAATTTGAAAATACCTAGATCTTAATAATTAATCCAAATTTTAGCAACCCACAAGCTCAATTTTAAATTTAATAATTTAATTAGAAATTGAAATTGTAAATGAAAATTTGAATTTGAAATTTGAAAACACTGAGATCTTAAATAATTAATCCAAATTTTAGCAACCCACAAGATACTTTTTAAATTTAAAAATTTAATTGGAAATTGAACTTGTAAATGAAAATTTGAATTTGAATTTTGAAAACACCCAGATCTAAAATAATTCCAAATTTTAGCAACTCACAAGCTCAATTTTAAATTTAAAAATTTAATTGGAAATTGAACTTGTAAATGAAAATTTGAATTTGAAATTTGAAAAATCATGCACTAAGGGAGGCAAATTGGAATTTAAAATTTTGAACTTTGAAACTTTATGCAACCCCCTAGGAAATTTAAATTTAAAATTAGGGCATTGCTAAAATAACCTCTTAATTTAAATTTAAAATTACCCACTAGGAGATTTGAATTTAAAAATTTTAAATTACCCAAATAGAAATTTAAATTTAAAATTAGGGCTTTGTGAAAATAACCTCTTAATTTTAAAATTTAAATTTAAAATTAAATACAAGGAAATTTAAATTTAAAAAATTAGGGCCTTGTGAAAAGGACGCTTCTATTCTAGCTCCAAAATGATAGTACAGATTGACTAACACGTTGCACATTTTACACTGTCGATTTTGCAATTAACGGCTGTGATTGACTAACTTGTCGCTAACATGTTGTACGAAAGGTCTGTTTTGGAGCCAGAATAGACCCAGCCTTGTGAAAGAACCTCTTAATTTTAAAATTTAAATTTAAAATTAGATCCAAGGTTTTAATTTGAAAGTGAAATAATTAGTCCAAGATTGGGAAATGCACAAGGTTAACTAAATTTAAAAATTAGGGCTCTTTTAATTAACCACTTAATTTTAAAATTTAAATTTAAAATTTGATCCAAGATTGCAATTTTTAATTTGAGGCAGCTCTAAAATGATAAATTCAAAATTTAAACAACCCACAAGCTTAATTTTAAATATAAAAATTAGGGTTTTTTAAATTAACCACTTAATTTTGAAATTTGACTTGTAAGTGAAAATTTGAATTTTGAATTTGAAAAAGACTCATATCTAAAATAACTAGCTTATATATATATATATATATATATATATATACACGCCGAGAGATATCCTTCTTGAGGTGGCTATTTAATTTTAGGGTATAAAATTGATTAAAATAGGCGCCTCAAGAAGGATATCTCTCAGCATATTATATATATAATATTAATATATATAAGCTAGTAGTAGTCGCGATGCAACATGGAAAATATTAAATAAGTTAATATGTGATTATTATATTGTTTTATTAAATATAGTTATATTAATATATAATAATACTATTATATTTATATGTATTATAATTATACCTAACCATAATTTTAGTTAGGGTTTAGGGTTAGCATTAGGATTATAATTTGGGTTTAGGGTTAGGTTTAGTATTAGGGATAGGTTTTGGGTTATAGTTAGGTTTAATTTTTAGGGTTAGTGTTAGGGTTAAGGATTATTTCTAAGGTTAGCAGTTAGGGTTTGGCTAGGTTAGGGTTAGAATTATGGTAAGGGGTATGATCATGATTAGAGTTATGGTTTATGGTTATGATAAGGATTATGATTAGGGTTATCATTTATATCATGGTTGGGATTAGGGTTAGGATCATGGTTAGGTTTAGGGTTTAGGGTTATGGTTAGGATTATGGCTAGGATTTATGTCATGGTTAAGGTTAGGGTTAGGTTTAACATCATGGTTAGGGTTGGGTTGAGGTTTTGGGTTATGGATAGGGTTAAGGTTTTGGTTTTGTGTTAGGGTTAGGGTTAGGGTTTAAGGCTAGGCTAAATATTTTGGTTAGGGTTATGCTCAGGATTAGGTTTTTGATAGGAGATGTAGTTTGATTTAGGGTCATTATTAGGTTAAGCGTAGGGTTGGGTTTAAGATTTTAGTTAGATATAGTATTAGAGATAGAATTATAGTTATCGTAGGTTTAAGCTCAGGATTAGAGTTAGGGTTAGTGTAAGGGTTAGAATGATAATTATGATTATACTACAATTAAAGTTATTAGGGTTGTGATTGGGATTATGGTTATAGTTAAGATTATGATTATTATGAGGGCCAGTGTTAAGATTAATGATTAGGGTTAGGATTATAGTTAGGGTTATGGCTAAGGTTAAGGTCTATATCATGGCTAGGGATAGGGTTAACATCATGGTTATGGTTAGGGTTTAGGATTAGGATTAGTAATTATTATGAACATTTACATCATTATTGAATGTAGTTTTAGGTTTAGGGTTAGGGCTACAATTATGGTTAGGGTTAGATTTTGGAGTCAGGGCTTAGGATTATGATTAGGGTTAGGGTTAGGGTCAGGGTTAGGGTTTTGGTTAGAATTTAGGGTTAGGATTAGTATTATGGCTATGATTACGAATAGAGATATGGTTTATGGTTATGGTAAGGGTTATGGTTAATGTTATGGTTTATATCATGGTTGGGATTAGGGTTAGAATCATGGTTCAGTTTAGGGTTTAGGGTTATTGTTAGGATTATGGATAGGATGAGGATTTACATAATGGTTAAGATTAGGGTTAGATTATTGTTAGGATTATGGTTTGGGCTTACATAATGGTTAGGGTTAGGATTTTAATCATGGTTAGGGTTCTATTACGATGAAGATTATTAGGGTTATGATGGGAAATATGGTTATAGTTAGGATTGGGATTATTGTTCTAGAATTAGTGTTTAGTGGTTAGGGTTAGAATTATAGCTAGGGTTATGGCTATGATTAAGATTAGGGTTAGGATTATGGGTAGGGTGTACACCATTATTTGGGTTAGGATTAGGGTTAGGGTTTACATCATGGTTAGGGTTTAGGATTAGGATTAATATTATGGGTAGGGTTTACATCATGGTTAAAGAAAGTGGTAGGTTTAGGGTTTGGGTTACAATTTCATTTAGGGTCAAAATTATGGTCAGGGTTAAAGTTTAGGGTTTACTATTATGGTCAAGGATATGACTAGGGTTAGGATTTATGTCATGGTTAAGGTTAGGGTTAGGTTTAACATCATGGTTACGGTTAGGTTGAGGTTTTGGGTTATGGATAGGGTTAAGGTTTTGGTTTTCGATTAGGGTTAGGTTTTAGGGCTAGGCTAAGGATTTTAGTTAGGGTTATATCAGGATCAAGTTTTCGATTGAATATATAGTTTGGTTTAGGGTCATTATTAGGTTAGGCTTATGGTTGGGTTTAAGAGTGTAGTTAGTGATAGTATTAGGGATAGAATAATAGTTATGATAGGTTTTAGCTCAAGATAATAGTTAGGGTTAGTGTAGGGGTTAGAATGATAATTATGGTTATAAAAAGATTAAGATTATTATGATTATGATTGGAATTATGGTTATAGTTAAGATTAGGATTATAATTAGGGTTGGTGTTAGTCTTAAGCTTAATGGATAGGGTTAGGGTTTACATCATGGTAATGGTTAGGGTTTAGAGTTAGGATTAGTATTAAGGTGAGTGTTTACATCACAGTTGAATGTAGTGTTAGGTTTAGGGTTAGGGTTTTACATCATGGTTGAATGTACTACCACTTTAGGGTTAGAGTTACAATAATGTTTAGGGTTAGGTTTTAGAGTTAGGGCTTAGGATAATGGTTAGGATTAGGGTTTATATCATGCTTAGGGTTAGGGTTAGGGTTATGGTTTTGGTTAGCATTTAGGGTTAGGATTACTATTGTGATTAATGTTTACATCATGGTTAGAGGTAGCATTAGGTTTAGTGTTAAGGTTTAATTTTGTTTAGAGTTAGGATTATGGTTCAATCGGGTTTACCGTTATCAAGCTTCAATTTTCTATATGGTTACTCTTTATTTTATTTTAGGGTTCAATTTGCTATATGGTTACATTTTATTTTATTTTAGTGTTAGGATTTAAATTTGGTTTAGGGTTAGGCTTTAATTTGGTTTAGTGTCAAGGTTCAATATGATTTAATGTTAGGGTCTATTTTAATTTAGTGCTAGTTAGTTAGCATTTAATTTGGTTTAGTATTAGGGTTCAATATGGTTCAAGTTTAGGCTCAATTTTTGGTTTTAGAGTTCAATTTTGGAAAGCCAAATACTCTAAATCTTAGAGTAGATAATATTGATGATGATGGATGAGATTCTATTAGTTTAAACGTATGTAAATAATATTATATAAAGTGGGTGAGAAATAATATTTAAAGATGTTATCAAATTATATGTTTGTATTATTGTTCAATTTGGTTTAGTTTAATTAACTTTAGGGTTAGGTTTCATTTTATTTTAATGTTGGGCATAGAGGTCATTTGGGCTTACATTTTCTTTTTAGTTGAGATTGTTTGTATTACATTTATGCTTTAAAATAAAGGCTATTGTAATATTCACCAAATACAACCATCATAATTTCTGATTTACTAATTAAATAATAATACATTAAAAGATCCTATTTATTCATTTTTTGCATAGATTCAAAGATTAAGATAATATATTATTTTCTAACCCTATTTAAATCATCAATTTGATTTAGTTCTAAAGACTTCAGTGATTCACACATTCGATAAATGATATTCTTAATCAATAATAATCATGAAGGCCTTCATTAGCTTTAAAAATTAATTACCATATTTTTTGAGGAATAATTAGATTTTTTTTCAATATAGAGAATAAAAGACATAAATGTGATTATTTCATGTATCCAATTCTAATTAAAATAAATACAATCAATGTCCTTATCCTAGAAGCTCTCTCTCTCTCTCTCTCTCTCTCTCTCTCTCTCTCTCTCTATATATATATATATATATATATATATATATATATATATATATATATATATATATATATATATATATATATATATATATATATATATATATATATATATATATATATATATATATATATATATATATATATATATATATATATATATACTTCAAATAGGTTAATATTCATAGTCTACACATTAAGGATATTTATCTTTTATGCATGATAAGTAGGAAGTATTAAAGAGTACTGGCCTAAGAGATAGTCATAGAGAGATATGAACATAGGGAAAACAATAATCTACTATCCCAATATGCATAAATCAATTTCAAGAGGAATGATATTGACACAATTTATGAAGAATACAATGACATTGAACTTCGAAGAATTTCAATGAAAAATAGATGTATAGAAAACTATAATCTAGTAGACAAAATGCAGGTGATAAACCTATTTAATCAACCTTCAAATTTAAAATGATAGAGAGCCAACACTATGTCGAAGATGAAACGTTCCTTAAGGATAATATGAATCGTTTGCTAACTACTAAAAAAGTGACTTCACATAAGATCATGGGTTTAAGATCAATCACTTAATGAAACTCTATGAATGCTATAAATGCAATAGTTAAACATATTTGCATGATAGGCAAGAAACAAAATATTGATTGAATGGTGCATGCAAGATGAGAAACATATGTGTGGCATATGATGCTAATTAATAGAATGCGACAGAGAGAAGATGTCCTTACAAAATACAAGTGCAAATTGAATAAAATGGTGGTCCAAATAAAATAAAATAAGGTAAGCAATAAGCTAGACTTCAATGACTCATTGACACCCTCCCCGCAGCGAGTATGAAAACCCCACGAAAAATACTTACTTCCAACAGAGTATAGAGAAGACATGGTTGATAGAGTCTAGAATGTTCGCTTGAATAGAAAAATAGTAAAGCCTACTATATCAACTTAAAGACCCTGATAGGGTGGGAATGCCTATAAGATGATATCTATTTAATCATGGATGCATTTGTACCATGATAGTTTCTCCTTTAGAAAGTCGTAAGCCGTTACAATTGGACAGCCAAAATCTTTTAGTTTTCTTAGTTGCTATCGCTCTATATAACATCATCATTCACCTCCCCATCGTCAAAGCCAAAGTGCCTATCTATGATATAGCGATAACAAATTTTCCCCATTCTCCTTTGTTTTTGTAATGAAAATCTTTAATGTCCCATACTGGCAGATCATTTTCTCAGGCAAGAAAAAAGTGCTATGACTTCAAAGGTAGTTTCTAGATCCGAGGCTCGGTCGTCTTCTGGTATTTTTAAATTTCGCTGATGCATACCAAAAACACATTGTTAGATTGGCAATATGCCTAAAGGGAGAAAATTTTAAATTCAAACTCTTACAATGTGAACAAACTTATGGCTTAACAAAGAAAACAAAATCAAATTCCCCTTAGAGATCACAAATCGAAACTCTCAAACCTTAACTGAGCTTTCAAATTCTAAAATTGGAGCCAGGAACAAATAGAAATATCATACCATAGAGCGATAGTTACAGGTGTTATCTGTGTGTTATGTGTGCACATCAGTAACCATGTTGGAGAGTTGATTCGTGGGAGCGATCAGAGCATAATCTAAATAAATATTTTTCTGTCTGAAAGCCTTGTATTGATTCATTTACTTCACCACACATTCATTGAAAATGAAAAATAATGATGCTTTGATCATTGCTCGCTCTGAAGCGCTAAGAAATTGAATCAGAAAAAGGAATGACACCAACTGCCTCATAGAAATGCATGCGAAATGTGGAAGCATAAAACGACACATGAGAACTATTTTTGTGCAAAGAAAGATACTCATGAATGTCGTGGTGATTGAATATGCACAAAATAGACTTTGGAATGGATTTGGAAACTTACACGTGAATTCAAATGGTGAGAGAGCTATTGTGGCCGCCATTACCCTAGCAAACATGCATGCAGTAGATCTATTAAAATAATTTTAGAAGCTTTCAAACAAAGGGAATTCGAAAGCATGAAGTTTTAAAATAGAACATTGACATTTATTAAAGCATAGAGAAATCAAAAAAATTTCAAGGAAGTCTTTGACTCTACAATGAAATGATTCACAAAATATGCAGAAAAAGATTTTCTTCCACAACATCGATGTGCTTGAACTATTCCAAATCTAAAGTAATGGTTGGAAAGTGAAAAAATAAATCAAGGAATAATAGAACATAATGTTGTATAATTATCTCACAACATAAATAAGTTGGCAGTAAATATCTAGTATTGCGTCTATGGACCAGATTTCCATAGCGATTAGTTCGTTCACTTTGGCTAGCTTTTCCACAAGAATTGCTACATTTGTTCTTGAGTGGATATTGCGCTTTGCTAATACCCATTCCATGTTTTGAATCACTGGATGATTGCCCTTTGCTAACACCCATTCCATCTTTTCCGGATCTTACAATGGAATTCCTCAACATTGCTATCATCTGCCCCTCTAAAATAGGGAAAGGTGAATGACTCTTGCACTTTCATTCTCCTATCAACAAACTCTGCGAAACATATTGAACCATTATAATCTAGTCAAATTTAAAGATGTTAACGAAATAAAGAGGATGAATGGATGATGAAACTCGTAAATAGAAGGCCCATCTCAGGATAAGTGACAAATTTATTATATAATAGTAAAAAGGGTCATTGTTGTAGCCACCGATAGAACAACCATGTCCTCACCCGTTACGATTTCCAACACTGAGACAATGCTCAGATCACTCACATATACATCCTCCACCACTTCAGTGTATTAAGAGCCACCATTACCACTACCACCATACCTTATGCTACCACCACACCTCACTAGTGATATGAGTGATAGTTTCCACCATCGTCGATAGTGTCGCTACCTTACCTCATTTTGGTTGACCATGATTTGTAGTATTATTTCTTTCAATTAAATCTCATCTATTCATCCCTTGAATTTAGTCTCTCGTCAACTTCATATCCATAAAAGTTACAAATCCAAACCCTGCAATACATACATACTAAATAACAAATGTCTGACCGTTGATTATTGACAACCTACAATACATACACATAATAACCAATGAATCATAGAGACTACAAATAGAAAGAAAGAATAGGGTATAGCAAAAACTTGAAAAATAAGAAAGATATATGAGATTGTTCTGATCAATTTACTATATTCTATAGTAATAATAATTTGTAACCTAAAAATAAGCATCGAGACATAGTTGCAATCTTGGACATAGGTAGTGAACTCATCTACATTCTTTCCTTGAACTGCCTTCTTGTTTGGAAATGGGGATCCACGACATATTTAGATTGGGATTTGTGTGAGGCAAAGAAACCAAGCATTACAGTAGAAGATGGAGTAACAAATAATAAAGACGAGAGCTTCAGCTTAAAACGGTATGTACTCTCCCGCTTCGACTAGGGTTGAGATGATACAGTGAAATGGAATGGACAGAAGGATATATATTAATGAAAGAAGATCAAACACCTCACCACTTGCAAAAGTTCAAATCAAATGCTTTACTACATCTTGTGAGCCGTTACACTTAACCCCACCATGCCAAGCAGTTATGTAACTGTCCGGAATTCCAACCATTTCTTTTTTATTTCATGGATGTTTTGACTGTATAGAATGCCTCTCAACGTAAAGAACATCTTTTAGCGTAATTAATTCAAATTAAGAAATTCACAAGCTCAATGCCTCTCAACGTAAAGAACACCTCTCAGCATAATTAATTCAAATTAAGCAATTCACAAGTTCAATTAAAAATAAAAAATTAGGGTTTTGTTGAATTTAACCTCTAAATTTTAAAATTTGCAAGGAAATTAAACTTGTAAATAAAAAACTGAATTTTAAATTGCATACATACTAAGATCTAAGAACATAAATCAGAATTAAAGGTGTAAGGAGAAAAAATATTGTTTCCACTCTAAGAAGGACGAAAACCACTTATTTTTACTTAGGGGCCAATTACATTCAAAAGAGGGTTAGAATGCAATAGATTCAGTCACAAATAAGCAAGGATTAAGACTGAATACTAATTGAAAAAAACAAATGAATTTATTTAACCTCTTTTGTGAGTTGAAATGCTGAAATTAGGGAAAAGTGCTAGAAATGAAGGTAAACAAAATATGAAAAATAGTGAGCTATAGATGCGGGATTTTCATGTGCACCTGTATCTGAGCACTATATATGCATATTCAAATTTGATCCTTGAAAAAATGTTGGGACCATGGTGATGGTCGCCCTGGTCCATCGAATTTTTTGCACATCGAAGAGGGTTGATTCGTCTATGCAAATAAAGCTTATTATGAAGATGAGAGCTCCATACCTATTTCTTGCACATAGAAAATAAGGGAAATAGGTTGGGAATAGGGGCTTGTCTAAGTCAAACCCCGATTTAGGAATTAACCTTTATTGAAATATTGCAAATACTGAAATAAATAATGGAAATATATACCTCATATCTGCAATGATTGCTAATGATGTTTTGCTTCTTGAATGGAATCACATATGCTATATGAAATGGCATGAACATAAAAAAATCTTAATCACACACACATGCTTGCAAATGAATGATACAATGATGCTCCACAATTGATGAATGAAGAATATGCATCCTTGAAGACCTCTAGAAATGCTTGATGATGAATACTTTAATTCTTGAATGCTCAATTGCTTGGCTATAATTCTCCCAATACTTGTCTTATGTTCAAATAAGAGGCAAAAACCTCCTTATATACTTGCTCATCATCAAACATGTTAATTTTTTACGTCTAGGCTGACATGGGGAAAGGTTTCCCACTAAAATTTGAGATAGGGCCAAGGGTTTAAATTAAGGCCTAATTGAGAAGGACCATGGTATGGTGCCATGGTCTTGGAGAGTACCAAGGTGCAATACCCTAGTCCTATCCCAATTTAGGGCAAAGAAAAGGGGTCCAAACAAGGTAAAATGTGATATTGATGCCATTATTGCATGGTACAAGCATGAATGAGTCCTGGTCAAGCATAGGGATGCAAATACTAAAGTCAGAGACCCAAATGTGGCCTAAATGTCAAAGGGTGCAATTTTAAGATGCTATAGGTAGATTTAGCCTATAGACAACTTTGCCAATCTTTTGCACTGCCTCAAAAGGTCCATCCCACCTTCTAATCATGGAGCTGCTCAAGCCCTTAGGAGTCTTGAAATAGTTTGGATCCAACCTCAGCAGAACCCAATCACCTACGTTGAACTCAACCAAACGACAAGCTTCATTAGCATACTTCTTCATCCGATTGGCCACCTTGGTGAGATGATACCAAGGCAAGTCCATTTTCTTAGTAAACTACTTGACAAAATCCATAGCTTCCTAATTTGGACAACGATGTCCACTTAGAATGTTGTGTGGTGCAAGTGGTTGTTGACTCGTGGCCAACTCAAACGGAGAGAGTTGACTTGAGCTAGACTTCTACATATTATAGATGTACTGAGCCATGCCTAGTAGCTTCAGCCAATTGGTCGGATTCATATTCACAAAATGGTGCAAGTAGTCTTCATAAATGAAATTGATCCTTTCGGTCTATCCATCAGTCTGAGGATGGTAGCTCGTGTAAATGAGGAGTTTTGTTCCAACCAGCGGAAACAACTAGGAGTTCAAAAATAGGATGTAAATCTTGGATCATATTATCAAATACAATATTGAGTGGTATTCCCTAATACTTCACATGATTCTTGAAGAAAAGTTTGGTGATGACCTCTGTAGTGCAAGGTGACTTGCAATATGAAACAAAGTTTGTATACTTATAAAACCGATCAACCACCATAATACTTGAGAATCCATTCACTTCTGGCTACTGAGTAATGAATTTCATGCTTACACTTGCACATAGATGCACTAGAACAAGAAGCAACTCAAGAAGACTAGTTCGGAGTTGGGTCACCATTTTATCTTGTTGGCAAGTAATGCAGGTGAACATATAGGACTCAACATCCTCCCTCATATTCAACCAATAACACCCTCACTCCAATAAGGATAATGTCCACTTTTGCCCATGCTAGCCCACCCAAGGCAAGTCATGACACTCTACCAATAATTCCCTCCGAAGCTCTTTCCATCTTGGCACATAAAATTTGTTATCCATGAAGTAGAGAGCCTCATACTATAGATAGAATCAATGAGTGTGTCTACATCACTTGGAAGATGATTTGATTAGCCTGTGAATCATTCTCAATACCTTCCTTGATATGCTCTAGAACATGCTCTGCCAATCCAGCTTGGGATGAATATTGGATGACATGAAGCTGAGTCTTGTAGCTCAATGCATCGACAACCATATTATGTTGTCATGGATTGTAAACAAGATCAAATTCAAACTGTGCCAATTATTCTTGTCACCTAGCCTCCTTCGGAGTCAACTTAGCTTTAGTCTTGAAGCACGTCAAACTCACATTGTCAGTCTTGACCAAAAAGTGAGTTCCCAACAAGTAATGCCTCCAAACCCTCAAGAAATGCACAATCGTTGTCATCTCCTTTTCATTGGTAGAATAATTATGCTTCTTGACATTCAAATACTGGGACTCAAAATATAGTAGATTCCCATTCTACATTAGAACTCCACCAATGGCGAAATCTGAAGCATCCATCTGGAATTCAAAAGATTCACCAAACTTTGAAAATACCAAGACGGGCTTGTCTACTAGAATTTGTTTGAGTATCTCAAAGTCTTCGTATTCCTTCTTTCCCCACTTCTAACCATGATCCTTTTTTAATAGGTCAGTTAGGAGACTTGCAATCTTGGAGTAGCCAACAAAAAACTTTTGATAGTAATTTGCTAGACCAAGGAACTAGCGCAATTCATGAACATTTCACAAGGGCTCCCACTCCTAAATCACATGTAGATTCTCAAGATATGGCTTCATTAAGCCATGACCAATGATATGACTGAAGAACTACAACTTAGTCTAGGCAAAAGAAAACTTTTCCTTCTTCACATACAATGAATACTGCCTCGGTAACTCAGAGAACTCTTCTAAATACCTACAATGCTCTTCCATAGAGTTGTTATAAACCAGGATGTCATCAAGATAAACAACAATGCATCAGTCTAGCAGACTGAAAAAGACATCATTCATAAGAGTATTGAATGTTGTAGGGGCATTTGCTAGCCCAAAATACATCACAAGATACTCATATGATCTGTATCGACTTGTAATGGCAGACTTTTCCTTATCCTCGACAACAATTTAGACCTTGTAGTAGCATTGGCACAAATCCATCTTCATAAAATATCTTGCCTCAGTTAAGTAGTCAAAACAATTTACTATGAGGGAGAGAAATACTTATTCTTTATAGTGAGCTTGTTAAGTGCTCTATAATTCACACATTGGCATAAGGAACCATCTTTGTTTCTTTGGAAGAGAACTAGAACCACATAAAGAGAATGAGAGGGATGAAGATATTTCACCTTGGTGAGCTCCACCAACAACTTCTTCAATTCTTACTTTTCCAAACCTAAGAATATATAAGGTGGATAGGCAGGAGGGTGGGTTGTAGGCTCTAGTTCTATTCTATGATGAACATGACAATGATGAGGAAGCTATTATGGCAGCTTCTCAAGTAGCACATCTTGGTAAGCCTCAATTACATCCTTCACCACTTCAAGGTCAAAAGGCTTATCTTGTCCTTCATCATCCCACTCACCCAACAGAGAAAACATGTAAAGACCATTTGAGACTTTGCGAGCAGTGCGACCTAGACTCAAGGCACTCAAAATTTGATTTGGTTGATCTACTTTCATAGTAGGAACCATACTAGACCTAGATGGGTCTAAGAAAATAACACAAGCTAGTATGGTGCAAGAACAACATATGGATACCATATGAATTCTTGACCAAGAATTAAATCAAAGTCTAACATATGGATACCAGATGAATTCTTGCCCAAGAATTAAATCAAAGTCTGACATTTAAATGGAAACCAAATTGATTGAGCCTTGCCACACACCAACCCGCATTGAAACATCATGCACATCTCCCATGCATTTCTAAGTAGGACCATTTACAGATTTGAAAGATTGCGTACCCTCCTTTATAGGTAGCTTCAACGACTTCTATTTTTAGGTGAAAACATAATTGTGAGTCGCTCTAGTATCCACCATTGTGACCACCTTTGAGGAGCCAAAGAACGACTCCACGAAGGAAAGTTCATTACAATAAATGGAATCTTGAGCAACACTTCCAAAAGGTGCCTCATAGACTCCATTCAGCATATGAAGGATTCCAACTTTTGGCATGGTCGAATCTTGTGTGACTGCAAAATTCACCCTCTGTCTTTCTGGACATTCCCTAGCCCAATGATTAGTTCAGCCACATACAAAACATTTATTTCATTCTCCTTCTTCTCCTTTAGCATAGGGCAATCTAACTTCTAAGAAGGAGGATTTGGCTTCTTGACACCATTAGACTTGCTCTTCTTGAAATAAGGAGCATTGTGGTGATCCTAGTTCTTGGGGTGAAAATTCTTGTGCTTCTTTATGCCATCTAAATTTGATCCACCAAACCCCTTTATGATGTCCCCCTTCTAATCAAGAAGGCGCTCTATAATAGAGATAGCCTGTGCCAATGTTTGCACATTTTAGCAATGCAACTCAATCTGTGCCCACTGCTACAGATTCTGTATGAAGAGATAAAGCTTCTCTAAATTAGAAAGATTAGGGGCCTCAAGATCAAGCATTTGAAAAGTATGAACATAGTCTCTAATTTTTCCAGTATGCATCAGCTCATCAAATCGGCCTCGAACCACCCAATCCAAGTTCCCAGGTCAAAAGTGCAATTGGAGTGCAACCTTGAGATCTTGCTAAGATTTGACTTTTGTGATTGCCTTCTGACCAGCTTTGTCAGTAGTGCACACTCTTCAGTAGAGTTTTGCACCTTCTATGAGGAGTGTGACCGACTTCTTGAGCTGAGCTTCATCAAATAAGTTGGGAAGGTTTGAGAATATTTCCTCAATGTCCTAAAGGAATTTTTTTTTTTTTTTGATAAAAGTGGATAGAACCACTGAACTATATTAAATTTTAAAAAGTTTTTTTACAGTGTCTGGTTCAAAAAGCACTGAAGGGAAAGAACCAGTAAGAAAACCCTTCAGTATTGCTTAAGTAACACAAGCCTATTCTACCCAATACCAAATGCCCATTGGCATAGTACATCAAAAAACCCATCCCACTTACATAAGCCGCATTAGATATAAAGGAAGCTGCCAATGGAAGCATATATAAGGAAGATTAAAGTATGATCACCGAAGGATGCATATCCATTGCTACCAAAAAACAATAGTCTGAACCACCCCTGTCTATGAAACACAATTCTCCAAACCACTAGTTAGAATGATACCACATAGCAGAAATGAAACCATAATCAGAGACCCTATCAAAATAAACATTGTGATCAAGCATAGCAGAACCCACACCAAATAAGGAGGTTGATGAAGACTACAACTATGCCCTTCTTTACTTCAAATATTCCAAAACTGAGGAAGGGATCTCATCCACACTTACCTCCCGCATATTAGCTTCATTGTCAATGGCTAAGTTAGCCAAGAAATCTGCAATCTTATTGACTTCCCTATAACAGTGGGAAATAAAAAAGGAATCAAAAAAATCTAATTTTTGCAAAATATGATCAAGTATATATTGTAATTGCCAACAATTCGACTTCTTTTTCATGACACTTTGAGTAATAACCATAGAATCACCCTCAATTATCAAGTCCTTAATTCCCAAAGATATAGCCATATCCAAACCAAAGGACAAAGCAAAGAATTCTACACAATTGTTAGACTTGAAACCAATCGCATGACAACAAGCCTAAACAAATCTTACCTTATGATCATAAATTACCATACCTGCCCCTACTAGGCTAGGGTTCCCACGAGAAGCACCATCAAAATTCAATTTAAAGTGCCCTTGCGGAGGAGGTTTCCAGCAAGCAAAATTTCTCTTACTTATAGCTTTAATCTTATTTAAAATAGATCCATGAGAAGGTAAGACTGATAACATTCTCCAAACTCGAGTTACCCTACCATCCCAATGAGAAAAAGAGGTAAGTGTTTCCAAATTCTTATAGATAAAAGACAAAGCAATTTTAGAGATGGAAGATTCAATCCTCAATAAAACCTCAGCCAAGGAAGAACTTGTTTGTTTAAAAATCCTATTATTACGCTCTAACCAAATATTCCAAATCACAATAGATGGAGAAATAATCCAAAGACATGCATAGAAAGATGAAGAAAATAGGAGAGGCTAGGCTCTAAAGTGGGAAAGGAGATCCTTACCAATAACAAAGGATAGATTAAGCTTTTCAAACAACCACTGCCAGCAAGCATAGGCAAAATCACAGTGAAGAAACAAGTGTTCCGAGGATTCTAAATTTTTATTACAAAAGACACAAGAAAATACTGCCATAATACCCAACCTGTCCAACCTCATTCCTGTAAGGACCCTGTCCTGCACTGCTAACCAAGCAAAAGCACCAGCCTTTGGGAGGCAAGCCATATGCCAAAACAACTTGTATGGCCAAGTAGATAAATCTTTAGCAACCAAGAGAGAATTATAGCCATCCTCAACTGTGTACTTACTTGAGATATTCCTTGTCCAGATAAGCTCATCGTCGGCATTAGAAAGAATTATTACTCTCTCCCCCAACATCTTTTCATATTCCAATTTCACATTTTGATCAATATCTAAAAACTCAATTGATTTCCATTTTGCCACCTTAAGATTCCCACTATACTCAATTTCAAAATAATCAGCCACAAAGACACCCCAAAGGGAAGAAAGAGTGGAAATTAAAGGAGACCAATCCCTTGAGTTCACCAAAGGGGGATCTCCATTCCAAACTTCCTCCCAAAACCTAACCTTTCTACCATTATGAACAATCCATGAGAGATGAGGCAAAATCACTGATCTACACTTACATAGAAAATTCCAAATAGCTGAACCAGATGGTAAATTAGAAACTTGAAAAACATACTCTCTTGGTCCGTTATTTAAATATTTAACAAACATAATTTGTGCCCAAAAGGAGAATGGTCTCTCATACAATTTCCAAACCAACTTAGCACCTAAGGCTAAATTCTGACTTTCCAGACTCCTAATGCCTGTGCCCACAAGGTTTTTAGGCAAACAAACTTTATCCCATGCTACCAGAGGGAGTTTCTTCTTACGTTCTTTATTATTACTCCAAAGGAAGGACCTAAGAGTATCTTGCAAACTAACAAGAACCGCTTTCGAAGACTGCAAAACAAACATGAGATAAATAGGAATAGCATTTAGGACAGACTTAATAAGAACAATCTTACCAGCCAAAGATAACCATCTATGATTCCAGGATAGGATCCTTCTAGAGATAACTGAAATGATATTATCCCAAAACTCAACTCTATCCTTCTTAATGAAGAAAGGTATACCAAGATAAGAACAAGGAAGATTTCCAGATGCAAATCCCCAAAAAATCTTCAATCTATCTTGAACCAATTATGAAGCATGAAGGAAAAAAAATCTTTGACTTATCAACATTGACTCTCTAACCAGAAAAGGATATTCTGTATTATCCCCTTTATCACTCTTGCCTCACCCAAAGAGGCCTGACCAAATAACAAGGTATCATCTGCAAACAAGCAATTTGAAATGATTTGTGGAACATTATGAATCCTAATTCCCTTCCAAAGCCCTCCTAGCTTAGCGGCTCTTATAGCCCAATTGAAAGTTTCAGCTAGAAGAATGAACAAGAAAGGAAACAGGGGATCCCCCTGCCTCAAACCCCTAGAAGAGGAGAAAAAACCACAAGGGGAGCCATTAATTAGAATCAAGAATCTTGCAGAAGAAATACAAGCACGAATCCATTTGACCCATGCCTTGGAAAAGCCCAATATAAGTAGAACAACACACAACGCCCCCCATTCTACTCTATCATATGCTTTCATCATATCTAATTTGAGGATCATGGTGAGGATTCTTTGAGTAGAAATAGAATGTAGAACCTCATGCGCCACTATAGCTCCTTCTGTCGTCTCCCTTCCTAGAACAAAACCACCTTGTTCTAAAGAAATGATCCTAGGCATAATTTTAGCCAACCTTAAAGAAATAGCCTTGGTAAAAATCTTATACAAAGTATTACATAAGCAATAGAGAGAAAATCATAAAATGTCTTGGTAACCTCTTTTTTAGGAATAATTGCAATCATTGTAGTATTAAGCTCTTTCAAAACAGACCTATTCCTTCTAGCTTCCTCAAGGGCCAATAAAACATCATTTCCCACAAAATCCCAACATTTCTAAAAAAATAAAGGAGTAAATCCATCCGGTCCTGGAGCCTTATCAGGGTTCATTGCAAAAACAACATTCTTAACTTCATCCAAAGAAAAAGGAGACGTCAACATTTTATTATCTTCCGAAGATACCAAAGAAGGAATATTAGAAGAAATATTATTATGAAAATCTCCATGCTCCGAAGACAATAGTGACTTAAAAAACCTAACTGCCTCTGAAGCAATATCCTCTTGTTCTGTTAAAAGTCTTCCATTTGGACACTCAATACAGGATATCCTATTTCTACTTCTCTTAATTTTTGTTGAGTGAAATTTTTTTGTATTTCTATCACCATATGAAAGCCATATCTCCCTCGATTTCTGTCTCCAATAGATTTCTTCTCTGGACAAAACTTCTTAAAGCTCTGCTTTTAGCAATTTTAGTTCATGAAAAACAAGAGGCACCATACCATGTTCAATCACATGTGAATTAAGACATTCAATCATATCTTGAATCCTCCATTTTTCCTGAAAGATGTTCTTAAAATGCAATATATTCCATTCTCTAATATTAGATTTCAAAAATCTCAACTTCTTAGCAATCTAAAACATTCGGGATCCAGAGCAATAAGGAGCAGAACTCCACCATTTTTTGAGCAAAGGCAAAAAGGAATAATCTCTAAACCAAATAGGTTCAAATTTAAAAGGTGACTTAAAAGGAGCTTTATCTTCTAGAATTGATAGAGAAATTGGAAAATGATCAGACCCCGAAACTGGAAGAATAGAGGAAAAAAATTTGAACTCTGAATCAATCCAAACATCTGATAATAAAAACTAGTCTAACCTTTCTGCAATCTGAGAAAAATCTCTTCTCATATTTGTCCATGTGAAAATCCCATTCTGAAACTGACAATCAAAAAGACACATGTCCTTAATGAATATCCCAAAGTCTTCCATAATTTTTTTATTAGGAAGAATACCTCCTTTCTTTTCTCCCAAGTCAGTGATAGCATTAAAATCCCCCCCAAAGATTATAAAGGGACCATGCCTTAAAGGGGAGGAAATCCTCTTAAGTTCTCCCCATAATTTAGTCTTCCTTTGAATACTAGAAGGAGCATAAATATTAAAAAGCCAAAACTTAACCTTTGAAAGCTTGCTTTTAACTAAGGCCAACATCCATTTTACAATAGAAGCAACTAGCTCAACCTCAATGTTATAGTTATTCCAAAGCAATGTCAAACCCCCTGATGCACCACAAGCTAGAGAGGAGAGGAATTCCCACTTTCTCCAAGAAGGAAAAACCAAATCAACAGACTCCTTTGACAATTTTGTCTCTTGCAACATGAAAATATCACACTTAACTAAGTCCATATGGGACTTAATTAAGCACCTCTTGTTAGGGGCATTTAAGCCCCTAACATTCCAAGATATAATTCTCATTGCTCTCGAGGGGAGACCGAGGCTCCCCTCTTTCCTTTAGATGGAGAAGACTTTCCTTCTCCAAAACTACTTTGAAGATTACACTTCACAGCCCCTGACCTAGTCATAGGAGGACTAATAATAGACCTCTTACTCCTCTTTCCCTTAGGAGTACCACTTCCTTTCATAGTGTCACCAATAGAAACCGAATGCTTCCCTTTCCCAACACCAGGAGAAAGAGATAAAGTCTGTTGAATCCCATCATCAATTTCTAATTTAATCTTTCGATTCTTTGGTGGCCTACCAGGAGAAACCACAGATGAAGCCCTAATTAGAGTAGTTTGAACAATTGGTAAACTCTTACTTGACTTAGGAGAAGTCATGGCTAAATTATCTATGATGCCCACTTCTGATGAGGCAAAATATCAAAAGGGTTAGCAGATGTAGAAATAGGAAGGGTTGATTTAATTCCCCCCAAGTCATTCTCAATGGAACAGATAACCCTATTCGTAATGTACTCATCCATCTGATGCTCATGATCTTTAAAAAGATCATTTACTTGGTGAACCAAATTTTCATCTGGCACAATAACAAGAATGTCCCCCAACTGAATATTATTTCCTAAGGTGGCGTTATTATCCACAGCCACATCAACATGCTGCGAAGAATTAAACACCAATTCTTTGACTTGTTGAGCAAGTATAGCATCATCAGGAAACCCTAGAGAAGAAACCCCAACATTAGACTCTGAAACAACCCCATCATTCTTTGCAAAAATCTGACCAATCCCCTGGCAACTTTCTAAGTATTCTTTTGACTTCACAGGATAGACAAGATTCCCACCACCATCATTTAGTGACTTATCCAAGGAGTTCGAGGTAGTGAGATTTGGAAGTAGATCATCCACATTGTTGTCCCTCGAAACCATAATATTCTGGTGAGGTACTGTCTTATCCTTACTTGTAAAAAACCCTACAGACTCCAGATAGTGAGACACAACATAAACCTCTCGCTTCCCAACATCCCTCATAGCTTGGTTAACCTCAAAAGTAGCTGGAGGTTTCCCAGTGGAGCCATTAACTAATAGTTTATCCAGAAATGGATTATCGTTACTACCCAAGCAATGTTCTGCCTTATCCAGAATAGAGGATTTCAAAAAATCCATAAGCAAAGGAACATCCAATTGCAAGGAAGTTTTACCAAAGTCTTTCTCCAACTTATTAATTGGTTGTTTCCAGATACCCTCTTGAGATTTAATGATACAGGTTCGAGGGCAAACATTATTAGGGTTAGTCAAGACACAAATTTCTACCAAAACCTCCCCCTCCACAAAATCAAATCTTGATGAAAAGAAAGAACCACAAGTATTACCAATTGGTTCCAAAACCTCTGGGTCCATAAATTCAAATGGTAATTTGGGCAAGCCAAATCAGAAATGAACTAATTTAAAGCTTGACCAAGCAGGGACATAAAATGGTTTCCAAGCTGAAACAAACGCTAAATTTTTACCAAACAAGTAATGTGAAGATTTTAAAACTTCATCCCTAACAAAAGAAGAGTTGAAAACAATAATAAATGTATTTGCAGAGAGTAATTGAAATTAATGCATATCAGACCACTTTTTCTACAATTTATGATGAAATTTAGATAAACTAGTTGCATCCCCCCATATTTCCCCAGAAATAGCATGTGTATGCAAACAAAGAGCTTTCAAATCCACAACAGAATCAAGTAAATCAATGCATGGAATAGGAGCCCATATCTGTGAAGACCCACCTCCTAAATCAGAGCCGGTTTGATTTTCACTTACCTTATCGTCTTTTCCTGATGTCGAAGATTCCCTTACCTTATCCTCCCTTTGATGTGATGAAAATAACTCAAGCGGGTTACTGTTAGATTGTTTGTCCATCATCTTTTCACCAGTGTTCAGCCGAGAAGCCCTAATTGCCTCATTTACAAATGAAAACTTCACAACTTTTGCATAGGACGGTTTTCCTCCCAGCTCTGTAGATTGTTTACCCGGAATCCCCTTTAAATGATTTGGGATTAAATTTTGCCACAGGCCCTGACCAAAATGCCTACGATCCAAAAATCGTTGATGCCCTTCACCAGATCTGTCCATACTCCACCAATTTCCACTACTTGGACCTCTGAAAAAACCTCGAAAATACTTGAAGACCAACTTGAAGTTTCATAAGTCTACCCTCAACCAATTCTGCGTTGCCATATCTACCCATTTGCCCTTTGTGAAGACCAATTGTGGGACATGCGACTGATCTTCCCAACCCACATCAGCCCACGTGCCAATAACCCTAGATTCGTCCATGCAGAGAACTTTTAAAATCTGAAAGATCTAGATTACGCAAAACCATAATTATTGCACCTTTTGCTTCTGAATCTTTAAATGATCATTTTATAACACTGTGCAAAGCCATTAGCTTCTTCCTACGCAGACCCCATGTTGATATATCAGATAAGTTGTCTATTGTATGCTCTAGATTTTCAGGTGCATCCAAATGTTACCGGCACCAAACCCTAGCATGTTGCGCAATGATAAATGAAACAAATAGCTCCCCGCTAGCTCATCAAATCTGACATTATGCCCCCTGTGCGCAAGTTCTGTCCCTGTCCGTTTGGGGACTCAAGGCATAATTATGGATATCAACGCAGGTCATCTAACATTGATAATCTTCTGAAGTTCATCGCTAGCGGCATCGATATATGAATCAAGCTGTGAATTCTATGGTAACAAATATCCCAGCAGATTTCTTATCCTCTCATCCCTGTCATTCTTCAACGCATCAGTGCACTCATTTGCCCTAGCTTTCGTCTGTGCTAGATCAGAAAGGGTAGTCGCTACTTTGCCCTTGTCTGCTAAATGTGATATTGCGCGCCAAAACTCTCTGGAAAAAAATGTTGCCGATGCAAGACAATTTTTGGATCTGGGCATGTATTTAAATTCAGTATAACGCCATTTGGTTTGAGCAAACTATCAGATGACTATATTATATTGGTGTATTTTGTCAAATCTCAGAAAAACTTGAATGGCCGATTGTATTCCAAATGCAATCACTCGGTCTCCAGAACACTCGAAACAATTAATCTACATACCAAGTCAATTCACTAAAAATCGTTCTTTTCCAAATCGTTGTTATTCTACTTTCATAAAACTCTGCTCGAAACAATTGGTTTTCAGAAGCGATCTTAAATTGCATATAGAAAAAATAGTGTTCCCTTTGACATTATAAATGGTTTTTTATGTCCTAAAAGAAATCATCCAGCGCTTTATAATCTCTTTTTTGGTCATAAGGCTTGACCAACAGAGTTGATTTTGAGGTGCCTTGAGCTCCAGCCTGCGTGAAGAGCGTATTAGCAAGCACCTACCCATCTTGTAAGAACTGAATTTCTTTGTGGAGTTTGGAAATATCTTTCAGCATATCATTTGTGCCATCAGTAATGTCGCTATAGGTGGAATCAAGATTTATAATATGATTATCAAGATCCATACCTTCTAAACCTTGCATTATTTTCTCGAGGTCGCGAACCTAGGAGTGAGTCTTGGGATGATTTGTCTGCATGCCTCCCTAGAACACACTCTCGTAGGTGTCCCATGATCTAGATCCTCTTCCTCTTCATGCTCAGTAAGCTCCTCATTGGTGTTCGACATCTTGCAGATCGGCTACAACAAACTCACTACCTTCAAGCTCTGATACCAACTATAAGGGGGTTGAGCTTTCAAACCACCTGTACCATGGACCTTTTGGTTCTTCTCACCTAGTGAGGTTGTGAGTGCACACTTTAAACTATGCCTCCAATTATTTAGTTCATAGGAAATCAAGAATTTGAACTTTTCACAGTAAAACAAATAATGCTATAGAATTCATCGAAATTGTCTTAAGAGGTGACTTCTTATAGAATTAAAGGAACAATACACAAAAATAACAAGAACATAGAAGATGGGCCAAAATATGATCCTATTGTCAAAATCCGATGCACAAAATTTACAAAGACATCATCCTAGTGATGCAAGTTGGGCTCTATAAAAAATGCTTGCATACAGACAGAAAAACCTATACATTATTCTACCCCCATGGTGGCATCAAGCCTTGCCTACATTGCATGTTGCAAGTCACTCGACTTGAATTTCGAAGAAGAAACCTCACTCAAAAAATTCCCACCTAGCTATTTACAAAAGATCTCAACTCACACTTAACATCCATACTCAAAAAAATCACTCAAAATTAGAACTCAGAACTATGATGAGAAGTGCTAAGAATTGCCTTCTTTTAAAGAATCTCATGAAGCTTCAAGAAGAAGACATAATTTTGCATCATCCACCTTCTTTTCAGGACCATTGAATTGCTCAAGAGGGCAGCCAAGTGCAAAAAGCTTGGCATCTAATTAGAAGTCGGATCACAATGCTTTCCCAGTGGTCACACTAAAGGGTTCATGTAACATTAAAGGGGACATTCCTCCACAAAATCCGAAGCGGTATTGTGACCAAGTTGGACAAGGAATCTGACTACTAAATTGTGGCCATTGATCCACCTTCGAGGGGATCTTCTCTGAGCTCAGTTGAGAAAGGGACTTCAAATTAATCTTGGGTTGTTGCACACCCAGAGATTTATCTTAGGCAAGATCTACCATGTCATATTGATTCAGAGTGTTCCAAACTAAGACAGGCAGGTTGGACGGGTTGATCGGGTTGGACATACAAATCACTCAACAATGGCAACTCAGAGGCTTCTCAAACCAACAACTTCCCTTATACCTTCATCATCCCACTTACCTAATAGAGAAACCACATGTAGATCATCTTAGTATTTGTGAGTAGTATGACCCAAACTCAAGGCACTCAAAACTCAATTTTCTTTATCCACTTTCATAGTAGGAACTGTACTAGGTCTGTGGGGGTCCAAGAAAATAACACAACCCACATATGGTGCAAGAATAACATACGACTTCCGTATGAATTCTTGCCCTAGAATCAAATCAAAGTCTAACATTTCAATGGAAACCAAATTGACTAATCCTTGCCACACACCAACCTGCATTGAAAAATCATACACATCTCCCACACATTTCTAAGTAAGACCATTTATATATTTGAAAGATGGAATACCCTCCCTAGGTAGCTTCAATGACTTCACTTTCTAGGTGAAAACATAATTGTGAGTTGTTTAGGTATCCATCATTGTTACCACTTTCAAGGAGACAAACAAAATACTACACAAAGAAAAGTTCATATTGAGAAATGGAATCTTGAACAACACTTCCAAAAGGTGCTTAAAGTTTCATAATCTATTGACAACTGATTCACCCCCTCCTCCCCCGCCCCCTCTCAGTTGTCCACCGGTTATCCTAACAAGTTCAACTAGGGTGTCTAGATATGGAAGATAAATGAGAGAGATGGAAGAACAAGAAAGTGAATTGGAAGAGATTGAAGCACATATTTCTATAATATTACCTAAGGGAACCAGTATGTTTGAAGGGAAGTTGCCTTTGAAATATTTTTCTTGCAATAAGATTGGTCATTTTTCTTATAGGTGTCTTGAAAGAGATGAAAGATTGTTAAAGTATGATAAGCATTACAATCCTAACTTGAATTATAGATATTAGAATAAATGCTATTATGTTGCTAATGAAGGTGTGATAGATGAGGAATCTGACAAAGGGAATTTAGAAGATGAATTTGTGTTCAATGCTATCAAGAAACATGATCTAGTACCTATTGATTCTACAAGATGTGTTGTTGAAGAGAAATCTTTGGCTGCTAAGATTGACAAGAAAGATGAATTGGTGATTGACAATGGTTGTTTGCATCATATGATAGTAGATAAAGGTATATTTGTGAATATGGTGAAGTATGATGGTGATATGGTAAGGTTTGGAGACAATAAAGCTTTTGTTATTTATGGTAGAGGTTTTATTTCTCTTGATGGTAAGCATAACACTAATGATGTTTTATATGTTGAAAGTTTGAAGTTTAATATTTTGAGTGCTAGACAGATGGTTGATAAGGGATATGATTTACAATTCAAGAATGGGAAAAGTAAGATCTTGAACATCTTTGGTATAGAGATTGCATCAAGTAGTAAAACTAAAGGTAATATCTTTCATCTGAATGTTGGTGAGAAAAGTTGTTTGATTTCTTAGATTGATGAGAGTTGGTAGGGGTATAGGATAATGTGTCATGTTAACCTTGACTATATGATTAAGATTAGTTCTACTCAAGATGTTAGAGATCTGCCTAAGATAGCGGAGCCTACTAATCCGGTATGTAAAGAATGTCAATTGAGAAAGCAAATAAGAATTTCATTCAAGAGAAAACTATATACATCTAATGGGTTATTAGATCTTGTGAATACTAATGTATGTGGACCTTCTAGAGTGAGAAGCTTGCAAGGAGATAAATATTTTATGTTGTTGATTGATGACTATTCCAAGATGATGTGGGTCACTTTTCTAAGGAAGAAATCTTAAGCACTGGAAAAATTCAAAATATTCAAAGCTAGAGTGGAGATAGAGATAGGATTGAAGCTAAAGTGTCTGAGGTCTGATAGAGGAGGATAATTTACCTCTAGTGAGTTTAATTCCTTTTTTGTAAAGAGCGTGGAATTAGGAGACTATTATCCACTCCGAGAACCCCTCAGCAGAATGCAATTGTTGAAAGTAAGAACATAACTATTTTGGATGCTGCTAGAACTATGATGATTGAAGGAAATGTTCCGCATATTTATTGGAGAGTTTTTACCACTACTGTGTACACATTCAATCGGGTGCATATAAAAGGTGATTTTAGTAAGACCCCTTATGAGCTAGAATTTGGTCATGTTCCTATAGTTAGATATTTCAGAGTCTTTGGAAGAAAATGTTATATCAAAAGAGATGAGGATATGGGAAAAATTGATGCAAGATGTGATGAAGGAATCTTATTGGAATATTCTACTAAGAGAAAATCCCATTAGTCTTACAACAACAGACTAAGAAAGATAGTGGAAAGTGCAAATGTGAAAGTTGATGAGAATTATGAGAAGTAAATCAGAGCATGCGGATATAAGTTTGATGATCACGATGTTACTTCAAAGCAAGTGCAGAGTCCAAGTATGAAGCAGAGTGATCCAGTAGATATAGTGAATGCAGACGCTACTTCCAGTGAAGAAGTTCAAGAGCTTGAAAAATCAAAACAATCAGAAAACTCTGAGGTATGTAAGAATAAATCATTTAGAGAATCATATTATTGGTGATAAAAATAAAGGTGTGATGACTAGGAGAAGAATTATTGTTGAAGAAACATGTTTGATTTATAAAATTGAGCCTAAAGATGTTGTTGAAGCTTGTAAAGATGAAAATTGGGTAAAAGTTGTGGAAGAAGAGTTAGATCAAATTGAGAAGAAGAAAACATGGGTACTTGTTCTGAGACCTAAGGACAACAATGTAAATGGTAATAAATGGGTGTTTCGGAATAAGATGAATGAAGAAGGAGAAGTTGTTAGAAACAAAGAAAGAATGGTATGTAAGGGATATTCACAAGTGGAAGGTATTGATTTTGAAGAGATGTTTCTCCAATAGCTAGAATTGAAGTTGTTAGACTAGCAAGGTATATTAGATTGATGTGAACCCAGCCCTTTTGAATGGAGAATTGGAAGATGAAATCTAAATTGAGCAATCAGGTGGATTTTTGTTGATAGATGAAGAACACATGGTATGAAGATTGAAGAAAGCATTGTATGGACTTAAACAAGCCCCTAGAGATTGCTACATTAGATTGGAAAGGTATTTGATGAAGTTGGGATTCTATAAAGGTGCTGCTGATAGTAATTTATACTTCAAGATCGATAATGATAATATTTTGATTGTTAAAGTCTTTGTTGATGATATTATTTTTGGAGGAGATGATTATTTAAGTAAGTTTGTTGATGATATACAAAAATAATTTGAGATGTCTCTGATAGGTCAGATGAAATTCTTTCTAGGAATACAAATTACACAGACTGATAAAGGAATTTTTAAATCTTAATCTAAGTATGTGAAGGAATTGCTAAAAAGTTTGGGTTAGATGATTCCAAATCAGTTGGAACTCATATGGTAATTGGATGTAAGATGACTAAAGATGATGAATCTCTGAAGGCTAACCAGACCCTGTATAGATCTATGACTTGTGGACTACTTTATCTGACTCAGGCTAGGCCTAACATTATGAATGTTGTATGTCTTGTTGCTAGATTTCAGACTAATCCTAAGGAAAGTCATGTTACTGCTATGAAGATGATATTCAGATACTTGAAGGAAATAGTTGATTATGGTTTGTGGTATCTAAAGGATGATTATTTCAATTTAAATGCTCATTCTGATGCTGATTGGGTAGGTGATGCTGATGACCAGAAGAATACTACTAGTGAAGCATTCTTTTTGGGAAAGAAGTTGGTTGCTTGGACAAGTAAGAAGCAAGATTCTATTTCTTTATCTATTGTAGAAGTTGAATACATTGCTATTGCTAGCAATTGTGCTCAGGTACTTTGGATGAAGCGGATTCTAAAGGATTTTAGAGTTGTTTATAATGAGCCTACTATTATATATTATGATAATTCTAGTGCTATCAATATTTCTAAGAATGCGGTGTTGCATTCTAAGACAAAGCATATATCAATCAAGTTAATTTCTTGAGAGAGAAGGTGAATGAGAAAGAAGTCAGATTGGAATAACTTATCTACAAAGAAAGAGATTACAGATATATTTAGTAAGCCTTTACCTGCAAAAACATTTGTATATCTAAGAGAGAAGTTAGGGGTGATTTCCCCTCCTACTGTGAACTAGATGCATTGAATTGTATCGATCCTGTGGGCTTCATTGCCTTATTGTGTTATCCAAATTGATGAGTGGCTACTGCTACTCCAGGGAATATTCAATGTGTGATTCAGCTGTTCAGATTTGTGAGTTTGTTCTTAGAGGGAGAGATTATCAGAGAGATGCATGTGAGAAATCTATATATGTCTTTGGCATTATTGTCAAAGGGGGAGTTGATCCTTGTGATTTTGAGGGAGATTTTTATAGTTGTTTTCTTTCTTTGCATTGATTGTTTTTTACATTCATCTATTGTCATCATTGCCAAAGGGGGAGATCATTGGATATTAGAGTTGTTGGAATGTGTTGTTGTCATTGATGTCAACATATTCTTGTGTTGCAAAGAATTGGTTTGTTGCAGAGAGTTGGTTTGGGTGATCTATTGCAGATATGTTGATGCAATTTATTAGGATTTGAGATACCTAAATATATTTGATTCTATATGAGTTTCATGATGCTATGTAGTGATTTGGTCAAGTTATGTGATCCGGTGTGATGGTTGGTTTTTATGTTGGTTCTGTGTGTAGAGTTGTGGTATTTGATCCATATTTCTCCAAAATGATTATATCTTGAGTTGTGGATTTTGGTGAGTGTTTGGGATGTCCATTTGTATCATCAGATTAGATGGTTCATGATTTGGACCTTCACGAGCGTATCTTTCAATTTGTCAGTTGGTGTTCTTGAGCTCCAATGATGGTGATAATGATGATTCTTACTAAGTTACTATGATGATTTCAGTGGAATTCACGTTGTTTGTTGATGTTCTCTAATCATGTCCTATACATTTTGGTGGTCCATGTTGATTGTGGTGTGCGCTATCAAAGATTTTATTGGTCTAGTGGTATTCTTCATGTTATGTGTAGTGTCCACCCTTGACTTGACTTGTTTTGATTAGAGTGGACATTTATTCCATGCGTGATAGACTTATCTTGACTATTTATGATGATTTGGATGATGATTATTCAGGTGATTTGATGGATACTATATGCTTACTATGTGATAGAATATTGAAAGATTATATTGATCATGGATTTGATGTTGAATATGATTATACTAACCCTATTTCATGATTATATTTGATGAGATGCTTATGAGATGTGTTTTACTATTGTTTGACTGTCTTCATGGAGAATCAATGTCACGTCACTCATTGCGAGCGGGATGTGCCATTGCATATACTGGACATTTATTCCTCCGGGAATTCCTAGGTGCGAGTTCCCCTGGCTTCATAGGTGTGAGCGTGTCCTTATCACAATGGTAATATGTGGTTTCAGAGTTGACATGGGTTCCCTTCATATGTACTCTAGGTTTAAGTTGTCACTAGGCACAATTGGTCATGTCAGTTTTCAGCTTGGCTCTTTCAGTTTTGGGAGTATGAACATTAGTATTGATTGACTCAGATTTTGGTGTGAGGATTATTTATGTTGTGATTGATTTTATTGTCACGTGGTTATTATGTGGCATTGGATTACTTGTCTATTTGTTGAGAGATTGGTAATTAGCATTATTTATTTTTAATTATTTGATTTAAGCTATTTGAGCTTTTGATTATTTGATTTATGATTTTAAGAATTATAGTATTTATTTAATTAATAATTTTGTAAAGATTATTTAATTAATTATTGATTATTTCTTATAGTCTAAATATTAATTAATATTTAATATTGGAAGTAATAAATTATTTAATTGTTGATTTATTTAATTATGTTTTCTATTGGTGAAGTATTTAATTAAAAATAACTATAGTTCATAATGTATTAAATAATAATTCCTATAGGGCTATAGTTTAAATACTAATATTTATTTGGTGGTATGGTAATTATGCCTTGGGATATTAAAATATATTCATCCCATCTACTTATAATATATGTTAGTATTTCCTACCTACCCTATTCGCCTATTGGAGGATTTTATTTTGGGGAAACCATAGGATATGGGAAAACTATTCCAAAATGGAATTACCCTATTGGTTGGATTTCTAGGGTTTCTTGTTTATTGTTTCCTTTTTATGGATTCCCTGTGACTATTCACAGGTTCCATTCTTTGGCCTTGGATTCTCGGTGGATTGTCTGGAATGGGTTTTGAAAGAGATTTGGGTTTGGATTTGGATTGAAAAAACTTGTGGGCTCTCCTTCAGTGACCTACCATCACACGGGTTGTAGGTTGGAGGCCATACCCTTGCTGTTTATCTTTGTTTTCATTGTCTGCAAGTGTTTACTCCGTGAATGTTTTGTGTGGGGAATAAAGAAATAGTTCATTTTATTCTTTCTATTCTTAATGAAAATGATTGGGAATCTCATGGGTTATGAGATCTTTATTTGGATGAAAGTTTGGAAGTTATCTTTTCTGTGGTGGCCATGAATGCACGACATGGAATTTATATGTATTGAGGCTTCTTCCATTTATGATGTGATTGTATTGGATTATTGTTGTTTTTTGAGATTTATTTCATTTTTTTAAATATTTAAAGGAGTTTGTGGAGTTGAGAGGAGAGAGCCTTGTGAGCTTCCAATCTAGCCTTGCTATGAGGAAGACTCACAGGACTCGTCTCCTTCTGAGACATTTTATATATTTTCCTTGTTTTAATGTGTTTTTATATTTGGAATAAGTTATTGTTTGTATTTATATGTGTGTTGAGTCTATTTCATGATTTGGATTCAAGATTTGGTGTTTGATGGTTTTATGGACTTGCTAGAGATGTTTTTCCCTCCTAAAGTCTGTATTATGTTTTCATTTGGAGTTCCTTGGATGAATTTTATTATTTTATTTTGTTCACATATTCTTATAGTTCATTTTGTACCGATTTCAATGAGTATAAATACGTCATATTTGGCTCATTATGTTTCGAGTAGTTTTGATCCCGCACTTTAGCAGTTTTCTGCCAAAATTTACACTTTTTTCTATTCGCTAAAGGAATAACCATATGCGCTAAAATAAGCACCAGATGTGCTAAAAGATCACCCATATGTGCTAAAGTATCAGCCATATGCACCACTTCAAAGAATGTATGCATCATTCTCTATAGTTTTAGAGTTTTGTCTAGTTTGAAGTTTGTTTGATGTTAGTTGGATTTTGGGCCATACCAGAGGCTTTTTGAGGGCATTTATGATGTTGTCTAATGTTGATTTATTATTGGTGATGTCTTCATATGATTTATTTGTGATTTTTGTATGCATTTTATGCCATTTTATTTGTTTGCACTTCCTCTCTTGTTGATGTGCCAAGAGAGAGATTGAAATTCTTGTGATTATGCACCAGCAAGTGGATAGGCCTTGCTGAGATTATTTGATGATTCATTTCAGATTTGATGGCATTTCTTATGGCCTTGATATGTTGATTTGGCCAAGGGGCTCATTGATTTTTGGTTCTCATGATGTTACCTTTCACATGTTTCATGATTATGAATGAGATTGTTGGTTGCATGTGGATTGTTTATGATTTCAGATTTATGTATGTTCTCGGATTTAATTATGATTCTAGAGCCTCTTGTGTTTCCATTTTTGAGACCATGTTAGGGGGGAGTGGGCTTCCTTGTGACGACTGGGGTCACAAGAGATAGGCTTGCATGAGGTTCCTTGTAAGGATGCATGAAGTCTAGACCACTAGGGTACATTGGAGTTTTCCATGATTTGTAAACAAGTGATAACATTGATAATGAATTAATTGGGATGGGTAATTATAACTCATGTAAACAAGATAATGAATAGTTGTGAGCCTCATGACTTGATCCTAGGGAGGATGTTTTAGGATAAGCATGAGAAGGTCGTGAAGATGGTAAACCAAACTCCGTTGATCTCTCATAGGTTGAGTTGGTTTCGCATGTGTGTCGCTTACCAAGAGGTTCCTTGAAAGGATGCTTGTAACATGCGATGACACTCCACTCCTACATGTGTTCCCTTTGATGATCTTGTGATTATTCCTTGTTGATTGATAAGCCTCTGGGAGTTTCTTATTATGGTTGTTTATGTTGGTTGTATTTTCTCCATGCTTGAGAGAGTTGTTGTAATCTTATCTTTTGGTATTAAGTGTCAACCTAGATGTAGAGTGTGTGTTGGGACCTTGTGTCATCTCCTAGCATGAGGGGTGGTTCCTTTGGTTCCACATGGTCGGCTGGTTGGTGCTTTTTACCATTGGGTTTTTTCCCCTTGTTGGTGTTCTTCGTGTGTGGATGTTGATTCTCCTTCTTGATGAATTATGGATGTACCTTGTAGAAGATTTATGTAATGAATACGATGGAATACATGTATGTAGTATCTTGTATGTGGTAGATGGAATCATGTAAAAGGAAGAGCTATGTTCATGATGTATTGTTATGTAAAGGTATTTGTAAGTAGTTCATAATTGGTAGTTAGGGTATGTCGTGATTTGTAAATGTGGCATTGAGATGTATGGATATGTTCTTGTTAAATGAAGGGAATGATTTCACGTACCCAAATTTGGTAATGTAGTTGCAATTGAAATAGATGTGATTTATAATATGATTTGCTTGTATTGGTTAGGAAGGAATTCTATTGTTATTTCTTTAGATTGTGATTTTATATGTGAAAGAACCTTGAGAAATGGAATAATCTTAAATATTAGTATTGAAGATGTTAGATAATTATGTATCTATGTGTATGCTTGGAAAATATTAGGATTATTTTGTTATGCATTGGAGTTATTGTCAAATTGGGAAAATGGTTGCATGTGTAGTTGGATTAGGAAAGGAAACTTTTTCTATTGGATTCATGGATATGCTTTTGGTGCTATGTGAAAACTATGATGTTATGAACAAATGTAATATGCTAGTAGAATGGTATAATGGTATGCATTTCATAATGGATAGATAAGCTAGTGGGTTGCATATCTCATGATTAGGGAATTAAATATGATATATTAATTCAAGGTGGAATATGTTTATCATGTGAGTAGGCTGTCATTATGGAAGTTAAATGACTAATGATGTTGAAGTACCCTAGGGAAAGGTTAATGAATGTAGTTATACGGAGATGTTTATGTATTACATTAGTTGTTATTAAAAGTTAACTAGAAAAATATATATATATCAATTAGTATGATAGATGATTAGTTTTCTCTAGGGTATTTTGGCGGGCATTACATTATGTGACATATTTGGTGGCTTAGCGTGTTGCAGATGATCTTGGGGAATTATTTGGTGGTGTTGTATGTTTGAGGATTTAATTTGGGTCTATGTTATGTCCTTACCAATATTGTATGGGTCTGGTTATGGATTAATGTATCACATGAAGTAATTTTATAATTAGGTCTTATGTGTTGAGTCGACCTTGCAATCAAGGTTGATGATTTTGTTGGTGCAAATAATTATTCATCATGGGTATTATTACACTGTACTTAAGTTTACTTAGGAAATGCATTTCATAGTAGTTTGGGTATGAGACACTTGGGTGTTTGTGCCACATTGGGATAGTGTGTGTAGGAGAATTTCCACCTTTTATGGTGTTGATCTTGTTGTTACACTCCACATTCAGTGGGTGATCCACCTCATGTGGAATATTATATTGTTTCTCCTACCTACCCTTGTTTCTTATTGAGCCACATGTCATGTTTGTGTGCTCACATATCCATATAGCCTTGTCTATATAAGCAGGCTTATATTCATTGTATGTATCGCTTGATGATCCAGTTGATCAATATTTTCATCTTGATAGAATACAGGTTATTTCTATCATCTATTTTGTTTTCTCTATTTGTGCTTTCTATTGCCTCTAGATCTTGGCAAAATCTCGCATGGTATCAGAGCCATTAGAGTGTCATTGGTTTGCCAATTGAGAGAAATTTGATGCTATTTGGGGTTTGCATTTTGGAATTTTCTATTGCAGGTTATTATTGAAGCTTGATGGATCAAATCTGAGGTTACCATTGGATTGAGGAGGTCCAAGAAAGTCAGTTTTACCTTTTGTTTCATCCAAATCGGATTTCAGAGGCAAAATCTAGAGGCATTTGAAGTTTGAAGCCACAATAGAAATTTTCCAGAAATTATAATTTTGCAGGCGATTTTCAAATAACGATATCTCACTCATCCGAACTCCTTATTTTGAGCAATTTTTTTGTGTTTTGGGGTACAATTTCATGATCTGTACAATGGTGCAGGATTTTTTTGTTTCTCGGATACAGGTTTTTTGGAAATCGTGAAATCCTAATTTTTACAACTTTGGAGGCTTCGTTTGGGCTCATATGGACTCCTTTTCAGGTGCCATTTTTTTTTAAAGTGCATATTTTTTCATCTAATTTCATAATCTGTCATCTATTTGCAGTGATTTTAAGTAGAAATAATACTTTTAGTATTTGGCCATTTTTGGCATATTTGGTACTTGCATTTTGCTTGGACCTCAGTTTAGATCACTAGCAGTATTTGTTGAAGTCTCTTAGATCTCATTTGAAGAAGTTGTAAATTGAAATCAGAAGTCCACTTGCCATTGTTTGCAAGTGGCCTATTGTACACGCACTACATATAAAGTGCCAGAATCATCATTTTTGGGGGGTACTTTGATTGAGTTAATTTGGGGGGGTGTCTCTTGTGCTTTTGTGCTCTTGTGTTCCTTCCTTTCTGCTGCTATGGATTCTTCTAAGTTTCCTCTCTTAACTCCTCATAATTATGCTACTTGAAAAATTGATGCATGGAGTAAACTTATGGAAAAAGGACTAACTCATTACATTGATGGAACTATTGTTGCTCCCGCTAATCCTAAGGTTGATCAAGTTGGTCACTTAGATTGGCTCACTAAAAATATCATGGCAATTGGTACCTTAAGAAAGTATGTATCGAAGGATCTCATTTTTCATATTGAGAAGTGTACTCTAATCAAGGATGCTTGGAAAAAGTTTCAAGACTTGTATGGTCAAGTTGATGAGATTAGGGGATATCAAATTGATAGTGATCTCACCATGTTAGATCCCAAGAACTTTGATACTATACAAGATTATGTCACTAAGGCAAATGAGTTGAGGGCACAACTCAAACATTGTGGCATTGATAAGAAGGATACTCAATTGATATTCAACCTGATAGGCAAGCTTCCACAAGAATATGCAACATTTGTTTCTAGTTTCCAAACCCATAGGATGACAATGGGTTCAAGCTACACAATGCCTACATTTGATGCTTTCAATGAAATGTTGATGATGGAACAAACTAAGTTGATAAGCATGGGCATTCTTAAGGCTTCTAAGTCTCAAGCATTAGTGGAAAATCAAGAGAACAAAGGAAATCAAGGAAAGGACAACTCAAACAAGAAGAAATGGAAATCAAAGCCTAAGGACAAAGCACCATCTTCTCCACAACAAGGAGATACATCCTCTTCCAAGAGGGATAATTCACCAAAGAGGGAGAGACCTACTTGTGCCTATTGTAAAAATTTTGGTCATGAGGAGCGTCATCGCCATTCTAAGAAGATTGATGAGCTCACACATATCATCAAAAAGCATAACATTGATTTGCCTAATGTCTACAAGAAGGATGATTCATCAAATTCCACTTCCTCACATTCAAAAGGAAAAGGGAAAGCATTCATGGCTTCTACAAGTGGGAAGACTCACTCTTTTGGGACAAGAAAAGGAAAAACTCATTGTGCTACTATCAGTCATGATTCAGAGAGATGGCTTCTAGATTCAGGGGTTTCTCATCATCTTCATAGTCTATGTTCTCTACATTTGAGCCTTGCACCATGTTGCAGATTTTGATGGGCAATCATACATACATGGATGTGATTGGGAAAGGATCTATTGACATTGGGGATAACTCCTTCAATGATGTGTTGTGTGTACCCCACTTGACAAATAATCTCCTTTCTATCTATCAAATCACACATGGCGCAACTAAGAGAGTTGTGGAGTTCACACTTGAGTCAGTTTTCATTAGAGACTTGGAGACTAGAGCTTTCATTGCGACTGGGGGTGGTTGATCATGCATCTTGGTTATACTCCTTTTCAGATTTTGTTGATGATGATGATTTCACATTTGATGATTCTACACATGATGATCACACTTCTTGTGATGGTTCAGTTTTTGAGGAGAACTTTGGACACTTGAACATGGGGATTCTCACATGTGACCTCATTCTTAAGCCTTGTATTTCATCTCCTCATATCGATATCACATCACCTATTGCACCTAATGATGCAGATAGTGTGACAGTTTTGCCTTCATGTGATTCTGTGCAGTGGGATATTCATTGTCTTCCAGCTTCAGATTCATTGGATGATTACTTGACAGACATTGCAGGTTTGTTTGTGGAATCCTACATTGCAGATTTGGGAGACATCATTGATGATATTTATCTTCTCTTTGATGAAGGTGATCCTTCTTCGATTGTTGCGAGGGAACACTCTGACCCTCTTGTTCATTCTCTACATGATCATTCTTTCGAGGTTGACATGATTGTGGATACTTATGTATAGCAGCTAGAGGAGGTCTCTTTATTTTTTGAGGAGACATGTGAGTCTTTGGGACATGTTCTACATCCATCTCCACTAGATCTTGGAGTGCCTTTTTCAGCAGCGTGGCACATTTTACCACCTTTGGAGGGGGTATCTTTTAGCATCGACATGGGGACACTTGAGCAGTTTTCGGAGATTCCTTTCATCATGAGTTTTTTTCATACATCTTCCCTTCATGATTGGGGAGACTTCATCGATACACCTTTGGTTTTGTTTCTTCCTAAGGGGAGGAATGTTGTTCGACATTTGTGGAGCAGTTTCTTCATACATCGAGCTTCTATCATTGGTGCAAATTCCACATTGAGGGGGGGCTTCCTAGCTTCTCTTCTTCTCTCATATGGGGGGGAATTTTTCATCACATGGGGTTTTGTTCCTCACATACTTCTATGAGAGTTCTTTGTATCTATCTTTCATCTCTCTTTTGGGGGAGGTTTTTTTCCCATTGGGTTTTTCTCTCTTTCTCCGCTTTGTGAGAGATTTCATTGCATTGGCTTTCATGCATTTGCATTTGTACATGGGTACCTAACATGGCCTAGTAGTCAGGACCCATCTTGCATTGCTTAGTTGCATTGTAGACTTAAGTGCATTCCCCCAAGTTGCACTTAAGGGGGGGTGTTGGTGTAAATAATTATTCATCATGGATATTATTACACTATAATTAAGTTTACTTAGGAAATGCATTTCATAGTAGTTTGGGTATGAGACACTTGGGTGTTTGTACCACATTGGGATAGTGTGTGTAGGAGAATTTCCACCTTTTATGGTGTTGATCTTGTTGTTACACTCCACATTCAGTGGGTGATCCACCTCATGTGGAATATTATATTGTTTCTCCTACCTACCTACACCTATTTCCTACCTACCCTTGTTTCTTATTGAGCCACATGTCATGTTTGTGTGCTCACATATCCATATAGCCTTGCCTATATAAACAGGCTTATATTCATTGTATGTATCGCTTGATGATCCAGTTGATCAGTATTTTCATCTTGATAGAATACAGTTTATTTCTATCATCTATTTTGTTTTCTCTATTTGTGCTTTCCATTGTCTCTAGATCTTGGCAAAATCTCACAGATTTGTCTAAATAGGTGATGTAATCATGTCAGTTAAGTGTCTGTGAGTGTTTTATGATCTGTGAGAGTATTGTATATGAGAACAAGTGAATCTATCCTTTTATAGTGGATAAGAGTAGAGAAGAGTTGTTGTGCAAACAATGTGCTTCATCAAAACTGTAATCAAGCATTTGGAGATGTTATTCTTTCAGTTAATGTAATCCATATTGTTGTCTGATATTTGTAAGGTAGTGAACCTTCCTAAGGTTGTATCCCTTTGTCATTTTGAGTAGTGAGCTCTAGGAAGTGTGTCTGAATGCATGTGCATTCCACATTGCAATATTTACACATGTTCTACTATAGAGTGTCGTCTTATTGGTGGCAGGTTCCCACCGTGTTTTTTCCCTTAACTAGGTTTTCCATGTCAAAAATTTGTGTGTTATGTGTGTTTTTGATGTGGTGATTATTTTTGTTATTACTATTCATGATTAGATTTGAAGTTAAGGTTAATTTGCTTGAGTTTGGTGTAAACTGATTAACCCCCCCCCCCCCCCCCCCCTCTTAGTTTTCCTACTACTTTGCTACCAACAAGCGTGCAGCCTTGTGATCTTTGCCAATTTTTTTATTTTTGTGAGCCCCTTCCCATCAACTTTGTTGGCAGTACTTTGGGGGCCATGTGGACAAAGTTCAAGGATATTTTTGGGATGGTTAATGAGTTCATGAAAATGTAGTTGGAGATGGAGTTGACTACATTGGTACTTGAGAGAAGCTTAAATCACTTAGATCTTTGTTGAAAGGTTGTGAAAAGGAGAAATTTGACAAAGTGTGTCTACTTGATCTAGGCTAAGCTTCAAGGCCATTTCCAAGCCTTTTGTTCTACATTTTTTTGCCTCGTCAGATGTTATAGCCTTCATGTTTCCCTATTTCGAGGTCTTTTGTGGGTGTTTGAAATGGGAGTAAGATTTATTGTCTTAGCAAGATTTAGTTACTTGTTCCTCTTCCAAGGCCTTGGTTGCACAATCCAATAAGGGAAAACAAAAGAAGAAGCCAAATCTAAGACACCTTCATCATCGAGCAATGAGAGTCCCTCCAAGCCCATTCAACAGTCATATCAGTGCTTAAAATGCACACCAACAAGTACTAATTCTTCTAAGTTTTGTGAGTCTTCTTCCAAGATAACAAAGTAGAAATTGAGTGAGCCTTGCATTTTTTGTATCAAGAAGGGATATTCAATCACAGAGTGTTGGAAGAGACTAGAGGGTTTAGAGGTGATCATTTTTGTAGGTGATTATTCACTATGGAGGGGAAATATTGTCTCTTTCCCTCTTATGAGGGATTATTGATTAGATTCTTGTGATGGATGTAGTTCTAGAGGGTATTGATGCCAGATCTCCATATGTCACATGATCTATCATTTGTATATGTTTGCATATCTCTTTTCTAGAGAGGAGTTTTGTCCCATGATCTTCTTTCGTTTTCTCCATTTGTGAGAGATTAGTTGTTAGTTTCCAAGATCCATATATTGCATCTTCATAATTAGTCTTACACCATATGCATGATAATTTTTCTCCCTAAGTTGCACTTAAAGGAGGGTGTTGGAGTAAATTAGATTTATTCTATTTGTTCTAATTATTTTTACTTAGGATAGCTTTATTTGTCACATGGAAAAATCATTTGATATTGTTCATGTCATTTATCTTAGGTGTCCTTCTAGATAGAGGTGATTCAAACATATTGCATTTAATTTTGTTATAGGGTAGTTATACCTACTCCCTCATCACTTGCCTATGTAAGCAAGCTCATTGTAACATTTTATCTCATCTCAATACAATTCATCTCTTGGTGAATGATATTTCTCTCTTAATGTGGAAGTGCTTGCAGTCATGATCCTACTTTGGAGGTTGCAAACTCGAACAATAATGTAATATGTCTATATTTTATAATTATACACAGACATTTGTAAATGGATTAGTAGAAATTATATGATTGTAGAATCATTTTCTATGGTATAAAAGGGAAAAGAAAAATTGTGTGTTTGACTAATTGACCTTGAATAACCATTATGTTTAATTATTCATTAAACTTATATTTTATCAAGTGATTATGAGTAGATGTTACAAAATAGTTTGAAAATATTAAAAAATCTATACACTTATGCATGCATAATCTCATTCATTATTCAATGCTATTAGATGCATATTTTACCATTATTTATAGTTCCCCCTGTCTCTACTATACTTTTGCCTCTTCAAGAGCACTACAAAATACTATTTCTCTCCATTAAGACCACAAACATTCAAATAGAAATTATCTCTATAAGAACAACACATAAATACTTCCAACAGACACTTTCTTACATTTTTTTCCTAAATTATGACATTTGACCCATTCAATTATTTTTTGACATTTTGGCTCTATATGAACAGAATTTTCAATGGACCCAAACACTATTATTGGTTGAATAATACAGAAAGAAAATAAATGAACCTTTATCTAATCTCCGACAAGTAGGATAATGTGCAAGTAGTAAAAAAGTGATTGTAGAAAAAGTTGTCACTACTTTATACCCTGCATTTGTAGCGGCAATAACTTTTCCACATGGATTCAAAATGAAGTGTCATTTCATTAAATTACACTACCTTTTAGGAAAATTTGAATATATAAATAATATAAAATTAATACATGCGATTCATAGCTCTAGAAGAATATGCCCAAAGCGTCCACTTACAATTGCCTTATTTGTTATCTATGTGAACAACATAAGATAAACTTGACAATTAATATATTGATTGATATGATTGAAGAGGGATGCAATACCCAATGAAACTACTTATTTGATTCTTATATAAGGCATAGACACTGAAAGAATGAAGATGAGGCTATGAAGCTTTACTATGAATGTTAGAGGTGTTATTGGCACATCAACCATCTATCTTTACCAAAGTTCTATAGATAATAATGCCATGGTATTATTAGCACCCTAGCATTCATATGTTTTTTGATTTTAATCTGAAACGTTCCTCTACAACATATCAATTTTCATTTCAGCGATCCAAGCCCTATGCTAGTAGAGTTTGTAGAGAAATATGATATGAAGCTTCAACAGTGGCACAAAAACTCTAAGAGGCCAGTGAATATACGTTACACCGTATTCTTCATTATTTTTTCCCCGAGGTATTGCATGAAGTTTATTAGGGGCGGCAACTAAGTCATAATCTTTCATTTTATCTTGCAGGTAAATATTATATGCCTTTATTTTGTAGTTTTCTGGAATCCGGATTCATGCTTTGCACTTTTCTTGAACACTCGCTGTGGTTAATGGGTTCATCTCTTAGATTTCAATGTTGATACTTAACCGATTTTCATACACAATAATGACATCAAACAAAGAGAAATTACTCTTTTTTGCACACCATGGTTCAATAGTTCATAGGCATAATCATTAGATTCAGGTTACATCAGTTGAAAGGTATCCTTTATTATGTTTTGAATGAGTGTATATTTTGTAGTTCGTATGATTTAGACAAATAGAAAACGAACATAACTTATGTCTTATGTGATTAAGTCTTAAATCAGTATAGTGATATTTTATTCTAATCTTATACTAAGAAAGAATAATATGAGAGCATCTAAGTTGAGTTAATTTCAGTTGTCTCTTACGTCTATTCCAAAACAATTAATCTTCATTTACATAATTCTTTAGTTATTTGATCAAATGACATTCTCAAGTCTTTGTTGTGTCAAACTAGCATGAGGTCCACCGATGACATTCTCAAGTATTAATTAGATCACTATAGTACATTTATTAGTAAATTAGAAAAAACATTGTGCTCCTTTGAAATGGAATGTCCTTTGTATGATTATTCATGTTGGTTAATAGACTTTTGGATCATTTATTTATGCCTTTCATGTCTTTGTAAATGAGCACTCTTTTAATAGAAAGCCTTATTGACTAACCATGGAAATCTTCATAATTTAAATAATATGTGCTAACATTTGCATAGATGCAAGTAATTCCTAAGATGCTATTAAGTGATCATAGTCATTACCATTCATTTAGGAGAATTTGAATATATAAACAATATAATTTTTTTTCACCATTTGAAGTCTTTTTGAGGGGTTACAATAATCTCGAATTTAATAAGATTCGTTATGACCCTCAAATGACACGTAACATTAAATTATAAGAGACAACTTATGGAATCTTATAGAGCACATGTAGCTAGTTAAGAAATTAATTTATATTTCAAAATGATGTCATATCTCTACTTGTGTTTTGTCTACATGTCTCTTCTACATGTGTATAGCATTTTTTATTAGTATGTTCATGTATCTATATGTATATTCATGTATGCTCATGCCTACGTACTATGCATGCATAAAAAAGATATGTAGATAGCACACAAATAAAAAGATGACATCATATCACTACAAAAATACCTATCAGAATAAATGCAAACATCAAACATAAACTTAAAATACAAACATTCATTAAATAATATTAAAATAAATAAAAATTCAACTCTCTTACTTATTATCTTGTATTAAATACTCATATTGAATACATAAAACAATAAATGATCTCAAAAATAAGAATAAAAATACCACCCACTCAAGCAAAGCAAAGGATAAAGAGAAAATATCATGGAGCACCAAAAATTAAAAAATGGCAACCTTATAACCATGGTGATAAGCATAAGAGAAACGCTAGTGACCTTTAAGTTGACTTTCATTTGTCCCATTTGTCATAAATCATCCTTTAACTTTTTGCTCAAATATCTACAATTTTCCAACAATGTCGTAGTATTTTAGAAATAATCCTATCATTATTAAACTCATGTTTCATTGCATCTCATGGACAGTCTATTTACACTTTTGTCTATCCAAACATGAGAAATGAAAATCTTACCGAGAAGAGATTAAAAAAAACTGAGTCCCTCTCTGGTAAGATTTTCATTTCTAATGTCTGGATAGACATTTCAGTCTAATTACAGAGCAAATGGGCCAATAATCGACTCATCTTCGCAAATAAAATAATACTAATTCAATTAAATAATATCTTGTGTAGCTATCACTCTACCGAAACAATAGACAAATTTCACAATAATAACGTCGGCGGCGTCAACTGAATAGGACATGTACGGCATCTTTAGCGGAAAGCCGAATTCTACGCGCTCCATAGGTCCGTACACCCGATCCTAAGTCGGCGGATGTGCAGTTGACAACGTGGGTTGATTGATTTTGCATATTATTTTATGTTATGGAGTTCGCTTGTGATGTGGGTATGTTTACTTTAGACTTTAGAGTAGTATGGCAGGGATGATGACATTACAGTTTGAAAGTTTTATTAATTTTCTGGTGTAGTTCAGACTATGTCAATGGAGGCCTTTTGTCCTCTTCCTGGTCTGCAGTCTATTTATATCGTGCCTTCTCTTATCTTTAGTCACATTCCGGTTAGCAGGCAAACATAAACGCCGGTATAATTGCACTGTCAATATGTATACCACGCACTTGGGACATATCCTGGTAAATATTATCAACTTCAACAAATTAGCCTCTATGGAGAATGTAAAATATTAGTTTATAATGTGAAGGTCAAAATATTTAGCCAGATCAGTGACCGTCGTCACCAAAGTTTCATCAATTTGATAATCGGCACCATAAGCCCTGAGACTCTCTTTTTTCCATCTGTTAACAAAAGCCTTCATAATCAGAGGAGAGGGGCCGCAAAGCCAGTCCAGGTAGGGGACGAGACCACCATCGACAACATCCTACCAGACATCTTTATTCTTCTTCCACTTCTCGCAAGTAGATGACTCTTGTCTATTCTTATCCCCTCCCATTATGCTCCTGGTCGCCAAATAGTAGGAGAAGGGGCTCACTAACACCAACCAGTCGTAGAAAATGGGCCACACCCAAAGGATATCCAAATAGAAGCAGAAAAACCACACAATGAGATAGGAAATCCAGTCGCCGAGGAGGTTTCTAGATTTTTTATTAGGGAAAACCAGAAAGAGCCATTTCCCCATCAACTCAGTCATGTCAAGATGGGGGGTCATTGATTAACACAGTAATCATTACATGCCAAATCACACAAATTTACGAGGAAAGCATCCTGCTACTCCACCAGTTGGTTGCCACGTATCCCACCACCAGATTGGCCAGTAGATCCACTGCCTTATTGCCTTCTCGGGATATGTGCAAGATTTTGAAATCTATCAGTTCATTAATTATATTTTGGCATTCTTTGATCAGGTTGGCAATCGTCCAACTAGGAACCATGCGTCCACTTAGGCAGTTGATATTTTTTAGCGAGTCGCACTCCAGCCACACTTGAGTAAACCCCTCTCTTTTAGCCATGTGTAACCCAGTGTGGGCAGCACTAGCTTCCGCGTAGTGGTTAGTCTAGGTGCCCAAGGGGAGCGGCACCACGGAAACTAGCAGACCAGAGTGATTCCTAGCCACTCCCCCGCATCCAGCCAACCCATGATTTCCTTTAGCCACCCCATCCACATTGATTTTGATCCAACCCATAGGAGAAGGATGCCATATAACATTTTGTCTGCACTACTTGCTTTTGTGGACTGGGTTGGCAATATTCCAATCAATTTGCCACCGATTGATAGTATCCCAATCCTCCTAGAGAGTAGGGATGGGGAGTCATTCTTTCTGCTGGGGCAGGAGTGGAGAAAGTCCTCTTTGATAGCATTGTGAATTCTAGCAGCCACAATTTTCCAAATCCCTGAAGACTCTATTGTTTCTTTCTTTCCAGATGCCCTAGGCAATATGAAGAAGAGATAAATTCCAAAGAACACCTAAGGCCTGATTATTAGATGGGCATTTCCATTCAAACCACATTCGTTGGGTAGAAACAGGGATGACCCAGTCAATGTTCCAAATGTTAAGGAAGGTGATTCCAGATATCTTTGGCATAGGCGTAATGCAGCAGCAAATGGCCAACATTTTCCTCCGCCTCTTTACAAAGAAAACATCTATTAGAGAGAGGAATACCTCTTCTGCAAATATTATCAATGGTAGAGATCTTGCACTGCATAAAAAACCAGAAAAAGATGTTAATTTAAGGAATTAGGAGTTTGTTCCAAATACCCGCCCAATAGGGGGGGAGAAAGATCTTGAAATGAACTTATAGGCATCAGCAACATTGAACTTCCCAGAAGAGGAGAAGTTCCAAAACACTTCATCCTCCCCTTGAGAGCGAGGGATGTGGATACAATTCAACCAAGGTTGCATAGGACTCAAATCATTATCAACAGAAGAGAGGTCCAGCCAGTCTCCATTTCTAATGTAATCAGTCACCCCGGCACCAATTTTTTTGAGGCATAATTCTTTGTAGGGGAGAGCCCAAATAGAGTCCGATAGGGGGCCATCACCAGTCCACCAGTCATCCCAAAACCTAATTCTAGTACCATTACCTAGCATCCATCTGCAGCCATGCAAGATAACATTGGAGGAGCCAAAGAAATTACTCCAGAAATCAAAAACCGCGTTGGGGAGATCATAAGTTTCCAGAGTGTTTTGGATATCAGGAATATGGTACTTAAGTTTGAAAATATTAGTCCATTCATTATTCTCTTTAAGACATCTCCATAGCTGCTTGGACATCAGGGCCTTATTGAAGTCTCTCAAATTTTGGATATCCAGACCTCCCATGGGTTTGGGCAAGAAAACTTGATTCCAAGCCACAAGGTGTAATCTATTTTTGGATTTAGTTCCAGTCCATAGAAACATTTTCTGAATTTTTTCCAATTTATCTGCAATTTTGACTGGGATTTTGAATAGACTTGTAGCATAAACAGGGAGGCTCTGAAGCAAGGCTTTGAGTAACTGGAGCTTACCAATTTGGCTTAGCAAGGTGCCTTTCTATCCAGCCAATTTGTTCTAGAATTTCTCTATAAGATTTTCCTAAAAAGAGTCAGGAGTCGGGCCCTGGTAGAGGGGAAGGCCCAGGTAGGAATCAGGGAAAGTTGCAATTTTGCAGCCAATAATCGAGGCAATCTTAACTTTCCTGTGCTCAGGGGTGTTAAAAGAGAAGATGGAGCTTTTAGCCAGGCTAATTTTTTGTCCTGAGCCATGTTCATATGTATTTAGAGTCATTTTTAAATTATTGACTTCTTTGACCGAACCTTCCCCCATCAAGAGAGTGTCGTCAACAAATTATTGGTGAGAGCAAGTGGGGGCCTGAGAGGAGGGTCAAAGGCCCGTAATATTGTCATTTCTGACCTCCCTTTGAATTATTCTGCTGAGAGCTTCACTCATCAGAATGAAAAGGAAAGGAGATAGAGGGTCCCCTTGACGTATGCCCCTAGACCCAGAGAAAAAACCGGAGGCTGATCCATTAATCAACATAGAGAATTTTGGGGTAGAAACACATTGCTCAATAATCTGGATGAAGTTATCTCCAAAGCCAAAGGTCCTGAGGATTCTAAGGAGGAAGTACCAATTAACTCTATCAAAAGCTTTCAGCAAGTAAAGTTTCAGGAGAAAACCCAGTTTTTTATTAATTGAAAGGGAGTGGATGTTCTCATGAACCCAATAGAAGAATCTAGGATCTGCCTCCCAGGCACAAACCCATTTTGATGCTTAGAGAGTAAAGAGGGGATGAAAATATTAAGCCTAAGCACAAGAATCTTGGTGAAGATTTTATAAATAGAGTTACAAAGGCTAATAGGTCTAAAATCTTGAAAAGAACAAGTGTCAAATTTCTTAGGGATGAAGACCAGGAAGGTGGCGTTCAGTTTCTTTAGGAGAGAGTGGGATCCAAAAAATTCTTGAGCAGCAGTGACCACAACAAAGTAGATAATATGCCAAAAAAATTGAAACAAAAAAAGAGGGAAACCATCAGGTTCGGGGACCTTGTTACCTTCAAAAGAGAAAACAACATTGTGAACTTCCTCAAGGGAGGGGATTCTGGTAAGCTCCAAGTTCATGTCCCTAGAGATGATATTTATTGCAAGATTTCAATCTGAGTTGAAGAATCAAGAGGGTCATCCATAGAAAGGAGCCTGGAGAAAAAAATGACGGCTTCCTGACAAATCTCATCATGCTTATCAACCTATCTCTGCCCAATCTGAATTTTGTTTATTATGTTGGTAGCCCTATGCTTAAGAGTCTTCATATGGAATAACTTAGTGTTTTTGTTACTGCTTTTGAGCCATAAGGCTCTAGATCTCTACTTCCAAAATTCTTCTTCTTTGGAGATAATATCATGTAATTTGGTCAAAATATCAATTTCTTTATTCGAGACATCTATATCAAACCCGTAAGCTTGGATATGCTCTTGAAACTCCGCAAGTTCCAGTTTGAGCTTCTCTTTAGCTTTGAAGATGTTTCCAAAAGTAGATTTATTCCAGCGTTGAATATTAGACTTAACATTGGAGAGCTTCTTGTCTATATGAAACATAGCCATGCCCTAGATATCAATATTCCACCACTCCAAAATTTTATCTTGGATTTCCGGGGCCATAAGCCACATTTTCTCAAATCTGAAGGGGTATGCCTTTCTACCAGACAATGGAGAGACCGAGAGGCAAATGGGGAAGTGATTTGATCCAACAAGGGCTAAGGCATTGAGTCTGTAAGAGGCCAACTGGTGCCAATCTAGAGAAGTAAGACCCCTATCAAGATTGACCTGAATAAGATCCTCCCCACTGCGTCAGTTGGACCAGGTGAATTTGGCCCCAATAAGATCAATATCTAAAAGGCTCAAAGAGTTGATCATGTCAGCCAAGTCTTGTCTACTATCAATAGAAATACGTAAACCACCAGATTTTTCCAGATTAGAAAGAGGGGTATTGAAATCACCTAGAAGGATCCATTTCTCATTAGGGATGAGAGATCTGGCAAGGCAAATGGAAGACCATAGAGATTTCCTAGCTGATCTCCCATTAGGAGCATAGATGTTGGAAATGATCCAGGAGGATCCATCTTTAAGATTAAAGAATCTAGTAGCAATGTGATTGGGAGAAGAGAGAACCACCTTACCACATAGCAGTCTTGGATTCCAAAGAGTGGCGATACCTCCTGAAGCACCATCAGCATCCACATAGTGAACACCACAATCTCAAAAAATCGCCAGTTTGAGTTTTTCCACTTTACTACCAGGCATTTTCATTTCTTGGACAAGACAAATATCAGGCTTGTGATCTCTAACCAAATTAGATAGCAGGTCATGCTTATGGGGGTGGTTTAATCCCCTTATATTCCATGAGATGACCTTCATTTTGTATGGGGGGGGTCCCATCCCCATTCCTGGTAATGTTCTCTGGGCTCCGTTAGCAATGACAACCCGACTCTGTCTATCTCTACTAACTGCATTAGAAGGTCTCCCCACCCCCCTTGAATCTGACCCACAGTTCGCTCTTTGTCTATTTCTGGTTAAGACCCCCCCAAGAGTCGGGGTGATTTGGCCAATAGGGGAGTTCCTTCTTCTATTTTTTGGCTTGACCTCAATAAAAGTAGCGGGGTCTTCAGGAGGAGGATCCTGCAAGGGGTAGGTCTGGGGATTCAACTCAAAAGAGTTATCCATATCAACAATCAACTGAATGGGAATATCTTGGGCAAATCCAGTAGAGGTTGGGGAAACCCCGTCAATGCAGGGGGCATTCATAGCAGAGGGATCCCCAACAATCTCCATAGGGTCCGAGCTGCTTGGGTAAAGGTCAGCGGGAATGATTGCCTCAAGTGTAGAGACAACCAGATCATAGCCCAAAATAGTAGAGGAAGGCTCTACAACCAGGGCATCCTTCTTTTCTAAGAGTGTCTCATTCCTTTTTCTCCATTCCTTCTTTGGCTTAAACAGACACTGTCTAGCCCAATGACCAACGTTTTTGCAATGGAAACACACAAAGGGGATGGATTCATACTCTACTTTTTGCACCCATCTGTCGAGCTTTGAGAAAAGATCTACCTCAGAAGGTAGGTTTGAGGACTGTTTGACATTAACACATAGTCTGGCAAAGACCAATTGTCTTTTTGCTATAGTCATTGGATCAACTAAGATTAGATCCCCAAAGCAGGCAACAATACCTGCAAAAATTTCTTCTCCAAAGAATTCCAAGGGTAAACCTGGCAGTCTGACCTAGATAGGGGCTTCATTACATTCCCCGTCTTTGGGATTAAAACCCGGTTCCCATTTTTTAAGGGCTAGCGAATCTTTTCCTAGCATCCAAGGACCTCCTACCAGAACAAATCGAAAATCTTCTTCACAAGAGAATGAAAAGGAGAAGAAGCCACCAGCCATAGCCACAACATCAGTTTGACCTTTACCTTTCCATTTCCTCGCCACCCAGGAACAAACAACCTCAATATTTTGGCATGGGCCGATAAATTTTCCAATCAAGACCAAATGCATATGAGCCATATTCTAATCTACATTACTGTCTAGAATGGAGATGGAGCAAGCACCACAGTCTCGGTCTACCTTATGCAGTACCGGCGAAATGGCCTTGCCTTTAAGCTTTGATGAAAAAAGAGATGCCCATTTCTTGTTGCATTCTACATAGGGAATCTTATTATTAGGGCCCTCAACCTCACCAGCTTTGTCGGAGGTGACACAAAAACCATTTGCAGTATTAGTACCACCATCCCAAGTATCATTCGAGGCCCCATCCAAAGGATCAGGGGGGGTTCCCCTAGGCTCCCAAATCCCACGGAAGCAAATTCAAACCTGAACCAGTTCCCGCGCCAACTCCAGCTCCAACTCCTGCTCCTGACACCATATCTTTCTAGGTGTTGGACTTTGTTGATATGATCACATCGTTGTTGCAGGCCCTTTCGTTTGTGTCATTTGTCAATAATTCCCAAGATATTTGGAAGGAATATTTTAATTGTGGACAGTTTATCCCAATGGATGGGGACTCTTTTGATCTATCCGAGAAGGGAATGTGTTTAAATATCAATAGCCTACCCCTTAATCATTCTCATGCCTAAATGGAGAACTCTCTCATTGGTAAATTTTAGGGTAGGTGCCCTAATATAATTATATTTCACAAATCAGTTTCCTCTTTGTAGCTTGTTAAATGTAGTATGTCCATTTCAGTGCTCCCTAAAGGAATTTTTTTCTTGTCTTTCTCTCTTTGAAAGGATAGTATTCAAGTTCTTTCTGCAAGTCCCTAGGTTTTTGGAAGAAACATCTTCTCCTCTATAAATGGAGCCTGGTTATTGATCCTAAAATATATCTAAAAGGTGATATTTTGTCCTAAGTCCGACTCCTTGGGCTTCCCTTAGAATTTTAGGATGAAGAGATAATTTTTGGTATTGCTAACTCCTTTGGCCAATTTATTTCTATAGATTCAATCACTAATCAAAGAGCTTGGCTGGTATTTGTGTGCTTCTATGCATGTGACGAGCCTAGAATGACTTAACCTATGTCACTCAAGTTAAAATCTTGTTTGGGCTCATGGAATCAACTTCTATAATATGAGAACTTGACTCCCTTTTATCAACTTTGTTGTTCTTGTGGGAATCTCAAAAATGTTTTTCCAGAAGGTGGTATCATCAAAAGAAAGGCCTATTCCCTAGGCTAAATGAATCGGTCTGATGGTCTCATTGTTAGTTAATACTGATGGTGGTTCTCATTCTTGTCCTATGGAATCATTTTCTCCTTCCTCACAAGATGTCAAGACTAAACAAAAGAGGCTCCCTCTAGTTATCTAACAAAGGGTTGGTGTAATGTGGTGAAATGTGAATGACAGATCAAGAGGAAAACTACCCTTTCCCTCCAAGGAGAGATGAAAATTTCACTATGGATTTCCCTTCAAACACTTTTCACCTAGTTACATTGGAAGAGGAGAGGAGAATTCTCTAGATTCAACCTTCAAAGATGAAGATTGAATTCTGAATTAAATGGGAATGATAAGTTGATCCCCTCTTCCTAATTTAAAATGGAAAGGAATTGATTGAATTATGTAGTGCAAAAGTGACAAAGAACTGATTATAACTTGAGATCAGAGTATAGGATGAAGCTGTGCACCTAGACCTGGTAGTAATATGTCAAGACGAAGTCTCCCTACGAATTTGAGGAAAAGTTGTCTAAATCGTGGCAGGAATGTACATGGTCCTCCGAAAAATCCACGAAACGAAAAGGGTTTTTCTGTCTCTACAAATGGAGCCCAAATCTGAAAGTACAGCTGTGCACCTAAAACCTACACATAGAAAAGAGAGGAAAGTTGGTTGGGATTGGGGGTTTGTTTTTAGGTCAAACCCCAATTTTGAAATTGACCAAGTAATGAAAGAAAGTACTTGCAAGTAGATGTAAATGAAATATTGAATTATAAATCACCTCAAGGGTGGTTGTGATAGAAATGCTAGTAGAAATGCTTGTGTGGAATTGAATGTTGGAATCAATCTCCTCTTCAATGGTTGAATCCTTGACTTGAATGCAACACCTAGCCTTGAAGGGAGACTTGAGAATGCTCAATGCTGGAAAAGAATGATTGATTGCTTATGCAACTTAACAAACTCCAATCTTATCCAACTTTAACTTATGCAAATGAGAGGATGAATGCCCCTTAAATACATGTTACTAGATTTGATTTTCGTCACAAGTCGACATCAGGGGAGTTTCCCGCCCAATGCACAACCCACAATGCATGCTTTAAGAAGATCTTGCCCCAAAATAGGGCAGGGATAGGGGCGCCATGCTCCTATCTTGGGAGAAAAAGGGTGCCACACCCCTATCCTAGGGGGTACAATGGTGCCACACCCCTATCCTATTCCTTTCTTCAAGGCAGAGTACAAACAGGGTGGTGTGGAGGTAAAGGGAGAAGCTTATTCCGATGGGTGAGCAATCTCTGGTCTCTGATCAGGCTAGAGGATTCGATCTCGCATTCATGAGGACCCTAATGCAGTTGAAAATTTCTAGGGTCACAATTTTATGACACTACATTTATCCCCCACATTAGCGAGAGTATAAGCGTATGCTAATACTATCGGTAAAGTACAAGGAAACAAGATTGAAATACTTTTACCACATCAAGGAGGCAAGATCCACGAAGCCTCTAGTGGAATTAGGATCTTACGACTTCGATTAACAAAGTAAAAGGGAAGATGGAGAAGGGGAGAACCATGACTGCAAGTAGCAAAGTTCCCTTCACTATGAGTCATGAAAGCAAGGATACCAAAGATTACAAAGCAAAACAATGTTCATTAAGTAATTCTAAGTATCAAGACGGAAAATATGAGCAGAGTGTATGCCCCCATGTTAAAGCGATCACATGTGCCTTATCATGAGTGATTACTTTAAGGTAGGATACACCCAAGAGAAAGATAGGGAAGGGAGCACGTTATTGCAAGGATTTAGCTCCCAATCAAGGAATAAACCCAAGGATAATGAATACAAAACACGAGGTAGTGTCGCTTTCCTTGGGGTCAGTATGTTGCATGATAACTTGTGTATATCATATATGCATGTGCATATAATTATCTTCATTCCCCAAAGAAGGACACTACCTTAGAAGAAAGGGAAGAAAGGATGTCTTTTGAGTCAACATGAAAGAGACCAAGAAAAGATCTCAATACTTTGCATCGTCCCCAAGTAGACATTAAGGGGATAATAGAAGAACATGGATACACATAGAAGAATGGTCACAAAAGAGAAAGAAAGGAGAGAGAGAAGATCTACAATGCTAATATTGCTAATCTAGCACGACATCCACCTCCTGATCTTGCTGATCACTATTTCGGGAAGGCGAGCAACATGCTAGAGGAGCAATATTGAAAACAACAGATGTAGCTATCACAAGATCCAATCCAGGACTATGCTCATGTCGTAAGTCACTTTGTTCGATTCTAGGAGCTAGGATTAGCTTTTGTGAAAACTCATCTGATAAATGCTTGTCCACATCAACATATTCATACTCACTATCAGAAGCATTAGGAGTTGTATTGCCATTATGAATAACAGTTTCACCCATTTCTTCATCAACTTTTAGAGAAAGAGGAGCTAGAACATGAATAGGAGTAAAACCATCGCATGTTTTGTGCAACTTATTATTTGGAGATGTAGGTTGAACATCTTTCTTGGGAGAAAAGGGAATCATGTCAACTGTCAGAGTCTACGGAGATTGAGTATTTTAAGGGATAGATTCACGAGCTTGAACATGATGTCTTCATCGGTGTTCTCTTGCACAATGATTCTGTTGAGTCTTTGTGGAAGGATGAGAAGGAGGAGTAACATTTGAAAAATTAGGAATGTTTTTCTCCTTGATAGTTGAAGGTTTAGGTTGAGGTAGATCGTAGGTTGAAAAATAGGAGAAGCAAGCCTCTTCTCTTGATAAGAGGAAGGAGGTGGGACTGCACCATAGAAACGAGGAATATGAGGTGTACGATGGAGACCATGCCCATCATGAGGAGGAGGTATAGGTCTAAACTTAGGAAGAATATTGTTGTTCTCCTTAAGAGAAGGTAAAGTCACATCCATAGGAATAGGCTGACAATCTTCCTTAGGAGGGAGATTAGTTCTATCCATGAGGGGAAGAACTTTATCTTGAAGAATGACTTGAATGTCAAGTGTTGGGGATCTAGGTTGACTTAAGGATATGATTATATATTTCTGCCATTTTTTATAAGATTGAAAAAGATCGCTCCTTGATGGAAGAGATTGAAATTGTTTAGGCCAAAATAAATCAATAGGAACATCGGGGCTTCTTTTGGATGAATGAAATAAGCTATGGTTCATGGTTATGATTTCTCCATTATGAGGAAATTTCAGACACTTGTGGATTGGAGAAGCAATAGCCTTCATGGAAGATAGCCAAGGATAGCCTAACTTCACATGGAATTTCTCAAAGTGGGTATGGTAACAAAATCAATAGCCATAGATTTAGTATGAACTTCAATAGGAAGGGTGATAGAACCAATGGTAGGACAAGAGGAGCCATCAAATAACTTCACAACCTCATTAGAAGCAACATATATTGGTTTATGCAATCGTAAAGTGAAAAGATACTCTTCAGTTATGACATTAACCATGCAAGAAGGATCAATTAGGGAACCACGGCAAAGGATATCCTTAACCTTTGCAACTATGTATAAAGGGCCATCGGGTTCTCTAATGGTCTCACTAGGGTCAAATGTAATACAAGGATCCTTAGGCATATCCTATTTTTCTGCCATATTAACCAAGTTTGGAGCCATAGAGGTAAATTATTCAAAAGAGAAAGAATTAGGCACAATCTCAATAACATTAGAGGTATGAGAAGGCAAGGGATCAGTGAAAATCTTAAGATTTTGATTAGGAGGAGCTGTACTGATTTATTCTCTTTAACATTCACACTTGTCACAGATATAGTATTATTATCAATCGAATTTTCAATCTTATTCTTCAATACGAAACATTTCTCAGTATCATGACTAGGTTGACGATGAAATTGACAAAAGGAATTGTGATCAAAATAAGGGGATGCAATTTTAGAAGGATCAACTTGTTTTATAGGAGGAAGTTTGATAACATTTATTTGCAACAACTGAGACATAATACTATGTAAAGATTCATTCAAAGGAGTAAATTGTCTTTCTCTTTGGAAAATTTTAGAAATAGAAGGCACGTCTGTTGTAGCATTCACATTGTGGTTGTTGATTGTATCATTGAAATTGATGAAGTTTTTTTTTGGTTTGAACTTCACAAATGGTTGTTGAACACTCTCCCCCTTATCACTTGGAGCCATGGGAGTGGATTGCTCCATTTGACTCAGCCAGTTGATAATTGTGGAGTGTTGTGCACAACTGCAAAAAGGAAGTAAACTCAAACAAAAGAAGTTTTTCCCTGATATCTTTTTTATAAATTAGAAATGAAAATTCTTTGAATATCATTATCAGGTACATGAAAAGAAATTTGAGAACTCAAATTCTTATATCTACCAATTAAATTAGCCATTTTTTCTTTAACGCCTTGTTTACAATGCATTAAATCAGTCAAAGTGATTTTAGGACCAATGTTGTTTTGAAATTGTTGGATGAAAGCATTTGCCAGTTGTTGAAAGGAAGTGATAGAATATGAAGGCAAAGAGAAATACCATTGTAAAGCATTATCTCTAAGTGTTCTTGTAAATAATTTTGTAAGCAATCTTTGATCAAAAAGAAAAACCGGTACACAAGGTTTGAAATGTTTTGACATGCGTAAGAGGATCACCTTTTCCATTATAGAGTTCCAATTAAGAGATCTTAACATGTTTAGGTGGCACGACTTTAACAATATCAAGATAATGTGGGTTCACAACATCAAAGGTGGGCACACTAAACTTGGATTGACTCATAGAAGCAATTTGTTGTTGTAAGGAAGACACGATTTGAGAAAGATTGTTAATTGTCATTTCGGTAGAAGAATTGATGTTAGACATAGTTGATTAAGAAGGTGGTGTGATGTTATTGAAAGAAGGCATGGACTAAGAATAAGGTGGTGGGACATTATGATAAGTAGGCATAGGTGATGATTGGGTAGGAAAAGGGACACTTAAAGGAGGAATAAAGTTGTTGAAGGAATTGCCCCATTGTGTCACAATGATTGGTTGAGGAATAGTAGGAATAATTATTGAAGATACAGGTAAAGATGGAGGATTAAATGAAGAAGAGGGATTTCTCCCATGACCAATGTTTGTAGGAATCACATTTTGAGTTGATGTAGCCATGATGTTGGAGGTAAAAGTAGGAATACTAGTAATAAGGGTAGTCAAAGGAATTGAAGGGTTGACTTGTGTTGGAGGTTGTGAATAACCTAGAGTTTCATCACAACTCTTGATAGGCATGATATTAGAATCAACAATATGTGCAATGTCATGCAATATATCAATTTCATTATTATCACTTTGAATCATATGCTTAAGGCCTTCAATTAATGGAAGAGCTTCACTATTAGGGTATTCTTGGGACATCCGTTGTTGAAAGTTATCAAATTGATTGTCCAATGTGGAAAGTTGATGTATAGAAACCCTAGTTAAAGCTTCTTCTTCATAATTGGATTCATAATTGGGGTGAATAGGCACATGATTGGGATGGGAAGATTTAACATGATCCTCATTAAAGAAGTCACCCAAATTGGGCTCCATCTCCTCGGTATTAAACCTTGGGAAGTCTTAATTCTAATTATTCATCTAACGAGGATATGATAGGTAGGAGTAATAGTGGTAAAACTCATGCACTAGAGGGAAAATTTTGGTAAAACTCATGCACTTGGGCTCCATTTCCTCGGTAATTAAACCTTGGGAAGTCTTAATTCTAATTATTCATCTAACGGGGATAGGATAGGTAGGAGTAATAGTTGTAAAACTCATGAACTAGGTTTTAACAAGTAATGTCTTAATTTTGTAAATTTTATTTGCAAATTGAACAAGATAGTGAGGAAATTGAATTTGATGAACAAGACAATTTTTTAGATCTAAGATAACCACAAGAAATTTTTTACAAATCACAAGTTCAATTTTAATTTTAAAAACTAGGGTTTTTAATGATTTAACTACCGAGTTTGCAAAAATTTGAAACTTGTAAATGAAAATATGCAATTTTGTTCAAAGAAAAGCATGCAAGACGTTGAGTTCACCAAAATGTAATGTGGTGAAATGTGAATCAAAGATGAAGAGGAAAACTACCCTTTCCCTCCAAGGAGAGCTAAGAGTTTCATTACGGATTTCCCTTCAAACACTTTTCACCTAGTTACATTGGAAGAGGAGAGGAGAATTCACTAGATTCAACCTTCAAAGATGAAGATTGATTTCTAAATGAAATGGGAATGATAAGTTGATCCTTTCTTCCTAATTTGAAATGGAAAGGAATTGATTGAATTATGTAGTGCAAAAGTGAAAAAGAACTGATTGTAACTTGAGATTAGAGTATGGGATGAAGTTGGGCACCTGGATCTGGCAGTAATATGTCGAGACAAAGTCACCCTATAAATTTGAGGAAAAATTGTCTGGACCGTGGCGGGAATGTACACGGTCCTCTGAAAAATCCATGAAATGAAAAGGGTTTTTCTACCTCTGCAAACGGAGCCTGAATCCGAAAGTACAGCTACGCACCAGCAACCTACACATAGAAAATAGAGAAAAATGGGTTGAGATTGGGGTTTTCTTTTAGGTCAAACCCCAGCTTTGGAATTAACCAAGTGATGAAAGAAAGTACTTGCAAGTAAATGTAAATGAAAGACTGGATTGTAAATCACCTCAAGGGAGGTTGTGATAGCAATGTTGATAGAAATGCCTATGTGGAAATGAATGTTGGAATCAATCTCCTCTTCAATGGTTGAATCCTTGACTTGAATGCAACACCTAGCCTTGAAAGGAGACTTGAGAATGTTCAATGATGGAAAAGAATGTTTGAATGCTAGATTGCTTATGCAACTTGACAAACTCCAATCTTATCCAACTTCAACTTATCCAAATGAGAGGACGAATGCCCCTTAAATACATGTTAGTGGGTTTGATTTTTGTCACAAGATAACATCGAGGGAGTTTCCCACCCAATGCACAACCTACAATGCATTCTCTAAGAAGGTCTTGCCCCAAAATAGGGTAGGGATAGGCGCGCCACATCCCTATCCTAGGGGGGACAGTGGCGTCACGCCCCTGTCCTACCCCTTTCTTGAGGGCAAAGTACAAACAAGATGGTGTGAAGGAAAAGGGAGAATTTGATTCCGATGGTTGAGCAATCTCCGGTCTCCGATCAGGCTAGAGGATTTGATCTCGCATGCATGAGGACCCTAATGCAATTGAAAATTGCTTGGGTCACAATTTTATGACACTATAGTTGGTAATTTTCCTTCTTCGCCTCAAGGGTTTATTTTTTAGTGTTGGTGTAAATAAATATTCATTATGGATATTATTACATTTTACTTAAGTTAACTTATGATAATGCATCTCTTTGTAGTTTGGATTTGAGACACTTAGGGAAGTGTGCACATAGGCATATAGCTTGTAGGAGAAATTCCACCTTTTGTTCTCTTATTTTTCTATTACACTCCACATTCAGTGGGTCATCCACCTCTTGTGGAATATTATATTATTTCTCCTACCTACCCTTGTTTCTCATTGAGCCACATGTCATGATTGTGTGCTCATACATCCATATGGCCTTGCCTATATAAGTAGGCCCATATTCATTGTATTGGTTAATCCAGTTGATCATTTTCCATATTGATGAGAATATAGTTTGTTCTTGTCATTCTTTTGTCTCTCTTTTATGCTTTTAATTGTGTCCTTGATCTTGGCAAAATCTCACATGGTATCAGAGCCATTGGGGCTTCATTGATTGGTTTTGGGAGACATCTTGGAAGGCTTCTAGTTTAGGATATGAGGGACAACATTTTTTGGAGGCATCTTAGAGCATTCTCGACCTCACCATTGCGTCTGGGTGGCTGTTTCCATGAATTTTGGCTATAAAGTCGGCCTATTTTGGTGAGAGAAAAATTTCGCCAATTTTGCTATATTTGTACGGATTTTGAAAAAAATAAAATTTAAAAATATATTTATTTTTTTTGCAAAAAAATTTTTATTTTCCATAGAAAATTTAGAAATTTTTGAAAAAAATAAAAATAAAAATAAAAATTTCGAAAAAAAATCCTTTTTTGGGGGGTCCACAGACACCCCCTATGACCCTGTCGTACTCTACAAGTTGCAGGTTGCAGAGTCGTACATCTTCCCCAACCGCCATGTTGTTCGTGCCACTTCCAGCACCCTCCTGCACCCGCAGGCATCTTCTGCTGCATTGACCCACTACCGGCCCTCGCAACAGCTCCGTCGTAGGCCCCCACAGCAGCGCCACCACCGCCTTCCGGCAAACACCGCGCGCTCCCCAACAACCCTTGCAACTCCACGCCACATCCATGGCTCCCCTGCTGCCCCAGCGCCTCCTACCAATTGTCGTCGTCGGCCCTGCCATCGCCGGGCTCTGTCTCTGCCGCGACCACCTCCCGCTAGGCCAGCCCACCGCCAACAGACCTCTAGCAACCGGATTCCGACCGATGATAACCTTCCGGCTGCCGCCAACTAGTCTTCCAACGACCATCAATAGGGCCCGCTGATCGCTACCACATCAGCACCGACCCACCTCCATGTGCCACACAGGCAGCCGAGCCCACCTCCTGCCACCTCTGCCTACCATGTCACCAACAGGTCCAGTGACCTGCCACGATAGCAGATCTACCCAGTCAGGGCCACCTGGTAATTTTTTGCAGAATCAGTTTTTTTTTCCCCCAGTCAGCATTTTTTGAAAAAATTTAGACCCCTCTCTGTTGAGCAGTTTGTATTTTTGAGTCAACTTTGGAGGCTCATAAATTGCTCATTTTTGTTCCTTTTTGGGTGCAATTTTTTTTTATTTGGGCTAAGTTTTTGTGCTCTTCATAGCGGTGTGGTTATTTTCTGATTTTGGTGCACAGGTTTTTCAGAATTTTTGGATTCTCTCAATTGTACCTGTCCAATCCTCAATTTGGCAACTTCAAAGGCTTCGTTTGAGCTCATACGACCTCCTTTTCAGGTGCCGTTTTTTTTAAAGTGTATATTTTTTTGTCTAATTTTATAATCTATGATCAGATTTCAGATATTTTGAGTGGATATTGTACTTTCAGAGATTGGTCTTATTTGGCCTAATTGGTACTTGTAATTTTCTTGGATCTTAGTTTAGATCTCTTGCATTATTAGTTTGAGTCTCCTTTGGCCTTATTGAGGCAGTTGTAAAGTTGAAATCAAAATTCCACTTTGCCATTTTTTGCAAGTGGCCCATTGTACACGCACTAAGTATAAAGTGCCAAATCATCACTTTTGGGGGGGTTCTTTGATTAAGTGAATTTTGGGGGGTGTCTTGTGTGATTGTGCCTCTCTTTCCTTGTGCTCTTTCATTTTTGTTGCAATGAGTCCTCATAAATTTCCACCTTTAACTCCACATAATTATGCATCATGGAAAATTAAAGTATGGAGCAAATTAATGGAAAAGGTCTCACACATTACATAGATGGAACTATAGCAGCACCACTTGATCCTAAGGCTGACCCTAATGATCAATCAGAATAGATCACTAAGAATTGCATGTCTCTTGGAACTTTGCGTAAGTATGTATCAGATGACCTCATTTTTCACATTGAGAAGTGTACAACAATCAAAGAGGCTTCAGATATATTTCAGAAATTGTATGGTCAAGTTGATGAAATGAGAGGTTACAAGATTGACAATGAGCTCACCAACTTGGATCCCAAGAGTTTTGATATAAACCAAGATTATGTCACCAAAGAAAATGAGCTAAGAGCAAAGCTTAAGGATTGTGGAACTGACAAAAAGGATGCTCACTTGATATTCAACTTGTTGGACAAGCTTGCACTAGAATATGCAACATTTGTGTCTAGCTTCCAAACTCATCGTTTGACAGTGGGGAGTTCCTGTATTATGCCTTCATTTGATGCTTTCACAGAAATGTTGATATTGGAACAATCTAAGTTGTTGAACATGGGGCTTCTCAAGTCTTCAAAGTCCAAGGCATTGGTGGCTAATCAAGGGAATCAAGGAGATCAAGGCAAATATTCCAACAAGAAGAAGAAGAAATCTAAGTCAAAGCCACAACAGGAAGAAGGACAATCATCCTCTCCATCACAAGGTGATTTTTCATCCTCTTCCAAGAAGGGGCTCTGCCTAAGAAGGATAAACCAACTTGTGCATATTACAAGAAGTATGGTCATGATGAGCATCGATGCCACACCAAGCAATTTTATGAGTTGACAAATCTTATTAAGAAAAATAACATCAACTTGCCATCTGCCTACACAAAGAAGGATTCATCTCCTTCCTCTTCCTCACAGTCTAAGGGAAAAGGGCAAGCATTTGTGGCTACAACAGGTTCTTCACAGCAATGGATACTTGACTTGGGTGCCTCTTATCACATGGGTTCTACAAAGGAAGAGTTTTCTTCATTGGATCCATCTAAGGTACCTCACATTTACATAGGTGATGATATACAAGTAGAGGTTGAAGGGAAAGGTTCAGTTGACATGGATGATGGAACATTTGAGAATGTTCTATATGGTCAAGTTGTACATTAGATGGATGTGAAGAGTGCTTTTCTTCATGGGGATCTTGATGAGGAGATTTATATGGAGTAGCCACAGGATCTCATCCAGGATACTTCCTTGGTTTGCAGACTAAGGAAATCTCTCTATGGCCTTAAGTAGGCCCCCAAGGCTTGGTATGCCAAGATGGATTCCTTTCTTCTCTCAGCAGGGTTCACCAGGTGTCATCCTGATCTAAATGTCTACATTTTGCGACAGGATGACTCACACTTGATACTTGTGCTCTATGTTGATGATTTGATCATTACAGGGAACACCACATCCATCATTAGCAGGGTCAAATCTTCTTTGCATGACATATTTGCTATGACTGACTTGGGTCTTTTGCACTACTTTTCGGGATAGATATTTCATAGTCACCTTCCATGATTACACTATCACAGGCCAAGTATGCTCTTGATCTACTTGCACGCTTTCATATGGCTAATTGTAAGCCTACACCGACTCCCTTTCTTTCAGGAGTCAAGCTTGAGGCTCGGCGTTCTTCTCCACCAGTTGATGCCACATTGTATTGTTAGCTTGTGGGTAGTCTCATCTACTTGACTCACACACCCTGATATTTAATTTGCAGTTGGCATGGTTTCTCGCTTCATGCAGGAACCACATGAGCTTCATTGGAAAGCCTCCAAATCTATCCTTCATTACATCCAGGGTACACATCACTATGGGATTCACTATGTAGCAGGCATAGGACTTCGCTTGGTTTGTTACACAAACTCTGATTGGGTTGGCAATCTTGATGATCATAAGTCTACTTCAGGTTACAGTTTTCACCTTGGTTCAGGGCCCATTTGTTGGCAGAGCAAGAAGTGGCATGCTATTTCTCTCTCTTCATCTGAGGCTGAGTATCGAGGAGCTATTAACACAACGACTGAGACCATTTTCTTTTTTAGATTCTCACAGAGTTTGGGTTCACCACTCTATGGCCTACAATTCTATATTGTGACAATCAGAGTGCTATTGCCATCTCAAAGAACCTGGTCCAGCACTAGTGGACCAAACACATCAAGAACCATATGCACTATATCTAAGAGCTAATTCAGGAGTAGGTCATTGATTTGCAATATTGTCCTGTAACATCGGAGCAGGTTGCAGACATATTCACCAAACCTTTCACCAAGAGTAAGTTCCAGTAGTTACGAGCTCTCTTGGGGGTGCAGGATGTCTCATTAGGGGGGGTTAGCTGACTTCTCCTTCCTCTCTTATGGGGGGGACTTTTTCCTCTTTGAGGTTTTGTCCTTCTTCTTTGAGAGTTTTTTGTACATTCATCTCTCTTTTGGGGGGGAGTTTTTTTCCACTGGGTTTTCTGCCTTTCTCCATTTGTGAGAGATTGCATTGCATAGTTTTGCTTGCATGTGCATATTGTACATGGGTACCTATCATGGCCTAGTAGCTAGGACCCATCTTGCATTGTTGACTTGAGTCTTCATTCCCCTAAGTTGCACTTAAGGGGGGTGTTGGTGTAAATAAATATTCATTATGGATATTATTACACTTTACTTAAGTTAACTTAGGATAATGCATCTCTTTGTAGTTTGGATTTGAGACACTTAGAGAAGTGTGCACATAGGGATATAGCTTCTAGGAGAAATTCCACCTTTTGTGGTCTTATTTTGCTATTACACTCCACATTCGGTGGGTCATCCACCTCTTGTGGAATATTATATTATTTCTCCTACCTACCACTAGTATTTCTTACCTATCCTTGTTTCTCATTGAGCCACATGTCATGATTGTGTTCTCATACATCCATATGTCCTTGCCTATATAAGCAGGCCCATATTCATCGTACTGGTTAATCCAGTTGATCATTTTGCATATTGATGAGAATACAATTTGTTCTTGTCATTCTTTTGTCTCTCTTTTATACTTTTCATTGTGCCCTTGCTCTTGGCAAAATCTCACATTTAGGAATCCTCTCATGAGGTTTCTTTAGAGGTTTCACTTCCCCCCCTCTCTCTCTCTCTCTATGTAGCTGGCCTCAGAGGAGTGTACCCAATCTCCCATGTTAGATTTAGTTTTGGTGAGGGACCCTATCTGTCACCCTATTCTTGACACAGTCCCCTTTGTGGAAATTGGTTTTTAAAAGGCAAATACTCCTTCTACTTTTTACTCTAAGGTTGAATATCCTCTTGTCAAGACTCCTCTATAGGGCTTGGCCCCTCCTATACTAGATTCTAGGAACAAATGACCATAAAAAGCCTCACAAATATTAACACTTGAATAGTCCTCTTAATTTAAATTTATATTTAAATAATTGAGATATGAAGAATAGGGAAGAACAACTAATAGTAAAGGATTAGAAATATGATGCATTTTAATAAAATTTTACTTGTTTGGCCTTCTAAATTGGTTGCTACTCCAATGGGGGGAAATAGTTGAGACTAGAAAATGAAAGAAATCTTAGCATTGCAACACATCTCAATGCACATTCATGTACAAATCACAAAGATAAGAAGAATTATATATAAAAATATACTTATACATTCAGTCTAATATAAAAGAATATGATGCATTTTAATTAAATTTTACTTACTTGACCTTTTAAATTGGTTCCCACTCCAATGGGGAAATACAATTGAAACTAGAAAATGAAATAAATCTTCAACACTAGAATGCATCTCAATGTGCATTAATGTACAAATCATAGAGATAAGAAGCATTACATACAAAAAATTACTTGCACATTCAATCTAAATATAAAAGAATATGACGCATTTTAATGAAATTTTACTTATTTCGCCTTCTAAATTGGTTCCTACTCCAATGAGGGAAATAAAATTGAGACTAGAAAGTGAGAGAAAGATTAACACTGCAACATATCTCAATGTGCATACATTTACAAATCACAAAGACAACAAGCATTACATATAAAAATATACTTACACATCTGTAGCGTCCTAAAATTGTGACACTTGCAATTTCGACTGCATTTCGGTCTTCACGATGGCGACGCAACACGCAACTTGAATGGAGACCCCGAAACCTGATTACGACACCAAAAACTGCATTTTCTTGCACCCTGGCCTGAACCTCCTTTGCACCCTGTTGTCCCGGGAGGTGGGACCAGAGCGCCCAGCGCCCTGGTCCTTCAGGACCAAGGCGCCCCTAGTCCCCCAGGACCATGGCCCCTAGCGCCCTGGTCCCTGGGTCCTATTTTGGGCCCGGTCTCTTTTGGACTTCGGGTCTTTATGTTTGCAAATTGGAAAATTATCTTTCCTGGTCGGCCTAAGGTCGGGAAAATCAGTCTATTAACCCTAATTGACAAGTATATAAACTACATTTTCCTCTTTCATTCGATATGATGGAAAAAGCGTGGAAACTATACTCAAGCATTCAAGCATTCAAGCATTCTTTCAAGCAATTGATCATTCTAAGTCTCCATTCAAGGCTAAGTGTTGCATTCAAGACAAGGATTCAACCATTGAAGAGGAGATCACTTACTACATGCTACATACAACATACAACAATACAACAAACAACAACATCTATACCTTCGCACATAAGGATACAAACATCCTTACAACAAGGTATTAGTACTTGTTTTACATTACATTTACAACAATTTCTCATTTCTTGGTTAATTCCAAAACCGGGGTTTGACCTAAGGGCAAACCCCTAATCCCTAACCCCCCAATCGTCTTCGCTTTTCTGTGTGTAGGTTGCAGGTACGCGGCTGAAATTGAAGATCTGGAATCCTTGTGCAGAGACGAACAGATCCCCCTTCGTTTCGCGGATTTTTCGGAGGACCGTGTGCACGCCGGGCGCCATCGTCCCGTCAACTTTTGCTCAAATTTGCAGGACAGCGCCGTATCAACATTTTACTACTAATTCCAGGTCCGCAGCTTCATCCTATATCCCTATCTCAGTTTATAAGCGAATCTTTGTCACTTTCTATGCATTCCTAGCTTAATTCTTCTATCAACATTCTTTACAAAAGAGGGTAGCCTTTCTTTCTTAACCCTTGAAACACATTTAGCATCCAATCTTGCATTGTGTGGGATTGGATCTTGTGGGTTTCAACCCCTCTTTTGAATGTAAAATCTCTTCCCTAAGTGAAAACCATCAACCCTAGTGAATCTCCCTTCTCTCTCCTTGGAGTTGGAAGAGGGGAGAGCGACTAGGGTTCGATCGCGATTTTCCGCTTTACATTTTGGTGAACCCGACGTGAACATCCTTTCTGATTATTCATAGTTAGATCTGAAAATTGGATTCCTTGATTACATTTCCATGTTTGATCTTTTGCAAAATTTTAGAGGTTAATTGCATAAAAACCCTAAATTTTCTTTTTAAGTAATTAAACTTGTGAAATGTTTAATTGTTAATGCTTGTTTCAGATCTGCCCTTCTATTACAAATTATCAATTCATATTTGTGCTTTAATTTTGAAAATTAAGTGGTTAAGTGTCAAAACCCTAATTTTTGAAACCCTCTTGATTCAACCTTTGTCCGACAATTTCACTGATCAAAACATTTCCAAATCAGCTGTAACTTTGGATTCCGCAATAAAATCATAATATCTTTCATCCCTGAAAATTTGGAAAAAAGTTGTGAGGACTGTGTGCACTCCGAGCGCCATCGTCCCCGACATTTTTTCCGAAATTTCGGGAGCGAGATCTTACTGTATTTTTCTGCTAAAATCCAGAATTTTGGCTGATTTTATCAATTTTAACACCTTCAAAATTACAGTCAAAGTTGGTCTAGCGATTGCTTGGATTGAGGCTTCTAATCATTCAAAAATTGTTGAAATTGAAATTTGTGTCAAAATTGTGTTTCTTACAGTCCTAAATCTGAAAAGTGTGTTATCATTCATTCAAAATTTCAGTAATTCATTCAAATTTTTGCAATTTGTGACTTTTGAAATTAAGTGCTTAATTACAACAACTTTGATTTCCGCTTTCAAAATTGAATTTTGCGTGAAATTGAGTCAACTTTCAAATTTCAAAACTTGCATTGCTTTTGGTATTCCCTCTAAAATCATAAAATTCAAAATTTTAGTTTCCCTCTCTTTTTCAAAATTCAAATTTTGCATTTTTCGACAATCTTGGTAAGGTTCAATTTTGAGATTGCAACTTTAATTTGGCCTATCTATAGATCGTAAAATCACTCAATTTTTTCAGGTTAGCTGTAAAATCATCATAACTTTCATCCCTGCAAATTTCAAAAAAAGTTGCGAGGACCGTGTGCACCCCGAGCGCCACGGTCCCAGACATTTTTTCCGAAATTTCGGGAGATTGTCCTGATTGTATTTAACAGCTTAAATCTGGAAGATTGGCTGGCTTTACTGAAATTTGCTACCTCTAAAATTCAAAATCTTCTCTCTTTCTTTAGTGCATGAGTTTTACAACAATAAGCCCTACTTACACTATTCCCGTTAGATGAAGCCTTAGAATTAAGTCCTTCCAAGGTTTAATTACTGAGGAGATGGAACCTAATTTGAATGGTCTTTTTAACGAGGACATGGGTAATTCCTCTAATCCTCTTAATGATGAAGAAGCTCTCCATGAGGTTTCTGTAGAACAACTTTCAAAATTGGATAACCAATTTGACGATTTTCGACAATGGATGTCTCAAGAATACCTTGATAGTCAAGCTCTTCCTTTAATTGAGGGTCTAAAACGTATGCTTCAAAGTGATAAGAATGGAATTGATATTTTGCATGGTATTGCACACATTGTGGATTCAAATGTGATGCCTATGAAAAGTTGTGCCAAAACCTTAGGTTATACACAACCTCCTACTCAAGACAATCATTCTATTCCTTTGACGACTCCTATTGCTAGTATACCTACTTTTACATCAAACATAATGACTAATTCAACACAAGACATTCCTCCTATGATCACCAGTCATGGGGGCAATCCCTCTTCTTCAATTAACCCTCTTCCTTCAATCAATCCAACTTCTTCATTCATTCCTTCAGTAAGTGTTCCTATTATATCTCCACAAATGAACATGACGCAAGGGGGCAATTCATTTAACCCTTCCGTTCCTCCTTTCCAATCATCTCCTATGACTAACTATCATAGTGTCCCACCACCTTACTCTCTACCTTCTTTCAATAACATAACACATCCATCACAATCTAACACGTCTAATATGAACTCTTCGACTGAAGTGACCATTAACAATCTTGCACAAACTGTCTCTTCTTTACAGCAACAAATTGCCTCTATGAATCAATCTAAGTTTAGTGTGCCCACATTTGATGTTGCGAGCCCACTTTCTCTTGATATTGTTCGAGCTATTCCCCTTAAACATGTTGAAATTCCACATTTGGAGCTTTATAATGGTAAGGGTGATCCTCTAACACATGTTAAGACCTTTCAAACAATATGTACTGATTTTGCTTATGACCAAAGGTTGCTTGCAAAATTGTTTACTAGAACATTAAGAGACAAAGCCCTACAATGGTATTGCTCGTTGCCTTCCTATTCTATTACTTCTTTCGAACAACTTGCAAATGCTTTCATTCAACAATTTCAAAACAATATAAGTCCTAAAGTTACTTTGATTGATTTAATGCATTGTAAACAAGGTGTTAAAGAAAAAGTGACTGATTTCATTGGTAGATATAAGCATTTGTATGCTCAAATTTCCTTTCCAGTGCCTGACAATGATATTCAAAGAATCTTTATTTCTAATTTACAAAAAGACATTAGAGAAAAACTCCTGTTTTCTGAGTTTACTTCTTTCCAACAGTTGTGTGCAACTCTTCACAATTATCAACTGACTGTGAGTCAAATGGAACAATCACATCCTATGGGTCTGAGTGATAAGGGTGATAGCAGTCAACAACCATTTGGGAAGTTTAAACCGAACAGAGAGTCCATTAAATTCAATGAAAACATCATCAACAACAATGTGAATACAGCATCAGGTGTGTCTCCTATTTCTAAGTTTTTCAAGAAAGAAAGAAAGTTTACTCCTTTGAATGAATCATTGCATAGTATTATGAATAAGTTATTGGAACAAAATGTGCTTACTCTTCCTCCTATAAGGCAAATTGATCCTGCAAAGATTAATTCACCTTATTTTGATAACAAATCTTTTTGTCAATTTCATCGTCAACCTGGGCATGATACTGAAAAATGTTTTGCTTTAAAGGGGAAAATTCAAGATCTGATTGATAATAATACTATTTCTGTTTCTGGAGTGAATGATAAAGGCAACAAATCTGTAGCTCTTCCTAACCAAAATCTTCAGATTTTTACTGATCCATTGCCTTCTCATACCTCTAATGCGATTGATACTACTGATTCCTCTGTCTCACCTGATGATCTTGTGTCCATGACTCCGAATGTGATTAACTTTGTAGAGCAGCAGAAAATACCTAAAGAACCTTCCATCACATTTGATTCCAGTGAAACTATCAAGGCACCTGATGGTCCTTTATATATAGTTGCAAAAGTCAAGAACACACCTTGTCGTGGAGTGCTTATTGATCCTTCTTGTATGGTTAATGTCATTACTGAAGAATTTCTTTTTACTTTGCAATTGAATCAAGTTATCTATGACAAAACAAATGTGGTTGTGAAACTATTTGATGCATTTTCTTCTCCTGCAATTGGTTCTATTACATTACCTATTGAGGTCCGTAACAAATCCCTTGATGTGAACTTTGCTATTATTCCATCTTCCGAACAATTTCGTGTGAAGCTTGGCTATCCTTGGCTGTCTTCCATGAAAGCTATTGCTTCTCCTATCCACAAGTGTTTGAAATTTCCCCATAATGGTGAAGTTGTTACTGTCAATCATAGTCTCTTTAAACCAGCTGGAAGAACTTCTAGTGTTCCTATTGATTATTTTTGGCCTAAACAATTCCAATCTCTTCCTCCGCGAAGTGATCATCTTTTTAAATCTTATCAAAAGTGGAAAACAGATATGATCCTATCTCTAAGTGAACCTAGAACACCCAAACTTGACATTCCTATCATTCTTGAGAAGGAAGTTCTTCCTTTGAAAGATAAAACTAATGTCTTTCCTCAAGAAGATTCCCAACCCATTCCTATGGATGTGACTATGCCTATGATTAATAAACTTCCTAAAAGCAGACCTATCCCTCCTCGTCATGATGGACTTGGTCTCCTTCCAAAACCAAAAATTCCTCCTTTATATGGAGCAGTTCCTCCTCCTTCCTCTTATGGAGAGAAGAGACCTTCCTCTTCTCCTATTATCCAACCTAAGAGACCACAACCTAAACACCCAAGTGATAAGGATGAGAACATTTCTCCTCCTCACTCTTCGCAACTTCCTACTAAGACTAGACGAAATCGTTCGGCATGTGAACACCGATGAAAGCGTCGTCTTAGAGCTCAGGCAGCTGCTTTTCAAACTTTGCAATCTCCAAAAACACTTTCAACAAGCATTATTCCATTTTCTCCTCAGCCGACGATTGAGCTGAAATCTCCTAAACATAAGATGCATGATGGTCTTGATCCTGTGCGAGTTAAAGATCCTATTTTCATAAATCTTGATGATGATGATATAGATGAAAATGTTATTCATGATGCAAATGTTACTCCTATTCATTCTGATAGGGAATATGAACTTGTTGATATTGATAACCATTTATCTAATAAATTTTCTAAAGCACTTATCCTAGCTCCTAGACAAGAACAACGTGGCTTGGAACATGAACATAGCCCTTGTTTGGATCTTGTGATAGCTCCATCTGCTGTGTTGGATGTTCCTCCTCTAGCATGTTCCCTACCTTCCTGAAACATTGATCAACAAGATCGGGGGGTAGATGACGTGCTAGACTAGTTTCATTAGCATAGCAGATTCTCTCCCCCTCTCTTTTGTTACTTCCTCTATATGTTACTCTCATTCTTCTATTTGTTGTCCTTAGTGTTGTCTACTTGAGGACGATGCAAAGCATTGAGATCTCTCGATCTCTCTCATGTTGACTCAAAAGACACATGTGTTCCCTTCTTCTAGGTGACCTTCCTTGATTGGGGAATGAAGAACAATTATGCATACATACATATGATATACATGAATTATCATATAGCATACTGACCCCGAGGAAAGCGAAGTCACCTTGTGCTTTGTGTTTTGTGTCTATTATCCTTGGGCTTATCTCACACTTGGGGGCTAAATCCTTGTGATAACGTGCTACTTTCCTTTCTCATTCTTATATGTATCACTACCTTAAAGCAATCACCCCCGGTGAGGCGTGTGCGATCACTTTAACGTAGGGGGGCATACATCCCATTCATATCTTTTCAAGATACTTGAAAATTTCTTGACAAATTTAGCTTTGCCTTGAAAATTTTTGATATCTTTCTTGCATGACTCATAGTGAGGGAACCTTGCTACTGACAGTCATGGTTCTCCCTCGTGATCTTCCCTTTTACCTTGTCAATCGAAGTCGTAAGATCCTTAGTCCACTGGGGGCCTGGTGTATCTTGCCTCCTTGACGTAGTGAAAGTTTTTCAATGTTGTTTCCTTGTACTTTACCGGAAGTATGAGCGTACGCTTATACTCCCGCTAAAGTGGGGGCTAAATGTAGCATCCTAAAATTGTGACACTTGCAATTTCGACTGCATTTCGGTCTTCACGATGGCGACGCAACACGCAACCTGAATGGAGACCCCGAAACCTGATTATGACACCAAAAACTGCATTTTCTTGCACCCTGGCCTGAACCTCCTTTGCACCCTGCTGTCCCAGGAGGTGGGACCAGAGCGCCCAGCGCCCTGGTCCTTTAGGACCAAGGCGCCCCTGGTCCCCCAGGACCATGGCCCCTAGCGCCCTGGTCCCTGGGTCCTATTTTGGGCCCGGTCTCTTTTGGACTTCGGGTCTTTATGTTTGCAAATTGGAAAATTATCTTTCCTGGTCGGCCTAAGGTCGGGAAAATCAGTCTATTAACCCTAATTGACAAGTATATAAACTACATTTTCCTCTTTCATTCGATATGATGGAAAAAGCGTGGAAACTATACTCAAGCATTCAAGCATTCAAGCATTCTTTCAAGTAATTGATCATTCTAAGTCTCCATTCAAGGCTAAGTGTTGCATTCAAGACAAGGATTCAACCATTGAAGAGGAGATCACTTACTACATGCTACATACAACATACAACAATACAACAAACAACAACATCTATACCTTCGCACATAAGGATACAAACATCCTTACAACAAGGTATTAGTACTTGTTTTACATTACATTTACAACAATTTCTCATTTCTTGGTTAATTCCAAAACCGGGGTTTGACCTAAGGGCAAACCCCTAATCCCTAACCCCCCAATCGTCTTCGCTTTTCTGTGTGTAGGTTGCAGGTACGCGGCTGAAATTGAAGATCTGGAATCCTTGTGCAGAGACGAACAGATCCCCCTTCGTTTCGCGGATTTTTCGGAGGACCGTGTGCACGCCGGGCGCCATCGTCCCGTCAACTTTTGCTCAAATTTGCAGGACAGCGCCGTATCAACATTTTACTGCTAATTCCAGGTCCGCAGCTTCATCCTATATCCCTATCTCAGTTTATAAGCGAATCTTTGTCACTTTCTATGCATTCCTAGCTTAATTCTTCTATCAACATTCTTTACAAAAGAGGGTAGCCTTGCTTTCTTAACCCTTGAAACACATTTAGCATCCAATCTTGCATTGTGTGGGATTGGATCTTGTGGGTTTCAACCCCTCTTTTGAATGTAAAATCTCTTCCCTAAGTGAAAACCATCAACCCTAGTGAATCTCCCTTCTCTCTCCTTGGAGTTGGAAGAGGGGAGAGCGACTAGGGTTCGATCGCGATTTTCCGCTTTACAACATCTAGTCTAAATATAAAAGAGCTCACATATGTTGAATGTAGGGTTGTTCAAAGGATCACTAGAGACACTTTATATCCCTATCTACAAAACCCATACACATGAAAAACATAACAAGAAATGTATAAAAAACATAACAATTTTTAATTTTGTAAGAGTTTTTCAGTTAATAATGAATTAACTTATGAATACAAAGAATCATGTGTAAGGAAGTTAAGTAGCGGAAAAAATTCCTACACTAACCTTGGGAGGAGAAAATGCATACCACAGTAGTTACAAAAGCTTAACAGAAATAATAAAAATATCATGCATACCAGAACACAACAACACAATGATTTACATGGGGAAAACCCTTTTGGGAGAAAAACCCCACACTCCAAAAGCAACTCAATGTATTATTTAGAAATCAATAACATTTTACAATATACTTGCAAAGAAAGCTCTTCACATGAGTACCACTAATGAGATACTTAGAGGTAACTCAATCGCCATAAGACTCTTACACAACCTCTATCTCACCCACCTCATATATAGGAGATACAATACAAGAAACCATCAAACGATATTATAAAACCATGGGCTAAAACCACCCAATAAATTAGATCTGACCTTATCTCCCTTCTAGATTCCCTGTGATGTGTTAAAAAACATATCAAAATGTGTCCCTCCCTTTTACAACTCATTTATGTGTCCAATACATTTTATGTTTCCTATTTTACGAGTACAATCTTTCGAAGGCCATAACTTGAGAACCGTGTGTCCTATTTATGAACCATTTGAAGCACCAAAAAGCTCATGAAGTGCTCTATTTCCTCACAAACCACTATGTTACACCCACTTTTTAGGGTATTTTGGGACCTCTAAAGTCCTCAAAACTAAATTTAAACCATTCATTGCATCCCTCCAAAACAAAACAAAAATAATATCTTCAAAACTAGTTGTGATCTTGTGACATAACTTTACTAGAATATTTATCTATCCAACCAAAAGCTTTGATAAAAATTTCGCACCATTTCATGCTCAAACAAAAACTTACTATAAATAGTAACCTCATGTAAATGCAAGGTTGAGACACCATTTTTCCAAAATTATCCTATTTGTCGAATAACTTGCAAGAGAAAAGGGAGTATCAACACAATAAATCAATTTCTAGGGGCCATGAGGCCTGTAGACTTTGAACACCATCTAAACTTCTTTATGTTCACATCCTCACTTAAAGCATCTCCAACATTCATAAATTTTTTTGCCTTAACTAGCTTCACCTTTCCATCTTCGACCATATCTCTGACAAAATGATATTGAACATCAATATTTTTGGTCTAAGCATGAAATGTCAATTTCTTAGCTAGGCAGGTCGCACTCTAATTGTCACAATAAACTATCACTATACCTTGTTTTATTCCAATATTTGAATACTGTCTCTTAAGACATTTGTCTTCTTTACAAGCGTGAGTAGCTACAATATACTCTTCTTTAGTAGTGGACAAATCAACCACAGCCTGCCACTTACTCATCCAACTAATTGCACCACCAAATAAAGTGAATACATAACCACTGGTGGATCTTCTGCTATCAATATCACCTGCTCAATTTGAATCCACATAACCATGAATATTAAGGGAAGTCATGTCTCCAACCAAATTACCATGATAGCATAAAGAATACTCTGAGGTACCCGTCAAATATCTAAAGACTGTTTTGACTTCATCCCAATGAACTCTACTAGGATTAGACATGTATCTAGAAAGAACTCCCACTGCTTGGGAAATTTCTGGTCTGGTACAAACCATAGCATACATAAAACTTCCAACTACACTTTGCTATGGCACTTTTCTCATGTGTTCCATATTCGATGGGGATGTAGGAAAATATGAAGTAGATAATTTTGTTCCAACTGCAAAAGGAACACATAATGGTCTACAATCATGCATGTTGAACCTTAGCAAACTTACTCTGGCCTAGCCATAGATTTCTATGTACTCTATGTCTTATAATTTCCATCCCAAGAATGTTCTTTACAACACCATGATCTTTCATTTCAAATTTAGCAGTGAGCTGAGACTTTAGTTCTGAAATCATACATTTCCCTTTACTAATGAATAACGTATCATCAACATACAACACAATGTACAAGAAATGTTAACCATCATATTTATAATAAACACAGTGATCTGATTTAGAATGCTCAAATCCCAAACTCAATACATATGTATCATATTTTTGGTACCACATTCTAGGACTTTGTTTGAGGCCATAAACAAATTTCTTTAATTTGTAGACCAAATTACTTTTACCTTGCACCACATAGTGCTCCAGCTGTGTCATATAAATATCCTCCTCCATATCACCATGAAGGAAAGTAGTTTTCACATCCATTTTCTCAAATTCTAAATCATAAGCAACAACTATAGAAAGAAAAAATCTAATGGATGTCATGTTTGCAATAGGAGAAAATATCTCACCATAATCAACACCCTCAACTTGAGAGTAGCCTTTTGCAACCAGCCTTGATTTATACTTATCAATGCTTCTATCTGAACCAATCTTTTTCTTGAACACTCATTTGCAACCAACAAGCTTATGTTCTTCAGGCAACGGTACAAGATCCCATGTATCATTCTTTTTCAAATTTGTCATTTCTTCTTCCCTAGCAATCTTCTAGGATACAACATCACTCATACCTAATGCCTCTTCTACAAATCTAGGTTCATCCATATTAGTATTCAAAGAAAAAATACATCTCTAATCATCAAGTGGTTGTCTATGTCTTGTAGACCTTCGAACAAGCTCAGTTGGAGGTTCTTCCTCCTCTTCTGAAGATTCAGAGCTAGATGAGCTCTCCTCAACTTCTTGCCTATCAAGTGGTCTCAATTCAACTCTTTTAGGTGTAGAAGGGAATTGAATGAGTTATAATGTAACAAAAGGAGACTTAATTTCTCTAAAAATAACACTTCTACTATGAATTGCCTTTTGTGCAATAGGTTCTCAAAGCTTGTATCCCTTCACACCATAATTGTAAGTGATGAAGATACATTTCACAGCCTTGTTCTCCAACTTTGTTTGCTTCTCCTTTGGCACATATGCATATGCCTCACAACCAAAAAATCTAAGATGTCTCAATGAAGGCTTGTGACTTGGCCATGCTTCCATAGGTGTTTTATCAAAAATAGGTTGTGTAGGAGAACTACTAATCAAGTAGCAACAAGTGGCAATAGCTTCAACCCAGAACTTTTGTTCTAGACTAGCACCACTCAACATATTTCTAGCCTTCTCCACCAATGTCCTGTTCACTCTTTTTGCAACCCCATTCTATTATGGAGAATACAGAGTTGTCTTTTGTCTATTAATACCATAATCTTGACAGTATCTATCAAAATCATTAGAGTAAAATACACCGCCATTATTAGTCCTCAAACATTTAATTTTCTTTCCAATTTGTAACTCAACCATTGCTTTAAATTATTTAAAATGACTAAAACTTCATAATTACTCTTCATAAAGTATACCCATGTCCTTCTCCTAAAATCATTAATAAATGAAACATAATATGTGGATTTTCCAATCGAAGAAACATCTACAAGACCAAACACATTAGAATGAATAAGATCCAAAACACCACAAGATTTATGAGAACTTGAGTAATACTGAATGCGGTTTTAATCCCATAAATGCAATGCTCATAGAAATAAAAGTCAAGATTACAATCATTCAAACCTTCAACAAAGTATTTTATTTTTCAAGGTCCTTAGACCCTTTTCTCCAATATGGCCAAGCCTCTGGTGCCATAACATAGTCTTCTTTGTAGGTAGCTTTTCTTAAGAAGAAAGAGCACCCTTAGGTACCCAAAACCCATGTCCATCCATTGAAGGCGAAACCCTCAAATCTTTCAATGAAGTATCCACATATTTACTTTTTACAGAAGTGCTATTACAATCAATAGTGTATGCCTCTAGATAATATAAAGTGTCAAACCTGACACCTCTAGAAATTACCATAGCACCCTTAATCATCTTGCATCCTGCTTCAGAAAACACTACCTACACACCTACATCTACCAGTTTTCTCATAGATAACAAATTTTATTTTAATCTAGGGATATGTAGCACATCGTTAATTTTTTTTATTCTACCATCTAAAAACCTGATTCTAACTTTACTTCAACCAATAATGTCTAAATTTGAATCATCACCTAAGTACTCCTTACCTCTATTAAATTCTTCATATTCAGAAAACCAATCTCTATTGGAAGTCATATGAAAAGATGCACCCGATTCAATTAACCAAGAATCATTACCTACATGAGTCACCAAAGAAGCAATGAATGCATCACCATCTTCCTTCTTAGGTTTAGACTCAAAATCAAACTTCTTTTTCTTTTTCTTTTTCTTTTTCTTTTTCTTTTCTTCTTTGCAATCCTTATGGATGTGACCTAGTTTACGGAAATTCTAGCATATGACTTTGGACTTTCCTAGAGATTTGGATCTCCATTTAGATTTGGACTTATTGCACTTCTCATTCGTCTTGCCTTTCTCCTTAGGTCTTCCATGAATAGTTAGGGATTTCTTTGAACTAATGGATACCTTCCATGAATAGTTAGGGATTCCTTTTAATAAGAGAATCCCACGAATCGGGAAAAGAACAAAGAAAGATTTGCCATTTCTCCTCTTTATCCATATTAACACCGACAAATACTTATTAAGCCACCAACATATTAAATGCTTCTAAAGGATCTGCAATTCATCCACCCTCTTCCATCTTCAAGGAATATAATTTCTTCCTCGAGAAAATTTGATTCAATAAGGATTTCACTTGATGAATTTAACTAAGCTTAGTCCATAACTTCTTTATAGTGTTCTCTTCATGGATATTGATTAGAACAGAGTTTGCTAGGAACAATTTGATTAGACCCTTAGCTTTTCGATCCATAACATCATACTGAGAAGCTACGGTAGGATCTGCAGGTCTTGAGAAATTCACATCAACAACATCTCATAGATCTCGATCTATTAGCAAATCTTCCATCTTCAACATCCACATCTCAAATTACTACCATTAAATTTCTCCACCTCTATTTCCCTTAACGAACTTGCCATATGAAAATTTCTGCAACAAGATCAAAAAGTGTCTTCTACACAATCTCCCACTCAAATCTAGATTAGTTCAAAATACCTAGCAACCCACAAGTGAAACCAAAGGTGATCAAACTTTGATACCACTTGTAAAGAAATTAAGTAGCGGAACAACTTCCTACACTAACCTTGAGAGGAGGATAATGCAAAACTTTTAAAAATCATTACAATAGTTATAGAAACTTAACATAAATAATAAAAATATCATGCATACCACAACATAGTGATTTACATGGGGAAAACCCTTTAGGGAGAAAAAATCCACACTCCAGAAGTAGCTCAATATATTATTCAACAATCAATAACAGATTACAATATACTTGTAGAGAAAGCTATTCGTAGGAGTACCACTAATGAGAGACTCATAGATAACTCAATCACCATAAAACTCTTACACAACCTCTATCTTAAGCACCTCATAGGAGATACAATACAAGAAACTATCAAACGGTATTACAAAACCATGGACTAAAACCACCTAATAAAGTAGAGTCAACCTTATCTCCCTTCGAGATTCCCTATGACATGTTAAAATACACATAAACTTGTATCCCTCCCTTCTATAGCTCATTTATGTGTTGGATACATTTTATAATTCCTATTTCAGGAGTACAAATTTTTAAAGGTCATAACTTGAGAAACGTTTGTCCTATTGACGAACTGTTTGAAGCGTTGGAAAGCTTGTGAATTTCTCTATTTCCTTGTAAACCACTATGCTGCTTACACCCACTTTTCAAGGTGTTTCGGGGCCTCTAAAGTCCTGAAAATTAAATATAAACCTTTCATTACACCCCTCCAAAATGAAAAATTTAATATCTTCAAAACTAGTTGTGATATTGTCACGTAACTTTACTAGAATTCTTATCTAGCCAACCAAAAGCTTCGGGAATAATTGCACACTATTTCGTGCTCAAATGAAAACTTATTATAAATAGTAACCTCATGTAAATGCAACGTTGAGACACCATTTTCCCAACACCATGCACATAATAAGAATAAATAATAAGCAATCATAAAATTTATTCAAACATAATATTATGTTTAAAAAATTCTTAAATTTGATTAGTTAAATACTTGGAACATTCTACAACACCTCTATATAGGGAATCAACTCAAAAGGCCAACCATATTGCAATCATGAAATATTTAATATATATAATTATTTTTAACTATGAATTGTAGGTTGGTGATACATAGTAGGACCATAGAGGATAGTTATAAATACAAACAAAAACTCTATAATATCATTAAATTCATATAATAGTGATGAAAGGACATGATTAGATTTGGATTTTTTATTCATAATAGTTATTAAATGATACAATTAGATTTATATTTTCCTTAAAGTATGGTACCCTGAGATTATCTTTCTATAAGAAATAGAAAAGGAAAGTATTATTTAAGAGCCATGAAGAACCTAAAAAAAATCATCTATGATGTCCAAATGCATGCCCATTAAATCTTTTCTCTAAGAATTAAATAAATTATGATACTAGATCTAAGAGTAACTCCAAACATATATGAATATTAGTAGAATAGGGGTTAAAACCTCTGCACGTGCAAGCCAAATTTGCAACAAAGACTTCATGTATAATGATTAATCATTCCTCTACATAATAATTTGCATGCACAATGCACATTAGACTCAAATATTTGCGAGGTTAAAACAATCCACTCAAATACTTGCTAATAAGGAGACATGCACACAAACCTATTTTAGTAATATTTTAAAAATTCTTTATTACATTCCACACATCCTAATCATGCAAGATCTCATTATTGTGGACTTATGCCACATCTTCATCATCTCAATAGAGTTATTGTATGAATGAACTAACTTGAATCTTATGTTTTCTTGATGTCACATGTCATGTGGATTCCTAGAATGCATGTTGCGTGACACTTCATAATTTGTATCCCTTGAAAATATTTAAAATGAATTTTTGACCCTGACTATCTAAAACCTCGAAAAAGAAAAGAAAAAATAAAAGAAAAAGAAAACAACTTTATAGAACTAATTAGATAATTTAAATTAGTAATAGCTAAATAAATTAATATATCCGCTAAATAAAGTTGATACCTAAAAATCTTTTAAAAAAAAGCTATTTAAAAAACAGTGAAAAAGTGTAACATATGTAGCACATTCGTGTGGAGCTAACCTTAACGAGCACATAGAATGTCGATTTCAATTCTGCCCTAATCATATTTGCCTTGTATTATAGGAAGTGTGGCTTCTACCTAACCAAGATTCCACATCCCATTTCTCATATTTATGTTATTCAAACGACATGTTGACATCCTCATCTGACAATTCAAACAACAAGATGTAAGCCCAAGATCAGAACTTAGAATGTGCTTGCTAAACCCAACCTACAGTAAATCCGTTGAACCAGTCTCACTTGTAACATTGCAAGCGACCTTGAATATCTTGAACCACCCGTTCTCTCTCATGTGCAAGCGACCTTGAATATCTTGAACCACCCGTTCTCTCTCATGGGAATATAGCCCACCTCATCTATTGCTTTCAGGCATTAGACATGCAATCCCTGTGGCTCTAAAATAATCGAAGTGAAGAAGACAAGTGGGCAAACTTAACATTGGAGAGGGGGAAATAAATATAAATTAGACTAGTAAGACGACAGAAAATGGTATGTTGATATGGTCTAAAACTAGAAAATGAAAATCAGATAGAATCCTAGTTTAACATCATCTCACCTTCATTCTTTAAGTCTAGCTTCACTGCATCTAAGGCAAATCCATTAAAAAATATCCAACAAAACAAAGCTAATAGGTTTTTAAACTCCATTCTCCACTCCTCACGCCGTGGGATGAGTACAAGTACGGATTGTGTTCCGTATCAAATTGCTAATCTTCCTCTTCCTCTGCCACCCTTTGACTCTGTCAACCGTATTAACGTAAGCCAACTCTGACACCCACAGTTGTTTTTTTTGTTAACGTAAGCTCAGTTTCGCAGAGTGACATTTCATGCAAGTGGCTGAATTTTATTATGTCACAGTGGATTGCATCAACTCAGACGACGTAGGGGTAAGGTCATGCAAATAAATCTTGCATGTGCATCTAAATTGTCAACGGGAAAGATGGATAAGCTTTGGGTGATGAATTCTTCTGTGTCCCGATGATGCATCAGTTTGAATAAACGTGGGATAGAGTATAAAATAGGGTTGAAGCAAAGGTGACGAATCCTTCCGAGTCCTGCTGATGCAGAGGTGGGAATTATTTTAGAAAACGAGAATAAAATAATGTTGTGCAAATAGTAATTGCACACTGCGGATTATAATGCAATGCGATATGAATAAGAGAGCAACCAACGATTTTTTATTTTTTAAATTAAAATATAATGGGATTTTATTGAAACAGTCGCTGCTTAACAAATGCTCAAAATATGACATTAATCTAAAAGTGGTAGACAATTTCTAGAACATTACGACATTCCAAACCAGACAGAGGAAAGTCAACTTAAAGGTCACTAAAGTTGCTCTTATGGTTATCGCCATGGTTGTAGGATTCAAACATATTATAATGTTCTTTCCTTTTTTTTGCGCTCCAAAATAATCTTTATTTATTCTTTGCTTCAAAGGTGGTACTTCATATATTTTTTTATGTTATTTATTAATACTTGTTGTAAGCAATATTATTATATCATTGAGGCATTAATTCCACATTACTAAATTCGCTTTTTACTAATTACAAGATTGTATTTATTTAATTTTAAAAAATAGATTTAATAAAGTTAACATTTAATTTCTTTTCTTTATAAAAATTATTTGCCTTCTTGATTAGAATAATTTGAATATTATGGGAGAAAATATTTTAAAATTCTTTAAAAAAAATTTTATATTTAAAATAGTAAATGTTTTTTTTTATTTTTTTATTTTTTAATTTCTCAAAAAATTGTTAACAAAATCAAGTAACTATTTTATAGGAGAGTATTTAAATAATAAAATAATACTTCAAGAAAAGAACATCTTCAAACTAGCATAGAAGAGATCTTCTAAAGATTTGATCTTACACAATTAAAATAAAAAAATAAATTATTTGATTATCAGCATTACCATTAATAATTTATTACATGATACATTATTATGTGAATCTAAAAATTATAAAAATATGTATATTGAAAATATTTTACATTTCTATACCAAATATAATAATATAATAAATATTAATATTTTTATAATTTACTAATAAATTAAATTTTAAGTGTCATATCTTAAATTATATATTAAATTGTTTTATATTATTTTTATTTTTTTTTATTTTTATTATTTTTTGGGGGGAAAGGCATAGCCAATATTTTATTAATTGATAAAAAACAAATTACATTCTCAGTTCAATGTGGGCACTGGTAGGAAAGAACCGAGTAATCAAAACCTTTGATCTTGCCCAAAGAATGTATATTCCTAGTTCAAATGAATATAGCTCAAAAAATTACAAATACTGGCTTATTGCCAATTGAGTACATAATTTTTAACCTGGGATCCTATCTCCTTTCCTTAAAATCTACTCAAAGTCATGTACATGTGGACCACATTTATCCAGATACTTTCCCGACTATCCTCAATTTTTTTGTATCCTTAGTGCTTGTTCATCGTGCCAAAACTGATCCTTGAGTATATTTTTACACAAGGCTTAAACACCTATCCTGCAATGTTGTGCATCACTCAAGCTCAAGGAATTGTTAGCTTGTTAGTGTCAAACATTAAAATTGAGCATGCTTAATTCTAATACACTAAACAAATAATAATATATTTATACTAATTAATTCATAAAATTACATAAATTATTATATATCACCTCATCTATCTAATAGTTAAAAAATGATACAATACTATAAAGACCAATAGTGGTCACTAGTAACACTTGTTGTTTTATGTTTTTGAAATGGGTATTTATTTAAAGATTATAAATGTTAAATTTATAATCCTCTTCCATTTTAATATTATTTCTATGAGTGTTCATTAATTTTTATGTTGGGTGTTTTTTATATTTTGAAAGGTAGGTATTTTTATTGTAATTAAATGCACATTATAGTTATAGTAAAATGCAACAGTGAACATTGCATATTCATGCATTTTGACTTTTATACAACAATAAACATGAAATATGTTTTTGGTTCTAACAGTGGTAGAGAATCCAAATCCCATGCATTCATATCTACACTTATTTATTGTGGAATAGTAGGAACCCTCGTATCTACACTTATTTATAGTGGAATAGTAGGAACCCATGTTGCTCATGTCACAAATAAATGACATGCCAATAACTTGTTCAAAATCACACAAATTCATATTTAAAAGTTATCTCCATTAGTGACTTATCAAATATAAAATATATTCCCTAATGTAATAGCCAAGGTTCGGCATGTTAGATTAAAAATATATCAAATAAAGATCAGAAAACTAATTTAAAATATAGAACAATATAAAGTAATCATTGATCTAAAAAAATTGAGTTTCAAATATGAATATAAGATATAAATATTAGAAAGGTGTGGATCTAAAGATGATTTTTACATATGAAACATTAGAGTGAAGATTGAACATTTATTTAATATCCATTTTGTTCACAAAAAATAAGAAGGAAAATAAACTTTCATTTTGGATAATCTAATATAGTTAAGTAGTTGCAATCAAATAAGCATAATTCAACTTAAAATAAGTGTAGCTAGGAATAATTAAATTATATTTTATAATATACAAATAATAAACATATTTATGCAAGGAAATACTTCGATCTAAGATCAATAAGTATAGGCTAACATCAAAACTTATAGAAATAATGCTAGTGTGTACCTAGAAAATGGTGTTTATTTGTTAAATCAATGCAACATATTCTACATTGATCTTGGATTGTACCAAGGGTTTAGTCTAGAATTATAAGTTAATGTAATAAATCCCAATAGACCTCTTCATTGGAGATAGAAAAAAACTATAATTATCATAAGTAATATCTTCATGTTGTTGAAACTAAAAGAATTGTCCACTTATTTACTAGAATTTGAGAATATTATGGGTGACATTACTTGTGACTAAGAAAAATATTAGTTTATTTTATTGTATATTTCAATAAAATAAAATAAAATAAAACCTAGAAAATAAATTTTTCTAAAATATCCCATTGATATACAATATATTAGAAGGACTACATATATTAAATTAATTAGTCTCACACAACAACTCAGAAATCTTGATTAGCTTGGTTGAAAAATGAATTCATGCCAATTTCATAAGAAATGTCTAACATGATGGGTTCATTTGTTTTGATGATAAATAAGGAAATCAAGCTATCAACTTCCCTATCATCATTTAAGTAAGTAACACATGATGAAACATTGAGCATTTCACATATATCACTAATAGGAGAACCTTAAGATTACATTTCATGAGGGAATATAGGGATGAAATAAAATAATATTCACCTAGAATAACTATCCTACTCAAATTTAATTAATCTCAATAGGTTGTAAGGTGACTAAAACCTTCTCATTATTGTCATCATCTAATTTAAAATCTATTACACATGACAGTTCACTACAAATCTCATATAGCTTACAAAGGTCATGGCCAGATTATATACATTAGTTACATAAAAAATGGGAAGAAGGATTAGTGAAATTATGAACTTTGGATGCAAATAGTGAATATAAAAGTTAATGAAATTATGTACAAATCAAATTAAAACTTTAATAAGATAGAGGAGAAAAAAGCTTGGAACGAGAACTATATTTAAATTGAATCTCATGGGGGGAACATGCACAAATACATAATTGAGATATAAGATATTGAACAAGATAAATTTCCTCTTTGAAGATAGCTTCAAATGTTTTCACTTTGGGAGCAATTTTAATAAATACTACACTCAAACACTTCTAAATTTAGAAAAAGACGTAAAGAAAAGTTATTAAGAATCATGAATGAGAAAACAAATTTGTTTAACATTTTTCAAAATAATAGAATCAAAATTATAAATAACTACATATTATTTGGTGCATGTAGATTACCACTTACAAATGAATAAATCCAACAATTTTATAAAATAGAACAACTCTTATCTCTTCCATTTTTTAATTAAACTAGGAGAAATTATTAAGTACCAAGACAAATAGTGAAGAAACAAACACATTACATGGAATGCCATCATGCATTATACAAAATAAGCTCAAATGATCTTATATAAGTCCAATGTATTTATTACAAGTAGCCTCTCAATATGCCTACTAACATTATTGACATAAATAAGGATGTAAAGTGGGATATACTTAAGATAGGAAACAAACATCATAATGAATAAAAGGGGGAAAAATATATAAATATCATATTATGACCAACTCGCTTCTTGAAAGGAAATAAGAAAACTACCCAAATTATTATGGTTAACATGCTATATCTATGCAAGATGTTGGGTCTAATTTAGCTTTCACAAATACTAAAAATAATCTCAATTCCTAGGATAGGGAACATTAGCTCAAGATATTGAGCTAACACTTATGATCAAGCACATATAGTTAAGGAGTATTCATAATAAAGGTAACTCCATCTTTACACTCTACTAGTACAAATAGGTGTACATAAGGTTAGTATTTTAGATGCAACAAGCCTTCATATCAAGAACACTAACCTCTTATGAGAAAATAACACTTCATTCATGAGACCAAATACGTGTCACTTGTTTCTCTAAAATATTCATTATATGATTTGTGTTGCCCTTCATGCATGACAATAACAAATGACCATAAAAAAACCTCACAAATAATAACACTTGAATAATCCTCTTAATTTACTTATAATATATTTAAAGAATTAAGATATGTAGAATGGGGGAGAACCATTAATAGTAAAGGATTAAAAATTTGATGCATTTTAATGAATTATTAATTAAATTTGAGCTTCTAAATTGGTTCCTACTCTGATGGGATAAATATCGTTGAGACTAGAAAATAAAAGAAATCTTAACAGTACAACACATCTCAACATGCATTCATGTACAAATCACAAAGATAAGAAGCAATGCATATAAAAACATACTTACACATCCACTCTAAATGTAAAAGAGATTACATATGTTTAATGAATGGTTGTTCAAAGGATCATTGGAAATACTTTATATCCCTATCTACAAAACCCATACACATAGCAAACATACCAAGAAATGTATATGAAACATAACATTTTTCAATCTCATAAGAACTTTTCGTTAATAATGAATTAACTTATCAATACGAAGAATCATGAACATAATAAAAATAAATAATAAAGAATCATACAAGCTATTCAAACATAATATTATCTTGAAAAAAATCTAAAGTTGCATTAGTTAAATACTTAGAATATGCTACAACATCTCTATATAGGAAATCAACTCAGAAGGCCAACCATATTGCAATCACAAAATTTTTAATATATAGTTCTTTATCATTATGATTTGTAGGTTATTGATACATTGTATGACCATAGAGCATAGGAATACAAATACAACCTCTATAACATCATTAAATTTATATAATAGTGATAAAAGGACATAATTAGATTTGCATTTTCTATTCATAATAGTTATGAAAGGATACCATTAGATTTATATTTTCCTTAAAGTATGTTACCTTGGGATGATCCTTCTACAAGAAATAGAAAAGAAAAGTATTATTTAATAGTCACAAAGAAACTAGAAAATTCATCTATGATATCCAAAAGCATGCCCATTAAATCATTACTCTAAGAATTTAATAAACTCTAATACTAGATCTAAGAATAACTCCAAACATATATCAATATTAGTAGAATTGGGGTTAAAACCTCTACACATGCAAGCTAAAATTTGCAACAAAGACCATGAATAATATTTAGTCAATCCTCTATAATAATTTGTATGCACAATGCACATCGGACTCAAATATTTCTAGATTAAAAAAATCCACTAAAATACTTGCTATCAAGGAAGCATGTACAAAAACCTAGTTTGGTAATATTTTTAAAAAACATCATAGTATTCCACACATCCTAATCATGCATGTGATCCCTCATTAATGTGGACTTATGCCACATTTTCATAATCTCAATAGTTCTATTGTAAGAATGAACTAACATGAAACAAGGTTGTATTTTGTTGGTGTCTCATGTCATGTGGATTGCTACAATACTTGTTGCATGACACTTCTTACTTTGTATCCCTTGAATATATTATGAATGGATTTTCAACCATCGTATATTTAAATCCTATGAAAAATAAATATGCTTTATAGAAAAAAATTAGTATATCTCCTAGACAAAGGTGATACATAAAAATCTTAAAGAAAAAAGATTGTTTAAAAGATGAAAAGTGTAACCTATCTAGACATTTGTGTGGGGTTGAGCTTAAAGAACACTTAGAGTGTCATTTTTAATTTTGCCTTAATCATATTAGTCTTGCAATTGTCAAGAAACACGAGTCTTGTATTGTAGGAAGTGTGGCTTCTACCTAATCAAGAGTCGACATCCCATTTCTCATATTTATGTTATGCTTTGATCGCCAGAGAGTTATCATCAATGGACATCTTGACATCCTCCTTCGACAATCCAAGTAAATTGAACCATTAAAGTGATGAATAAGATGTAAGCCTTACTATAGGGAGACATGTTTGCTACCCTAGACTTTGTTTGCACTTCTTGCTTGCATTGTGCACATCAATTGCGTGGTATTTTCTCTTTGCCTTCACCAGCAAGGACTTTGTTGGGTGTCACATTGATTTTTTTAATAGATTGAATAGTTGACCATAGGTGGGAGACTATGATTGTAACTATTGATTGAGCAAAAAAGATTTTTAAACAAAGTTAGAAATTAACCAGGATAATGATAATAACTGACATGACAAAATGAAAAAATGAAAATGGAAATAAGACTTTGACCCATCAAAAGTTAGAACTTAAAACGCTTGCAAAACCCAACTGAACCCATGAACTAAATCCATTGAGCTATGTCTTACTTGCAACATTGCAAGTGACCTTGAACATCTTGAACAACCCGCCCTCACGGGTATATAGTCCACTTTATCCATTGCTTTGAGGCAATAGACATGCAATCCCTGTGGCTCTGAAGGAATTGAAGTGGAGAAGACATTTGGGCAAACTTAAGATTGGAGAGGGGGAAATAAATACAAAGTAGACTAGGAAGACGACAGAAAACGGTATCTTGACATGGTCTAATAGTTGAAGATAGAATTCAGACAGAATGCTCCCTTACCACCATCTCACCTTTATTTTTGAAGTGTAGCTTCAGTGCATCTGAGCTTTCCCACGTGCAATAGATAACTACAGAGCTTGCAGGTTTTTAAACTCCATTCTCCACTCCTCACGCCGTGGGATGAGTAGAGGTACGGATTGTGTTCCGTATCAGATTGCCATTCTTCATCTTCATCTGTCACCGTTTAACTCTGTCAACCGTATAAACGTAAGCCAACTTTGACACCCAAATTTGTTCTTTGTTAACGTAAGCTCATGTTCGCTGAACGACATTTTATGCAAGTGGCCGAATTATAGTATGTCACAGTGGACTGTATCAACTCAGACGTAGGGATAAGGCCATGCAACTAAATCTTGCATGTACTTCGAAATTGTCAACGAAAAAGATAAGCTTTCAATGACGAATCCTCCTGAGTCCTGCTCATGCATCAGTTTGAATAAACGTGGGATAGAGTATAAAATAGGGTTGAAGCAAAGGTGGGAAATGTTTAGAGAACGAGAATAAGAAAGTGTTGAGCAAATGGTGAGAGCACAATGTGGATGATAAATATGATAAGGATAAGATATGAAAAATTATCTTTCTTAAAAAAATATACTTGAAAATGTATTCTTGTCCAGTAATAGACACGAAAAGTTTCAGAACGAGAATTTTACAATGCATCCTAAAAAAATGTACTAGTACAAAGAGTGCAAATAAAAAAAAATTGTCGATAATTGAGCAAGTTAGTTATCTTTGAAAATTACATACAAAACAAAAGGCTGTTGGAAAAAGGGGCCAAATTTTTTAACACACTCCACTAATATTATCATGACATCATTATCGAATTTGGCAAAATTATTGTCATCTTGTTTGTATTCTATTAAATGCAAAGATCTCCAATTAAGTTTAACCCCACTACCAAATCTACAAGATTGTCAATTGATTAAATATAGACAATTGTTATATTTAGAAGGGATAGCAAATTTAGAAAAATTTATCATAAATATAGTAAATCACAAAGTATGGAGGGGATGCACGACTATCTATAGCAGGGATCCACACCTAATAGAAAGGGCTAAGGCATTATTTGGGACTTTGAGGTCCAAGAAAGGGTAAAAAAACCATGTAAGATTTGTCTGACTTATTAAGATGTGGAATTACAATAGATTATTTTACTAAATCAATTGTATATTTATATTCTTAGCCAACACTTATACAAATCATATTTCTTCGATTTTTTAACAATAATGATAACCTTGCTTGTGTCGAAGATAAGGATCACAGTTGGTGTTCATATTGGTTAGTGTCATCATTGGTAATTGCTATCATGTTCAACAATTGGGTAGTGTGGGGACTCCTACTTTGTTTCCTTATTCACAACCCAACTTTTCTTATGGTTGCAATCTCGGCCCTGTTGTGCAATTTGGGGTTTTGAGTGATCTGGTTACCTTGTCTATAGGGGATTCTCATCTTGGGGATAATTTTTCCCTTTTTTAGTAAATATTTGATTCTAGTAGAGATGGTGGTTCTAATAGCTTCATTATGCTTGTTGCAATGTATTACGCTAGGGTTTTGACCCTTGAACTTCCTTTCAACAGTAGCAGTTTGCGGGTTTTAGTGGTTGTATTTTTTTCTAGTGGAAGACAACATTTTTTTGGATTTGGATCTTCACTGGTAGTTGTGAGTTGGCTTTGGATGTATGTTGAGGGTTGGTTACCTTGTGGCAGAATAACCAAAGAGGGGTCTACTTCCTTTTGTCGTGCCTGTGATGTGTGATACCTGTTGCTGCAACACAAACACTCAATAGATCATTACAAGCATGGTTATCAAATAATAAGCAAACAAAGATGAACCATGACAAAGCGACCTATTGCCTCCTAAGAGATGCAAGTATGGATTTGCTCTCAGATCTAGATAAGCAATCTTAGTGACTTGACTACACCTAGATGGAGGATTTGAAATGATAATGATATGCAAAGATGAGATTGATTATGCTAGATTGATCCAAGAGACTAATTAAGCTAATGATGTGTATGATTAAGCTATGATGATGATGCAATTAAGCTATAAAAGAGAATGATTAAGCTACATGATTCAATAATTATACTAGAAAATAATCAAATTAAGCTAATGCAATTGCCTATAACAATAATACTCAAATTATATGCCTATAGTAACAATACATAAATTGATAATGAGATGGGGATCCTTAGTGCTCCAAAATGGGGGATATTTATTGGATTTCCAAGGCTAGGGGTGAGGTAGTAGGAATCAACGGTCAAGATTGAGTCTGAGGTGAAATTAGAGGAGGTTGTAGAAGAGGTTGGGGGAAGAGACACTTGTCATCTCTATGGTGACAAGTGTCAAAGAGCTTTGCTCATAAAAGGGCAAGTGTCCAAGAGAGGAGACATGTGGCCAAAGTGCCATGTGTCTCAAGAAGAAAATATCCACACCATAGGGGGTTAGGTTAAGGAGGTTAGAATGTGCAAGATAGGATAAGGTTAGTTAAACCCAAGGTTAGGTGGAATGGGTTATGTTAGAGGGATGGTTAGGTTAGGTGGTTAGAAGTTAGGAGGCATGTGGGTAATTTGAATTTAAAAATTCAAATAATAGGAAAAGATTAAATTAATTCTCAACAACTCATAAATTGATTTGTTTTAATTAATTAGAGGATTAGAAGAATTGATTTAAATGGGGGGGAGATTAATTAATTTGAATTAATTAATCAAAGGCGACTATGAAATGAACTTATTAAATAAATCCTTAGATTTATTAATAAGTAGATGAAAGGGAGAATGTAATCAAATTGCCTAATGAATTCAATTAAATTAGGAAGGGGGATTAATTAAATAATTGCTTATTTAATTAATTATCTTCAGACCATTTTTAGGTGTATACATTTTGCCCCTCTTTGAAGCAAGGTGTGATGACGGGTTGATTCAAAGAATAATCTCATTTTGGTGATGATATTGGTTCAATAGGATGCCCCAGCTATTGATTGATAAATTGCAATATGATGATGCCCCCTCGGGAGATCAATTGAGATAATTGATCTTTGGAGTTTTTTTGGATCTTTGCAAAATTGATGTCTCGATTATAAATGATTTGATTTTTGTAATTGTGGTTGATGAAAATGTGAGTTCTACGATCACGGTGATGTGGCTCTTGATTATTGATAAATCTTGATTGATTAGATTGATAAGATCAAGATTCAGTCTGGTTTCAGGAATGACACCTCCTGTATAAGACAAAGATGATCAAAGTGTCTAGTTTCAGGAATGATATATGCTGTATAAGACTTGATCAGAACGTCTGGTTCTAGGAAAGATACATCCTGTATAAGACATGATAGGATAGATGAAATGTGATCAATTGATAGAATTGATAAGGTTGATTGGATAAAGAACTGACAGTTTGTTGATATCAAGTTGCATGAAGATTTAGATATGCTGATGCTAGTTCTATTGAGAGGGTAGTATAAGATTTTCACTGGGTCGATAATATTTGGAGAGATATGAGTCATCATTATGATTGCGTATACACTTATGATGATACCTTGATGATTCTTGCGATAGATTTAACCTTGGATAAAATGAGCATGTGGGATCCCATGCAAGAATGAAATGCAAGCTAAATGCAAATGTCAATGCAAATGAAATGCAAAGCTACAATCGGACCAGTCACTGGGTTATTGTGTTTTGTCATGATTGAGCTTTTTTTTATATGGGAAGTGAGTGCAAACATCAATGGTATAATTAAACCATGATGACCTGAGCATGACTTTCTTGGATTTGTATATTGCAAGTTAGCACAAGCATCGAGGTATAATTAAACCAAGATGACCTAAGTGTTGCTTGCGTAAAATAGGTAGTATTAACCATTTCAATACACAAATCAGAAATGTCTTTGATGATACTTCAATGATCATGTCCCGAGACAAATTTGCACATATTAATGATTAATTTACAAACAACAGACAAAAAAATATCATGTTCCTTCCTTGTTCCTCTAGTCAAAGACATCCTGGAGTCACTAAGGAATCATGATAGCAAAAATCAAGAAAGAAAAATTGAACAATCATGTTAAAATCATTATCCAAAAGATATCATCCATTGAAAAGTGTGTAAATGTGCTCAGAATGACTTTGTGATAGTTTGATGGTTGATAATTTGATCTCGTGTTCAATGTTGGATGTGTCTTAGTTTTCGCTTGATAAGGGTTGCCTAACTATTGTTCTTCATGTTTGATTAAGCTCAAAATGATAAAAAAAATTGCCCCCAGCTAGGTGCGGGATTTTGCCCCAAGCCTAGAAACAAATTCATTATGATATACCCAATGATCCAAACCATGGCAAGAAGCCACCCGGGATGTCTGCATATGTACAAGGCTTAATTCTGGATATGAACAAAGTTGAATGAATGAAAGAGAAAGGATGCATGAACTAATAGATGGAAGAGCTAGTGGATCGATAGCACCTGTTTGTCAGGTTTTCACCATCTGTGTTTATTGCACTTTTTCTCATTTTAAATTTTTTTTTTTTCATTGTTTATGGATTTTTCTACTTTTTCACTATTTTTGGATTTTTTTCTTTTTCACTGTTTTTGGATTTTCTGCTTTTTCACTACTTTTGGACTTTCTACTTTTTCATTGTTTTTGGATTTTTTTCTTTTTCAGACATAAAACTTTTTTAGATGCATGCTATTGATGGTCTCTTCAAGTTGATCTTCATCCTGTGTTGATAGTTGATATGCTCCTAACCCAAATACTGTTGTGACCACAAATGGACCTAACCAGTTTGGTTCAAACTTTCCTTTCTTTTCTCCATCTGCCTGGTTGCATGGATTTTCCTTTAGTATTAGTTTTCCAACTTGAAAGACTCATGGTTTGACCCTGTGATTATAACTCCGACACATTCTTTGTTGATATACCTTTAAATGATCAAAGGCACTTTGTCTTCGTTCATGGATCAATTCTTACTCCTGCAATCTAGAGACTTGATGTTCTTCATCTGGGATAAGACCTTTTAATGATACTCGTAGAGAAGGTATCTCTACTTCTATTGGCAGTATTGCTTCTAATTCTTAAACAAGAGAGAAAGGTGTGGCACCTGTTGGTGTGCGGATACTAGTACGGTAGGCCCATAGAGCAGGGTTCAATTGAATATGCCAATCTCTACTAGCATCATTCACTGCCATTTTGAGGATTTTCGAAATAGTTTTGTTTGATGCTTCCACTTGCCCATTCCCTTGTGGATAGTAAGGTGTGGAAAATCTGTGTTTGATCTTGAATTTCTCACATAGTTCTTGTACATCCTAATTCTTGAACAGTCACCCATTATTAGTGATAATGGTCATGGGTATTCCATAGCGACAGATGATGTAGTTCAAGATAAATGGAGAAATTTATTTTGCTGTGATATGTGTGAGAGGTAATTCCTCAATCCATTTTGTGAAATATTTTGTAGCGACCGTGATGAATCTGTGACCATTGGATGAGGAAGGATTTATCTTTCCTACTAGATAAAGACCCCATTGACAAAAAAGCCAAGATCTTGCCAAAGCATGAAGTTCTTGCGTTGGTGCATGAATCAAATTCCCATGGATCTGACATTGTTTGCATGTTCTAGCTATCTGAAAATAATCTCGTTCCATAGTTGGCCAATAATAGCCCAAGCGTATGAGTTTTTTCAAAAGGGTAAGACCACTTGAATGAGTGCCACAAATGTCATTATGGACTTCATGTAAGGCCTTCTTAGACTCTTCTTGTTCAAGACATCTTAAGGGAGTATCATCTAGACCTCATTTAAATGAAGTACCGACGACAAGAGTATAATGGGAGGATTGGCGAATAAAGTTTCTCTTTTGATTTTTTGATAAGTCAGGAGGGAGGATATTATCTTTTAGGTATGTGTAAGTTTGACCATAGCGAGAGGAATCATGCCCAACGGGGTGATAGATAGTTTGGGAATCGGGACAATTATGAGCAGGGTAAAACAACTCTTCCACTAGGACTTCATAACGTTGTTGATTTTCCTGTGTCTGAAGGAGAGAAGCAAGTGTAGCCATGGCATCTGTTGCTTTGTTGTCATTCATTGGAATTTGCTGAAAAGTTATTTCTACAAAGTATTTCTTGATATCATCAACCATCTTTTGATAAGGCATTAAATTTTTGTCCTTTGTTTGACAATCATCATTGATTTGATTAATGATGAGCTGAGAGTCTCCAAAGACTTGAAGTTGTGTAATGTTCTATTCTATAGCCATTTTGATACCTATAACCAAAGCTTCATATTTTGTTGTATTGTTGGTGCATGGAAAGCTTAATTTGTATGCTTTTAGAATTGTATGACCTTGTGGTGTGATGAATAGAATACCTGCTTCTGATCCATGCTATGTATATGAATGATCAAAGTATAATTGCCATGTTTTTGTGGTGACTGTTAGGATATCAGCATCAGGAAATTCAATTTACAAAGGACGATTATCCTGAAGCGATGCCTCAGCTAGTTGGTCTGCAATGACTTGTCCCTTTATAGCTTTTCTGTCAACATACTCAATATCAAATTCACTCAGGATCATGATCCATTTTGCTAGCCGTCTTGTTAATGTTTCCTTGCTAAGTAAATACTTTAATGGATCAATTTTAGCTATCAACTTGATGGAGTGAGATAGTAGATAGTGTCTTAATTTTTGAGAAGCAAAATCTACCGCCAAGCATGCTTTTTTTTTTGGTGCATAGTTGATATCGTATCCCACTAATGTTCTACTGATGTAATAGATGGATCATTCTTTTTCTTCATTATCATGTTGTGCAAGCAGAACTCCTAATGATACTTCAATGGTCGATACATAGAGTAATAACGACTTTCCTAGAATTGGTGACATTAGGATGGGTGGTTGCATGAGATATGCCTTGACCTTTATTGAATGCATCCTCACATTGATGGTCCTATTTGAAATGAACATTTTTGTGCAATAGATGAGTAAATGGTTGACATTTATCTGTCAGTTGAGCAACAAATCTTCTGATTGACTAGAGTCTGCCTTGGAGTGATCTTAGTTGACTTATATTCTTGGGAAATGCCATTTCTATGATTCCAAATGACCTTAGCTAGATCTACTTCAATACCTCTAGCTAAAACAATATATCCCAATAGCTTTCCTGAAGTGACACCAAAGCCACATTTCTTAGGATTGAGTCATAGCTTATACTGTTCTAACTTGTCAAAGATCTTTTCTAGTATTCCTATATGGTCTTCTCTATTGTATGGTTTGGCCAAGATGTCATCCACATAGTCTTCCATGAATGTATGCATCATGATATGGAATATTGTTGTCATAGTTCTCTGATATGTAGCACATGCGTTCTTTAGTCCGAAAGGCATGACGTTCCATCAAAAAGTACCCCACAGGCATGTGAAAGCTGTCTTTTCTTGATCTTCAGGTACTATTTTAATCTAATTGTATCTAGAGAAACCATATATTAGAGAAAACATGGAGTGTCCAGCAATTAAATCTACAATGATGTCAATGATAGGCAAAGGAAAGTCATCCTTTGGACATGCATTATTAAGATCTCTGAAGTCTGTGCATATTATGATACTTTTATCTGGTTTTGAAACAAGAACGATGTTGGATACCCATTGAGGATATGCTGCAGGTCTGATGAATCCTACATCCAATAATTTCTTTAGTTATGCTTTTACTAGGAGAGCGATATGTGGATGCATTTTCCTTAATTTCTATTTAACTGGTTTGGCTCCTAGATTGACATTTAAGTGATGCATAATAAGCTCTGGATCCAATCCCGGCATGTGTCCATGTAACCAGGCAAAATTGATTTGTCATCTTTTGAAGAATTCCATATATTGTTGCATTTCTTCTTCTAACAAAGAAGTCGCTGGATGTAGCATCTTTGGTTGCTCTATTGTCCCAATGTTAACTGCCTCTGTTGGTTCGATCAAAATGGATGATCTTTCTTGATAGTGTGTAGGTAAAGTGTCAAATCTCCCATCTTCTGGCACCTTGAGGAGGTTTTCACCATTAGATGCATCCTTTCTTTTTACTTTTTCTTGATCTAATATTTCCAAGAAATGGTTTTCAGCATTAAACCTGATATTATTTTCCTTATTTTCCTTTTTGCGACTAGGAGATTTGGCACCCACTTGAATAAAAGATGTGTTGTTGAAATTCCTGGTGAATGTTGTTGTGGGTTCGATTGCATTAAGATATACAGATATGGTGTGGTTATTTGGAAAGGTATCAATGACAGTATGTGCTTCATTTTCCCAATCAATAAGTTCAGGGTGGATTAGAGGTAGGGGGTCATTAGGTTGAGATATTTTGAGAGTATCAAGGGTCATAATGGATGTATCAAAGTTTTTGATATGTATGTCAATGTCTAGAATGGTACTCTCATCAGAATGACCTTGCACAAGGAGCTCATGATCATCCTCGATTAAGTCCAAGTCAGTTGAATGTGATTTTGATTCAAGTGAACTAGTTCCTAACGTTTGCCTTGCATACATGTGAACTACATCGACTCCTACATCTTCTTTAAAGCAATTTTCTTCAGCTGATTCTTCAAAGTGATAGGAATCCCATTCCCATTCATTGGAATCTATATCACTTGCAGCTTGCAATCTATAGATTTGTTTCTTCATCTTTTCTTATTATATCTTTTCTTCTTTCATATTCAACCTCTTTAGGACTGAGATTGAGTTCTGTCAACTTTGTTATGAGTTCTCCTTGAGTAATATTAGTTTCTTCGTTGTTTTGATTAAGAGTTGATGCTATTTGGGAGGTTCTTTTAGTTTATTTTTCTTGTTGATTTGAAGCTTGCTTCTTTTCCCATTTCATTTTTGCTTGTGCTTGTTTTTTAGCTAATGTTTCTTCTCTTTCCATTGTCAGTTGTTATTGTCTGTTTTCATATTCCTCTTGTTGTTGGCTAAAAGATGTGTCTTCTGGTAAAGTAACTTGTCCATATCCTAAGCTTGTTTTGTCTATTTCCTGTTGAGTGTAAGGTTGGATAGGTTCTGATATACCTTCTTTTCTTTTCCCTATAGGACATGTTCCAGTGTATCCCATTTTTCTGAGAATGCTAAATCCTTTTCCATACTTTTCGGTAAGTATGCGGACATTGTTGATCTTTTGTTGAACCTTTTCATCCTTGTATAGCCACTGTAGCACATCTTTGTCTTACATTTCCTCTGATAAGGTCCCAGCACTAACAAATGCTCCATCAAATATCGGAAGATGTTTTACAATTGGTTGTTGTTTAGAGTTTGATGGTTTTCCAAAGGATTTAGGAGAAAGGGATAATTGTGATATTGAATATTCTCCATTCCCTCGATCTCTTAGTTGCATTTGTTTTTTCATACTTGACAAAATTGAGGCAAATGATTTTTCTTTAGTTTGCATGTTTGAAGATGATGTCGCCTTGTTATGAGAAACAATGACTTCTTGAGTTGGTTTGAGATTACTACAATACTAAAATGGATTTGAATCTACCGAGATCAAGATTTCTTGACCATTGTAGGGAAACTTTAGGCACTGATGATATGTTGATGGAACAACTTGTATGTCATGTATCTAGTGTCTTCCCAAGAGTATGTTGTATGATAAGTCCAAGTCTAGAACTTGGCATGATGTGTCTTTTTGCAAAGGTCGGTCCCACTCTGATGGGTAATATCACAATTCCTTTAGAGGAATGCTCTTCTTCATCATAGGCTTTAATGGTGATTCTTTTTCGGGGATCAACTGCATCTTCTGAATAACCTAGAGCATGGACAAGACTCAAAGAGAAAATGTTTAAGCCAGCTTCTCCATCTATTAGGACATGTTTAACTCGTGTCTTATGAATGATGACTTTGGTATGCAAGGGAGAATTATGGGGATGTTGCAAGGACATGTCATCTTCTTCAGTGAATGATAAGCAATGAGGGGTTGTGAGGTGTCCCACCATGGTTTGGAATTGATCTATATCCAGATCTTTAGACACTATTGTATCTACTAATGCTCGTTCAAGAATTTCTTTATGTGTAGGTGAAAGCTTTAAAAGTTCTAAGATGGATATTTGGGCAAGTGTTTTCTGTAATTGATCCACTAGATTATATTGTTTGGTAGTGGATGACGTGTTTGTTGTAGGACCCGGCAAAACAACTTTAGCTTTGCTTCTTGTGATAGCACATGAGTAGGTTCTTGATTTTGTTTTTCTTTAACTACAATCACATTTACCACATTATCATATGTATGAGAATAGTTTACCTTCACTTTACCCTTACCATTATTTGTTATTGATGATTCACCCTTCTCATAGTTTGGAAGCGAAGTTTTAAAATTTGTATGAGATTTATTTGTTGTATGTCCATCCATAGTTATTACTCCATTATCAATCAAATCTTGGATGACATGTTTCAACCACTGACAATTATCTGTGTGATGTCCCTTGTTTCGATGGAAATTGCAATAATGGTTATCATTCCACGAAGGTGGTTTTACTTGAGGTTCATAGTTCCTTTCTTCTGGCAAAGTAATCAATTTGTTTGCGAGAAGTGTCTTTAGCACTGACCCAAGGGGTTCCCCAATGTTTGATAGTTGCTTTTTGGTGATTGTTGTTTTGCTGAGACACTACTGAGTGATTGGATAAATTAAAAATTGGTTGTTTTGGTTTCACATTGTTGTTATCCGCTATTCCATTGTTGACGACATTATGATTTCTATTCCAAAATTTTGGCTTGTCATTATGGTTGTTGTTAGTGTTGTTAGGAGGATGAACTTCATCTTTGTATATTTTCAACTCACCTTTCTTTATCATGGCTTCCTCCATTCTGATTCCATTATCAATCATCTTTCTAAAACTTTGATTTCCTTGCATTTTTAGATGATAACTCATTTGATCATTTAGGTTGTCGATGAATATGTCCATTTTTTCATACTCTGGCACTGTACGAGGGTATCGTGAATCTAACTGTCTCCATCTTTGTAAAAATGTCATGAAAGGTTCTCCACTCTTTTGTTTGGCATTACATAGGTCTAGCATTGTTACTTCATGTTGTATGTTGTAAGAGTATTGTGAAACAAACTTATCCACCAATTCTGAGAATGATCTGATTCTAGGTGGAAGTTTGGAGAACCATTCCATAGCTAGTCTAGTTAAGCTTTTCAGAAATAATCTCATTAAGTAGGTATCCTCATGTGCAAACTCCATACTCATTGTGCAAAATTCTCATATATGATCTTGAGGATCAGTTTTTCCATCATATTTTTTGTATCTAGGAGTTTCACAACCTATAGGAAATGGTATCATGTTTAGATTTATGTTGAATGGATAAGGACAAATTTCTTGAAGTGAGTATCTTCTAACATTTCCTCTCTGCATATCTCGAATTTGTGTTTGCAGTGTTTGTATTTGTTGTGTGAGAGTTGTGATAGGATTATCAACATGATTTGTTCTTACATAACCATGATTTTGTATTCTAGGAGGATCTTGGTCTCTTCTTGTATCATCTCTACCCCTCCTTGTATCTTCATTGGATGGAACGTTATTCAGAATTTCTATGTCATCTCTTTTGGGCATGTAAGTTTTCTCATTAGTTCTGGTGTTACTAGGAATTGACGTGTCATTCATTTTGAGACCAAAAATATCCTCATATTATTCATTATTAGGGGGAGGGTCACTTTTCTTTTGTGTCAATTTGTTTACATCAAAATCTTGGGGGAGTGTAGCACCAATTCTTGCTAACATTAGGAAGTATATTTCTTTGTCTCCCTCCAATATTTTCTCCATAAATTTATCGAATTGATGATCTTTTTTGATGTCTCTGACATGTTGCTCTGTTATTTCTTCTTCAACTTGTATTTCATCTTTATGTTCCATGGTTTTGTAATCTTCAATTATTTCCAATGTTTCAATTTTCGTCTTCGTGATCTTTCGTCTCTGAGATCTGGTTAAAATGGGCATACATGTATCTTAGATATTGTTCTAGGATTCGATTGTCCAAAAGTTGTTTTGATAAGTGATCAACTGTCAATTTCACTGTGATAGAGTGATAAGATATGAAAAGATGATTCAAGTGTTTAAAAGTTTGCAAGTTTTTTGATCTTTGGTTTTGGAGTGCAATGATGATGATTTTGATAAAAAACAAGTCCAATAGCAATGATATATCCTACGATGTGGGACAAGGTTTTCCTGACCAAACGTTGTAGTTTCGTGATAGAGGATGATAGATCCTGATGAGAAACCATGTTTTGAGTGATCGGTTTATCAAAGAGGGTGATGATGCACTTTGAGATGTTTAGATCTTGAAATTGTTGAATGTGAATACTTGAAAATCTTGAGGTGTTTATTTCTAGAGTCTGATTTGACAGGTGATAACTTGACCAAGTGAACCAAGAAGACAATCCAAGCACAGAATGACAAATAACAAGTGTTTATGCTTACTGCAAACTAACCCAGCAAATATGATAGATCTGAAAAAGACGTGCAAGAAGACAGTTCTAGATAGACAGACATAAATTCGTACGATAGATTACACAGCCCCAAATGACAATTTAGATAGGCTCATACAACAAACCAATAATTTCGCATGACAAAAGACATAAACTCATATGAGCTTTCTCACAGAACCTAATGACAAATGATGACACAAAATCCACTACTAAATTGGCTTGTACGACAATTCTCACTGGACCGGATGATAAAAGATGACATAAAATTTTCTGCTAAACAGGCTCGTACGACAATTCTCACTGGACCATATGACAAAATAACAAACTCGTATGACAGAGGACATAACAGAGACAAAAATACTTGTTTGGCAGAATTTTGATTAATGAAGTTTAATGTTTTGCTTATGTTTTCTAGTTTTAAATGTCTAATTTTCTGTTTTAGGGGATGAAGACACAGCAAAAATGTGATATGATAAGTGACCTCAAGCACATTATGCTACCTAAGGAAGTTGGCTAAGAGAGAAAACCTTTGCTTGCAAACTTGGGTACACACCCAATAGCTAATCAGAATACGGCTAGTGAGTCTCACGCAATGGATTCTCAACACTGTATTTTTAGACTCCAAATGCTAATGGGGGCACGATATGGCAAGTGTATTGGGAGAGTTACTATCTCTCTTGCACAAATATTATCGCCCTTTCGGAGGTGAATCGGGTAGCTTCTAATTTTAATTGGAACTAGTAAGGGATTTGTTAGATGCGTCGGGGTATAAACTCAATTAAGAGGTCTCCCAGCCTTGAAAACCAAGGTTTGATATACCCAAAGGTACGAAGGAGAGCTATTCCCAAGCACTGTCGTTGACTTGATTTTCATCAAATCACATTTATTTTATAGTGGGTTGGAGTACTTGGCATTAGTCGTTCCCACTTGGGTCATTCCCCTCTCACTGGCCTTAATGGCTTAGAGTTATTATCTCCTCGGGAGGGCAGGCTCGCTAAAGATATGCACTATTGAAAGCAAAAGACGAGTCTAGATTTATGATCACCTAAGAAAGGTGAGAGCATACTTGCCTATCATCAAAACACATAATACATGTTTGTTCATTCCCTTTAGCAAAAAGAAGTGTGCCTAGAAAATTTAAAGAAGACATAAAGTTTGGTTGAGTCCTCCTAGGCAACCTACAAAATAGATACGTTAGTAGTCTTGATGTGTTTTGGTGAAATTAAGCTTTGACAAGCGTAATCTTCGATAATCGTCTTGCAAAAACCAGTTAGGTTGTCAAAAAAATCACAAACAAACCAGGGTTAGCATTATTAATAACCAAATTAAAGCATGAAAACCCTAAAATGCAATCTGTTTTGAAAATACAGAAACACAATTTCGTACAAAAATTCTCACCTGATCGTATGACAATTCTCTCTGCTCGTATGAGGACACAAAGGAACTCATACGAGGCACAAAGGGAACTCATATGAAATTCTGAATCAGACCCAACCAGCAACCTGCTTAATTGGAAATTTGATGATGCTAAGAGGCCAAAAATGAGCTTTCGGGCCCCACTGTGGGTGCCAAAATGTTGTGCCTATGATGTGTGATACTTGCTGCTGGGTAAAAGTACAAAGTCGTGTCACACTTTTATAAAGGAAATGGTCAATGCTAATTCAACTTTTTAAATTAAATCAATAGAAAGTGAAATATATGTCTTAAATTTTGTAATGATATAAACTAATAAAATATATATTCTTTTGTCTATTTTATGTTTGTAATTTTAACAAAAATTTAAAAAATTATTTGAGTGTAGTTTTTTATAAAGTAAACACTATAATTTTGTTGCTGATAAAATGCTGAAATTGAAGTTACACAAGCCACCACACTTTATTTAGTAAATTTTATATTATTTTCTTCAATTTTTTTGTGTATATTAATAACTTGAAACTTTAGTGCATGGATATATTTTCTACTATTTTTTATAAACATGTATTTTTCAATAAATTTGAAAAGTTGTGTGTGTTGAAATATAACTCTTTCCAATTCCCACCACCTTTTTTCTTAATTATTTATCCAAATTAGAAAAGAATTATATCATCTTGACATACATTCTCTTCTCTACCGCATCATATTTTTTAAAAAATTTAAATAAATTTTAGTATTTTTCCTTGACAAGATAATCAACCTTATATTTTAGTGTTGATGACCTACTTTCAATAAAAATAAAATATAACATATAAAAAATAATTAAAATATTAAAAGATATATATTTCAGAAAATTCACTCATAGATCTATAAAAGTGTATTTTTACATTTAAAAAAATATATATTTATAAGAGTAGGAGTTGTTGAAACATCGAGTTTTTTCATTTTTTATTTTTTTGGGTAATTATACCCAAAGCGGTATAAAATATACATTTAGTAGACATTTCCAATTGGAAAACTTGTAGCCCATTTATAATTTAGCTATTATGAATCTATATAGACCATATGTTTTATTAAAATTAATTTTTAGTTACAATTACTTAAATTCACTTGTGCTGATAAGTTAGCCTGAAACATGACACAATTTTGTGCTTTTACCCTGCTGTAACACAAACATGTTGGCATTTTGGATATGTTGATATGGTTTTGTCATTGATGTCAACAACTGTCATCACTTGTCAACACTTGTCAGCACTTGGAGATTTTGGTTATGTTCACCAGCAAGTCAGAGACTTATGCAAAGTCACTGGTATTCGGTTCACCGGCAGATTATGTTGTTCACCGGAACTTGGAATGACTTGGAGACTACTTGGTTATGTTGAAAACATTATTCGATCACTTGGTTTTGGTGATTTGGTTAATTGTTTATTCAGGTTTGCATATTTGTTGTTACCAGCAAATAGGTCCAGGATAAGCACCGGCACACATATCTATTCCAGATCAGCACGACATGTTATTGAGATGATTTATTATTATTGTAAATGCATTGAGCCAACATCATGCACCGGATATTGATTTACTTGTAATTGATTTTATTGTAATATCTTTTAGTGAGTTGGCCTATTCAAGTGGTCTTAGGTTATGGTATAAATGTAAGATCTCATTTGTGAGATTAATATGTGAATGCAAAAAGGATTGCAATAAGGTAAATGAGAAAATAAGTAGAGCTATACATGCAGACATCATTTGAAGGTTGAAGGAAGCATCTTGTGGAGGGAATCGGAACTAAATCAGTACTGAATCCAACATATGAAGATGCTATTTTATGCAGTACATTATCATTGGATTTAACCATCCAATTGTAGTCAGTGTGACTCTCATTTTGTGATTGAGCAGTGAGCTTTAGGTAGCTGGCCTTTCTACATGTGCAGAATCCATATTGTACATATACTATTTGCAGTAGTATCATTTGATTGTGGATAAGGCTTCCCACCGTGGTTTTTCCCCTTACAAGGTTTCCACGTACAAATAATTGTGTTATGTGTTGTGGATGTTATTGTCTTTCTGTTTCATGCATTAATCTTTACCGGTACTGCAATTAACTGTTAAGACTATCTACCGACATAAAGTTTGGCTTACCGGTATTAAGCATTAAGTTTTGGTTAAGTTAATTTTGGTTGAATTTATTGGACAACTGATTCACCACCCCCCCCCCTCTCAGTTGTCTCTGGGACCTAACAAAACACTCAATAGATCATTACAAGCATGGTTAGCAAATAATAAGCAAACAAAGATGAACCATGACAAAGCGACCTATCGCCTCTTAAGAGATGCGAGTATGGATTTTCTCTCAGATCTGGATAAGCAATCCCAGTGACTTGACTACACCTAGATGGAGGATTTGAAATGATAATGATATGCAAAGATGAGATTGATTATGCTAGATTGATCCAAGAGACTAATTAAGATAATGATATGCATGATTAAGCTATGATGATGATGCAATTAAGCTAGAAAAGAGATTGATTAAGCTACATGATTCAACAATTATACTAGAAAATGATCAAATTAAGCTAATGCAATTGCCTATAACAATAATGTTCAAATGATATGCCTATAGTAACAATGCATAAATTGATAATGAGATGGGGATCCTTAGTGCTCCAAAATGGGGGATATTTATAGGATTTCCAGGTCCAAGGGTGAGGTGGCAGGAATCAACGGTCAAGATTGAGTTTGAAGTTATCAAGGGTGAAATTGGAGGAGGTTGGAGAAGAGGTTGGGGGAAGAGACACTTGTCATCTCTGTGGTGAGAAGTGTCAAGGATCTTTGCTCATAAAAGTGCAAGTGTCCAAGAGAGGAGACATGTGGCCAAAGTGCCATGTGTCTCAAGAATAAAATATCCACACCATAGGAGGTTAGGATAAGGAGGTTAGAATGTGAAAGATAGGATAGGGTTGGTTAAACCCAAGTTTAGGTGGAATGGGTTAGGTTAGAGGAATGGTCAAGTTAGGTGGTTAGAAGTTAGGAGGCATGTGGGTAATTTGAATTTAAAAATTCAAATAATAGGAAAAGACTAATTAATTCTCAACAACTCATAAACTTATTTGTTTTAATTAATTAGAGGATTAGAAGAATTGATTTAAATGGGGGGAGATTAATTAATTTTAATTAATTAATCAAAGGGGACTATGGAACGAACTTATTAAATAAATTGATTTATTAATAAGTAGATGAAATGGAGAATTTAATCAAATTGCCTAATGAATTAAATTAAATTAGGAAGGGGGATTAATTAAATAACTTCTTATTTAATTAATTATCTTCAGACCATTTTTAGGTGTATACACCTTTGTGCCTCCTTCTATGATGGTCTCTAGTTTCCTTTATCAGGTGTTGTTTTCTTCCTTGGTTTTTGCATATGCCCCCTTTTCTCCTCGTCCTCTTGTGTTTCCTCTTGAGGCGATTCCCTCAAGGTATACCTTTTGGGGGTTCTTTCTTAGATCTAGGTTTCTAGAAGGGGCCTCTTCCCTTGTGTTTTCTCATATAGGGATTTTGGTTCTTAGTGGTACTACCAACAACAAACCTATTGAGATGGTTCATGATGCTATGTTTGTAGGGATTTTTATAATAAAAGGTTTAGGGATTCCTTTCAAAACCCTTCTAGTTTTTTGTGCTAGTCCATTCTCTGGTTATATTGTTTAGTGTCTTTCTAGAATGACTAGATGATACTACTATCACAAAGTTTCTAGGAGCCTCTAGATCTTTGTGGTCACTTCCTTGTCTAAAAAAATATTTGTCGAATGTGGTCCTTTAGGTAAAAGGTTGCAAGATTCCTTTCAAAATTTGTTATTAGTTAGCTACTCTCTTTGTCGCTTTAGCTCCAACACAAGGGTTTTCTTTTAGGAAGATGGTATGGTGTCCTTCCTAAATCCCTTAGTTCTAAATATGTGATTATATTGAGGGGTTGGGACCCTTGTTCCCATTAGATAACTGTTCTCATCAAAAACCTCTCTCTCAAAAAGGGTCTTCTCTTTTTGGTTTCAGTGGTCTCATTGCTTGTGAGTTCCTCTCACTTGTCTACATACTTGGCTATTGTGTAAGGGTTGATCCCCCCCTCCCCACTTTATCTAATCAAACAATAATAATAACCTAGATAAATAAGAATGGCCATAATTTAGAGAACAAAATTTAAATTTTTAATGAGATTTGGAATACAAGAAATATGTTAAAATAATAATCATAAACAATAGTATCACTAAGATGAAGAAATCTAAGATAGGATGGAGTGAAATGAGGGAGGAAAGAGAGAAGCTATGGTTTTAAGAGGTGGATAAAATTTAGAGGAATTAGATGATGAAGATAGTGATGGAGAAGAGGATGATGATGGTTATAGGTTGCCTAGGCATGCCCTGTTCATAGATGGGTTTTGAGTAGAGGGATCAATGGTTCATGGATCTCTTCTATTCTTGGTTGATGCCATTTTGTGGGTCATCTTTTTTGATCCCCTCCTTGTTGTGAGGTAATGGGTTTTTTCCCTTCTACCTAGTTTGATGTTTCTTGGAGGTTGTCTGATCTATACCCTATTTCTTTGGGCTCTTCAATAACTGTCCATGGCTTCGTTCATGTGGGGCAACTTTTCTTTTGTGTTGCAAATGAGGTCATTTACTCTTGTCACCTTGGTGAGGGTCTTTCTTCCTTTCTAGGTCTCGTGCTAGTGCCTAGTGTCTACGTTATGTGATAGGGTTAGGTGTTGCCTGCACCCTTTATCTACTACATAGCTACTTTCTTGCAGATTACCCTTGATAGTGGTTTCCCTTGGCTATTGCGAGGTGTGGTTGAGTGGAAATCCCTTTTCCTATAGATTGATTCAGGTGTGGGATTAAGGGGTAGGCATTTCCCTATTCTTATTTTGATCCTTGAGGTTTCTTTCTCTTCCCTTTTGGGTGTTAGGGTTTTTACTTGCATACAACATGTAGGCAGAGGGTGTTTGGGGGGCACTATAGTTGCATCCTTTTGTTGTAGACAATAATGTTCCTTTTGGAGTTGGTGTTTTGTTACCTGAAGTTGGTGTAGTTTGGATACATGATGAGGGCTAGTTACCCTATGAGAATTTAACCAGAGAGTGCTTAGCCTCCTTTGAACCTTCTTCTATGATGGTTATTAGCTTCCTTTAGTGGATGTTGTCCTCTGGGGTCTTGGTTCTTTCCTCCTTCTCCACTTGTACTCCTAGGTGTTCTCCTGGGGAGATGTCCTTTGACTCTCATGTTTGAAAGCTAAGAAGGGTTCTTCATGCTCTAGTGGAGGCTTCTTCTCACATTCTCTTTTCTTTGGGACCTTTGATTCCTAGTGTAAATACTACAAATGAGCCTATTGAGGTGGTTTGTAATGGCAAGATTGCAAATGGGCCTATTGAGGTGGTTTATAATTTTTTGTTTGTAGGGTTTCCTACCATTCAAAGGTTTAGGGATGCCTTTCAAAACCCTTTGAAAATATTTGTTCAATTCCATTCTTTTGGATTTCTCCATTTTTTTGTGGTTAGTCCTTCAGGAAAAAGGTTATGAGAAGCCTTTCAAATCCCACTATTGGTTTTCTATTTTTTTGGCTATTTTATTTCTAGTATAAGGTTTTTTCTTTGGAATATGGTTTGAGGTTCCTACCTAAACACCTCCATTCTGATTAGATAGTTTTGTGGGTTTGGGATTCTATTCCCAATAGTTAATTTCTCCGATTAAAATCCCCCTCTAGAAGGGTCTACCAATTTGGTTTCTGACATAGCCTCTTTTCAAAAAAGGGTTTGCCTTTTTTGGTTTTGTGTTGCTAGTGGTCTCACTACTCGTGATTCCTCTTATGTGCATGTCTATGTGACAATTTTGTAATGGTTAAAGCCTCTCCCAATTTTATCTAATTAGAACAATAGTAGCACTAAGCTAAAACTACCATATTGAAAACCACTATAACAACTATCAGATTATATAAAATTATTATTTGTGAAACATGCAAAATCATGAAAAAAAACTACCTTTATATGAAATCATCATGTAGAGGGATTTTATCCTCTATTATCAACCTAATTAAATAAAAGGAAACAACACCTAACTTTATATTAAGTGAATAAAGTAATTTAAGGACCTAATTAATTAAATAAATAGATAATTGTCTTAATTTTGATGACATATTTTATTAGGCATGAATATTTGTGCCACATTGTGTCTAATTGAGATCATCTCTAAGGATAGAACCTCATATATAAAAATCCCCAAAGATTTCTACAAATTTAAAAAATAGAGAAATTGGTACCTTGGCATTACATTATATTTTTAAAAAGTTTAATTTTCATATATACAATCAAATGGCTACGTCCTAACATGCTGGAATCCATTTTTAATATATTATAATACTATCATGACTATAAATAAATAAATAACATATTTTTGTATTTGTTTGATTGAGATTTATTAAAAATTTATTTATTTTGATGCATAACTAAGTATGCCATCATTTGATCCACTCTAGCAATAAATTCATCAAAAACTAGCTTTAAAATCTTGTAGAATAGTTTTACTAAAATAAAAAGGTGAGAAAGAATTTTTTTAGGTTTTTCTTATTGATAATGTGTAAGATCCATGGATCATGATAAGAGGTTGGTAAATTAAAACAAGAAAGTGCGTTATGAACTTTATAGTAGAAGAGTGTTAGCAAAATTTATACTTCTAACTTGAATTGGTTGTATGAAAATAACTAAACTAAGCCCTAACTAAGAAGAAGTTTATAGAAGGTATCGTGTACTTTATTTTTTCCATGTTGTGTTTTGAAAAGGCTGGCTTGTGCTCACCATGTGTTGGCATGGTGCACATTCCTAGCGCCCTTTACTTTGCCTTTTTTATTAAGTCGCACACTCCTGACATGTGGCGTTTTGTTTTGTGGCATTTTATTTTGTGGCATTTTGTTTTGCAAAATCAAAGGGGATGGGCCCATAGTTTTCTAAGGAGGACGTCGCAATACATGGTAGCTTCACGAGAAGTCTTGAGGTCATATTTTGCAAATCCCAACCCATATTTCCCTCTTGTTGCCATGTGTCTTTCATAGAAATGGCCTGAAGGGTTTTGTGTTTTTTCTTGCAAGTGAACCATCGGGGGATCCTTTTTTATCCAAATAGCCAAACAATAGATACATTTTCGCTAGAAGATGGGAGTGGTTTCATTTGAAGGTTTTTGGATGTTGCCATGAATGTGAAGGAAGTGCCAGTAGTTTCTTTGGAGGATACTTTTCTATTTTTCCAGCTCTAGGTTGTCAGTTCCTAGTCTATAAGAATAGTGAATTTTGTCTTGCAAAGGGTTCAAAAATTTTATTTGAGAAAGATATAGACATGTACTCTAGATAGGAATTTGGCCTTTAATATGTAATTGTATTTATGAAGAAGGGATAAACAAATTGTGTCTGGGGCCTGTATGATCACTGTTCTTTAGTGTGCATTGATAGTTTTCAATGCATCATTGAAACTCCGATATAACTTTAGAAATATATGCTTAATACTCCATCGATTAAACTATGGTTTTGCACTTGTTATCTAGCGGATGCATGGTGTATATTTCTTTATGTTAAAAAAAAAAATTATTATATCTTGATCATTGTTCTGGGCATGTAGATTGTTGAATGGGTGTCAGAATGACATGTATGTGAAGTTCTTTGTGCTCCTTAGTGCATTAAAATCAATTTAGCGCATCACTTTAAAATAGGTTGTTTACTTTTATGTTTCTTCCTTCCCCTTTTCTCCCCTTGAATGAAGGAGGAGAGGACTTCTAAAATCCCGGAGGTCACTCAGTGAAAATGCACAGGTCACCCATCACTGAGTTTCCCATAAGGTTGTATTCTTGAAAGCAATTTTAGTGATCAACAGTTCTTTTTCTGGCATGCCCAGTGGGACACATGTTTGTTTATTTTCAAAAGAGGATGTAGGAGTCATAGAAAACTTACTACAAGCCAAACTGCATCAAATTCAATTTTATTGTTACCACCCCTAGTAGCAATCCAAGTGGTATCAGGAGTTGGAGTGAAAATCCTAGTCCAGGCAACTCTCGTGTCAATAGTAGCCCAACCTCAAAGAAATTTAATCACTTGGAATAGTGGGAGCCCCCTTATCCCACCTATCCCTCCTTCTCAGTGGTATGTTATCCCTACCTCCACATTAAAAGCATTCTCGAAATTCACCGAAGATAATTCTAAAATCCCTGGGGAACACTAACAAGATATAGCTGACATATGCATTGTGCATAATGTCACACAACAAAATGTGGCATTAATATTTCTCATGGCTTCCTTTAAAGGAAAAGCCCAAGATTGTTATAGATCCCTCACTCCAAATTCAATGGGAGACTAGGACCAAATAGGAGTTCATTTCTTTTACCAAAAATAATGATAAAAAGGGTCTCTCATGAGGCTATAACCGATGTCAATTCCAGATTCTAGAAGACATGGTAAAGAATACCCATATCTGCTCAACATCATGTGGATTTGGCCTCCGTGTTCTATGTAAAGGCTTTCAACTCTAACATATCTTTTATGATTCAGTCTTTGGGAGGTAACACTTTTCTGGATGCTTATGAGCTGCTAGTCCAAGCAAAGAACAACCTAATTGATGCTGGAAAGCTTCCCCCATGACCACCCATACTGATTTTTCCTGAGTTGACAAGATAAGTGCCTAAATCATCATCCCCAAGCACATTTTCCCCCCAATCTATGTTTGTTTATCCAAATTCTCAGCAAGCAAGTACTTCCACTCATTGCGTTTTAGTTGCAGAGGTAAACGATATGAAAAAATTTCTTATAACCTTTTCAAATGAAATTACCAACCTTAAGAGGCAATAAACGGAGCCTGCCATACCCCTTTTTTTAAATACCAAGGAGGGAGGCCCCCTTATCAGCAAAATCAATATTGAGGTGGTGTGAAAGCTAATCAAGGTCAGTTGAATAACTAGCTTGTACCAATGCCCACCCCTTTGCAAACTATACCTCCCAATCACAACAAAGGATTGGTTGTTAGCTAGAATAACCTAGCAGATGACACCAATTTGTGGTGCTTCCCCTACAATGATGCCCATATGCCACATAATTGTCTGAGAGGAAATTCACAGTAGAAAGTGGTTGAGAAAAGGAGTCAAGGAATGAGCCTTGATGCTAGTGTATATGCTTCTCTGAGAATGGATAACACTACACTTATGGCCCAAATGCAGAGTGTGTCCATTGAACAAGAGGCCAGAATTACCCTAGATCACATGCTTTTCATGGATGGAGGAAGAAGAAACCATTCTTACAAACTATGCCTCTGCATCATCTACCAAGATTCCTCAAGTACACTCCAATTATCACCTATTCTCTAAGAACTATCTTGTGGGAGAGATTTTGATACAATAGTAGAAAGAAAGTACAGAGAAGCCAGTAGGACAACTCTTTGTGGTTTATAGTTCTCAAAAAGATAAAGATTTTATACCCTACAAGTCTAGAGACTCAAAAGCTTCCTTTCCTATGATTCTTGGTGTGATGTGGTGAAAAGGGATGAGGGGAGATCAAGTGGAAATCTTTACTCCCCTCAAAAGAGGGATGAAAGTTTCACAAAGGATTCCCTTCAACTTTTCACACACATTACATTAAAAGAGGGGTTCAACTCACTAGATCCAATCCCAATGGAAAGAGATTAGATGCCAAGTGAATTATAGGGAATTTGGAATGTATTAGGAAATAAAATTAACCCTCTTTTATAATATAATAGTTGAATCAAGCAAATTGAAACTAAGTGTAGAAATGAAAAAGAAACAATTATATCTTGAGTTAGAGATGCGAGATGAAGCTATGCACCTGGAATTAGCAATAAAATGTCGAGATGAAGCTTCCCTACAAATTTGAGCAAAAGTTGCATGAACCGGGTTGAAGTTACACCTAGTCCTCCTAAAAATCCACGCGCCAAAAAGGGTTTTTCCGTCTTCAAAAATGAAGCCTAAACCCACAATTATAGTAGTGCACCTACAACCTACACACAAAAAAGAGAGGAAAATGATGTTGGGATTGGGGGTTTTCCTTTAGGTCAAACCCTATTTTAGAATTAACCAAGTGATTGAAAAATGTTGCAAGTAAATGAAAGGAAATGTCTAAAGTAAAATCCACCTCAAGAGAGGGTGCAATTAAAAATGTTGATGAATTTTCTTGAAAGGATATGTGAAATAGGATGTCTTGAATGTTGATATGAATCTTCTCTTCAATGGTTGAATCCTTGACTTGAATACAACACCTAGCCTTGAAAGGAGATGAAATGCTGAATGGATGCTTGAATGCTTGAATGTTTTCTTGAATGCTTATGGTCAACTTCCCTTATCATCTTGATTTTTCTTTAGAACTTAATTTCTCTTATGAAAATAGGAGGGGAAATTCTCCTTATATACTTGACAATTAGCGGTATTTAGCTAATTCTTTGTCTTAGATCGACATAGGAAAACTTTTCACGTTCAACAATTAACAAGCCCAATGCCAGATATATTAAAAGGAAGACCAAAATAGGGTTAGGATAGGGGTGTCATACCCCTATCTTAGGGGGCATAGAGGTGCCACACACTTGTCCTACCCTAAATTAAGATAGGTAGTGAAAACATATAGTGCGGGGTGATCGAAAATGCATGTTGCTAATGTTTTGAGCATGTTTTGGGTCTCTAATCAGGCTTAGGGATTCCTAGGCTAATGCAAAGACCCAAATGCAGTCGAAAATTGCAAGGGTCACAATTTTATGATGCTACACTTGGTCCATAGTAGATCAATTGAAGAAAACTCCAACAAAGGTATCCTTGTGGGATATCCTCACCATTCTATAATAGAAAGACCATTTACGGATAGCACTTGGTGAAGAAGAAAAGCTTTCAACCAATCCAACAGTAAAAGGATCACACAGAAAGATCAATGGACCTAAGTCAAGAGACCAGTCACAAGCATTAGTTGCACTTACCAATGAAAATCTTGAAGTTGCTACAAACATGAAGGAAGGTAAACCAAAACCCAATCTTTTCTTTTTGACTCTTACCATTGGAGATAAGTTACTCCACAACTCCATTATTAATTATGGTGCTAGCACCACTGTTTATGCCCAAGCAAATAGTAGAGGTTCTGAATTTGAAGTAGAGCTTGTGAATAGGGGAGTCATGCAATTAGATGGTAAAAGAGTCTAGACAATGGGTATAATTAAAAATCCTTCCTCTCACCCTATTCGCTTGTCCAAGTATCACAATAACCCAAGAAGTGGCAATCATTGACATCCTCCATGTTTTTGTCTTTTGTCTATCTCTAAATTTCACTGCAAAAGTTTGGGGAAATTTCTATTTAGATTGGTCTCACCATATCCTCATAAATAAGCATGGGTCTAAGTTGAAAATTGTTGGCATTTGCATGAAGATTTCATTGATGATATATTTTGTTGTCATTGATTTCAATTAATCGATAATGTTATTGTTGCAATAATGTCTTGTAACTGGTAGGAAGAGCTAAGTGAAAGGAAATTGTAACTGGTAGGTAAGTTTATGGAGTGAACCGATATTGCTAAGTTTAGAGAGTTGAACCAGTAAACCTTACCTGTTGTTTTGATAAACCCTAACCGATTAAGTTTGGTGAATTTGTTATATTGGTTTATGATCTGATAATGAGCATAAATGATTATGACACGTATGCATAATGTATGAAGATTTTTTGGTGTGTTGAGTTAAATATTATTGTCTAGGGAATAAGAAAGTATATTGCATGTGATGAGTTACTAAGTTCGATGAAGTGGTGATCAAGGAGCGGTTGAGGCTTTCTTGAATGATGTGTAGAGATTGTTATGTAATCCAATGGTCATATCTGAACCGATTTGTTTGTAATCTCTATGAGAATTAAGTTTTTGTTATGTTACTGACCTAGTTAGTTTGTATATAAGGTCAATGACTTGTTTTAGTTTGTGTGTTGGCAAAGTTAAAGTGAGTGTATGATTGCCGAACCAGGATGATGTATCCGCAGTTTGAGTAAAGGTAGATAGGAGCATGAAAAGGATCTGAACAAGCAAGTGAAGTGCTATTCAAATATATCAGCAAACTCTTGTTGTTTTCTAACAGTTACAACAGTTAAATCCCCTAGGTGGGTAAGCTCTAACAAGATGATTCATTAGTTTGGATTCTAAATCCTTTACGAAGGTTGCTCTTCATAGGGTATTGCTTCTAACAAGGCATTATAGTCAATCCCTTAACTGGGTGGTCCCTAACAAGATCTCTTCTTAACAAGACTTTTTGTAAAAGATTTAACAGGCTTGGCTCCTAATAGGGTGAACTTCAAAAGAGTTCAGATAGTTATCTTGTGAGTCTCATCTCACCGTGGTTTTTCCCGTATGGGTTTCCACGTCAAAAATATTGTGTCAAGTGGTGAATTTTTTTGTGGTTATGTTTCCATGATTGAATTGCTTAACTACTTATTTTACTTTGATAAGTTATGATAATCATTAACAACAATATGAAATGAAGTTTTACTCATATCAGTAAAAGTATTTGGAAGTTTGCGAGTTACAAGTTGTTTATTGTTATATTTTGTAAACAATCAACCGGTTTATCTTGATATTTTTATCTTAATAGATTTATTGAATTGATAGTTCTAATTTTACTTGAGAGGTTATTTCGGAGATTGGTGAAGTTTATATTAGTTTTTCTATCTACTAATTCACCCCCCCCCTCTCAGTAGTTGACCGGATTTGTGTTCTTTCATCATACCATCAATGGTATCAGAGTGGTTCTCAGGTCCTCTAAGGTCTAAGCCTAACAACTTGAGGTAAAGATCTTGTAGATCATGATGAAGAAGGAAGGTCTGAAGTTTAATAGAGAGAAATATAGGATATGGAGTGATAGAATGAAAATTTACATCAAGAGTCTTGGAAATCAATACTAGGAGCATGTTAATACTCAATATGTTGGACCTAATGTGACTATGACTAATGACCAGAAGAAAAAGCAACAAGAAAACAACCTAGCACTGGAGGCTATTATCAGTTCTTTGTCTGATGCTAAATATGTTGATGTTTATGGTTTGGAGACTATACATGAGGTATGGAAGAAGCTTGAAGAGATTTATAGCAGTGACGAGCATGTGAAGATTGTCAAGGAAGAGAGTCTAAGAGGGGAGTTTGATGACATACGGATGGCTGAAGGTGATAATATCTAGCAGTATGGTCAGAGGATAAAACAGATAGTTGGCAAGATCAAGAGAACTAGTGATAAAATGAATGATGCTACAGTAGTTAGTAATGTGTTGAGAACCTTGCTATCGGTCTATGCTATCCAAGTTGCAACTATTCAGGAGCTAAAATCTATCGACAAAACTAAGGTAACTCTTGACTCCATCATTAGTAAGCTTACTGCCTTTGAACTAAATGATTATGATGGTAGTGTTCAAAAATCTAAATCAGCATTTAAATCTTCTGTTTCTAACCCATCTATAAGGAAAAGCAATGATGTTAGTTACTATCATGAATCTAGATCCAAGAGAGAAATTGATGATGAAGACAGTTTAGTCGAGCTTGAAGCATTGTTGGCTCAATGGTTGCCTAGAGGTGTCGGTAAATATAGAGATAAATTACCCTTGAAATGTTTTGCTTGCAACAAGATTGGACACATAGTTGCTAACTGTCCTAATGGTGATAATGAGTACAAGCGAGACAAGTTCAAAAAGTACAAGGGAAAAGGCAAAAGAGATTGTCTTATAGCTGTTGATGGTGGTGTCACTGATGAGGAATCTGATGGTGATACTAATGAAGACATTGTTTTTGTAGCCATCAAAGAGGAGATATCTAATGAGAAAGATTTAGTTTCTCGCATGGAAAAATTTTATGAGTGGATCATTGATAGTGGTTGTTCACATCACATGACTGGTGACCAGAGGAAATTTCTTTCTTTGAAGGAATTTGATGGCAGATTTGTAAGATTTGGTAATGACTCATCCTGCATGGTTAAAGGTAAGGGATCTATTTCTCTTAATGAAAAGAGCAATGTAGATGATGTCTATTGGGTTGAAGGTCTAAAGCACAATCTTTTGAGTGTTGCCCAACTCAATGATAGAGTATACTCATTGGAGTTCAAAAAAGGTATGTGCAAAATCTATGGGAGTAAAGGTGAACTGATCGCAACCACTAAACAGACTAAAGGTAACCTATTTCACTTGAATCCTAAAGTCAACAACTATTTAATTGCTAAAATAGATGATAATTGGCTTTGGCATATGATATTTTCTCATATTAATTTTGATAACATTGTTAAAGTGAGTAAGTCCAAGTCAGTGAGAGGTTTGCCTCAGTTGGACAAACCAGCTAATGCTCTATGTAAGGAATGTCAATTGAGGAAGATGACATCCTCAACTTTGATCAAGAGCAAATATTTTTTAGTGGAGCCTCTGTTAGATTTGGTTCATACTGATCTATATGGATCAATAAGGACTAAAAGTATTCATGGTGATAGATATTTCATGATCTTCATTGATGATTTCTCAAGGATGATGTGGGTCACATTCTTGAAAGATAAAAAAGAGGAATTTAGTAAGTTCAAGGCATTTAGGGCCTTAGCTGAAAATGAGAGTGGAAAGAAGATCAAGTGTCTGAGGACTAATCGAGGCGGAGAATTTACTTTTGCAGAATTCACTAGATATTATGAAGGGAATGGTATCATACGGAAGCTTTCTGCACCAAGAACACCATAGTAGAATGGTATTGCACAGAGAAACAACTGGTCAATTGTTGAAGCTACTAGGACAACATTGATACAGGGAGGTGTTACAAAGAATTTTTGGAGAGAAGTTGTCAGCACAACTATCTACATAATGAACAGGATTTTCGTAAAAAGAGGTAAGGACAAGACCCTTTATGAATACTCATATGGTAGATCATCTAATGTTAGTTATTTCAAGATGTTTGGCAGTAAATGTTTTATTAAGAGAGGTGACTATATTAGCAAATTTGAAGCTAAAAGTGATGAAGGTATATTTCTTGGCTATTCCACCAAGAGTAAGGCCTACAAATATTTTAACAACTGGACACTGAAAATCATTGAGAGTGTTGATGTTCAAGTGGATGAGTACCCTAAAGCCTTTGGAGAAACCAATGTGGAGAAAAAGGATGAAGATCCTTGCATTTTCTTCTTGGAACGAGAACCTAGGAAACCTGAAACCGTTAAAGTAAATATTGATGTACCAGTCCAACTAGAACAAGCAAACTCAAAGGAAGAAGATGATAATGAAGAAAATGAACCTGAAGATAATGATCATGTTATTCTAAGGTATGTGAGACTCAATCAAAATCTTGAATAGATTATTGGAGATAAGGATGCTGGAGTGCTAACCAGAAGAAGAATCAAAGAAAATTCTTACATGATCTCCACTATTGAGCCTAGAACAGCTAAGGAAGCATTTGATGATGATCATTGGGTTAAGGCTATGGATGAGGAGCTTGAAAAAATTGAGAATTATGGCACATAGACCCTAGTACCCTGACTAGTAAATAAAAATGTTATAGGTACTAAGTGGGTTTTCAGGAACAAGTTGAATGAAGATGGTGTTGTAGTTAACAACAAAGCTAGATTGGTTTGAAAAGGTTATGCACAAGAAGAAGGAGAATATTATGGAGAGACTTTTGCACCAGTGGCCAGACTGGAAGGTGTCGAAACCTTATTGGCTTGTGTAGCTCATAAAGGATTCAAAGTGTATCAGATGGATGTAAAATATGCATTTTTGAATGGAATACTGGAAGAAGAAGTATACGTTGAGCAACCAAATGTTTATGCTTTGACTGATAAGAAGGACATGGTATGTAAGTTGCATAAGGTACTATATGGATTAAAGCAAGCATCAAGGGCATGGTATGAAAGGCTTCACTCACACTTGATGAAGATAGGATTTTAGAGAACCAGTGAAGATAGTAACATATATCTCAAATTTGAAGGAGACAAGATACTGGTTAGTGAATTGTTTGTAGATGATATCATATTTGGAGGAAATGATGACATGAGCAATGAATTTGCAAATCAAATGAAAAGTGAGTTTGAAATGTCTCTAGTTGGAGAGATAAAAAAATTTATAGGCTTGCAAATACAACAAATGAAGAGTGGTATTTTCATCACACAATCTAAGTATGTCTTGAGGAGGTATTAAAGACATTCAGCATGAGTGACTATAAACTAGTTGGGACACCAATGGTTATAGGTTGTAAATTGTCTAAGGAAGACAAGGCCAAATCTGTTGATGAGAAGGAGTACAGGTCAATGATTGGAAAATTGGACTAGGTTGTTCACAGAAGACCAGATATAGCTCATGTAGTTGGTCTAGTTGCTAGATTCTAGAATAATCCAAAGGAAACACATTTGATAGCAACCAAGAGAATTTTCAAATATTTGAAAGGTATTATTGACTATGGATTATGGTATCCATATGAAGGAAACTTTGATTTGAAGGTGTACACAGATGCAAACAGGGAAGGTAATGTTAATGAACAGAAAAGCACAACCGGTGGAACATTATTTCTTGGAGGAAGACTTATTTCATGGAGTAGCAAAAAGCAAAGTTGTATTTCAGAGTCTACTGCTGAAGCTAAGTATGTTGCTGCTTATATGAATTTTACCCAGGCTATCTAGATGAGACACATTTTGGAAGGTTTTAAGATGAAGTTTACAGAACCTGTAAAGATATTGTGTGATAATACCAGTGCCATAAATATTTCAAAGAACCCTATCTTGCATGCACAAACCAAGCATATTGAATTGAAGTATCATTTCTTGAGGGAAAAAGTACAAAGTAAAGATGTGATCTTAGAGCATGTTTCTACCAAGGAGCAGCTTGCAGATATCTTTACCAAACCTCTGCCTAAGACTACTTTTGAGTATCTTAGAAGTCAAATAGGGGTTGTACCCCTTCATGAGGTAAATTAAGCATGATGTAGATTACATCAGTCCTGGAGCTACTTGAAGAATTTTTCAGCAAGATTGATGTAGGAGTGGAGTTATTCCATAGGGGGAGCATCAAGTTGCATGATGCAGTGAAGTTTTATTTTGCATGTTTTACTTTCAATTTGGCATTATTGTCAAATGGGGAGAAGAACTATGTGATTATGAAATGTAAACCAATATTCCTATTCACAATCACAACAATCAATGATATTGATATTTCTATTGCCATCAATGCCAAAGGGGGAAATTGTTGGCATTTACATGAAGATTGTATTGATGATATGTTACATTGTCATTGATATCAATTAACTGGTAAGGTTATTGTTGCAATAATGTCATGTAACTGGTAGGAAGAGCTAAGTGAAAGGAAATTGTAACTGGTAGGTAAGTTTGTGGAGTGAACCGACATTGCTAAGTTTGGAGAGTTGAACCGGTAAACCCTTCCCATTGTTTTGAAAAAACCTAACTGATTAAGTTTGGTGAATTTGTTATATTGGTTTATGATCTGGTAATAAGAATAAATGATTATAACACATATGCATAATGCATGAAGAGTTTTTGGCGCGTTAAGCTAAAGATTTTTGTCTAGGGAATGAGCAAGTATATTCCATCTAATGCAAAGCACATGATGAGTTACTAAGTTCGATGAAGCAGTGATCAAGGAGCGATTGAGGCTTTCTTGAATGATGTGTAGAGATTGATATGTAATCCAACGATCATACTTGAACCAATTTGTTTGTAATCTCTATGAGAATTAAGTTCTTTTTGTGTTACTGACCTAGTTGGGTTGTATATAAGGTTGATGAGTTGTTTTAGTTTGTGTGCTGACAAAGTTAAAGTGAGTGTGTGATTACCGAACTGGGATGATGTATCTGTAATTTGAGTAAAGGAAGATAGGAGCGTGAAAAGGATCTGAACAAGCAAGTGAAGTGTTGTTCAAATAGATCAGAAAACTCTTGTTGTTTTCTAACAATTACAATAGTTAAATCCCCTAACCGGGTAAGCTCTAACAAGCTTGGTGTTAATAAAATCCTCTAACAAGATGATTCATTAGTTTGGATTTTAAATCCTTTACAAAGGTTACTCTTCATAGGGTAATTCTTCTAACAAGGCATTATAGTCAATCCCTTAACCAGGTGGTCCCTAACTAGATCTGTTCTTAATAGGACTTTTTGTAAAAGCTTTAACAGGCTTGGCTCCTAATAGGGCGAACTTCAGAAGAGTTCGGATAGTTATCTTGTGATTCTCATCTCACTGTGGTTTTCCCAATTTGGGTTTCCACGTCAAAAATATTGGGTCAAGTGGTGAATGTTTTTGTGGTTATGTTTCTATGATTGAATTGCTTAAGTACTTATTTCACTTTGAGAAGTTATGATAACTGATAACAACACTATGGAATGAAGTTTTACTTATGTCAGTAAAAGTATTTGGAAGTTTGTGAGTTACAAATTGTTTCTAGTTATCTGTTGTAAACAGTCAACCTGTTTATCTTTATAGTTTTATCCTGATAGAGTTATTGCATTGATAGTTCTAAGTTTACTTGAGAGGTCATTTCCGAGATTCGTGAAGTTTATATCATTTTTTCTATCTATAGATTCCCCCCCCCCTCTCAATAGTTGACCGGATCCTTGTTCTTTCATCATACCATCAAAAATATTGTCTAAATCTCTTCATTCAAGGCACATAGCTGATGAATCTATGATTAGTTTTGAAGCTACCCACACATCTATTTCAGGACATGAAATGAGATGTGTAGAATTATTAGAAGATGAAGAAATAACCAGAGACCGATCCCCAGACTAGGAGGTTTTCCTAAATGAATTCATATATGCAGACCCCTATGGGAATTATCACGCCACTAGAACTAGGATGTATGCATTTTTTTATGAAGATCGACCAATTCCTAAAGTGTCAAAAGATCTAGAGAATAGAGAAAAGAAAAGGGAAGAATTGAGCTCTAAGCTCTTGACCCTTCACTTTGATGGAGCAAGATGCAAAACTGGATTTGGAGCAAGAATTTGGCTGACTTCCCCTTTTGGAGAGAAGACCTTAAGTTCTTTTTGTTTCCAATTTTCCTGTTCTAACAATGAGGTAGAGTATGAAGGTTTAATTCATGGTCTAAGTTTAGTAGAGCATGTTGGAGTCAAACAGTTGAGAGTCTTGGGGGATTCAGAGCTAGTGGCTCATTAGGTATGAGGAATATCAGCTGCAAAATATATTAGTATGCGTTCATACTACCATAGAGTTTGGGACCTGATTGAGAGCTTTGAGGATTTTAACATTCATAGAATACCCCAAAAGAAAATAAATTTGTTGACTGTATGGCCACAATAGGATCCCAGTTTGACCCCACCTCAGAATTGTTAGAGAGTAAGCATTCAGTTCAAATGATTGTAAGACCTGCTATACCAAACAATGATGTACACTAGCAAGTATTCGAAAGTGATGAACATGTAGCCATGTTCATCCAGCTTTCTAGGGAATTTGTGGATCAATTACAACCTAAGGTTTTTGAGGTTTGATCAATTACAGATAAACTCTAGAAAGGTTTGATTACAATAGAAAATCTTTTAATTATGAAGATTTCAGAAATGACAAAAGGAAATTTACAACAGATAAAGGGGATTATAGTGAACTTCAATTTGGAGATGGTCAGAAGCTTAAGGTAGAGAAGGATGTCCCTCAACATGATAGAGATAGGCTAGTTCATTTTTTGTGATGAATACATGAGTGTAATTGCATGGTCGTGTGATGAGCTCAAAGGATATAACCCGAAGATAATCCAGCATACAATTGAACTAATTGAAGAGGCAAAGGTTGTCTAGCAAAGGTAACATCAGGTTAATCCAAAGATTGAATCCTTGATATCATAAGAGTTGTGTAAATTAACTAACTCTTGGATCATCTATTTGATTAAGCATAGCACCTAGGTTTCTAACTTGGTACTAGTTCAGAAAAAGAATGGAGACATTTGCCTCTATGTTGATTTCCAAGACTTGAATAGAGAATCCTTGAAGGACCATTATCCTCTACCTCCAATGGAGCAAATCTTGTATATAGTAGTCAGATTTGAGATGTGGGTAAGTGCACCAAGATGGGGAACAAAAAGGGGAGTATAAGTGGCCACTTTTTTTATTAAAATAGGTAAACGTGAACTTCAAACAGATATTTGAAGATCACACACTCAAAACTAGGAGTTGAGAAAAGAATAAGAATTTTAGTGATCTGAATCTAGTTTCTAAACTACTAAAGTTTTTAAAAATTGGACAAGGTTAAAAGGGTCAAACCTCTCATGCACGAAAAAGTGTTCCTGGTTTTTTCAAAAAACATAACATAGTTGTTTTTGTGCACTACACAAAATATATAGTTAGATTTAGTATTTTGCAAAACCCTTTGGTAAGATGATAGGTAAGAGAGAGATCTATAAGTTGTGTATTTTTTTGTAATTTTCCATTGAGTTTTTTTTTTATGATTTTTTCAAGTGATCGCATCTTGAAAATTTGGTGTTCGTGTGCTGGGCATAACTTGCATAAAAAATAATTGAAAATGCAAACTTCTTTTCTTAAAAGTGTATAAAATATAGTGTAGAACAATAATATTTAATTTATTTTGAATTTAGTAAGTATATCAAAAGTTACTAAAAAAATGGTAGACATATGTCTGTGAGGACTTTCAAGGCACTGGTAAAGAAAATTAGAGTTTATTATGTTAATGTCGTCCAAAAATAAAAAAATTTATATGGTTGGAAAGCTGAGAAGATGTATGAGATTATGGAGGTAATGTAAGAGATACCCACTTGATCATTTATAAACCTAATGATGATGAAGTTAAGAAATCATGTTGGAAGATGAAAAAATGTTTAAAGGAAAAAAAATGAAGGGAAAATGGGCTTGCAAGCCTAAGGGTCATTTTCCAACCCTCTTACCAAGCCAAAATTCACATGGGTTTTGAAAAACAAAAAGTACCATTCATAGTTCTACATAACCCATATGGGTTATGTAGAACTAAAACCATCATTGTGAGTTTCTCAAAACTCATACAGGTTATGAAGACATCAAAATGTATGCTTGTAAACTTAGCATTTACTACACGTATGTATAGACATACGTATATAATATGTCTTTATGTATGTATATATACATATCTATAATTATATATACATATATAGTTATATACATTTATATAGATATATGTATATATGTTTGTATACATGCATGTCTCTCTTCTTTCCTCTCTCTCTCTCATCTTCCTTCCCCCATCATCATCTATGTCTATTCTGAGCCCTAATTATCCTCAAGTTCTATCCCATCTCTCCCCCTCACTCTTCTCTCTCTAACGAGTCTCTCACCCTCTTCTCCTTCTCATTCTCTCTCTACCTCATCTCTCTCTCTCTCTCTCTCTCTCTCTCTCTCTCTCTCTCTCTCTCTCTCACACACACACACACACACACATTACCCTATCCTATACTCACCCTCTCCTCCTTATCTCTCTTTCTCTCCCCCTCCCTCTCCCCCTCCCCCCTCTCCCTCCCCCTCTCGTTACCTTGTCATATTCTCTCTCTCCCCCTCCCCCTCTATTCACCCTACTCTCTCTCTCTCTCTCTCTCTCTCTCTCTCTCTCTTGTTGGACACAATCGATAACTGAGAGGGGGGTGAATCAATGATATAATCTCTTTTTCCAAATTTGAGAAATATCGATACAATATTAAAATAACAAAGGGCAGACCAGTTAATTAAACAATGCAAACTAAGTGTGTAGCAATAATAGCAGTTGAATCAATATGACACACACACACAAAAATCATCACATAACACTAGATGTGAGAGGAAAAACCTTGGTGAGTATCTTCTACAAATCTTATGCTCCAATCGAGCCTCACAATGAAAAAATCTGATTACAAATTTTAGGGCACCAACCCAAGGAGAACCAACCCTTGATTTATGAGCACCAAATCAAGGGAGCACCAACCCCTAAATATTTTTATAGGCTACAAACCCTACACTAAGCACCTACTTAGTGAGAACAATATGAAAATTCAAATACACAAATGATATCCCTGCTGCGAATGAAGTTTCGCATCCCTTCAATGCTTTGCGCTACTAGTTTCTATCTTACCGGTTTGTGTTAACTCAACACACACTCAAACTTATCCTTTCTACTAGTTCTAACTCTACTAAATCTTCTCTCCCTCTACTCTATTGAATTCAACTCACAAGTTTGGTCACTCTTTATCAAGTACTACTTCTGTTGATTTGTCACCTCTGCATTCTATGCTCACTCTGTCGGTTTTCTCTCTATATCGGTTTACTTTGTTCCTTCTTATTGGTACCACCTTCACCCTCAATCACTTAAGATGTTTATCTCTTCAGCTTACAGACACTAATATCACTCTCTCCTTCACACCTTAGCAGCACAATCACATATCATTTTATAGCAACAATCTCATCGATTTAGACTTGTATATTTAAAAACAAGTTCTCCTGCCAAAAGAAAATTCAAGCATCAGGTGGCTAGGGTTTCTTTCCTTCGACCAAATCTTCATCAAATCTGATCTAATCTTCCTTGGATTGATCACCTACTTTGAGGAAATCCATCTATACATGTTTTTTATTCATCCAATGCGTGGTTTCTAAGAATAGAAAATCTATCCTTTCTTTTCTACCTTGATTTTTGTCGACCTCATTTCATCCAATTGTTTCTTACTAGAGCTCAATCTTCAATCGCATTTCATGCCCCGGTCACCTTGCCAACAACTACCTGATCATTCTCTATCGTTCATTCTTCCTCAAGTTGTATCAGTCAGTTATCAACCTATGATTTGTGGTTGTTTTATTTAAAGTTGACCAACTGCATGGACAACTATGTCAATGAATATTTTATCAAACTCTGTATGTTTGCCACCTCAGCTCCCCATTGCACACATCGACATACTATCAACTCACTGACAAAGATTTCATTCATACTTGTATGCCGATCAAACCCTCACTATTAAAACCTTCTCCTGCTACTATCCGACAACATACACTACACTGGTAGCTCATCTTCACCTCTGGGGGTTTCTAATCTCTTTAACATTATGCCTCTTCATCACAAATAAACAACCAGCCTCCATATCGATTATAACTTGTCATGCCAACACACAACTTCATATCACCTCTTACCGATGATGTCACTGACAATCTCAATACATGCTTGTCTTCCACCATATCGATTGACATGCCTTCATGATAATCTTCTTTATGTTGGGTACATCCTTTGGCATACCGGTAGACACTTAGTTGACATTAATTGACCATGTCAACAAACTCCTACTCACCCGTTGACATCAATGATAACTCAATGCCAACAATCTCCCCCTTTGGAGTTGATGTCAACATAGACTACACCACTAATATTTCTCCCCCTTTGATAGAAATGGCAAAGGGAACCTTGATCTAACACCAAATGTTGACACAGTGATTAACCAATAAATTGAATAGGCAACTATAAAAATCACAACTTATGCCTGCAACCAGTAGGACACATTCTCCTCTTGTGTCCATGCATCCTGATTCAAGGTTCATGAGATAGTAAAAATTGTTGACCCCCCCTGAACCATACATCTCCCTACATATTTAAGTGTTGGCAGATGGTGTGACAACTCCCATATTTTGTCTCAGGTACTCAAAAATGCCCAAAGGAAGTGGCTTAGTAAATATGTCAGTAATCTTCTCACCGGTTGGAACATACTTGACTATGACCTCCTTGTTTTCTACCTTCTCCCTCAAGAAGTGATACTTTATTTCAACGTGTTTTGTTCTTGAGTGCATTATTGGATTATTGGAGATGTTGATTGCACTTGAGTTATCACACCAGATTGGAATAGGTTTTAGTATCTCCACCTGAATGTCCTTCAGAGTTTGTTTCATCCACGATACCTATGAACAACATGTAGCAACTACTATATACTTTGTCTCAGTAGTAGATAATGATATTGAATCTTTCATCTTGTTGTGCCATGATACTAAACGGTCTCCTAAATAGAAATAAACTCCACTTGTACTCTTCTGGTCATCAATACTTCATGCCCAATTTGCATTAGTATAAGCCTACAAAGAGAAGTGTCCTTTCTTTGGATACCAGAGGCCATAACTGATAGTTCCTTGCAGATGCCTAAAGATTCTCCTGGCTGCATTTAAGTAAGACTGCTTAGGAGGAACTTGTACAATATCTAGTCTAGATGTTGTTAGATATAATAGACTACCAATCATAGACCTATACAATATTTTCTCAACTTCTGGTGACTCATCTAGTTTACTCAACTTACAACTGGTAACCATGGGAGTGCTTACTAGTTTTTTGTCCTCCATTTGAAATTTCTTCAACATGTCTTTAACATACTTGGTTTGTGAGATGAAAATTACTTTCTCCTCCTATGAGATTTACAAACCAAGAAAATGCTTGAGTGATGGTTTCTGGTCATACCGTAACTCATAAGGAGTCATTCTACTGTTCACTCTTAGTTGTACTCGGTTTAATGTATAAACAATAGTATGAACTACTTCCTTCTAGTATGTATTCAGTATGATGGCCTTATTAAACATTGTTTTAGCCATTTCCTTCACTGTCCTATTCTTCCTCTCTACCACATCATTTTGTTGTGGTGTTCTTGCTGCTAAATACTGTCTCTAGATTTCATGTTTCTCATAGTATTCAATAAACTCATTTGAATAATATTCTCCACCCTACTATGATCTTAAACACTTTAACTGGTGACCACTATCATTTTCAACCATCCTTCTGAAAATATTGAATCTTTCAAATGTCTGTGATTTTTCATACAAAAATGTCACCCAAGTCATCCTTGAGTAGTCATCAATGAATAGAATGAAGTATCTTTCACCAGTCAGAGCCCTTGTCCTTGTTGGTCCACACAAATCTATATGTACTAACTCCAGAGATCTTGAGATATTATACTCTTTTGTTTTGCAACTCAATTTGATTTGCTTGCCTCAGAGCATTCATCACAAAAGGTACTTGTTGGTTTAGTTATTTATGGAATATTTCTCACATTACAGTTTTTTAGTTATATTCACCAAATTATCAAAATTCACATGACCTAATCTCCGATGCCACAACCATCTTTCATCAACATGTCCCATCATGCATCGGGATTCATAACATTCCTTTAGATTGTAAACATTACCATCTATCCTCTTTCCTTCTGGTACTCTTCTTGCTTATCTAACAATTGGTAGGGTCAAATGTGAACTTGTACCCATTATCACACATCTGACTTACACTTAGAATATTGTGCTTTAGTCCTTTCACATAATACACATCATGAGCCTTTATCTTTCCATCAATATTCAATGTACTATGGCCCTTAATCTTTATAGAGGAGTTGTCACCAAACCTAAAAAAACCACCATTCCAATCATCAAATTTGATAAACTTTTTCTTGTCTTTGGTCATGTGATTTGAGAAGTCGCTATCTACTACCCATAGATTCTTCCTTTCGGCATGTAGAGTAGTCTGCACAATCAAGCTTGACTCTATTTTGTTCTTTTCCTTCCCTATCCAAACTTGTTTCTCTTCTTTCTTCTCCTCTTCTATCATCTTGTGTTTTGGTTTAGTCTCTATCTTTTGATTTGGTACTGTTTTCTTTTTCTCATCAGTTCTTAGCTTACAATGCCTGGCTATGTGATCAAACTTTTGATGCTTGTAACATTTTACATTAGCATTGAAGGATGTATCCAAAATATTCTTGTAGGAAATATGCACATTTCTCCTACACTCATAAATCTTATGACCAAACTCATTGCAATTATAACATGTGACATTTGTACTTTGTAATGTAGCAAATGAGTTTCTACTCTCAAAACTGGGACTTACATTCATTTTCCTACAATATGTCATTCTATTACCGAACTTATTACATCGGTGACAATAACCATGAAAGTTTGGAACATACCGGTTAGATTATCTTGGTCTTGGAAATGAATACCTCATCGGGGGTCTTCCTTTCATGCCTTTACCTCTGGTGAATCCTTCATGATCAACTCTTGTATTTCTCCTTGGATCTGCATGTTGGTGCATTATGTATGGCCTCTAGTTCATTGATTGTGTATACCAGTTTGTGTGATGGTTATTAACAGCATCTGCATATGTCTTCTTATTGGTATCTTTGCTTACCATGAATGTCTTCTTCTCTTCAAATTCATTTGAAAAATTAAAATGTATCTCCTTATTGGTTGTGTCTTTTCTATTCAAACTTTGAACCTCTTCAAATCCTAAGCCACCAGTTTCTTTAGATTGCTTCTGTTTGGTCAACATCTTGTCTAAAGCTTTTGTGTTTCCTTCATATTTTCTTCTCACCTTCATCTCTTCCTTGATTTTCTCTAATTCCTTCTGGAGCTTGACAATTTCTTCTTCCAGGTTTTGATGCTCCTTATCCTTTTTACTCAAGTCTATAGCAATAACTTCACAGATCCTCTTGGCCTCTTGCAATTGAATTTTTAGATCTACAATTGTTTTCTTGGATTCTTCAAGAGATTATTCCAACAACTCTTGTTCTTCAGTTGAATCCTTTTTTACCTTCTTCAGATCTCTTCTTGTTTTCTTTAGCTCTTCCAAGGTGCTGATGAGATCTACTTCAAGATCTACTTCTCCTTCTTTATCTTCCTCTTCTACTTCTTCAGGTATCAAAACCTCTTGGACCATGAAAATATTTTCTTTGACTTCATCTTCACTACTACAGTCATTTGAGGCACTTTCCTCATCTATGGTATCAATTTCATGTTTATATATATTGTTCTTCTTCTGGTAGCCTCTTCTACCATGTCGATAGACATTCTTCTTCATGTCCTTACCGTATGATCTGCTACCACTTGATCGATCATCTTCATTCTTTTCACCATAGGGACCTTTAGCATAAAAATGTCCAATCTTTCCACAGTTGAAACATTTCAAAAGGATCTTGCCTTTGTATTTGCCTGAACCCGTCTTGAGTCTTTTGAAAAAATTTTCCATGAATTCATCAGAGTCTTCACCGGTTCCATCATGAGAAAACTCTTCTTCTCCTTTTCTTGATGTTTTGAATGTTGCTTCTTTCTTCACAACCTTAGTATCAGCAGTCCTCATTTCATAAGTAGTTAGGGAACCATACAACTAATCCTTTGTAAAGACTTTTAGATCTTTTGCTTCTTCTATTGTTGAAACCTTTGTATCATACATAGGTGTGAGGGATCTAAGTACTTTCTTCACGACCACCTCATCTTTTATTTCTTCTCCAAGCCCTCTAATGGTGTTTGTTGTTTCATCAATCCTTTGGAGATAGTCATCAATCTTCTCTTCATCTCTCATCTTTAAACTCTCAAGTTGTACTCTCAATGTCTGTAACTTGGCCTCCTTGACTTTAGCATCACCTTCAAATATATTCTAAAACTTATCCCAAGTTTATTTTGAACTCATTATCAAATAACCCACTAAGAATGGCATTTTTAGCTTTAGCATTGTTCTCATATTCCTTCTTAGCATTTGGATCAGTAGGGGGATTATTAGGGACTATATACCCATTCACAACCGACATCCATACATCACAACCTAGAGAGGACAAATAGGTTTCCATTCTTCTACTCCAAAAGGCATAGTTGACACCATCAAACATAGGATCTTTTGAGGAGGCGAATACATTTCTTGCCATTGTGAACACTTGACGGGATCTACCAAAGCTAGAGAACGCTTTGACAAAAAAGGGTACCTAGGCTTTGATACCAATTGTTGGACACAATGGATCACGTAGAGGGGGGTGAATCAATGATATAAACTCTTTTTCCAAATTTGATAGATAACGGTACAATATAAAACTAACAAAGGGCAGACTGGTTAATTAAACAGTGCAAACTAAGTGTGTAGCAACAATAGAAGTTGAATCAATATGACACACACACATAAAAAGAATCACATAACACCAAATGTATGAGGAAGACCTAATGTGGGAAAAACCTCAGTGAGAATAGCTGTTGGAGATCTTCTACTCCAATCCAGCCTCACAATGAAAATATCTGATTACAAATTTTAGAGCACCAACCCCTAAACAGTTTTATAGGCTACAACCTAAAGAAGCTACAACCCCTACACTAAGAACCTACTTAGTGAGAACAATATTAAAATTCAAATACACAAATGAGATCCCTGCTGCAAATGAAGTTTTGAAACCCTTCAATACTTTGCACTACTGGTTTATATCTTACCGATTTGTGTTAACTTAACACACACTGCAACTTAGCCTTTCTACTGGTTCTAACTCTGCTAAATCTCCTCTCCCTCTATTCTACTGAATTCAACTCACACTTGGTCATTCTCTATTAGGTACTTCTTCTGTTGGTTTGTCACCTCTACATTCTATGCTCACTTTGTCGGTTTTCTCTCTATATCAGTTTACTTAGTTCCTTATTATCAGTACCACCTTCACCCTCAATCACTTCAGATGTTTATCTCTTCAACTCTCAAACAGTAATTTCACTCTCTCCTTCACACTTCAGCAACACAATCAAATATCATTTCACAACAACCGTCTCTTTGATTTAGACTTGTATATTTAAAAACAAATTTTCTCACCAAAAGTATTTTCAAGCATCAAATGGCTAGGGTTTCTTTCCTTCAACCAAATCTTCATCAAATCTGATCCAATCTGCCTTGCATTGATCACCTACATCAAGGAAATCTATCTGTATACATTTTTTCTTCATCCAATGCATGGTTTCTAAGAATAAAAAATCTATCCTTGCTTTTCTACGAAGATTTTTGTCGACCTCATTTCATCTAGTTGTTTCTAACAAGAGGTCAATCTGCAATTAGATTTCATGCCCCCATCACCTTGCCAACAACTACCTGATCATTCTATGTCGTTCATTCTTCCTCAAGCTATATCAGTCAGTCATTAACCCATGATTTTTGGTTGTTTCATTTAATCTCGACCAACTACATGGACAATCATGTAGATGAACATTTTATCAACCTCTACATGTTTACCACCTCAGCTCCATGTTGCGCACACTATCATACTTTCAACTCACCAACAAAGAGTCAATTCATACTTGTATACCGATCAAACCCTCATAGTTAAAACCTTCTCTTGCTACTATCTGACAACATACACTACACCAATAGCTCATCTTCACCTCTAGTGGCTTGTGATCTCTTTAACATTCTACCTCTTCATCACAAATAAATAACCAACCTTAATACTAGTTACAACTTGTCATCCCAACAGACAACTTCATATCACCTGTTATTGGTGATGTCACTGACAATCTCAATATATTCTTATCCTCCACCATACTGGTTTACATGCCTTCATGTTAATCTTCTTTATGTCAGGTACATCCTTCTACATACCGGTAGACACTTAGTTGACATCAATTGACCATGTCATCAATGACAACTCAATGCCAACATCTCTCTCCTTTTTCCAATCTCTCTCTCTCTCTCTCTCTCTCTCTCTCTCTCTCTCTCTCTCTCTCTCTCTCTCTCCCTCTCCCTCTCTTAATCATATTATCACCCTCTTCCTCTCTTTCTTTCCCTATATCTCTCAATCTCTAACTCTCTCTCCCTCCCCAACTCCTTATCCTATTATATCCCTCTCTTCCTACCCCCTACTCTCTCTCTCTCTCTCTAAATCTCTCTCCCTCCCCTTCTTCTCTTTCTTTCCCTATATCTCTTAGTCTCTATCACCACCCTCTCCATCTCCGTCTCCATCTCCGTCTCCCCTTCCCTCTCCCTCTCCCTCTCTTCCTATGCCCTATTCTCTCTCTTACCCCCTCTCCCCTAACTCTCTCTCTCTCTCATTCTCTAACTCTCTCTATCACCCCCTCCCCTTATCATATTCTCATTGAAAATTTGGAGAAATTGATTATCTATTTCTTTGATTTTTTTCATTGATTGTAACCTGGAGTACTAGCTGGTTTGGTTGTTTACTGCTATTTGGTTGGTCTTGGTAGGTTGTTTGGTTTCTGGTTGGATTAGATCATGATTATTTGGTATGCTCTAGTATGCCTCAGTCTAATGAATTTATTTGGATTAGTCAATCATGTGTTCTTGATGTGTATTACATTCAGTTGGTTTTGATTTGGTGATCGGATGTTATCATGTATGCTGGTAAGCTTGGTTTGTTGATCCAGTAGATTTATTGAAGATCTTTGATGTTATGCATAAGTGGTGTTGGTGCAGCTTCTAGTAGAGATTCGGGATGTTGATGGTAATCATGCTCGAGACTTGGTTGATTGGGATCATTGCTTTGACATGTGCGAACCTAAATTGGGTCCCGATTTATCTAGGTTATGGACTAGCATAATGTAACGCGTGGATAGATCTTTTCGATGTATTTATGGGATGTATTATGAGTTGGATAATATTTGTTTGGTCTTTGGTTGACTTGGTTGATTGTTTGATTGTAGGATTAAGTTATGAATTTATCGTATTATCTTATAGGTGGCCAACCTAATTGTTTAGGTCCCAAGTTGGTATAAATATGATGTAAGATCTCATTGTAGATCATGTAATGTATGGGATATTGTATGTGAGCAAATAATGTAATAATAATTCATGTGGAGGATTTGGTTGATCATAGCTAATCAATCTAGAATTGTGGAAGAGGTTTTAGGCCTCTGGTATTGAGCTTAATCAGAACTCTACTTAGGTATGGGAGATGTTATACTTCCAGTTCAATATTCATTCTGGATTGTTGTCTGATGTTTTTTGTAGTCAGTGAGACTCCTTTTGTGATGAGCAGTGTGCTCTAGGCTATTGGCCTTCCTGTATGTGCAGGCCCCTTATTGCAATATTTATTCATCTGATCAGTGGATAGATATTGTGGGTCTCCAATCCCACTATGGTTTTTCCTCTTTGCGGTTTTCCACGTATAAATATATGGTGTTATGGTGTTCATCTTTGTCATTAGATTTTTTCTTATTGTTATATTTTTTTATGATTACCGGTTGACAAGTTGTTGTATTAATAATGTTAAATTTCTCCATTCTGGTAGAACACTGATTCACCCCCCTTCTTAGTGTTCTTGGTTTCTAGCAATTCTCTCCCTATCTTCCTATCCTCTCTCTATCTCTCTCTCTCTCTCCACTTCCTCTTTGGTTCATAAATCTATGCAGAACTAAGGCCAAAACTTCTAGTTTTGCATAACTTGTATAGGTTATGAGAAATTATGAGTGTTCCCATTATGTTTGCATAACCTATATGGGTTATGGGAAAATATTTATATTTTAGCCCCAACAGCCTAAAATCCAACATTGCAAGTTGTTTGAAGGCCCCATTTCTATTGCACATGATTTTCTGTGGACAGTAACAATCATTTTTTCATTTTTCTTTGAAATGATTGATTTGTCTTGTATTTTGGATTATTTTTTAAGTTATTTTATCATTTTTACTTTAGATTATAAAAAAATGATGATCATTTTTTTTTTTTTTTGCTATTTGATTTGATAGTTGAATCATAGTTATAGGATGCTCTAGTATAGTTGGTTTGATCCTCTGTGGCTTTAGCTTTTCCTTTGTCATGTTTTGGGAATGGTTCCTTAAACATCTCATGTTCTTGATTAGATGAATGTCCCTCAATCTCAATGTCACCTCTATCAATGAGATCTTGTATGATGTTCTTCAACCGATGACAATTTCCTGTCTTATGACCCTTGCTCTTATGAAATTCACAATACTCATCATCGTTCCACCAATTTGGTTTAACCTTTGGTTCATATGGCGGGAAATCTGGAATTGTGATCACCTTGTTTGCCACTAACTTCTTGAAAACTAACTCAAGTGGTTCTCCCAACGGGGTATACTTCCTTTGTGATCTAGAAGTTGTTTGAGTATTCACTTGATTGTTTGTAGAACTTGATCCAGAAAAAATGAATTTGGGTCGCACTGTGTTGGCATCAACAACACCATCATTGACTGTGTTCTTGTTTTTATTCCAAAATCTTGGCTTGTCTTTTCCTTTAAAGTCATCTTTGTTTTCCTTGAATATTTTAATGACTCCTTGTTCAATTAGGACCTTTTCTGTCGCTAAGCCTTTTTCAATGACATCCTTGAAGGTGGACAAACAAGCTTTCCTTAAGTCATAACCAATATCTTTGTTAACATTTCTACCATTTGTTTTTGTGGAATTTCACAAGAGCATCTGCTGGCTAGATTTCTCCATCTTTGTAAAAATGATGCAAAATATTCTCCCTCTTTTTGCTTAGTATTGCACAAAGTAGTGACTGATATGTCTGTCTCTATGTTGTAGGAGAAATGTTGAATAAATGCCTCTGCTAAGTCACCCCATGACTTAATTCCAAGTGGAAGTTGGGAGAACCATTCCATAGCTTGATCACCTAAGCTTTGTGGGAATAATCTCATCAAATATGTCTCTTCTGCTGCTACCTCAATGCAATCTGTGAAAAATTGTCTTATGTGTGCCTTAGGATCCCCTTTTCCTCTATACTTATCAAATTTAGGCGTCACAAAGTGTGTAGGAAAAGGAGGCATTAGAATGCTCTTGTCAAATGGATAAGGACATATGTCTCTCATTGTGTATGTTGGCTTCGGTGTATTTATGTCCTCCATTTTCTTTTGTAGGTCCCTGATTTGTTGCTCCAAATTGCTCTTAGGTGGAGATCGACTTCTTGGACCATACCCCATGCTTGAGGCACCAATTGGAGGAGAAGCATGTTGCATATATGGATGATATTGATCATACACATGTTCATATGGAGGAGGTCTATAGTGATGTTGCATATATGGAGCACTTGGTATAGATTCATGTTGAGGAACGAAATATCTATTTTGTCCATGTATACCATACTCTACAGGCATGTCATGTTCTAATGTGTTACCCCCAAATTTGACACGAGGTTTCCTTGTGTCCAAATTTTGAGCATGCCTTTGAATATCCAATTGCTTTGGTGGTTGATCCTTAGCATTGGTATGTGATTGAGCATATCTGTCTGCATAAGACTTCCATAATGGTCTGCGAAGGTGGGTATCATATGTTTGACCATGTGTATGTGGGACCTCTGGTTTTTGAAGCAAAGCTGATGGTGATTCAGGTACCATATGTGGTCCTCTATTTCCTCCAATATTAGGTCTCCTTTGATCCATATTGGAGTGAGGTTGTTGCAAAGGTCTATGTTCCATTATTTGAGACATGTCAAAATCATGAGGTATCTTGGCTCCACTTTGTGCCATCATTTGTAATAAGTATTGTCTATCCCTCCTCATTATTTCCTCAACCAATCGATTGAAATGGGGATTCATAATGGATTCTTCCACATCTGCTGAATGTACTAAAAAGTTGTCCACATTGTCATTGTGTGTAGCATTGTTGTTTATAGTGTCCATGTTCTCAACATTTGGAATGTTTCTATAGACATCCATGTCAGGTAATGTAGTATGATCAGAATTGAAAAAGATATCATTGTCATACTCATAAGAACTCATGTTTGCGGACTCTTGAGCCTCTTTAGTTTCTCTCCTAGATTTTTGAAGATGGGTTTCAACCATGAACTAGGTATTGACCAAGATGTGAGAGACTAGATGAAAAATGGAAAGAGTATGGAAGACCAAGAGTTGAATGGAATGTAAATGAGTCTGAAGTGTACTTGCAATGTCCAAAGTGTAAGACCAAGTATGTATGTAGTAGAGTAGGTGTGACTTCCAAAGAGAGGATAGTTTCTCTTGATGAGGTAAGTTGACCTTGACTCTAAGTAAAACCAAATGAGACCCAAAGGTAAGAAACCTTGATGAGGGACCACTTAGCAAAGTGTTGTTGTATGTAGTGTGTTGACAAAGTATGATGAGGACAAGCAAGTGACCTTTTGACTCAAGTTTAGACAAATGTGAATGTAATGTAAGGTGTAAAGCAATGATGGATTTTGTGAGACCCAAAGACAAGTTGAATGCTAGATGAAAACCTGGAGAAACAACCTAGGAAGATCAAGAATTCCGAAACTGATTGCTCTTGTTTGCTAGACTGTAAAATTTTTCCAATTTGCGAAGTTGTGACCAAATCTGAATGTTTGACTGTTTTTCGTGACAAGAGGACACAATGTTGATGAGGACTCAATGTTTGCAAGTGTTTAGACTCTCCAAGAAAAGTGTGTTGTTTGATGTAAAAATGTTTTGCATACACTTGAAAACACAAAAGACACAATGTTTTGCTGTTTGGTTTTGAATGTTTTGAATGTTTAAAATAAGTCAAGCACAATTCTTATGGCTGGCCAAGACAATAGTTGTTGATCCCACATGAGGTTTTACCCCCGAGGCTACGCTATTCAAAGCGGATACTTAGATGCTTGACCTCACTGGCTCCACCCTCGGCACTCACTTCTTGGGTTAGCCAAGCATCAATCCCCATGAAAACTCCCCGTGGCGAATTTTGTATCTCTACTAAGAACTGTATGTGTGTGGGCCGCTACCAGAGGTCCGACCTCCTGCCCCAGCAACTAGAAGGATTTGGGCTTCTAAAACAAAAAGGTGCTAGTAAGGGCATCTGCTCGTGTGGCCATACATGCGGCACTTTCAGCTCTATAAATACAGAAGGCTCCCAGCCGGTAGGGGTTACGCCCTACAAATGATCAAATAAATTTGATCAAACGGGTTTATGGGGAGACATAGTGTCGGTATGAACTAATCAGCACACGTTATCCATAGTTTTCACCATGAATACAGTTGTTTATAGTGGTTCGAAAAAGGTGGGTTTTCCTCACTACCACTTGGGTCGTTCTCTTCTCACTATTAGTCCTAATGACCACACGGGAAGATAGGCCCTCTAAAGATTAAACAAAAAGAGCCTATTGCTCAAGACACAAAAGACAATGATTCAATTTTAGTGCACCAATTGAAGTGTTTGCTAGTCTATGAAAATAAGGCACACGATAAAAATCCAAAAACCCTTGCCAAGGACCTACAACAAATATTTATTAGTAGTTTGGATTGTTTCAAATGATCACCCCTTCCTGCAAGCACACAAGTTAGGTAAATTTTAGATCCAAAAGACTTTGTGAAATAGGGGCCTTCAACAATGCGTTTTGTTGACCAATTCAAAGATCTGATTCATCATAAAAAAAGAGCACCTGTAAAATTTCAAGAGATTTCCAGAAATGTAAGAAAATCCAAAAAAATTTGTAATTTGCTCCAAAAATTAATTTTTTATGAAATATCATAAAAAATTCATATAAAATGCAAAATCAATCCAAAAAATCTGAAATTTTTACTGGAGAGTCTTGATGGTCTTCCCAACCTACAAAAAACATTTTTTACAACAAATCCAAGCAGTTTGTGAGATATGAGTAAAATAATGCAAAACCCTAATTTTCAAAGATCTAATTTTTGAGGAATGATTTTGCATAAAATTTAAAATTACAAAGAATATATCCTATTTATAATTCTGAGATATTTCCAAAAATGTAAGAAAATCCAAAAAATTCACTAATTGTCTCTCAAAATTAATTTTTTATGAAAAATCATAAAAAATTCATATAAAATGCAAAATCAATCCAAAAAATTTGAAATTTTTACTGAATCTTTTTGATACTTTTCCTGACCTACAAAAAACATTTTATGTCAAAATTCGAAGCCATTTGTGAGATCTGATCAAAATAAGGAAAAACCCTAATTTTTAAAGATCCAATTTTTAGGGAAATATTTTGCATCAAAATTAAATTCACAAATAATAGATCCTATGTATAATTATGATAGATTTACAAAAATATAAGAAAATCCAAAAAATTCTCTCATTTGCTCTCAAAATTACTTTTTTATGAAAAATCATAAAAAATTCATAGAAAATGAAAATGTTCTCCAAAAATTCTGAATTTTGGATTGAGAGCTCCTGATACTTTCTTCAACCTATGAAAACAATTTGGTGCAAAATTTCCAATCCGTTTATGAGATATGATCGAATCTCTCCAAGATCTTGATTTTGTGTCCAAAACCCTAGTTGCACAAGGTTATTCTCCAAATTATTTTACAAAATAGCAATATAGGGTTAGAAAAATCTGCAAAAAACATAGATCTAAGAAAAATCCATGTCCCACGAGGCATGCCAAAATGTATATGGTGAAAATGGATAACAATAATAACAATATTGAGAGGCTAAATGAATTCAACCACAAAACCCTAGCCTAACAATCAACAAAGATCCACCATAACATATGAAGATTACCTAAGACAATGCAAATCACATGAAATCACAAAGATTATACCATCACATGTTTAATAGGGTTTTGATCTCCATTCTTCCTATCTCCATTGATCTTGCTTGATATATTTGCTCTCAGATTTTATATGCACAAGAGCTCAACAAAGAACAGAATGTGGTTGCAAGTAGGATCGTAGTGTAGTCAATTGCATAAAACATGATTAGCATGAATGATTAGGATGAATGATTAGAATGCATAGAATGATTAGGGTTTGATAATGAAGGAAGCATCTCCTTATATAGAAGACACAATATGAAATGGAGGGATAAGATTGAGAGGTGTAAAAGGAGGTCGGCTATGATTAGAGGGTAGGTAAAAGAAATAATAATAATGAGAGGGGTAGGTAGTGTATGAATTAAGAGATGAATGACATGTGTCATGGGCAGAAAAGGCTAATGAATTAATTAAATAAATAAAGATTTATTTAATTAATAGAAGAAGTAGGATAATTAAATAAATAAGATATTTATTTAATTTAGGAAAATGATAATTTAAATAAATAAATGTATTTATTTAAATGACAAATAAGGCTAGAAGAGGATAAATGAATTAATTAAATAAATAAAGATTTATTTAATTAATAGAAGAATTAAGCTTAGATAATTAAATAAATAAAATATTTATTTAATTAGACATGACAATTTTAGATGTCTACAGGTCATAATTCAGAAAATTGTAGAATGAATGTAAGATGTTATGTTTGTGGAAGATTTGGACACTTATCTAATCAGTGTAGAATACAAACTGACATAGGATATGGGAAAGCTATTCAGAAAAACAATGTGACCTGTTATGCTTGCAATAATATTGGACATATTGTAAAATTCTACAGAAGTAAGGCATTACTGGCAAGTAATAATGGTGCTAGTTTGAAGGGTAAAGAAAAGGTTGACGAGGTAAAGAAAGAATTATCAAAACAATGGATCAGAAAGTCAAAACTAAATGTTGATAGGAATACTCCTCCACCGGCAAAACAATGTAACACTCCACCGGCAGAACATAGTAACACTCCACTGGTAGGAGACTCTTCATCTAACTAAAGAAAATTCCTTTGAGGGTTTAGCAACCAAATGTGAAACATGCTATTATTCCCTCGGTTGATGGTGAGAAGTTGAAATTACTTCTATACTGGTAGATAAGTTAAGTCATTACTTAACCGACAAGCATTAAATGTGGTGGTTGGCAAAATCAACATTATAAAACAAGTGTTTTGGCTCCATTTTCATTTCAGCAAGCATTCAAATCTTCAAGAGCATGAAAATTCCTGAGCGAAGGCATTCCAAGCAAAGAAGTGAAGCAATTCATCAAGCAATCATTCCTTAAGGCAGATAAAGGTATTTATAACCATGGCTTCTTCATCTGCTCCTAAATTCATTGCAAACCCTACTGTTGTCGAAATTATTAAATGCCCTAGACTCGTATTCCAGTTAGTTCCTTAAATTTCCAAGAAAGATGATAACATTGGTGCATTTTCTAAAATTCCTAAGGGAGTAGTTTTTGCTAAAGACCCTAGAATGTATATACATTGTCATATAGTGGAATTAAGTGATGAGGAAATTAAGAATATGTATAAATCTATGATTTGTGATGAATCTAGAAATATCAAACCTAAACACAAGATAGTTGAAACCCTAGGTTTCACTAAAATTCTGAGTATCCCGGATTTTCCCAAGGATGTTATAAGGATAGTAATAAGTAGGGTACATGGTGAATTCTTCTGGTTGGACTCAGTTCATAAAATCACAAAAGAAGCAGTAAAGGTTGTGATAGGGTTACCCTCCATCTGTAACAGACCTGATAAGACAAAGAAGGTCTCAAATGGCCTAGTGATAAACTTAACCGGTGCAACATCTAATAAGAGATCTTTAAGGGTAAATGATGTAACAGATATCAATGTCAATTTTATCAGTATGATCTTAGGCTACAAAACTACACATGCAAATAGGTTAAACTCAATCTCTAGCCTATTCATTAAAAGTGCCTATGATATGATTAATAATAATGAAAGAATAGATGTGTGCGAATGGCTTAAAGATGAATTGATTGGCAATTTGGGAAAGATAAAGAAAGACAAAAAGGGAACATTTAGATTTGGAAACCTACTTGTTTGTCTAATGTTGCACATAACCAAACAAGTACCCAGTATTGGTATTATACCGGTAGGCAAACAATTGTTAGATTTACTAAACAACATGGGAGAGAACAGAGAAAAGAACATAAATGAGTATTTTCAGGCATTGAAGGCCCGAATGAAGACCAGAGTTAGATTGTCACAAGCAATTGTGGACAAGTATAAGGATGAAATCTATTTTGTAATAAAGAAGGATGAAATTTGGATGGAGGTAGTTATCCCAAGAACCATCTGGGTTACTGAAATGGGGTATGAAACTAATGACCACATAATAGAAACATATGCAAAAGCCCTCCTAGAAGCACCTAAGGAACCTAAAGAAGAGGTATTTGGTAGTTTTGAGACTATTGAAAAATAAATCCAATCCAAGAAAAATGTTAAAAAGGTTGAGGCAATAGTTAGAAAAGGATCCAGGAAAGCAAAAGCTATTAAGGAAGATGTACTTGAATGAACTGGTATTACTAAAGATGAGTTAGAAACACTTGAACTGGAAACTCACCTTTCACTGGTTGGAACTTCTTCAGAAAGTGACATACCGGCTGCATTCAAAAGAGTTGTGAGAAAAAGGAAATCTTCATCGGTATCTTCACCTTCTCCTAGAAGAACAAGACAGAAACGACAAGCAGTAAAGCCCCCAACAAAGAAATTAACTCCGAAGAAGAAAAAGGTGACTCCTAAGAAGAAGTCTATAGCTCCTATTGATAAATTACTAGATGAAATTACTGAGGATGGTAAATTGAAAAATATCAGCAAAATGCATAACACATTATTAGATGATGACAAGGAGAAAGTAGAAAACAATGTAATCCTACACTTAGATATCTACAAGAAATTTTTTATGCGAATTGTTGATGAAATACCGACAGATCTCTACAACAGACTTGAAGCTAGGAGAGTAGGTATTATTGAGCTTGATAAGAAAATAAAAATTGAAAAATTACTTCTTGTACATCCTGTCAACTCACCTGATGAGATAGATAAATTGATCTCAGAGGCTAACCGGTCAGTATTTTCAACTGCTCATCAGTATGTAGCACTAATGGCAGGGAGAGTGAAAGAGGTAACAGAAGAAACAACTAATGCATGGGACATATTCCTTGTAGAGAAGGAAAAGCAGGAAGAGTATCGAAGCCCTAAACCCATCAAGGTATATCAAAAGGATAAGGGAAAAGGAAAGGTTGGTGGACCACCCAGCATAAAAATAACAGACAATTTATCCCCACCACCTCTAGATACTCCACCAGTAGTTACTACTGACAATCAACCGGCTAGTGAGAGTATCGACATACCACATGAGGACACAAATCTTGATTCTGAGGTGTTATATACAATGAACATTGACACTCATAAAGTCAATAATGTGGTAGATAAGGAATCAATAGGGAAAATAGATGTGGCAACTGGGTCACCGGCAACAAGTAGCACAGAAGAAAAATCGGTAGTGGACAATGCTGAGAAACAAGCAGAGCAACATGCTCCCTCACAGGAACAGATTCATGTAGAGACAATGCCACCGACAACAGCTGAGCAACCCAAAGCTTTGCTTAGAGAAATGCAAACACAAACTGACCTACCATAGGTCACTACAAGCAAAGAAATTGCTCACACTAGCGGAATACAGATTGTTGGTTCTTCCATTGCAGAAATCAGACCAACAAATGTGACAAAAGTTCTTTTGGATTCTATCAAGAAAATAACAGAGTGTAGCTCACAAGCATACAAAGCTATCGATGATACAACCCCAATTTTGAAAATGATAGCACCCAAATGTAATGTGGATAATAAAGATTCTTTGAATCAACTTGACACATTGTCTAAGTATATTACTGACAACATTGTGATAGTTGAACAAATAAATAAGGAATCATTCCAAGAGAAAATAAAGAAGGAAAAATAGAAATTCTTTGAAGAGGAAATAAAGAAGTGCATGAGACAATTTGACACTCTTTTACCGGCACTATGTAATACACTAAAATAGTTTAAAACTTTGTACAGAGATACATGCAAAACAAACTTCTTGACAATAGATATAGACAAGAAGATCAGCAAGGTACAGGAAGAAATAAATAAATTAGTTGAAAACTTCATTAATTCATTTGAACCATTATCAGTTTTTAAGCAGAAAACAATTGGTTTTGAGGAGGAACTTCTAAAATTGGAAAGAGAGAAGGAAAGTATAAAAGGAAAGGCAAAAGATCTAAAATGGAAACTTAGTCCCAGATTGGACTACCTTGCCTCCTTGAGAAAAGAGATATTGGAGGCTCTAGTTCAAGGAAAGAAAACACGGAAACAAAAAATGCAACACCTCATCGGTACAATTCAGAGGACAGAGGTTGCATTAAAGGATAGTGAACGGTTCACTTAGAGCCTAAATCTAGTATTGATAGACCTTTTTCAGATTGTAACCAACTAGTTACAAGGATGAAGCTAGAAACCACACTCAATTGACACTTTGACAACCTTTGTCATTGATGCCAAAGAGGGAGTAGTGGTAATGAGAAAAATAATCAGTAAATGGCTCATCAGCTCAGGGGGAGCACATATTTTTTTGGTACACAATTTTTGGTAAAACAATTCCAGTAGATTCTTTTTGGATGACACTTTTTGGATTTTTCTCATGAGTGTTGCCATCAATGCCAAAGGGGGAGATTGTTGGCAAATGTACACTCCAATGAGATATTATAGGTGATTGAAGGTTTTGTCATTGATGGCAACCTTGCAATCATATGATACTAACAAGACAATTTACCGGCACCAACAACAATAGACTCTACACTGGCACACAGATCACTGGTAGTAAAAGGAAGTATACCGGCACCCAGGCCAACAGGAATTTTGTTTATAATATATTTTGTAATTAATTGTAAAAATCATTGTAAGCCGACTTGGAAAGTTGTAAAATGACTCATATATGTATGAGATCATTATAGAACATTTTGTAAGGAAGTAGATAGGTGAAATAAGGCAGACCTATTATGTGAATTATAAGTTAAGGGTTTACGTATGAAGCAGAGCTAAAACCGATACTGGATCTGGCATAGTAGATGCTATTTTGAAGCAGTACAAGACATTGGATTTGCATAATCCATTTTGTAAGTCAATGAGACTTACCATTTTGTAATTGAGCAGTGAGCTCTAGGCACTTGGCCTTCCTACATGTGCAGGCCCCTATTGTAGCAGTAATATTCTCTTATTGGCCAGTAAGTGAATATTGTGGGTCACAAATCCCACTGAGGTTTTTCCCACATTGGGTTTCCTCATTAAACTACTATGTTATGGTGTGCTTTTCATGTGGTTTATGTTATCTCTGTTTACTGCATTACTTTTTGTTTACCGGTATATAGTATTGATATGCTTTACATGTTTTAAGTTAAGAAAATTATACAACTGGTTAGATATTGATTCACCCCCTCTCAGTATCTTTGGGAATCCTCACACATTCAACAATTGAAATTGATATGATGAATGCACCAAATCAAAATGATCAACATACACCAATTCAAATGCATATGATGAATGCACGTAATGAATGAAATGAATATACACCATTTAAAAATGATGTGATGAATGCACATGGTAATGAAATTGAAGAAGATATACCATTTGAATTTGATGTGATTCATGCAGAAATATTAACACCTCTTAGAATAATTCGTAGAAAACCAAAGTTCCTAATAGACATTGATAAAAATATTGTGAAGCCAATGCATGATAAAATTTCTGAAAGAACTTGTAGAAAAATGGTTAGAATAATTTGAAATAACTATTTTGAAAACTTAAATCAAAGTGGAAGATGCCAATTAGTTGTTGAAATGATTAAAAATCGGAAATTTAGAGAGACAATGAAAATTTTGGGGTTAAGAACATCTAAAAATAATAGTGAAAGAACTATTGTGAGAAATATTTTTGATGCATACCAAGCCATTGGTTCAAAATCATGCACGAAATATGCTAATGTTACTCATTGTATCCTCACAACAACCATAATGGGAAAGGAAATGAAAAAAACCCGTTTAATAAGAAAAACAAGCAAGTCATTAAGTATAAGTAGAACCAAATTACACAATGCCTTAGATAGGTGAGAGAAAATTGAGGATCCTAACCATAATTCTCTTTGGGCATTCTCGATTAGACTCCCATGCAAGGACAAGGTTGTTGTTGATGCTAAGAACATTAATTGAGAAATATTGGCATGACAACACAAGGGTTCCACCTAGCCAAAGAGATGATGTTAGAAGATGAATTGGAATTAGAAATCGTGAGCCACATCCAAATAAATATTTAGGTATGACTCAAACACAATTTTATGAAAGGTTTCTTTAAATCTTTCCTCGGATTAAAATTAGTCAAAGACTTTTTGAGATGACAAAACCATTTTATGTCAAGATTAATCATGCACATACTACATGTTGTAGGGTCCATGTTGAATTTTCCATGCATTATGATATTATCGCTATATATGTTATACTTTGTACACTAACTATGTTTTGTAGGAATGTGGTCTACAAGAACCTCCTAAGTCACCAAGAGAATTTATTTCAAGTGTAGTATGTAGATGAGATGACTGGTGCATTTACTATAAGATGATGTGTTTGAGAGGTTTTTGTCCTACATGTGGTGGTTTGCAATAGTTGCATAGATGCCTACATTTGGATAGCACACATGAAATTGTTAAGGAATTAGTTTCTATTGGAAAATACAAGTTAGTCACATATGGTATTAAATATGGAAAAGAATTAAAGAGGTGTGAGTTAGTGAAAAGGGATATATGTGTAGCTGATTTTATGAAGATGTTTCAAGAGAAACTAGTGTATGAGTACATAGGTCACACACATAGAGATAGGTGGTTAGATGAGAAACTCAAGTTGTGTAAGGACACTTTCTCCCTTGACACTATTATCTTTGTCATTGATTTTGCTAAGAATTATACACTAAAGCCATAAAATGAAGTACAACCTATGTATTACCACTCTACACAAGTTACAATTTTTCTACAGATAGCATTCATGCATGCACATGATAGCACCAAGGAGGAAAGAAAGGTTATAAGATAATATCACTTCTATATCAGTAATGATCGTAATCATTCCTCAGAGTTTGTGCAAGGATTCTTTACTGTCTTCTATGATAGTTTAAGGGAAAGAGATATAAGATACAACCAACACTTAATATGGTCAGACAATTGCACCACACAATTCAAGAATGCAAGGATGTTCTATTGGTTGACTAGGATGCATGTGACAAGTGGTGTGCAATATTTTTGAAATTTCACTGAGGAAAGCTATGGAAAGGGAGAGTATGATGGTGTGGGAGCATATGTGAAAAGAGCTCTTACTAGAGAGGAATTGAAGTACGGAGGTGGTGCAGTGTTAATAGATGCAGAAATAATTGTGCAATGTTGTAACTCTACGATGGGACCAGGTAATGCATGTAATTCTATGGTTTCTAGATATTTTTGGTTAATACATGAATCTAACATTGAAAACTATCTATATTGGTGTACACTTATGGGATCAAGTGACATGCATTCTTATATAAGTTCAAATGCAACATCACTAGTAATTTATACTAGATAGATTGCATGCTTTTTCTATTCATGTATGCATTTTGTGTGAGATGAATGTGAATCAAAAGAGTGGGTTGACCAATGTTTTTGTAGACCTTTGCAAACCACCAAAGGTCGAAAAAGAGGAATTGCAAAACCCCAAAGACAAATTATGCATGGGAGACCAAGAAAACCTAACTTAGGGCCACCCTAAGGGGTGGGGACAAAGGGTGCCATGCCCCTATCCTAGGGGGGACAGGTATGCCATGCTCTTGACTTGCCTTATTTTGGGGCACAAACATGGTCTAGAGAAGCCACAGGTCATGAAAAAGGAAGGGTGAATGGATGAGAATGCAAAAATAGGTGTCAGTTAGGGAAGGAGATGTCGTCTCCAAGGTGAGGACCTAAAATGTGGTTAAAATTGTAGGGGTCACAATTTTATGACACTACAATATGAAAACCAAATCCTTTAAAAAAGATGTGGAGAATGTGAGTGGAGGAGGTGATGGGGTAGTAGGGGTTAGTGGTGACTCCATGTACCACCCCCAAAGAACAAAAAAAATGAGCTATTTTTTAAGAAAACTACGAACAAAACATGGGCAAATCTATGTAGGATATAGAAAGCATGTACAAACAAAAGAACCACACACTCACAAAATGCCAACATCACTCTCCACGAGCGGGAAACCACCAAGTCAAACAACTACACCCTAAACTCTAAAAAACTATGGGCTAAGAATCTTTCCCAAAATAGTGACCAAAAGTGAAATCCTCGAACATTCTAACAAATAACACAATGTCTGACACAATGGACCAAAATGTAAATTGGGCTGATAAAAAAACCAATGAAGTGCTCAACGAGCCATTGGACTAATTATCGACAATGATCGACCAAGCATGGAATATGTGAGTATGTTGACTATAAGGCATATGAATAGCACAAAAATACATAGAAAAATAGCAAATACATCCATGTCACCAAAAGTATGCAGTAAATACAACCAATTAAAATAAGCTTGCAAAAGGTGAAGTCTGTCAACCATATGGCAAAGAACCTGGTGAATTAATGAAATCCGTAGATGTACATAAAATACCTTAATAAAGGAGATTATCTAGTCATAAATTCAAACACAAATATACCATTCGATCTGACAGAGTGTGCCATGAAATAACTACAAAATAAACCAAGGGAAAGAGCACCAGCAGTTGAGCATGTACCAATTGTTGTGAGGGTTGTTGATACCTTTTGTTCCAAAAAATGAACAAATAAAACCTATTGTTTGAAACATAAATATCATTTTTTGTTAGGAAATGTACCAATAGTTGTTAGGAAATGTACTAATATTGTAAAAAGTAACCAATCAGGTGATGCCATATCAGCTGCACAATTATTGGGGCCTCTTTTGCATGCCTATTGGTCTCACTTTTTTTTGGGGCTGTTTTGGACACCTTGGAAAAAAGCATGTTGATGTCGCACCATACTTGATGATGTGATGTTGAAAGCTTAGTTATAAGCAGGGGACCTACCAAGTAAGCTATTGTAAAAAATTGGGAGTGATTTGAAATTTCCACGTAGGATTTTGAGAAGCGCAAAATTAGGGTGCTCAACTACTGGTGCTCTTCCTCTAGATGACTTGACATGTGATAGTGTTGGAAACCATACAAACAAGCACAAATCTGTATATTTATCATAATGACGCCTGAAATATAAAGCACTATAGAATGCAGTCTCCAATTTTGAGGTTTTGAGAGTCAATCAAAGGTTTTTTTGGGGGACCATCTGAACACAATGGATTGATCATGTTTGACCTAAAGTGTAGATACTTTCAAATTTTGTAACTAGAACCTCTATTTTCAAACTCTTAAAATTTTTACAATGATAACAAAATTTGACAAAATAAAATCCAATTTTGCCTTTTTCAATCTCCCCAAATCCAATCGTTAGGTCTTTAAACCTCAATCTACACCCAATCAAGATCTTCAATCCACCTCCAATCTGGGAAGATGTATGTAGCACTCAAGCTCTAATACCATGTAGGAGTAGATAGGTGACCCCTCAACTCCCCCAAGATCCTTTCAGGAACAAAATATATTTCACAATAGAGAATGGAATGATAACTTGTATAATAATGCATGGATTTATAATGGTTGTGTAATATATGGAAAATTAGGGTTTCACAAGTTATGCTTTTAAAAATAGGAAATGACCTAACTTTCACATGCATCACATTAAAAGGAGGATAAACTCAATAGATCCAACCTCACTTCTATTAGGAAAAAGGCTGAATTCTAATTGAAGTCTTATTCCCCTTTTGTTTAAGTTGAAATTGTAATTAAAATTGTAAAGTTTAATCTAGAGAATGTAATTGAGAAATTGAGGTAAATTGATGAAAAGAGAATGTTGCAGATATCAAATAGAGCCATAGACAAATATTTCGAGAGTAAAAGAGGATCAACACCTGCATCTAAAAATTTGGGTGAAATTATTGAGACTAGGTAGGTGGGGAGCGTCACGGTCCTTTAATTGCAAACATATGCAAGTTGGGTCATTCTGAGAATGGCCAAAAATGTTGAATAAAATAGTAAAATATCCAAAAAAAAATCTCAAGACCAAGGTAAAATTCACCCTAGTTCTATGTGAGTTCTCTAATTCCTTTGTAGCGCCCTAGTCTTGAGAGACCTCCAAAACTTCTGTAAAAGAAAGTTCAGTTTGTCTCTATCTCCTCTATCCTTTTTTCATTTTCACAACTCCTAAATTTGTCACCTACCACCAGAAGAAGAGAGATTGTGTTGTGGATAGGGGTTTTCCTTAAGTCAAACCTAATGTTTATAATTAAACCTAATTGAAATATAAATAGAATTGAAAGCGTGCCTTTTGAGAGCACAGGTAAGACTTCGAATTAAAATATTTAAATTTATTGATGCAATAACTTGATAAATCATATAAAATACATCATGAAATTGTAGATAAAACATAACATGATGATGTCTTGATGTCGTTTGTTTCTCCTTGAATTAGGTCTTCTCTTGAGGAAGAGAAATTTCTCTTGAATTGGATGATAATATTTGCAAAAGATAAGATGATGGAAATGAATTGAGAAGGGTGCCTTATATAGGGATTTTCTAATTAAAATCACCATTACACTGATTTAGATTTGATATATTTTAGCATGAAGTGGGATTTGAATTAGATAGGACCACCAAATTATCTTCCCAAAATTTGAGGAAAAAAGTGTGGGACCAAGGTGAATCCTAGTGACCTGATCCTACCAACTTTTTCTTCAATTTATAGGGATGGAAGATAACATGAATCTAATTCCAAATCTAGCTCGGCTCAAACCATAATGCATAGGTATGCAAAATATGCTTTGAGAGTTGAAATTGGGGTAAGATTAAGGATCAATAAGGATAAAATGGTAAGGGGAACAACTATAATTAAGGGCCCAAATAAGAGTGTGATGTGTAATAAAGTGGAATGAGAGCCATAAAATTGAATTAAATATTAATTAATTATAATAAAGGTCCTATAATGCATATAGGAAATGAAAATACGAAAATAGGTGCTAGGAGAGTGTGAAATTGGACACACTAATAAAGGTGTACAATTTATGACACTACAGGTTGAATAATAATACAAATGTACAAAGTCATTGCTTATATAGGAAAGGTGATGAGGTCGGTTAACAACTACTCTTGATATAAACATTACATGCATGTGCAAATATTTAAGGTCTATGTGTCTAAAAGAAAATAATCATACATGGCCCATTATAATCTAACTTCTAGAATTCCACCTAGGACATAAGGACAACTAACTTGGGATAATGCAACCTAACTTAAGATGCAAGCTAGGACCTAAGTAAACTTAATATGTAAATAGGTTTCCACTAAAATCTCTAGAGATAAGTGATAACCTCATTCACACTAATATATATAAGAATAAAATAGTTATATCTCACTTACAAATGTTGTAAATGACCAACAAAAATTAAAAATTATATTTTAGAGAGATATATTCAAATCTCCTTTCCATCTAAGGAATAAGGTAAATAACCACAATGGTGATTTATAATAAAAATAGAATAAACACATCTGTAAAAGGAAATAGAAAATAGATAATAGATAAATAGAAATAGAATCTAGAAAATTTGATAAGCATTATAAGGTATCCACCATTGATGAGGGTAGGCTAGGACAATGCTAAAATTTGGTATAGATAACATCGATTAAAAAGAAAAAGAAAATGGATAAAAGGAATTAATATTTCCACACTTGTTTTCTAATGGCTTCCACCCATAAATAGGCATGGTAGCTAAATTAAATATAAAATAGAAAAGTAGTACATGGCTATTTGGTTATCAAAATTCTAACTATAAGTTTCTAAATAATATTAACTATTTAGTAGTTTCTCCTATGTTTATCAATAATTACCAAACAAGCTATACCCATTTAACAAATACTACCCTAGTTATTAACAATTATCACCAAAAAAATGAAACCTAGAAAATGGAAACCAGTGATGTTATTAATGACTATAAGGTAACCACCCAATTTGATAAGGATATTTGGCTATTCACAAGGTGATGAGATAAGATGGCTATCAAGGTCATGGTTAATAACTAAAAAATTAGAGTGAAAGAAAACAGTGTAGGATATATGCCCCCTTTAAGTTGATTAGTGAAGGTAAGAAATAAACAAAGATATTCAATTCATAGATAATGGTAAAAGGTGAAAGAGGGTAAAAGGACTCCAAAGAATATTGATGAAGAAAACAAGAGAAAGATGGTGAGAAAGAGAAGCATAAGATAAGAAAGTTGTATGTTAAAATATTTTGGTGATAGGGTAACTAGAGTAAAACATTAACACTAGGTCAACCTTTAGATCTATATATATATATATATACATATATGAAAATTTAAATCTCTAAGTAATTTTAGGCAAAAAATATTCTTATAACCTTCCTTAACTATATAACATCCATTGCGTGTTCATCAGCGGATAGAAGCAGGAGTGGCGGGATGTTTGAATATACAGAGGATGGGGAGTATTAGCAATGGAGGCAATATTGATGTTCATGTGGAAGGAACCATAGAAGAATCATGAAAGGAAAATTCTACGGACGGTAGTGATCATGGGGTCTGGGATGGTGGGACACGATGTATCTTGACAAATGGAAAAGATTCATTTTCTTTTGGGAAGCATGTTGTGGAGGGGCCCAAATCCTCATCAATAGATGTTTCCCCCTTGTTGGGGTGCAACTGATCGTGGTCAGCTCTATTTTGCTCTAGGCTTTAAGGTAAAACTATTCCCCTTGTTCCTCACGAAGTGGACCCTAGCTCAGTTACTTGCTCGATTTCCATACCAGACTACATTGTAGAGAAAAATATGTCTAATCTAGAGTCAGTTCTGGTTGGGAAGCTTGTAGGCCCCCACCCTACTATCAAATCTATTAGGGAATGGGTTGCCCGAAAATGGAAAGGGAAACATGAGATTGATGTGGTGGCAATGGTTAATGGATTTTTCTCCTTCTCCTTTGTATGTGATGAGGATCTCAGATATATCCTTGCAAGGGGTCCTTAGATGTTGGGTAAAACCTCCCTTGCCTTAAAGAAATGGGAACCTAGTTTTAATCCTAGGCCTTGGGAGTGCAATGAGGTGCCCATTTGGTTCCATCTTCCTAGACTCCCTTTGGAGTACTAGGATGAGGCAATATTTGTGGGTCTAATAGCTTGCTTCGGTGAGGTTCTTTCTATGGATCTGTGACTGTGGCAAAAAGGAGGTTAGTCTACGCTTGGTTGTGTGTCAATGTGAAACAAGCTACTAATTTATTGTCTGAAGTCACATTGAGCTCAAAACTTGTCTTATGGGTGAAGAAGGTGGATTATGAATCTATTCCTTTTGCTTGTTTTCACTATAAAAAGGTGGGTCACTAGGCAGAGGAATGTCCGACTAAGCCAAAACCGAAAAAGATCTGGTAAAAGAAAGTTGAGGGTTAGGGTACTAGCTAGAACCAATAGGTTCCTCATGTGGGGGAACTTAGTGAAGTGATATAAAATAAGGAATTTGAACCTGCTAAGAAGATACCTTCATTTGTGCTAGATAAATCAAGCCCGAATGGGAATGTAAAGGAAATAGTTTCTATTCCCCCATAGGTTGACCCCCAAGTGAATATTGAGGATTCTATTTAAAAGGATAAAGGGGTGACTGTATACCCCCCCATTTAGTTGGTTATTGATATGAGTATCAATATGGAGTAGGATAAGATTGAGAAATTTGATGGGCAAACAAGGATTGATATCCCTATTTATATTTTAGAGGTATCCAACCCTTTTATTTAAGTCAAATCCAGGAATCGAAGGAGTATGTCATCTCCTGTTACCAATGGCTCAACTTCGGGAGCTTTGCGTGTCACAACTAGAAACTGATAGAGAATGGATTGTGGGTATGAACCCAAAGGGGTGGGAAGACCACCAAATAGTGTAAGTAGGGATAGGCAAAGTAAAGCCGCTATTGTAGATGGGTCCAAAGAATTCAAGATATGGGGATAGGATCCCCCTCCCCTGTCAAATGAAGATCATTTCATGGAATATTAGGGGGCTTAATCACCCCTGCAAACATGATCTCCTTTCCAGTATGGTAAGAGATCATAAACCAGATATTTCTCTCATTCAGGAGACGAAAACGCCTTCTAGTAGAGTGGAGAGAATCAAGTTAGCCATTTTTAAAGATTGTAGTGTTCATTTCTCTGATGCAGATGGAGACTTGGGTGGTTTAGCCACTCTATGGAACCCAAGGATCCTTCAAGGTATGGTGGTTCTTTCTTGTGCTAATCATATTGCTACTAGATTCACTAGTATCAAGGATGGTTCTTCCTGGATTTTATCCAATATTTATGTCACCAATGGGAGAAGTGTTAGGAGAAATTTGTGGGGTTCCTTGATTCAGGCTATAATTTCTTTCCCAAATGATAGATGGATTCTTATAAGGGATTTTAATACTCCTCTTTTTAACTCAGAGAAAATGGGTGGTGCTTCAATCTCTGAGGAGAGTAAACAAGATCTTTTTTTGTATGATCATGCTTTGTTTATTGGACCTGATCTTATTGGTGCTAAGCTTACATGGTCAAATAGAGGGATTTGTTCGAACCTTATTCAAGTCAAACTTGATCAAGGTCTGATTTTGCTGGATTGGCTTAAAAAAAATTCTTGTACCTTGTCTTCTCTCTCTAGAATTGGATTGAATCATTTCTCAATTGTCTTGAATACGGTGCCCCTTTATGGAAAAAATTCTTTTCCCTTTAGATTTGAGAAAATATGGACCTTCAATCCGAAGATTCAGGACAAGATTTTGGAATGGTGGGACGTTATTTTTCAGGGGATGCTATGTATAGAACTGCTAAGAAACTATCCAATGTTAAATCCAATATTCAAAAGTGGAACAAATCTGTGTTCGGGAACATTTTTCAGCAGAATAAGATCCCAAAGGAGTTGGATGATATTTAGTTTCTTATTTATGGGTTGTGACACAACCTTCACGTCATGGATAAAGAGGTTGAACTATTGACTAAGCTTCATAACATTATTTCCATGGAAGAGGAATAGTGAGAACAAAGATCTAGAGATATATGGCTTAAAAGTGGGGACAAGAATACTAATTTTTTCATATGACCACTATGAAACATAGAGCTACCAATAGAATTAAGAAGTTACAGGTTAACAACAAGTGGGTGGATAAGAAGGAGGATTTGTGTAAGGAAGTCATCAATTTTTTCTCCTCCCTCCTCTCTGAGGATTGTGCTTTGGATCTTGAAGCCCAAGAGGATATTCTTCGGGAGATTTTTCCTAAGGTCACCCTAGAGATCAACAAGGAGCTTACCAGAATCCCAAGTTTTGAAGAGGTTAAGAAAGTCACTTTCTCCTTTGAAGGGAACAAAGTGCTAGTTCTGGATGGTTTACCGATGTTTTTTTTCCAAATGTATTGGCAGATTGTTGGTAATGATGTTTTTGAGGTTGCTAGAGAATTCTTTGGCTCCCATTCTCTTTTGAAAGAGGTGAACGCCACCTTTTTTGTTTTGATCCCTAAAAAACCTAATGCTAGCATCTTTTAGTATTTTAGACCCATTAGTTTATGTAATTTTATTTATAAGATTTTTTCTAAGATTTATATTTCAGACTCAAAGCTATCTTGCCTATGTTGATTTCCAAACATCAAAATGATTTCGTCCATGGCCGACAGATTTTGGATTCTATTATTATGGTTCATGAAAACATCCATTCTCTTTTTTGTAATAAGAAGCCTAGTTTCCTTCTTAAACTCAATCTTTGGAAGACCTATGATCGGGTTAATTGATAGTTTCTTATAAGAGTCCTATAGTCTTTTGGTTTTTGTAGTCAGTTTCTTCAGTTGGTCGAACAATGCATATCTATGCCAAAGTTTTATGTCCTCATTAATAGTGCCCCCTCTGGTTTTTTCTCTACCTTGAGGTATTTGGAAGGGTGATCCTTTTTCCCCCTTTCTCTTCATCTTAATGAGTGAAGCTCTGAGTAAGGTGACTCAACGAGAAGTCAGATGGGGCAATTCAAAATCCTTAAGCCTTCCTCTCAAGATCATGTGTGTTCCCATCAATAATTTGTTGATGATACTGTCCTTATGGGAGAGAGTTATGTTAGGGAAGATAAAATATATGAAGGTCATTCTATCCCTATATGAACAAGTATCTGGATAGAGGATAAGCTTACCCAAAACCTCTATCTTCTTCCTCAACACCCCTGCTCATAGACAGAATAAAATTGCTGACATTTTTGGGTGCAAACTTGGTACTCTATCGGATACTTATTTAGGACTACCTCTATGCCTTGGTCCTCCTCTAGATACATTTTGGTCAAGTGTTATTGATAGATTTCATAAGAAGTTGGAAAGGTGCAAAGGTGCCCTCCTTAGCCAAGCTGGTAAACTCCTTATAAAAGCCTCATTACAATTTTTTCTAGTCTATGCCATGAGTTTATTTAAAGTCCTGGCAAAATTTGCAAAGCGCATGGAAAAGATTCAAAAGACCTTTTTGTGTTTTGGGTCTAAAACTAAAAACAAATTGCATCTTCTTTCATGGGAATAGGTGTGCTCCCCTAAAAAGCTTGGGGGCCTAGCCCTCAGACACATTCGGGATTTTAACATGGCTCTATTATAAAAACAATTATGGAGATGGCTTAAAGAGGATAATGAATGGATCTCTATATTCCATCATAAATATCATATTTAAGGAATTCAAAATACCTTAGAGAATTACCTATTGCCCTTTGCATCCTTTGATATGTGGATGAACTCACAATAATGGTTCCCACTTTTTTGTCACTTTTGACACTGAGATGAATATTTTTAAAATAATCTTCAACTTTCGAGAACTATAACTTTTAAACTATTAATAATTTGAAGATGATGTAAATTAGTTATTTGTAGCATTTTGTTTGTAGATTATATATATTTTTTTCAAATTTTTTTGAAGGATTTTTTTAAAAAAAAATTCATCTCCTTCGAAAAGTAGTTTTTTACAGCAAACTACATTTTTTAAGAGTGATGCGCCTGCCGAAATGCATAAATTTTTTTCTATAAATAATAAAAACATCAATTCTTTCAAATTTTGGTTTGTAACATCAATATCCAGGGCTTCCAGTTGGTTTGATAGTGATATGTTGAATATTTTTCATTTTATTAAGTTTTGAAGTCCAACTAGTCATAATTCAGACATAGGTTTAAGTTTGAACACATAACTTGTTCTATATATATTGAAATTCAATTTTTTATTTTTTTAGAAAGGAGACATCAATACCTGGGGCATAGATATTTTTCAGAATTTTTTTGAATTAGTTTCCTATTTTTCCCAATGCGTTGAATAGAGAAGTTCATGTTTGGTGAAAAATCAATATTCCATAAAATTAAAAAAACAAGAACATAATAAATTCACAATGTAATAAAATTATACTCATTGGAAAGCTTTCTCCGAGTACTACCATCTCATATTTTTGGGTTATCAAGATTATTTCATTTGTGCCTTGAACTAGAGGTACAAAGGCAAAAATTTCTCAGAACTGAAAAATTTGGGGAGACCTCTACCAAGCAGGTTCGAGCGAAGGGGATGATCGGACTCCCCTTCGCTCGAACCCAAAGGAAAACTTATGACACGCACATTCATGTAACAGTTGGGTTCAAACGAACCCGGCCTTTTATAATTGTTGACGTTCGTTCAAACCCTAATCGACCCAATTTTTTTTTTTAAACATTTTAGTAGAGTTGTATAAATATGCATAATTTTTTTCCTTTTTTACACACAAATGATTAAAAAAAATTGCATTTTTGGATGAAAGAAGACATTTGAAAATTATTTTGAGGGCAATAATTTGAAGATATTTGAAGGTTATTTTAAAAGCATGGGGAACAAGAAGAGAAGGCAAAATAAGACCTCAAGGAATTATTCTCCCGAAACGGAACAAAGATATCAAGAACAAAGAAGGCAAAGATATCACATGATGCAAGTATGTATTTTTATTTCTATTTCTATTTAATTTTATATGTATTACGTACCAAAAATTATGTTTATTTGTTAGTATTAGTTAAATATTTTTTATCTAATATTTTTAATGAAAATTGTTTTAAATAATATTAATTAGATTAAATTAATTTAATTAATTTAATTTATATAACAATTCTATCTTAATTAATTCTAAATGATGTTATTTCTATTAAATAATTGGAAATAGTAGGATTAAAAATAATCTTGTATTTTTTTAAATATTATTAATTAGATTTAATTAATTTAATTAATTTAATTTATATAATAATTCTATCTTAATTAATTCTAAATGATGTTATTTCTATTAAATTAATTGGAAATAGTAGGATTAAAAATAATATCATTTTAATTAAAATTAATTATGCTTTAATTTGAAATAATATGCACATATTTGCAAATTTCAAATTCCATTAACATGATTGTTGTGTAATTGACATTTTCTCCCCCCCTTAAGTCCATTTATAATAGATCATGGTTTTAATTTAAAATTTAGATCTTTAGGACCCCTCTCTTTCCCATTTATTATTCATAATTTATAATTTAATTTAGATAGTCTATAAATATATAATTTAATTTAGATTTTGAAACCATGTGTCTTTATAGTTTAGCAATCACTTCAATTGGTGCTCTAAAATTAACAAACTTGTCTTTTGTGTCTTCAACAATAGGCTCTTTTTGTTTTATCCTTAGAAAGGGGTCTACCTCCTGAGTAGCCCTTAAGGCTCAGTGCGAGGGAATGACCCAAAGTGGTAACAAGCTAAAGCCAAGCTCTTCCAAGCCATTATAAATAAATGTGTTTGTGACGAAAGTTGTAAGCAACTGGTGTTACATGCTACTATAATGACATTATGACTCCCCATAAACCCTATAGAGGGCAACCTCTATAGGTTGGGAGGCCTTTCATTTAATAGAGCATAATATGCTACTGATTATAGCCACCTGAATGGATGCCCTTACTAGACACCCTTTGTGTTAGAAGCCAAAAACCTTCTAGTTGTTGGCGCAGGAGGTCGGACCTCTGAAGCGACTCACATTCTTATGGTTCTTAGTAGAGATACAAAGTTCACCACGATGATTTTTCATGGGACCGGTGCTTGGCTTCCCCAGAGAAGTGAGTGTCATGGAGGGGAGCTAGTGGATTCAAGCACCTAAGTATCTGCTCTAAATTGCGTAGCTCAAGGTAACCCCCCAAGTGAGATTCAACAACTACTATCTCGTCTAGCCCTAGGATTTGTGCTTGCATGATCAAAACAATCAAACACTTTCAAACAAATAAACATTGTGTCTTCTTTGTTTTCAAGTGTATGCACAAATATTTCACATTATACTTGAGTCCCCTTAAAACCTATATTATGTGATACTAGGACCTATTATGTGATATTAAGACCTATTATCTGCGATAATACCTATTTTAATTTATGACATAATGGTCTTATTGTGACTTAATAATATGATCACGCATGCAAAAAAAATTCACATTATATACTTGATTTTGGGCCTTAAGACCTATATTTATGATATATTAGGGTCTAGTATGTACATGTGATAAATTAATGACCTATTATTGCATAATTTAGGTCCTAATATCACATACATAATAGGTCCTAATATTTGCATAATATCCTGTCTTAAGGGGAGTCAAGTATATAATGTGAAATGTTTATGCATGTGTGGTCATGTATTAAGTCATAAAATTAATAAGACCAATTATGTCATAATTTAGATTCTTACTTATATCATATGTAAGACCTACTTAATTTCATGCGATAGGTCCTTTAATATCACACAATATATCTATCTTAAGGGGAGTCAAGTATATTAATGTGCAATGTTTTTGCATACGTGGTCATATTAATCAATAATAAGGCCTATTATGTGATATTATGACTTATTATGTGATTGTAGGTCTTAAATGTGACATAAATTTAGAACCTATTATGTCATAATAGGTTCTCTTTATATGACTTGACATATGCAAAAACATTTCACATTATACTCGAGAGTCCCCTTAAGACCTATATTATGCAGATCATATTAGGACCTATTACATGTGATATTAGGAAGTCTATTATACAATAATAGGTCTTAAATATGACATAATAGTCCACCTGTTATGACATAATTTTTAGGTCTTACTAAATGTGTTGAAAATTTGGTTTCAAATTAAACTTGGAATTTCATTGCATTAGAAATATTCTCTGTCATCTTAAATTATGTGCAGAACAAGCTCGCAAAGAAGGGAGTTTTGAAGTAGGAGTCAAGGAAAATGAACCAATTGAAGAACACAATATAGTTGATGAACATAGGGAGGAGCTTGCCCAAGTTGAACCAATGGAGGTTGAAGGAGAGGGGTCAGGCTCCTTACCTCCTACCACCGGTATGGATGAGCATATTGTGGATCTAGCTAAACAGGTGAAGAGAATATTTCTTATAAAAATTTAGATCATTTACTTGAAATGGATGTGGATGAGTTGAAATGTCTCGGTGATGAACCTAGACATACTAAAAGGAGGTCAATGAAGAAAAGTGCAAAAGAAATAATGTCTCATTTCTACAATCTTGATACTACACTAGAGAAAGCTCAATTGTTGTCAATTGTACTTACTCGTAAAGACTTAATAGATCCACTCAAAATCTTGGGTATAGATACAACAAGTCAAAAGAGGAAAAATTCTCAACTACAAAAATCTATTGTTGATAATGTTAAGAAAGGTTTGGTGAACATTGGTAAAAAATCTCGAACAATAGATAAGACCATTTCAAGAAGAGTGATGTTGACATCTTTGGTAAATGAAAGATTGCCTCAAAAAAGACAAATCTCTTCACTGTCATCTGAGTTTGGTTTTGGTAGAAGGACAATATCAAAATATGTTAAAAGGAGAAAGAGTTTGGATGATACTACCTCATAATAGAATTGGGAAATTATGTGTAGAGCTTCTCGTTCTGATAGAATTGAAGATGTTAGGAACTTCGTGACAATGTTTTGGAATGATAATACTCATCCTTCATCAAACAATAGAGATGTTATCAAGCAAAGGATTGGCCCTTATCGTTATGATCTCCATGTAAAACATTGGTTAGATACAATAAAACATGAATTGTATGTGTTGTTTACTAAAACAAACCCTCATATAAATATTGGACAAACCATGTTTGAACGGTTAAGGCCATATTATGTGAAGGTAAACAAAGTCTTTGAAACTTGTTGTTGTCATTATCACATTGAATTTGATCTGTACTATCAGGTGTTTCAAAAGATTAGAGAAGATAGTGATGGTTATGAAAAAGCTCCTCCTAAACGAACAAGTCAATTCATAGCATCCATCTTATGTGATAAATCATATGATAATACAACTGATCAAATTAATTGCATAAAAGGAATTTTTGGAACATGCAGAGAGTTGTCTAAATTGCCTTTGAGAGATGAAGATACTGACATCAGGAAGATGGTAAATTGCAAGAGTTAAAAGTACAAAAAATTTGAATTTTTTTTTGGAAAGGAATCTACAAGGTTAGATTATGTAGAAGAGGAAATACCTATTGGAACATTTATGGAAAATTTTCATAAGTTGATAAAACCATGCATATGCCATGGTTCTTTTTCCAAGTGGCAAGTAGAACAATTTAAAAGATTAAGAGACACTCTCCCACTTGGAACTATTATATCTGTAGTGGACTTCGCAGAAAATTACTCTTTTGCACATCAAAAAGAGATTCAATCAAAGTATTACTTTCAAAGCAAATCACTATTATGGTGCATGTGTGTTATCGACATGCACAGATGGATTTGGATGGTGTTGATAGTACATTTGAAAATTGTGTCATTAAGAAAGAGTACCACTTCTATATCAATGATGATAAGGAGCATGACATACTTTTTGTACAACATTGCTTTAAGAAGTTTTTTAAAAATTTGAAAGAGGGAGGCATAACAATAGTTAAACATTTTGTTTGGTATGATGGATGTGAAACACAATTCAAATCTTTGAGGCCATTTTATGCACTATAAAGATATCATTGAAATGACAAAATACCACATGTTTGGAGTTTTTTTTAGAGTGGTCATGGAAAGGGTGAACATGATGGTGCAGGAGCTTGTATCAAACGTGCTCTAAGAAAGCATCAAATAAATTATACATGAGATCATATAGATGATGCACATGATGTTGTTGAATGGTGTAAGAAACACTTTGAACAACATAATTATCCTGGTGAATCATCATCAAGAACATACAGACCCATTCCATATAGAGTGTTTTGGGAGATAACCAGTATGTTAACTTGAGTTTGTTCATTAACTTGAGTTTGTTCATTTGATATGAACAAGTGTGATTTTATATTATTTATGGCTTGCACAGTGGAGTGGATATATATCATTCACAAATTCTTTTAAATTAATGCATATCTACGTATATAGGTTACATGTAAAATTTAAAATGTAAATTATATAAGCATATCAATCATTTTTTAATATATAGAGCATGTACACAAATTCAATCACAGTTATATATATATAAATTTCAAATTTTTAGAGAACATGTGCATGATCATATTATATATAGAGTGTGTAAGTAATCTAACATGTGTCCATGATCATATATAATCTTAATACAAATGATGCAATATATAATCCAGTCCTCAAATGTATAAACTATACATATATAAAGTATAATCTAACCATACATGCACATGATATATATAATCCAGGACTGTATATAAAGTACATGATCTAACATACATGCATGAAATATATAATCTGATCAAACACAAACTGTATAAAGTATACTCTAGTCTAAACTTCATACATGCATGAATATATAATATGAAAGTCTAAAATGTACATGTATATAAAAAGATAAAAAAATGAGCTATAAACTCTAGAAAATCAACATGCATCATGTCGGCCACAAACAAATCGACCATTTGAGGGAGAGTCCTGGTGAGAGTTTGGATGTCCAATACACCCCTGCAAAAGTAGAAATTATTTAAATATTAAATATAGATCTCTAGACGTCATATATACATATGTTCGTATTTTTAAAAATAATGAAATCCAACTAGTTAAATTTAAATTAAAATATAAATTGTAACACACATACATACATGTACATATATACAAAAAACCATAACTAACCTGTCCACTAATAGCCTATGTAGCATCAAAAGAATCACTCATACGCACATACTCAGAGCTCAAGCTAGGAGTGACATGAGAAAACTATTATACATATACATATATACATGTATTTAAGAATTAATCCAAGATAAATTTAAATGATACAAATTAACTTCTATTATTTATTATTTAAATTCAATCTAGATATATATATTTATCGAACATTACAACATATACATCTTGTAAAAATTTAAATGCACATGTACATACCTATGTATCAAGGAGTAAGATGTATAGTCTGATCATGTCCTATGATCATATCAACCAAATCACTCGTGCCTGCATATCTCTCTCTGGCTGTACGTATGACTGAGGAGCGTAAGAGGCTAACTAGATGATTAGGCATCATGGATAAAGTGTTTGACTGTAGTAGCATATCCACAAACCTAGTATGGCTTAAAGATCGCAGCTACTCCTCAAATGATTCCAAGCCCTCATCTGTGATCTGGACTTGATCTGCTCGTATCTCCTCCTATGCAACTACAGAGTGATCTGTAAGTGGGTCAATGCTTAGAGCATGCGTAGAGTGATATGAATGTTGTGACTGCCTCGGGGTATGTGTCAATACAATGGTAGCCTACCCATCTCTGAGAATCTCCTCTCTAACAGTAGCCAATGGTATCCCAAGTCGAGAAGAAATAAAATGGTAAGAATGTAGCAGGTCCTTAGCTAAATATTGCGATATCTGTACATGTCTACCACCTCCTACTATAGCCTCTACCTCATCTAGGGAGGGGATACCAACAAAAATATACTGATCATATGAATTTGAAGCCACCCTGTGAATAGAAGATGCATGATTTGTGGATGATCTCGAACGTGGTCGGCTCATCATATATCTATCTAATGATATGGTGGCTATTGCTGATGCAATCTATCTAATCCTATCAATTTCTTCTCTCTAATAAGCAATCACAACATGATCCGCTAGGGGGACAAGGGTTGGGACTACTGTCAAAAATCTCTAGCCAACAAGGTCCCTGTGTCTAGGCAGAGCTCTATCATGCCTATGATATGCATCTCTATCAGCAATCCCGCCCCTCCCCTATCCATAATATGTTGTAATATCAAGGTAGTTTAGTTTTATCTGACAATGAACCTCAACAAATGCCTATTGTGCAAAGTATAATAGTATTTGGTCATTATTAGGATAAAGACCATGTGTAGCTAAGACGTGTGGGTAAATCAACGATGCAACTTGTGGATCGATACATCTCATGACCTGATATCCTCTCACCTTACTCTTCTCCTGATACTGTGGAAAACATCTCTCCTTGATGGTCTCCTTTGAGACCACCCTCACCACATCAGCAAAAGAATCAAGACCCCTCACCTCACTCCTCAACTGTCTATAAATATCATCTATAACCTCAGGTGAGAATGAGGTGTGAGAAACTAAATGGTCCCTTAATGTCTGCAAACTA